>NC_044323.1:54155773-55427916 GCF_007399415.2 Gopherus evgoodei
ACCACATATAATACCTCTGTATGTAAGAATATGTAGCCATAATTGGTTATTGTACTTAACTATTAAAAAAGATAGCTAGAGCCCCAGTGTTGAAAATTTTAAAATACTGCCTGCAAACATTTCCATTAACATTAGGTTTTGTATAACTTCCCCCCTCCCCATTTTAAATATAATTGCAATTTAAATGGTTACTTATTTCTTGATGTGAGAGACTCTTGTGGAAAACAATTTCAGTCCCATCTTTGTGCACCTATGCAGACCAGACACAATTTTGCTGAAAGTGTGTGTTACAGAGAAGAGACTGTTTATGCCCTGATGGTCTTGCAAAGTTTAAGAATGTTTTTAAAGTTAAGCATGAGAATAAATCTTTGCAGGATTTGAGCCTAATGCTGCCCCACAGCATTTGTCAAATAGAGTTAAATGAACCATCCAGGAAGTGTTGCTCTTATGCTTACAATAATAATCTCTGGTTTTTCAGATGCTGTGCTCCCATCCTAAATCTCCGATCAGTCGTTGCTTGGGCACAACTCTTACTGAGGTCATATGTGTGGTATATAATTAAAAATTTATAATAAAATACAATAAGTTATTCAAGCAATTTGGTTCTGATATATGTATGTTTTGGCACAGTAAAGTTTGGATTTCAGATCTATTTTCTTCCACCACACTATGCCAAAGACATATCTTCATTAAAACTAGCTTAGAATGACGATTTTCTCTTGTTCTAAGCTCTGGACATTCTTACTTTTCTCCCAGTGTACATCCCTTACATTTTATACAGTAATTTTGAGCTGTCTAAGGTGCTGTAACTTAGAACAAATTCTCTTCCTCCTATCTAGTTCCCTGTTGCTCCTTTACTCATCCCAAACAAGTGTCCGTTCCCCTCCTTTGTCTCTAAGATAGTCTTTCTAATTTGTAAGGGGGGGTTCTTAATCTATGGAATCATTAGCCTCTCAGAAATCTTTTTTTCTAGTCTTAGCTTGTCAGTGACGCTCATAGATTTTATTTAAAGTCAATGTAAATCCAGGGAATTTTTTAAAAAAAGTCTATAGAGAGGAACCAACCCATGTTAATTCAGATATGGCCAGAAAGTGCCTACTTGGGTCAAGAAAAGGATGATTCTATATGAAGTGGAGGTAGAGGAGACAATTTGGCCCCAGATTGTTTTAAAATATTGTAGCAATATTGTGTCTGCATTGTAATGCACTTGCCTACTGATTGTTTTACATTAATGATTCTTTCTTATTTTTGATTACTATAGCACATGGAATAGACTGTAATACAGTTTACTTGGAAGTGTTTGGGGTGGGGGGAAACAGTGGAAAATATTTTATAGTTCATAGACTAACTTGATTCCTAGTGTAACTCCAGTGACTTTGGTGGAGTTAATTGAGGGATGAAATGGCCGCATATGATTGCCAAGTGGTTTGAAAATGAAAAGCAATCTATATATTCTAAGCAGAGGTGGTGGTGTTACTCTCAGTCTCTGATTCTAACTCCAGCTAAAGCTCTTGGAAAAGTGATACCTCACTAGCTAGTTATTGAAAAAAACAAACAGAAAACCTCTTGTCATAAAGTGCAAATTGAATCTAAAGAGGATCTTTTGACTCAGAACACACCTTTGAGATCCACAGACTCCTGGATTACAACGTATCAATTACTTATACCTTGGAAAAGTCATCTCTATTTTATATCATTTGCAGCATTTAATCTTATGGCGAAATAGTGTGGAATTTCGCTGTAGATTTTTCCTAATTTCATTTGCTCTGGAAGAAAATTTCTCTCTCTCTCTCTCTCTCAATAAATTCAGTTGTTTCTTTTGTAGGCACAGCACCAGAGTTTCATATTGCTTATGAAAGATTAATCCTTGATCCATTATTATTTTCACTCTGTGTTAATAATGCATTAGATGTGCTTATTGCATAGCTGTGGATGTATAGATGGGCACGCTTTGGTTAGACCAGTCAGAAGGGTTGCTGAGATCACCCTTATTCCAAACACATTCTAATGCTTATTGGTTTAATATTTTAAGAAAAATGACTCAGTGCACGAAGGAGTTTTATTCAAGATGTACTTACCAAATGTGTTGCCTTAGTGGAGCTTATACTTTGGATATTGATTGAACCACTCTCCCCTGGTGTGACAGATGATTAATTCACTATTAACTCCCGAGATATGACTAAACCAAATACATTTTAGCAAGTGGCACTACTTCCTCCAAAGTACAAATAGAAGCCCCATATTCGAGTCAACCCTCTTAAAACCCAGTGTGAGATTTTCTTATCTATGCACGCTGTCAGGAAGTTTTTCCTGATGTTTAGAATATATTTTTCTTTTCTTAATTTCATTCCAGTGCTCCCAGTGACACCCCTTGTGCTGCACCTAATTACTTTCTGTGTAGGGTTTCTATACCCTGGTTGTATTTGCAGATGGCTATCGTGTTTCCCAAACACTCAGCACTTTGCCAAGCTATCATCCAAACCATGCGCTCAATTGTGACATTGCCATAGGCCCTGAGGAATGGGCAATGGACAGCTGCGCTTGCTCAGGAGCCAGCCCAGAATCAGACTTTGATGTTGAGAGTCAGAGTCTGATTCCTGGTTTCCCCCACATCCCACTCCTTGCTGTGGGTGGCAGAGAAAAGAGCAAGAAGTGAGCTGCACTAGCCCTGTGGCTGGCATAGAGTGCTCTCCCCCTTCACAGAAGTTCAGCTGTACTGGCTGGTATGCTCTGCCTGACCCTCTTGCCTTCCCACCTGCAAAGGAGGGTGAGTAACAACCCTGTGAAGACTTCTCTCCCTTCTTCCCTTACCTGAACTACTACCTAGGAGCTTGTGTGAACGTGGCCTGGGAGTTATAATCTCACCATGAATTTGTTAATTGTTCCTCCTAATTCCTTCAACCCCCTAAATCATTTCAGTTTCTCTCCTCTAAACTCCCTTCAAGCTTCTGTTAAGAGGTATCCAGGTTTGCAGCACTCCATGCGTGCTCTCACCAGAAAGGTACAGAGGTGGGGCTGTAATCTCACTGCTTCTATGATCCCTCTGTCAGCCCCATAACTGCACTGGCTTTTGTTTGTGCCTGATGCTATTGAAAATGTGGATTTAATTTGCTATCCATTATCACTTTTGCCATTATAGATTTCTCCCTTGGACTGATAAACTGTGTTTGACAGTTTACCTCTAGATGTAGTAGTGTGGATTTTTCCAAGAGACACATATAGTGAGTAACTTTGCTCACACAAATATACCCAGTGCCTCCATTATAATAACTCAGGTGATTAGAATTACCCATGTGTCAATTTTTGTGGGATCAAGCTTTTAATTTCTAATCTCTCTCTAAACCCCTTGGTATTATTTCTCTGCCGTCACTGTTTTTGGTAACTAACCTCCCCACCCACCGACCAGTGTATTATATGTGAAATTCATAAACATGCTGTTAGTTCCCTCTTCCAGGTCAGATGTAAATGAGCCCGGTCCTGTCAATGATTCTTGTGGCATCTCACAAGTCATGAACGCACTAAACTCTAGGCAGCTGTCTGTCTCAGTCATGCCATTTTTTAGGGACTCCTCTGGGTAGGGTTACCAGATAGCAACTGTGAAAAAACAGGATGGAGGCGGCTGGTAATAGGCGCCTATATAAGAAAAAGTCCCAAAAAATAGGACTGTCCCTTTAAAAATGGAACATCTGGTCACCCTACCTCTGGGATGAGGTGTGCTAAGGCTGCAGGATTGCTTTTAAGGGGCGCTGAAAAATGGGCACACCCTCTCTCATTCACTACATAAGTCATAATCAAGATGGAACTGACATTAGCACTGGGAAGAGTTTTTCCCTTGTATTTTAACATGTTGCTGAACTAAGTGTAGCAGAACAAATCTAATATCACTAGTTAAGATGCCAATATTAAAACCAACCTCTTTCCCTACATTGCTTACTCCTGTCTCCTGGGTGACCGTGAATAAGTCACATCCTTCCTCTGTGCCTCAGTTTTTCCATTTCTAAAGTGGGGATGATAATATTGACCTCCTTTATAAAGCACTTTGAGCTCTACTGATTAAAAGGGCTATACAAAAGCTGTGTATTATTATCTAATTCTTTGGAAAGTTGCTGGAATTAATAGCTTGGAAGCTACAGCTCATTACCTAATTGGATGGCTAGAAGTCCCATTCTCTCTACAGAATATTTGTTATCCAGGAATTTAAAATGAAGTGTGTACTAGCAGGGCTGGCTCCAGGTTTTTTGCCTCCCTAAGCAAAAAAAAAAAAAAGCTGGAGTGCCGCTGCTGAAGAAAAAAAAACAAAAAACAACGGAGTACCACCCCTTGACAAGAGCCACCCCCAAAGGCCCGGAATGCCGGCCCTTGAGAAGCGCTGCCCCACGTACATGCATGTAACATTGGTGTCTAGAGCCAGCCCTGGGTACTAGTTGTGGTAATAATTTGTACAGTATTTGTTGCCACCAGTCAGAATTATTTTAAAATGTCAGATGTACAGCGAGGCTAGCAATTCAGAACAACTAATTTAGCCAATGAAACACCATCTTTTTTCTGTTTGTGGATTGACTACAGGGGGACTGTGATTATCTTTTGTTTTTTTTTATTCACTATATTTTTCCAAATATTTTCTGCAAATAATTCTCAATCTGGGGATTGTTTGAAAGCATTCAAAGCATTTTCAGTATTCAACTTGCTCTATTTCGTGATAGGATGAGTTTAGATTTTAGAATCCGGTTTCTAGGACAGATACTTACCGTTATGAATTTGAATTTAATTTTCATGAATATTCTGCAATATTTGCAAAAATATCAATTTTAAGTGAACATTCCTAACTATAAACACACAGACTGGAAAAGAGGCAAAAAGAGAGTCAAAGTGAGCCCTTTAAAAATGTTTGTAAGCATATGTGCAGAATAAATTTTACAGTATTCATCCAACTTTACCCAAATTTCTCAGCAGTGGACTAGGCTGAGAGCGTGGGCCCTAATTCAGAAAAGCATTCCAATACAAAAAAAAGGGGCTTAAAACACCTGCTTAACTCCATCCCTATTGAAGCAAGTACTGTATGTGATTTCCTGAATAGAGGTGAACTCAAGTAAGTAGTTTTCTAGACAACTATCTTGTTGGATTTTCTTTTTAAAAACTGCTGTTAATTTGAGTTGTATGGCAATAGTATTCTCGTATTTTATTTGACCATGGAATCAGGTTCTACACTGTACGTGGCGGGTCTGCACTCTGATTCAATCCAGAGAAAGGAATAAGAGTGTTTTCCTTGTTGATTATTGTCTAAACGTGGAGGCTAACACAAAGCCTAATAAGTTGAGGGAAAACAAAAGCAAAGATATAGTTTCATGGTTCTTTGCTTCGAGGAAGCTGGAGCTATAACATTTTGAGCCTGGTAACCTCAGACATTCCTCTGGTGGGAGTTCAGCCAGGGGTGTCTATCTAATCCCTTTTGTACTTACAAGATAAGTAGGGTCAGGCTGGGTGAGTACTTTGATAGAAGAGAAGAGCACTAGAGAAAATCAAGGTGTGGCAGGAAATCATGTTGGTGGTTCAGCGAGTTGGATTCTTTCCTTTGAGTCAGTATTGAAATAATGGCCTCAGCACAGTGTTAGGGTTCCCGTGCCACTGTTTTAGATGTGATCTTTTGATGAGACATAGAATCAATGTCCTAAAAACTAATAGACCATTGAAGATAGTATACCACTTTCTGCAAGTATAGCAGTGTGGACAGTGGTGGATGACTTCTGTGGGGTTCATTTGCAATAAACAAACTCCTGCAATTTTGTCTGAGGGCTCAGATTCTACATAGTCATAGCCTCTAAAAACTCCCTCTTCTATAGTTTCACCCATGGCATTCTCTAACAAGGCCTGTAGTTGGAGGAAGTAACCTTTACACAGGCATTTCAAGAAGACTTTTTCCTTTCTAGTGCAGCTGCTGGAAGTGATGAGGGAGTCTAGCAATGTATTGTTTCTTCACCCTCCAACTTCATGGCTGGAGAGAGTAGGGCTGGCCCATGAACTGCAAAGCTGGCAAGGAATGCAAAGCTCCCAAACCAGTAGCCCGTTATTTTGCCTGTGCTTAGGTGAGGTAGTGCAAAAATTCTGGAAGAGGCTGCATATTTGCAACAATGAATGTGGGAGCTCCAGGGAAAGATTCACCATGGCAGAAGTACACAGGGGGAGGGATAAAAGAGAAAGGAGAACTGCAGCCATGGCCCCTGCTTAGCTTATAAACAGCATAGGGCTTTCTTTATTAGGAAGGGAGAGGATTGATGATTACTCATTTTTGTCTTTGTCTGCTCTTTTGCTATGGCAATTTCTGGCTTTTTGGCCGTATTTTAATGATTAGTACAAATTGCTCACAGTGAGAGAGTAAATTTAAGAGTATATAGACTTTTGAGGCTATTGTTGGCTCGCTTGCTGATTTTAAACCCTACCCCCCTGTGCAATGGAGTAGTCTGCCTCCTTAAGGGTAGTGGTGCCTAGAGGTCAGCCAACCCGCACCACATGGTATAGCCCTTTTAAGATTTTGGTAGATCTGATATATACAAGGACATAGGAGATATTGGTAAAGAGGAAGTAGTCCTGGGAATAAATACAGTTTGGGAGGAGATCTCTTTATCGTTCCTTTAAGGATCCAGTATTGAATACCTTACAAAGTAGGTTCTCCCAACCCTTTGTCTCAGCCAACATATCTGAAAGACATCAGCACAAAACTGCCTGCTGAATCTTCTGAGTCTGAGGGCTGACTGGGGGGGAAAGGAGCTAGCTGAAGGAGAAGGCCCTGCAGCTGTCCTATGTTACAGCTGAACTCTAGAGAGAAAAGCTGGGGACTTCTGCCTTCAGGAGAGGGAGTCCCTATATCACAAGGCTGCTCTAGGTAGGATTGATGGGGAGAGTGACTGTTTAAAATACAGTTCCAGGAAGGAGGTCTGGGGAGCCTCCTGACCAGGAGCAAGAAAAACCTGTCAGGACCAGAGGGGGCATGAACTAAGGAAGTTCATTACATGCTGAAAAAAGCATTACTATACAGACTCCTCCCACCCCTCCACACACACACATGAAAGTCATGGGTGGGAGATGTGTTCTGAACTACTTGGATTAGGGTAACTGACTGGAAGAGTCAGAGTGGGTGCTGTGAGCAGCATGCTTCCAGGGCCAAAAGGTAGCGGTCTGAAGGTGGTTGTAACACACTGGTAAGGGAGAGGAATGCCCCACAAGCAACCCAAGAGTTTTTGTGCCTGAGGCTCAGTAAAGAGCAGAAAAAAAGAGGGCAGGAGTAAAACACATGGCCTTTATTTTAATTGGAAAGTATGGTCACCCCATGCAGACTTCAACCCCAACCAAGTGTATTCAGAATAGGTTAACTACAGAGTGGAGTTGCATCCTCTAAACTATGATTCCTTTTTCCTTCCAAATATTATAGCTTGGCAAAACATTTTGGATGGGTGAGCACCTAGGCAGCCATGAAGTCAGGGTAAAGTTAATCTCCCCACTCTATCAGAAGACCTGCAAAAGGCTTGTGTGCCACTTAAATCCCATTCAACTTCTCAAAATAGTCTTAACTGGAACTAAAGTTTTGTTGCTGGCTCTCTGCACGGGGTGAATGTCACCAACCATGAACATACTGTAACATAATACACCCTTTTGATCACTGAGACATCTTTTGAAACAGTAAGGTCAATTCCATACATAACTTGGAATAATTGCTTAGCCTGTTTGTCCCAGTACAGAGCACCTCAGTGTTAAGTGTAAAATAAACCAAGGTTATGATTGCTGGCAAATCAATTAAATCAAAGGATTTGTAATCTAAACCTTAATTAACTTATCCAGAGCATGTATTTATTTGGAACTAATTAATCGAAGTATTATTGACTTTGTTTTTTCCAGAGTTTCTGGATACATTACATGGTTTAAATAAAGAAGAGTAAATATTGTATTTGTTAACAGGCTGATGAGCTAGCTTTACTTTTCTGATCACATTTTATGCTTTGGTTGGATTACAACATTCTCATTATTGAGCCTGTGTCCTGTCATTTCCCTGTCTCTGAGATAAATATGTCTAGTCAACTAATCCTTCATTTAGCTTTAGCTCAGAGTACTGGGATGTGTACAAGAGAAGCAATCAAGGTCAGCATTTGCCAAGGTCAATGTTCGCCAGTCGCAACCAGATAGTTAAAACACATCTCCTATGCTAATTATAGAGGGGATTATTGTAATTTCAGATACCACTTTGTGGAAACTCTTGGGACATGATGATTTTAGGCCACTGAGCCCGGCTTCCTATGAAGATGGGTGGGCATCTCAGTGCTCTGGGTCCCGCTTTAGAGTGGCTGCAACAGTAGATGTAGCCTCCACCCCAGGAAAAGCAGCATCCAACCTGAGAAAGAGAAATGACAGATGGGATAGCAGTTAACAAGTCTCCTCCCATAGGATCCTATGTTTGCAGGTTGAGACTGGCTACTATCTTGTCTTAATGCCACAACTCTGCTTACAGTCAGGCCCTGGAAAAGTAGAAGAAGATGACCCTCTAGCAAGAGAAGAAGGGACTCTTTAAAAGGGAGATGATCTTTTCAAAGGGGATGATGGAAGTGAAGGCCATTTCCTACACTGTTGTTTTTGTCCTTGCATGCTCTTTGGGGGATGCTGCATTGAATCCCTTGGCTCAGTTCTGCAAAGCATTCAAGCATCTTGTCAGCTTTAAACAGGTTCTTAAGTCCTATTGAATGGGACTTCAGTAGGACTTCGGTATTGCTTAAAATAAAACGATGTTTTTCGCTAGAGATGGACTGAGGCATCAGAGCTCTTCTGTGTAGTATATCTTTAAAACCTCTGCCCCTCTTTTCAAGAAAACCCTTCTTTATCCTGTTCTAAATATATTCAGCCAAACTGGGACTGAGGCTTTGATTCAGCAAAGCACTTACATTGATGCTTAAATCTCTCTGAAATCAGCAAATCATTCAAGTCAAGTGGTCGCTCCTCTAGCTAAAGAGACCACACCAGGCAGTGTTTTATGGGTTAAATAGAGATTTAAAAATCATTGCATTGATGCATTTAGATCCAATGCAATAGGCAGAGCATAGAGGCGATGTGATCAGATGATTTAGGCAACCAGTCTTAGAGATATGACTGAAAATGCTGAAGTGAATGCACAGCATTTACAGGAAAGTTGGCATTAAGAACATTGCAAAAATAAAGCTTGCTGTGATGAATGCCTGGATGAAGGTCATAGCACTGTCCTGGGTAGCAGAACACCTCATCAGGGCAATAATTCTAAGGTGGTTTTCAGAAAAAGATGACCTAGTGGTTGTAGAGATGTGTTGAGTACAAAGAAATCTTATGCTTCTGGACACCACCAAGATGCTTTATAGATTTTTCCTGGCATAACATTTACTCCTATCAAAAGGCAAATATGGGAAGCTCTTCTTATTTATTCACTTAGCTGCCAAGCAGCCTTTTCAGCAGTTAGTCACAGCCAAGTTGTATGCATGTAAGACTTTTCAGATTTTTCCAGCATCATTGACATAATGCTCCTATGTTGACTTTGTGTCCACTAGAAATTTGGTTGATCCTACCACCATTACTGATGTGAGTAGCGTCATTTACTTCAGCAAGGCTTCTCATCATGTAAGTAAGGATTACTCAGGAGAGTAAAAGGTGAAGGCTCAGTCCCAAATTATGTCTATGTGGATAACAGCTGAATGCAAAAAGAAACAAACAAAAATCAACAACCCACCAACCAACCCCCATCTCAGTTAACAGACCTACTTAATAGTTCTGTGAAGCATAGTGACACAGAGAAGTGATACAGCATGAACTCCCATAAAGATAGCTGTGAATGTCACATTGCATTTCTGCAGTAGTGGAGTTTTGCTCTCCAAAAGTCACAAATTGAGGCCCTGATCCTGCAATGACCTCTGTGCCTATGCACAAGAGACCATCCGTATGTATACCAAGGCCCATGATGATGAAAATAGCATGGTTCAGAAATGACAAACTATCCAGTATTCCAAAATAGTGAATTATGAACTTCATTTAACACAAGGGCTGACTTTGCGTAGTGACAATCCAAGATCAGACCGGAATGTATCCAGAAGTGTTTCTTAAATAAAGTCCATGTTGGTTTCCCACCACTTACTGGAAAATCTTGTGCAGAACTGAGAGACTGCCAACAAAGAGGTACTCAGACAAATAGTCTGAAATGATGAGACTTTCTTTAAAGGAATAGTCAAAACTCTTATTCCTAGAGTAGGAGAGACATAACCTCTTAATCACAAATAGACCATGAAGGTCCTGGTCAACACACATGTGACAGGATGTAACTTCAGTCAACTCAGCCTCAGGAACAGGTGAAAAAATGTACTGATATGTTAGAAGGCAATAAAGGACCAGAAATGCCATCAGCTTTGGGATGGCATGAGCAGAAACCTGTGGTCTGAGACCACTGATCTTGTGTATAAAGGCAGCCAGAAAATGATTGCAGTTGACAGGAGCTGTGAATTTAAAAGACAAATCCTAATCCAGAAATAATTAAACTGATAGTGTCTGAACCCAATATACTGTACATATATATAACATCCTCTGATATGTGTGTGGCAGCAATACAACAACAGCTGAGTTTAAAATAAACAAGAAAATAGTCCTTGATCATGTGTTAGGATGTTAGCAAGCAACATGTTCTTAATGAAATCCTTCCAAAGGAAAAATACCCTGTGCTGCTGAATGACATCCAGATTGTTGCACATCTGGAACCTTCATTACAATTTTCACTAAAACAAATTTTAAGATAAGCCTAAACTCAACCTGTCATTTTTCATATATACTCAGATGTGGGTACAATAATCTATGGATGCAAATGACCCAATTTAGGTATATTACTAGCAGGCTGATGAGAACAAACAGAAAGTTAGATATCTGGGCCTGGATCCTCAGCTGATGGAAACTGGCATAACTTCCTTCAAGTCAATGGTGTTACACCAACGTACATTGGCTAAGGACCAAGCCCCTAAAATTTTATCACCAGTATCCTCAGATGTTCACATCAAGGATGAGTGGCTGACAAGGGCTATAGGCAAGAAACAGAAATGTAGACAAGGCAGCACTGGAAAATGGCAGTAATTAGTGAACATCTGGTGATATTTTCTGAATGGAGCTTTTAAAGATATGATGAAAAAGGGGACTAATGCCTAAGCACGTCAGATTTGAAAAGTAGACCAGAGTTCTCCTGCTCCTGCTGTCATTGAAGTCCATAACAAAATTTCCATTCACTTTAATGATGAAGGATCAGGCCCCATGTCTGACATGCTCTAATAACGTGTGTGTGTGTGTTAAGTTTGGAATTTGCAGCAGTTGTGGTTATTTAGCTACAGGGAGCCAAAAATGCAACACTATATAAGGCAAAAAAGTAAAGTGGGTTGAGCATTAGCCTGCTAAACCCAGCGTTGTGAGTTCAATCCTTGAGGGGGCCATTTAGGGATCTGGGGCAAAAAAAATTGTTTCAATATTTTCAAAATGACATTTCAATATTTTGGATTAAAATGACTTTGTTTCAAAATATCCTCCAATTGTATTTAAAAATATTCAAAATGTTTTTTTAAAATGCTCAAAATTGACATTCATGTCTCATGTTAAATCAATATCAAAACATTTTGTTTCAATATTTTCAAAATGACATTTCAATATTTTGGATTAAACTTCAAGACTCCTTATGAGAAATGGAAAGAGAGGTGGATATATTTTGCTGTTTTTTAAAATTAAATAGGCGGCTAAGCTTTGTTATAACGTGCGTTGTTTGCCTGGACTGCTCGAATGCTTGTGTAGGAGGAACTCCTTGAGTTGGCTTCTTAAATACCTTCATGCTGTTCTACATCTGATACTCCTTGATGAAACAGAGGAGCCTTGTCTTATAACAGGCTTATTCAAAGTGATACAAGCTACGAAAGTGAGATCTTGGAAGCGTGTTGCCGTTTTCATAATGTAATAAAAATACTGTAATGATAAATAATAATAATAAAGTGTGTAATAAGTATGTCATAAAAGCAAATTTTATATTTCCAAGATCACGGCTTTTATAATTTATACTGAGGTAAAGGAGAAAATCCCTGGAAATATTCATTTTTAGGAGGGGGTTCACGAGACGACATTTTAGTGAAAGTGGTTCACAGGTTGTTAAAGTTCGGGAACCACTGCCTTAGTGCTTGCTGTGCACTAACTTGCCCTCAGTTTCTGTTTCTGTTGTACTTCTTGGAGAGAAGGGTATTCAAACTTGGATTTAAAAACAATTGAAGGTAAAAAGATAAAATGAGCATTCAGGAAGATTTAGAAACCACTTTGCGCGTCAGTAAAATTAACTTTAATTATAATTTTTAAGCACCTGGTGATTAACACTCATATTATGTACTTAATATATGGTTGTTTAAAAGGAGTTCAGGACAATACTTTTCCTAAATGGGATCCAGTCGCATTATATTTGTGCTTGTTCTCCCTGTTACCACTTTGAAACATGTTCAACAAATTACCAGCCCAGTTTTTTGTCAAAATATCTGAGGTTCAGTAAATATGGAAATAATTGAAATGTTCTAAGTGCTGCATGTTTTACTGGAGATGTATGCACTCATGAACATGGTTTCAGTACTTCTTGTGTATGCATAAAATCTTCTCTGCAACAGTCAGAAATGTATCTCAGTATCATTAGGTGAATGTTATTTTCCTAGTTATAATGCTTTACGCAAATACAGTGTCAGTAGCACAAAATAGTCAGAACTGAGCCAGCAGAACAAAGTGATGCTTTAATGTAAAGTGTAACACCTACAGATTCATCACAAGGGCATGAAAAATACAACATTTTAAATACTAGAGTTATAATCAAGTAATGCCACATTGTTATCTACTTTAGTGTTACAATAAATAAGAACAAAAATGCAGCCAAATAATGGAAAATTGAATGAAAAGTAGATCTAGAAGAAAGAGACAGAAGATTACAGAAAAATTGTATGTGGCATCAAAAGTGAGATATTTTACTAGACTAACAGATTAAAAGCTGCTATTCCAACTCTAAACTTCATCAGGTGTTTGTCATACTAAAGAAACTTGACTGGCTTTCTGCATACAAACTTGGTATGAGCTGTGGGAAATGATTGCAGAACCGTTGTCAAACACTGTGCTAAAAGCTAATCAACACTGTTCAGCCTATAATCGCAAAATGGAATTTCTAGAGAGAAAATACACCACTTTGGAAATTATACAGTTGTGCTTCTTATTGAAAGTGCTGCCATGCATGGAAATAGAAATCGGGCAATACATTTGCAAAAGCAGAAAGAAAAGAGGTGTCTCTTAAAGCAAGATGTCACAACATTGTATCTGGATAAAGTTTCTTTTTCCATACTTTGGATAATGTACTGAGTGCAACTTTCCATGGTGTATGTTTGGGTTGTTTAAAAAAAAAAAAAAGAAGAAAGGCAGAAAAAGGAAGACATTGTTACCGAAGATGTGGGGAAAAGGCAACTTGAGTAGTATCATGAGAAGATAATGATGTTAAATGAGCTGTCATTCTTATCTCTAAAGCTTCCTCCCTGGCTGTCCTAGCTGTCAACATGCTTAGAGAGTCTCAGAAAATTAATTCCATGGTTTGTTTTAATGGGCAAAATAAAGATAGTTTTTAACTCTCAACTTCTAAAACTGACATCAGTCTTGAAATTCCACAGTTTGAAAACCAATTATAGGTGTTATAACAGCCAACAATGTCGTTGAAAATGATACAGGTGTAAAGGGATCTCTGTTCAGTGTTGAGACTAAAGCCTGACTTCTGTTTAACTTCACAGTTTTTAAAGGTTCTGTTTGTTGAAAGGCAGTAGAGGGTTAATAAGAGCCTTGTACCCTTTGGTTGCCCCACTGGCTACAAAACCAGAATATTTCCTGCTAATCTTGCTAAAATAAATGTTTTGAAAACCTTGTAGTTCCCAGCTCTGGTTGGAAGTGATGGTATGGGGAGTGATAAAAAGCTGAAGCATTGATCCAAGCGAGATCTTCCAGAAACCATGAGACTGCTAGTGGGACTGGAGTTTTTAAATCATGATTTGAGGACTTCAGTAACTCAGCCAGAGGTTATGGGTCTGTTACAGGAGTGGCTGGGTGAGGTTCTGTGGCCTGCAATGTGCAGGAGATCAGACTAGATCATGATGATCCCTTTTGACCTTAAAGTCTGAGTCTATGTAAGAGAAACTAGTGGATTTTTGTCTTTTTTCCACTTTACATCTTGTGTTAAAACTTGCAAGGCCCTAGAGAAACTCAGAATCTCTGTCTGCTCCTAAGTACATTGAATTCAATGGGGTTTTTCCACTGATTTCATTGAGTATTGGATCAGGCTCTTAATGTAGGACCCTATAGTCACCAAACCACACCATAAATAGGAAAAGTTTGAATAACTAAGCTATTTTGCCAAAAATATAAAAACCGTCCTCAGCAAACCAGTTGAAATGAATCTCTTTTTCCGGCAAAAATATTTGAGGCCTGATTCTGATCTCACTTCCTCCCTGTTGACTTGAATAGCATTAGTCCTGATTCTCAGACTCAGACCCTCAGCTTTTATTTATCACCATGGTTGTAAAATTTGAAAATTCCTGGATATTCTAAAATGATGTTGCCAGATTCTGCTCTCAGTTATATCTGCGTAAATACAAAGCAACTGAGATCAGACTTTGGCCTAATCTTTAGACATACTGCAGTATACCAATTAAAGGTAGTTGTAAGAGGAGTGAATGAATGAATATGAATGAGGTTAAATTGAAAAGGAGGTATTGCTCAAATGAACTGGAGATGAGGGAGAGGGGAATTTTTCGTAAAGCAGGGTCCAAATCATACATAACTTGCAAGTATTAAAAACTTTTTTTAACACTCCAATTTTTAAAAAATAAAACAAACATGCCTTTAAAAAACTTCTGCAGCTTCACAATCATTTCGCTCCATGACCAGGATTGGAATTTATTCTCTTTCAAAGGTTTTATCTTCATACTTATTGCTCTTGTTTTCTGGGCTTTGACAGGACTTCAGTGTGCCTACAGAGGGCAATAGTCAAGTTGGATAGGCTGCATCTATCATTTTTGCGACTTCTAATGAGTTAGAAGGACACATAGAATCCTCATCTGCCTTTATGGATATTGCTGTGTAATTGCTGTGTAATTATGGCGCACAACAGCTTCAGAAAATTATCTTAGAAGAAAACAGCTGGTTCTCTTTAACAAACAGATGAAATCTTGTCAATTTAAAAAAATTCCAAAGAAAAAATACTAAAAATATATACCAATAATAAACTGTCAGCAAAAAAAGAAATAACAAAAAAATTAAAATGTATAAATCAGAGCAACTGCTATGAAAATTAAGACTAAAGTATACAACTCTAGAAAATTACAATGATGTGGAGGTGCTTTCATTATGTAGCTTTATATTCCAAGGCAAACAGACTGTTTCTCCTTTCACTCATGTAACATGTGAAGACCCAGTCCTGCAGCTGCTTATGCACAATCTAAACTTTGAGAAGGCAAGATGGTCACTTGATTGCAATGAGATTAGTCAAACAGTTAGGACCAGATCCCTGGCTGCTATTAATTGGCATAGTTTTGCTGAAGTCAATGGAACTACAACAGCAAAAGAAAGTAAGTGTATTTGATGTATAATATCTCTAAAGTAGAGGTAACAGAAAAGTAAATTAAAATGCTGCAATACACTTAGGGTGAGATTCACAATGAAACATAGGAATGAGAATTGCCACGCCGAACTTTTAGGTGACTAGAAAATCATTGGGATTCACAAAGTCAGAGTTAGATGCCTAGCTAAGCATGAGTGGGGAAAGAGAGGTTCCTCAGAACTGGATTTTAAAAAGCCAGCATGCATGGGATGTGGGAGTTCCCCAGTTCAAGTCCCCTCTCCACCTGAGAGGTAGAAGGGATTTGAAGTGGTATCTACCACCTCTCAGGTTAATGCCCTATCCCTGAACTATGGGATATTCTGAGGTGGGGGTTCCCTCCATTTCTCCTGTTGAAGTTGTTCCACTGTGAATAAATAATGAAAAAAATCACTGGGCCAGAGAGAGAAAGCATGAGAGTGACTCTGGAGTCTGGGGGTAGGATAACTTGTGGGAGACCCTGGATCCAGTCCCCCTGCTCGGATGACTTTTAAAAATTATGTATCCATAGTGGAACAGCTTTAACAGGAAAGATGGGGAAACCAACCTCAGAATATCCCATAGTCCATTGAATACCATACTCTGCTAACAGATGGCAGATCTCAGTTCAAATCCCTTCTCCCCCTCAAGTGGAGGGGGGCCCTGAACCAGGAGTCTCTTTTATCCCAAGTGGGTGCTCTAGAACAGGGCCAGCTTTAGGGTGATTCCCCTGATTCCCAGAAGAGGGGCCCCGCACCCTCTGCTGAAGTGCTGCCAGAAACAGTAGCAACCGACTGAGCTGCTGCCATCTTCGGCGGCATTTCGGTAGCAGCTCTTTCAAATTGGGCCACACACGTCCTAAAGCCGGCCCTGCTCTAAACACTGGGCTAAAATTTAGGAGGGAGATCCTCCTCTGGCCATTCTGTGGCTCACCTTTAGAAGTCTAATCCAGTAGACAAGCTCTGAGCACACTTACTAGATTGAAATTGAAACGTTTCATTTTGAAAATGTTTAAATGAACTGATTTGACATTTCTGAATTGTTTCTTATTTCCCTTTGACCAAAACAATTCACCAAAATTGACACAAATTCGCTGCTGTGAATCTAGAAGAAGCTTCACTAATGGCAGTAGAATTTTTTAATTTTTTTTTTAATTTTTTGCTTTAAAATATGGTGTGTGAAAGGTGTGTGAAAGGTGCCATATTGATTCTCATTATTTATTTCTAATTACATTTTTCGTGGTAGGACTCATGATGTGGTAGACACTTTGCAGATATTCAAGAAAGGACACTTCTTGATCAAATGAGTTCACAAGTTACAGATAGACAAGCACACAGAGGTTGGGTAAGGGGAATGAGAAATTAATTGATAGCCCTAGAGACTGTAAACTTCTCTCCAGTCCCCTGCACTCAAGGAATAGACAGTTGTGACATACTGGGATGCATGACTGCTGACTTTCTAATGTGCTGGGGGGTGCTTGACCCTCTGGCTCTGCTCCAGGCCTTGCCCCCACTCCACCCCTTCCTCCAAGACCCTACCCCCACTCCACCTCTTTCCACGCCCACTCTATGGCCACCCTGCCTCTTCCTACCCCCGTTCCACCCCTCTCCACCCCTTCCTGCACCATTCCGCCCCTCCCCCCAGCGCGCCCCACCCTTGCTGTTGTACCAATTATATTAGACCAGTAAAAACCAGCAGGATCTTATTAAAGGGGACAAGACAAAGATGCCACATTTATTATGATAACAATTTATGACTAATAACTAATATCTTAATTCTTATACACACACATTATACCTATTACTTATACACACACACACACACACATTCACATTATACCTAATACCTATATATACACACACACACATTCACACACACACAGCCACATTCATCGGGTGTTCTGCAGCTGCTGCATAGTTACCAGTCCTGAAGATAGCTTAAGTTCATGGCTTGATTTTGCAGCTTGGGTTCATAGCTTGTGGCAGCTAACTGGCCAGGAAAGCTGGGCACAAGGCTGAGCTGGATCTCTGTTGGGCAGGCACCGATGTTCTTTCATGTTGGCAGCAGAATGTTACCCAGAGTCTCTCATCTCACCCTTCTTTTTTATAGGCTTTTAGTTTGGATTCAAAGACTATAGGTCTTGCTGTGTCACGCTGTCTCTGAGTTTAGATTGATCACCCATCAATTGCAGGCATGACTTTCAACCATGGACCTGGCTTTGATCTTCCTTCTGTTGTTCTGTTGTCCTTTTCTTTTTAGGGTGGATGCTTCTTACTTTGTTTAGGGTTGTTGTCTAGGTCTTCAGCCGTTGGTATTTGAACTTTATCTCATCAGGACAGGCTGGGGCTGGAGGTTGATTCCATCATTCATACATACCTCATTCACACATCTAAACTATACTAATAAGATTACAGCAGGGTTTGCAAAAATGAAGGTTGGAGGAAGCTTTTACAAAATGGAGTGAGTGTTTTAAAATGGGGTTTGAATTACAATATGGAACAGAAGTTACAGTATAAGCAAGTGTAGTGAATGGTGAACAGAAGTTACATTAATAAAGTGAACAATTGAAAACAATTTAATTTATCAGTTCTACATTGTCCCCGTTTTGATCCTTCAATCCAGGGGCATTGAATGGGTCACACTTTATGTAATTGTTTTAAGGCAGAACCAACATAACAGTTAAGATTACTAATAGGACAATGAGGGGATGAAAAATTATGTTTAGAACTGCTGACCAGGTGGGCTGCTTCTACAACACTTTGCCCCTTGATTTATGACCATTACAGTAGTTGTTAAGTATCAGAGGGTAGCCGTGTTAGTCTGGATCTGTAAAAGCAGCAAAGAATCCTGTGGCACCTTATAGACTAACAGACGTTTTGGAGCATGAGCTTTCGTGGGTTGCATCTGAGGAAGTGGGTATTCACCCACGAAAGCTCATGCTCCAAAACGTCTATAAGGTGCCACAGGATTCTTTGCTGCTTTTACAGTAGTTGTTGACATTGTAGGGCAAGGTGATCTGTTGCAAACAAACCAAATAATTATAACTAGGTGAATATAACTAAACCTATTACAATTGACTAAACACCAGATATAACCTACACATAAATGAAAACAATTATAGTTATAATAATTGGGAATACAATAAAACCATTACAATCATTGACAAATAAAATGAGGACCAAGTTTGATGCAGCAATAGCCATCAAACAATAAAAGTTACTGAAGTCAGGACCTTTTTAAGCACACACAGCAAATAAGATTTTGTAGGAGGACCACAGTTGTCATGCAAAGTTAAGCTGATTTGGACTTAAACCAACATTTTGTTGCTAAAATGTTGCAGAATCCCCTATTTTTAACAGTTGTTCTCAAGAGGTTTCTGGGAACCTGAAAGATGGTGCCCTACAATTATGGGCCAAGGTTTTACAAGTTATGAGGGCCCAAGAACTACCCTTTAGGGCTTGGGGGAGTAGAACCAGAGTGCATAGAGGAAAGTGTGAAATTAACAATATAAGCAAATGTAACTAACAATACAAATGTATCAATAACAAACATTAACAATAAAATGACTATTAGAGAACGTAACAAAAAATAAACTTGATGCACTGGGGACCAAAGTTTTTTGGACACAAGTGGTGATTGCTAAGTTGGATGGACTGGGGGGAAGTAGAGACAGGAAAAGACATTTGTCCTGTCTAGTGTAGTATTTCTTTTTCTTTTCTGGACCCAATGCTAGCACAGGACACCACTAGAGACAGACACAGAACATGCAACACAGAACACTGAACACACACCACTAGAGACAGACACAGAACATGCAACACAGAACACTGAATACACACCACTAGAGACAGACACAGAACATGCAACACAGAACATTGAACACATACCACTAGAGACAGACACAGAACTTGCAACACAGAACACTGAGGGCTTGTCTACATCACAAAGTTGCAGCGCTGGTGAGGGGGTTACAGCGCTGCAACTTAGGAGGTGTACACATCTGCAGGGCATCACCAGCGCTGCAACTCCCTGTTTGCAGCGCTGGCCGTACTCCCGTTTTGTCTCGGGTGTAGAGGATCCAGCGCTGGTAATCAAGTGTAGCCACTTACCAGCGCTTTTCTTGACCTCCGTGGAATAAGCAGGTATCCCAGCATACCTGAGGAAGCCTCTGGTAATCAAGCTGGTCTCCTTCCCCGGTTTGCTCTCGCATTCCCCGAACCCCGAGCAAGCAGGTCTCCTTCCCTGCGGTTTGCAGGGTGGTTCGGAGAACGCGAGAGCAAACCGCGGCGAAGCTGGTCTCCTTCCCCGGTTTGCTCTCGCGTTCCCCGAACAAGCAGGTCTCCTTCCCTGCGGTTTGCAGGGTGGTTCGGGGAACACGAGAGCAAACCGCGGCAAAGCTGGTCTCCTTCCCCGGTTTGCTCTCGCGTTCCCCGAACCTCCGTGCAAGCAGGTCTCCTTCCCTGCGGTTTGCAGGGGGGTTCGGGGAACGCGAGAGCAAACCGCGGCGAAGCTGGTCTCCTTCCCCGGTTTGCTCTCGCGTTCCCCGAACCCCCCTTGAAGCCGCCCAACAGCGCTGCAGTATGGCCACATCTAACACCACTTGCAGCGCTGGTTGCTGTAAGTGTGGCCACTCTGCAGCGCTGGCCCTATACAGCTGTACTAATACAGCTGTAACAACCAGCGCTGCAAAATTTTAGATGTAGACATACCCTGAACATAGACTTTGTCGCGACACTATAACCATGGTATTTTATAACTCTTCAGCTGGTACCAGCTCTCCTGATGTTCTGGTTCAGAGCCTGAAAAATAGAAGCTTAGAAACAAATTAGCACAGTGCTCCCACATGGCAGACCCTGCTCAGTCTTTGCCACAGTGTGTTTGGTACTTGGGGCTGCACAAATGCTAATTAAGTGATGCATATTTTTTAGTTGAAATTTTTTATTTTAAAATCCCCAGCCACTTTGCCATGGCCTGGAGGTTTAAGGCAGAAGCAGGCACTGTTGTTACTGTTGCAATGGCATTTTGGCCCTGGGAGGAGGAATCTAACCAAATATCCCCCTTCCCACTCTCCAGAGGGGTCCCAAAAGTCTGCCCCTTCTGGGGTCTCAAATTTTCCTTTTTTTTTTCTTTTTTCTTTTTTCTTTTAGTTGGAATAGTTTCTCTTTTACAGATATTTTTTTTCTTTTTACAGGCTGTTAGGTGGAGGTAGCTGTCATTACAAGCCTCCCACAGCAGCCAGATCCCTGCAGCGTCTCTTTTTGTTGCATTTGGGGGTTTACATATGAGGATATATTGGGCCAACCTATCCTCTAGGTCCGAAATGGTGCAGATATCTGCAAGGGCTTGTTCGGTCTCAGGACTGTGCCCATATCTCTGCAGGATTTGTTTAGAAAGCATTATCTCTTTAATAAAAGGTGAGGTAGAAGCTACTTTTGACTCCATTCCTTCCTCTGAGACTGTTTTCCCTTGCCTTTTCTTAAACATTTTTAATTTTGTTCAGCAAGCAGCACTGTCTGGTCCCTGAGACCCTTTTGTTGCCCCTGATTTTTCTTTCTTTCTTTCTGCTACCTCTTCGGAGGCCAGCAGGTTTTGTTAACAAAATTTTTTTTTCTACTACCTCTTCGGAGGCCAGCAGATTTTGTTAACAATTTTATGTTTTCTGCTACCTACGCGGAGGCCAGCAGGTTTTAACAACAATTTTATGTTTTCTGCTACCTACGCGGAGGCCAGCAGGTTTTGTTAACTATTTTATGTTTTCTGCTACCTTCGCGGAGGCCAGCAGGTTTTGTTAACAATTTTAAGAGCTCTTTATTTTTTTTCCTGCTACTTACATGCGGGCCAGCAGGTTTTGGTTAACCAAGAATAGAACCGTGCTCTGTAGAGCCGGTTGTGTGCACACAGATTGGTTTACAATAAGTGAGGCAAAAATACCAATAATCCCCCTTTCACTATTCTCCACCAAAATGTTGTACCAATTATATTAGACCAGTAAAAACCAGCAGGATCTTATTAAAGGGGACAAGGCAAAGATGCCACATTTATTATGATAACAATTTATGACTAATAACTAATATCTTAATTCTTATACACACACATTATACCTATTACCTATGCGCACACACACATTCACATTATACCTAATACCTATATACACACAGATACACACATTCACACACACACATCCACATTCATCAGGTGTTCTGCAGCTGCTGCATAGTTACCAGTCCTGAAGATAGCTTAAGTTCATGGCTTGATTTTGCAGCTTGGGTTCATAGCTTGTGGCAGCTAACTGGCCAGGAAAGCTGGGCACAAGGCTGAGCTGGATCTCTGTTGGGCAGGCACCAATGTTCTTCCATGTTGGCAGCAGAATGTTACCCAGAGTCTCTCATCTCACCCTTCTTTTTTATAGGCTTTTAGTTTGGATTCAAAATCTATAGGTCTTGCTGTGTCACGCTGCCTCTGGGTTTAGACTGATCACCCAGCAATTGCAGGCATGACTTTCAACTGTGGACCTGGCCTTGATCTTCCTTCTGTTGTTCTGTTGTCCTTTTCTTTTTAGGGTGGATGCTTCTTACTTTGTTTAGGGCTGTTGTCTAGGTCTTCAGCCGTTGGTATTTGAACTTTATCTCAACAGGACAGGCTGGGGCTGGAGGTTGATTCCATCATTCATACATACCTCATTCACACATCTAAACTAAACTAATAAGATTACAGCAGGGTTTGCAAAAATGAAGATTGGAGGAAGCTTTTACAAAATGGAGTGAGTGTTTTAAAATGGGGTTTGAATTACAATATGGAACAGAAGTTACAGTATAAGCAAGTGTAGTGAATGGTGAACAGAAGTTACATTAATAAAGTGAACAATTGAAAACAATTTCATTTATCAGTTCTACATTGCTCCTCCTCCTCCCTCCCAAAGTCTCATGCACACTGCAAAACAGCTGATTGTGGCGGGCAGGAGGTGCTGGGAGGGAGTGGGAGCTGCTGATCAGCGGGGTCTGCTGGCAGGTGGCAAACACTGGGGGGCAAGGCGGAGCTCATTAGGGGGCTGCCAATGGGTGCTCAGCATCCACCATTTTTCCCCCATGGGTGCTCCAGCTCCTGAACATCCACAGATGCTCTGGGGTGCAATCCAGATCAATGAGGGGCTGTGTCACCTCTGCCCTGGGGTGCCTTACAACATCCTGATGCAGTAGCTCCCACCTGCACTGCTGCTGGAACAGCTTCTGTGCGAAGGGAGATTTTAGAAACTGGGACATTTTAGCTTGGAAAGCAGATGACTAAGAGGGGATATGATAGACTTGTGTGGATAAAGTGAATAAGGAATATTTACCCCTCCACATAACACAAGAACCAGGGGTCACCCAATGAAATTAATAGGCAACAGGATTAAAACAAGCAAGAGGAAGTACTTCTTCTCTCAACCTGTGCAACTCATTGCCCAGGGATCTTGTAAAGGCCAAAGTATAACGGGGTTCAGAAAAGAACTAGATAACTTAATGGGGGATAGGGCTATCAATTGCAATTAGCCAAGATACTTAGGGATGCAACCCTATGCTTGGGGTGTCCCTAACCTCTGATTGCCAGAAGCTGAGAGTAGACAACAGAGGATGGATCACTTGATGAATGCCTCTTCTGTTCATTCCCTTTGAAGCACCTAGCACTGGCTATTGTTGGAAGTTAGGATACTGAGCTAGACACATCATTGGTCAGACCCAGTATGGCTGTTCTTATGTTCCTATGTAATGTTGCTAAATAAATGTTACCATGATATTATTGAATACAGGGGGGTATTTGTCACAAAAGTGAAATGGCAAGCTGCACCATCTTGCTGCCCCACCATGTTGACATGGCATGAATATCTCTGGAGGTGCGGGGTCTGGCCATGGAAAATACATGAACTTTGAGCCATTGATCTGTCTCTAGAAACTTTCAACAAAGTTGGCAACTAATAACTATGATGCGGCTTTTTGTTGGGGCTAGATCTAGTCCATCAGCAGAAATGTGGGTGCAAGTGGACTTCAAAGGCTTTTTTCACACTTTTTTCTTCCTAATTTTTTATTGTTTGATCGTGACACATTCACTGCAGTAGAAAACAAAAGAGATTTATTTGGGCATAAGTCATATAGCAGTTTTTCTGTTCCCTGACTGGATGAACTTAACTCTTATAAACAGGAAATTGTTTGAAGAAGTTGCTGGATAATAGAATCATAGAAGATTAGGGTTGGAAGAGAACTCAGGAGGTTATCTAGTCCAACCACCTGCTCAAAGCAGGACCAACACCAACTAAATCATCCCAATCAGGGCTTTGTCAAGCTGGGCCTTAAAAACCTCTACAGATGGAGATTCCACCACCTCCCTAGGTAACCCATTTCAGTGCTTCACCACCCTCCTAGTGAAATAGTGTTTCCTAATATCCAACCTAAACCTCTCCCACTGCAACTTGAGACCATTGATCCTTGTTCTGTCATCTGCCACCACTGAGAACAGCCAAGCTCCATCCTCTTTGGAACTCCCCTTCAGGTAGTTGAAGTCTGCTATCAAATCCCCCCTCACTCTTCTCTTCTGCAGACTAAATAAGCCCAGTTCCTTCAGCCTCTCCTTGTAAGTCATGTGCCCCAACCCACTGATCATTTTCATTGCTCTCTACTGTACTCTTTCCAATTTTTCAACATCTTTTCAGTAGTGGGGGGCCCAAAACTGGACGCAATGATCCAGATGTGGTCTGACCAGTGCTGAATAGAGGGGAATAATCACTTCCCTCGATCTGCTGGCAGTGCTTCTACTAATGCAGCCCAATATGCTATTAGCCTTCTTAGCAACAAGGGCACACTGCTGACTCATATCCAGCTTACCATCCAGTGTAATCTCCAGGTCCTTTTCTGCAGAACTACTGCTTAGCCAAACATCCCCAGCCTGTACAGAACATGGGATTCTTCCACTCTAAGTGCAGAACTCTGCATTTCTCCTTGTTGAACCTCATCAGGTTTCTTTTGGCCCAATCCTTCAATTTGTGTAGGTCACTCTGAACCCTATCCCTACCCTCCAGCTTATCTACCTCTTCACCTCCAGCTTAGTGTCATCTGCAAACTTGCTGAGAGTGCAATCCATCCCATCATCCAGATCATTAATAAAGATGTTGACCAAAACCAGCCCCAGAACCAAGCCCTGGAGCACTCCACGTGATACCGGCTGCCAGCTAGTCATCAAGCCATTGTTCACTACCTACTGAGACCAACAAACTAGCCAGATTTCTATTCACCTTATAGTCCATTTATCCAATCCAGACTTTTTTAACTAGCTGGCAACAGTACTGTGGGATACCATGTCAAAAGCTTTGCTAAAGTCAAGATATATCACATCCACTGCTTTCCCTGTGTCCACAAAACCAGTTATCTCATCATAGAAAGCAATCAGGTTAGTCAGGCATGACTTGCCCTTGATGAATCTATGTTGATGATTCCTGATTATCTTCCTCTCCTCTAAGTGCTTCACGATGGTTTCCTTGAGGACCTGCTCCATGATTTTTCCAGGGACTGAGGTAACACTGACCGGTCTGTAGTTCCCTGGGTTCTCCATCTCTTTTTTAAAGATGGGGACTATATTTGCCTTTTTCCAATTGTCCGGGGCCTTCCCCGATCACCACGAGTTTTCAAAGATAATGGCCAATAGCTCTGCAATCACATGAGCCAATTCCCTCAGCACTCTCGAATGCATTAGATCTAGACTCATGGACTTGTGCATGTCCAGCTTTTCTAAATAGTCCTTAACCTGTTCTTTCACCACTGAGAGCTGCTCACCTCCTCCCCATACCGTGTTGCCCAGGACAGCAGTGTGGGAGTTGACCTTGTCTGTGAAGACTGAGGCAAAAAAAGCACTGAGTACTGCAGCTTTTTCCACATCTGTCATTAGGTTGCCTCCCCCGTTCTTTAAGAGTCCCACACTTTCCCTGATCTTATTGCTAACATACCTGTAGAAACCCTTCTTGTTACCCTTTACATCTTTGAGGATCTTTGAGTATGACACAGGACCTTTGAACAACCGAAGAACAGATTAGCCCCAATTAATTCCAAATCTTATCTAAAACCCAGTACATACTAAGACAGGAACTTTGGAAAATTAAATAGTTTAGTGTCAATGCCCAGCCAAAACATGTGTTCAATACACTTTATAGTTCTTTAAACAATGAGTCACTGAGTTTTAGGGTCAAGATCAGCACAAACAACAAGCGTCCCACCCATTTATGGGATTACTCATATGTACATAGAAGGCAAAACTTGCAGTGGCCAATGTGTATTATTTCCTGGCTTTCATAAACTTATGCTATTATAAGCTAAATGAAACTTTATTGCTGGTTACATGGGAATTTAAAAATTCTGGCTTCTCTTTCCAGACTACTTTCACTTTTGGTGTCACCAATGATAAAACTCCTGGAGCACAATGAGAACACACCTTTGGAATCACATAGATCCCCATAGGAAGGTTACTTTGAATCTAGTTTATCAGACCCAGGTCTCTGAGGGCTTTTTTCCATCATGCAGGAAGGAGGAATTGTGTATTTTTGTCTCTAATGATGATGGGAATGTCAGGATTCTGTGGTTTGTTGTTGGCAGCTCTACTAAAATAGCTCTCACCAGCTCTCAAATTAGTTTAAACATTGTACTAAGAATGTAAGGTTTAAAAAGCCTCCTCTTTGATTTCTGCATGGTTGTAGTAAGCTTCCGGTTCTGTAATTGTTTCTTTCATGCTTGTATATTTCAAGGCCAAATAGAAGATGGACTTTGTGTTGATCAACTGAGATAAAAAGCAGAAAAGAGTGCCCTTCTTTGAAGTCCAGACTTCTATAAATATTTAGCATAAACTTCATAAAGGTCAAACTAGTCAGTTTTTCATGCCCATACTTAACCCATAACTTCAAAATAGGATTAGCTAACATAAACAAATCTGTAATCTCAATAGTTTTGTATTTTAGTAACTTTGTTTGGTGCAGGGTAATTTCTTGAATCTTATTGATCAAAGTCTTTTTGTTTTGCCATTCTAAGAACGTACATAAGTTGAATTCCTCCTTTGATATTAAGAATTGAAAAATATGTCATATTTCATTGTAAAGGTAATTTTCTCCAAATTTGCAATAAACTCTCAGACTTGTTTGATATGGGTGCTGGGCAGCCTATGTTTCTATCATATAGATTGAAGAATCAAGATTTATTCACTGTGAAGCATTTTCTTGCCATTTTGTAGATAAAATTTCTCTCACCTTTTCTGAGCTACCTGCCTCAATGGTAGCAAAGCAGTTTATGTGTGCCAGTTCAGACGTGCTGGCGAATGCTTTTCGGGTTGAGTCTGAAGTCAGAGCTCCTCCTGCCCACATCCTGTCAACTTGCTCAGGAGAGTAAGTAATGGCTCTACCAAGCCACTTTCCCCCTTGTACTGTGACCCGTGATGTGGGTTGTCCATACAGAGCTACAATCTTGTCCAGTGTCTTTAAATCACTTATTGCCATTGGATTCTGAAGTTAGAACAGAACAAAAACACCGAACAGTGAAAGGTTTCTGTGTTCCCAGGGAATCCTAACTAATGATAAGGACTGTACTGTAAACAGCACATGTATGTTCTACTGCCATCTTAGAAATCACCTATAAAACTCAAAATATCGCAGTTTCAAGTTACATATATGTTTCAGCTAAGCAAATCTGTGAATTTTACAATCAAAGTTTTTTTTAAATTAATCCTGGTCATTTAAGGGAACAAAATATGTATGCAGGCATTTTCAGTGTATACCTGCCACTAAACACCACCTTCTCCAATCCAGTTTTTTAGAAGAGGAATCTACAGTTGGCCATGAGCCCTGTATCCAAGGGATCTTCTTCACTAACATATGGCTGTGCTCAGAATGATTACCCTGGCCTTCAGTCTGCTCATTTAAGTCTAATAAGGTCCTCAAAGGTGACTGTATGACTCATACAATGAAGTCATTTTTCCAATTAGCATTCTGACAAATGCATTATAAGTAGACCTGCTTCAATAGGTCTTCACAGCTGGGGAAGAGATCAGGTATCACAAGATTTTTCAGTTACTTTCTGCTGGTGTGGTCCAAAAAATCCTATTGATTCTGAGTCTGACTCTTTGTACAGCTGATGGATATCACATGTCTTATGAGGCTGATCCGTTCTTAAAACACGTCCTTTCTACAATTCTAGATGGCAGTATTTATACAAGGCACAGAAAATAATTTTGTCCTTCCTTAGATATGAGTGATATCCACTACAAAATATCTTCCCTTTAAACTGCCTTTTAGATTTTTAAACAACTAATTTAGAACCATTTCCCTGTATATTTATGCCTCTTTGTTTTGCCATTCACAAACATTCTCACAAACAGATTTATGTTTGCATGAATGTCGGGGGAAGAAGGAATCAGAAATCAGTGGGGTTTTTTTTTAAGTATTTGTTATTTACTATACAGTATTTGTTATTTGGCCATCATTATTCTCCTGTTTATAAAATTGATCATCCAATGAGGAAACAGCAACAGCCTGTGACACAGGTGAACTATCGTACACACATATAGTGAATAGTCAAAGTGAACAGTTGGCAAAACAGCCCGGAGATTGAAATTTGGCAATAAAGCTGTCCCCCGAACAATTACAAACAATGAATACATTCATAGAAATCCAAGTCCTTTACCAAATGATTTGCAAACAGGTAAAAAAAGGAATATATCCTTTTAGATAATATATTCACTCAGCCAGCTCTAACTGCACATATACAATGTAAAAAAAAAATCTAGCTTGACCTTGTTTGGTAAAAGACTTGGTTGTCCGTGAACCATTTATGTGCCAAACTTCAACTTTTGCTCAGAGATACAATCTACAACACTACCAAGTATAATCTACAAAATCTGTACAGTAGCCTCTTCATAGGGAAAAATGTCTCAATTTATTCCAAGAGACAATAAACAAGTTAACCTTCTGCTGCATTCCTTTAAAATTTATTTGGCTTTCAGCAGTGTTATGTTTGCATTTCTGAGGACTCAGACAAATGTCTTCTCTGTGTTTTGTTTTTTAAACTATTACATTATTTTGCCATTTCCATTTCCATGGTGGAAGTTTGGGCCTAAAGAAGACATTCAAAATAATGTAAAGAGAAAAATAATTGGAAACAAAATTACTAAACTTCTTCAAAGCTTGAATAAACATTGGTTCCTGTTTGGGGGAAAGGTTCATGTGATGTCTTGTTCTGTTGAAACCTTTTACCATTCACAAAAATCAATAATCAACATCTATAATTATGTGAGGTTATTATTATTATTGCTAACATGAAATAAATGTTAAAATTTAATTATACACACATATATATGGTAAAATTTTCCGAAGTGTGTAAATCCCATTTTCAAAAGTAACCTACGCACTGAGAACCCTAAATCTCATTGATATTTTTGTTCAATGTGAATTAGGTTACTATGTCAGTTAGGTGCTTTTGAAAATCTTTCTTCTAGTAAACACATTTGCTGGAACATTTAATGAAAGCTTAAACATGGTCAAAGTGGATTATTAATTTAAAGATTCAAACAAAATATTCATGGCTATTTTTTGTAGTATACACCTAGCACTACTTACAGCCCACTGATCACCATAAATGAAGGGTAGAGGCTACCAGATCAGAATTTATGGGGAATGCTTTTGGGAAAGTAAGATTTTCTACATATAAAAGGGTAGATTGTGACTTGAACTGTGGTATAAAGGAAAGTAGGAACTCTACTTTTGCCCCTATACAGGCTACCAGGACTTTGAGTCTGAGTGCACCATAGTGCAGACACTGCACTTCTGCCTGCTCCCCACTTTGGAGCAAGTGGGAAAGGACCAATCAGGGCCAGCTCAAGGGTTTTTGCCACCCTAAGCAGCGAAGAAAAAAAAAAGCTGCATTCGCGATCTGCAGCAGCTCCACTGTGCTGCTTTCTTCTTTGGTGGCAGATCCGTCCCTCCAAGAGGGACCCACCGCTGAAGAGCCCAACATGCTGCCCCTTCCCCTTGGCCTCCCTAACATCTGCTTGGTGAGCTGGTGCCTGGAGCTGGCCTTGGGACCAGTGGGTAACAGGTGGAGCTTTGATTCCACTCCCCATCACAGGAGAACCAGCAGTAAATCACTATCCTCTGGAGCTGGAGAGGACTCAGAAGGGGGATGTTTCTGAGGCTCAGTGCCTCCCCAGGGTTACTTTTGAGCTGAGGTGATACAGTTTACATTCTTCCCTCTCCCCACCCTGCAACACTCAGTGCTCAGGACTATGTCCAAAGGCAAGATCTAGTCCATAATGATCACTACAAGCAGTAATTACCAAATCCCCTTGGAGATCATTTTCACAGTCTGAGGTCAGGAGCTAAAGAAAACCATGTGTGTGTATTGGAGTACATTTTACTTTAGTGTGAAATACTAAATTTGATTATCTTTTTATTGTGAGTTAAATTTTATTTTCTATCCTTTTTAAGTTTTCGTTATGTTTTTTGCAGAGCAGGGAAAATGTAACCTTTGTTTCTTTTGACTCAGCAATACTTTCAAATAAAATGATTTCCTATCATTACCAGTTATCTTAATCTGTTGTTAACATTGTTGGTTACTAACGCAGCACTGTAATTCTTAACAAGCTGGCAATCATCTGTTTCATAGTGATTTAAGATACACCTTCTTTATCATTTGTTCATTGAACAGTAAATCCTATTTTACTTCTTCACCCTTGCCCAGATAAATTGATGTATTTGACAGATACAGGAGGCTGACAGAAATATCAGGCTGAAAAGACTAGAAGAGAAAAAGAGAGTGATGTAGTAACATTATACGATTCCAAGGCAGAGAGAAAATTTGATGATCTCATCATGAAGGTTACTAAATAAATGAAAGTGAATGGCTGGTTTAATTCAACATTTGATGTAGACACTTCCTTCCCATTCCCCCTCTACAGTACATCGGATAACATTAGGACTGACAATATGGATTGATTTAGTGGTTTTCAGATCTGTGCAGTGATTTTGATCCTTTGTGTAAATGATTTACTGATTCTCACACTGTACTTTTTAACTCTAGTTTTTGTTAAGTCTTTTGGAAATTCTTTGCTACAACATACTGAGTGCTAATTTTAAAATCTCCCAGTTGCTACTTGACTACTATATTTGAATCATATCACTGACTTTTTCACTCAGTCTTTCCATGGAAGCAAAGCTCATACTTGTCAAGGAAGTAATAGGATACCAAAGTTACTATTGCATTAAGGCAGGTATGAGTTTTCGATTGTGTTTGACTTAAAGCAGGCATGAAATATTGGGCATGAGATGCAAATATTCCCTTGTGTAAAATAATGGCAAGTAAAAGGAAATGAACATAAAGCACTGAGTCAACTGCTCACAATCAATGCTAGTGAGGATGTTGGGATAGATGGCTTAGAAATTCTGAAGAAGGTTACACAATTTTAATCCGGTATCTTGAGTTATTTAATACATACTTGATAGATACTCAGGCACTGGTGAGGCTTTGCATACATCCTGGAATTAGTGTCATTTAAAGAATTATCAGTTTTTATCGCCTCTCTTGCCAGTCAGTACAAGTTAACATATTAGACTATAAGAGACAGAGAAAGATGGAGATTACAAATTCTTTTGACAAATTTCTTATAATCATCTTTTCATTTGCCGTTCATCCTTATTGTTTTATGGCTATGAGCCTTTCCAAATTTATTAATGATAGAACTTTCACTTCTAAAAATTGGTTGACCCAAGTAAGTCTTTCAAATTTCTTCAAATGTTTTTTTCTGTATCCAATTTAATTAATAGGTCACTATAGACTTTTAAAAAAATCATTAGATCTGGGCTTTTTCTACCATTACATATCTTAGCAGCAAAGTGAATCCATTTCTGGTTTATATTATTAATATTGATTTACCTTCAGTTTCCAAAAATATCCTTCTGATAGCACAGTGCAATGGGGCTGGTATTACATCAAGTTTAAAGTCAGCTTTGCAAAGAGATTTTGATCTTAGTCAGGACTGACTGAAGTGAATTGATAATCAATGGTTGCTGTGCTTTTGGAACATAAAATTGAAATTCAATCTATATTTTTAATAGCTAAACCAAGCAACTTCTTCCTTATTTGTTTTTTCATGTGTTGTACAATAAGAATGCACCACACATTCCATGGGATATTTATTTTATCACAAGCATGCTATCTATTCTCTTTTTAGCTAACAATTTCTGGAGCACTCATTACCTTTAAGTCCCATTCTGCCACCCCTGCATATGTTGATTATATTAACTCATTCCATCAGTAATTATTGAAGTCAATGGGAATATCTGTGGAGTAAAGGACTACTCAGCATGTGTAAGGATGTCAGAATCTGCCTCTGTGGCATCTAAGCACCAAACAGGAGGCCAAGTCTGCCTTCCTTTACAGCATGAGCCCTCCCATTGCTCTCATCTGCTTGAAAAATCATAACTAGGGCTGTGCAAAATGTCCACAATGAAACTTGAACCAACCCAAACTCATCTGTTTTCAGATTCTTAAAATTCAGACCAGGGTGAAATCCCGGCTCCACTGAAATCAATGGGAGTCTTGCTGTTCTCTTCATTTGAGCCAGAATTTCACTATGGGTTTGTGGGAAGATTTGTAAACCTATTGCATGAACTATGGCCCTATTAATGGTTTTGCAAACCTGGGTGAAACGTAGATGTTTTTGACAGAGGGGCATGACCCCCTGCTGGTCAAAACCAAAGCTAGCATTCACCGCAAGCTTCTGTGAACCAAACATCACTAAATTTCTCCTAGCTCTCGTAATAGCAGGCAATTATTCATTGTCTGATCATTGTTTTAAGGCAACAAGAAAATTCTCTTTGTTTCTTGCATGCATTTTGGATGTAAGAATATTTAGGCCTAAACTGTTAAAAGATATAAAATGTCTCCAGTATTGTCCAGGCAATTTTGTACCTGCATAATTGTGAGTGCAAATAAGCCCCCTACTTGCATCCACTGAGATGACAATCTTACTGCATACACAAAGCATGAAGTTAGGCATCTAAAAAGTTGAAACTGAGGAAGCATATTAACTGCAATTCGACACTCGTGTGTGACTGTGGAGACTAGGCTGAAGAATGGCTTTAATTTGGAAACTGTGAATGTACCTTTGCCCCAGGACATCAATGAACATATTTCAGAAATGTAACCTCGGTCAGAATGAAGATACAATAGAATGATGAGATCCTCTGATATGGTGAGCATTCTCCATTCTGCAGAGTGGTGGAAAGGAGAATGACTGTAGAGCTGGATTGTGTCTGTGGGAAAAAAATGACTGTGGACCAAGGATGTAAGCCTGCTTTCTCTGGCGCTCCCCATGCAGGGCCCTACAACAATTTCCATTCTGACACTATTCTGAGCTCAGGGATTTTGTAAATCCCTGTATGGAGACCCTAAGGGGAAGATTCCTTGTATACTTCACTCCTGTCACCGCTCGAAAAGCCACATAAGGACCAGGCACAATCAGACCTTCTGTAGCAACAAATTCTGTTCTGCAATTCACAGAGGTGATCCCCATTGATGTCAATGGGGTTGTAAAGGGATGAGCAGTCCTGCAGATATAAAGATTTTCCAGAACTGATTTTAAAAAGTAATCAGAGTTCATGGTCCTAAATAAAACCTTTGTCTCTGCTCCAAAGTTCTTGGTGCATTCACATTACTGAACATTTGAAGAATTATATTCAATTACTACTTGCACAAACTGGATTCATTTTCAAACAGTGAATTAACTCCATATCTGTCTCTCTCTTTGTTCTCCATCTATTGATAATTCTGTCTCCATCTTTCAGCATATCAAGAAGCTTGGAAATAGAACTGTTCATAAAAATTGAATGAATAGATTTTTACTCCAGCACACTGTAAAGATATTATTTCCACAAGGCAAAACTTATTACCTACTTGGATCTTAAAGCAGTGATTTCAGGATATGAACTGAAAAACCTGATGTAGAAAAGCCTATGACTCAGCTGTAAGACATTTCGTTACAAGAGAGCTTCCATGTGCCATTTAAAATGTATAAGTGTCATCATAAACCTCCCACTCTCCTAAGAATAGAGCTATCACTGGACCCTGTTATCTCACGACCCCAAGGTACAATATGATAATGATACCACTTAACATCAGTGCAGAGAGAGAAAAAACATTGGAGATGCCGCAAGCATCTCAACTATAAAGAAAATCAAATTAAAATATTAATTTACTGATTAATATAACATTAGGTGACCCATTTCTCCAGCTTGTTAAACAACAAAGACTTGTGAAACTAAATAACTACCTCAGAGATAAGTGTTTTAAGAATTCCCATGGAGAAGTTTAGCTCCTTTTTAAACATCATTAAAGCGATGCTTTGCATATAACAGACTGTTTTATTTTCTGCTGCATTAACAAGTCCTGTTTGTGTTTATTAATATACACTTTTTTAAAGGGTGACACAGAGTTTTTTGGTTACAGAGTTTGAGCAAGCAGAGTGAATCTTAAAATGCTAAACAATATGGGATGATGGGAAGATGACGGCCTTGTGGTAAAGAAAGGAAAGATGATCAGATGGTCAAGGGATGGGGTGAGGACTCAGATGGTCTGGGTTTGGTTCCTGGCTCTGTCACAGATATCCTTTGAGACTTTGAGCAAGCCACTTGATCTCTCTGTGCCTCAGTTCCCTGTCTGTAAAATGGGGATTATAATACTTCTTTCCCTGTCTACTTTGTTTAAGTTGTCAGCTGTTTGGGATGGGGGAAACCCTGCAAATGGCTTTCCATTAATCCATTATGCAACCATTAATTCTAGAACCTTCTCAAAAAAACCAAAAGGTGAGATTCTATAGTAAATTCTACACACAGCACACAGAATCCTGGAGTACACAGGATTCTAATTACACATGACAGTGTTATGTGTTCCGAATACGTCATATCTAACAGAAAAAAATTGTTAGGAATATTTTATAGAGATTTTAAAAACTGCATTATTGTCATTTTTCATCTCTCCCCATCTTAGAGCTGGAGGGAGGAGAAGGGAACAAGTCACTTCACCTATCTTTGCTGAGGATACCCAGCGAGCAGGGCCGGCACTTTCATTGAGGTGAACTAGGCAATCGCCTAGGGCGCCAGGATTTTCAGGGGGCGTCATTTTGCCGGGGGGGGGGGGGGGAAGCAGCAGGCGGCTCCGATGGACCTGCTGCAGTCGTGCCTGCGGAGGGTCCGTTGGTCCAGCAATGTCTGCATACGGTCCGCTGGTCCCGCGCGGCTCCAGTGGACCTTCCGCAGGCACGGCTGCGGCAGTTCCACCGGAGCCGCAGACCAATGGACCTTCCACAGAAAGTACTGCGGCAGCTCCACCAGAGCCGTGGGAGCAGCGAAATGGTCGTGCATCTAGGGCGCGAAAAACTCAGGCGCCGGTCCTGCCAGCGAGGCAGAGGCTGGGTGCAAAAGACCAAGTCTCTTGAGTCCCAGTCCAGTCCTCTGTCCCATTTGCCACACTACCTCTCTCATGGTACCATGATTCCTACTGTACAGATATCAGAGGCATCTCATGGTTTACTAGGGTTAGAAGCAAATCCTTTTACTATTGGAACCCTGGGAATCTCCCTTTCCCAATGATATAAAACTACCATTTCTATCTGATAGGCCATGAGATATCAGCCCTTAAATGCACCATTGATGTCAACCCTGCACCTCAGACCAGCATAATAATGTTTGAGCATGTGTGGTTCTGAATTCCAAATTTGCAGAGAAAGAAACAAATATTTGTCTGGGAGGTTTTTGTCTTTGTTTTGTTAACACTGGCGTTTGGGAGCTACTAAGGCACCTGGAATGCTAGCCCCAGGAAGAGGTGTGTGTGAGGGGGAATGTGTCATACACACACACAATATTCCACGCTTTTGATTTTTTCTTCCTTTTTTTCCCTTACAAAGTCCCAATTGCTACTTCCAGGCTGCCATGTCTGCTCTCATGGTGACTGTTCTCTGCTTCAAAAATGATGACTGTGTATCTTCTGTCTATGATCCTCTCTCATCTGCACGATTCTATGGCATAGATGCTGCCAAGATCTCTCTCATCTCTTTTATTTACCAGAATGTCTGGGTTAGTGCCAGGCCCTGAGGCCATATTTTGTCTTCAAATATAGAGGCATAACTCCTATGTGCAGCTCCCATTGAAGTAAACATATAACTGAGGGTTGAACTGGTCTCTTTCTTTCTTCTCCCAGCACTTTCTCCTCCAATATAATTTTGCTGTCTAGAAAAGGAAAATAGCATTATTATTTTTTAAACATTTGTCCTCCACCATTTCTATGTCTGGGGCAGCATGAACTGAATTGGAACAACAAATATTTTTTTAAATACAAATTATATTATGAAAATGTAGAGTTATATCTGTTTTAAAACACTCCAACTTGTGCTGGACTCAGATTTTATACAGTTTATGTACAGAAAAGGCAAGATGTGAATTAAAAAAAAAGTAAATCTGCTGACATCAACAAACTGAGGAAAAGATTTCAGAATTACCATTTTCTTTTATTGCCGTTTGGCTCCTTAGTATGCTGGAAAGCCTTCCGCAACACAAAATACTCACTTGAGACTAACCTTCAGTTGTGCCAACAAAGCAGTAAAAGCTAACAGTCCAGAAGCAATATGCAGCCATTTAGTAATGTCAAAAGTGCATGGTCCCCAATGATAGAAAACTAGGGATATCAATTTGATGATGGTGGGGTGGGGGGAAATCAGTGGGCTATAATGCAGAGCCTGAGTAGTATATGTAGCACTAGATGCTTCATTCTGAAGTCCACTTATTGGCTTGTAACCGTGATTGTCACTGTTAATGAACGGATTATCCTACACTGCAGTGCATAACCAGATGTTCATTTTTCTATTTCAAAATGATTTTTTTAAAGCTGCAGTAAACTTTCCCCAGTATTTCTTTTTAACACCATGGACCCAGTACTCAATGGTGCTGAGCACTTGCAGTTCCCATACACCCCAAAAGGAGTTGCAGGTGCTCAGCAGTTCTCAAGAGATGGCCCCCTATAGGGATGGCCTTGTCAAACACCATTTCTCCTAGAAGTAATTAGCCATCTCCCAGCCAGTCCCTAAACCTAGAAAGCCTAAATTATGACTGTGTATAAAGAGTGTTCATCAAATGCTAATCTTGTACAGAGTTCCTGGGTAAATCTTTAAACAAGAGAGCTTGGCAGCTAATTAGAAAACTTTGAACACAGTGTCAAAGGTGACAAAACACATTTTTTGTCCAATAGAGTAGAAAAAGCATGCATCCCAAAAGAAAGAGGCATCCCAATGATATGAATAATGTTTCAAGATCCACATTTTAGCAGGTAATTAGGTGAAGAGAGAGTTATATGGGTACATCAAGATGGGATAGAGCCCAAATACACTAGACTGAGACAACACTGGATAATTCAATTAGGCACGTCACTGTGACCTTTGGCAAATGATGTAATCTGTCTGTGTCTCAGGTCTCACAAAATTCCCTACTTTGCATAACTGTTGGTAGGATACATTAATTAGCATTTGTGAAGTGCTCGGATATAAAACTAGATCTTCAGCTACTTTCCAAAGAAGTTTTGCTGATTTATACCAGCTAAGGATCTGATCTCTTATGTTGATGGAAGGCACGTGAGCACCTACATAGAATATTTCCAAGAGGAGAGCTAGTCCCATGGTGCCATACCTTCCTGTGAGGCATGGAAACCTCTTGCTAGCTAGCTAGATATAATTTTTTGTGGTCCATAAGGTAGGTTTAATTATAGCAAATGACAAATGCCTGGAGAGGAGGTAGAAACATATAAGTCCTGTCCTGTGGCAGGAAGTAAACAGCTCCATTTTTATCTCAGGATCTTCTGATGGTCCATGAATTGAGGCATCAGTGCTTGATCTGCCCCTAAAAGTCAATATTGTGTCCAAGTCTTTCCCTCATACTCCTGCTTGTGTTCCAGGTGGATAGTTCTACTTTGTGAATATCTTGAGATACGGATGGTGGTAGTTCAATGTTGTGTACATTTCCTGTGATGAGATTTGTGCTTATAAGCTTTAAATTGCTTTTCTGACAAAATACACATAAGCAGAAAGCTCCTGCTCTTGTAAAATTGTGATAGATAGCATTATTACAACTTATTTTAAATAACTCTTTCATTTTAAGAAACACACCCTTTAAATGCCATAAGAAAGAAATGCATGTGTGCAGACACAGCATGCGACTGTGGAAGGCTTACTCATATTACTGAATGTGTGTGTAGACACACATACACACAAGTTTTTTAAAAAATAACATTTTGTGTTGAATTTTGGGTGCTAAGTTTGACACTTTTAAGAGGCCTGTTTTTTTAGTTGTTGAGGACTCAGCCGAGGCCCGAAGCTGAGCACCCAAAAAACACATATTATATGTGTGCGTGTGTGTGTGACCACATACACAAATATTGTGGTCACATTTAAAATGTTTCTTTTTTCAAGAATGAGTACAGTATTCCGTATTTAAACTGTAGGGCATAATCATCAATCCAGTGGACTCTTTCAAAACAGAAGTTACTTTTTAAATGTGTCCACCGTGTGTGTGAGTGTGCATATGTGGGGGGAGAGGGCAGAGAGAGACAGAGTTGTTTGCAGATGTTTGTCTTTTTTTTCTTCCTGACTAAGAAATTTGTAATAAGAAGGGTTAAATGTCAGCTATAATTAGATAAAACTGTTGTTTAAAATCCAAAAGAAAATAGCAGGTACCTGTGAAGACTGTCAGAAACTTAAAAAGTAGTAGTGCATAATTTATCAATGTTAATAGCCCTAGGTGCATTTGTAAGGGAATTAACCTAAACAGTCAAACTATTTATCACAGCACAATACATAAAATATACTTTTAATTAATAAATGGACATTCTATTGCCTCTATGGCTACAGCAAATCAATCTTTTTTTTACCTTTTGTCTACAGTTTGGGTTCCTTTAATGGGTTTTAATGGGTTTAGCTCAACACTCACATAGCAAAGCTTATGCACTTACTTCCTGGAAGACTTTCTGTACTTTGTGGCATAATCTCACAGCCTCTTTGGTATACTTCCACCAAGATATCACTACATACGTAAATAATCATTCTTTTTGCTACTTTAAAGTATCATTCATTACTCTTGAGTTGACCTCACTGGCCCAACTCTAGTTTGAAAGTAATAAAGTTACTGTAATGTAATGTAGTTCTCGTCAATAGATTAAGTCTGTGAGGTTCTTTTGGTTAAAACCATTATGGTCAGGAAAATAGAGTATATTCAGCGACAGAGAGTCCTGTGGCACCTTATAGACTAAGAGACGTTTTGGAGCATGAGCCCATGTATCTGACGAAGTGGGTATTCACCCACAAAAGCTTATGCTCCAATACGTCTGTTAATCTATAAGGTGCTGCAGGACTCCTTGTCGCTTTTTACAGATCCAAACTAATATGGCTTACCCCCCTGATACCAGAGTATATTCAGTTGTTCTGTACGGTTAATAATATTTAATTCTTATATAGTGTTTTATACACACAGATCTCAAAGCATTTAACAAAGGAGATTTTTATCCCCATCACCTGATATGTGATGCTATCCCTGCTAGAGATCATCATACCTCTGCATATAGAAAGAAATTGATATGTCATATCTCCAGTATCTACAGATGTTGGGTTATTTTTGTTTGTTTGTGGTTTTGTTTTGAATTAGTCTCTGGAGTTTCCAAGATAACATCAGAATATTGTACAGCACTTGACATCTTTCCCAAAAATGCTTATCTGACAAATGTCTCTGAGGTTAATATGAATTCCTAAATCACTAATAGAAGTATGAGTTAGATTAATGGAGATATACCTGTTTCCTAGAACTGGAAGGGACCCTGAAGTGTCATTGAGTCCAGCCCCCTGCCTTCACTAGCAGGACCAAGTACTGATTTTGCCTCAGATCCCTAAGTGGCCCCTTCAAGAATTGAACTCACAACCCTGGGTTTAGCCTTTCACAACTCCCTTTCCAATATATTTTAAGGTGAAGTGACTGTGGCTCTTTACTATTTATGGAGACTCAGTATCATTAAAATAGTATCTTAGTGAGAAATTTTCCCAAAATAAAACTAAACATACTATCGACACAGCACTGACAGCCATGATAAACGTGGATAAAAGTGGTGGTTTGCAGAATACATTCACCCAGCAAATGAGAATCTTTTGCTCTTGAAGGACCTCAAGGTGCTCCTGAGGATTACCATGAAAAGGCTGGTGAGGCCTGTGCACATTTGCAAACATTGAAAGATTCATCATTATAAAAAGAGGACCAAATGCTGCTCTCAAATCTGGAATAACACACAGCAGACTAGAATAGAATTTGGCTGTTGCAGCCTTATTTCAGAGAAGCACATTTATCTTTACTGCATTGCTTTTCCGTTAGTATTTCCCCATTTGAAATAAGTTGCCTCATCAATTTCAACGGAAGCTTATTTTAGGCTACAAAAACCCAAACATCATTTTCATGAGGATCATGTGAGTCACATTTCCCCAAAGCCATTTGGCTGTTGGGTATTTCAGTTTTACCCCATTTACACACTTAATCTTTAAAGTTAAAGTGCATCATAATGATATTTGAAGATATTTAGCACAATGCTGTTTTAGATGGCTTCTTCCCAATAGCAACATAACTAAAAATTTATGTTTGTTAGTCAAAGAAAATAGCTTCTTTTAATTTTATGTAATTTTAAAGGGTCTTTTTCCCACATCAATTGATTCAGATACAATTTTTTCCACCAGTGATCCCACCCAGGTGTTGATACTGACATTTTAGAGCCTATTCACTTCTTAGTTGAATCACTATATAGATTTTTTTAATGAGCCATGTACACTTTTAGGAATAAATTAGATTATCATTGGACAAAAATCAGCTACATAACACTGTAAAAGAATGTCTCGTCTTTCAGGTTTTTAAAAAAATTAATAAAGAAATTACAAAAGTTTATGTTTATTCCCTCTAACCATAGATTAATGCCACTAGATGAATCCTCTCTTGTAAATCAATATTAATTAAAAAAATTATGATCAGGCAGCTAAACAAAGGGCCTATGCTACTAAGGAAAGGGTATGCCCCAGTGACAGATACCTATTACAACCTCTCATACCATTGGGTGATATTTACCATATGTCCTATGATTGATAGTAAGATTTAATGAGTTCTTACAAGCAATTAAATAATCAAAGGTTCCTGCTGTTACATGGCATAGCTTGATAGAACAGTGACAAATGAGAGAATATCTGCAACCTAATCAAAGGGACATATTTCCTTGGGAACAAAATAATAATATCCACCAGTGCAATCAAAGGACAAAAGAACACAGAAAGGATGCAACAGAATGAGATAAATTTTGTGCTCTTTTCATTATTCTGGACACACAGTTTCCATTTATTGGGTTCTATTAAATCAGAAAGAAAATTAGGCTTGTTAAATATGTTTCATTTGTCATACACTGTTGGTTGGTGTGTACATATCTCTGAGTTTTAGAATGTGTCTACCATTCATTATCCAGTCACATTAACTCTTCTTTTCCCATAAAATAAACCTCTCTTATGTTATTCGTTCTTTGTTACTGTTTGCTATTTATTTTTGTTGTGGTAACTGAAGTCTTATTATAATTATGTTCTAGTTTTTCATTTTAACTTAAGAGGAATACAATTACATTTACTGCTCAGTAGCAGATTTGTCAAGTTTCTTTGATTTACTAACTGTACATTCCTTATCATTAGTAAGTCTGTATTAATGTTCACTTAATAGTATTTTATTTTAAAACAATAACCGATCCTCGTGAAAGAAGGGTGAGGAGAGAGAGCTTATTTCAGAACTGTTTAGATTCAAACAACATAAAACAGGCCTGTTGAGAAAGTTATTACATACACTGGCCAGTTTTCTTTCCGTTTTAAGTGTCAAGTGTTACTATAGTTCAGGTACCAAATATAGATCAGCCTATTTTGATTTTGTTTTTTGACACCTTACCTTCTACGGAGAAAAATATTTGATAAAAGGATCCATTTTGACCTTGATTAATCAAGTTATTCTAACTTGTGATTAACTTTCAGCATATTATTATTTGTGGCTAGCTCTATTGAACTGAATGGGTGAAATCCTGGCCCCATTAAAGACAATGGCAAAACCCCACTTGACTTCTGAGGAGGATTTCACCCAGTAGGGACCATTCACACACTTTCAGTTAGGCATGTGGTTAAGTACCTTGCTGAATGGGACCTTGGTTTCCATGTAATTTGCATGGTAATGCTGCTTCCATTTTGGCTTTCCCTAATCTTAAAGGGAAAGTGCAATATTTTTAAAAGCAATGCGGTTCTTGAGTACCTGACTAAAAAGGTATTGTAACATATGACCAAAAAAAATCATTTAACACTCTTTGCAAACTGCAGCTGTATAGATATAGCTCTCCTTATCAGAAAATGTAACCATTCTTTGTGGTTGTACTGCAGCTACTACATGAAGTATTGTGTTAGGTTGTGCGCAGGTTAAAAGATTATGGAAAGATTGCAGAGAAAATTGATAAATGAAGGATCAACCACTGATCAACAGGTGTATTCAGATGCTTATTTCAAACATATGACCTGTCCTAAGAGATGTACAACACATATGTGTCAAATCTTGATTGACGGGTAGGCTTTTCCAGTCTTTAGTCAAGACTGTGTGGGTAGGTAGCATGTATACACTCATGTGCCATTAAACTACCTACTTTGCTGCCATGTGGTATCAGAGTATAAACTCTTCTGGGACAGGCTCACCACAAGAAAATGTAAGCTCCCTGGCGATTCTGAAGTTCCCCATATCTTCCAGGTGGGGGCAGCCGGTCAGGAATTTTTGACATTTTGTTGGAAAATGCTGATTAATCAAAACCAAAACTTTTCATGGAAACATGCTGGTTTCAATTAAATTCTTCTCAGGAAGGTGTCTCAGTTCCAGGTCGGGCCTGCGTAGGGCACTGAGCTCGATGTGTGGAATGCAAGTTCAAGTTCCTCCTCTGCCTGACTGAGAGCAGGGACTTGAACTTGTTGCTCCCAAATCAGTGCCCTTACCACTGGGCTATTGGCTAGTCTTGGGTCGGTCTCTCTGCTTTTCCATGAAAAGTCTCAGTTTTGTTCTGATGTAAAACAAAAACCAACTGTGAAACATCAAATTTTTTTACAAGATGGAATTCTTGTTTTCTGGTCAACCCTACTTGAGGGTGAGGGGCACCTCTTAAATTCTCTGCATCCCATATGCCAGTAAGACATCTGTTATATTTCTCCAAAGACAGAGCAAAAGCCAGATATGACTCGTATTTCGGATGTTAGTCATGGCCCTTAATGCACTAATGGAAGGCATTCAGATACCACAGTGATGAGACTGTATAGGAACCTACATTTAATTGAATAGAATTAAGGGAAAGAAAGAAAGAAAAAGAATGAAAGAAGATCTAGCTCAATTGGTGAATTGGACTCTGCTGTAAGATTCTGTTATCCTCAAGGGCCATGTCAGACTGCTCCCATCAGTGAATAGCAGGCTCACATACAGCATTATGAGCAGCATGGCCCCAGTCCAGGAAGCCATTAAGTCAATGGTGGTAATCATAAGGGTGGGGTAGTATATGCTTAAATGAAGGCATATACTTTGAATTAGGGAAGCCCTGGTGAATTTATATGGACCTTAAAGGTGCAGCACTTTATCTATAATAAAGCTCGAGGAGAGGTTTTGAACTTTGTCCAGATGCTGATTATGTATATTCAGGAAATGTTTAGCATCTCTGTATAGAGAAGGGTAGTTATTTGGGCACCTGAGGCTGGCAAGACCTGTGCTGCCATTTGCCCAGACAGACAGAACATAATTTAAATGAAAGCAGTTGTAGCAGCAGACACAGCAGGTTTTACATGCTGGACTGGGTCACATCAGGTCTCTGCTTAATATGGCCTATTTGAGACCAGTGAAATTAGTTTCATGTGTAGTGGCAAAAGTCAACAATTCATACTAAAATAGTATAGTATGTGTAGTAAGTTCTTCATTTAAAAAAAAACTGGGAGAGAAATGCTAAAAATTTGGCAGCATTTAATTCCTAGGTCTATTCACAATAAATTCACAAAAATTACACACCTTATTAGGTTCCACGCAGATTGCAAAGCTAGCTATAATGTAAAAACAGGCAGACAGTCTGTCTCAATATTATTACAGGAAGGGTTGGTTAAATTAATAGCTTCTCATTGATTAAAAAATCTTGCATTTTACATGTTCTTAAGTTGGTTCCCACCATTACTTTTCAATAAGAGAATATGAGTCTTTTGAGAAATGTGGTTATATTGAGCTACTCTATTGAAACATAAAGGTAGGCAAAATAAGTTGTTTATATTAGCCCGTCATTGTTTCCTGCCATAAAGTCCTGTCTACCTGAAAGGAAAAGACAATCCCTTCAGTGTGTCCTAAGGATTTTTTTTATGATCTGCCCTACCCTGCTAAAAATGTAATTAGCTTAGAATGATCACTAAACATAAATCCTCCAATTCAGTAATAATTATAGGCAAAAAATCATTACACCCAGGTAGCATCTCACACTGTATGTGATAATGTTCCCCCCTCTTTTTGTCCACTCTTATCTACTTTATATAATCCCATCATACTATGTATGGAATGGGTTTCAGTTATCTGTGAATAAAAATGTAGGTACTCATCCTGCAATGAGCTCTGTGCAGATGGTTCCTGTACAGAGTCCTACAGACTCAGGAACAGGAGTCGATCTGCACAATGTTCATTCTGGGACTGAGACCTTTATAATAACCATGCTCTAAATACTTCAGCAAAAATGATTCTAACAGCCTCCAGAGCATGACAGAGAGAAAAGTGTTCAAATGGAGTTTGTTGCAGTACAAGGATAGTGGTGGAAGAATTAGCTAAGTGACACTGAGAAAAACCAAGACTGAGACTGTACAAGTTATCCAGAAGAAAATTTTTTGAAAAAGTAAAACTACTCTTAGTTGTAAGTTATCAGGCCTAATTCTCCCTACTCTTTTGCACTAAACAGTTTTCCCATCCTGTGAGAATTTATTAGATTTTTGAACATTTTTCCCAAATCAGGACAAAGACAGACTGTCTCGTCTCAATTTTTTTATAAACTCCATTAATCTATCTATATTTAGAGCAACATAAATATTTGTTTCAGTAATTTCAAAATGTTTCATTGCAGTGTCAACTTTTACTGAATTTACTAAAATTTCAAAACAAATAATATTCTGACTCAAAAGTTTAGGGTATTTTCCCCCCCATTCAAAAATGTCATAGTAGGATATTTCAACAGTTTCAAAACATCTTGTCAAAAAAATATTCAGTCGGGAGGTTCATCAAAACTGATCCCGTTTCATGAACTTATTGACAGATCAGTGTTTTTCATTTAAAAAAAACAGTTGGTTAAACAATTTCCAAGCAGCTCTGCCTTTCCCCTAAGCAAACTGACTGTAAAACACAACCACTCTTCTATAAGGATTCTTAAATCTGCCAGACAACAAAGAAATAAATATAACTTCCAAAATATTTTATAAATATTTTGAGATTTTTTTTTGCTGAGAAATAATTTTGTTTCCTGTCTGAACATCCACATTACAGCAAATCCTGCCTTTCTTCCTTCATCTCAGAAGACCCCTGAATACAGCAGGACCATTGTGGTATCTTTTGTATGGGGAAACATAGGTAGCCCTAGTCAGGGATCCTTATCTCCTGGGAAATTATGAGGTTTCCTTGTTTGTTTGGTTTTTTTTTTTTTGGTTTTTTTTTTAATAAATATCTTAATATAGTGGTTGTAGCTTGGAGCCAGGAGATCTAGATTCTATTCATCTGGCTGCAACAGATCTTGCAGTGTGACTTTAGGCAAATCACTTAGATCAATATCTTCAAAGGTGGTCATTGATTTTAGTGCCTCAATTTTTGAGGACACCTGGGGCTTGCTTATTAGAATAACTGAGCACCCACACCTCCCTTTGACTTCAGCTGGAGTTTTGGGTCCTTACCATCTCTATAATGAGGCTTCAGTGTGGGCACCCCAAAGCACAGGGCATATTTGAAAATTTGGGTTTTTATTCTTTGGTGCTTCTGTTTCTCCATCTGCAAGATAGAGATCATTAACAATTGAAAGTACACTTTATCATCACCAAGAGGCAGGGTGTTAACTATGTACCTAGTGAGCCATTTCTGTAATGTGCACAACTAGGATTTGCACCTTGGTGTGGGCTTGTGGGAAAGGAGAGTCCATATTCAATTTTCCTATCTTGTATCTCCAGTAACAGGAATGTAAACCTATCCTGTCATTTGCCCGACACGTCATGGAAACAATTGCTCGGCAGGCCAAGTCACTATCCACTTCTGTCAGCTGTCCACTAACGTACACGGAATTTTGCACTGTATTAAAGGGTGACTTTTCTGTCCCCTGAAACTGAGAACCTGCTAACTCACAAGAGCAAGGATGTGTCCCCTTCCCCAGTTACTCCCCTTATTGGCTCAATCTCTGCTGATGCCTCTATTTTTTTCTGTCTTTTTCGTGTATCCGAGCCCCTGCTGTGCAATCAAAAGAGAATGCCTGGCTCTCAATGAATTCTGTTGAGGTACCAAAAGGAAAGAGTAAGCATCTGTATTTGGAATAAATCTGAACTATTAGCAGCAAGGGCTTTTGGAGGTATTTTTTATTTATCTGCACAGATCAGGAGCAATAGAAAAGCATATGGGTGATAAACAACATAACCATGGCAAGGTCTTTCCTGTGTCTATTGACAAGTAATGTGCATCAGGAGGCCAGTACCATATGTTTGCATGTACATTACCCCAGGAAGGCAGTGCCATATGTTCACATGTATATCACCTCTCTGGCCTGCTATCATAAGGCTGCTTCCCCAGGGACATGCTCCCTTGAAAAAGGAGGGGAGATGAAAAGCCACAAATGTACGTCTTATAGTCTTATACATTGGTGAGCTGTCAGAACAGCTGCCTCACCCCAGAACATAGGACTATATAGCCCTCAAGCTATGCCTTGGAGAGAATGGCAAAGAATGAAGACAATCTGCCACAGCGGACTTCTGACTGAAGTACCAAGAATAGCACCTGGGAACCTCAGCTGAGACTGAAGTCCCATTGTATTAGCTGCTACATTTTAATATAAATACACACATAGCAAGAAACAGTCTAAATCAACAAAGAATGGAGGAGAGGAAGAAAGAGATAGAGAGGAGAAGAGATTTGCCCAAGGTCATACAGTAGAGCTGAGGATAGAACCCATCTTCCTTGAGTCAGAGTTCAATGCCCTCTCCACAGGACTGAATTGTCTAGCTAAGAAATAATGTATCTCTTTTTTTTCTTAAACTTTCCTTTCCAAAGAATGGTGTGCCTCCCAAATGGTGAAATCATGTCCCACTGAAGTCAATGGGAATTTTTGCCTTTGACTTAAATTGGGCCTGGATTGTATCCAAAATATTTAACGTTGATATTTTATTTTTGATTCCTGATCCTGCAATTGTAAAAGTCTGCCTGAGTGGCTGAGCAGGGCTATAGGTCTGAGTACTGAATATTAAAGATTTATATTAAAATGTATTAAAGACTTGCACTGATATTTTCATGATCAATCCATAGAGTTAAAATATTTCACACAGAAAAATATTGAATACTTTCAAACAACCAATAAATTAGAGGGGAATGCATATTCTGCAACAGGAAAAAAGGCTGAAATTGGCTAAATTATTCATTGCAAGGATTTGCTTTGTGGAAGAAGTAGATCATGAGCAGGATCTGAAAGAGGAAAAAGTAGGTGCTTGTTATACCTGGCTAGAGAGAAGAACCCAGGTATAAGAGGCAGCAAAGAAGAATGTACAGAAGTAGCCATGGGAGAAGGATGTAAAGAAGTGATTAGGCAGGAGGAGTTAGGGTAGCAAAGAGAATGGGTTTGCTATAAGAGACAAGACCAGAGATGTAGTTCAGAAAAGAGATGTGAAGAGGCCAAGGACTTTTAAATGTCGTGGGAGCCATCCTGTGTAGGGATTCAAAAAGATAAATGACAGTCATATCAACATGCATAGAAGATTATTGGTGGCAACATGGGAACATAGAATCATAACATCTGGAGATGGAGATGACCTACTAGGTCACTTAATGCCCCCTCACTGCCAATGCAAGATTGTTTTCCTAGTGAACACTAACTAGTGATGTAGTTTTAAATATCACAAAACAAATTTTCCTCTGGGCATCCTTCTCCCTCTACCCTTTTCTGATACATAGTATTACAGTGCCCAGAGACTTGCGTTTTCATTATTTATTGTGGTGCTTTCTAAAATTTGTTTTGAATGTCTCTGTCTCTAGCAAAGGCAAAGAGAACTGTCATATTATCATATTAGCTTTATATATTTGCAGTTTGAGTGTGTGTGATTAATAGAAGGGTTGTTTTATTCCACACTGTTAAGCATATTCACTGTAATAATTCATGCATTATTACATAAATGTAATTAAACATACAGCCCCAACCTCAGCTTGTAATTTTATTTTGAAGTTCTTTAGAATAAACTTATTTATATCAAAATGTTATTCCAGTTTTTTCTCCCCTCTCCTCCTGCCCAACTCATGTTTTAGGCAACTCCCTCTATCCTCTTAAATCAAATTCATAGCATATGTCCTCCCTGGCTAAACAGATTTGATGGCCATGTATGCCACAGAGAGAGGATTGAATCCTGATCACATTTCCAAAACACTTATTTCAAAAAGGATAACACACCTGAGAAAGGCAAGCTAGATTTTGTGCACAGTGCCTAGCTCCCTACAAGGACACATGTCACAATATTATGCTCATGGACACCATCACTAACTCCAACTTCAGTTTTATTCATCATGTCTGGTTTCTTTCAAGTTATTTGGCTTAGGGTCAGAATTACTGGGAGTACAGTCTTCTGGCACTTCCAATTCCAGACCCAGCCACAGCTTGGACATGCAGAGTAAGCTTAAAACTGCAAATAATACTAATTTTGCAAAGTTAATCAATCTTTCTGGAGCTTCAGAACTGTTTGATTGTGGATTTGGTTCGAGAGATGAACAAAGATTCAGTAGATGGCAGGGATTTTCCCCTAACTATGACTGTCCCTGGCACATGCTCTTCTCATCCCTGCAATGAGCACAGCATGAATACTCCTGATTGTGTTGGTAACTTGTGATCAAGAACAAGGGATGCAGCAATCTAATGAGTAAATTCAACCTAACCTAGCATAGGTCTTGGCAGGATCTTGAGAATATATAGAACCTCTGGGCCTATGCCAGCCATGCTCCAGTAGGAACCAAGCAGATTTGTGGCTTGCCACTCCATTGGGCCCTAAGTCAACGGCCTGTCTAATACCAAAAATAGCTCCTCCTCTCCAAAGGGGTGTTGCGGTGACTTGGGGTTTGGTGAAGTCACTTCAGGCTTGCTGTCACCCGGAAGCAGGTGTTGGAGGTAACACATCGTGTTCCATTTTGAACCAGCAATAATGATCACTGATTCCCACAGCACCTCTAAAACCATCCTATGATGTAGTTAAACTGGCCTAACCCCCAGTGTAGACAGCGCTAGGTCACCAGTGAATTCTCACCCCTGTAGTATTCTAAGAGTAGACAAGCCCTGAGTCTGCCCTACAGATCCATTTCTTCCCACCCCCAGTGCCATTATGGCAATACACTTGTAAACCAACCTCAATTCTAAATTTGCCCTTCCTCCTTTTATTGTGATACAAGCATAACTCTGCGGTTTTGACCAGGACAAAAATGAACTATCACTTATTCTTACAACTAGAAGAAGGGAAACTAAAAGGAACAACCACCTGAACTGAAGTGCTTTGCTCCATGCTTCTATCTACAGTGAGATCTGGTATCACTTCTCCGTGCAATCTTTGTGTGTAGCCCCCAACCCTATTTCTGTGATACAATAGGTGCTCCAAATTCTTACATGTGTTCTTCAGCTGTCCTCAGTATAATCGTGGCCTGACATTGATGCAGTTCCCTAAATTCCAGCCTCCTAGATGTTCACCCTCCTGACACCCAGTTTTAATTATTCAGTCCTTCCACAGCCTACATGTATGCTCCAAGTTTGGTAGCTGTTCTTTGTTTTTCATTTTGCTTTTATAAGAAATGGGTTGTTACCAGCAGTAGCCATGCTATTATATTTGTCTGAGTGTGAGATTCCTTTGTCTGTCTGCCTTGGCATTCCTTTGGTTAGTTTGCATAGAGGGAGCCTGGATTGCTGTTTTTGGGATGCAAGTGGCAATTAGTGTTGCTGAGCTATAGTTTTGGTTTTTGACAGAGCTGCTGAGTTTAAAAAAAACAGGGCGCAGGGAAGTGGAGGGAGCCATCAGAATTTGCCTAAGCAGCACATGATCTGCTACTGCAGCGTAGGCCATCTCCATTCAATAAATGTCCGTTTTAGTCTGGTTTTTGCAGTTGAGTGTGAAGAAAAGTCATCTGGAATTAGTAAATATCCATACAGAAACAGCCCAGAAGTGAACTGGGGAAGAGAAGAAAAAACAGGAAAAGAAAAAAATAGAGAGGTGTTTTTATAACATAATAAAAACACACGAGTATGGGGCCAGGTCTTCAAGTCCAAACTTTCAGAGGTGATCAGTTTCTGGGTTTACTCAGCCCCATCTGAGGACCTATGTAGATTTACAATACATAACGGGATGGGATGGATTCTTCCTGCCCATTGCAGAGTGTATGTATGGAAAAAGGTACAAGGAATCTTGCCTCCCCTGCCCGCTAGGGTGTGTATTATTTACCCTTGCTTGTATTTCAGTAGCGCCCACAATGCACTAGACACTGTGCAGACATGTAGGAAGGAGGGTTCTAGATGCACGGAGATTGCAGTCTAAAAAACAAATAGGCAAGAAGTAGGGGGAAGGGCAGAACATGCCACTAAAATGGTCAAGGTGATGATTGCTCACATCTTACTGACTGAATTTTTGCATGTATTAGCTATGTGAACTATTTGCAATCGTCTCTCAAGCTCGCTATTACTAATGGATTAATTTCTTGCTGGCATCAGACTGGATGTGGGTCTTGTGAGCCACAGTATAGCCTTATGGACCAGCTCACAGGAACAATGTAGGAGATGTGAGGCAAGAAGGCAAGACCGTGTGTCCACCTGGCTTAGATATCTATATAGCCCTCATTACACCATAGTATCAGAACACTCCTCTTAGCCACACATCAGTCCTGTGAGGTAGGGCATTGCTATTACCCCATTTAAAGATGGTAAATTAAGGCACAGAGAAACAGATGATTTGCCCAAGGTCACACAGGAGGTCTGTGGTGGAACAGAGACTTGAGTCCAAGTCTAAATGAATGCTCTACCCACTGGGTCATAGAATCATAGACTATCAGGGTTGGAAGGGACCTCAGGATGTCATTTAGTCCAACCCCCTGCTCAAAGCAGGACCAATCCCCAACTAAATCATCCCAGCCAGGGTTTTGTCAAGCCTGACCTTAAAAACCTCTAAGGAAGGAGATTCCACCACCTCCCTAGGTAACCCATTCCAGTGCTTCACCACCCTCCTTGTGAAAAAGTTTTTCCTAATATCCAACCTAAACCTGCCCCACTGCAACTTGAGACCGTTACTCCTTGTTCTGTCATCGGGTACCACTGAGAACAGTCTAGATCTATCCTCTTTGGAACCCCCTTTCAGGTAGTTGAAAGCAGCTATCAAATCCCCCCTCATTCTTCTCTTCTGCAAACTAAACAATCCCAGTTCCCTCAGCCTCTCCTCATAAATCATGTGCTCCAGCCCCCTAAACATTTCTGTTGCCCTCTGCTGGACTCTTTCCAATTTTTCCACACCCTTCTTGTAGTGTGGGGCCCACTCTCTGGCATACACAGTGGGATGAGCTCACCAGAATGAAAAAGATGCACTACCTTAAAGGTTGGCATAGCCTGTGCACTTCCCCTATGTAGCTCCTGGGATAGTGTCTCTGAGACATGCCGCTTCCCTGAGCTCTCCCTGGTGATGTGGGGCCACACTGCCTCTAGCAAGGCTGTGCAAAATGGCACAACCTACCACTAGTATGTTGCTGATGGGCAAAACCAGGATTGATCGGGATTTGTAAAGCCTTGGGGTTTGCACTTCTAAATTCATTGGATGTGCTGACTCAGATCCCAGTGTTCTAGGCAAGGAAGAGTGCTCAGACAAATGCACTGTGTACGTATGACCAGCGCTGCTAGGAGTGTCCGTTTTCATGAGCTGCTGGCTAATATGCATCCAACAAAGTTTCACTCTTGTTGCTCCAGTTCCCTTGTTTAATATTTGTGTGTATACGCAGTGGGCTTTCATGGAATAGCACGAATATTGTTCTCTTCATGATGCTTACGTGGTCTCAGTGAATTGACTCTAGGGACTTTTTGCCTCATCTCTCTAGTAACACCTTACTTTAGCTCACATTACATCAGCCAGTCAAACAAGGATGTTTTCCAACTTGTTCTAGGTTCTTGCATATCTAATAATTGCCATGATTGTATAACACTTCTTTCTTAAATGTTGGGATTCCCTCTGAGACGTTTATCCACTCGGCTTCCCCCGACCTCAGTTTGATACCAGACTTCATCTTTCAGGTGTCTTTATTTGTCATACAGCAAGTCCATGCTGAGTTGATCTGACTCAAATGCATAGGGTACATGCAGGGTACACCACAGATCCAGATCTACACAGAAACCCTCTCCCTTTGTGTTCCCCCTTACCTTAGCTAGTTCAGACTGTCTCTTAGCTCACTGACCCATTTACCTTATTAGCACAGATGTTCTGTTTTCAGCCCGCAGATCTATTTGCTTCCCATATCCTGTCTTCCAAGGACTGAGGACTCCCCCATATTTAGTTACTCATGTCAAGCCAGGACCTCAGTAAACAGACAGGGGTTATATGAGAATAAGCCCTGTGTTAAGAGAATATGACTGCTGACAAAAATACTGAGAAGAATTCCAGGCTTGCAAGCACAACTGCCTCTGCCATCTCTACAAAAGCACATCTTCTGGGAAAGAGAGAGAGAGAGGCCCATTTACACTAATAGTGAACTGAGATAGACCCAACTATTTAAACGTAATTTATGGCTTTGCATGCACTAGACACTTTCTTCCCTAAAATGTCCCACTATTGCTACCACAGGCATAGCTCCACAGGTGGTAGTGCTAGTGTAGATAACACACTGGTATCTTTGTCCTTATGGCATCTTTCTAACCCAGAGGTCAGCAACCTTCAGCACGTGGCCCATCAGGGTAATCTTCTGGCAGGCCATGAGACATTTTGCTTACATTGACCGTCCGCGGGCACAGCCCCCCTCATCTCTCAGTAGCCGCAGTTCACCATTCACGGCCAATGGGAGCTGTGGGAAGTGATGGCCAGCATGTCCCTGCGGCCCATGACTTCTCGCAGCTCCCACTGTCTGGGAACGGCGAACTACGGCTACGTTACGGATGGTCAATGTAAACAAAATGTCTTGCGGCCTGCTAGCAGATATGCCGCGTGCCAAAGGTTGCTGACTCCTGTTCTAACCATATTTAAATGAAGTCTAGATGATAGACAGGTAGAAACATCAGTAGCCACAGGCACCTTTACTATGCTAGCACACTGATCACTTCTACCACGAGTGGAATTTCCCTATTAGTAGCAACAGTTGGAAATGTTAGGGAGAAATGTCTAATGTAGCCACAATCGTTGATTATCAGAGGGGTAGCCGTGTTAGTCTGGATCTGTAAAAGCAGCAAAGAATCCTGTGGCACCTTATAGACTAACAGACATTTTGGAGCATGAGCTTTCGTGGGTGAATACCCATTGATAGGACACTGATGACGTGGCTTTACTGGCCAGTGTAGGCCTATAATCGTTCAATTGTTTTATATTACCTTTCTATTTAGGACCTGTACCTTCCTCTGTACCATCCATCTAGGCCCTGATTCTGCTAACATTTAGATACATAATAACTTTATGCATGTGAGTAGATGCATTCAGTTCATCAGTTAGTCAAATGCATAAGTGTTTGCAAGAAATGGACTTTAGGATTTAATTCTGCTACCATTTAACCAATAAAAGCTTTGCTATTGACTCTTACTGAAGCGGGATTGGTATCTATCTGTTGCATAATATTTTCACAAAGCCTTTCTGACTGATATTTTTGCTACTGCTTTCTAGTCTGATGTGAGACAGCCAGTTTTATTTACTTCTAAAATGATTTGTTTTTATTTATTAGGAGCTCCTTCTACGTGTTTTAATAAAAGATTAAATATAGTAATTATTTTTAAAAAAATCAGCAATTTTAGAATGCAGTAGCTTTGTGTGTTAGGCTATTGCAGTTAATGGAACATGCACAATCCTGGAGCTCTAAAACATTTCAGACTGAAACCCCTCAAAGTTACCAAATGTAGGGTTCCAATTTCCCTCAGTCCCATTTGACTGTCTATTAGCAATTCTTAGCATGAGCTATTGAAATTATCCAGTCCATTCTTAAAATGTTTTTAAAATGAAAAATGCTATGATCTTTTAATGCCTACACCCTTATAATACGAAATTAGCACACCCCTGATGCTCTGCTCATTTACACCACAATATGCTGTTTAAAGCGGGAAGCCCAGCAGGAGACTTTATTTGTATTAATTTAGTATAATTTTAAACATTACAAAAATAGCTCCCTTACAGCTTCCCTGCTGAGTCCTAGATTGTTGCCACAGCCTTCTCTAATACTTTAGCAGGAAAGTGACATCACTCTGTAAATATCATATACTTGATTATGGTATCAACCCAGAATACAAAGGAGTGGGAGAGGGAGAGACAAAAATTAGGTTTTTGTTGTTCTTTGGTTTTTTACCCAAAATATGTTACATCTCTTCTATAAATGAAGAGGTGGCTTAGTGATCTAAGTCTGGGATTTGAGGTTAATGGTTAATGTTAAGCATGTATGTAGTCCTATTGCTTCCACATGCTTAAAGTTCAGCATATGCTTAGGTGCTTTAATCAACTGGATCCTGAAAATCTAGAGTTCCTAGAAATCACTATGCATTTGCTGAGTGTAGGTTTGTCATATACACTTTATAATCTCAGGGGCGGGAGGTCGGAGGTACACACCCGTATGCAATTATATCCCCATTTCATCATGTGGACATTAGGCCTCTCTTCTCAAAAATGTAGCCCATAAAATCCAAATAAGGGCAAACCGTGTACCCAAACATTTATAAGATCTCATCTATTTTACTAGCCTTTGCTTGAGCAACCACCTAGTTTGCACATGCAGTCATAGTATTATGCGCTCAAATATGGGGGCATACAATTATGTGCATTTCTGCCTGCAGATCTCAGGTCTCCTTTAAAAAGCTGTGGCCCAAAATATCCCATCAGATTTTTCAAGAGTAAGAGTTTTCCACAATGTCCACAGACAAATTTCTTGGAGCCCCCTAAAAACTAAGAGCCCAGCATTATCTCTAATGTAAATGCCCAATAAATTGTAAATATAATGATCTGCCTGGAAGCTCTCAGAAAGTTAGGGCAGATCTACACTGCAATGAAAAATCTATGGCTGGCCTATGCCAGCTGACTCTGGCTCATGGGATTCAGGCTAAGGGGCTATTTAATTGTGTGGTAAATGTTTGGGCTTGGGCTGGAGCCCAGTCTCTAAGATCCAGTGAGGTGGGAGGGTCCCAGAGTTTGGACTGCAGCCTGAGCCCCAACATCTGCACTACAATTAAACAGCCCTATATCCTAAGCCTGAATATCTACACCACAATTAAATAGTTCTGCAGCCCGAATCATGAGTCTGAGTCAGCTGGCACAAGCCAGCCAAGGGTTTCTAATTGCAATGTAGATATACCCTTACAGCCCCATTTCCCAGCAGCTCTGGGGTTTCTTTCATTGAGAAGCATGAAGAACATTTCAAGTTATGCTTACTTGGGCTGAGAGACAATTCCTGCAGTCCTAGGAATAAAGACTCACATTCTATAGGCCCTTTGCAGAATCTAGCCCTAACACCCCCACTGCTGAGGACACCCTGACTTGCTGAAGTCCTCAGTGTGTGTAGATGAGATATAACTGGTTCCTGTGCCATGCTCTCTGCAGTTCCTGGGGATGAATTGAGGGCAAGAAGGGACGGGTAGGAGAAGTGGCTGGAGTGATCTGGCTATATTTAGCTAGTGGGATAGTTTCTGAGGGTCTGTTGCCAACAGGCACAAGTTAGAATGGCTTCCAGGCTGCTCTAAGATGATCCAGGGTGGGGCAGAGAATTAGAGAGCCATACTGGATCCTTGACCTTCCATTCACCTTCTTGCCTCTCTGCAATCAGCTGAGTTCAGCAGAAACTCTGGCCCAGAAACTGCATTTTAAACTGCAAACAACTCACAATAGCGATCCCGACTTGTGAGGAGTGTCTCTAGTTGTGTAAGGATGGAGGGTGTGGCTGCAGACACCAAAGTTCAGGTGTGGTGCTAGATGACAGAAGGCAGAACAGACTTTGGTTGGCTGGAACTTACAGCAAGTCCTCATTGCTGTGTTATCTTTAGATAAAAATGCCATTGTTAAATACAAACTCTCTGTGCCTTTTTAAGAACGCCACCATGCTATCTCTAGTGTAATGTGGGCTGAGGAAAGCTTTAATATCAATATTTGTTAACATTATAGTTTGTATCACAGCCCATTTACATGGCCCATTTATATTTTTACTCATATTATCTACACTGTAGACAATTAAATGAAACTTAATTCAAAACAATTAGAGCTTATCATGTAAATATGTATTTAGGAACATTTTTAGCATGTGGATAATTTATTATCATTCAAATCCCTCTTAGCTTTGTTTGAGAATTATTGATCTGATAGAGCTATTGTGTAATTATGATTGGCACATATGCACACTTGGGGGCCTTCCCTTCCTAATCTCCTGTCCCATAGGAGTTAAGTCTTATATAGGTATTGATAGAGTGGCATGTTGACCACTCAAAAATCTCCTAGACAGTGACTGCATATAGGTCTGTCTGGGGCACCAAGAAGCAGGGAATCTTCCTCTTTGATGACCCATCAATTAACCTTAATGAAATCAATAGTATTTTTCTTGGAAACACCTCTATATTGCCTAAAATTCTCCTCCCAGCCCTCAGCACATACACATGTTGACTGACCAACTTCTCATTAATTAGCTAAAACCCTTCTGCACATCTCAGAAGGATGCATTGTAAGGTGAGGGCTGATATATCACTAGTGTTGTGTTGTTTGCATCTGTGTGCCCACACAGTGAAAACACTAATTCATCCCGTAAAAGTCCTCTTTCTCTGTAACTGCCAAGGAAACATGCTTGGGGTAAGTCAATCCAAGGATATTGGGAGAAATGAGGCATGAAATAAAAGCTTTCCTGCACTCTCCGCTGAGCCTCAGGAATGCTTGGCAACTCATTGCTGAAGAGCACCCAGGCATTAAGTAAGGCACTGGGACAGTGAGGACTGAGTTCCCTGTGTGACAGTCTCATGAACAGATGACAACATCAATATACTGCTCAGTCATCGTTCTGAGTTCATGCAGTTCATCTCTATCAGATGTCTCACTTGTCACTCTTCACTTGGCATTGCCAGAGCAGTTCACCTGTAGACCTGAGGGCTATAAAGACCTGGTGAGAGAGAGATTTGTGCTGGTAGGGTTATGAGTACCTGGGATTAGGTAATTCTCTCTTCCACTTTTATTGTTCATTGTATTAATTAAATCAGCTGAGATGTTATTTCAGCTAGTTTCATGTATTCCGTCACTTAATGAGCAAAACCTGAAGGAGGCTGAAACAGTGGAGGGCCTGTACTAAGCAGCTTCCAGTATGAAGTGGGATTTTCTGTAACTACTGGGGTGAATTTTCCTGTCATTTGGAGTAATCTCTCCCATATTTTGTTATTTTTAATAGTTATTGTGCCATTGACTGAAGCAGGGCCACATGGCATTGTGACATAAATAGAGAAGCCTCAATATATGTCTTCTCTGAAGCTGTTGGTGTAGTAAATTTGGAAGAAAAGATCCTGAGTCAAGTTATTGGACACAGCTTTGGGGCTAGATCTCAGCTTAACTGACCAAAGGATGATCACTGCAACATAATGGTGATTCACGATAGGGCCAAATTGTGTGTCTGGGATGTCCCAGCACAATATCAGTCCTTGGCTGCCATTTTTGCCCTTTGTGGCTATCATTAATCCTATTTACCTTCATCTTTCAGTCCTGTCACTGGCCCTATCCAGACATCTTGTTCTAAACTTCAGAGCCCACAGTTGAACTTAGGAGACTTCTGCTACCTTTAAGAACAGAACTTTTGTGAGTTAAATTGTTCTCATGAGGCATTTGCCATCTTTGGTTGAAATCTCATTACTGCTTTGGTGAGTTTTCTTCGATATCTAAACTAGAAGAGGCAAATAGGCACTTTGCAATATTGATCTGACCTGAATGAGTTTATAATCACGATTCTATTTTGGCTGATCTCTACACCAAGCTAGCTGTCTGGGGCTGTTTCCACTGAAACAAATGGCAAAATTCCCATAGATTTCAAGGAACAAGCTTTTGAGAATGTCCCAGACCCAGAATATGTATACATGGTATCTGCTTTTTAAGCTGCCACCTGCGATCTCTTTTATCCAGTTTAAAATACTGCAAAAGGAGCAAAAGTAAATGTGGCATGGAGCCAGCTCTAAAGCAAAGTGCTCACAAACTCACTTTATTCATGGTGTTTCCTTCTTAGACAAATATAAAATAAATGTCTTTCAGATTTTGACTAGTAACAGCTTCAGCCCTCTTTTCTCTCTTAATTTGTTCAGATGTGGATTTCTACATGAGCACAAATCTGAACATTATGCCATGAGCTCCACTCCATTCACCATAAAATCCTGTATGGTTTGTTTTAGTTTCATCATTTTAAAAAAGAGTTTGAGTCAATATATTGCCCGCTATAAATATAGCTGTGGAGAATGTTATATTGTCACTTCGCATGAGGTATTTATAGAAGATTTTTTATAAACCTTTTATTTATTAACTATGAATCAGTTCTGCAATAATCTATAAGTAGATAATAGTGTAGATATTGAAGATGAACTGACTTGAATGGAAGTTGGAGTTGAATAAATATTGTAAGATATATAAAAAATATTCTGGATATATTAAAAACTGCTTCAAATCTTTCTCATTGGTACTTAGTAAGGCACATGCAGCTTTCTATTAAATTATTTTCCAAATGTTATTAAATTTCTTTACCAAATAAAATTTACTACTCTGCAATCCATTGAGCACTTCCTAATTTAATTTTCATATTCTGCATTTCCTGGGATTTACAATTAAAATTGTGATGAGCCAGACGTTCACATTCTTACATGTGAGATTTTTTTTTAGCTAAGCAATATCGAAGGAATTTTGTTTATATATATATAAAAAATTAAAGTAAAAACCACAAGCAAAAGAGACCTTTGATATGGTGACTAAAGTTTTTACTAAGTTTGGCACGCACTTTCCCTTCTTTTTCCCACCTCCCTTCTCACTCACGCACTTGGCGACGTTGACTGCTTATTCCAATACCAGATACAGTTAATAGAAAATAATAGTTCTGACATTTTATACTCTCCAACATTGATCAAATTAAAAAAAAAACGAATCTATTCTCCAGAGCAGACATTGTCATTAAAATTCTTGCAGATTTTTGTTTGTAGTATGCAGTGGTGACCTATATCATTTATGTAATTACTGCCAAATTCAGCATGAATGCCACCAAGTAAGTACAAAATAATGAGCTGCTGTTTCCAGGGAGGTAGCTTACATTATTTCTGCTTTATTATCCATGGCTTCTGGGAGCAGTATAGGTATATTGTTATTTTCTAATAAGAATGCTTTAACTAAACTTTTTGAACTTTGTGATGGGCTCAAAGGTTTGTGTTGGTTATTTTCTTCATATTTATAAAGGGCTAGATTATGGCATTACCATTAACCCAAAGGAAGGGAGAGTGCATAGATGGTGCTGGCCCAGGAGCAGTCTAAGAGTATGTCTTTGCTGCCAAGTTAAATTGGGTGTTGTTGCCCCCAACCTTGTTCCTGTTCATGCACAAAATCCTCTCACCTGAATTCCATAGAACTTTAATCCCAGGTTAGTTGGCCTTTCTCTGAGTATAGGCCAAAGCTCCGGTGCCACTTTCACTTCAGCTGGTAACCCACTCACTTTGCAGTGAGGACACAGGCTAAATCACTCAACTGCTGATAGTCCTCCAGTGCCTGCCCACAATTCCCCCTGTGTGCCTAGGACAGACAAGTTGTCCCACAATCACTAGGGAAGAATCATACAGCTCAGCTTACTTAGCACAAAGAACCATGGGCTGTGCTTCCAGAATCCCTAACGACACACACAGTTGGCTGCAGAACCAGGGAGGACACACTGACTCAGATAGGGTTTTTCAGCATGGCTGCTTACGCCCAGTTTAGACTAACCAGGTACTCAGTCCCAGGTGTTGAACACCCAAGTTAATTGTGCACTGAAGATATACCCTAAGGAAGGAACTGTGAGTTTAAAAGACTTGGTTCCCCACTGCTGCAAGGGATCAGTAATCTGCTATTGGCCTGTATCAATAGCTGAGTACTTCCCACTCTGCTGTGCTTGCAGGTGTGTTGGGAAGTGAGGGGTGGATTAAAGCTCCACCTCTGATTGCCTACTCCTGACATCTGCCTGGGAAATGCCCTATGGAAACAGCTGTGCTTTTCCTGTCTTACACTGCTAATAGTCCACACAGGGCAGTAAGATGCCTGGTACCTGTATTCTCCCTAATTGCCCTCGCCTAGGAAGGGAAGAGACCCTACCCAAAATCATAGTTTTACTTATGTGCTGGAAGGTGCTTTAAGGGTTAATAATGTAGGTCTGACTACATCTGCAAGTAGTGTTGACTCTAATGTGTCATTTCTGGGGATTTATTAAGATCTGTTCCTGTCTTATGACCTGTTAACCTGAATTATTTTTTTTGGAGTCCAAGTCATTTGGGACAGTGAAGGTACAGACTGATCAGAGCCTAATCAAGCATTTACTCCTCAGTGTTGCAATTTCAACTATGATTATCAGGTGTAGAGCTGGTCTAATTTTTGTGAACAAACTATCAGGCAAATTAAGCCCTTTTCCTGCTTCATGAATTGTTTTTGAACCTATCCTAAATCTTCTCCAAAGAGCTTCAATTTCAACCTACAGAGTGTTTGCAAATTGTTTCCCTGGAGGGCTACAAGCTATATAATTTTCTAATATCCCTCGTGGCCACTGTTGAGGAGCCGTGAGATCTTCAGGCATCTGTCAGTTGGGTGTCATGTATGTTGCATCTTTAGAGATGAAATTATATAGGGAGAAATAGTAGCCCAATATGTGGTGTGGAGGAAAAACCTAACCCATAAGCTCATCTACCCCTTCCTGCACATAAAATATTAGAAATCGCTAAACTGTGTTTAACAAACAGAAGTAATAACAGCTTAACTATATCTATAGACTAGGATAAGAGGAATAGTCTTGTACCACATTCATACAATTAAAATGAAATACTAATCGTTACAAGAAAAGTTGGTGCCTACAGAATATAATTCAATTCTAGCATATTTCGTATTGTCTTTCTTTATACCAAACAAAAGTATCACTTTCATCAACACAGGAAATTTTCTGATCTCCAAATGAACATTTTATTCTCTTCTAGGGTGATATTGCGGTGACATCATGATTTTCACAGGAAGCTTTGTTAATCAGCAGCGTATTTCAGAAAAGAGCTTTCTTGGCAAAAAGCAAAGTCATCATTTTTAAGCAACCTTGTTCTAAGAGTCTTATGGGTCAAGGATGCCTGCACTACCCTTATTCCTACCATATGAAAGGAACAAGTGTAGTGGAAATTAGTCCAGACAAAATAACCGTTAATCCAAGCCATTACCATAGCCTCAGTTCAGGCCAGAAATTTACTATAGGTTAAAAAGAAAAGAGAAATTTGGTTCTAAATGTTCATAATCTTCTGCTTTTCCTAGTTTTGGCTAGGATTGCATGCAGTAATATTAAAATATCAGGAGGCATTCACTGTATATCAGTGTGTGACCCTTTTAAGAGTCAGTCTGGAACTTACAGCCAAAACAGCCTGGTGACATCAAGGAGCCCAGTCTCTCCGTAGCCCACTAGGGCTATATGAACAGGAAGAAAGAAGAAGCTGAGCAAGGGAGGAGCAGAAATAATTCCAGTTGCTACAGGTTGCAGGCCCCAGATCAACAGTCTGATCTGAGCCCTGGAGACTTTGTTTTTCTATTGTAAAGTGAGTAGTAATGACTCAAGGCTAGGGTGACCAGATAGCAAGTGTAAACAATTGGGATGGGGGTGGGGGTAATAAGTGCCCATATAAGAAAAATTCCCCCAAATCAGAACTGTTCCTATTAAATCGGGACATCTGGTCACCCTACTCAAGGATCTGAATCAAGGGCCTTATGAATTTAAGGTTAAGTAACTTCTCCCCTGACCTGATGCCTAGGAGAAAGCCTGCCTGCCTCCTAGAAAGTTAAGTGAGCTAGGAAGTCTGCTAGCTGGGGTTGGTTTGGAGGCCTTAAAGGGGAAACATTTGTCTGTTAGTTTGGTGTTGGCCTCCCCCTTCTCAGATCCTGTACATTCACAATACTTCACAAGTTCCAGTCATTCACAAAAAAATCATTTGAGCATGTCACCAATTTCTGGGTTTCACCATTTCCCCTTGTGTGCAATTATGCACATGCAGTGAGTCAATACCTTGCCAAATGTGACTAGACCTATACAAAGGAAGGAATGGCTAAATTAGTGTGTGACGCTGAAACAGATCACAACATTGTGAATGATATATTTTCATTGATTCACTGAGTGAAACCTCATGTTTGTTTTATAGTTTCTACTGTTAAGTCTACACAGATTCAAATCAAATGACCTTTCAACTCAGAAATGGGAGGTAAATAATACATTGTACTATGATCGTAAGAAAGTACTAAAACATGATTCAGGATCATATAGGAGTTAATTATTTGAGATAGTGAAGTCCAAAGCAGACTGTGAAGAGTTACAAAGGGATCTCACACAACTGGGAGTCTGAGCAACAAAATGGCAGATGAAATTCAGTGTTGGTAAATGCAAAGTAATTAATACACATTGGAAAACATAAACCCAACTATACATATAAAATGATGGGGTCTAAATTAGCTGTTATCAGTCAAGAAAGAGATTTTAGAGTAATTATGGACAGTTCTCTGAAAACATCCACTCAGTGTGCGGAGGCAGTTAAAAAAGCTAACAGAATGTGGGGAATCACTAAGAAAGGAATAGACAATAAGACAGAAAATATCATATTGCCTCTCTGTAAATCCACGGTAGGCCTGCATCTTGAATACTGCATGCAGATGTGGTCGCCCCGTCTCAAAAAAGATATATTGGAATTAGAAAAGGTACAGGAAAAGGCAACAAAAATGATTTAAGGGTATGGAACAGCTTCCATATGAGAAGAGATTAATAAAACTGGGACTTTTCAGCTTGGAAAAGAGATGACTAAGGGGGGATATTATAGAGGCGTGGAGAGAGTAAATAAGGAAGTGTTATTTACTCCTTCTCATAACGCAAGAACTAAGCATCACCAAATAAAAGGAATAGGCATCAGGTTTAAAACAAATAAAAAGAAGTATTTCTTCACACAACGCACAATCAACCTATGGAACTCTTTGCCAGAAGATGTTGTGAAGGCCAAGACTACAACAGGGTTAAAAAAAGAACTAGATAAAGTTCATGGAGGATAGGCCCATCGATGGCTATTAGCCAGGATGGACGGGGATGGTGTCCCTAGCCTCTGTTTGCCAGAAGCTGGTAATGGATGACAGGGAATGGATCACTTGATGATTACCTGTTCTGTTCATTTCCTCTGAAACCCCTGACATTGGCCACTGTCGGAAGACAGGATACTGGGCTAGATGGACCTTTGGTCTGCCCTAGTATGGCCGTTCTTATGATCTTACTCCTGTTGAAGCCAGTGGGGCTCCATACAGGTGCTGAGATCTGCCCAAACACTATCAGTTACAAAACATGGGGGGAAAGTCCATAACATTATCCTCCCATGTCAAAACCAGTAAAACACAGAGTCTATACTTTTTTTTTTTATTGCAGTCATGGCCTTATGAAACATCAAGCAGCTATGTCTATAGCCTTCATTGACCTTGGTGATGTATTTTTATTTACTGTATTTATTAACTCAATTGCAGGTAAAGCAATGCAATTTTAAAGAAAGGAAAATACATGCTTGTGATACAGTGGAACTATAAGTACCTATGAAATTGTTTCTGTTTTCTTCACATGGAAATCTAAGGATACAAAGCTAGCATCAAACATGTATTCTTCTGTGGTGCGAGAGAGAAACTATTTGTTTTGCTTTTGAGGGGGAGATTTTCATAAGCACAAATGACTATTTGTCATCTGACTCCTACTGAAAGTCAATGGGAATTATGTGTCTATCATTTGTGCCTTTGAAAATCTCCCCCTGAAATATATCAGTACTGTTTATCTTCAGTCTTCTCTTTGCTATTTAAAAATATATATATATATGACACTTATGTGTTTTAAAATATATGTAATATTGTTTTCTTAAAGAAACCCACATATATTTTATGAGTGAAATCCTGGCTCCATTGAAATCAATGGCAAAGCTACTGTTAACTTCAGTGGAGCCAGGATTTTACTATGAGTATTTCAGTACAGGGTTTCTTTGCATCAGTATGTAGTATAGTGATTTTGTATTTCCTTTGTAAAATATATTATGAGATGTATTTTTTCCCTTTACTTTGTAACATTCTTTACATTGAGTGTAGTTCTATAGGGTTTTTATTATCAAATAAATTCCTTTCAGTAAAACACTTTGCTTGAAAATAATAGAACCCCTGGTGTCATGGGGTAATTTTCTCATAAGATCTTCAAAGAGAGTTGCATTTTTTAACCTGCCAGTCAACCTTTACATTAGAAAAAGCCCTTCTGTGTCTGTTCTTTATAAACTGGGTTTCATATTACTGTTGGGTTGTTGGAATTATTAAATAAAGTAGATAGACATAAAACAAGGTATTTTATTTTACATCTCTTTTCCGTGGCACTCCAATTTGTACACTCTCCTACAGAAGAAGATGTGAGTAAATTACTCAGACAACATTTATTGGCATAGTGTTGATCTATTTTAGATCTAGGTAGATTTTGGTTTCTTGTTTTCCATTTAGTAAGATAGTCCATATGGGATGACCAGAAATGTAATTCTGTGTTCAAGAAGCTGAATCTACCTTAGGGTTCCCCTAAATTTAAGGTTTTAAGAAAAAGCTTCACACTTCCTATTTTGTCATAAAAGAGAATAAGTGTTCTGATTAATTTATTAAGATGGACTTAAATTATCATTAGAACACTTGTATTTGTTATAGAAGACAAGGAAGGATGTTCATTTTATAAAGGCAACTTTTCCCATAATTTGAAATGGTGGTAACAAGTCATGAATATTTAAAATATGGTGTTAGTCATCAATTCACATTGTGAGATATGGTAAAAGAAGTTGAACATCTCAGAGTGCATTGGTAGGATTCCATGTGATCAGAGTGTAGAAAAAGAAAAGGCTGGTGAGATTGCAGTCTACTTAAGATAAAATATAGCCAGATCTTAGACTTCATTTAAACTAATAAGCAATCCTGAAAGTGGATGATTAACAAACAGAGGTGGATTAAGGTTTCCCGGAGCCCTGGGCTATAACAAGTGGGGGGGGGGCCTCCTCAGCCCTTCCACCTGCAACTCCACCTCTGTTTTGCCCTTTCTGCCTGCAGCCACACCCACAGCCCCACCCCTTTCTGCTCCTTCCCTGGGACCAGCCCCTGTTCCACCCAGGGCCCCCCCACATTCCATCCCCCCACTGCAGTTCCACAACCCATTTTGCTCCTTTCTGCAACTCCTGCACTGTGGCCCCAAGACTGGAGAAGCTCTGTCCCCGAGCCACAGCCACTGGGTACAGTCGGGGTTTGGGTACTGGGGCTTCCCCCGACACTGCCTGCACTTCTGCAGGGGACCGGGGACCAGAGTCAGGGTGCTGGGACTTGTCCCACCTTGCCCCCCCCAGCGCTTCTGCCGGAGAGCAGGGTCAGGTGTGGGGGCTTTCCCCGCCTGGGGGCCTCTGCTGAGGCTGGGGTCAGGGGACGCTTGGAGGGGGAATTCACCCAGTTGGATACTTCTGCTGGGGATGCAGTCAAGGGCTGGGGAAGGGGCTTTCTATGGCTTCTTTCAGATACAGGCTTGGCTGGGGCCGCTGGGGATGGGCTTCCCCCATCTCATGGCTTCTTCTTGGGACAGGGTAGGGCTGGGGCCACTGTTGGGGGCTTCCCCCACCCAGGACTTCTGCCACTGAGCAGGGTCGAGGCGTGGGGTCTCCCCCCACCTCATTCAGCCGGTGGATGGGGCTCCAGGCTTCTGGCAGCAAATTTTTTTCTGTGGCCCCTCAGTTGGCTAGGGTCCATGGGCACAGGCCTCATCACCCCAGTGGCTAATCCACCACTGTTAACAAATACTTTTATTTGATTGTATCCTCTGCGTATGACTGATGTGAAGAAATGAAAAATCTTTGGCTTACCATCAGGAAATCAAAAGGATCTTTGAACTTCTCACTGATTCTCACTGATTGCTTTAATAAAGTTTATTGAAGACCTGTGCCACTGTCAGAGTGGGCTCAAGTTTTTCTCAGAAATAGATAAGAACACTTGAACAGCTGCTCATGGGTAATCTCCACTAGATGTTAATAATATGTACTTTTACCAGCTTGTAATTAGAGATCACTGGCTGAAAACGTTGTCAAATAACACTGATTGAATCTTCTCCTCTAGAAGTCTGAAGAACAGAGACACAACACAGAACTATGTCTGTTCCACCCACAAAAAAGTGCAGGAATGCTCACTAGAAAATATAGAATTTAACTATCTAAATAGTTCGCTCAACAGTTCAGTGAAACTCTCTTCAAATGTGATTAAGTGTATCAAAAACACTATGATTAGCTGTGTTTCTCTATCCTCTTTAATTAACTAACTAGAATTAAGGCTGGAGAATGAGATGCTACAAGGCAGCATATCTCGCAGTTGGTTACAACTATTATTGTCCATCAACAATTTGAAAGTAATTGTGTTTTTGTAGTTTTGTTACTAGTATTTCCTGTCCGACTCACTAGCAAATTGAAGTCAATGGGAAGAGGCCGTTAAGCCATCACTCTCCTAAGGATATGTCTACACTATGGGATTATTCTGATTTTACAGAAACCGGTATAAAGTCGAGTGCACGCGGCCACACTAAGCACATTAATTCAGTGGTGTGCGTCCATGTACCAAGGCTAGTGTCGATTTCCGGAGCGTTGCACTGTGGGTAGCTATCCCATAGCTATCACATAGTCCCCGCGGTCTCCCCCGCCCCTTGGAATTCTGGGTTGAGATCCCAGTGCCTGATGGGGCAAAAAACATTGTTGCGGGTGGTTCTGGGTACAGCCTCACCACTCCCTCTGTGAAAGCATCAGACAACCGTTTTACGCCTTTTTTCCTGGGTGAACTGTGCAGATGCCATAGCACAGCAAGCATGGAGCCTGCTCAACTCAAGACAGCAGTCATGGATGTTGTAAACACCTCGAGCATTCTTGTGCAGTCTATGCTGAACCAGGACCTGCAAACCAGGCAAAGAGGAGGCGGCTACGACAGCGCGGTGACAAGAGTGATGAGGACATGGACACGGAATTCTCTCAAACCGCGGGCCTCTGCGCTTTGGAGATCATGCTGATAATGGGGCAGGTTCTAGCCATTGAACGCTGATTTTGGGCCCGGGAAACAAGCACAGACTGGTGGGACAGCATAGTGTTGCAGGTTTGGGACGATTTCCAGTGGCTGAGAAACTTTCGCATGCGTAAGGGCACTTTCATGGAACTTTGTGACTTGCTTTCCCCCACCCTGAAATGCCAGAATACAAAGATGAGAGCAGCCCTCACAGTTGAGAAGCGAGTGGTGATAGTCCTCTGGAAGCTTGCAACGCCAGACAGCTACCGGTCAGTCGGGAATCAATTTGGAGTTGGAAAATCTACTGTGGGGGCTGCTGTGATGCAAGTAGCCAAAGCAATCATTAAACTGCTGCTATGAAAGGTTGTGACTCTGGGAAATGTGCAGGTCATAGTGGATGGCTTTGCTGCAATGGGATTCCCTAGCTATGGTGGGGCAATAGATGGAACCTATATCCCTATCTTGGCACCGGAGCACCAGGGCACCCAGTACATAAACTGCAAGGGGTACTTTTCCATGGTGCTGCAAGCACTGGTGGATCACAAGGGACATTTCACCAACATCCATGTGGGGTGGCCAGGAAGGGTTCATGACGCTCGCGTCTTCAGGAACACTACTCTGTTTAAACGGCTGCAGCAAGAGAATTACTTCCCAGACCAAAAAATAACAGTAGGGATGTTGAAATGCCTTTAGTTATCCTGGGGGACCCAGCCTACCCTTGATGCCATGGCTCATGAAGCCATACACAGGCAGCCTGGACTCCTGGTAATCAGGAGTTGTTCAACTACAGGCTGAGCAAGTGCAGAATGGTGGTAGAATGTGCATTTGGCCATTTAAAGGCGTGCAAGCGCACATTACTGGCCCGCTCAGACCTCAGCCAAACCAATGTCCCCTTTGTTACTGCTGCTTGCTGTGTGCTCCACAATCTCTGAAGCTCCACTAGATGCCGGAGCATGTCAGTTTGATCACGCAGCAGCCCCAGCGTTGCATCCTGCCACCGCTGATCTTCCTGCCTACACCTCTGATCTTCCTGCCGCCACCTCTCATCTCGAGCGTCCCTCCTGTCCTCACGTTCACTGGCATCTTTCCTGTAATTTGATACCATGTCCTTCCACTCATTCAAATGAGCTCTTTCATTGCGGGTCACTTCCATGATTTCTGAGAACATTTCATCTCACATCTTTTTTTTCCGCCACCTTATCTGAGATAGCCCTCAGGATGGAGGAGGGAGACTTGAAAAATTTGCAGCTGCAGGAGGGGGGGGAAAAAGGGAGAGAAGTATTTTAAAAGATACATTTTACAGAACAATGGTTATACTCTTTCACGCTGAACAACACTATTCACCTTACATAGCACATGTGATTTCACTACAATGTCGCATTTTGCATCTTAATATTGAGTGCCTGCGGCTTTGGTGTTAGAGATCACAGATGCAGGTCTGGGCAGCAGAATTCAGCTTGCATGCAGCCATGGTAAGCCACTCTCTTTCGACTTCTGCAGCCTTTATATATCCAGCGCCCTGCTTTCCCAAATAGCAAGCAAAGCCCATTGAGTGCTGCTTCTTTCCTGTTAACGTGCAGCACCAGAACCATCCAATTCTCTGGGATGATCACTTTACCCCTCCCCCCACCACGTGGCTGGTATCATGGAAGATCCCTGCTAGACACCCACCTCCACCCCCACCACGTGGCTGGTAGCAGGGAAGTTCTCTACTAGTCAAATGCGAAAAAGCTCAGCGCCAATTCCTTGCCCCCCCCCCGCCCGCTTGGCTCACTCCAGGAAAGGATTTCTTTTCAGCCACAGGCAAACAACCCAGTAAGAATGGCCATCTCTGTCCCCTTAATTAAATTCCCATATTTCAACCAGATTACCATGAACGATATCACTCTCCTAAGGATAACACAGCAAGATAAAGAATGGATGTTGCTTGAATGCAAGCAAACACTGGGACCATATGCAGCTAAGCTTTGTCATGCAATGATACCAGATTACTTGCTACGTGCATGGCATGGTCAAGTGTCCTACCATGGAGGACGAAATAAGGCTGCCCTGCCCAGAAATCTTCTGCAAAGGCTTTTGGAGTATCTCCAGGAGAGCTTCATGGAGATGTCCCTGGAGGATTTCCACTCCATCCCCAGACATGTTAACAGACTTTTCCAGTAACTGTACTGGCCATGAATGCATCCCAAGTCCTCAGGGCAAATTAATCATTAAAAAACGCTTGCTTTTAAACCATTTTTATATTTACAAAGGTGCACTCACCAGAGATCCCTTCCATGGCTTCATTGTCTGGGATAGTGGCTTAGGAAGGCTGGGAGGGTACTTCTGTCAGTCTGAGAAAAAGCTCTTGGCGGTTGGGGAGAACGGAGTGCTGTGTGCTCTCTGCAAGCTCGTCCTCCTCTTCCTCCGCCTCATCTTCCCTGTCTACAGAATCCTTAGGCATGGCTAAGATTACTCCCACCTCAGAATTCACGGACAGGGGTGGGGTAGTGGTGGTGGACCACCCTAGAATTGCATGCAGCTCAGCGTAGAAGCAGCATGTTTGCGACCCTGCCCCAGACCTTCTGTTTGCTTCTTTGGTTTTCAGGTAGGCTTGTCTGAGCTCCTTAACTTTCACACGGCACTGTACTGAGTCCCTGCTGTAGCCTCTCCCCATCATGGTTTTGGACATTTTTTCAAATGTTTTTTCATTTTGTCTTTTAGAACGGAGTTCTGTTAGCACAGAATCCTCTCCCCATATAGTGATCAGATCCAGTACCTCCCGTGCGGTCCATGCTGGAGCTCTTTTTCAATTCTCAGACTGCATAGTTATCTGTGCTGATGAGCTCTGCGTGGTCACCTGTGCTGATCAGCTCTCCACGCTGGGCAAACAGGAAATGAAATTCAAAAGTTCGCAGGGCTTTTCCTGTCTACCTGGCCAGTGCATCCGAGTTTAGATGGCTGTCCAGAGCGGTCACAATGGTGCACTGTGGGATAGCTCCCAGAGGCTAATACCATCGAATTGCGGCCACACTAACACTAATTCAAAATGGCAATACCAATTTGAGCGCTACTCCGCTTGTCAGGGAGGAATACAGATATTGGTATTAAGAGCCCTTTATATCGAAATAAAGGGCTTCATTGTGTGGATGGGTGCAGGGTTAATTCAGTTTAATGCTACTAAATTCGGTATAAACGCATAGTGTAGACCATGCCTAAGCAATCAAAGTTACTTTTGAGATCTCATGAAACCTCTGCTGCCTTGTATTGCACATTGAGCAGTGTCTATTGTGTGAAAACTTGTAAGTCGTAATGAAACAAAAACACAAAGATGTCTGAGGTGGCTTTGCTATTTATTGGAATGGTTTTCATGTTTAAAAATAAATGATCTGATCTGGGCCTTAAGATGTTTTTTAATGCTGCGTGATCTCAGAAATATTTTACTAAATACACTGATGAAACAGCTCATCTAAATATTAGTATGTGCCTGATTTAAATACCATATACTTGATGCAAACTGTCTTGTGCTTTCCCACTGTATCATGAATTTTTTTTTAAAAATTGTATCATAATGAAAAATCTCAGGCAAAGTTTTTAGGTGTCCATAAGCTACCGATTTGGGGTGCCCATATTGAGACTAAAGAGTCTGATTTTCAAGGGAAGAGTGCTCAAGTCTTTCTGAAAATTTAGGATTTTAAAGTCTCTCAAGTTAGCCACCTATATTCAATGATCACTTCTGAAAATTCAGCTTTAGTAAATAGTTACATTTTTTTTAAATGGGGGGATTTAAGGGGAAGAGAAAAGAAAAAACACTTTAATTTAAAAAATTATTTTATTTTATTTTTATATCTGTATTACCATGGTGCCTAGGAGCACTAGTCATGGACTAGGATCCCATTGCCCAAAATTACTTGCATATTACAGCTCTTAATGTTAAATTTAACACATTTTTGGTTTCTCCCATCAATAACACTCTTGAGTTCTCCTTTCACTGCTCGACTTTTGTAAGGCTTGAGTCCTTCTGTCATTACTTTTTCTATGACCTTTAGCTCAATTAGCACATAATAATTTTGTGAATCAAAAAGCCCAAGAGAATGTCCTGTCTGAACAACCTGTCACCTCTAGCTTCCTTCCTTCTTCTTGTCCCCATTTTCCTTACACATGCATGTGCCGACACACACTGCTTCGCTCCTGAAACACATCATTAGTTGGGTTTGGTTTACATCATCCAAGTGATGTGAATCTCTTTTATTTACTTGGATCCAGCTTTAGCAGGTGCGGCACTCCCAGGTCAGTGTGGCCTGCTGAAAACAAACACAATCAGTGTCATTAGAAGTAATAAATCGAGGCAGCAGAATTAAAAATGTAAGGTATAAGGAGCATCTACAGCTGGGCATTTGAGACTGTTGAAGCGAAGAAAAATTTATTAACATCCTTAGGAAAGTGGACCAATCTACTAGTATGATGAGCACAAGATAAAGAAAGTTGACTGAGAACTGACCAGAGAAGTTGTCTTTGGAAAGGGGCAAGAACAGTGTGGGCAAGGGAAATTATTTTGTGTGTGGTATTATTGGAGTTGGAGTTTTGGTTCAGTTCCTATAAGCATTCTGTACTATGGTACTTATCTGAAATTCTAACCATTGGTCCCCTACATACTCTCGCCCACAACAAACACAAACATCTCTTTGCTTGGCACTTTTTTCTTAGGAGGAGAGGGCAAACAAATCAGCTTCCTGATAACTCCATCAGGCAGCCTGATCTTCAGGTGGTGGCCTGGTGGTTTACTCCCACATCTGTGGTATAAAATGTGTTTATTGATGGCCTCCACTCCTCAAATCCAGACAATTAGTTGTTGGTTTATGTCCTGAAGCCTGGGGGGTTAGATCTCTTCTGTAAAGATTGTGTAACAGCTGTGGGTGTTCTCATCAGTGTAAATGTTTAATCTTATTTTAATCCTACTAGCCTCGTGGACTCAGTGATATATAGTGGCCAGGTTAATTATGTCCTCCATATAGAAAAAAAAATACTTGTTAGTCCATTTAAAATCTGTTGCAATTTCCTTGAATATCTGCTTGTTCTGGTGCTATGAAGGAGAGAAAATAGGAGGGCCTGATTTACAATCTCAGTACCATGCATTATTTTACATACCCCTCTCATGCCCCTTCTTATACATCTCCCGTTTTACCTAAACTATTCCAAAGTTAAGTAAGTTAACGTGAAAATTGCCTAGTTCTCTACAAATTGTTTATTTTGATTGCTATTTGAATTACAGCACTGATTATCTGAGAATCTCTGCTGAAAGTAATATGTAAACAACTGGAATATGGGGACAATTTCATCCCCACTCCAAATCCCAGTGATATCAATGCTCTTATACCAGGAATCAATCTGGCCTACTAGAAATCATAGAAATGTGGGACTAAAAAAGGGTCTTGTTAGGTCATCTAGTCCAGTCCTCTCCATTCAAGGCAGGACTAAGTATTATCTAGACCAGGGTGGGCAAACTTTTTGGGTCGAGGGCCACATCTGGGTGGGGAAATTGTATGCGGGGACAGGGCGTTGGGATGTGGGAGGGAGTGCAGGGTGTGGGAGGAGGTGCGGAGTGTGGGAGGGGGCTCAGGGCAGGGGGCTGGGGTGCAGGAAGGGTGCAGGGTGCTGCAGGGGGCTCAGGGCAGGGGGTTGGGATGCAGGAGGGGTGTCGGGTGTACGAGGGGCTCAGGGCATGGAGTTGGGGTGCAGGAAGGGTGCGAGGTGTGGCAGGGGGCTCAGGGCAGGGTGCTGGGATGCAGAAGGGGTGTGGGGTATACAAGGGGGCTCAGGGCAGGGAGTTGGGATGTAGGAAGGGTGAGGGGTGCGGCAGGGGGTTTAGGGCAGGGAGTTGGGGTGGGGTGCAGGTGGGGTTCGGGGTCTGGCCCGGCGCCACTTACCTAAAGTAGCTCCAGGGTGGCAGTAGCGTGCACCAGGGCCATGGCAGGCTTCCTACATACCTGCCCTGTCCCCAGCCCCGCACCGCTCCAGGAAGCGCTGCAGCACCTGGGGGATGGGGAGGCAGAGGGCTCCACGTGTGCTGCCCTTGCCACGCCTTCAGGTACCTCCTTGAAGCTCCCATTGGCCATGGTTCCCCATTCCCAGCCAATGGGAGCTGCGTGGGGTGATGCCTGGAGGCAAGGGCAACTCACAGAGCCCTCTGCCCTCCCACCCAGAGACCCCAGGGGAGTGGTGCCAGCTGCTTCTGAGAGCAGCGCAGGGCCTGCGGCACCACAGGGGGCAAACCCACGGGCCGAATCCAAAGCCTTGAGGGGCCAGATCCGGACCGGGTTTGTAATTTGCCCACCCCTGATCTAGGCCCTCCATGGCAAGTGTTTTCTTCAAAATCTCCAATGACACAGATTCCACAGCCTCCTTAGCTAATTTGTTCCAGTGCTTAGCTACCGTGACAGTTAGGAAGTTTTTCCAAATCTGTAATCTAAATCTTCCTTGCTGCAATTTAAGCCCATTACTTCTTGTCCTGCCCTTAGTGGTTAAGAAGAACATTTTGTCTCCATTCTCTTTATAACAACCTTTTACATAGTTGAAGACTGTTATCATAGAATCCTAGAATACTAGGGTTGGAAGAGACCTCAGGAGGTCATCTAGTCCAATTCCCTGCTCAATGAAGGACCAGCACCAACTTAATCATCCTAGCCAGGGCTTTATCAAGCCAGGCCTTAAAAACTTCTAAGGATGGAGATTCCACCACCTCCCTAGGAACCCATTCCAGTGCTTCACCATCCTCCTAGTGAAATAGTGTTTCCTGATATCCAACCTAGACCTCCCAAACTGCAACTTGAGACCATTGATCCTTGTTCTGTCATGCCCTCCCTCACATCCACCCCCATCTTCTCTTCTCTAAACAAACAAACTAAACAGACTAAAAAAATCCAGTTTTTTCAGTCTTTCCCAATATGGCATGTTATCTAGACCTTAAATAATTTTTGTTGCTCCCCTCTAGATTTTCTCCAAGTTGTCCACCTCTTTCCCAAAGTGTGGTGCCCAGATTCAACACAATACTCCAGGTGAGGCATTATCAGTGCTGAGTAGAGTGGAAGAATTACTTCTAATGTCACACTTACTGTACTTCTGCTAATATATCCCAGAATGATGTCCACTTTTTTTGTTGTTGTTTTTTTGCAACAGTATTACTAATACCTTTCTTGGGAAAATGTACCTTATAAAGCAGATGCATATGTATTACTTTGCCATTCCCCAGTTGGTAACAAAGGCTTGCTAGTGACATTCCATTTAAAAAAATAAAAGAAAAGAAGTTTCTCATGCATGGAAGAATTACTGAAACTTTAGAAGATGACCAGAATAAGCGTGAGAGAAAATATCAAAGTTCTTCTGGCAATGGCTCAGATATCTCAAACTATTGTCATCTTGACATTTTACTCTGATAAACATTCTATGCACATTAAAGCATAATCAGTATAAAAATTTGCCATGTGACAGGCCCGACCTGTATTGAAAAAGGCAATCCTCTTTTCTTCTATTTTTTTAAACTGAAAAAATATAGCAGCAATAATATGAGTAAAAGGCTCAATAAAATCTGTCAGAACTGATTTCTAGTGACACATAATGTCTGGCAATTTAAAGCTTTATTTTGCCAACTGTTTAATCTGCACTACAAGTAAAAGTGTTCCATATGCATAATTTCTTCATTTCAGTGATGATCCTCTTAAAGATTTGTTCCAGCAGCATTTATTTAATGACCTTTATAAAGAATTTTCTCATTCTTCTACTGGTTATATTTAAACTTAGCAGTAATAAAAATAAAGTGCACAATAGGAAAAAATACCTCCACTACACATTATGTAATTTTTAAAAATGTAATTACTTTTAAAAATTAAGTTAGTATTAATGACAAAGGCTGGGAATACAGAAATGCTAATAGTAGATTTAGTGTAACGTAGTGGTGGATACTTGCACCCTTATTTTATTAAATTGTATTCATTTAAAATGAAAATGGGGGAGGGAGGAATCTCAAACTCACTGCTGTCCTTATGAGCTTAATTCTCTTATTCTATTGATTTAAATATTATTTTGCTTCTCTCCTCCTCAGCAGGAAGTATGAGGTCATTGCTATAGCTCAAGCACGTCTTGTTAGAACACTATTCATCCCAGATACACTCTGTACTTTATTTCATATTTTGAATTATTTATATTTCATGGGAGTTAACATGAGGGGAAGAAGTTAGCTGGGTGATTGAACTGAAGGTGGCAAATGCCTAACAGGCAGATTCAGCTGCACAAAATAAGATTATCATAGATACTGGTATAAAGGTTCAGAATCAGTGGTGGCAATGGATCGCTCGGTAATACCAGAGTAAAGAAGAAGAAAGTATCCTCTTGGAAGCACAATTAGGGCAAATGGCTTGAGGTTTCAAATTCTATAAACCAGGTGAAATCTAGTGTTCATTTTCTATTTACTGGAGATGAAGGCTGCGCGAGACATGTTTAAATCTGACACATGCATATGACCCTGACTTTCAAGGACAGCCACCCATATATAGTATGGAGGAAAAGGTGAATCAAGAGAGCAGTATGACTTAAGAATATGCGTAGGGTAGCTGACTGATTCATTCATATATCCCTGTGACAACATTCTTTCCTGAGATCCATAATGTCTGGATTCTTACTTATCTGGTCTTTTTTGTATATTAAAAAATGGCCAATAAAATGTCAGCCAAGAAACACACTGTTCATTCCTTTCAGGTTTATTTTAAACCTATTGCACTTAGGCTACAGCTAAATCAATTTTTCATGAATATCTACCCTAGTAGATTGCACCTCAAGCCAGTTCAGGTCTCCAGAGAATTTTAAAAAAGAGATTTATCAAGTAACAAGTAACACCTCAGGAAAAAGAAACAGGGTTTTTAATTGCTTTGTGCGCTCCATAATTGAAGGCAGGCACCTTCTTGAGGCACTCACTGCCAGGAGGAGTGTGACTCCACTTGGCCCTGCCTAATTAATCCTGTGATACAAACCTTCTGGCTTCAATTTTCACATTTCTGTCTCTTTTTAGAGGTGATAATAAAACTAAAAATTTATGTTGGTTACTGTATGACTATAACTGTGCCAGCAGAACACAAATAAAACCATATGGACTAAGGAGACCTTGTCTTCCCATTTCTGGCTTCTCTGTTTTGTAGGGTGCACAGGGGCACACTTTGTGCTAACAAGAAAAGAGAGAGTTTCAGTAGCAGGCAGGAAGTGCAGGTCAACTGATCCTTGTGATAGTTTGCTCTGCTGAGATGACTCACTGAAGCATATGTCTTATTTGTTTATTGACAAAATCTCAAAATAGAAGTATACACTCTGGAAGCTCCACTGAGCTGGCTACAAATCACAAAACTGCACAACAGCTCCTAATGAAAAACAAATTGTGCAGCTTGGCCTTTAAAAAGCAGTCAGAGCTGCTTGTGCAGATGACTTCAATCTTAATAGTTTACACCCTGTGATCAGTGCATAATAACTTGCACTTCCTACTGAATGCAATGGGAGTGTCCATATTTCAACAAGAATGTAACTGACCTGCTAGTCTACCTTGAATCTTTTGATGCTATAATTCTTTATCTTAAATTCTGTATGGGGCAACCATATAATGCAGTAGGCCAAATTCTGCTCTCAGTTAAATTGATTTGAACGGAAAGCATATTTATACCAGGGTAACTGAGAGCAGAATTTTGCCCACATTGGTTTGATGAGGTGTGTTTTTTTATTTGGGTAAATCTAGTTGGAGGGGCAATCTTCCAGTTGCCTCTTTAAATGTTTCCTCAAAACTCATTTCTTTCCGCGTCTATTGTCCAGTCAAGTACTTCCCACAACCATGGCCAAACATCGCCTATTACTTCATTGTAACATTTGACCACAATAAGATATGTATATAAAGAAAAATATTACCAAGGCATGATAAAACCATTGATAGCAACTCAGTGAAAATAGAGGAGAATAGAGGAATATGCTCTCCCAAATGCAATTCTTCTACACTGGTTTTGTCCATTACATTCCATCCTCATTCCATCTGTACAGAATGTTGTGTTGCATAACTTGCATGGTACGTATGTCTAACTCAGGGTACATCTACATTTGAGCTGGGAGGTCTGATTACCAATTTGCAGTAGCTGTGCCTGAGGTAGCCCCTAAAAATAGCACTTTGTCTGTGGCAGCTAGGGTGACCAGATGTCCTGATTTTATAGGGACAGTCCTGATATTTGGAGCTTTGTCTTATATTGGCTCTTATTACCCCCACCCCCCACCCCTTGTCCTGATTTTTCACACTTGCTGTCTGGTCACCCAAGTGGCAGCACAGGCAGCTGCTTAAGTTAACCACCCTGGTACAATGCCATCTGACTCCACTGGCTATGTATCCCATTCTTCTTACCTAGCCAGTTCCAGTCTCCAACTGCCACAGGCTCCTCGTCCCAGTTCGTCTCCTTGGGCAGCCAGTGCCAGTCTCCCACTCTAAGCTTGTCATTCAAATGAAGGACCATTGAAACTCTGGGATAATGGGTTCAATTCCAGGTTCTAGAGGGGACTGTCCTTTAGTAGCTATAGACCTCTCTGCTCCTCTCTCCCTAGCCCCTGCCTGTCCCCTTGTGCTCCTATCCCTCCTCCCTAGATCCTGACCCTGTTCCCACCCCTTCTGCTATCCCTGCTGACTCCTGTCCATGCCCCCCATCCTATTTTCTTATCATCTCCATCTGCTACCCCTCTCCCTTACCCCCCTTGTTCAGACCCTTGTTCTCCTTTCTCCCAGCTTCTGCTCCTAACCCCCCATTGCTCTCAGTTCATTCTGTGGCCTCTTGCCACAGGAGCCAAGAGGAGTAATTGCAGAGAAAGTCCAGTTCAGTCCCCACACCCCTAAGACAGAGCATGGTCCGTCATTTTCTGGTGCACGTGTAGTCCAGTCAATACATAGCAGCTGTGAGGGGATGGATTATGCTCAGTTGCAGATGGACTCTTCAAATAATGTAGCTACCAAACTCTAATAAGTGTCTACTGAGCATGTACAATCTGAAATTTTTCAGGGGCTTCCAATTGGGACACATTTTTTGCTGAGGCAGTAAAAGTCAGAGACATCGTTCAAGTCCTTGCTCCAAAGCATGGAAATGTTAGAGCTTCTCAACTACATAGTCGTAAGAATTTTTTTTAACAGGGCCTAAACAATATATTTGTCCCTAACCTTGTTCTTGAAAAATGGCTTAAATATTTCAGTTGACAATTTTCCAAAAGCTTAAGCCTGAGGTAGACACCTTGTATGGAAAATCAACCCAGACAGTTACAGTTTGGCAAAGTTGTAAGCAAATGCAAGCAGGATGTTATAATGGAAAGCATTGGATAACATTAACTTATAGGCAGGGGTACACATGCCTCTAGGGCAGGGGTCTCAAAGTCCTGGCCTGCGGGCCATCTACAGCCCAAGAACCTCCCCACTGTGGCCCGTGGAGGCGAGATGCATGTAGACACTGCCCCCTGCAGCTCCCATTGTCTGGGGGAGAGGGACAGAGGTACCATCACTCGTGCTGAGCAGAGTCAGCCATGGAGCCAGCATCATTAGTTGCCAGACAGAGTTAGCCATGGAGGCAGCATCACTTTTTTCCACAATGAACATAAACAAGTCAAAATACCAAACACAACTATCTGATGCACACCTTGTTGCAATCCTAAAGGTGTCAGCTGCTCAGTCATAGAGGCCATCCTCATCTCTGAGTGCTGGGAATGGGGCTGCAGCCCAATCCCCCTCACTGCATCCATCCTCATCCCAACCCCCTTATTCCCCATAATTGTATCTCTCCCCATCCCTACCCTGCACCCCCATCCCCCTCACTGAATCTCTCCCCCATCCCATCCCAGACCTGTACCCCTTACAGCACTCTTCCACTCATCTTCTTCACCTCCCAGAGCTGCCATCCCCATGTCCCTCACCCTCCACAGCCCTGCACCCCATTCACCTCCATACAATGCTGCACTCCCATTATGTCCCTATAAACCCCTGTGCCCCCCACATCCTCAGGTACCTCCCTCTTGCATCTCCATGGACCCCACATACCCCCCATACCTCCTCTCTCTTTCACTGCTCCCTCTCACCCCATCCTGCTTTCATCCTTGGCCTCTTTCCCTCCCCATCCTCTCTCCTCCACCCCCTTCCCTCCAGCCCACACTCCTCCCTTCCCAGCTGGGTGTTTTAGGCAGCCCCCTAGACTGATGACATAAAATATGTGTGTATTCATTTCATACAAAGTTTTAAAAGAGACAGGAACACTAAAAGAGATGTTTTATTTCTTAAAAATGAATGTTGTTGACTAATAATTGCAGAAGAACCAATGTATCAGACATTTCTCCCCACCTTTGTCTCACTACATTATAAACTCTTTGTTGCAGACTCTCTCTTTTAGTGTATATCCAGCACCTACTACCCTGGAGCCCTGATCTTAGTTGGGGTCTCTAGGCACTAAACAACAATTTAAATAATAAATAATGTGGAAGTATATGTGTTAGTGCATGTTATATGTGTACACATGAAGACGCATGTGTATCTGCACGTCGGTGTGAGTAGTCAGTTTCTACAGATTTATTTATATAGAAATCTGAACATCTGTGCATTTCTGTGGTTGTGCTCTCTGGATTTCTATTTGGCCTTCAGGAATGGGCCTTTAATGGACCTATTGCAGCTGTGATAATGTGTGGTCCTAATTCCACACATAAAATTACGATATAGGCATTTATGAAATAAAAATATATTTCTTGGTCTATCATTTCCACAACTTACCCCCACTGACAAATCTGAATTGAAGTACATTTTTTCATAGATGGAATGGAATTGTTGCACCAATGTGGCATTATAGAAAACATTTAGACGGATGATATGACATGAATAAATCAGGTTTTGTACTTGTCAAGAGCAATATCTGACAAATCATTAAAAAATAGAGCTAAAGATGGAGCAGATGCTTAGTTTCCCTTTTGGATTATCCATTATCCCCCAAGAAAGTAAAATAGATCCCCAATTTCTTTCTTACTAGCTGTCTTACTCACATGCATTTGAAGCTTAAATTCACTTTGACCTATTCACCTTGTCATCATTCATCCATTTTGGAGAGCAACATCACCATGTAGTATATGTGTATGGCATTGGTGAACCAAATATTGGAATACTGTATCTTCTTCTGGTATCTACATTTTAAATTGGATGTTGAAAAATTGGAGAGGGTGTAGAAGAGGAAGCCGTTTAAAAAATTTAATTTTCTATTAGTGTTTAAAATCTCTCCCTGGTGAGGTGAAGGGTATTTGAATCACACACACACATTTCATCTCTCACCAACTGTTGCAGCTCCTGGCCTTCTCCTGGTGCCTGTTTGGCCTTGCAGTGAAAATGAGCATGTGAGTGAAGGTGAGGGAGAGCAAGCGATGGAGGGAGGGGGGCTGGAGTGAGGGGGGGACCTCAGGGAAGTGGTGGGGAAGGAGCAGGGCATGGTTGGATACGTAATAGTTGGCTGAGGTAACAGCAGCAGGAAGGACAGAAGGACCTTGAGGAATAATTGGCATGCATTCAGCAGGTATAGCTCAAGTGGCCTTCTCACGGGAACAGTTGCTGAGGTATGTCACCAGTACACCTTGAAGAGGGTTAATAGCTTGGACTGGCAGCCAGTGGGGAACTGGGAAGGGAGAGACAGCATAAAGGCAGACATTTTCTGGGGAAATGTATAAAACTTGCTGGGGAAGAGATAGGTAGGGTTCAATCAAAAGAAATGATATAACTGGATAAGACTATCTGACGAAGGGGGGTTAACTCAAAATTAGGGACTAATCAGTCTCATTGGGTAGGTGGATCTAGCCCTGTTCTCAATAAATAAATGAAGTCTATTCGAGAGTAAAAATTGTGGTACCTTTTCAATATTTATCAATTATCTTTTTTCAAAATGAATATTTAAATATATCATTCATTTTAAAATCCTAACATACACTATTTCATTCAATTGTCATGAGTTTTGTAGGTATATTGTAGGCAGTCAGGCCGATGCAGCAGGAAACATTGCTTTGAGCTTCCGATTCTTTCAGTTATAATTTTTAAAATGTTTCCTTCTGTCTGCCAATATGTTTCGTATTGAATTAGTTATAAAAAATATGGGAGCCATCTGGTGGCCAGATTAATACCTATAAATCACGGCTGTACTGCAGAGCTCTTTTCATATGTTAGGCAAACTGAATCCTGCTGTGTCAGTTCTGCAGGGGGTTGGCACTAGGCAAACCTCTGCTACTTCACCTAGTGGTTTGGGCTTAGCTACCTTTGCATTCATGTCTTATCTCCTTCAATCAGGCCACAAGACTTCACATACAATCTTTTCCCTTAGATGCCTTCAGGGGCAAGGCGCTCCCATCTGTTTGTGTGAGGTCTGCAAGTTTGATGCTGGGTGCACCTCTCTGACGCAGGCTCTTTAGGAAGCTCCAAAGTGAACCATTGTTTTTTATAACCCACAGTAGTATTTTCAATGGGCCAGGAGGTAGCCTAGCCCCACAATAAGGCAGAGGGAATAGTCCAGAGCCCCACCTCCGAAAATGGAGGATGACCTTCGGTCTTTGGATCCACACCCCCACATACACAGCAACAACCACTGCTCCACAGAGGTGATGTCCTAAAAACATTTCTGCACATTACTAGGGCACACCTAGCAGACCCAGATGCTCCAAAATGCCTTGTCTGTAAGGGATTCCAGGTAGGACACACTGATGATTTCCCATCTACATTGTTTTGTTTTTAATGGAAAATTGAGTTTTAAATGAAACGAAGATTTTCACAAAAAGCGTCTGCTTTCCACTGACAGTTCAGGGTCCCCAAAACTGAAAAATTGAGGTTTCCAAATTACAACTCCCGTGAGGCATTCCAGCGGCACTTCCAAATTAAAATATTTTCTGTTTTGATTTTAATCTGAAAAGTGACATTTTCTTTTCTTTTTGGGGCGAGGGGAGGAGGCAGAAGAGGGACCTACTTTCCAACCAGCTCTACTTCCAGGCGCTCTAACTACTTGCACAAAAAGACTATGGGGCTTTATCTGTCCCTAATCAGCAACAGTGTTGCTAGTGTGAGGGGATGTGACTGTTTTTAGGCTTCTATAGGCACGTAGGGGGCCCAGGCTGTCTCCTATCTGGCTCCTGTGAACCCCACTGTGGTTTAGGGAAGGCAGTGTCCTAGCACTGCAAACCCCTAAACATCCTACATCAGGGTAAAAGAAAGCAGCCTGCAGCTGCCCCCTGAAAAATCCAGCATGAGAGAATTGAGCCATGTAACCTAAGGTAGAAGGAAATCATCCTCTTGAGTATGGCCACGTTCTCTTCTGTTGCCAACTGACTCATCTCCCATTGACAGTACTATATCTGTGCCAATTCACACTAACAGTGAACTTGGTCCAGTGTCTACAATCAGGGGCATAGGGGTCTGTGAGGGAAAACCTAAGGGGCCCACTGTGGTAAGACATGCCAAGTGTGAAATCTGAATACTCTGCTCAGCCCAGGTCTACTCACTGGAGTTTTAAACCCCTGTTTGTGTGAGGATCATTGTAGAACTTTTCACATGACCTTACTTTAAAATGTCTGTGACTGAGAAAATTCAGTGAAGCCTAATAGATAAGATAACTGCATTATATTTCAGATGCTAGAGCTTGAATTCTTTACACTTGTTCTTTTTGTTGAACATTTCCACTAACGCTTTCCATCTATGCCATTACAGATTAATGCTTAACACGTTTCTAAAATAAAACAAAAAATAACAGACAGTGATGAGCCTTAAATGTCTTGTTTTATGTGATCATTTAAACCGCTAGCTCTTTCTCACGTGGTTCTTTTGTTCTATTAGTCACAACTTTTTACTGACTGTTCTTTCAACTTGTTATTTTTTCCGTGGAGATATTTTGGAGCATATCATATTGATACCATACTTCAGTGGCTGTCAGAACAGTAACTATCTCAGTAAACATTTGATTGCAGCTGTAGTTGCTCATGTTAATGCAGTAACATTTAGTTATTATTCGCAGACAAAACTACATTAGGAAAGGCATAAACTTGAAAGAAGAGCCAGTCAGGAATTTTCTGATGAAACTTCTTTTTGTCAGAAAACACTGATTTATCGAAACCAAAACATTTAGCAGAAACAGATCAGTTTCTGCAAAACTTTTATCGAGAAGGCTTTTCAAACACAGGATGGAATTTCAATGGCTAGAGACCAAAGCTTGTTACAGAATAGCTAAGTGGATAGAGCATTCATTTGGGATGTGAGAGACAGAGATTCAAGACCCTGCTCTGCCTGTTTCAGGCTATAGAGTCAGTCTCTCTTTGGACTGATGAATTTTTCATTATTTATATGAAGTGGAACAGGTAAGATTGAGAGAGAGAGAGAGACTGACTCTATGGCCTAGTGAAGCAGGCATTTATCCAATTCAGAGCAGGGACATGAACCCAAGTCATGCTCATACCAGCTGAAGGCTCTAACCACCAGGCTACTCGCTATGTTGGGGTGGGTATTTATTTTCTGTCTCACCCTCTACTGTTTTTGCAAAAATTTTGAGAGGTCTCTTTTTTTTTTTCCTGATATGGAACAAAAACAAATTTTGAAACCTCCAAATTTTTCACTGAACAGCATTCTTGTTTTCCAACCAGCACTGAGTGCTGGTTGGAAAATACTTTACAGGGATGTTGTAATTATCCCCAAACCAAGCATTATAAACCCAGGAAAATCAGAGCTAATCTTAAACATAAAAGAAATCTATACATGTTAAAGTACAGAACCAAACAGGTTATCTAAACAATTTAATTCTGCCCTGGACTGAGACTACGCAATAAATATCTAATTATGATAAAGACATTTTAGTATTTGTGATCCCAGATTACACTGTGTTTTAAAGATATATTACATTTTTTCTCATGGTTTTACAAACATGGCCATTCTCTGAGTGCTTTTAAAGCAGCATAGTTCTATTTAATATGGTTTAGTTTACAATAATATACCTTAAAATGTATGTAGTTTAGAAAATCCTGAAGAGGCCTAAAGGTATTTTACAAATTATGGGTCCAAATTGTGGCCCCATTTGTGCATTCATGCAGGGAAGGGGAGTGCAAAAGAGACCCCTTTATTACACACAGCATGGATAGCTGAAGAAAGGTGAAAGGAGGAAAGAGCAGTTTTCACAACGACCCTATAAACATTCCCATCTCTGATGCATATGGGTGGGAAATGGGTCCAGCCTTGCACTGGATAACTTAGCATGCACGGGGATATACAGTCTGACAATGTATGAAGCAAATGGGTAACCAGGAGGCAGATTCTGATTTATTTTTTTTTTTGACGTGTCTGCTTTCTGAGGAAAATGTTGATATTTTACCAAAACATTTTTATCCCAAAGCCAAAATATTTCAATTTCAAAATGGCAGCACTGTGCTTTATAGAAGTTGTAACAGGGGTGTCTGATGGTCCCATTTTCTTGTATAGGCTAGACTTCTTGGTTGGACTACATCTTCCCTGAGGCATCATATTCTCCCTTCTTGGTGAGGCAAAAAGATATGTCATAGAAGTCTAAGGCCATAGTGCATCATAGGAGATGTAGTTTAGCCTGAGAGCTGGTCCAATAGTAGGGAGAATAAGGCACATAAGCTATGTGAACTACAGACTTTTTGCAGAACATTTCAGTTATTTTTTTTTAAGTTGGAATTTTCCATAGACAAAAACATTTCCAACAAGCCCTGCTCATGACCATGATTTAGCCCTGTACATAAATCACTTTTTATGGATCACTGAAATCCAGCCACTTCTGTTGTACTTGCAAGCTAAAATGCAACTTTGATGTGAATCTGTGGTATACCAGGTGATAAATACAGCAGCTTAAGGGTCAATTTATAAAAGAATTTAGCATGACTGATCATGCACTAGTACTGGTAATTGATAATAACAATATAGAAGCCTAATAAGATTATCGATATATGTACCCAGACCCTTTTTAAAGATTTAGTACTATCAAATTCTGTTGAAAATTTGGCTATGTAAATGTATATTTTTATTACAGTAATTCTTATGAATTCAATGGGTTCCCTGTGTGCTTCAGGAGCCTGCCACCGCAGAACAGTTTGTGGAGTCAGGAACTTAGACTATAAACACTTGAGGATGGGGAATCTCTCATACTATTATGTTTCTACACTGTGGAGCACAATGGGGCACTACGCTGACTGGGATTGCTAAGATTAACCGTAATACAAATAATAAGTAATAGAACAGTTTGCCTCTGTGTCTGCCATAAAATCTTGACATTCCTTCAAGCAATGCACTGAGAAAATCAAAGATATAGAATAGCTGAGCTACAGCCGAACTCCAGCCGTTTGTGAGTTTCTGGTTTGAAGACATAATATATTAATGCCCTGCAAGTTGCACTGGGTTCACTTTAAAATTTATATTAAGTAGATTGTTACATTATGGTAATGTACTAAATTACCTAAAGCAAAGTAATACAATGATTAACTGACCATAAACATTGCTTTATGGTCAGTTTATAAAGTATTACAAATATTAACATTCTGCATTTTAATAACAGAGGAAAATTGCAGGATGAAGTATCTGTGGATTGACTCATGCTATTAAGAATAATAAAATAGTGGTATAACTCAACAACAGTCTCAAGTTACAGCTTGCAAGTAATTTTGGTTTAAATCATCTTTGAAAACAGCAGAGATATTCATCGTTTAAAACATGGCCAAAGCTTTCCAAGCATAGAATAATGGTTTCCAGTATATGTTTTCCAATGTATAATATATTACAATGGTTTTTCTCTTTATTAAACATCAGGGGCCAAATTCATACCTGGTGTGAGTGCACGGTAATCAAAGGAATTGCACCACTTATAGCAGGGCAAATCTGTGCCTCTGTTTATCAAATTGTGTTTTTCCTCAAAAAGCCAGCAGACATCAAAGCACAATATGACACTTTGGGAGTCATTTTATTTCGCTATCATATAAACACATGGATCAAAATGCTTTTGATTCATATATTCAAGTGATTGGTTTCTTTGTGGATTTGTCTTGCTGTGGACATATATCCACATTGCTGCGGATATATATCTGTTAAGAATTCATTTGGGTGACAATACTGTACAATTCCAATATTCTAAGGAACTGTGAATATGCAGTATTGTCAAGTATTCAAAAGTCCTTAATCAGGCTCCCAAGATCAGGAGATTGTTATAAAAATAACGAGTTCTTTTAAAATGAGTGTTTTTATTTGCCTTCTGGTTTTGGAGCTGTTAAACGCATTCAGTTTCATGTTTGCTCTATAACCAGGAAGGCTAGAAACTCATTTTTGTTTATAAATGAAAGCTCAGATTCTCACATAATCACTTGCCTCCAAAAGCAGGGGCTTTAAGGAAAACATCATTTACCATGAGACTTGTAATAAAATCTCAAGAGTTGGCAACACTAAATATTTGTTATAGATTTTATTTTCTCTCTTTTATTTTTAAAGCTTACAAGCTAAAAAATTCTCTATATTTTTTTTCTCTAGCATTAGTTATCCTCCATCTGGTATGTACTGATTCTCACAATTTTGGTTATATTTTTACTTGGTCACATTTTATATTGAGAGTCTATTTATAAATAGGTTATAAAGGATTAATAAATATTATATGCATGTATGCAGTGATGTTGTATCTGTGTTGGTCCCAGGATATTAGAGAGACAAGGTGGATGACGTAACAGAGCTCTTCGTCAGGTCATCTTGTCTCTCTCACCGGCAGAAGTTGGTGCAGTTAAAGATATAATATACATGTCACAGACAACAATACTACATATCATAGCTGGTTATAAGCACATCAGTAGAATGTGTTAGATGGTTATGAGCCATGGTGATAACCAATCTGTTGGACTCTAACAATCTATAATATTTGATTAACCCTTTAGTAAAACAGTTTATAATCCTTTAAATTGTTTGCGCAGCCTTAATGTCAGTTCTAACCATTTATTTTTACCTACCTTTCTGTTAGGCTGAGAGTAACCCAGATGCCATTTCCTTACTTCTCTGCCTATGTGTTCTAAGCTTGATCTTGCTCCCACTGAAATCAACTGTAAACCACCCATTGACTTTAGTGGTCCAAGATCAAATCCTGTGGGCTATGTGCTGCAAGGTGCCGAGCAAGAAGTGGGAGTTGTGAGTGCTCGCACCTTCAGGAGTCACACTGCAATGTGCAGAATCAAGCCTTCCTGGCACCAGCAGAAACATGGTACAGGTGTGGATATCGTGTGTGATAGTCATGTCCTTTCTGCAGTCAAGAGTCTGAGCCAAAGACCACTGAAATCAGTGGAAACAATCAGGCCTCAGCAGAGGGAGCTCACACTTTTTTGTTTGTTTGTCACATTTAAATCATAAACTTATTAACAAAAAGATGCATGGATAGTGCTGCATTTATTTTTACATTAATTCTTATACCAAACTATTACAACATAAGTACAAATATATTTGAAAGTTACATACTTATTATTTTTATTGGACCAACTTCTGCTGGTGAAAGAGAGAAACTTTCAAGCTCCACAGTGCTCTTCTTCAGGTCTGGCTCTGTGGAGCTTGAAAGCTTCTCTCTTTCACCAGCAGAAACTGGTTCAGTAAAAAATCTCATCTCATCCGCCAATCTCTTTCATATCCTGGGACCAACACAGCTACAACAACACTGCAGATGTACTTGTTTTTTGTCCATCAGGGAGTAATACCATATTATTTTTCTGCAGCTGTCAAGTGCAAAAGTATAATTAGGCAGGCCAAAAAAGAATTTGAAGAGTAAAAAAGCTAACCGCAAAATTGCTTTTAAGTACATCAGAAGCAGGAAATTAGTCAAACATTCATCAGGACCATTGGACAATGAAGGTGCTAAAGGAGCACTCAAGGAAGACAAGGCCATTCAGAGAAGCTACATGAATTCTTTGCTTTGGTTTCACTGCAAGGGTATAAGGGAGATTCCCACACCTGAGCCATTTTTTTTAGGTGGCAAATCTGAGAAACTGTCCCAGATAGAGGGGTCAACAGATGAGTTTTTGAAACAAATTGATAAATTAAAGAGAAATAAGACACCAAGACTAGATGGTATTCACCCAAGAGTTCTGAAGGAACTCAAATGTGAAACTGCAGAACTATGAGTTCTTATATGTAACCCATTACTTAAAATCAGCCTTTGTACAGATGACTGGAAGATAGTTAATGTTACACCATTTTTTTAAAAAGTGTCCAGAGGGGATCTTGGCAATTACAGGCCAGTAAGCATAACTTAAGTATCAGGCAAATTGGTGAAACTATAATAAAGAATAGAATTGTCTGACACATAGATTAATGCAGTATGTTGTGGAAGAGTAAATACAGGTTTTTAAAAGGAAAATCATGCTTCACCAATTAGAATTCTTTGAGGGTGTGAACAAGGATGATCCAGTGGATATACTGAGGTTGGACTTTCAGAAAGCATTGGACAAGGTCCTGCACCAAAGGCTCTTAAGCAAAGAAAGCAGTCTTGGGGTGGAAAGTGAACATTCTCTCATGCATTAGTAACCAGTTAAGAGATGGGAAACAAAAGGTGGAAATCACAGAATAACAGGGTTGGAAGGGACCTCAGGAGGTCATCTAGTCCAACCACCTGCTCAAAGGGGGACTAATCCCCAGACAGATTTTTGCCCCAGATCTCTATAATGGCCTCCTCAAGGACGGAACTCACAACCCTGGGTTTAGCAGGCCAATGCTCAAACTACTGAGCTATCCCCGCATAACTTTGCACATTGGAGAGAGCTAAAAACTGGGGTCTCCCAAGGATCCATGTGGGGAACAGTGCTGTTCATAGTAATAAATGATCTGGAGAAGGGCTAAGCTGTGAGGTGGAAAAGTTTGCAGACAATACAAAATTACTCAAGATAGTTAAGTCCAAAGCTTCATTGAGAAGAAATTACATAGGAATCTCACAAACATGGGTGACTGGGCAACAAAATGGCAGATGAAATTCAATGTTGATAAATGCAAAGTAATATACATTGGAAAACATAATTCCAACTATATATATGAAATGATGGGGTCTAAATAAGTTGTTACGATTCAAAAAAGAGATCTTGGAGTAATTGTGAATGGTTCTGTGAAAGCATTTGCTCAACGTGCATTGTCAGTCAAAAAGCTAGAATGTTAGGAATCATTAGGAAAGGGATGGATAGTAAGACAGAAAATGTCATAATGCCAATATATGAATCCGTGGCACTCCCACACCTTGAATACTGCATGCAGTTCTGGTCACCCCATCTTAAAAAAGATATTTTAAAGTTGGAAAAAGTACAGAGAAGGGCAACAAACTGATTAGAGGTATGGAACAGCTTCCATATGAAGAAAGATTAAAAAGACTGGGAGTGTTTAGTTTAGAAAGGTGATGACTAATGGAGAATTTGATGGCGGGCTCTAGAATTGTGGCTAGTGTGGAGAAAGTGAATAAAGAAGTGTTTTACCCATTTGCATAACTCAATGAAATGAGGCAACAGGTTCAAAGCAAACAAAAGGAATAACATAACAGACAGTAAACCTGTGAATTTTGTTACCAGGGGATGTTGTGAAGGCCAAAAGTACAACTGGGCTTGAAAAGGGTTTATATAAATTAATGGAGGCTAGGTCAATCAATGGCTATTAACCAAGATGGTCAGAGACGCAACCCTATATTCTGGGTATCCGTAAACCTCTGACTGCCGGAAGCTGGAACTGGACAACTGGGGATGGATCACTCTCTAATTGCTCTATTCTGCTCATTCCCTCTAAAGCATGGGGCACTGCCCACTGTCGGAAGACAGAATACTGGGCTAGATGGGCTGTTGGTATGAGCCAATATGGCCTTTTTTACGTTCTTATGTTAAAAATATTGTGTTATTCACTTCAGATATGCTAATTCTTCTTAAATTCAAAGAGAATCTTTTTATGACATTATGACTGATGAAATGAAGAGAGTTAAAAATCTATACTTAACTCAGAATGATTTGTTCAAATATTACAGTGCTGATAGATTAACAAGTAATATTTAGTGCACTATATTTTGTAAAATCCAAGCAAGTATAATATCAATATTATGGAGTTATCAGCCAGGATATAAACAGGTAGAACTATGCTGAAGTCAGTGGAAATGCACCTGCTTACAAAATGTCTGAATTTAGCTTGGAGTTTTCTAATTTAAATTGTAGCAATCATTTACTGAGAGCTTGTGTGTGAAAGTGCAGTGAGCACCAGACTTCATAATAATGACTGTTTGATGGTCCATAATTGCTCTCTTTTTGATAACTTCCATGTCAGATTTACTCACCAGATAGAAGATATTTAAGAACATAAGAATGGCCGTACTGGGTCAGACCAAAGGTCCATCTAGCCCAGTATCCTGTCTACCAACAGTGGCCAATGCCAGGTGCCCCAAGAGAGTGACCCTAACAGGTAATAATCAAATGATCACTCTCCTGCCATTCATCTCCACCCTTTGACAAACAGAGGCTAGGGACCCATTCCTTACCCATCCTGGCTAATAGCTATTAATGGACTTAACCTCCATAAATTTATCCAGTTCTCTTCCTGCACACAAATATCAGCCTGAGTTCTTTTTGCTCCCTCTTTGCCAATGATAAAGATTCTGGAATTGGAATGTAGCTGGTAATTGCTTTTTTGCTGAAGGCTGAAGTTTTCTCAGAGCTTTCATGGGAGTCTGGGATTTCATGATTTCCATGTTTTTATAATGTGTCCACAGGGCTGGCCTTACCATGAGGCGAACTGAGGAGGCTGCTTCAGGTGCCAGACTTTGGGGGGCACCACTAGGACCCAGAGTGTAGAAAATTGTGTCTGCTGCTGGTGCATATTTAGTCTCTCTGCTCTAGATGCCCAGAGATGGTGGAGTGCTGTGCTGGAGGAAGGAGGGCACAAGAGACATAACAGGCAGGCAGGAGAAAAGGTGAGAGGGAATAACAGAAAACAGCAGGAGCTGCCGGGAGAGAGAGGAGGAGGAGCCTCTTATGCACCTCTCTAGCACCTCCAGGAGCCTGAACTGATTAACACAAACTTCTCAGGAGCTTCCTGTTTCCTGCTGCTTCTCTGAGCCCACTTGAGGAGAACAGGCAGTCAAGTGAAGCAGTAGGAGCCAGTTAGGCCCTTAAGACGCTGATATCTTCCCTCACTCAGGCCCTGCTACCAGCCTGCTTATTTGTCTCCTTCAACTGAGTGTTGAAAGCCACTATAGCTGGCACAGAACAGCAGTCATGAGTGAAAGAAGAAAACGCCCCTCTGGGGCAGCATTCAGAAAAAGAAAGCAAACAAAGGAAGCTTTTCTATCTAAGCAGGAAGGAGCTCTCCTGAGATACATAACACAAATGTTCACAGTGAGTCTTCCGGCCCCAGTGAGGATGTGAGTGGTGAGGAGATGCCCGATCTTCACGTTAGTCAGAGTGCAGGTGACGTCGTAGCTACCGCAGCATCCATATCTCCATCTCAAATGGATATAACCATGCACATTTCTGAAGAAATTGTAGATCAGAGAAGAGTGTGGTGGAGGCACAAGAAACAGCTGCTGCTGAGTTTAGTTCCTTAAGGCTAGATGATCCAGGACTGTGGACCCCCTTGAGCAGTAGCTTGAGGGACTTCCTTGTACTGCATGGGCCAGGGCAAGTGAAAAACTTCACGTTCCCCAAAGACAAGGAAAATAGAAGTTCCATCCACACATTAACTGGTGTGAAATCCCCAATGGTGACAAAGTGGAGAGGCCATGGCTTATGTACTCAAAAACCCAGAATGCTGCATACTGTTTTTGTTGTAAATTCTTCGAGTCTAATGTTCCAGCCACATTGGGTTCTACTAGAAGAAAGGACTGGAAAAATCTGGCTAGAAATCTGGCATGCCATGGGAAGGCAGCAAATCACCAGAGAGCATTCTATAGGTGGAAAGAGCTTGAGATGAGACTAAAGTTAAAGGCCACCATAGATGATCAGCAACAAGAGAAGATTGCATCAGAGTCTCTTTACTGGCAAAATGTTCTGAAAAGGCTCGTTGCCACTGTGAGAATTCTTGCTATGCAAACCTAGCACTGTGTGGCACTTTAGATCAGCTGTATGTGCCAAACAATGGAAACTTCCTTAAAATTGTGGAGCTGATGGCTGAGTTTGATGCTGTACTCCAGGAGCATCTAAGAAGAAATGTACATACACCACTACCTTGCAAAAACAATTCAAAATGAGATCATACAGTTACTGGCAGCAAAAGTCAAACAGAAGATTGTGGCAGATCTGAAGTCAGCAAGATATTACCTTGTTATTCTGGACTGCATACTTGATATCAGCCATATGGAACAAATGACTTTAATGATGCGTTTTGTAACAACAGCAGAACTTAGTGAAAATGTCCCTGCAATGGTGACTGTCAGAGAGCATTTTCTAGAATATATTAACATTGATGATACTACAGGAGCTGGTATGACAAATGTGCTTCTTAAAAAGCTGGAAGATATGGGAATTGCGATAGCTGACATGAGAGGTCAGAGCTACGATAATGGTGCCAACATGAGAGGAAAGAGCAGAGGAGTGCAGACACGGATCCGAGAGTTAAACCCTCGAGCTTTTTTTGTTCCATGCAGTTCTCATTCATTGAACTTGGTGGTCAGTGATGCAGCATCAGCTTCTAGTAAGGCTGTTGAATTTTTTAATGTAATTCAAAGCATCTATGTATTTTTTCTCTGCATCAACTCATCGATGGCAAATTTTGAAGCAACATCTGGGAACATCCTCTCTGACACTGAAACCACTGAGTGCCACGCGATGGGAAGGTCAAGTGGAGGTGATAAAAGCCTGTCAAACACCAAATTTGGAAGATAGATGATGCCATCATTGCCATTATGGAGGATAATGATATGACAGGAACTGTTCGTGAGAGAACAGTGGCAGACGGAAATAGAATCACCAGAAACATACGTAACTTCAAATTTCTGTGTGCTTAGTGTTGTGGCATGACATAGTGTTTGAAATAAATATTGTAAGCAAGAGACTCCAAGGTGTTGACCTTGATAACTTGAGAAATGGAACAAATGGAGAAAGCAAAGTCATACCTACAGCCTTACCGGTCAGATGAGGGATTTCAAAACGTTCTGAAGAGTGCACAGAAGTTGGCCGAAGAACTTCACACTGAAGCTCTTTTCCCACCCATTCAAGAATACAAGAGTCACCGAAGAAGCAGACATTTTGATTATGAGGCATAAGAGTCTCCCATAAGAGACTCAGACAACAATTCAAACAAAATTCAAAGTTGAATTCTTTAAGCAGGTGCTAGAGACAGTGTTGACAGATGATGACGTGTGATATTGATGTGAGTGATTTAGGTGATGAACTGAAAGCCCTTTCAAGATACATTTCAGCAGGATGAACTCCAAAGGCTGTTCTGGAAAATATGTGCACAAATAAGATGACCACCCTCTTTCCAAATGCTTTTGTTGCTCTGCGCATACTTCTAACACTTCCTGTAACAGTTGCCAGTGGAGAACACAGCTTCTCCAAGCTGAAGTTAATAAAAACACATCTACATGCCAGAATAACACAGGATAGGCTGGTCGGCCTTGCAACCATCTCAGTAGAGCATGAGCTGGCCCAGACTGTGGCTCTTCAAGAAGCAGTTCAAATCTTTGTAATCAAGAAGGCACAGAAAGCACCACTTTGATTATTCAAACAGATAAAAATGCCAGCGTTTACTATGCAGACAAGAAAAGTTACATTTGCTGTTCAGGCTTTTGAAAGTGAAGTATTACTTAAAATTTTTGAACAAGGCATTTTAAGTTGTTAGTTATCCTTTATTGGGGTAGGTAGCAGAGCAGTACCATGAGAGGATTAGAACAGGAAGAAGGGCAGAATTGAGACCTTTCAAAGTTTTGGCCCAAGCAAGGGGACATGGGGGCATCATTTGAGCTCCTCACCTCAGGTGCCAAAATGTTTGTGGGTGATTCTGAGTGTCCATGACTTTGACATTCTAGAGTTTTGCATGTGAGTCAGTGAATGTCGTGAACATAATTGTACATAGTGTGGAAATAGACCAAGAACTGACAGGGATTTGAAGGAATTTCAATGCAAACAGTCACTTCTGTGAGCAAGAGTCAGGCTAGCTGTACCCTAATAACGCAGATTTGTAGAAGTGAGGATTGTGTGAGGTGAATAGGAAAGAAATGTGTGAGAAGTTGTTGCGACCTTGTGTTAGATATGGAATGTAGACTGTAGTCTAAACAGAAGTGAGAAAAATAAGATCTCAAGATGACCTATGTATAAACAGAATGCAGCTGCTGCTTATTATTGTATGTAACAAAAGGTATAAATGCTTGCTGTAGTTGTTTACCTGTAGAGAGACCTGCCTAGGAAGGAGAAACCCTGTGTCCTAGTGCATTCTCTCCCTCTATGCAATTGCTTGAGAATAAAGTATCTGACTTTGCTGCACCCAACCAGAGAGTGAGAACTGTGTTTTTCTCCAACAATAGTGAAACAAATTTCATTAAGAACTGTAAAGTTAAACTAGGGCTGCATGGGAGGCTAAGGAATGTGCCAGTCTTGTGGACTCCAGCGGAAGAGTAAGCATGATTGTACATAGTGGAACAAATTTCATTATGATCTTTGAGATAAGCATTTTTAAGAGTATAGCGAACTGAGGTGAGTTTACAAAGGTAATGTGCTTGCTAATAAAACATATCCATGATTTTTGACACTCATCATGACTCCTCAATGCCTTTCTATGCTGACAAACCTCCAGCCCTGCCATGGTATAATTCCCCAGGGTCACTAAAGTATTTTTATTGTGTGATACATCAAATAGGTGGACCAATGCATAATTCCATGCAGACAGTTCTTACATTCAAAAACTCACTGTGGGCACAATCTGTGTGCTGTGCTTTGCAGTCACACTAACCACGGAGGAAAAAAGGTTTATTTTGGATGCAAAGTAATTACAAATGGTCCTCAAAGGACCCTAAAACCAAATACCCCTGAATTTTGTTGGTTGGAAAGGAGGAAGTTGAAATTTGGACCTAAAAGCAAATCTGACTTTGAACTTGGATAATTCTCTAGAATTAATGGGCCCTAACCTCAGCTACTGTAAACCAGTATAGCTTCAGTGATTTCTCTGGAGCTAAACCAGCTGAGGATCTGGGCCGTGCCTAGAATTTTGATATTCCCTTTCCTTTTTTCAGTCTATTTCTTGCCATTTTCAATACAACTTCTTTTGTGGTATTCTCTTTTAAAGAGAAAAAGTAAAGATGTGAAGAGTAGGCCTCTGCTTATGATACATAGAGTAGAACAGAATAGCTCTCTTTCCTGGTTCAGTTGGCCTGGCACAACTGACAGTGATACAATTTTGTTTTTAAGAGTAGATGAAAGTGATAAGACTCAGGCAACAAAAAAAACTAATAACTATAGCGAACATGGCCCATTTTAGCTCTGGCTGAGCTCCCACTCTCTATTAGTCACCCATCACCCACAACACAAGGGGAAGGAAAGGTTGTGTTGGGGATGGGGCATGAGCGAGACAACAATGGGAGGAGCCAGAGCTGAGTAATGCTCCACAATGCACAATCCTCTGAAAGGCCCTGACTCAGACAGGTGAAATTTGCTCCTTCTGGCCATCCTTACTGCTCAGCTCAGATGCAGTGAAGAATTGGAGCCACGGTATTTTAGCTCTTAATATAAGACAGGGATGGCCCCATATGCTGTGAAATTGTTCTTTGTTATTTTGTACTTTATATATTATCTTAATATGAATCCATTTCAATAATGGAATCCATCCCTTTACAGTAGGATTTGTGAGTGCCATCTCTCAATCTGAAAGTTACGCGTAAAACCTTCCTTATGGTGCATTCTAGTACAAACAACAAATTATCACAGCACATCTCCAAAAAACAAGATTTATGCCCAGAAAACATTCTTTCATCCATTCTTTGGGGACAGAGATACTTGGATAATGCATATGCCTTGTGTACTGTTCACTCCCTCAACAGAGCAGCTGGAATGAGACAGTCTTTGTAGATAAAGTTGATGATGGTTTTTTTTTACCCTGAAGGACAATATACAATGTAACTTTTCAATTTTCATTAACTGTGGCACAGGTTGCCATGGGCTGTGCTCCCAGGTATGAATAAAAGTAAAGCAATGAAATCCTACAGAGAAATGTTTCAGCTAAACTTGGATGGGACTAGACTAATTATGGTGTTTCCCAGCTGTTCAAACAGAACATAAAAACAGCCATACTGGGTCAGACCAAAGGTCCATTTAGCCCGCTCCCTGTTTTCCAACAGTGGCCAATGCCAGGTGCCCCAGAGGTAATGAACAGAACAGGTAATCATCAAGTGATCCATCCCCTGTCACCCATTCCCAGCTTATGCCAAACAGAGGCTAGGGACACTATCCCTGCCCATTCCATCTAATAGCCATTGATGGACCAATCCTCCATTAACTTATCTAGTTCTTTTTTTAACCCTGTTATAGTCTTGGCCCTTCACAAAATCCTATGGCAAGGAGTTCCACAGGATAACTATGGTGTTGTGTGAAGAAATACTTCCTTTTGTTTGTTTAAACCTGCTGCCTATTAATTTCATTTGGTGACACTTAGTTCTTGTGTTATGAGAAGGAGTAAATAACATTTCCTTATTACTTTCTCCACACCAGTCATGATTTATAGACCTCTATCATATTAGTCGTCTCTTTTCCACGCTGAAAAGTGCGAGTCGTATTGATCTCTCCTCAAATGGAAACTGTTCCATACCTGTAATCACATTTGTTGCCCTTTTCTGAACCTTTTCCAATTCCAATGTATCTTTTTTGAGATGGTGGGATCACATCTGCGCGCACTATTCAAGATGTGGATGAACCATAGATTTATATAGTGGCAATATAATATTTTCTCTTATCTATCCCTTTCTTAATGATTCCTAACATTCTGTTCACAGTTTTGACTGCATATTTTAGATATTCACCAGGAAGATGTCCTCTTTCCACTGTCCCTGCCCTGCAAGCCCCGACTGGCAGAATTCTAGTATTTCTCAATTGAAAATGCTAAGGAAGCAGATCTGTTACACCTCGGAATATTGGGATGACATTAAGCAAAGGAAAGTTTTGGCTGAATGTGGGGGATAAGATCTAACAGGGAGATCTGTTACACTGTGGAATAGTCTCCAAAGGCACTACTACTATGGGAATAAAGGAAAATAAGAAGACTTTTATCAATACATTAGAGCAAGAGGAAGACCCAGGACAGGGTAGGCCCACTGCTCAGTGAGGAGGGGGAAACAGTAACGGGAGGCTTGGAAATGGCAGAGATGCTTAATGACTTCTTTGTTTCAGTCTTCACTGAGAAGTCTGAAGGAATGTCTAATATAGTGAATGCTTACGGGAAGAGGGTAGGTTTAGAAGATAAAATAAAAAAAGAGCAAGTAAAAAATCACTTAGAAAAGTTAGATGCCTGCAAGTCACCAGGGCCTGATGAAATGCATCCTAGAATACTCAAGGAGTTAATAGAAGAGGTATCTGAGCCTCTAGCTATTATCTTTGGAAAATCATGGGAGACGGGGGAGATTACAGAAGACTGGGAAAAGGGAAAATATAGTGCCAATCTAAAAAAGGGAAATAAAAACGACCCAGGAAACTGCAGACCAGTTAGTTTAACTTCTGTGCCAGGGAAGATAATGGAGCAAGTAATTAAAGAATCATCTGCAAACACTTGGAAGGTGGTAAGGTGATAGGGAATAGCCAGCATGGATTTGTAAAGAACTAATCGTGTCAAACTAATCTGATAGCATTCTTTGATAGGATAACGAGCCTTGTGGATAAGGGAGAAGCGGTGGATGTGATATACCTAGACTTTAGTAAGGCATTTGATATGGTCTCGCATGATATTCTTATAGATAAACTAGGAAAGTACAATTTAGATGGGGCTACTATAAGGGGGTGCATAACTGGCTGGATAACCATACTCAGAGAGTAGTTATTAATGGCTCCCAATCCTGCTGGAAAGGTATAACAAGTGGGGTTCTGCAGGGGTCTGTTTGGGACCGGCTCTGTTCAATATCTTCATCAACGATTTAGATGTTGGCATAGAAAGTACACTTATTAAGTTTGCAGACGATACCAAACTGGGAGGGATTGCAACTGCTTTGGAGGACAGGGGTCAAAATTCAAAATGATCTGGACAAATTGGAGAAATGGTCTGAGGTAAACAGGATGAAGTTCAATAAAGATAAATGCAAAGTGCTCCACTTAGGAAGGAACAATCAGTTTCACACATACAGAATGGGAAGAGACTGTCTAGGAAGGAGTATGGCAGAAAGAGATCTAGGGGTCATAGTGGACCACAAGCTTAATATGAGTCAACAGTGTGATACTGTGGCAAAAAAAGCAAACATGATTCTGGGATGCATTAACAGGTGTGTTGTAAACAAGACGCGAGAAGTCATTCTTCCGCTATACTCTGTGCTGGTTAGGCCTCAACTGGAGTATTGTGTCCAGTTCTGGGCACCGCATTTCAAGAAAGATGTGGAGAAATTGGAGAGGGTCCAGAGAAGAGCAACAAGAATGATTAAAGGACTTGAGAACATGACCTATGAAGGAAGGCTGAAGAATTGGGTTTGTTTAGTTTGGAAAAGAGAAGACTGAGAGGGGACATGATAGCAGTTTTCAGGTATCTAAAAGGTGTCATCAGGAGGAGGGAGAAAACTTGTTCACCTTAGCCTCCAATGATAGAACAAGAAGCAATGGGCTTAAACTGCAGCAGGGAGATTTAGGTTGGACATTAGGAAAAAGTTCCTAACTGTCAGGGTAGTTAAACACTGGAATAGATTGTCTAGGGAAGTTGTGGAATCTCCATCTCTGGAGATATTTAAGAGTAGGTTAGATAAATGTCTATTAGGGATGGTCTAGACAGTATTTGGTCCTGCCATGAGGGCAGGGGACTGGACTCGATGACCTCTCAAGATCCCTTCGAGTCCTAGAGTCTATGAGTCTACATGCGACATTTAAATGTGGACTCTACAAAACACTAGCAAATCTCCTGAGCAATTTTGCATCATAGGGTTTTAGGCTAGATGGTCTGGGATGTTTTTTTTCTATCTCTAAGGCCTTGTCTAGATGAAAAGTTAGTGAGGAGCAAATTGGGGCATAAATGTAGAGCACACTAGCCTGCCGTGCATGAAAACTTCCAGGGGGCACAATGACTTACTCCTTTCAAAGTGGAGTAGATCAAAGTTCATTAAGGAACTTTCAGTGTGGTAACAGGGTCCACACAGTTTATGGCAGGCTAGTGTGCTGTAGATTTACATCCCAGCTTGCCACACACTAGCTGTTCACCTAGACAAGCCCTAACTTGAATAAGTCTAGAAGCACCCATAGACTTTGGCTTTTTTTTTAATTGATGAAGTAATTGAATTTATATATACAGAATATTGCTGGAGTACCACTGACCTGCACACTAACCCAGAGACTGATTAAGTCATCTTCAATATTCAGTATGTGAAGTTTCCTTGACAGTCTATAATCTATAGGGCCCTACTAATCTCTGAAAAATGCATCACGGATCATGAAATCTGGTCTCCCCTGGTGAAATCTGGTCTTTTGTATGCTTTTACCCTACACTATATAGATTTCATGAGGGAGACCTGCATTTCTAAATTGTGGGTCCTGACCCAAAGGGAATTGAACAGAGGTTGTAAAGTTATTTAAGGGAGGTTGTGGTATTGCCACCCTTACTTCTGTGCTGCCTTCAGAGTTGGATGGCCAGAGAGCAGCAGCTGTTGGCCAGGCACCAGCTCTGAAGGCAGCACCCCACCAGCAGCAGCGCAGAAGTAAGGGTGGCAATACCATACCGATGCCACCCCCTACTTCTGCGCTGCTGCTTTCACAGCTGAGTGGCTGGAGAGTGGCAGCTGCTTGATTGAGGCCCCAGCTTGCAGGCAGCAGCACAAAAGTAAAGGTAGACATTACTGCAACCCCCTCTACAATCTTCCAAACCACCCCCCACACCCCAATCATTTTTTGTTTCATGACCTATACAATTACACACTGTGGAATTTCAGGTTTAAATAGTTGAAATGAAATTTACAATTTAAAAATCCTATGACCATGACATTGACCAAAATGGACATGAATTTGGTAGGGCCCTAATACTCTATGAGAAGGCTCTTAGCACTAGTTAGAATCAGCTTTCCAATGAACAGGAGGCTGAGCCTGCATTTTTATTGTTTTCAGAAACAGTTATAATGTTATCAAATCATTGCAATTTGTTTATTTTTCTAGTATGATATTGTATATTTATTCTATTTGGTGGACTTATCGATGTATAATAAAGTATGTTGTTCACAAGCGATGGGGTTCTTAGAAAAATTAGGATTTCAGATTCCATGAAGTCTGCTGGAAAATTAACTATGCCTATAACTGTAATAAATCAAAATCTCACAGTCACTTAGCATTTGATAGTGCAGTTCTCAGAGCCAAAACTTGCCCCCAAGATGCAGAGTTTCATATATTCCATAGTGCGGTTCTCAAGAAACACACCACCACATTCTGACATGACTTGAGATGGTATGACATTTTGTATTATGTACTATGTAATATTATGTATTATGTATATGTCATGAACTAATGTAAAACTAATAGAAGTAACATCAAAAAATTTTCAAAAACCACTAAAGGAAAATTTTGTTTTGAATTTTTCAAAAATGAAATTTGCTGTTTGGAAAAGGTTTGGAATTCTCATTTCATGGGAAATTTTTTAATGTTTTTTGTTGTGTTTTCAGACTGAAAACAGATTTTTGAAATGTCACAAATATCTCATGAAACAGAAATTCTGAGTTTCAACTAGCCCTAGTTATAGAACCATACCTTGATAATTCATATTGTATGGGCCTGAGTCTGATCTCACTTACATTGATGCAGATCATGAGTAACTCCATTGAAGTCAATGACAGCAAGAACAAGCTTTTTTCTGCCCTTCAATGCTCTGAAGAACCTGATCTCCAGCTCTTCCCACACAATTCCCATTATTGGCTGTTCCCTGCACACAACAGCTACAGAATTGGGGGCAGATTCTGTGCCTGCAAAAGATGCAGCTCAGAACTCATGACCTGGATAGAGTCAGGGCTAACATGAGTTTAAGCCACCTTTGTGTGCTCTCCTGAGCCTGGGGTGTTCCAGGGGCTTGTGAGACCACTGGCATTATTCAGACAGCCTTGATGGTCTGCCTAAGTACAACAGCCTCCAAGGGCTGTCCCTGAGGTCAGTTAACTGCCTGGAAACCCTGAAACACTGTGCACTGCAGATCTGCCCCAGACATCTACCCTCAGGCCCCAGAAGGCTATCTTCTTCAGGGCCTGCTCTGGGAAAAGCTTCTCCTGTGGATTTTAGGGCCTCTCACACCCAACAAAGGGGCTCGAGCAGGGTTGATGATTTCACCTTTGCTGCCTGAGTTGTTAGTGGCAGAATGGCATTGTCACTGCATTCATCTATGACATAATTTCTTGGGTAATAGATACAGGTGCCTGTTTACAGATGTCATTTATCAACTGCTCTCCATATTTGCCCTTACTATATGGCCATTGGTTAAGCTGAATATTACCAAACATTGTAGAAATGTTAAAAGGGAATTTGTATGAAACATATTAAAATATATTTAAGGTACACTAGTTCCATGTTGCCTGTCTATGAAGGGAATCCATTGGTTTAAAAAAAAAAAAAAACAGACACTTTCCAGACATCCACTGCTCTTTCTGAGACCCTATGTCCTTACAGGCTTTTTCAGTAACTATCGGGTTTGTGCAAAATATGAATAAGTGGCTCTCCATGAAGACAATGACATTCTTTCTGGAACTGCATCAGTGCTGGGTCAGATTTATATCACTATGCAGCATGATTTTAATATCATTCTGCCCTGGTTTAGGTATAATCAAGTCTTCTGTTGAGACAGCTCTTGCAAGATGCAATTAAACATTAGTACTTTAAATTATGTCTTGGAAGTTAAGTATCTGGGAATCATCTTAAATCTCACTTGAATTTTAGGTGGTATTGCATTTTGGAATTATACTGAGGTATAAGACAGTGTGGATGGCGTGAAATCTTATTTTTTGTCAGGTGTTCTATACACGAGATAGTAAGGCCACTAATAGAATCAGGTGATATTATTTATGACTACAGTATCTGGCTTTCAACAAGAAAAGAAGTTGAACATTTAGCAGGTAATTTTTAATGTTTTCATTGAAAGTGTTACAGTTAATTAAAAGTTTCTGGGTATTTTACCACATATGTACATGATACTTCCAGCTATTGGCTTGATCTTCTCATTTTCACACTAAATTCGTAAGAGCCAAGGAGCTCAGGACTGGGATAACACTAAGGGTACGTTCACACTACCCCCCGGATCGGCGGGTAGCGATCTACCTATCGGGGATCAATATATCGTGTCTCGTCTAGACGCAATATATCGATCCCCAAACGTGCTCCAGTCGACTCCAGAACTCCACCAGGGCAAGTGGTGGTAGTGGAGTCGACGGGGGAGCTGCAGCTATCAATCCCGCAGCATGAGGACAAGAGGTAAGTCGAAATAAGATACGTTGACTTCAGCTATGCTATTCCCGTAGCTGAAGTTGCTTATCTTACATCAACACCCACCCCCCAGTGTAGACCAGGCCTAAGGGTTCATTTGTGTCTATGTCACCTGCCCTAAGCATGGGCAACTTTGAGTTCTGTTGCATCAGGAACAGACTCAGGAACAGATTGTGAGTGAGAGTAACAATGTGGTTCCCACATGTGCCAAGAACTGCCCTACAGCAGTTGCTGTCTTTCCTGTGCATAAACTAAGCCCAGGATTCTCAAATGTCATTGCACCATGACCCACTTCTGATGATAAAAATTACTACATGACCCCAGAAGGCGGGGGAGGGCAAAGCCCAAGCCCCACCACCCCAGGACAGGGAAGCCAAAGCCAAAGTCCAAGGGCTTCAGCTCCAGGTAGGGGGCTTGTAACCTGAGTCCTGCCATCCAGGGTTGAAGCCCTCTGGCCTTGACTTTGGTCCCAGGTGATGGGGCTTGGGCTTTTCCTTCAGCCCCGGGGCCCCAGCAAGTCTAATGTCAGTCCTGGTGATCCCATTAAAATGGGGTTGCGACCCAGTTTGGGATCCCTACAGTTTGAGAACCCCTGCACTTAGCCTATGCAAGAGAGTAAGAGGATGCCTTGTTCCCCCATATTTTTGCACAAGGTGGCTCACAGCTGAGCCTTAAATTCCAAATCTTTGGGGCTAGGGAAAGGCTCTGTCCTGTGCAATGCCAAATAAGTGTTTGCTGGGAAATTTGCTTCAGCATATACCCAGGTCAGTTATTTATGTTTAATGTCCTGTGTGAAAGCAAATTTGTTTAAGTATTTATATTGATGCAGTTTGGATCACTGATGGGCTTGTTTTCCTATCAGTGCCTGGGAGTCTATGCATATCCAAGAGAATTAGATGGGTGCATTTTAAAAAATCCAAATAAATAAATTAAATTAAATGTCCGTCCCACTCATAGTAATGGAAGTTGCCTCCCTGTGATGTTGTGTACCTCGGGGGGACACCCTACACCCACATGTTCATCTTTATAAAATGATTGTGTGGTATCCAATGCAAAGTTTGGCATGTTGGATATCTTCAGAAAGCTCATGATGCTCTGATCCTGGTTGCAATAGTGATGTTATAGTAATTGTTACAGTAATCTTATAGTAAGGTTATAGATTATAATTTCATGTATATAGTTATGAGGCTGAAAATGTGTCCTCATGGCTTAAAGCAAGCCATGACAAAAACTCCAAGAGCAGAGAGGCAGTTCACACCTCATCAGGGCATGTATGGGACAAACTCAGCCTCAAAGGGACAAAGGACGCTGGCCTAGACAACAATAAAAGAATCTGTTGGACTCTCGAGGGAGTCACCCCCCTTCCTTTAGTCAGTTTGGGACTGCGATGAGGTAATGCTCACCTGACTCTGAAGGGAGGGGAGGGCCAAAGCCAAGAGGAAAGGAAAAACATGATCAAAGGGAGAGATGTTTGCCATGCTCCCTCTCTCTTTCACCTGCTTCTACAGACATCACCACCAAGTGACTGAAGTGCTGATCAAAGGGGAAAGCCTGGCTGAAGAGCAACCAGCCAGCCTGTGGTGAGAAGCATCTAAGTTTGTAAGGACATTGAAAGTATTAAGATCAGCTTAGAATGCATTTTGCTTTTATTTCATTTGATCAAATCTGACTTGTTTGATTTATAATCACTTCTAAATCCAGCGTCATACTTAATAAATCTGTTTGTTTATTCTACCTGAAGCAGTGTGTTTGGTTTGAAGCATGTCAGAGACTTCCCTTTTGGATAACAAGCCTGGTACATAACTGGACACTGCAAGATGAGGTCCTAGGGTTGTGTCTGGACTGGAGATATTGGCTAGCATCATTTGGTTGCCAGTAGCTGGAAGCAGCTTACATGCCAGAGGCTGTGCGTGAACAGCCCAGGAGTGGGGGTTCTCACAGAAGAGCAGGGTAAGACTGGCTCCCAGAGTCAAGGATTGCAGTGACCTAGTAGATCACCAGTCCAGATAACACCAGAGGTGAACGTCGCATTCCCTCATAACTTTTAGGCCAATCATTACAGCACTCATAAAAGATGTGGGTGACCCCCAGTTCAAGTCTCCCCTCCACATGCTGAAGAGAAGGGATTTGAAAAGGGAATCTGCTACCTCTGAGGTGAGGTAGCAGTTCCTTAGTTTCTCTTGTTGAAACTCTTCGTCCCACACATTGCATAGAATATGGGCTTTAGATCAGATGTGAAAATCTGAGTAAAAGAGCAAATTTCACTGGAAAAAGTACACCCTTTCTGACTTCCATCTTCCCTGTCAGATACTACACTTGTATAGAGGAGTGCTTACCTCTGTGAACTCTCCAAGGTTTTATATTGTATATATCATTAATTTAAGCAGTAATAACAGGTTATGGTATTGAGACTAGAGGAAAATAGTGATATTTCATCAGAATAAAAATGAATATTTTTTAAAATATCCTATTTGGGGAAAAAATCAAAATTGTTTAAAAATGAAATTATCTAGAATTTTAAAAATATGTATATTACCTCTTTATTTGTACATTTCATGACATTAGTCGTATTAATGCATAATATGACATGTCATATGTCAAGTCTTGTCAAAATATGTTGTCATGATATATAAGAATTATTTTTTTATATTTTCTGTTTTATTTTTTAAATCATTAAATGCAGCTACTACTTAGTACTGATTGAGATATCTTGTTTTATTGTCTAGATCAAAGTGTCTCCTGCTTGTGTTGTAATGGAACAGTTTCGACATTTTGAACAAGAAAGAAAGATAAGCACTCAATGTACTAATTAGAGGAGCAGCCATTTTCAATATTCTTGTGTTAACCTGGAATCATTGCATAGAATTACTTTGCCCACCTCTTCAAACATGTTTGCCATAACTCTATACAAAACAGTCCAGGAATAACTCACATCAAATGTTATTCACCAAACACAGGACTGCAAGAAGTAGGTGTGAATATACCATCAACTCAGCACCCATTTGTTAAAGTTATGCAACTGAGGATCTATGTACAGTTTCTTTAAATTTATAGCAGGAAGCCAGGCTGCAGGGAGCTAGGAATGTTCTAGACAGAGATTATAGGATGATTTTATTATTTATATTACTGTAGCTCCCATCATGGACAAGGACCCCATTATGCTAGGCACTGTGCAAACCACAGAACAAAAAGATGATCCCTGCTCCAAAGAGTATACAGTTTAAAATAATCTCAGAAAATACTTTTTCTCTCATATGGTTCTTAGTTCAATGTCAAAAGACAGTGACTCTTTCTGTTATTCTTTTTCATCATCACATGATAATTAATATTCTTGAGAAGAACAGGATTCCACAACATTCTAATGGTATCAGGGTTAGTTGCCTTTGTAAATTGTGGGCCGGGAGGGGGAGTGTTCCTTTAATTTAGTTGAGTTCCTAAACCAGAAATAGAAGGACTTGAGTAGCAGCTCTGTAGCCCTTAAATGTCTAGCACACCTGCAATATTGCTATGAAGCAATGTTCTGAGGCTCTTTAGGCCTGGCCATGTTCTGTTTGTTGATTATCTGAAGCTCAAGAGACAATATAAAATGTAGCCAGTTAAGCATAATACTGCATATCTCAGATTGTGAGCAGGGGGATGTTTTCCTCCCTGTAGGCTGTTTCCTCAAGCCCTGGCTGCAGTGGAATTGGTACTCAGATGGGCAGAGTGTGGAGAGGGATCCCATGAGTATTCTGAGTCCACCATCATTGCAGACCTACAGAAAGGGATTGGGAGGGAATGAGTCAATGGTAGGGTCCAGTGCTTGGCCAATGGTCTTACCCTGAATGAGGCAGGAACTGAATCAGTCCTCCAGTGCTATTCCCAGGGTGATCCACCAAGTTTCCACCAACTTCCCCTCATACACCTGACGTATTTGACGTCACGATGCAGAGTAGAGGTTTCGTTTGTTTCTTTTCTCAGGGATTACGAAAGTAATTCTCTCTTCCCTAAAATGTAGTGCTTAGGTAAAAGAGGGATGTTTGGGTTGGGAGCTTATGAAGGGAAGTTAAGTACTGTGATTCCCCTAGAAGGAAAATATTTCTCAAGAAAGGTTTGATGAAGGAATAGTCTACAGTCAAGTAAATTGTGATTTGCTAAGACTAGCAGTAAATCAGGAGGAGTACATCCATTCAAATTAGTGAATATGCACTAGTGTTATTAAGACCAGAATCAGGCCCTGAGAGTTGATTTTTATTATGATAAACTGAAAAAACTAGTGAACAAGGAAGTTAACTTTTTGTAAAAGCAATTTGGCCAAGAATTTCACTCTGACAGGCAGAAAAGGAAAGAGCTATTAGATGTTTTCTTAGTTAAGTGTTTGAGTTAAAACCTCGCTGCTGATTCTTTACTGCTTGATGGTAGAGCTGAGTGAATTATTCACAGTGCATAATTTCCTTGACTAATTTGGCCTCTTTTTTTTCCCTCATGGAATATCCATCAGAAGATCATGATTTCCTCAAACTTATCCCTCATTTAAATAGCCTTCAATTTTTAACCTGTAAACTGATTGCAAATATTTGAAATTCAAACTGTGTTGCTTAGTTGTGATTGATCAAACAGGTCATATGATATTGTCTATGTTCCCTAACTGGTTGAGTGTGGAAAAAAAAATTAAGTTTTCACAAATATTCATGCAGGAGATTTCACTATTTGCTTTCTATGAACATTTTTGCCAGTAAAATTCAATTGCGTCTATGTTCACATTAAGTAAACTCAAATGGTTTCTACATGACAATGTCCAAAGAAAATTAATAACTTTAATGAATATTTGTGGACATTTTCTGTATTATTCATGAATCACTATTTTATAGACAGTTAGGAAATGAATTAGATAGAAACTACCTGCATAAGTGAACCAAACCACACTAAAAGTTTACAAAGACCAGGGACAGCAATAGGAATTCTTAAAAGAATCCAGAGTTCAAATGGAGAACTTGGAATTCTACAACAAATGCAAAAAAAGCAGCAAACTGATAAAATTAAATCACTATATTGTGCACCATTCTTCACATATTGCACTTTAATTAGCCAAGATTAAGAATCACAGAAGTGTAGCACTGGAAGGGACCCTAATAGGTCAACTAGCCCAGTTCCCTGCACTCAAGGCAGGATTAAGTAATAACTGGAGCATCCCTGACAGGTTTTTGCCTAAACTGTTCTTCAAAATCTCCAATGACAGAGATTCCACAGCCTCCTTAAGCAATTTGTTCCAATGCTTAACCACCCTGAAAGGAAGTTTTTCCTAATGTCCAACCTAACCCTCTCCTGCTGCGGTTTAAGTGCACTGCTTCCAGTCCTATCCTGAGAGGTTAAGAAAACCAATTTTTCATCCTCCTCCCTGTAACAACCTTTAAATACTTGAAAATTTTTATCATGTCCCCTCTCAGTCTTCTCTTCTCCAGACTAAACAAACTCAGTTTTTTCAATCTTTCCTTGTGGGTCATGTCTTCTAGACCTTTCATCATTTTTGTTGCTCTCCTCTGGACTTTCTCCAGTCTCTCTACATCTCTCCTGAAATGTGGCACCCAGAACTGGACACAAATGCTCCAGTTAAGGTCTTATCAGTGCAGAATAGAGTGGAAGAATTACTTCTCAAGTCCCGCTAATACATCCCAGAATGATGTTCACTTTTTTTGTAATTGTGTTACACTGTTAACTCATATTTAGCTTTTGATCCATTATAACCTCCAGATCCCTTGCTGCAGTACTCATTCCTGGGCAGTCATTTCCCATTTTATAAGTGTGCAATTGATTGTTCCTTCCTACATGGAAAACTTTGCATTTGTCCTTACTGAATTTCATCCTATTTACTTCAGACCATTTCTTCAGTTTATCCAGATCATGTTGATTTATAATCCTATCCCCCAAAGCACTTGCAACCCCTCCCAACTTGGTATTGTCTGCAATCTTCATAAGTGTTCTTTGTATACAATTATCTAAGTCATTGATGAAGATATTGAATAGAATTGAACCTAGGACTGGTCCCTGTGGGACCCCACTCAATATGACCTTCCAGCTTGACTGTGAACCACTGATAACTACTCTCTTGGAACAGTTTTACACTAGTTTGACCCACTTTATAGTAGCTCCATCTAGGCTATATTTCCCTAGGTTGTTTATGAGATCATACAAGACACTAGCAAAAGCCGCATCTACTGCTTCCTCCCATCCACAAGGCTTGTTACCCTGTCAAAAAAAACCTATTAGTTGCTTTTGACAGTATTTGTTTTTTGACAAATTCATGCTGACTGTTATTTATCACCTTATTATCATCTAGGTGTTTGCAAATTGATTGCTTGATTATTTGCTCCATTATCTTTCCAGGTAGTGAAATTAAACTGTTTGTTCTGTAATTCCCTGGGTTGTCGGTATTCCCTTTTTTATATATTTGCCCTCTTCAAGTCCTCTGAAATCTCTCCCGTCTTCCGTGAGGTTTTGAAGATAATTTCTAGTGGCTCGGATATCTCCTAAGTCAGCTCCTTGCATATTCTAGGGTGTATTTCATCAGGCCCTAAGTAATTTTTAACATGTTATTTCCCTAATTTAGCCTTAGATCCTATCTTATTTTTACTGGCATACTATGTTAGATATCCTATTGCTACTAACCTTTTTGGTGAAAACTGAAACAAATAAGACTTTTAACACTTTCGCTGTTTCCACATTTTCTGTTATTTGTCTTTTCTCCCTCATTGAGTAATAAGTCTGCCTTGTCCTTGGTCTTTCCTCTTGCTTCTAATGTATTTGTAGAACGTTTTCTTGTTACTCTTTATGTCTCTAGCTAGTTTAATCTAATTTTGTGATTTGGCCTTTCTAATTTTGTCCCTACATGCTTGTGTTGTTTTTTTATATTCATCCTTTGTAATTTTAGTTTTAGACCATTGGAGATCTACCAGTTAAGCCAGGATGGTCTCTTGCCATATTTCCTATCTTTTTCCTATGCAGTGGGATACTTTGCTTTTGTGAACTTAATCATGTCTCTTTGAAAAAGTGCCAACTCTTTCAAATTGTTTTTTCCCTTAAGCTTGCTTACCATGAAATCTTACCTACCAACTCTCTGATTTTACTGAAGTCTGCCTTCTTGAAATCCATTATCTTTATTCTGCTGGTTTCACTCCTACCATTCCTTAGCCTCATGAGCGCTATCCTTTCACGATCACTTTCACAAAAGCTGCCGTTCACTTTCAAATTCTCAACTAGTTCCCCCCATTTGTCAAATTAAGCCAAGAACAACCTCTCCCGTCATTGCTTTCTCTGTCTTCTGCAATAAAAAGAAGTCTCCAATGCATTCTAAGAACCTGTTGGATAATCTGTGCCCTGCTGTATTATTTTCCCAACTGATGTCTGAAGTTCCCCCTCTCACCAAAGTCTTGTGCTTTAGATGACTATTTAAATTGTTTTAAAAAGGCCTCATCTACTCTCTTCGCTGGTAGGTGGTCTGTAGTAACCCCTATCATGAAATCACCCTTGTTTTTTACCCCTTTTATCCTAACCCAGAGATTTTCAACAAATCTGTCTCCTATTTCCATCTCATGCTCAGTGCAAGCATAGATCTTTGATATACAAGGCAATACCTCCTATTTTTTCTCCTTGCCCTTCCTTCCTGAGCAAAGTTGTACCCTTCTATATCAATATTCCAGTCATGTATATTATCTCACCAAATCTCTGTGCGGCCATCTATGTCATAGTTGTGTTTATTAACTAGCATGTCTGGTTTCTTCTGCTTATTCTCCATACTTTTTGCATTAGTATACAGACATCTAAGATACTGGTTTGATTTCCCCTCGGGTTCCACTTATTCTCCTTGTCCCTGCCATAATTTCCCACAGTCACCCCAGAATCCGACCCTTCACCCAGGTCTCCATGTTTTGATTTTCCTGTGGGCTTTTGTCTCCTGACCCCATCAAACCTAGTTTAAAGCCCTCCTCACTAGGTTAGCCTGTCTTTTTCTAAAGATACTCTTCCCCTTCTTTGGTAACGGACCCCATCTCTGCTCAGCAGTCCTTCTTCCCAGAACAACATCCCGCAATCAAGGTAATCGAAGCCCTCCCGAAAACACTATCCCGCACAGCCATGCATCCACCTCCAGGATGCATCGCTCTCTTCCTGGGCCCCTACCTTTGACCAGAAAGGATTGAAGAGAACACCACCTCCAACTCCTTCACCCTTACTCCCAGAGCCCTGTAGTCACTTCTGATCTGCTCAGGGTCATACCTCTCAATATCATTAGTGCTCACAAGGATGAGTAGCAAGGGTACAAATCAGAGGCCGGATGATCCTTGACAATCCTTCTGTAATGTCTTGGATACAGGCCTCCAGCAAGCAGCACACCTTCTGGGATGCCATATCGGGCTGACAGATGGGTGTCTCCATCCACCCTCAGAAGAGAGTCACCAACCACCACTACCCTACATTTCCTTTAGAGAGTAGTGCCATGATCTTCTCAGCCTTGGGAATACAGAGCTTCTTCTCCTTCACCTTTGGGAGAGATTCCTCATTCCTCATTGCCAGGATAGCACAACAGTTCTCCATCACTATGTAATGGGTTGGAGCGGGGTGAAAGCACTGCTTGCCACCAGAAGTAACTGGTAGCCAGTACCTCCCTGTGACAGAGCTGTATCCTTCTCCCCAAGTGGTGTTACAGCAGCTGTCTCTATGTGGATAGCTTCCTCAGCCTTGAAAGTTTCCATATGAATATTCTCGATGAATTTCTTATGTGCACGGACACTCTTCATCCTATTCATCTTCTCCTGTAGCTCTCCTGCCTGCTTCCTGAGCTATTCCACCAGCAGACTCTTTTCACACTGGACGGCCTCACCAAGCCTGGCTTTCTTTGAGTGGGAAATGTAGGTCACAGTCTCTGCAAATCCACAGGCAGGATTTGGGTAGAGGCATCCATGGTCAGGTTTCTGTATCTGGATACAGGGGCAGGTGGAAGAGACAGGGGAAGCACTGGCACTGATTGACGCAGCCTTTCCTAACCCTAGCGATTATATTACATCTCTGTCCCGCAAACTTCCATTCAAACTCCCCTGTTTGCTGTCCCGTCTGCAGGGATTTTGCCGCCCCAAGCATGGCAGGCAGGCTGCCTCCAGCGGTTTGCTTGTGGAGGGTCCACTGGTCCCACGCTTCAACGGACCTCCCGCAGGTCTGTCTGCAGGAGGTCCACTGAAGCCACAGGACCAGCGGACCCTCTGCAGGCAAGCCGCCGAAGGCAGCCTGCCTGCCGCCCTCGCAGCATCGGCAGAGCACCCCCAGCAGCTTGCCACCCCAAGCACGTGCTTGGCATGCTGGGGCCTGGAGCCGCCCCTGCCTGTCTGTTAGCTCCCCTTGGGTGCTTGGCCTCTGGCTTTTAAGCCCTTCTTTCTTAGGTCAATCCTACCCTCTCATTAATCACACAGGGGGAGGGTGATTATCAAGCTGATCCAGACTGATCAAAGATGGGTCAAGGGAACAAAGGCTCAACAGTCCCCAAATGCACAATCCTAGCTGACACTGTAACTTTAAGTAACCTGAAAGAAAGGAAAAGACAAAGTCAAACAAGTTTATTCACCCCAAGATTAGTACTCTCGTCATGTTCAGCCGGGTTGATCTCCTCCGGTGCCTCTCAAACTCCCCTGTTTTCTGTCCCCTGACTAAGACTATGGGCATGGCTACACTTGCAGATGTAGAATCCTGTGAGTTAAACTCACCTTTGCAGAGCGCAGTAGGGAATGCATTGCAGTCTGTCCACGCTTACAGCTTCAAGTGCACTGGTATGGCCACATTTGCAGCACTGGCAGCGGCACTGAGAGCAGTGCATTATGAACAGCTATCACAGCATGCAAGTGGCTGCAACATGCTTTCAAATGAGGGGGTGAAGTGTGGCAGGGAGTGTGTTGTGTGTATGTGGGGGAGAGAGAGTTGGTTTTTGAGATGCTGAGAGTGTGTCAGTATGCTGTCTTGTAAGTTCAGACCTCTCTCCCTCCCCGCCTCTCTCTCACTCACTCAAACCAAACAGTAAATGTTTGCTTTTTCTTGGAGCTGATAAGAAGCTGGTTTTCTCTGAAACGGAGCTTTGATAGGACTTTGCCACATTCCTGCAGCCGATTTCACAACATGACAAGAGTGGTCACGTGATTTAAGGGGATTATGGGACAGGCAGGAAGTGAGGTGGGAAGGAGAGTTTATATGCAAATGATATGGTGATCAGCATAATAGAAAAGCTTAGCTAAGCACAAAGTCACACACTATCCTACTTCATAGCTTCTTGGAGCTCTCTTGCCAACAGGCTGTCACATTCTTCTTTCTCCCTTCTTCTTCCACTACTGGTAAAGCAAACAGTGCCAAAGCATCCAAACAGAATCACATGACTAAGAGTGTAGTTAAACATGGGCTCGGTTGGGCTTCATAGTTCCACCCCATGTGGGGAGAAGGGTGGAGCTGTATTGTGCCAGGAGGAGCTCCAGGAGGCATTGTGCCTGTTTTAGCCCAGAAGCAAGCACCCTTCCTCCTAATGCACAGGAGGAACATAGCCACTGTTACATCCCTTAAGAGGGTCCAGATGCCTGGATGATGGCTGTAATTTTCACTAGCACATGAACACAGGCACAAGAGGGAATGGATTCACAAGCCCATATTTTAACAGATGTAATTCAAGAAAACAACTAGAGAGGAGTGTTTAGCCACTCTACAAACGCAGTGATCCTCTTTGGAGCAGGGATCATCTTTTTGTTCTGTAATTTGTATAGTGCCTAGCATAATGGGGTCCTTGTCCATGATGGGAGCTTGTAGGCTCTACAGTAATACAAATAATAAAATCATCCTATAATCTCTGCCTAGAACATTCCTAGCCCCTTGCAGCCTGGCTTCCTGCTATAAATTTAAAGAATGTGTACATAGATCCTCAGTTGTATAACTTTAATTTTGACGAGCAAGTGAAACACAAGCACAAGAGGGTCAGGCTTCTCAAGCCCGTATTTTAATAAGTGTAATTCAGGAAAATAGCTAGAGTGAGAGTTTAGTCCACTCTACAAATGCAGTGGTCATAATTATACGCCCCTAGTGTGGATCATATGGATGGAAAGGGCATCCTGAATCATGAAGCTCAGTGGTCCCCAACCTTTTCATCTGGCAGGTGCCAGATGAAGGACCGTGGCGGCGGTCGAGCATCCGCCAAAATGCCTCCGAATTTCTGTGGCATTCTGTCAGCAACGCCTCTCGATGACATCGCTTGTCTGTGGCAAGCAGCGTCATCGAGAGGTGTCACCACCTAAATGCCTCAGAAATTCGGCGGCATTTCAGCGGATGCTCGACCGCCGGCCAGGACGCCTGCCGGCACGCGTTGGGGACCTCTGATGTAGTTCATCCTCCTGCTCTAAGGCCTGCTCCTGTTCCCGCTGAGGTCAATGGCAAAACTCCCATTGATTTCCAAGATACAAGATGAAGCTCTAATAGAGGATTGTGCTCTTCCCTATTCTCTTAATGGTGACATCTACCCTTTTGCTGAGGGACGGAACTGGTAGAATCAATTTTTGACTCAGTGAATTCAGTGGGGCTTCATGCAGGCACAGAGCAGATTGCTTGATTTTACCTTCGTATTTGTCTACCGGTAAACAAATGCCTCTTAGCAAATGAAGTCTACTGCATTTTAAATCTATCCCCTTTGGACCCAATTCAGAAAAGCATCTAAACATGTTTGTAAGGCCATTCCTATTCAGGAAAGTACTTAAGCATGTACTTAAATTAAGCTCCTGAATAGGAACCCTGGAGAGCATGTAACTTCTTTTGTATACTATTTCAATAGCACAGCTCTACTCCTGAAAAATGTCAAAAACTGAGTGGTTCGGGTCTGTCTCTAACGTTAAGTACTTCTGATGTTTTTTTAAAAAAAAAAACCTCAGCATCACAGAAATGCAAATAAAAACACTTCACAGAAAGTCACAATAGAAACAAATTTTTTTATCAGCATCTCTGGCTTTCACATGTTTTTGCATAATGAAAGGGCTAATATAACATAACAAATCCTAAACTGTTTTCTCAAGGAGTGGAAAAAAGATGTGTAAAAGTATGCTCTGTCTTGCTTCCTTCTGTTCACAATGTATCTAAATACAACAAATGGTGTTCTTGCTCTTTCTGTCTGTTTCTCAATCTGTTTGGATAGTTGCCATCATTCTGCAGCCAACCATAATATTTGACACTTCCTGACATCATGAAAGCCACCATCTGTCTATCATTGAAGCCCTGTACATTTTAAAGACTGCTTGGCCTGATCTTGATGAAGCTTCACTGTGCAAGCATAGATCAGTTTAGATGGAATACTGGGAACATCTGACAAAAGGAATCTGTGTAAAATCACGTTTTAGTTAGATTCAGTCTCAAAACAAACGGAAATATCAAGACCTTCTTGCAGGCAGGGGTGAAAAAGCTTGGGACACTTTCAATTAGACTGAGGTTCAAATTCACCTCAGAAGCTTTGGAGAATGAAGCTGAGCTCTAGAAACTAGCCTAAAACTCATATCAATCTGTAAACCTTTCTCCATTAGCCACCTAATTGCAGCCTTGCAAAATCAATTATAAAGTGCCACTGTTTAGAAAGGATATAAAATCTAGAATGGATTATCAATTTAAAATTGGTATCAATACTACCACTGATGTTCAGATTTCATCTTTAGGGCTTATATAAAAAAAATTCCTTCCAAATTTTTATTTGTTGAATATTTTCCAAGAAGCTGAAAAATTCAAGAGCAAAGAAATCTGGTTCTGAATTGCAACTATGTTGCAGGTATGTTGACCAAAACATACCTTAAAATGGGCAATGGATTATCTCTCTTGGTAACGTGTGGGCTACCATGTGCAGTAAGTGTGCCCTACAAAGTCAGTTCAAGTCAATTCAAACTATAAGAGCACAATACTTCTCAATGTCAGGCTACTTTTATTTGGTTCCCTAAGTAGGGTTTTAGGGAACCAACCTTTTATCATCTGAGTTTGAAAATCTTGGCCTTTGACCACCCAATCCAATGTCCTCTTCTGCAAAATGAGAATAAGATTTATTTCTTTGCTTGCTTGTTTAGGGCTAGAGATGAAGAATACTTTGCTGAACTCTCCAGCATGCAGACAGAGAGTGTCTGCTACAAATCCTTCATGGGGTGCAATCTGCCCACACCTCATTGACTTGTCCCGCACAACAGGCTGGTGCAGGTAACAGAAGGAAGGAAGATCCCTCCAGAGTGGCACCTTGGCACCCCTTTTCTCTATTCCCTTCCCAGGCCCTTCTCCCTGCCTGCCCACCCCTATGTTCCTAGAGAGAATATATGCTGTACTCACCTGCAGCTGGACCTGGCCCTTAAGTAGGCCATGCAAGTGAGAGGAAAGTCTCCTTGTCAGCAAGCCGTGCAAAGGCCAGCCAGAATATGACTGTGAATGAACCTCACCGGAGTGCAGTGAAGCTATGCATTCCTTAAGGCTTACATGCTTAAGACCTCAGATGGAGGTGCTATAGAAGAGGAAAGTGATAATACTTAATTTCACCTATTGCCCATCAGGAAAATGATACTGTATTGACACATTTAATGGCCATGTGCTAGTGATATAATACACATCAAATACTTCCTTCATCTACCAATAATCAAAATAATAATTTAACGTCCATGTAACTATACGAATGGCAGGTCTATGCCAGCAATGTTCCCTGCTGCTAGCTTGCTTCTCTGAGGGGTGATATTACAGTTGCTAGCCCTGTGTATCTCTCTTAGGCACTTATATGGCTACAGTATTTGAGCACCTCACAATCTTTGATGTGATTATCCTCACATCACCCCAGGAGGTAGGGAAGTGCTGCTATTCTCATTTTAGAGATTGAGAAACGAGGCACAGAGAGGTTGAGAGACTTGTCCAAAGTCACACAGGAAGTGTGTAGCAGGTCTCCTAAGCCCTAGGCCATTAGACCATTCTTCCCTCTCTCCTTCCTTTTGGCCTGCCACTATTTTCACTGCTGACACGGTGCACTGGGAATTAAATTGTTGAAGCTGGGACTTTGAAAATCAGTTCTTGCTAAGGGTAGTTGTAGTCCTTCCCTGGGTTTTATTTATATTATATGTTTAAAAAATTACCGAATTGTGCATTGTTAATGAGAGATCCCACACTGCCAGCCATGAGCAGAGACGGGTGGCCCTTGGAGTTGGTTTGACTAGCAGGAGAACCTCACTGCAAGCACTAGAGGTATCAGTTCAGGCACAAGTAGCCAGTTCAATGAGTGGGGAAGTCTTTCTCCTACTGAGAGTGGAGTGGACACAGATGCTGATTCCCACACTCCAGCTGTTTCCCACTGGCATACCACCTATACTAAGGATTGTGAACTGGGGAAGGGAGGGCCTATGCACCAGTCTCTCAGAGTTCCTGCCCAAGGGAGTTCTCTCCTAAGCTGCTGCTGCCTTATTACCATCACTGTCTTGTAGCCAGTTGAAATTAAAGGGGGATTCCTAAAGTGGCACTTATCACTGATACGTTTTCCTCTTACAAAAAGTGCTAGAGGATTTTGAATGACCATAAGTACTCGGTCCTTGGGTTTACATCTCAGCCAAAAAAGACTTTAAGCCTCACATAGCATGTGTGTTGGTTAAGAACACATGGCTTGGCTACACTGGAGAGTGCAGCACTGGTGGTGGTTTATAGCGCTGCAATTTACTCACCGTCCACACTTGCAAGGCACATACAGCGCTGCATCTCCCTGGCTGCAGTGCTGGCTGTACTCCTGCTCTGCCTGGGGTATAGGATTGCAGTGCTGGTGATGCAGCTCTGCTCCACCTGGTGTGCCTCCAAAAGCGCTGTAATTGGCCTCCAGAGGTATTCAGAGGTATCCCAGAATGCCTGTTCAGCCACTCTGCTCATCAGTTCGCACTCTACTGCCCTGGCCTCAGGTGACTCGCCCTTTAAATGCCCTGGGAATTTTAAAAAATCCCCTTCCTGTTTGCTCAGCCAGGTATGGAGTGCAATCAGTGAATCTTTCCAGGTGACCATGCCTCCACACTCCAAACGAGCCCCCAGCATGGAGCAATGGCTAGTTAATGGACCTCATCAGTGTTAGGGGTGAGGAAGCTGTGTAGTCACAGCTGCGCTCCAGCCGTAGGAATTACGATACCTATGGGCAGATCTCAAGGGCCATGCTGGAAAGGGGTCATGACCGGGACGCGGTGCAGTGCAGTGTTAAAGTAAAGGAGCTGCGGAGTGCCTATTGCAAAGCACGCGAGGGAAACTGCCGCTCTGGCGCTGCCTCCACGACCTGCCATTTTTACAAGGAGCTGGACGCGATACTTGGGGGTGACCCCACTGCCAATCCGACGACCACGATGGACACTTCAGAGCGGGATTGGGGGGGGGGGAGGAGGGGATGGAAACCGAGAGTGAGGGTACTGGGGGGGGGGAGACACCCCGGAGTCCCAGGAGGCATGCAGCCAGGAGCTCTTCTGAAGCCAGGAGGAAGGTAGCCAGTCGTAGCAGTTGGTACTTGGTGAGGACAAGCTGAGGAGTGGGTTCCTGGTAAGCGGTTTTTATTTTCAAGATGGAAATGTTTTGGGAGAGGAGGGGGGGGTTATGGCTGCATGCATGCATGCCTAGATGTGGAATAGCCCATTGATGTGGTCTACCACGTCGCAGTAATCGGCCTCGGTAATCTCTTCAAAAGTTTCAGCCAGAGCATGTGCAGTGCGCTTGCGCAAGTTTATAGGGAGAGCCACTGTGGTCCTTGTCCCAATCAGGCTAACGCATCCGTGCCACTGTGCCGTGAGGGGGTGGGGGGACCATTGCTGCACACAGGCAAGCCGCATAGGGGCCAGGGCGGAATCCGCATTGCTGTAGAAGACCCTCCTGCTCTTCCCAGGTGACCCGCAGCAGCGAGATATCTTCCAGGATTAACTCCTGTGGAAAATGTTGGGAGAGTATTCAGTGTAGATGCCCCCTGCAGCTGTTTGATTTCCCCAATGCACAGAACCCCTGCACATCCCCTGAAGCAATCAGTCCCTCTACTCACCATTTCGTGGCTTCTGTGGGTTATGTGCACTCTGTTTGGTATGGGAAAAGTATGCTAAAGTGAAGACTGTAAACTCCTTCACTGTGTGGGAATAACTGTCTGGGTGAGATTATAAACAATAGCTGCCTCTGTTAACTGTTGCCATTTTTGCCTTTCGAAAAGTGTCCTTGACTACTTGACTGCCCGTATCATTGACTGATCAGAGGCTACAAAACCTCAGGAAGAAGCCGCAAAAAAAGCAAAGAAGACATGCTGAAAGCAGTTATGGATCACTCTGCCAGAGAGAGCAAAAAAACTGCAGGACCGGAGGAAAAAACTGCAGGACTGGAGGGAAAGGGAAAGCAGGATCCGCCAGAGAAACACAGTGGCTAAGAAGAAAAGCACAAAGCAGCTGATAAGCATCCTGGCTCACCAAGCGGACTCTATCCAGTCACTCGTGGCCATGCAGGCAGAGCACTACCATGCCACCCCCCCCTCCCCACGCCTAAGCTCTTTCCCTTGTGCCCCAACGTCAGCTCCAAACCCCCTTCCCCAGCATCCAGGTTCTTACAACCACCAGCTGCCCCCAACACCTGTACGTTCATCAACCAGCCCTGAGAACTATGACCCTTACCCTCTGCACTCAACCCCCATCACCATGCAGTATAGACATCCTGAAGTGCAGCAGTCATTGCACAGCACTCCAGACAGGACATATTCAAACCTGTAACTGTACAGTTCACCCCCCCACCTCCCTGCCCTTTTAGGTTCCCAAAATGTTGTGTGTCTGTCAAGAAAGTTATTTTCTTTTCAATAAATGAATTCTTGGCTTTGAAAACAGTCTTTATTATTGCAGAAAGTGAAAGATACCGTAGCCCAGGAAAGAAACAGGCACTGCAAATCATTTTAGGAAAAACAGATTCCTACTGACATTGTAACCACTGCACTTCACTCCAGTGCAAGGCACCAAACATTACTGTTGGTTTTCAGCCTCAAATTCCTCCCTCAAGGCATCCCTAATCCTTGTAGCCCTGTGCTGGGCCTCTCTAGTAGCCCTGCTCTCTGGTTGTGCAAATTCAGCCTCCAGGCGTTGAACCTCGGAGGTCCATTCCTGACTGAATGTTTCACCCTTCCCTTCACAAATATTATGGAGGGTACAGTATGCGGATATAACCGCAGGGAGGCTGTTTTCCCCCAAGTCTAGCTTCCCATACAGAGATCGCCAGCGCACTTTTAAATGGACAAAAGCACACTCCACAGTCATTCTGCACCGACTCAGCCTGTAGTTGAACCGGTCCCTGTTCCTGTCAAGCTTCCCTATATACAGTTTCATGAGCCAAGGCATTAACGGGTAAGCAGGGCCTCCAAGGATCACAATGGGCATTTCGACATCCCCTACTGTGATCTTCCTGTCTGGGAAAAAAGTCCCGGCCTGCAGCTTCCTGAACAGGCCACTGTTCCAAAAGATGTGTGCATCATGCACCTTTCCAGGCCAGTCTGTGTTAATGTCAATGAAACGCCCACGGTGATCCACAAGCACCTGGAGAACCATAGAGAAATACCCCTTCCGATTAATGTACTTGGATGCTAGGTGGGGTGGTGCTAGAATAGGAATATGTGTCCCATGTATCACCCCTCCACAGTTAGGGAAACCCATTTGTGCAAAGCCATCCACAATGTCCGGCACATTCCCCAGAGTCACGGTTCTTCTTAGCAGGATGCGATTAATGGCCCTGCAAACTTGCATCAACACGATTCCAGCGGTTGACTTTCCCACTCCAAACTAGTTCGCAACTGATCGGTAGCTATCTGGAGTTGCTAGCTTCCAGATTACAATAGCCACCCACTTTTCCACTGACAGGGCAGCTCTCAATCTCGTGTCCTTGCGCTGCAGGGTGGGGCTGAGCTCAGCACACAGTCCCATGAAAGTGGCTTTTCTCATCCAAAAGTTCTGCAGCCACTGCTCGTCATCCCAGACTTCCATGACGATGTGATCCCACCACTCAGTGCTTGTTTCCCGAGCCCAAAAGCGGTTCCACAGTGCTGAGCATTTCCATGAATGCCACAAGCAATTTAGTGTCATACGCATAAGGAAACTTGATATCATCATTGGACTCCTCACTGTCACTTTGGAGCTGAAGGAATAGCTCAACTGCCAAACGTGATGTGCTGGTGACACTTATCAGCATACTCTTCAGCAGCTTGGGCTCCATTTCCCACAGAAATTGCGCTGCACAGAAACCGTTGGGAGACTCACAATGGCACCAAATGTGGACGGAAAAACAGGGACTGCTGGGATGTGAAGCGATGCACCATGGGGCATTGAGACAGGAAGCGGAATGACCGGCACCCTTCTGTCCCCTTCCCACAACCCACGGCGCCAAAATGGGATGAGGTGCTCTGTGGGATAACTGCCCATAATGCACCACTCCCAACACTGCTGCAAATGCTGCAGATGTGGCCACACTGCAGTGCTTTCCCTACACAGCTGTACGAAGACAGCTGTAACTCCCAGCTCTATACAGCTGCAAGTGTAGCCAGACCCACAGTCTACTGAATCACCAGCACCAGTTGCTGCAGCACATGTATTTCTTTCTTTTTTGTAGGCCTCTGATCCAAGGAAAGGAGGCGACAGAAAATATAAAAGGTAAATTGAACTATGTAAGAAAGCAAATGAGTCATCCAATCACATACATAATAAGTACCCTCATCCTCTATAAATGCTTCATTTCCATCGCTCAGCAGAGTAACATTCAGTTGTCTCTAGATTTTCATTTGCAAACCAAAAGTGAGATGTGATTTTGTACAGCACTTTCATTTACTATGGAATTAAGACTAATGCATTTAAACATGGGCATGGCTTTTATCTCAGTAAGCTACATGGGAAAAAAGAATGCAGATTGGTTAAATAAGAAATAAATTATTCAGAGCAGCTGTTCTGTTTTGGAGAATTTTTTTCAATATTGATTAAAACCTCTTATTTTGTTTTGTGTGCCCAAAACTGGGGCAGAGTAATCAGTGTGACTCAAAGACTGTTTCATGCCAAAAACGATGTGGACTAATAAAGTTAGTCATGGTCATGAAGGGCTGCCATACCTATAATGCAGCTTTTGGTTACTCATCTGACCACCAGGCTATTGACAGATTTATCCTCACAGGCTCCTATGTCAGAAAAAAAAAAAACCCTTCTTTGTTGGCAGGGGTTTGAAGACAGGCATGAGTTGCCATTAACAGTAGAGGCTGTGAGAAGTTATTCAGTTGTGGGGGTCATTTTATTTTATTTGGTTTGATTTGTTAAGAGGAAATTTAGATAAGTGCCGCATAGGGTGCGATTGCTAAAACTAAACCCCCATTTTATTCTCTTTGACTTAGCTAAAATTGCTTCTTGTTTTTGAAATAACGATGGCTACGTTTGGAACGAAAGCAATAAACAAATAGGAATTAGAGAAGCTCTTAGAATTATTGTAAGATCTTCAAGGCAAAGATTCTCTCATATTTTGTGTCTATCCAGTGCCATGACACTGGGTTTTGTAGTGTTACTGTAATACAAATAATAAATAATGATAATAATTAATATAATATTTAAGTTCCTAACATAACAGTGCACAGCTCACAGAATACTAGGAAATTGTGGCTAGCTTTTGAGAAGGCTAGTTTTACTGTTGCATTATAGGAGGGTGGATGGAAAAAATATTAGAATTATTGACAAAGTGATTAACGGTTCTGCTTTATGGTGTAAGTGTGTCATGTTCAAAGTCTGGCTTTGCTTCTCATACCTATGCCTCTCATTGGACAATATTTTCATTCAATAAGAGAGACTCTTGATGCCCTATATTGGATTCTTAATATAGGCTGCTTTAAGAACACTTTCCGGACTAAACTGTAAATGGTGGGGGGATTGCAACTATTGAAAGAAAGCTGTAGGAATTTTTCTCCAGGGTTTGTGTTATTTTGCCTCCATCACCCTCTTAGTGTGTTTCGCTTTGTTCTAGAACTGTAGTTTGTACTTCCTGAGGTTACTCAGTGGATCATTCCTATGATCTTTATATTCTCTGTCTACCTTTCTTCCTTTTCCTTTGTAACTATTCAGCTTGGAGCCTTTGCTCCCATTAAGTCTATGGGGCTAGTACCTGCTGGACTGTTAGGAAGTGAGGGAATTGATCCACATATTCTGAAAATGTAAGGAAATGCAATGAATACAATTTCCTCAATGTTTATCCTCAGGTTATCTCTGAGCACTACCTTCATTTTATACTAACGTTCAATGGTAAGTTGAAGGTTCTGACATCAAAATACCTCACAGGATCAGGCCCATACAATGTGCAATATTCTGTATTTATGGATAAGGAACATTACATCCCATCACCAGACTGAGTAATCTATTGTATTTCCCATGGAGCTCATCCCAGCAGAGATGCATTTACTATCTCTTTTCCCTGTTTAAAGGAGTCATCCTAAATTCAAGCCCCTATCAGCTACCCACTGGGCATGGCTGTTCTCTAATAGTTCATTGTGCAGGCACCATTGATTGGGTGTTGCAGGCTATTTGCACAGTCCCTGCTTTGCAGACAAAGAAAGAAAGGAAGAAAGAGAGGAAAAAGTATTAATTATATATAGCCAGACCCCAACAAAAGAACCTCAAAGCCATCTATCAAATTAGCTAAGCACATGTGCTTGACCGTAATGGTCTACTATATATCTAAAATTCAAGGACCAGAACAGTCAAATAAAATAAAAATTGGTTTTAAATAGTTTGTTTTCAGATTTGTCTCTGATTCTGGTTAGTCTATTGATTAATTTATAAATGAAGTTCGGATTATACCAAAATCTTTCAGGGAAAATCATATTAATAGAAATGTTCAGCGTTTAAGGCCTCAAAGGACAATTAGACTTGTCTAGTCTGATCTCCTGTATTTCATGGACCATTAAATTATACCCAGTTATCCCCGCATTGTGCCCAACAACTTGTGCTGTCATGGGCTAGAGCATGTCTTCCAGAAAGGCATTCAGTCTTGATTTGAACACGCCAGAATGTGAGCTTGGCAAAAGCAATGACATAAAGTAAGAAGTGACACAAATTACCAAAACTCAGACGAACCCAAATCAAAAACTTTTTTGAGATTTTAAAAAGTGTGACAATTTTAAAGAAATGATTTCTCAGTTGTTATCAGAACTCAACTCCATTGCCATGTCCTTGTGAAAGTGAATGGCTGCAGTCTTTGTACATTTTGACAGTGAAGGATAATCTACCCTTCTCCATAAAGGGGGACAACAATTCATGGAGGTCTGGCTTCCACCTACAAACCCAGTATACCTAATGCAATGATGAGCTGCTGGTTTATAAATATGGCATTTGGGAGATTTCATGTTTAAGCGCATATAATTTTGTTAGAACTCCAATGACTCTGGAGAGAGGCTCAGCTTAAAAATTCTCCTTTATAACAGTGAGGCCATCACACCACAAAATGCCAGCAAAATGAATGAATCAAAACTGTAACAGTGTAGCCACTGTCAGAATTAGAATCTGATTCTTTCCAAAGAATAAGCTAAAAGAAGGCATTCTTATTCTACAGATTCAAAGAACTAAGAGATAAAGCTGTAGGTTCTTTAGTCACCATGAGTAAGCACAAAACATTCCAAGTTTTTACAGATAATTCCTATGCAGCCTCAATGGTGTTCATTGCAAACCTCAAATTTGTTCACTGTACAAGAATAAAGATATTATTCTATAACTGCCATCCCTGCAACTCAAGCTGAAGTTTTTTTCTGGCTCATGCATCTCTTTCATATCCCAGCACAGTTGGTGTGTTTACCTCATTACAACATCACTGTAATGACAGTTATAATTTGGTTTTCCCTTCTGTGTTTTATTAGCAGAAGACAAAATATTTAGTTTCCATTCTCTGAATCATAATATTCCAGGGTAATGTTGGTACATGTTGAGACATTGATACATGGCTTGCTAATTGTTTGAGCACAGGTGAGTGAGCCAATTTTCAAATAATTTGTCTATGTCACACATAAGATACTTATAAACTAGAGCTGTGTGAATAACTAATTTTTAGGTTCACTAGCAATTCCAAATTTAAAAAAAAATAGTTTGAGGTCAAATGAAACATTAGGTAAACCTGAAACAAAATGTTTCAGTTAAATATTGAAACTTTTTTAGGGTTTTAAAATAAATTGAAGGACATTTCTAAAAGAAAAATCATTTTGAATCAACAAATTGAAATGTTTTGCTCTGAAAATGTTGAAGGAAATGTTTTGATTTTTCAGAATTGTTTCTTTTTTGACTGAAACAATTAAGCAAATTCTATATAAATTCAAAAAATGTTGTGGTTGACTTGAATATGAATTTTTCACCAAAAAAAGGTTTTGGTAGAAAAATTTTGCCCAGGTGTATAATAAACAGTATTAGCAAAAGCCATTCCAGCTGGGCAATTGGAATTCTCATTATGATCTATTTTCTTTGCCATTTCTGTACCCCAAATACCCTTAAAGACATTGACCATTTTGGTTGTGCTTTCATTATCTGACATGGACTTGAGCAAAGATCAAGTGTTACATTTTAAAAACATTGGAGCTTGACATGTGTATTCACCCCCCGAAAGCTTATGCTCCATACATCTGTTAGTCTATCAGGTGCCACAGGGCGTTGTTGCTTTTTACAGATCCAGACTAACATGGCTACCCCTCTGATACTTTAATTCAAAAGGCAATTGTGCCCCTCACCAGGGCCAGCTCCAGGCACCAGCCGACCAAGCACGTGCTTGGGGCGGCACCTTGGGGCAGGGCAACGCTTGCATTTTTTTGGTTCATCAAGGCAGCGCTGGAGGGGTTTTTTTTGTTTCAGTGGCACAGCGCTGGGAGAGCGGTGGCTTGGGCGTGGCGCTGGGGGGTGGGGGCTGGCGTGGCACTTGGAGGGGGCAGGTGCTTGGGGCAGTGCAAGTACTCAGAGGAGGGGGCGGGGGCTTGGCGCAGCGCAGCGTGGCACTCGGGCAGTGGGGACTGGCACAGCACTCGGAGGGGGGGGGGCTTGGGGCAGTGTGCGCTCAGGGGGCGAAGTTTCGGCGGAACGGTGCTCGCGGTAGGGGGTACGGCGGGACAGTGCTCTTCTTTTTTGCTTGGGGTGGCAAAAAATTCCGAGCTGGCCCTACCCCTCACTCTAGGTTAGAAAATGGTGTTCTTGAGTAGCACCTTACTCCATGAGATCTCCCACTTAAGTCAATGTGACAATTCACAAAGTAACGTGCTACTGAATGTGAGTAAGGGTATTCTGCCTTCTTGATTCTAAAAAACCCTGATTTTATAAAGGTTTTTGGGTGTCCCCAAAGGCATTCATAAACCAAAGGTTCCCAGTCCTGGAAAGCAAACAACAGTTAAAAATATTACAGGAAACTGTAACAAACTAGGCAACATTTCTTGCTCTTCTACCCGCCCCTCCCTTCTTCTCTTTCAGAGAGGACTTGGGAGATTTGTTTTGGTACATACAGTTCTTTTACAAATCAGACTGATTGTGCATTGAGCTTTGTGGTACAACACTCTGATTTGAAAGCAACTGCATTTTGCAAATAAAACACAGGCGAGCTGAGAAAGGAGACAAGCAGCTGCCTGGAGTTCCGTGGCTGGTAATAGCACATTTTCTCTCCCTTCTCTATATTAGCTGGTATTACCTGACTCTTGGCCTTTTTTTCCTAGAGTTGATTTTTTTTTTTTCATTTTTAGAGCAGGAGCAACTGTGGGGGTTGTTGTCTTTGTCTAGTAAACTTTTTAAGATTCAGTTTTCCTATCTTAAATCTTTTTCTATCGAATGTTGCAGAGATCAGATCTTAGGAACTGCCTTCCAAGATCCTAGAATGTCTATATTGGGTCAGACCAATGGTCCATCTAGCCCAGTATTCTTTCTTCTGACAGGGGCCGGTGCCAATGCTTGAGAGGGAATGAACAGAACAAGGCAAACATTCAGTGATCTATCCCCTGATGTCCACCTTCTGGCAGCCAGAGGTTTAGGGAAACTCAGAGCATGAGTTGTGTCTTTGACCAGCTTGTCTAATAGTCATTGATGGACCTATCCTCCATGAACTTATCTAATTCTTTTTTGACCCAGTTATGCTTTTGGCCTTCACAACATTCCCCTAGCAATGAAAAAGGTTGACCTGTGAGTATGTGAAGAAATACTTCCTTTTGTTTGTTTTAAACCTGATGCGCATTAGTTTTCATTGGGTGATTTCTGGCTCTTGTGTTATGTGAAGGGGTAAATGGACACGTCCCCTATTCACTTTCTCCACACCACTCATAATTTTATAAACCTATATCTATCCCCCCATTACTTGTCTCTTTTCTAAGCCAACACAGTCCTAGTTTCTTTAGTTCTCCTCATCGTGGAAGCGCTCTTATCAATGAAGATGCCAACAGACTACCAAAATGCACAAACCCAGTAAAAGAAGTAATGGAAATACCATCAGCCAAGGTGGTACTAGTTCCAAAGAAATAGGAAAAAGAATCTGGAAAGCAAACGCTTCATTTGGAAGACTCAAAAACATCTGGCAATTCAAAAACATCTCCCTCAAGACAAAACATGACCAAACCAATTGTTATCGCCATTGCAACACATAGCAGTGAGACATAACAACATACCACGAAAGATACACAAAAACTGGATACATTTCATCACAAATGTCTGAGAAGAAAATTGGGAATAACATATAGAGATAGGAAGATGAATGAAGAAGTCAGAAAAATTACTGGACAAGGCACCCTCTCACAAATAGTCTACAAACAAAGACATCAGTGACTGGAACATGTGCTAAGAATGGAAAAAGAAAGCTTACCAAAGACCGCCCTGGAATGGAAGCCAGATGACACAAGAAGAAAGAGCAGAAAGAGCAAATACATGGAAATGAACAGTTCTGTATTACATCAAACACCTCAACATGAAATGGGAAGATTTGGAGAGAAGGGCAATTGACAGGCAAGGATGGCAAACGTGGGTAACCCAATGTGCAGCAAAGCTGGATGGACTAAGGTCTAAGGTAAGGTCATATGGAGCTGTTCCATACCAGGGGTGAAAGTACTTAAAAGACTTACCGGGTCACTGAAGTCCTGAGCTGGGGAATGGCCTCAACTGGAAGAGGAGTGGCCCCAAGGGAAGAGGAGGGCATTTTGAGATTAAAGGCCCTGGGGCTCCGGCTGTGGCTGGGAGCTCCAGGGCCTTTAAATCACCCCGGAGCTACCAGCTGTAGAGGTGGTTGGGAGCCCCAGGGCTCAGGGGTGAATTAAAGGACCCGGAGTACTGGCCGCTGCAGATCTCCGGGCCCTTAAATCACCACACAAGCCTGCTGCTGGAGCTCCAGCAGTGCTTTAAAGGGCCCGGGGCTTCCACAGTGGCTGGAGCACCAGGCCCTTTAAATCCCCGCCCAAGCCCAGCTCCTGAGCTCCGGTGGCTTTTTTAAAGGGCCCAGGGCTCCCCGCAGTGGCTGGGAGCCCTGGGTCCTTTAATCATCACCACGGAAGCTGGTCCAGTCCGGCTCAGTGTACTGGCTCTTGCCAGAACACAGACCAGACCGGCTTACTTTCACCTCTGTCCATACCCCTAACCAGTTTGTTGCCACTGTCTGTAGTTCTGCAATTTCATATTTGAATTCCCTCAAGACTCCTGGATTAATAATATCATCCGGTTCTGGTGACTTATTACTCTTTAATTTATGTATTTGTTCCAAAATCTCCTTTGACAACCTCAATCTGGGACAGTTTCTCAGATTTGTCACCTAACAAAATGGCTCAGGTGTGGGAATCTCCCTGACATCCTCTGAAGTGAAGACAGACATGAAGAATTCATGTAGCTTCTCCACAATGCCCTTGTCTTCCTTGAATGCTCCTTTAGTACCTCGATCATCCAGTGGCCCCACTGATAGTTTGACAGGCTTCCTGTTTCTGATATATGTAAAAAAAATTCCTGTTAGATTTTCTGTCTTTTGCTAGTTGCTCTTCAATTTTTCTTTGGCCTGCTAATTATACTTTTATAGTTGACTTAGGACTCATAGACTCATAGACTCTAGGACTGGAAGGGACCTCGAAGAGGTCATCGAGTCCAGTCCCCTGCCCTCATGGCAGGACCAATACTGTCTAGGACCATCCCCAATAGACATTTATCTAACCTACTCTTAAATATCTCCAGAGACGGAGATTCCACAACTTCCCTAGGCAATCTATTCCAGTGTTTAAGTACCCTGACGTTAGGAACTTTTCCTAATGTCCAACCTAATCTCCCTTGCTGCAGTTTAATAGACTTGACAGAGTTCATGCTCCTTTCTATCTTCCTCAGTACGGTTTGATTTCCAGTTTTTAAAGGATGTCTTTGTGCCTCTAACCACCTCTTTTACTGGTTGGTAGCCTATGGTGGCTTTTATTTAATTTATTTATTTATTTATTTATTTTTGGTCCTCTTACTGTTTATTTGGATATACATTTAATTTGAGCTTCTCCACTTGTCAGTTCCAGAACTACCTGCTCCAAAAAACAGTCATAATGATGTCTAGAAAATTTTATCTCTGCATCCTGCTCTGAGGAGACATGTTCCCGGTCAATATGGAAATACCTGAAATCCCTCATTATACTGGGTTTTCTGTTTCTGTAGCCTCTCTAAGGTCCCTAAACATTTCACAGTCACCATCCCCAGGTGTCGTTAGAATATTCCTGCTATTATATTATTATTCAAGCATGGAATTTCTATCCATAGAGATTCTATGGTATGGTTTGATTCTAGAAGATTTTTATTAATTTGACTCTATGCTTTCTTACATATATAGTGCCACTTCCCCACCAGCATGACCTACTCTGTCATTCCTATATATTTTATACCTTAGTATTACAGTTTCCCATTAATTATCATTTTTCCACCAAGTTCTGTGAGGCTTATTATACCAATATCCTCATTTAATGCCAGGCACTCAAGTTCACCCATCTTACTATTTAGATTTATAGCATTTGTATACTAGTATTATAAAAATTGTCTATGTTTAGTTGTCTGTCTTGATGTGAGGTAATTGAATGGGACTCTTCCATTTGATTGTCTGTCTTCAGCTCCCGTCTGTACTTTATCAACTTCTATCCTCTCCTATTTACAAGGATGTAAAGAATTCCTGTTAATAGACCCTCCATAGGGGATGTCCTCTGTCCAAACTGTGTGCTCCTTTGCCACCTTTTCCCCAGACCTTGTTTAAAAACTCCTCTACAACCTTTTTAATTTTACAAGCCAGCAATCTGATTCTCTTTTGGTTTAGTTGGAGCCCATCCCCTCTGTATAGTATTCTCCTCTTCCAAAAGGCTCCCCAGTTCCTAATAAACCTAAAACCCTCCTCCTTCCACAACAGCCTCATCCATATATTGAGATCCTGCACTTCTCCCTGTCTGACTGGCCCTGCACATTGAACTGGAAGCATTTCAGAGAATGCTACCATGGAGGTCCAGGACTTAATCTCTTACCTAGCAGCCTAAATTTGATCTCCAGGAGCTCTCTCCTTTCCTTCCTTATGTCATTGGTACCTACATGTACCATGACTTCCAGTTCCTCCACAGCACTGCACATAAGGCTGTCTAGATGTCTCAAGAGATCTAAAACCTTCATGCCTGGCAGGCAATTCATCATATGGTTCTCCCATTCATCACAACCCAGCTATCTGTATTTCTAATGACCAAATCCCCCATTACTGTCATCTATCTCTTCCTAACAACTGGATCCCCTCACCCAGAAGGGGATCCTCATTGTGAGAGGATATTGTAGGATTAGCAAAGTTTTGTCTGGTGCAGGCAGGTAACATTAGAAATAGTTTGTGGTTTCAGGAGGGACACCTGCAAAGAAGTGTCACTTTTTGTATTCTGTAAACTATCCTTTTAGATCTGTGTGTAACTGGCACCTATGCCTCTTGAGAATGGTGTACCACCTTTGGGCAGGCACAATGCCATCAGAACAGATGGGCATGAGTGTTGGCATCCTGAGAATCAGTAGGTGCATCACGTCTGAGTACAATAGGCCGCCTCAATCCAAGGATGTGGGAATGAGAGTGTTTGTGCAAAGCTTCTGTGACAATGGTTAACGGAATATACCATCATTAATCAAGCTCAAAGACAAATTCACTTTTACAAATAAACAATGTTTTCCAAAGCTATCTAGGACCAACCTGACCTCTGGAGAATTATAATTAGTGTTTTGCTGGGAGAAGGACGAATGGGAAGAATAACATTTATAGTTCAGCTTGGGAGACACCCACATGCTTCAGCAAAGATACTTTTGGGGCCCATCCAATTTCCCTGCTGAATGGCTCATGTAGGTACAAAAGCCAGATCTATGGAAGCCAGCATATCATTTCTGCTGAACAGAGCCTAGTATTTGGCATGGAATTTGCTCTGGAGCCTTCTCACGGGCTTCCCTATCTTGGAACCAACACAGGCTACTTTTGATTCAGTAGCAGAAAAAAAATCCAGCTCACCAAATCTACAGAACTGAATTTTTCAAGCATCAAATTAAGTTTTTATTAGCAATTGTATATGGAAGGTGAACCATGGCAAAAGTCAGTCTCTCCACTTTGTATGCTATCTTTTACCAAGGATCTCACAAACATTAAAGAGATCTGGGGCAGTTAGGTACTGTGAGTATTGTCACACTATTACCTTTTCCTTAATAAAGTGTGAAGATTTGAAACTAGTTGACAAAGGATTTGATTATCAATGGTTTCCAGTGGTTTTCTGAGCAAGGGATATATGCCAGTTTCCTTCAAAGGAGACAGCATCCTGTAAAAAGATGGTGATAATAACCAACAATAAGGCTCATGGACCTTCCCCAGCATGGCAAGGATATGGAACTAAATCACAAATGGTCTGGAGTTCACCCAAGAACTCCATTGCCTCAGTAAGTGCGCGGGCTGAAACTCGAGTACAGAATACATTGTTTTACATCACTATGCATCACTTTATTATCACAAAAGCAGATACTTGGCCCAAAGCTGAACAGTTAATCCTGCTGTTATCAACTGAAATAGATCTCCTACTGAGATTTTGTGTATGCTGTAGTGAAGACACTTTGCCCCCTGTGTAGTCAGAAGCATTAGTTTTTAAACCATCTTTATGACACAATCATATTCAGCCAGAGATTTCTGATACTGTCACTCTAGTTGTTTTCATGAAGCTGAGTGAGACTCTGATGCTATACCGGGTTTTAGGGTACTGGCCTGGGATGTAGAAACCCAGGATCAAGTTCCTACTCTGCTGGATATGGCATTGTCCGAGATGAAAAACCCTCTGCTCTGAATCTGAGCAAGGATCTGAACCTGAATCTCCCACATATAAGGCTGGTGCCTTTCCCAACAGATGAGAGAGACACACACATGCCCCCTGGCCCAGTTCCATTCTTTCAAAATCATTCTAAAGGTTTTGTTTTCGTTCCAGTGTGCAACAAAAAATAATATCTAAAGCTTGAAAGTTTCCATGAAACAGAATTGTCCTCCCCCAAGCATCTCCTTTATTTTACTCTCATTTAACTTGTCCTAGATGATCTGAGAGAAAGAAGTCATGACAGAGGACCCCTAGAGGCCATCCTGTTGATAACAGAAAAAAGAATTTTATATTGAAGTTAAACCTGCAACTGCTAGACAAGCAAGAGGTTAACTAGATATCTAAGACCTATTCAACACTACATTTGTACAGTGAAGTTGTACAGAGTACTTAGTGGCAAATGTAATATAAGAGGAAAATACACACTTCCACTTCCACGGTAGGATGGTTTAATTAAATAAGAATAAGTCAAAGTAGACGATTGTTGGCTTGAAATTCCAAGCCCACAGTGCATGTGTCCCAAAGTCCAGTCTTAGGTAAAGTGAAACTTCACTAATTCACAGTTCATACTAATGACTGCAACACTTGTTAGAGAGACAAGGAGGTGAGGTAATGTCTTTTATTGGACCAACGTCTACTGGTGAAAGAGACAAGATTTCAAACCACTCAGAGCTTTTTCTTCAGGTCTAAAAAGAAAATCCCACTGTCACTACAACATGCAAGGTGGAACAGGTTGTTTAGCATAAGTAGTTAGCACATATTGTAAAGGGACCATTAAAGTAGAGTGGCCCTTTAACACCTCTGTCATAGGACAAGAACAGGTTTCAGAGTAGCAGCCCTGTTAGTTTGTATCCACAAAAAGAACAGGAGTACTTGCTGGCACCTTAGAGACTAGCAAATTTATTTGAGCATAAGCTTTCGTGAGCTACATTCCACTTCATCTCATGTATAAGTACTCCTGTTCTTTTCATAGGACAAAAAGACAGCTCTGTAATAGGTCAAAAAGAGGGGGGTAGTGAATTACAAATTGTTGTAATAAGCCATAAATCCAGTGTCTCTGTTCAGTCCATGAATGTTGGTGTCTAACAGAGTAGTGAATTTAAGCTCTTTTGTGAATTTAAGCTCATAAGTGTTGTGCAGGTTTCCTGGCCCTTAGAATCATAGAATCATAGAAGATTAGGGTTGGAAGGGACCTCAGAAGGTCATCTAGTCCAACCCCTGCTCAAAGCAGGACCAATCCCCAGGACCTTAGTGTTTAGAGAGAGCACAAACTATTTGATCTTTTTGTCTTCATTTTTTTAAATAATTTAACTTCAAGATCTTTCCTCCAGGAAGGGAAAATAGTGGTGGTTGCCACTGACTTGCTGTGAAATTTTGGACAGATCACTTAACCTTAATGAGTGGGATTCACAAAATGCCTAGTGAATTTGATGCCTAACTTCCTTTTTTTTTTTTTTAGGTACTTTTGAAATCCTACCCAATATCCTTAGTTTACCCATCTGTAAAATGGAAATATAATGGCTATCTACTAGAAGGTTGTGAGTTATAATTAATTATGGGCAAGATTTTGACTACTTCTACCATGCCTACATAGGAGATCAAAGGAGGGTAAGAAACGAACACACTCTTCTGTATGGCCTCCCTGTATCCCAGGTTTAGGCATATTGGGGAGAAAAAGAAGACTCCAAATGGCTCCTACTTCCCCTGTAAGCTAGTGGGCAGAGAATGGTTGGGGAATGGAGAGGATCCCAGTCTGACTCCACTCCTCCAATGTACAGGCCAGAGCTGTAAGGGGAAGTAATTTGCACCTGGTAAGAGATAGTAGCAAATTGCTTCCTCCTGGAGTGATTGGGGAAAAGGGAAGGAATTTTTGTGTGTAGTTCCCTTCTGAGATTGGCCCATTGGGCAGCATGACTATGTACTATCCTTATATATAGTTGTGTCTACAACATAGGCTAGCCCTGAATTTTTGGAAAACACTTTGAAGATCTTTAGAAGTACAAGCCCCAGAGCTGGAAGGTTTAGAGGGATGGATTCTCTGCTTTCTCTGTAAGGGAAACCCCAAGGACTCTTGCTTGGGAGTGAGGAAAAGCCACCTGCAAAAGTGACCAAGGAGGTTATGGGCTAGTCTACACTACCATGTTAGGTTGACATAAGGCAGCTTCCATTGACCTTATTGTGTCAGTGTTGTACACACTACAGTCTTGCTTCTGCTCATACAAGTGCCCTACTACACCAGCATAATAACTTCACCTCCACTAGAGGCATAAGGCTAACGTCAGTGTAGTTAATATGACGCACTATCCCTGTAGATACTGTGTTACTTACATCTACTGGCTGTCATTCTTGTCAATTTCAGAGCCGTGAAATTGACAAGAAGGCTGGCTCCCCAGTCAGGCTGCTGCCTGGTCTCCACTCCAAGCTGGTCTGCCACCCAGGCTCCTTGCTCAGGCAGACACCCAGGCTTTTGGGGAGCCCTGCTGTCCCCTGAGGTCCTAACTAATCACTTCCAGCCCGGCTCCCCCCACCACACACACACACACGCACACTTTCTGCTCCCTGCTCCACACCGGGAACAGGCCAGCCACAACAGACTTCTCAGTTCTCCACTCCCCGCCAGGAACAGGGCAGCCTCACCTGGCTTCTTTGATCCACAACATGGTGTGGACATGAACAACAGTAGTAATTACTGCAGTGGATGTAAGTCGACCTAACATAAATCAATTTGAGATTATAGTGTAGACGTGCCCTGTGTTAGACTGAAATAGGAGTACAGCTCTGGATAGGGGCTCAAGGCATAGTTTTAGTTCCTTTAAAAAGCACCTTTAGTGGCTGTCATTGCCTAGCAGAAGTGTTACAGAAGAACATCTCTTTTTTAAGTGCAAAGTACTAATGTTGAGAGTTTTACAAAAGGTTAAACAGTCTTTCTTTCTAAGGAGAGGGCTTTTGTTGTTACTGCAAGTATTAGCTTTGGGTATAGAACACCTCCTCCCTGCTTATTTAGCTAGCAGATAATTAAGACCTTTCATTACCAGTATGTGCCAATTTTCCTCCTGAAAAAAATGCCTGGTTTTTGAAAAAGTCAGTATTCGAGTTTCTACTGATTATCACCTGAAATTTTGGCTTTTTTTGCAGGATGAGTTCAGGAGGGGTCTCTGTCCAGCACAGGGGCAATACTCATGGATTTCAGCCTTCGGCCTGGCCTCATTTGCTTTCTATGTTCAGTGGGGGAACAAGACTGGCAGGAGGCTGGGTCCCAGAAGCTGAGATCATCCAACACAGCAGGGAGCGGAAAACTTCCCTCAGCTGCCACATGGTGAGTAACACCTCCCCTCCCCCACATCCACTATGCGTACCAGACACACCTTCACCTCTGTGCCCCAGTCCCTGTGAGCACCAAACACACATGCCCGACTACCGCCCTTTGTTTTCAGTTTATACTCATTTTCTCCCATTTTTAAATTTTTGAATAAAACCCAAGAAATTCCCAGGAAATTTAAAAAATATAAAAAAGCAAAAAAGAACTTAAATAAGATTACCAAGTTATGTAGCTATTTGACATAGCAGGTCTTCAGTGGTAACCACATTATTCTTTTATGCTATAGTTACTCTGTATTCCATTTTTCATCAGTGCTAAACTTCCTTTCAGACCATGTGGTCTTCTAAAAGGTTAAAAAAAACGTACAGTACAGAACCAGTTGAATGCTTACATATCTGAAAAAAATATGATTAACTCCATATGATTATCATCAAGCTAAACTATCCATATGTTAATTAATAGATGTGTGTTAATTGCTAATTTTCATTTCTTGCCACAAAGGTGTAAATTGTAGTACATCTGACCTTCAGTGTGCACATGGTCCTGGTAATGCTTTTTTCTTTTTCATACTAGTTGTACAACTGCTAAAATTAATTGCCCCCAAGGGCTATCTTATATGCATGAATAGTCACCCAAATGACTGACAGTGTTTGCAAGAGAATGAAAGAATAGGGCTTGAGATATGTTCCTGATGATTGTTGCCAGTAATATGATAACTGACATGGTACTCAATTACAGGATTTCTAATTAAGGCTATCAAAGAGTCAGCATATTTTGCCTATCAAGTGGTTTTACTTATGCTTCTAGATGTTCCCCAAGTGATCAGAAAGCTGTCCTTTATAAGTGGAGTTTCAGTATCTTTGGGTTGGTGTCAGAAGATAATTTCCAGTAGGGTTCCAGAAAATAATCACCAATGATTCACCCTTTTCTGGTTTTTTTGAGCTGAAAATTTCAAGACTCTAGCTGAATTGGCAAAGGAAATCTAACACTACTAAAACTGCAAAATAAAATGCAGTTCTAGTCCATGGAAGTGGCATTGTGGGGTTCCCTGTTCATTGTGAATCGGTAATTTTCCGTATCCTACGTGCCACATCAGAAGTAATTTTATTTTCTGACTACCAGCCTTGCAAAATCACCTCAGAGGACTCATTCAGGGGCCTATGTTGTCTCCGACACTGGGTCAGTTATGCAGGCTGCCCTAACTGTGTTCCTTAAACTCCACCTGCTCCCAAGGCCTTTAATCGGAAGGTATTCTGGGGGTCAGCTCTATAGCCTCTTATTAGCCCATGTTCACAGAGGGGCCATAGTTCAGAAGTGAATTTTCCTCTGAGGATCGTGTCCTTCTCAGTCATTATCAGTCTCTGCCTAGACTCTCCTCACTGGCGGCTCGTCATTCCTTCCTCAGTAGCTCATGGCTCCTCAGTGTTAACCTACCTCCTCCCTTTGCTGACCCGGGTCTGTAGCTTTTAAAATGACCTCTACATTTTGGTGCTGCAAATTTGGGTCTTTAATTTGGTGTATTTAACTGTTTAGATGAGTACTATAATTTTAGTGCCTAGTCCTAGGCTCCCATGTTTAAACAATATTGATTTTGTCAAATTCAGCATCCTCTTCTACAATCATGTTAGATTTAATGACAGGAGGACTACATACTACTGGTTATGAATACAGTATATAATATAAGAATAATATCTTGCACTTATAAGTGTTTTAATTAGATTAGGGACAGCATCTTTCTGTATGTTTGTACAGCACCTGGCACAATGTGGCTCTGATAGGTTCTTTTCCTGTCAAAGTGATGCAGACAATAAGTAGTAATTAATAATGGTGCCTAGCTGCACATTTTTACATGCATTGGAATCACTTCACCAACTGCAGCAATGCAGCCTCTTCTTGAGTGGAAAGCAGCTGCTGTGTAGTAACTCACAGACAAAATACACAACACTTTGAGAGAGGCAGTGGAGAATACCGTATTCAGTTAGAATTTACACAGGCAGTGTCTTAATGCCTCAGCATTTCTTGAGCTCCCAGATAAATATAAAAGTTCCCTATACCTTAAAGCTCCTTTCCTATATCTCTGGGAAATAGTCACATATTTAGTCTGGTCCCAAGATGGTTACTAAAGCAACATTAAGGTGGAGACCCAGAATTTAGAGCTAGATTCTGCCACTTTACTCAGGTTGATTAATACCTTAGTCCCAGATTGTGATACCCTTAAACCAAATAGCATCTTATTCCATGAATACATTGGGGTGTCACTCAGAATCTGGCCCCTAATATGGAAACTTCAGTGTAATGAAATCATTACACCCGAGAATTTTAATTGGCCAGAAAGCTTTATTTCTCTAAAATACAAGGAGGGAAAGGGAATGATCAAGAGTCAGTCTGGAAGCTACCATTTTAGCAAGTCTGCTGGCCGTAGTGCAGGACTGAAAGAGTTGGCCTTCCCTATTTGAAAGCATTAGAAATTGGCTTCAAGGAGTCAGATTCTATCACTCTTCCACTGAGCAGTACTTTACCATGTAAGCAGTCCAGGGTAGATGATCTTAGGTTACTCCAACTCCCTGTTGCCAGCAGAGTGGGCGGAAAAAAGGGTTGATGACTGAAGGAAAAGGGATATTGTCCGTATGCCCCCTCTGCCTCACTGATCCTTGGCTGTATTTGTGGATGCCATGAGCATTTACACCCAGAGTAAGGTAAAGCAGACTTTAAAAGGTCTAATTGCTAAAGATGCACAGAACAGCACCAGGGTCAAGACACTGCCCTTTACAGCTACATTTGAAGAACACTGTGTGGTTTGGCTGTTGCTGAAGATCTAGTGACTGGGTCCATATTTGGACTTCATTGGCTTAACTTCCTGAAATAGGAATGTCACAGGTCTAGGGTTAAATGTACCTTTGCCCTCACTCACCTTTTGGCCTCCTTGAGGGCACCCACTTAAGGTTTCAGGCTTGTTAGTCATCACCTTTCTCAGGCAGATACCTGCCTCTCTCTCCCTCCAGCCTGGGGATTAGGCTTGCAGTCCCTTTCCACCTCACTGCGATTTCCTCAGCAGGTCTCACCGGGGGTCCAGCATTTGTGGTTCACTCTTTCTCCAGGGGCTATACCAGCATACACTAGTCAGCCTTCACCAATCCAAGTACTTTTATTCTTAGGGCTAAAACATCGCAGAGAAAGCATTAAAATCAACAGTCCTACACACATACTAAAATCTTACCAGAAGTCAGCCCTGCTCCAATCTAGGGCTCTGGTAAGCGTCAGTCTTTCAAACCACTCAACTGGGTTTGCTGTCCTGGTTACAAGTTCATGTCCAGTTTTTAGATAAAGAACAGGAACCGTCCTGGGATAGTTCAGCTGTCTCTTTGTACAATTTGGGCTTTGGTCTCTGGCCTCCTCTAACAGTAACTCCAGTCTCCATGGCCCTCTGCACAGGAGCCTGAGTTCAAAGGCTGTGTTTTTGTATAAACCGGTGTTGGGGAATTTACATATCCTCCCCCTCTCCCTTTTCCACCCCAAGGATTCCCCAAGAACCTCACTCAGGAAACTAGGACTCCAAAACCACTCTTTACACTTATTGTCACAAAAATCCATGTCAGTCTAGCACATTTCAGTATAATAGTCCTTTTAAGACCTCACGCTTCCCAGGTCTCACATGTGTCACAAGGAGCTTGTAATACAACATGTATAACTTTAGCTACTTTATAACAAGATGTGCCCCTACTAATAATTATAGATGGTCAGGAAATTTTCAACTCTTTTTTTTGACAAAAAATGCTGCTTCATCAAAACCAACACTGTTTAGGAAACAGTGTTGGATTTTCCAGCACATCCAACTCAAAACATTTTTGGTGCAGTTCAAAAGAAAAGTTTTGAGATGGTCAGGCTAGAAAGTTTCGGGGGCGGGTGTCATGGTATATTTCCCCAATCTGAACCGTAGAATCCAAAAGTTGGGGTACCAGCATGAATTGCCTCTAGCTTATTACCAGCTTAGATCTGATAAGCTGCCACCACCCAAAAATATATAGTGTTTTGGGGCACTCTGGTCCCCCCAAAAACCTTCCCTGGGGACCCCAAGACCCAAATTCCTTGAGTCTTACAACCAAGGGGAATAAACCATTTCCCCTACTTCTCCTTTCTCCCTCCCAGGCGTTCCCTTCCTGGCCTATCCTAGAGAGATAGACAGATTCAAGCTCCGTGAATCTAAAGCAAAGGGATTCCACCCTTCCCCCCTCCCTTCTCTCACCAATTCCCTGGTAAGTACAGACTCAATTCCCTTGAGCCTCAACAAGGAGAAAAAATCAAACAGGTCTTAAAAAGCAAAACTTTTAATAAAAAGAAAGAAAGAAAGTAAAAGTTGTCTCTGTAATTTAGATGGTAAAAGTTACAAGGTCTTTCAGCTTATAGACACTAGAGAGAAGCCGCCTCTCAGCAAAATACAATTTAAATACTTCCAGCAAACTACACATTTGCAAATACAGAAAACAATCAAAAGACTATAACCGCCTTTCTACTTAATACTCACTATTCTGAATATATAAGAGACTGTAGCAGGGAGATTGGCAAGAAACCTGGTTGCACTTCTAGTCCCTTTCAGGACCCAGCAAGAACAAAGCAAAACGCAAAAAAACACAAACAAAGGCTTCCCTCCACTGAGATTTGAAAGTATCTTGTTCCTGATTGGTCCTCTGGTCAGGTGTTTTTGTTCCCTGGTTGTTAACCCTTTACAGGTAAAAGAGACATTAACCCTTAACTATCTGTTTATGACAGGGGTTGAGCTGAAACAACTTTGTTTCAAAGTTTTAGTAAATTCACACTAAAAAAAAAGTTTTTTTAAAAGGGAGACAAGTTGACATCAAAACAAAACATTTCAGAATTATCTAAACAAAACATTTTGATTGACCTGAACTAATATTTTCCCCTGTATTTTCATTTTGCAAAAGTTTTCAAGAAGACTTTTCATCCCAATTCAGGAAAGAGAAGAAGCTTTTGAAATGTCAAAAAAAATCTCACAGGATGGGAAAACTGTTTCCTCCCAAACCCTAATAATAATATTCCGTATAATAACTGCTAAACTCCACTCATTCAATAGTTTATGTAAAGGAAAATGTACAAAATAACTAAGGGAAATTGCAGTACCCAGTGGCAATTAACTTAATCATTATTATTATTATTATACTTATCTATTATTTCAAAAAAAATTAATGTTGCCCTTCAAATCCTATAGCTGTTGTGACAGTTCCTTTAGATGTGTTGGGATCTTGTAGTTCTGAGTGTCCTCTTAGAAAATAATTATCTAAAATGTTTTTTGTCATATACATTGGTTAAAATAGACTAAACTAACTGGTGGGGGAATGAGGGTGAATTCTACAATAGTTTCTGAATATCATTTATTGGTTTCCAAATATAACTGTGATATGAGTCCTAAAAAATGGTGGAAATCACTAATAAATCCCACATTCATCTCTTTTTATTTATCATACTGCTTTGTATCTCTGCATTCTCAAAGCCAATCCAACAACATGTCTCTCTCACCAAAGTCTGTTGGCCCAATAAAGGATATTCTCTCACCCACCTTGTCTCTGTAACATTTCATCACATCCTGCTTCATTCATTCACTTTGTGTGATGGCACATCAAAGGTCAGAGCAAAAAAAAAATTCTACCCAAGAGCGGTAGATTCTAATATCATATATCTGTTCAAAGAAAAAAGTAGATAGTTAGTGGATAGGGTAAACAGAAATTTTTATCTCTAGAGAATCCACTCCTCACAGATCTCTAATTAAACCAGAAGACATTGCCTGATGTGCCTGTGCTGCTAGTGGGCTGGTACAAAGTGGTGTAGTGTAGTAGCAGGGATTTTTTTGTATGCTTGTTTTTCATCAATCCTTGCTGAGGCTTGTACTGCTCTTGCTAATCACCATGGCTATTTTCTGTTTATGGGTGGTTGTTTTGGTATGGATCCTTTACTCTAGGGTGACCATACATCCTTTTTGGCTAGGACAGTCATTTTTTTAAGCCCTGTCCCAGATATACTGACCTTTTTTTGGCAAAAGTGGGCATTTGGCCTGTTTGCTTTTGGCAACTTGATCAGTTGGTGAAAGCAAACGGGACAAATAGGGAGGAACATGCAGAGGGGCGAGCGGCAGTGACAGTCCCATGCAGGTCGGGGAGGCCGGCAATGCTCGATCAGCAGCAATGCCAGCCCCAGCCTTTAGGAAATATGATCAGCTATCTAGTATATTGCCGCTGCTCTCCTGAGCCCTGCCTGCCCGCCGCAGTGTCCCATTTTCACTTTGGGAAGTCTGGTCACCCTACTTCCCTCAAAACACGAACCAGACTCAGACCTCAGTTACAATTTCTTACTTCTGTTCTGTGGTTCTTTAAATATATTTTGTGATATGTGTCTAAATGACTTAGGGCTAGATTATGCCTTAAATTATGTGGATGTACAAGAGAGTAAGGACTCTCCTTTCACCTCTGCATGGCTTATCTGGACCTTGAGGCCAGGCGTTTAGGGGTAAGCAGGCATTTTATTTATAGATCTTTTTTATTATTTGAAGCAATGAACCAGGACCCCATTGTGCTGATAGTCCCTGCCCCTACTTATGGTCTAAATAGTAAGCCTTGCATACCTGCTTACTTCTGTTGCTGGAGATGGTGGATGGGTGGTACTTTCTCTCCACTCCTCCTGCTTGCTGTCCAGCACAGCTGAACAGGCACAGGGGTCAGTTGTATTTTGTTGTTGTTATAGGCCAGCACCAAATTCTAAAGGCCACCCTCCATAAACAACTCTGGAGCAAGTAGGAAGCTGGGGAGGGTTTATGCCTCCAGGGGGTGACTGTGACTCAGAGCTCTTAGTATAGCTACTCTTGAGGTAATGCATCTTATCTGCCACCCTTTCTTTGGGCTGTGCCAAACATCACAATCAAACCCAGTATAAACAGATTTTAAAATGACTCAGTTGAACTACACATTCAGATTTTCATTCCATTTTTTATGTTCTGTCTCTGCTATGTCCTGGTTTCCTATCTCTGCCTGTTATCTAAAGGTTATGAAGTTAATTTATCAAAGTGCTTTTGAACCAAGCAATGGTAATGAATATTTACACACGTTATGGCTCTCTTTGATGAGACAAAATACAAGGATTTATTAAGTAATTTTCCAATTAAAGGTGAACTGTAAAGAAAAAGTATGTGTGTGTAGGGGAAGCATTGTTGGGCAAATTGAGACTTTAGCCACTGTGTAGAGGACCTGCAGAGCTGCCCTGCCTATGAGAATATCAGGGACTATGGGCCTCAAGAAAACATATCTTTTCTGCATGCCCCAGTACATGAGGGGACTGCACAGGCCACCCTGTCTGTGGGGATACTACAGCCTGTTCCCCTTTCTATGGGCCCGTGCAGAGGGAAGGGAAGCAATGTTATTCCCTTGCCTTGACTCCATAGCAATCAATCCCTGCACTTCCCCAAAAGCTGGGACTGCTATTGTGCCAGACCTGGTGAGGAGGTTCTCAGGATTGTCTCCACAACCCCATGCACCCACATGAAGATAATCTGGGCCTGTGTTTTTTTGTTACATTAGAAATTAAGACCTTGTCAACTCCATCTTTCCTAGAAGACACTGTAGACAGCTGGAGAAGGAGTAGGATTATGATATTACATTACCAAGGAAGTGGATCCTGACTAACAGGGTAAATCAGCCTACTGTTTCTATTTTTTATTACCTACTTGGCTATGCCAAGAGCTGAAGTGGAGAGCAGACAGTACAAAACAGCACATTTTATTGGCCGTACAGAATCAAGGAACTATGCTACATATTCTTGAGCACCATCTACTGGCGCCTTATTTGTAAACTATTAGCATATACACAGAGATTGAACACTCCTGAATCACCTTTCCTCCTACCATGGACCCTGAGTAATGTCAACTACTTTACACTTTTTCATATGAGTAGGCAACATCATACTACTTCCACTTTGTTTGGTTCACTCTGAATCTCTTCCTTCCAGGGCCACCCAGAGTGGGGGGAGGGGCAAGTGAGGCAATTTGCCCTAGGCCCCCACGAGAATTTTTTGGGGCCCCTGGAGTGGGGTCCTTCACTTGCGCCGGGGGCCCCAGAAAACTCTCGCGGGGCCCGGGCTCCCAGAGCTTCTTCTGCTACGGGTCTTCGGCGGCGGGGGGTCCTTCCGCCCCACCTCCGAATTACTGCCGAAGACCTGGCACTTCGGTGGTGGGTCCCGCTTTGGCGGTAATTTGGCAGCAGGTCCTGGAGCGGAAGGATCCCCTGCTGCCGAATTACTGCTGAAGCAGGGGCCCCCCGCAGTCGAAGACCCCAGGCCCCCTGAATCCTCTGGGCAGCCCTGCTTCCTTCTTCTCTTTATTCTCAGGATATTTCTTTGTCACTAGATTTTCTGGTGTAACTATTTACATATACCATAGATACTTGATCATAAACTGGTTCGTTTATAAGCCGACAGCACCTCCAGGATAGATAAGTAAAAATAGAAAAAAATTATGACCCATTCATAAGCCGACCCTATAATTCAGGGGTCATTAAACTTTGGCTCCCCAACTATCAGGATAAGCCGCTGGTGGGCCGAGATGGTTTGTTTACCTCGAGCATCCGCAGGCATGGGTGTAAACCTAAGTAAACAAAGTATTCCAGCACAACAGCTGCTTACCCTGATGGGCAACTGGTGGGGAAATGTTTTTTGGGTGGAGAAGCTGGGAGTCAGAGGCATAACCCCTATGACACCCCTCATATGACCCCACCCCTAGCCCAGGACCCCCGCACTCTCCCCATCCCATTCCTTCACACCTTATCTGGGGAGGGCCAGGGGAGGATGTCTCTGGCCTGGCTGGATCTGCTCCAGCAGGCTGGGCAGCCTGGCTGCAGCCTTCTCTGGGGGGCGGGGCCGAGCAGCACGGCTGCAGCCTGCTCTGGGGGCGGGGCCGAGCAGCACGGCCGCAGCCTGCCAGCCCCAGAGCTGCAGCTACTTCGGAGGCTTAGGGGAGAGCAGCATGGCCAAAAGCAGAGAGACTCTGGCCCTGCCTCTTCCCTTCTGGCTCTGCTGACTGTGCTGCCTCTCCTTGCTCTTTCTGTTGGGGTGAGGGGCTATGTCCCACTTCTCCCTCTCTATACCCGTTCATAAGCCGACCCCCTTCTCTTGTGCTTCCCTTTTTTACTACAAAAATTCAGCTTATGAACGAGTATATACAGTACATTCAGATATACAGCATTCTTGTAACTCTTAACAAACAATTAAAAGAAAATAGATTTTCTGTTAAATATCCACACTCTCCTTTGTTGACTAAGAGCTAAAAACACTCCCATTCCACCTCTATAGGCCCTCAAAGGAAGCCACTGCTAAACACAGGGAAAATAATACTTGAAATTCCTGATTTTTCTTTATATATCACAAAGAACCAAATAAAAGGGTAAAATTCTGTTTTCTAATCCTTTGTAGGTCATCTTTAAGCAACAGACCCTTAAATATGATTAATACATTAATTTTTATTCCCAAGTCTCTGACAATTGATCATGACAAGACTTAAAGTGGAAATAAAGTTTGATTCTCTCACAAAGGTGATCCCAGTGAAGAGAACCTTGTAATTAAAATTCTTTTAAAAACAGGTTTAGTATCCCCTCCAACCCCTATTTTTAGCCAGTAGAGGTAAAATTCGGATGTCAAATTGGCACATGCTTGTCTGAAGGGGACTTAAAATAAAGCAGTTATAGGCTCTGCTTAGAAGAAATACAGCTAGACTAACTGGGCTTTCTGTCAGTTGTGGTTGAAACCCTTAACTGATGCTATTCAAGATTCATGTACAATCCAAAATGTGCTTATATCTAGATTCACTTATAGGTGACGGAGCACACAATGAGGTCATGATTTTAAAAGGGTCATGTTCAGCATAATGAACAATTCTTGCAACTTCTACCACCTTAATAAATAGCTTAAATGAGTTCCATACACCATTTCCAGTGCTCAACTTAATACACTCCTAAGGAAAAGTATATAACTCACTCTACACTGTCAGTGAGGAAGACAATTTTCAACCTGTGTTTGTACTAACATATTTACTAATGTAAAGATCCCAGCACAAATTTATGCACTCTGTAACCTCACCTGGAGTTGAGATGAGTCCTGGAGGAGTTTGAGTCTATGGAGACAAATGTTAAACTGTGACACAGATTACCCACTATCCAGTCTCAGACTATTTGCCTCAGGCCAGCACAGTATGAAATCTCACTGCAGGGTTATATTCCAATACATAGTAATAGAGGTTGCTAGCATTCTGAGACAGGCAGAAATCAGAATACGCTTGGAAGGATTCGACTTTTATTGGTAATGTCAGTAAACGTCCATTTCACCATAAACATACAAACCAACAGAAAATATTTCCAGGCGTAATAATCTAAATGTACAACTAGGGAAATTAAGAAAAATGCAGCTTGACTTATTACAGTTTTACTTGATATATACTTTGCATTTTTTGACGTGAATTTGACAATTTGTGTTTTAACATTTATACAGCTTTACCTTTTGAATCTCAATGTCTATTGCTATTAAATAACTATTGTTTGATGCCCTCCCCCTTTTCCCAGACCCCCCTATAATTCCCCACAACTGTGACAATTTAAACAGATAAAAAAAATTAAAATGCTTAAACCCCATAATTTTGCACAACTGTGAAAATTTAAATACATAAAAATAAAAAAATCTTTAAAATAAACAGTGATATTATTTATCAACATTATACAAAAATAGAATTCTGCCAAGCCTGACTATGAGAGAGAGAAGATGAGAGAGTTAATATCTTTTATTGGACCAACTTCTGAAAGAGACAAGCTTTTGAGCTCCACAGAGCTCTTCTGTGAGTTAGGCTAATCTCCTGGGCCCAACATGGCTACATGGCATAAGTACAAAATGTGTTTCATGCCTGCTTTTCAGCTATGGACACTTTCAGACGACGTCTTCTTGCTGCTAGTTTATAGTCCATGTTTGAAAAGCAGAAGAATGACCTTACTTGAACTGTAATGACCCCTGTGCATCAAAATGCTGCACAACTTCTTTATTTAATAAATCACATTCTGTATAAAAATATTAATATGTATAAACATATGAATAGTAATATTAATGCCAAACAAATGGAAATAATGTCTCTTTTTAGGGACAATCAAAGAGACTTCAGGATGAGTCCAGTGCAAGAGTTCTCTGATACCTGACTTTCTTATGATGTATCACATCTGGAAACTATCATCATGGATGCTATCATCATCATCTAGATTCTCCACTGGGGAACTCTTCTTTCAGCAGAAACATAAATATGCATGAGATTGTATTATTCCAAGTAGGGAAGATTATTGCCATTATAATTCCAGGTAATGAGGTGTGCACATGAGGCCAAATTCAGCTGCTGAAATTCACAGCCAACTCCTCCAATTCAAGTCAATGGGCAGCATTACGATACGCCAGGAATCCCCATGGTGCTGAATGGGTTAGAAGGCGTAGAAAGGATGCTCTAGTAGATGACAGGGAACTGGCATGTGACTCGAGAGATCTGAGTTCAGTTTCTAACTCTACCACAAAACATCCCTTGGGAACTTGGGCAAATCACACAATCTATCCTGTGCCTCATTTCCTCATTTGCAAAATGGGAGGAGTACTTCCAGGCTTCCCAGAGATATTGTTGAATGGATAAAAACATTAAGGAGTGTGAGACACTCAGATGCCACAGTGATCAGGCCCATAATAAGAACCTAAATAGAGGTAAAGAAGCCACCAGCCAGGTGACCTTACTCACTCCCTGTCCCAGCTTCTCTCCTCACAACCACCATCTCTGCTTTCAACATCCCATCTGACTAGCTGCTCTGAGTCTCCTCTGTTCTTATTGGCAGATGGAAAGATTGGGCCCAGAAATAGAAGTATAGTTGTGTATTTATTGAATTCAATGGAAATATTGCCATTCTCTTTGGTGGGTACAGACTCAGACCCTAATATGTTTAGTCATATATTTAATGAGAAAACCAGGAAGAGAAAACACTAGATCCGTATGATGCATTGATACGGTATTTTGCATATAATTTCCTAAGGTTATTAAGGAGAAGAAAGAAACGAAGCATCTTTGCAGCTCAGCCATCATAAGACTGAAGCTCCAATCCTGCAGGACTTCTAAGCTTAACACATCTAGAACATGTCTGCAGCTCAGGGGATCAGAAGTCTTTAATTTAAATGCTTTAAGGTAGACCAGCCTAGTTAATTTGCTTCATCTGAGGCCTGGGATTGTGCCTGAGCCACTTAAATCTTGAGGAATAGAGAGTACAGGTTAAAGAGTAAAAAGGCAGGCCAAGACTGATTGCCACCTTCTACTTTAATTTGTTTCCAAAGGCCATATCCGTATAGGTTCATGTATATCTGTAGTGTCTTTTCTCATTTACTTATCTGTACATCTAATTTTTTTTTTAAATTACTGCTCCTTACTTTGAAAGATCAAAATCATTTTGTTTCAAGCATAACAAAACATAAAATCCCTGTGTCTGTGCCAACTTTCAAATGTCATCTGCTTTTTCCCCCACACCCCTGTTCAACACAGTGTGGTTAGTATTCTTTTTAAGTGGGAAAATTGTGCTTTGCACTTAATCTAGTATCTTTCATTTGAGCATCTCAGAACACTTTACAAATATCCATTCATTTTGCCTCCTAACATCCCTTCAAAACGCATATGTAATTTTCCTCTTTTACAAATGGGTAAACTGAGGCACAGAGTAACTTTCTCAAGATCATTCAGGAAGTCAGTGATAGGACTAAGAATAGGACTGCATAGTCATATGATACATCTATCACTAACATGCAGTCCTCAATGCTATAACCATTCAAGACAGGACAAAAAGAGAACACCGGATATATGTATAAAGTGTGAGTTTGTCAGCCTGTTCTTTCCTGATTTCCTCATTTTTGGCAGAAGTGTTTTTTTCAGCCTTTTCATTGTAGTGCTTTGAAAAAAGTATATTGAAAAGTAAAAGTTTCTTCAGTAATAGGCAAATATTTAGCAAAGTGGTTAAAGCAACTTCAGGCTCCGGTAAATCTGACTTAAGCTGTTCTAGCATTAAGTAGAGAAGGTGGAATGTGAAAGCATTAGAGGCATATGTCTTAGCAACTTGGGTTTTTATCATTTGAATTATTCCTCTAAACTGATGAGCATATTCCAGAGAACCTCAGGGTGGGATTTTTGTTTGCTTTGGAGGGCTTGTGGGTGTTTTCTGTTATTGTTTTTTCTGATTAAATTGCAGCTGAAACAACATATAGTTAAAATAGCCATAACCTGTGGTTCATAATCTGTGTTTAATAATTTAGCATAGGGATTTCCACCTGCAAGGCAGGTACACAACATTTTTCTTAAAAGAATGTTAGTACTCATTTTTCAAAATAGTTATCATAGGTTGGCAGCTAGGGATTCATTGATCTCTCAATTTGTTATGTCTACTGCACTACCTGTGCTTCTCTGTGCTAGTACCGAGGTTTGCCAGCTGCTCCAGCTATCTTTGGGTACCTGCATGCACAGCTGCTATTAAATACAGTTAGATTAAAACTATTTTCCAGCCTAAATCATATGGTCTCCATAACGTCACCCAAATAATACAGAATTCATTAACATATTTTGCAGTGCAGTCACGTTAATGAATATTAAATAAGTTTTAATAAAGTCTTTAAAAATAAAATGTTAGATTTAATAGGTAACTGTTGGGAAACCAAAAAAGCTTTTTCAGTGCTTGAAAACAGAGTCATCTGCCTCCTTGTCACTGTGTGAATATGAATATTCTGATGAAACTGGTATAGCTGTTGCTTTCTGTTGATCTCTATTACTCAGTGTTTTCCAAGGCTGGGAACAGATGGTGCACCACCTGACTCTGAACAGTCTAATGTAAGATTCATTGTGCTTCACAGGAAATCAAAGATCAAGCAACATTGCAGAAGGTGAAGCAGCACCTCAGCAACCAGCAACACAGTATGATACAGTCAAGTGGTGGAGCGAGAAAGAGGGAGAGAGAGAGCACAACTAAAAGGAAGAAAGAAGCCAGCAAGACTTAGCTTTTCTTTTCTTTACAAGGATCTTTTTTTTTTTTTAGTTAAAGAATCTTTAGGTTCTGAAGGACAAACCTTAACCCTTAGAATGCTAGAATTTCCAGCTGGCTGGGCAAAACCCAAATGCTTAGCAAGGGAGAGAGGCAGAATTATTATGGGTTGGTTTTTTCGGTTTAATAAATGCCTATTTGGAGCTCTAGATGCTTTACAAGTATAAAATATATACAAAATTTCTGTTGGATTCATAGCCATCAAGTCTTATCCACCATTAATATTGCCCCCTAACATTCACTTACTAGTCACAAAATATTGCCAAAAACTCCCCCACCTGCTCAATTCATTGCTACCCTAACCAACCTGCTCCTTCAAGGACAGCAGATAGGTGTTAATAATAGGACATATATCAATCTCCTAGAACTGGAAGGGACCTTGGAAGGTCATTTAGTCCAGCCCCCTGCCTTCATTAGCAGGACCAAGTACTAATTTTTGCCCCAGATCCCTAAGTGGCCCTCTCAAGGATTGAATTCACAAACCTGGGTTTAGCAGGCCAATGCTCAAATCACTGAGCTATCCCTGCCTCCCTCTCTGCCCTTATAAATAGGCCAACAAATCCAGGTTCTGTGAAACCAAAGGGGGAGATTACCTCTATAGCTGAGGGTTCTTCATTTAAAACACTCCATCACTAGCTCCTTCTGTTTAAAACTGGGGGTTTTTAGCTTGGTCCCTCAGCTGATCTCAACTGTCAATGATGAAGACATAGGCTGTCACTGAGGTACAGTGACTGGTTGCTCACCCCTTAAGGATTGAAGGGCCTGGGGCTAGCCAACCCAGACTGCTAAAGAAGAATCACTGGACCAGGTGATTCCTTTATAACAGCATCAGGAAGCTGCATGTAGTGAGAGAAGCTCCTACAGGTGAAAGCCCTGACACAAGGAGGATTTGGGGGTCAGAGCCCAGGAAGCAGGAGGCTTCTGTGGGGAAATCTGGACAGGATTTGGGCTGAGAAGTTTGGGGCCTAGAGGCCAGAATCTGAAGGCTCAGCTAGAGTTTGGAGGATGGGCTGTGAGAACAGAAGAAGAGCCTGGGCTGTAAGAGAAGACACTGAGCTAAGTATAGATTTTTGGGACTCTGGGGGGGTGTTGAGAAATACTCCTATTATTAAGCTGGCCCCAGGCAAGAGTGGCAGTTTCCATGTGAGGAAGCCTGTGTGCCATTCTTAAGGGGCCCTAGGAGCGGGGCAGGGGGAACAAAAGCAGGATGCTGGAAAGTGACTTCTTCCCGATAGAGGATGCTCAGTAAACAGCCACCTTGCTACAGCTAGCTAGAAGTCAAACCATTTAAAGTTTATTTGCTTTTTGTTATGAGTCAAAACCAACACCTTAAACCTCACTCAGAAATGTGATGCCAATGCTGATTACAGAGCAAAGGTGGTGTGTGCATGAAATGCCATTTAACAAGTATGCGGTCATGTTTCTACCCCAGCTGAAATTTTCAAATGCTCTTAAAATGTAACATAGTATTGCCAACCTTGTACTCGCACAAAACCAAGCACTCTTGCCCCACCACTGCCCTGCCCCTTCTCCGAGGCCCCTCCCCCCCACTCACTCCATCCATCCCACCTCCCTCTGTCTTTGGCTCTCCCCACCCTCCCTCATTTTCACTGCTCACTCAGAGGATTGGGGTGCAGGTGGAGTGAGGGTTCTGGCTATGGGTGCAGGCTCTGGTGTGGGGCTGGGGATGAGGGATTTGGGGTGCAAGAAGGGACTGGGGCAGGGAGTTAGTATGTGGAAGAGGTGAGGGCTCCAGATGGGAATGTGGGCTCTTGGGTAAGGTTGTGGATGATGGATTTGGGGTGCAGGAGGGTGCTCCAGGTGGGGACCAAGGGGTTCAGAGGATGGGAGGGGGATCAGGGCTTGGACAGGGGGTTGGGGCATGGGAAGGGGTTAGGAGTGCAGGCTCTTGGCAGCACTTACCTCAGGTGGCTCCCAGAAGCAGCAGCAGCAGCAGCATGTTTCCCCTCTGGCTCCAAAACGGAGGCACGGCCAGGAGCCTCCGCATGCTGCCCTTTCTGCAGGTACCAACTCCACAGCTCCCATTGCCAGTGGTTCCTGACCAATAGGCCCTGCAGAGTTGGCGCTTTGTGGCAGGGGCAGCACAGGGAGCCCCCTGGCTGCCCCTACCAAACAGACTTTTAACAGCCCAGTCAGCAGTGCTGACCGGAGCCACCAAGGTTCCTTTTCAATCGGGCATTCCAGTTGAAAACCAGACACCTGGCAATCCTAATGTAGCACCATGTAGGGCATATTGCACCCAGTCTGGAAGTTACAGGACATGGATAAATGTGACAAGGTCAGCATCTCATAGTGTCACCCCTATGTTTGCATCACATGAAAAAGTACAAAGTGGAAAGCATTATGCATAAAGATAATTTTTCAATATACATGTTCGTCCCCTTGTGCAAAAAGACACCTAGAAGCCTGTAGGGCTGATCTAGAGCCCAGTGGGTCAATGAATAGCCTCCCTATGTGTATAAAAGGTCCTAGAATTGTTGGTTTGAAATGTGTATTAGTTTGTGGTAGCACGTGTCTGAACCCAATAACCGCAGTAAGGGATGGGGCCCACAAGGTAGGGTGGAAGGATGAGGTATAGAGCTAACAAAGTGAATATCCAGTCAGTGACATTATAAAAGACCAAGTAATATACAGAAAAAGGTATCATCACAGAGGGATGAAGCAAAGATCATGATAAACAGACATGGGTGCACTTATGAAGTTACATAGCTACAGACATGGGAAATTGTTTAAAGGGGAGAACACAGCTACTTCCAGTTCACATAGCCACGCATTAGGTGCAAGACTCATGCAAGTGGAAATTGCATTAGCCTACTCAGTGGTCACATTAGCACACCACAGAAATCAAAGAGCACAGAGCAGAGCATGAGAGCACCTAGGCAGAGGAAGTGGAGACAAAAACACAGACAACAGGAGCGTCAAGAAACACTCTTGGCCACAGCAGCAATTCCAAGGCACAGAAACAACTGCCCATGGGTATCAGATCACTCCCGCATTGAGGAAGTGACCGTCCTGACCGCAGACCACACATCACAATACAGACACAGGAAATGGATAGCAAAAATCTGTGGTGCTTAGAAATTACAATGATGAGGGTGGTATAGAAGAGACTGGAAGCAAGAACAAGTGGTCACAAGAAGAGCAGGTGCTGACAGTGAGAAACCCTATTCCAGCTGTGTCAAATCCCTCTTTCAGACATGCTGTTCATTCCTAGCTGTATTTTTCACAGATGTTTGTGTCTGTTTTATTATATGCTGTTCTGACGTCTTTATAATACCCACATTTGTGGGAAGAGCACATAGCACATCTCTCTCACTCAGTACTGTGCATGGTTTAAGTGCCATTAATGTGTTGTGTTGTCCTCACTTCACTGCACATGGGTTGGATTTGAGATACAGCATAATAGTGTAACTGGCCATCTATATCTGCCAAGTGAGGCAACATGCGCCAAGGTACTATGTAAATCCAACATTATTTGCAGATGAATCACTGCTGTATGTCACAAGAGTAGCAAAAACAATATTTCTGCTACAAAGAGCAGCAGACTTGAAACTCAGCCTTCAAAATCAATTTGATGTTACCAGTGCACATTACCTAATACTCGGTATGCTTTTCACTCCAGGCATATGCAATTATAGTCTAGGATTTTCAAATAGCACTTTACAAATCACAACATACATGGGCTCTCTCTCCTCTGAAATGTTACAGGGTTGAGATAATGATATTTGTGTATTTTAATAGCAACTGAAGAATAAAAACTTGAAATTTATAAGGATTTGAGATGAATTTACTCTGGCAAAATCCAAAACATCTGGAACTACAGGTTTCTCAAGCACCTGAACCATGTTTTGCATTGCCCTTTTTTGGGGATCAGTTCTGATAAAAGGTTTATTACTTACTTCTGGTGTCTTGGCAATGACTTAGTTTGACTCCACTAACTGAAGATGATATCTCATGAGAGAGGTCACTCTAGGTCCAGGGTTGAGCATTCCAGTTGTTGCACAGAGAAAATGTTACAAAATCTCTTAAGGTTAAAAAAATAAGAAGACTAACAAACCAAGGAAGGTTGTAGGCCAAGAGCCCAAAGGGATGCAAAGAACTAAGTAAGAGCCTGATTGTCACCTTTATTCATGTTATTTCTACCTTATTGTATAAGTAGCCCCATGGTAATAAAGGGGAGTACTCATATAGAATGGCACTACTCTATATGGCCACAGGTGCTTAAAGCATGCCTAACTTAGACCACCTGGGACTACCCATGTGCTTAAGGTTAGGCACCCGTTTAAGTACCTCACTGACTTAGCACCAATATGGGCAAGGGGTGCAGAATCAGGCCTTAAATGAAGAAGCATCCCTACCTCCATCCAGCCCCCAAAGGAATAATAATGGAGGGACTCTATCAAGAAGACTTTGCAGAAATTGCCCCTCTACTTGCCCCTCCAGAAAATCAGGCCCTGCTTTACCACTACCCTACTTCTCCTATCAATTCTAATTAATCCAAAGCTGTTGGTTCCAGCCAATGGAGATGACCTGTCTCTATTGTTTGCCACTATACTGACTGTAGGGAGAAGGAATTGGGTCTTGATTTTCACATGTCAAAATGAGAATAATATTTACTGTATCTTCCATTTAAGTGTTCCTATTCTCATCTATCTTTCCCTATTAGATGGCACTCAGCATTCATACTAAAGGATGTATTTTCATGCCAAAGCTGCCAGTTCTCAGTGCATCCTTGCTCAGGTAAGTGTGGACCTCTGGCACATTGGTATGGATAGTGGAAAATAGGGGAACACCTTGACCAACTCAAATTTCAAAATGATGCTTTTTCAGCACATATTAGTCATGTCACCTTGTTCAGTTCTGGCCATATATCTGTTCAGAGTTCTGGGAAGGACTTATGAATCAGTACGTACTCTTTTACCAATCTATATTTAAAATCTAAGGATATTAAAGGACACTGATAATTTACAGGTTGATTCACAGCTCTTGAACTGTGTTCCTGGAAACAACAGATTTTACAAAACTACCACGTAAGCCTGGACTGCTCAATCACTAACCTCAACTTTCAAGTAGAAATTCATTTACTTTCTCCAGTTCTGACCAGGAATATATTTATTACCACTGCAAAGCAATTTGCACATATCAGCTTTAAAGTGAGTACAGAGAGGACTGGACTTGCCAGAAAGCAGTTAGGCAATTGTCACCAGCAGGGATAGTTATTCAATCCTAGAGTGTGTGTGTGTGTGTGTCATTTGTTTTTTTGTTTTTTTGGTTTTTTTTTAAATCCCTATTGTGGTCTATAAAGATGAAGTTTAAGTGGTAATAGGACCCTGATTTCCTTTAGACTAAGCTGTGTATGCAAAGGATAAGATGATTATAAAACAATAAGCTATCATGTTGCCTACTTGACCCAGGTATATATCAGGCGTATCCTCTAACTGTGGTACCAGGGGATTGACTTTGTATTAGTTTACACAATTATTTCTGAAGGGACTGCTGTGTAGAATGGCTGAAGTAGGAGCCTGTTAGGCTGATGCTGGATTGACAGTGAGAGTTCTTGAAGAATGGAGTTGGAACTAAAGAATTTTTGGCTATGGAGCTATCTCTGTTTTCTTCTTCCTGAAGTGTGTTACAGTGTGTGTGCTATAGAGTAAGGCCTTCAGGAAGTGCAGGTATGCCACACTTCCTGTGCATTCTTGATGTAGTCTTTGGTTTCCTGGGATGCTGCCTGCTGGGGCAGATGCAAAGCATCCCACGACAGGGCACCATAGACTGCAGCTACATAAAGTGTTAGTAGCTTAATTACCTCACTTCTGTTCCTAGTTCCAATTCCTAATAAAATGTTTAACTTGACACCGCTCTGCTTGTCAATAAAACATTAGCGTGTGTGTATAGTGCTGCACCAAAAAAGCCCTATACAATGATACTGAAGAATAAAGAGAGCAAACATGGGCACTGCATATTCCACAGAGTTTTGCAAGCAACTGTAGTCTCTTTTGTCATTGGGCAATCAGGGCAGACCGACCTCACATGGTTTTGCATTAGGAGAGGAGCACTGTGGAAGAGACCTCCATCTCTTTTCTCACATTATTTGCAGACACTTAGTTTACCTGACCATCCCATCAGCCCTAATGTCATCCTCCTACCCACACCCTATCTCATCCAGGATCCCTTTGACCCTAGCGCCACTCTTCATCTTCCTCTCCCCATGATAGCTTCCCCCTGGCAGTCTGTCTATCCTCTCTAGACCTTTGCATTACCTGATTCCTCTGTGCCCTACCACAGACCCACTCCTAGCTTGGACATAGCTGGCTCCAAAGATTTATCACCCATCCTCTGCCCTCTCTTCAGACCCTGCACCTCAGGTCCAGTTTTCTCCTCCAACTATTTGCCATTCTCCCCATCTTGTAGTGCAGAACCAGTTTCCTTCTCTAGGACCTGAGCATCTGTCCTCCGTTGCTCCCTGATCCCCTGCCCTGATCCAGACCCTCACACCTGCAACATACCACTACCCACACCCACAGCCCAGATTGACTCATCTACTCAGGGTCCCAACCTTTTTTCTGCTACACACCCCACCCTTGTAATAGACCCAGTCAGCTCTTCCCAGGTATTAGCACTTGCCTGTACCATTTCACACTCAACCCCACAGCTCAAGCCAAGCCATATCTTAGGGCAGGTCTAAGTATGTCTCAGCTGGTATCTGCCCCAAAGGATAGTTTCATCAGCTGGATGTTTCCAGGGCAAAGAGGCACTCCAGTTGTGTCTCTGAAAATTCCTCTACAATGAGGGCTATACCGGCTCTGTGTCAATCAAGGAGTTTCTCATGTGGTTGGAATATTCAGCTACCTAGTTAGGGCAGCTTTATGTCCTCTTTGCACTGTCGTGTTACTGTTGATGCAAAAGCTATTGTTTTAAAGCCAAACTAAAGCCTCCTTTTTTATATATGCTGGCCTTGGACAAGAGATGTCCAGTGGGGTCCAATCGTAATGCCAAATTCTAGGATCACTGACATCCACATAGGTCACAGCCCACAGGTTTTCTAGGACTAGGTCCATGTGAGAAGCATTCTAAGGTGAGGCATGGAGCATTGGGAGAATGGGCTGTGCATTTTGGTTTGAATTCTTGTTGATCATCCTGCCCTGTTTCTCATGCAGATTACTTTTCCCCTGTCAGGAAGAAACTGCATTGATTGAAGATGGAGGAGGGAGGACTCATGCCAGCAACAAACAGTCCAGTGCAGAGGGAGCCATTGGAGTAAAGCTAATGTAGCCACACTTGTGTGGATCCAGAAATCATAAGCTTCACATAGGGAGTATGTGGTTGTGACGTTGGGAGCATGGTGGTGAATTTTATCCATAGAGAATTCATTCCTGGATATGTAATGACAGCAGTCAACCAGATGTCTAAAGCATTGCTTCACACAGTGTTGTATAAGCTAAGGGTATAAATATCCTGATCCTTTTTAGGAGTAAGGGCTTTTCAGACTATACAGCCAGAAACTAAGATTTATGTTCCACTTTTCTCTTCTTTTGTTATATCAGTGCTCTTTGCCAGGTTGCGGTATTCAAGAATAAAATTGTTCCAGGAGAAGCTTCTGCTTCCATGATCTCCAAGACATGACACTACTGTCAGCAGGCCTTGTATTCAGAATTCAGTCACTTTGTCTGAGCTACAGAGAACAGCTAGTGTAACCAAAGTTTATCAGTTATGACAACTTTTTTCTTGGGGATTTCCCCCCCCCCCCCAATTTCTTTCATCCTTTCCTTGCAAAGATTTGAAATGAAAATACCTACCATCTCTTATTCTGAAAGCCCCTGTCCTATTGAGATTGCAGTTTAAATCTTAACTTTGCTAGTTATGTTGTCACCGTATTCTCAGAGTTGAGTGGAGACTTGCCAATTTTGTTTCTTGGGGAGTAATGAAGGAAAGCAGCTGAACATCAAAAACAAAGCTCATGATGAGATGGCCATTTTAGTTTACCAGCAGGAGCCCTGAACTTGTTAACCATTACCACTGTTGAATCTATTGCATGTGCTTCAGAAGGCTGTTGGGAATATAGCTAAAAAGGCATAATAAAAATGATGATGTTGTTGGGGTTTTATTTTTTCAAAAGGTCAGTGTTTCTTTGTGTTTCTTTGATAAATGGTGTTGGCCTACTAAAAGCACTATGTGCAGCTATGTCCAACCTTTTCTCACAGAAAAATATAGTTTTTTGAGCCTACTAAAAGTTGGTAATGAGTTTCTAAACTTGGCCCTTTAACCACCCAGGAAGAGTTCCAGTTATGTGCCTGGGATTTGGCTGCATGATTGTTAATGAGAGCTGGTCTCGCTTCTGAAAATATAGGCCTATCTTTATACTGAAGTAATTTCCTCCACCATTGGTTTGAATGCTTCGTGCAAATTTCTGTCTTCAGTTAAGTACATAAAAACAATGGCTAGTTGGCTTTGGATCAATTTTTTTAATGAGCCCATGTCTGCAGACAAACAAAGTTCAAAGATAAACCAGCAGAACTGGGACTAGTACCTTGGTCTTTTTTTTTTTTTTTTTTTTTTTTTTTTTTTTTTTTTTTTTTTTTTTTTTTTTGCTCCTAACACACACGTCTGTACCACTAGAAATCTCTATATTCTCTAAGTGAACCACTAGAGGAGGACATCACACACACACACACACACGCAGCATGTTAGGAATCTGAGAAATAATTTTGCTGACAAAAAGGAAGTGACAAATATGGGGACTGCCAGATCACAGCACAGCAGCAGTCCGTAAGATCCAATATTCCGGCTCTGTTCCTCAGGTGTGGCTGAGCATCAGCATTTCCACCCCATGAGAAATTCTGATGTTTCCACTTGTTTTCATTTAAATTCAAAATGAAAATTTGAAATAATTTTTCACAGTTCAAAATAGTCTGAAAAATTTAATTCAGAAATGTCAAAAGGAAACATTTTGAGTTTGACAAGTATCTGCACAATGGCTCAAACTTTATGGAAAATTTCATTGATATGTGTCCGTTTTTTACCAGAGGAAGTAGTCAGGAAGATGATTTTAGCAATAGTGTTGGGAATGGATATAGAGTCAGGTTGGGGTTTCAAGATGGCATTTGCAAAGGCCAGAAAGAAGAAGGTTGCAACAGTCAAAATCTATCATGATGTGGGCATGGGAAAGAGTTTTATAGTTTATAAATGGAAAAGGAAGGCTAGATCTGAGCGATGTTGTACAGGAAGGTACAGCAAGATGTAACTAGGGCCTGGATATGTGGGTCTAGAGAGAGGGAACAGTTAAAGATGATGCCCAGGGCCTGAGTGTCTGATCTTTATTTATTTGTATTTTATCATATTGGAGCCCCTGTCATGGACCAGGAGCCTGTTGTACTAGGTGTTGTACAAACATAGCCCCAAAAGACACTTCCTGCTCCAAAGAACTTACCATCTAGTAGTGGGTTCCACAGTGAAAGGGAGAATCCTACCATGTAATGTTGCTCAGCAAATTTTTAGGTGGGAGAACAGTGATACTAAACTTGTCAAATGGAGAATCTGCATTCTTCCACTTTCTTAGCTAAAACATGAAAATACAAGTCAAACAGGGTGTATGCCTGGCAGCAAAGGGACCATAATGTCCAGAGGAGGATGGCGCCTTGTACCTACTGATAAAAGATGAGATCTTTGGTCTCTGGTCTTTTTAAAGTATGTTATTTATTATTTTCTTTCATGTCAGCCCTCTTATCTCATCAGGTTTCACATGAATTATTCACAGAAACTCTGGCTATATGATCTGATTGCTTTTCTGGAATGTATGTTGAATATAGTTGCTCTGCACTTCTCTTAGTAAAGCCTTTATTACTGAAACTCCCTAGCTAGAGAAATACAGCCCTCTGCCCCTCTTTTACACAATGCCACTATGTCGATGCCAGAGAGACCTTTCACTTTATAATGAAACTGCTTTTTTTTTTAAATCCAGACTTCTGCATCCCTGACTGATTTTATTTCTTGAAATGTGCTTCATTAAAGGGTATTTCTTGCAGGATGCTAGCTGCTTTCCTGGCATTAGGCGTGGATGTTGAGGCTAAATTATGCACTATCACTATTGCTAGCATCTTTAATGCCATCCTCATAATCCTGACCTCCAGGCTGCATTGAAAAGCATGTTGTAGATTATTCTTGTTCTGGCCTTTTTGAATACATGCTCCTTTGTCACTGTTTATTGTATTGTGTTAGAAAACTGAGCTGATTGCTGTTACTCAGAAATGTTACAACTTTGCATGCAGTGGCTTGCTGTCTTCCTTTCAGGACAATTGACATCGTGAGATGTTATATATCCAAGAATTTAAAAATGAATATTATTTTAAGATGTTCTTTCTAAAGGTGAAACACAAAGACTGTGCGGAAGGGCCTAGTCTACTGATTGACCAATGATCATCCTACATTGCCAAAGTAACGTTAGAAAGACCAGGTGTGTGAGGTAATATCTTTTATTGGACCAACTTCTGGTGGTGAGAGAGACAAGCTTTCAAGCTACACAGAGTTCTTCCTCAGGTCTGGGAAAGATACTCAAAGGCCTGAGCTACACTAGCAGGGGAGTTGGAACTAAGATACGCAACTTCAGCTACGCTATTCGTGTAGCTGAAGTTGAAGTATCTTAGTTTGACTTACCTGGCCGTCCTCACAGCAGCAGCACACCCCTGTTGACTGCACTTACTCCTCCTGCCAAGGTGGAGTACGGGCATTGATTAGCAGATCAATTTATCACATCCAGACGAGACGCGATAAATCAATCCCCGATACATCGAACACTGTCCGCCAATCCGGCGGGTACTATAGACGTACCCAAAGTGTCCCAGCTGAAAACAAGATCAAACAAATAGTTTAGCATAAATAGTTAGCACATATTCCAAGGGACCAATCAAGATGAAGTGGCCCATTAACACCCCTGTACCTACAGGACAAAGGAGGAGGTAGTGGGTTACAAGATTGTGGTAAAAGCCATAAATTCAGTGTCTTTAACACCAAGATTTTGTGTCAAGCAAAGTTATGAATTTAAGCTCCCAGGCTCATCTTTTGAAAGTGTTGTGCAGGTTTCCTTTGAGGATGGGAACTGACAGGTCAGGTATAGAGTGATCACTTTGTGAAAAGTGTTCACCCACAGGTGATGTGGTGGTTTTGTCTTTTATCATTTTCCTGTGTGAGTTCTTTTGAGAGCATCATGATTGACTGGTTTTACCCACAAAGTTTTTTATTGGGGCTTTTCTTTCCTGAACCCCTCTTCTGGCCCTCAAACACCCCGCCCCCCCCCGCCTCCACACACACACCTCTCCAAGCTCATCACCAGAAGGAAGCTCCCCAAAGACCAGGACACACCAATTCAAAGCAGCACCAGACCCTGCCAGAACACCAAATGCAAAACCTGCAGACATATCTCCACTACAATGATCAACACCCCCACCCCACAGCACATCTCTCATGATCCATGGGTCCTAACACATGCTTATCATAACTGTGCTGTGCCTCATCCAGTGCACTAAATGTCCCACTAAAAATGATATGGGTGAAACCAGACAATCACTGTGCTCTGGTCTGCAATGAACTGGCACAGGAAAATGACGAAAGACAAAAACACCATATCACCTGTAGCATTTTCCTTAAGCGCTACAGTGGCGCAACTGCATCTGTACAGCTGCGCCGCTGCAGCACTGTGTGTGGAGATAAGCGCTTTGACAGGAGCAATACTACACACAAGCTTAGGTCAAGAAGTGGTGATGAATGACATATCCAAATGAAATTGCAGAGGGAATTCAGGTAGGCAGAATGTAAACCACCACTGGAATTTGAATGGCTGATCAAATGATTAGTCATTAACCTAGCATTATCTATTGGGGTTAGGTCGGTATAATTGCATCGAATGGATTTTCCACACCCCTGAGTGATGTAGTTATACCAACATAAACCTGTAGTGTAGATCAAGCCACAGAGAAAGTATCCTCTCAGAGACTTGGGAGGGGGGGAGCAGCTGTGTGCGTTGGATTTATTTTCTTAAATAAAAGAAAAATTATTATGTACTGAAAGAACATTTTGCTCTTTGAGAAAAGGTAACAATTAATGTGAAAGCCACTAGTAGCATATTACTTGTAATTAATTACATAAGCCTTTAACTTTATGAGCAGTGCTTAGAATACTGTATGTTGCAAGGCTGTTTGCAAGACCTCCAGACATCACTACCTATGTAGCATAATTAAAATGAATTATTACAGATTCTAACAAAACTGTTTAGCATACTGACACATTTGGGTTTTGAATGCTCACCCTGACAAAGTATAGCATTATGACGAAGTAGATAATGCCCATCGAAAATGCCACCTGCAACTTTCTTTAGTTTAAATGATTTAATACAACTTTCTTTTGTTTATAATTCCAGTTAGAAATCATGAACGTCTACAACCCCAAGCATCAATGCTCCTCAATATCTAATTTCACAGTTTTCTTAACACATATCATGTTATTTATTATAGTCAGTGTCATCCCAACACCTTTGTCTATTCCTGCTACATTTTAAATGGTTTAGCTGGCAAACCATCAATCATAAATCATGAAACATATTTTAACTTCAAGTAAGATCAGTTTAGAAAGAAAACAAGTCCTGTATGGTCTAATTGGATACATTACTCACATCTATAAGTGATAAATGCCTGTTCTGAGAGAGAATTTTTTTTCCAGATTCTTAGTGTAGTATGGACGGAATTAAAAATCTCCAGTTCCCTTGTAACCTGGAGCTACCAAAATATTGATAAAGCCAATGCTTTTAAGGGGAGAAAGGATCTTCAGAATTGAGTCTCAAAGTTCTGCAGTATATTCAGTGTTTCACCAATAAAATAAAAATATTATTGTCCCACTACATTTTAGTCACTAAGTAAACTGAGAAAGAACTTGTGTGCATTTTGCCAGAAATCTGTAATATTAGTGGGTATATAATATAATTATCTAAAGTGGATCAATATAGTTTTATTCTCTCTTGGTGTAAAAGGGCAAGAATGAGTTTTGTGGGAGTGGGCAGTTATGCTTATTTAGCATATGTTAAATCCCCTCCAGAAAGTTTTCATATCCAGAATATTTCTTCAGTTGGAATTGGACTAAATTTATTTCTCATACTTGACAAAGTCTATTGAATACTGTTATTTAAATAAGAATCCATAGGTGCATTAATCATGCTTTTTTCTGCATGCTATTAAATAACAATATTACATTAATAATAAAGTCACAGCAGAAACTTTTTTTAAAAAAGCAACCAACTAAATCACATACAAAAGAAGGAATCAGAAAGTCCTCATTTAGCAAAGATGTAAATCATTTCTTTAATGTCATTTTAATTCAAAAGAAAATAGATAATTTCACATATTCCATGAGGTCAATTGCACTAACCACACTGACCAGGTGGTGTTCATTTCATTTTACAGGTAATTTATTGTAGCTGCAACACTGACTCTGAGATGGTTCACACAAATAATTTACCTTAAGTAAACACCATTTGCCACTAATGATAGGGCAAAACAAACGTAAGGAGCATTTATGAAGAGTAACATCTCTCTTTTTCAGTTCCCATTTGCAAACTGATCTCTGTTGTTTGCAGATGAATTAACCATAGCTTGAAAAATCATTAAAGCCATCTGGTTTGATGAGAAAAAGAACTGCTGTGATCATTTTATTGTACTCACAGAGGCTAGGGACCATTTTACAATATTTTTAGCATCATTTACCCTAAATTTGACATGCTGTATAAAAAATGAGCAGTATTATCAGTTCTCATTGTGCCTATTTAGAAATACATTTACAGAGAAACCAGCTTATACAGGTAACTTGAGGTAATTGTTTTGTTGGTCTCTAACAGATGGATGACCTGTTTTTCAGCCATTAAAATCTGTAGTTTATGGTTTTCAATGAAAGCTTAATCTCCCACTGAAATATGGTCTAATAAACGTAAAAATATCATCAGTGTTTCACTTTCAAATTAATTTCTATGGTCCATTTAAATAAAAACTCAGTCCTTTTTCAAAAAGTCTTACAGTAAATAAAATGTAACAAACCATTTGGTTAATACTATTATTTGTTACTTTAAAAAAGCTACATACTGGACTCCTTTGACCAGAGACGTCTCACTTCAGAAACTGTAAGTCTTAATAACTTTCTGAATCATACATGTTCCCTTTGGCCCATGGTTTTCTCTTGCTTTTAAATCTCATTTAATTTTTGTGTTTTTTCTTTAATTTTTACTCAAATATACAACTGAGCCTTTTAGCAATATTTCAGGTACTGACCTCATCTTGAATGGCTCAAATGCACAATTGCACTATAGATATAACACAGCATTTCTCCTCCATAAATAATATATCATTATACCAAGTACTGAACTTCATTTTAAAACTTCTTCACATACTGTACATTAAAGCAGCTACAGGATCTTGTCCTTGCTTCTGTAAAGTGGAGCAGAGATTTTAAATATAGCTACTGTGTTTCTGATAATACACAAAAATTGATCAAAAGCATTGCTTAGAAATTATCTATCATTTAATGTGTGCCACAGACAAGCATTGCGGGCTACTTCTTTGGCACAGTGGGTTGTAAAATTGCTCTAACTGGGCCATTGAGGAAGCTCCTTATCATAGGGAATCCTTCATTATTTTCTGTATATGTGTATGAAACATGTCATGAATAAACCAGAACCAGGAAGGGGAATAGCAACTGTAATAGCCTTTAGGACTGTAACCGCTGGTACAAATTAGAGCAGCCCCTGGGCCGACTGTGACTTGCATAGAGGGCACCATTCCAGGCATAGGGGGAGCATGAAGGTGACATATAACCAACATTTCTACCCCTTGGGTTCTTCCTAGAGTGTGGCTCAGCTAGACTCCAAGTCTGGGGTCTGTTTATTGTCATGACTTTGTCATGGCAGGAGCCACCTGTTGGTAACAGTATCAAGATGGCTAGTCTTGCCATTGACTAGAGTCACTATTAAATGAAGAGCAACAAGTATCACAGTGGTGCACTGTTTCAGTTGGAAGTTTTGGAAGAGCTGTTTAGTCACAAAGTATTTCCTTGGGAAGATAAATTAGAAGACTTTAGAGGACAATACCGAATTTACAACAAAGCCAGATAATCCTTTGATTGGTTTAACACATACCTTGTAGTTTGTATTTTAAAATATGGGAGAGGAAACTGAATAGTCAACAACAAAAAAGTTTAGCTTTAGTAAGAGCACATTATTTAATAAAAAAATCTTGTCGTCCCCCCCCATTAAAAAATCCAGGCGTGTTGACTCTTATTGGATACTGAGATTGAGAAATCCCATATTTTACACTACTCTGAAGTTTAATAATTCCATGTTGCAGATAACCACTCCCAACACAGACAAATGTAGAAAGAGTCCATTTGCCATAGAAAAATATCTCCTTCATTTTGTGGGTGGGGAAACTGAGGCCCAGAGAGATTAATGATTAGCTCCCCTCAAGTCACAAACTAGGAAATCATATCTACATACCTGACTTTCAGTCCTGTGGGTTATTCACTGGACCATGCTGTTATTTTTCCAAAAATCTCTTATATTCTTATGGGAAGTATTTTATAGTATTTTTAAAATTTATTTTCTCCTTATAAACATAAAATAAGTTACCCGTGCACATCAACACACATACAGGTGAAAATATGTCTTTCAGAGCTCGCCTCCAGTCTCTGGTATAAAAACACATACTGTATCTCAGAACCATGAACGTTAAATTGACAAGGAACCCAATAAATCATCCAGATCCATTTATGTTTCTGCAATAAGAACTGATGCCTCAGTCTCATTCGCTCTAATCCTTTCTCAGATGCTTGACCTATAATTGGCATCATTCTGTCTTCCAATCAAGAGAAAAACATCTGCTGACGCACTCACACACAATGTTTCTTGCAAGGTTTTATAACCTTTTAGTCATATCTTTATGTTTACAGAGGACAAGAAAGTGATCACTAGGGATGTCTTTGGTTCTGTAACAGATCACGTGAAATGTCTGATGACTATGTAACAGAGGATTTGATATTTATCCAAAAGATGATTGTAAATAGTTGTTGAATTCTAGGCAGCACCAACTGTATTATCACAATGATTTCACCACAATATTTACTACATACTCTGTACTACTTCTAAGCACTAGATACCATCCTCTGTATAATAATATTCTCACTTGATCACTCACCACAATTTAAAAAAGGCCAGATGTTAAAGGATTGCCTTTTACATTGATGTATTTTTTTGCACTGATTCTCTTCTTACATGCATGTACTTTACGCTTGTCTAGCACAGACATCTATGACTAAAATAGTCTTCTCTGAATATCCTTCAACTGAAGAACAGTCTCACAAGAGAAATGATGGAAACACCATTCTTGGGACACTTAGAACAATACTTTGCAAAGCAGTAGAAATTGTACTGAAGGGAACACCCCTACAGTGGGAGATGGTTGAATGACCATATCTGGTTTTCCATCTCTGATTATATATGTTTCTATGACCATGCTTCCATCCAGGCTGGCTTACGTAAAAAAATGTGTTTGTTCCCCAAAGATCTTAACCTAGCTGTAAAGTTCTAACAACTATAATAATTAGGTGAACTACTTTGGACCTAATCGCACCTATCCCCCAGCAAGCACTGAGAGGGAGATAGTCTCACTCTTCTCTAACCTCTCAGCCTGTCTGCACTATTGTCCCATAGAGGAGGTGGTCCTTGCAAAACCTGGGTCTCAAAATCTTTGCAGAAATCAGGAGCTCTACAAAAAGCCAGGGCTGTGTATACATAAGTCCTGCACATCTGCACTACCCTGAAACATTGTTCCAGGGACAGTGGCTTGTGGGGGAGATGCAAAAGTTAGTCTGTTTCTCTCAATATTAACTGTGCTTCAGAACCCCTTAGGAGTTTATAAAGGGAAAATGTGCATACCACCACCACCGCCTTTTGCTCCCCAACCAGTCTCTTCCTCATGAACAGATCCCACCATCCTAAGGAAGACCTGTTTCTGGGAATAGGGAAACTATGCTGCAGAGGCAACAGTCCTATCTTCTTCAGTCCCAGGTGAGGAGCCATAGGGTTTTGCCTCATTGGTCCTTGAGGCTTTTGGCCTTTATTATGTTTTATTTTTTCTTCATTAACTAAGCAGTTAATATGGCTGCTTCCTCATTCATCCATCCAGCATAATACACAGATTCTCTCTCAAAGTTTATGTTCAAAGCCAAATTTTCTGGTCAGTAAAGCATTTAAGATGTACTGCCAACACTTGCTGATTCACAGAATGATTTTAGTCTCTGCTTCTTATTTTTGTACTTTTCATTTCCCTGAGCATTCTGTCCAGAAGCAATGGCATTTCGCTATCCTTGCATACGTGATCTGAGAAAATGTTGTTGATGCTTTTGATAGCGACTTCAGGTTGATTTGTCTTGAAATATTTATTTAATCTTTGTTTCAGTTACAATAATTGTGTTCTGTTTACTTCTTTTGCCTCATCCTGATTCCCTCCTAGGTACTCCTCAGCAACATGCAACCACATGAATGCAAGTTGGGCTGACTTTTGGGAAGGATATGTCTTAAATTTCCAAGAAGTGAAGTAGCTTTTTCCATCTCCTACTCAATTACTTCAGTCATTGTTTTCATGAGAGGGATTTTATTGTGTATGGAGAGCAAATGTTTATGCTACTGCTGTCATGGGCTTTGGAACCCATGAACATTTAGTGGGGCTAGCATAAAAGAGAGCAATATAACTTTTATGAGTTCATGCAATTGTGTGAGAAACGACAATGAGTAGAGCTCTGTGAACAGTAGGGAAAAAACTGTCCATAAATATTTAATCCTAGTGGAAAGTGAGCTCTGTGAACAGCAGGGAAATACTGTCCACAAATATTAATTCCTCTTGGAAAGTGAATGTTCCTTCAGTTGTATTTGTGAACCTTTCCTATTCACTTTTCACGAACATTTGCGCAATCAAGTTTTAGTGGTGTAAATACTTGTGAAAAGTTTCAAAGCCTGACTATTCTGTCATCACCAAAAGCTCATTTTGAATTGTAGATTCAATTTTAAAATAAGCAGTTTGCAATTCATGGCATGGTGGTGATTGTTTTAATTTTATTACAGTAGCACCGCCAAGATTAGGGCAATGTAACAGGCAGTCCCTGCATCAGAAGTTTTACAGTTTGACCAGAATAGGGCAGTTCCAGCTCTTATGAAAGTCAATGGAAAGATTCCCATTGATGTCCATTGGAGTTGGATTGGGTACTATACACTGGAATTACAATGGCCACTGCTAAACTGTAGCCACATCTTGAGTGAAACAACGGTTCAGTTAGCAACACTAAGATGAGACAGTTATTGAACAATATAATTCCCAGTGGGAATTTAGGAGGGAAGAATGAAATTTTGTGTGTTAGAATCTGTCAGAGGTACTGGAGTTTACACTTCTATGTTTATGAACTGTACCATGGACTAGTTAATGGCTACAAGTGGTCCGAACCTTGGTGTCATGTGTCATCTGACATATGAAAGCTGCAGCGTTACAGCACCCTCTGCGCTTTGGTGCTGACTCTGAAACAAGAGCACCTCCTATTGAATCACCAAACACCACTTAATGCAGCACCTGCAGTGTGTGAGATCCGATGAGCGCCAAGATTGTGTCTCTCTTAAGACTGATGGATTCTAAGTCTTACTGCCTTCATGATGATCAGTGAGTCTTGGAATTAGGAACAAAGGAATATCCCATTCTTGACTCTTATGGAAAAGAACTTCATAGAGGTTTGAGAATTCAATACAGGTCTATGGAATTCAATACAGAATTATATTCCTATTATAGAATTGTAAATGGTTTAAAAAACCTAGAGCCAGGATTTCTTTCTTTATTACAGTCTAACATTTGTATATTATATTAAGATCTCTAGAACCCTAATGGTTTCATCCTGGTTAAATTCTATAAGGCTTTTGAATAAAGAAAAATGTTATCAAATTTGTCTTTGAGAAATATTTAGTGAAAATTTAAACAGTGTTCTCTCATTCTTGTGCTACCTTTCTTTATACAACAGACATCAAACACTGTGACTGAAACAGAATCCAACAAATCCTCATCCAAACAAGCCCAGGCAAATCAAAATCCCTTTCATGGAAATCAACCTTCCAACCAAATAGGCAGCTGCATGACACTGTAAGTGAGTGCATTAGGCTATCAACCTGAGGAGTGGAGGTTTAATTCCTGTCATTACGTAGAAAGGCAAACAAATGTTGAGGTCTTCTCCAAGTCCATATTTGTGCACACAACCAAAACACACCATACATTTGATCAGTAATGTTCAAGGGAGGGCCAGGTCTGGAACAGCAGGCTTAATGCAAGTAAGGACAGAAGTGCATTGACAGAGCTCTGTAGGGCAGTTTGCACAATGCCTACAGCCATGCCTGTCTCACATCAATGTTCGTTAGTCCCTGATTTTGGTGAATTCTAAATTCATTCACTCATTGTTTTAAAATAAGTTAAAATCAAAGGACCAGATTATACTCTTCATTTGTGAAGGAGGAGGAGTCAGCAGATCCTGGTCTAGGAGTCACTGAAGGTGTGGATACCACCTTGTGCAGTATCATTCTGCCCTTCCTTTGCCTCTACAGAAGATCTACATAGGGCTTTAAATGGGGGTTACAGGCCACTGGCATTGGTGTTTGAATTAGGGGGGCTGCCACACCCCCGGGCTTGAAGTGGTTTCCATTATGTACAGGATTTATAGTTTGCTTCAATGACTCTCAGCACTCCCACTATACAAATTGTTTCAGCACCCCTGTCCACTGGTGGAGAAGGAGTGCAGAAATGACATGCAGGCAGTATTGTCTCCCACATGAAATCCACAGGACTTCTCTAAATAAGTTTACTTTGATCCTGACAGCATTAACTTGACCACGCTTCTCTGGGATCACAATTTAGGAATAAATTTTGAGGTCTGTGACCGACAGCCTCAGTGCACAACCTGTCAACACAGCCCTTGCAGAAAACATGCTGGCAGATCACCATAGAGGGGTTAGGCTCCAGTGACAGGCCCTAGCTCTCTGCATGAATGATCTGTACTTCAACAGATCCCTGAGATATGCATGGGTTTTGCCTGAAAAATGCACTGGAGACTTTCTGAGGAGAAGTTAGGAAGGATGGCCTACTGAATAATGCACTAAACTGGGACTCGAAACCTGGATTCAACTCTTGGCTCAACCACAGACTTCCTGAGTGATCAGGATTAAGTTATTTAAACTTCCCAGTGCCTTAGTTCCCTCATTATAAAACAGGGGAAATTATTTCCAATCCCATGGGTGAGGTGCACACATACTACAGTGATCAGGGCCATATATTCTGTAATAGGTAGAGAACCTCATAGAGTTTCTTCTCTTGAATGAGAGTAGCTTTCACAGTACCTTTACATTTACCATTGCAAATCAAAGATTCCTGCTACTGTTCACAGCTATTATAGTTAGCCTACACTTACTGATTCCTCTTTTCCCATAACTCTTTGGAAAATATCATTTTCTTTGCTTTTAAAGACACACAGATAGTTGAAAAAAATGTCCTATTACTCTTCAAAATCTTGGAGCAAATAAGTGGATTGTCTCACTGTGGTAACAGGAAACTTTTAAATTATCTTCACTTTAAATGTGTTTCTCTATCCTTTTCTAATTTCCACTACCATTTTTTACCATTGGACAAAGGATGAAGGAAAACGTTGGATATTACTGTGAATACATTATACATTTTACTTGTGCAGTAGTTGATCTATTCTGTTCCTGGAAAATTGATTTTTATTAGCTTATTTTAAGTTTACCTTGATCCAGTTCCAGATCTTACATACCTACCTCACCCCTAGATTAGCTTCTGATACTTTTTGAAACTGAGATTTTATTCTTCTTTTAACTGCTTCTGAAATATGAATTATGACCAGGAGATTTCATTTTGTCTTTTTGTCTCTTTTTGTCTGACCTTAATAAATGTCTTATTTTGAACAGATGAAGTTGTACCTTACAACCCTGTGAAATTACATGACTGAAATTATTAGTTACATACATTAATAGAAGCACTTTTATGTATGTGTGGCAATGTATAATGCACGTGTTTATATAAATTTGCTATTACATCTGGGAGTGTGTATCACACAGTTCTGTGATTTATCACATGGACAACACTTCCCGTGTGTGTGTGTGTGTGTGTGTGTGTGTGTGTGTGTGTGTGAGAGAGAGAGAGAGAGAGAGAGTGTGTGTGTCAGGGCCGGCTCCAGGGTTTTTGCCGCCCCAAGCAGCAAAAAAAAAAAAAGAAAAGGTCACGATCAGCTCTACTGCCACCGCTCCAGTCTTGGGCGGCAATTCGGCTGCTGGTCCTTTCCTCCGACAGGGAACGGCACCAAGAAGGAGCACCTTGAATGGGTCCCTGGCTATGGGGTAAATACTCACAGGTTCCAAAAAGGCAACTGCACCAGCATAGTCCAGTGACCACTGTGCCAAGCACTCTGAGGTATCTGGATGAGTAAGATTACAAGAGTGGCTTCTTGGGCATGATGCATAAGATCCAGCATCTGACTCAGATGACAAGTCTTCCTTTGGGGATCATGGGGTACAGTTTCCATCAGTGATGGAGACCAGTGCCAGAGCAGGGAAGCTTGCCCCAGGGCCAGCAAAGATGGCTTCCCTCTAGAGAGCACCATTGGGCCCCTAACTGGACAGCAGCTAGAGGCCACATCTCTTTCTTTTCATCCACTGGTATCACCACCTCTTGTACTGCTGGTGACAGCAGAACCAGGAGCACCAGTAGATCTCTGGTTGCATCAAATGCCTCCGAGGTGGATGGCATAGCTACAATGTTGGCACCACATTGACCTTCTGGTACTTATGGATCATCAGGGACCAGACTAAATGGATCCTGTAAAAAGCTCATAGTCAACAGTGCTGTTTGCAGAGCTGAGGCAGAGATGTGGCCTAATCTAGATCGCACTGCACTCTGCTCTCCATGCCCAATCTTCTCCTGACTTAGGGAACAGCCCCTCTCAGCCTGCTGTTTCTTGTGTTTCTTTCTCAGCACCGGGGTTGGTGAATGTTGCTGAGATTCCTGCATGGTAGGAGGAGCACTCTGCACGAATATACTCAGTGCTAAGTCCAACTGGCTTGGCTCAGAGAAGGGTCTGAATGTCACGTCCATTAGCCACTTCTGACATGAACCTTGTCCGAGCACTTGAGGCAGTTAGAGCGCAGCTTACTCAAGGGCATAGCCTTGTTGCAGGAGGCGCAAGGCTTGAAGCCTAGTGACCAGGGCATGCCTTGGCAGTGAATGAAACACCACCACTCAACAAGAGGTGTCAACTATACTAACTAATTATTTACACTAAAAGTATATGAAAGTTCAAAAAAAAAAAAAGTCCACTGAGAACAGCTTGCCACCGCAAGGAGAGCAGTTCCAATGACTGACATAGGCGGTAAGAAGGAATTGAGGGGGCACAGGGTTGGCTGAGGCCTATATGCCAGCACTATGTCCACATGGCACTAGAGAGCACCAGAGCCACCTTGATGGATACCATGGAGGGAAAAATTTCCAGCAACTGTGCTCCAGGTGCACACACACCTACAATGGAACGGACATGTGCAAGCACTCGAAGAAGAAATGTCATATCTTTGGGGCTAATATTTCACAGCCCTGTAGAGCTAGAAGCACAAGTCTGATATCATTAGGAAGGGGAGGTAGATTTTAGTCCTGGAATGTTCCCAGATTACAGACTTCAGAGTGCTTACACTTTTAAGGTATAGAAAAGCAAGTCAGGAGAAGACTGGGTTTGGAGAGCAGAGGCGTCTCTTGCTCTGATGACAGAGGGACTCTGATGGAACCCAGACTTCAAATGTTGTGCATTGCCCTTTTAGAGGCACAACTTAAACTCTCACCCTTGCTAACTAAGGGTATGTATACACAGGGGCTTGGAAGTGTAAATTCCAGCTCAAGCAGACGTATTTGCACAAGCTCTGATGAAGCTAGTACGCTAAAAATAAAAATGTGTTTGCAGTGTTATGTACGCAAGATGAGTTAGCAACCCCAAGTACATCCCTATGATTTCAGAGGGGGATGTACTTGGATTGGCTAACCAGTCCTTACCACCCCAATAGCATTGCTATTTTTAGCACAGTAGCTCGCACAGAGCTAGACATGTATGTCTACCCAAGCTGCAAATTACGCGTCTAGCTCCAGTGTAGACATAGAATTATAGGACTGGAAGGGACCTCAAGAGGACACCTAGTGCAGTCCCCTGTGCTCTTGGCACACCCTCAGGCACTTGTCATTACAGGCAGAGACATACCAGAAATTTCTCGAATGCCCTTATTTTAAACTCTCAAACAGTCTGAAAATAGTTTTTCCTGGGACATACAAAATGTATGCTGGCACGGGGTTGTGTGTGATCTAAAAGTTCAATTGATTAGGAGGAGCTGTATAATTCACTCATGACATTGCAAACAAACAACATGGAAAGAACAGTAAATATGTGTCTGGGACTATTAGGTCACTTGTTAGCATGCTGCTTGCCAGACTTCATGTATGGCCCTTCCCCATAATTATGGCAGCAATAAGTGTACACCCCATCCAAACATCACATGAACAAGAAAGGCCCAGTCCTGCTCAAAGTCCTATGAGACCCCATTTGTTGGTTGGCCCTAGAGAATGTATGAAAGGGAGTTCCCGACTTTGCCCACATCCTGATGGTGACACTCATCACAGCTGCCTTGGTTGGGGTGCCCACTTAAACCATCTGACAATACAGGAGACCTGGGCCAAGGACAATTTGACACTGCATACGAGGGAATGTCTACGCTGCAAATAAAATCCTGCAGCACCAAACCCTAGAGCCTGGGTCAACTGACTTGGGCTCATGGGGCTCTGGCTGCAGATCTAAAAATATCATTGTAGATGTTCCCACTTGAACTGGAGCCTGGGCTCTAAGACTCTATCCCCTTGCCATGGTTCAGAGCCTGGTCTCCAGCCTGAGCCCGAGCCTCTGTACCGCTATTTTTAGCCCTCCAGCCCAAGCCCAAGTCAATTGATCTGAGCTCTGATCAGGAGTGCAAGTAAGGTGGTACACCACAGTACCGGCAAGAGATTTTTAGTGGGTACAGGGTACCGGAAAGACTTGGGGATGCTAGCCCCTACCCTTGTAGGGAGGGGAAGAGGTGGAGCTGCACTCTGCTCCTTAAAGGAGCAGACCATGGCTAGGGAGGGCATTCATTCTTTATATGGATTTAACAGCACAATACATATGCTAACAAACTTAAACAAAGGCTTTGTTGGATGGAATATGCTGCTTTTGGACACTGGCACCCAGAAAGAATTTCTGTTACTATTTTTCTGATGAATGTACCTGATTGACTTTCCTTTACCAAGCAGAAACTAGGGACCAGCTGCTGGCTGTCTTTGCAAATGAACTCAGTCATGTTGGTAGTGAAGACATATCCTTAGATAAAAATAAGCTGACAGAAGCATAATTTGGGCATAAGGGAGGCACTGATAGTGTGTTTAGGGAAACTGGAGTGATTGTCCTTCCTATCCTTCTTTAATTTAAGAAGTGTTCAATTTGGGGTGCTGCTGGATCCTCAATGACACCTGGAAGTACAGGTGGCACCAGGGGCCCAAAGCATCATTTTACAACTACATCTGTGTAACATTTTAGACAGGTAATGGAGGTCTTGGAGGGGGTGGGGAAAGCGTGGGGGCCCTGGTCTGAGAGTGGGATGGGGAGGAGTCAGATGGAGGGTCACATGGGCTGGTCATGTGTTTCCCCCCTTGTGTCCCTCCCATGCATACAGTACAGGCAAGAAATTATTTCTACTTGCACCACTGGCTCTCATACTCAGGGCTGCAGGGTTTTCTTTGCAGTGTAGATATACCCTGAATGTCCTGGAGATCAGGGCCATCTCCCTATTCTGTGGAGCGCCCAAGTGCAGATACCAATGGACAACACCGCCACAATGCATCATATAAACAAATGAGGCCAAATTGGGTCATTCCCCTGTCTGCCAGGAAGGTATCGGACTGCGGAACCTTCCAGCTGTGAATAGCAACCTCACAGACTTCTTAGGCATCCATGCAATAACTAGCCTTCTTGGGTGCTGGCTGGTGAGTCTTGCCCACATGCTCAGGGTTTAGCTGATCGCCTTATTTGGGGTCGGGAAGGAATTTTCCTCCAGGGCGGATTGGCAGGGGCCCTGGAGGTTTTTCGCCTTCCTCTGCAGCGTGGGGCATGGGTCGCTTGCTGGTGGATTCTCTGCAGTTTGAGGTCTTCAAACCAGTTTTGAGGATTTCACTAACTCAGTCCTGGATTAGGGGTTGTATAAAAGTGGATGGGTGGAGTTCTGTGGCCTGCCTTGTGCAGGAGGTCAGACTAGATGATCATATTGGTCCCTTCTGACCTATGAGTCTATGATTCTATGAGCCACAGGTGGTCACTACTGAAAGCCATCGCTGAACCAAAATTTTGCCTCTATTTGCCACAGAGGATGGCACCAACTGTGTGAGTTACTGCCCCAGAGGTGGCATGAGCCAAGTCCTTATCAGACGCCTTACTTGCTGCAGTTGTCGCCAGGCTTTCTATATTCCTCTCCCCTCATTCCTAGAGTAATAGCCAAAGTCTGATAGGATGGGGTGAGGGCACACAGATCCTGATAGTTGTCTATTAATTGAAATATTTCTTACTGACAGACCTTTTATAATAAATAATATAATGTATGGAGATATACCTATCTCATAGAACTGGAAGGAACCTTAAAGGTCCTCAAGTCCAGTGCCCCGCCTTCACTAGCAGGACCAAGTACTGTCCCTGATAGTTTTTTTCCCCCCCAGATCCCTAAATTGTCCCCTCAAGAATTGAACTCACATCCCTGGGTTTAGGAGGCCAGTGCTCAAACCACTGAGGGGAGGGTGAGGAGATGGGCGCAGTATTTTGCATGTCCACCAGCACCGGCGGATCCACCAGTTGGTCGGTCTCTGGGCATGGCACCAAGAATGTACGTCCCACCAACGCCTGCCTTGGAGGCCAGAAGAGGGAGGCTGACAGTCATTCTGAGGCCCTGGCCACCAAGCGAGCCCCCACCAGGAGCTGTGGTACCGGCAGAGCAGGCTGTTTGACCTGGCTCGCCTTACCCATCGATGGATGGCTATGAAGGGAGGCTGGGCCGATGTATGACCTGCCACTGTCCCTGGACCAGGAGGAGTGGCGGTGCTGAGAGCTGTGCTGATCTCAAGACTGCGACCCCGACGTGGCGGACTGATACAGTCGGTAACAGCTGCTCGGTGATTGGCTCTGGCGAGCAGATCTGCAATGGCAAATCGACAGCCATTGATGCTGGGGACTGCAGAAGCAGTGCCAGGATGGGGTCCTGGAGCAAGATGACGAATGAGAATGGTGTTGACAGTCGTGTCATGACCAGCTACGATAGCCCTTCCAAGATGAGGATCTACGGAATCACCTGCCTTGGTCCTATTGGTGTTCACTCCTCGAGGTGGGGTGGTGCCTGGAGCCTCTGTCAGATGGAACCCTGCCAGACAACCTGGTGGGAGTTGACGGTGACTCACGTGGACTACGCATGGAATGGTCGCTGTGCGGTTAACGGCTTCGGGAATGTTCCCTTGACTGAGTCCAGTACCGAGTCAGGGGCGACTGCGGAGATCCCAACGGTGGCTTGCCTCTGGAATGCAGGGCCAACATTGGCAGTGCTCCTGGTACCAGCGTGGACATAAAGTCCCAGGCTGCCTGCAGGGCCTCTGGCGTGAAGGGCATCAGGAGAAGCCTGCTCTGAATGGGCCGGGCTACTCCACTCGACTTGAGTAGGAGGCCTAGAGGCCAATGGGGATTGAGAAGTGGCCAACATGGGGCTAGCCTCTGCCCCAGTTTTACTCCAGTGCCACAGCAGAGAAGGCCTCCTCTTAGCCTTCTTGGCATGCCCCATGGACAGGGAGCGGTGCTGACTAGTAGATGGTGCTGAGGAGTCGCCGTGCACCAACACCGTGGTGCCCGGTACCGACTCGGAGAGGTACACCAGGATAGCCCAGCACCTAACATCTCTCTCTCTCTCGGTGTGTGTGTGTGTGTGGGGGGGGGGGGGGGCGATGTAAGATACACAACTTCAGCTACAGGAATATCATAGCTGAAGCTGATGTATCTTATTTTGACTTACCTCCTGTCCTCATTGTGCGAGATCGATGGCCGCAGGTCCCCTGTCAACTCCGCTACCACCGCTTGCTTTGGTGGAGTTCCGGGACTGATATATCATGTCTAGACGAGACACGCTATATCGATCCCTGATAAATCGATCACTACCTGCCGATCCGACAGGTAGTCTGGATGTACCCTTAGCCTAAAAGACTTGGGCTTGTTAAAGTAGTTCCCTGCCTCTTTGTGGGAATCTCATCACAGAGCATCTCTTAAATGGCTTATGTAATCTCCTTCCATCTCTCCCCAGATAGCAAGGCATGCTCCATGTGGGTGCAGGCAGCCTCTTCAGCCTATTTTAGAAATGTTCCAGTATGTGAGATCCATATGGCAGCAATGCAGAACAAACCATTGATCTATGTTAAACACTGTGCCCTTGATATGGAAGGTAGGTGTGATATCAAGTTCAGGAGCTAAATGTTTCAATTATTATTTGACCACAATCTACAGGTGAAACTCCTCATTCTCATCAACAGTGGGATTCACACTGGCACATACTTGAAAAAGAAAGAATGGAGACCCTACAATGACTGTGGTTCTTTGAGATGTTGTTCTCAGTGATTTGCCCACCATCTCTGCTTTCAGAGTCCTCAGCAAACACAGGCTTTGAATGGCAAAGGAACTGAGGGAGGAGTGTGGCATCCTTGCTGCTTGTGCCCTCATTTGAGAGCATGAAGAGGCTCAGGGCCCATGTGTTACCCCCAATGGACATTGCTAGGCAAACACACATGAGGCTCAAGTGGGATCCACACAGACTATTGCATCTTGAAGACCAGTAGTTAATGTAGGATAAGTAACTGTTCTTTCTTAAGCACGAGTCCCATATGAGGAGAGATTAAAGAGGCTAGGACTTTTCAGCTTGGAAAAGAAGAGGAAGGGGGATATGATAGAGGTATATAAAATCATGAGTGGTGTGGAGAGAGTGAATAAGGAAAAGTTATTTACTTGTTCTCATAATATAAGAACTAGGGGGTCACCAAATGAAATCAAATTAATGGGCAGCAGGTTTAAAACAAATAAAAGGAAGTTCTTCACACAGCGCACAGTGAACCTGTGGAACTCCTTGCCTGAGGAGTTGTGAAGGCTAGGACTATAACAGGGTTTAAAAGAGAACTAGATAACCTACATGAATTTAAGTCCATTAATGGCTATTAGCCAGGATGGGCAAGGAATGGTGTCCCTGGCCTCTGTTTGGAGATGGATGGCAGGAGAGAGATCACTTGATCATTAGGTTCACTCCCTCTGGGGCACCTGACATTGACCACTGTCAGTAGACAGGATACTGGGCTAGATGGTCTGACCCAGCATGGCCATTCTTATGTGCCAGTATTCTACTGCTCCCTGTGAATGTGTTATGCTCTATTCCAGTGGCTAGCCAGCAAAGGGACTAGCACTCTCTCCTGTAGCTAAAATAGTGAGAGCCTTAGCTAGGAATCTGAATTTGAAAGTGTTCAAACCCTGCTGCTGAGCTTCCTGAGGGGACTGCTAGAGCTGAGTGTGATTCACTGAGTGATAGGGTGGGACTCACCAAAATTCACATTTCAGCCATTTGGCTTGTATAACCCACTGGTCAGCATGCGTTAGACATCCCTCTGTACCCCATCCACAGATCATGTGTCAGCAAGCTGTAATTGCTCATGCCTTTTAGCTCTGGATGTCATTGGTTCAATCCTTGAGGTTAGCCAAGATGTTTGAAGGCTGAGTGATATGCTGCCTCCTGCCTGGGAGGGCCGAGGAACAGAAAGTCCAATAGGTCGGCATACACACCCTTACATTCTAAAGCAAAATCTTAGGAGTGAGCTCAAGAGTATTAGGGCAGAACTTCCCAGATCCATGGACTTGTGCCAGTCAGATCTCCTGATGTGTAGAGATAATTGATATAAAAGGGTTTGCTGTAGAGCACAAGTTTGAAGCTGGGATACGTGTTGTATACTATATGAATGTGGAAAGCCATGCCAAAGTTTTTCCCCGTAGCTTTTTATTTTTCTGCTTCTGCATTTTTGGATGGATGGGGCATGTCCTGCTGCAACTGCACCTGCCACTAAATTTGTGTGTGTTGTTATAAGGTGTTAGTTCAGGATGGCTATATTACTCACATATGGCTCTTGATTTTTTTGTGCAAAAGTCATGCATTTCCCCCAGTACACAAATGTGTCAGTTTCATTTCCCCTTAAAAATAAATTTAAAAAACCCAATGTCAGCAATCACGCGCCAGCTTACAATAGACCTTTGTAAGGACAGTGTTTGATATAAGGGGGATTCAGTAACAAAACAGATTCTAGTTTGCAAGTCTTTCCTGTGGAAACTTTCACTTTTAAAAAAACAAACAAAAAGGTAAAGCTGAAATCCCGTCGTGCTCCCCCCTCTGACTTGTGCCACCTGATCCTTTTTTTTCCTGCACTTCACTCATGTACTCTCTTCTTCAGTCTTTTATAGTCCCAGCTCCCCCTACTCCCGCCCCCAACCTATAATTAGAGGTCCAGGAGAAGATCCTATGATCCAAGAAACCATCTTCCCCATCATTTATGTTAGCTGCCTGAGCTAAATAAATAATGGGCCAGTGATTGTGTCACTTACTGAAGGCTGAATTATAATCTTAGGGCTTGTCTACACAAACACTTTGTGTGTGGCAAGCCTGCCGCCAACTGTCTGTGTGGACCTTGCTGCCATGCACTAAAAGTTCCATGAGATTTGCTCTACCCTGCTTTGAAATGGAAGTAGGGAACTTTTAGTACACGGCAGAAGGGCTCACATGGACACAGTGCGCAATAAACTAATGCGGGGGGGGGGGGGGGCTTTGTATTCCAGCTTGCTGCACACTACATATTTGTGTAGCCAAGCCCTTAGAATCCATCCTTGTAAAGGACTTGTGCACCTGAAAAACAACCTATCCTGTTGCCTGCAGGATGGCAGTAAGTTTCCCTTACCCTGGAGAAGCTTACTTCCTCCTGTGTGTATAGGTAGCTACTCTGGCCCATGAGTGAAAAGTGGAGGGGGCAAGACTCCTCCCTCTCTCCAACCCCTCCCTGCCTACCAGCTCCCAGTGGGCAGCCTGGGGTGAGCAGCCCTGCACTCCCCCCGCTTGCAGCCAGCATGGGGATCTGAGCAGGAGATGGGGGGATTAGTCCCTGTGCAACTAAGCTGGCTGCTCTAGCCTGGCATGGTGGAGGAAGGGTGACAATCTAGCCCTGAGTAAGTAAGTTTGTCTGAATAAGCACTGTACAAAAATAGTGTGAACAGGACTCAGTCCACAGGTAGCAAATGAGATTCTTAACGCCATTCTTTGCTGTAATGCAGCATCTGGTTCTATGGCTTCATTTCAACTCTTGGAGTTGTTCTGCACTACCTCTGGCATTTGGACCCCAACGCTGACTGCTATACTCAGCTGTCTGTAACCCTCCCACTGACTGCAATGAGAGGTTTGTTTGAGCAAGGACTTCATGCTTGAGCCCATCGAGTCTGTTATTGTTACTGGCAATTTATTCCATACCCCAGCACCCACTCAAGAGAAAGCAACAAACTTTTTATTTTAGCATCGGCTTAAAACGTTTGGGCTAGATCCTTAATACTCTATGCAGCGAGAGAAAGGAATGCTGCTGGGCCATTGGTTAGGGAGCTGGGGGTGCATGTGGGTTCAAGTACCTGTTCTACCCCAGGGTGCCTGTAGGATTCTTGGGCAACTCCCTTAGGGCCAGATCTACAAAGGGACTCGGGCAGCTTTGTACCTATTCATCTGCAAACCCTTAGGTGCCTACAGGGTTGGGTTGCAGCTGAGTGGGTGTTATGAGGATGTCAGTTACACCCAAAGTGTCAGTTAGGCTGTGGGACTTAGGTGCCTATCTGAGCACCCTAACCACTGGGCCACTGTCCATTATGGAGTGGCGGTCTCTCTGGGTATGCCTACACAGCAGGAGAAAAAGACCTGCAGCAGAGAGTCTCAGAACCCAGGTCAATTGACTCAGGCTCCTGCTGCAAGGCTAAAAATAACAGTGTAGCTGTCCTGGCACAGGCTGGAGACCTCCCCACCCCCTCACCCCCCATACCAGGTTTCAAAGCCCAGACTGAATATACTGACCAGAACTGCATATCACAGGCCAAAAATAGGGCCAGAACCTCAGCCAGTGGCTCTGTTGACTTCAGTAGTACTAAGCTGATTTACAGCATCTGGCCCATTGTCTTTGCTGACTTTTTTTATACTTTGTGAATAATTTCTCTGCATTTACATCCTGTAAGTCTAGGCATATTGCAAACTCTCATTTGCTCTTTTAACAGCTACCAACCACTGTGCAGGGAGGTAACTACATTATCAACAGTCACACCAAAGTCAGTTCTGATCTTTCTGGCTTCAGGGATAAAGTTACTGGGCCAGAGTCATCATCCCTAGTGTACATCACAAGAAGTTTGGCCCACTAACTACCAAGCACACTGCTTCGAATTATCTCCTGGGGTGGGGAGGGGGGGAGACGGGAGCACTCTTATCTTGGTTTACTACTTCAGCACTTATTTAAGTCCTTTACGTCCTTATCTAAAACACCACCATCTTCCAGGTCCCCTAATGTGTCTCATGGTTTTACTGCTACTGTCACTGTCCCGTTCTGCATTTTCCTGCTTTTTGTGATTCTCTCTCATTCTCATTCTCTCTCATTCCCTAAGTCCATTGGTGCCAGAAGTCCATTGCAGGTTCCAGGAGCCTATTGCTTGCAAGCCCTTCCACTGATTCTCTCCATTTAGGAAGGAACAATCAATTGCACACATAGAAATGGGAAATGACTGCCTAGGAAGGAGTACTGTGGAAAGGGATCTGGAGATCATAGTGGACCACAAACTAAACATGAGTCAACAGTGTAACACTATTGGAAAAAAAAAACTGAACATCATTTTGGGATGTATTAGCAGGAGTGTTGTAAGCAAGATATGAAACGTAATTCTTCCGATCTATGCCACGCTGATTAGGCTTCAACTGGAGTATTGTGTCCAGTTCTGGGAGCCACATTTCAGGAAAGATGTGGACAAATTGGAGAGAGTCCAGAGAAGAGCAACAAAAATGATTAAAGGTCTCAAAAACATGACCTCCGAGGGAAGACTGAAAAAACTGGGTTTGTTTAGTCTGGAAAAGAGAAGGCTGAGAGGGGACATGATAATACATGAAAGGTTGTCACAGGGAAGAGGGAGAAAAAATGTCCTTCTTAACCTCTGAGGATAGGACAAGAAGCAATGGGCTTAAACTGGACATTAGGAAAAATTCCTAGCTGTCAGGGTTGTGGAATCTCCATCACTGGTGATTTTTAAGAGCAGGTTAGACAAACACCTGTCAGGAATGGTCTATAGTCCTGCCAGTCCTATGATTCTATCCATGTTCCCCCCCTCACCCTCTGGCTGCATCATCCTTGACTAGACCAGGAAAGCACATGTACACATCTATTCTCCCATCTATATTTTCTTCTATTTTCCAGCACCTTCTACTCTGCATTTCCAGCTGTTAAGGGCCAAAGTATAGCTGCCACCCAGCTAGAGAAGGCAGGGAAACAACAGTTTCCCCTTTTGTCCCACCACCCCAGGACAGGGCTGAGATCAGGCCCTCTGGTTCTTCTGTGTGCAGGGACTGCTCTCTGCTAGCTCTCCTGGGTCACAATTCACCCCCATGGGAGCAGGCGCAAGTGATGGCCCCGAGTGATGGCCCCCACCTCACCTCCCCGCCAGCCTTGGGTCTTGGTTGGCCCTACAGTGGAGCGAATGTTGCAATTTCTGAAGTGGGTGTGCTCCCTCTGGGACAGAGGGGAGCTTTGAGAGAGCAGTGACTTCTGGTGAGCCCACTGCAGAGGTGTGGCAATTTATGTACATGCCACTCCCAGTGGAAGGCTTTGGTTAAAAGTCACAGCACAGTTCTTTGCAGTATGTTCAACATGCCACTGAGGTGCTAACTTCATGGAGTGCCATAAATGCCACAGCACTGACACTGGACCACACTACTCAGTGAGAAATCATGGGTGAATGAAAAACTACCTTAACAAGACTTGAACAGACACATGGAGCATCATTGTTCAGAAAAATTAATGATAGAAATCCCTCAACTCTCTGCTTCTAGCATTCTTGCCCCAAGTAACACTTTCAGTGGCATAGCATATACTGCAGATTGCATAGAAATCAGATTCATTAGGTCCAGAGGGGAGGACTTTGAAATGTCTGTGGCCCCAGGCATCATGCTGTTCTGCCACCTTCTCCTCAGTGTAAGGCAAGTCTGACTGTGGTCTCAAAGGGCATGGCCTATGGAACTAGCAAGTAAAGCAAAGAAGCAGTGACTGAGACTCACCAGGAGAAGCAAATGCAAGCCCAGATGCTCTCAAGCACCATCGTTATATCTCTCCGTTAGCTTCCTCCTAGCACTATGGCAGGCTCCATTCCTCTGCTATCAATAGTGTTGACTACATGTTTCTGATTCCCCCCAACAGGGCTGAGTAACAGAAGATAATACTGCCCTGTAACAGCATTAGTATAAACTGAGTTCTCAAAGTAGGAGATGAGCTAGTGTTTTTTGAGAATAGATGTACAGCATTGGTCTGAGGTGGACACCTGCCCCTTCCAGCCTACGTATGCCCTCTTTGGCAACTCCACTGTGGTCATCTGAACACAGGGGGGGCTCCATGGGAGCGTACCTTGGAGGCTTATTACAGGAATTTCCTGTAACAAGTTGTTACCAATTTTTTCTTTCCACAGCAAGGAATGGGGATCCCATTTACTAGGGAAGTGAAATGGCCCCAGCTCATGCAGTAAGACAGGAGAATAACAATTATTTTTAGCTACCCAACTCAGAGGCACTGGCAAGCACTGGTGGGTATGTGCAGCACTTTGAAGATAAAAATAATAAATATTTGGCGCATCTAATACCATACATTTTTAAGGTGCTGCAGTAATGAATACTTATCATCCCCTTTCGGACAAACACGTTTGGAAACATGCACGTTTGGAAACATACTCCCTGAAAGCATTAAGTAGGACGAGGGAGCAATGGTTGCACTTACATGAAGAACCTGGCCTAACATCCTTCATGAGAAGCTAGCGTCCACACATAGAGCCATTAACTAGTCAAAGACTTGCCTGTGTCTTCCCTATAGTAGCTCATCTTTTGCACATGCCACCGAGGTGTTGTCTGCTATTAAAAAGCACAAAGCAAAAAAAATGCAAAAAAAATGCACTTTACTAGCTGCAACTGTTCTTTAAGGATGGACTTGACCCCAGAGCAGTCAGGCATTTCCCCACCCCTCTGACAAATATATTTGCTTTGGCATCAGAAATATTGGTTAAATTTCATGATATAATCACATACACACTGCCTGATCGCCTTTTTTTGCTTTAACATTTTGTGAGAAGTAATGCTAACCACCGAAACAGACCCGTCAGTTCCTTTCTTCCAAAAGGAGAACTTTATACTACATTGCAACAAGCTCCTCTCCAATTAAAATACACAAGAACCTTGCAGAAATCAGCTGCCAGATTTATTAATCTACCTGAAAACAAAACAAAAAAAATGGAATAAAACCAGAACTTTAAACAAGCCTTTTAGGTACAATTTCAAAGGGTTAATCAGTTCAATGAAAGCCTTTCTTCTTTTGCTGGGAGATCATGTAATGTTGGGCTGCTTGCTTGTTTTGTTCAGTGAGTCACTACCATACACCGTGTGTGTGTGTGTGTATATATATATATATACACACACACACGTACACACACAGACATATATATTCTCTTTAAATATTACACATTTGATGCAATGTTCTTTTTTTTCAAGACCCACCTCCCTCCCACCAATGCCCTGCTCCAGACAGGAAGTGCTCCACAAATGACATTAATGGAATCAAAACAGATCAAAGGACTTTTAATCAAAACGTGTTTCCTTCTAATCTTATTTCAATGGAAGCCACAATATTCAAAGTTCTAACTTTTCCCCTTCTTGGTGAAACTGCTACAGCTTCAGTGGTCTTGCTTTGATTTTGGGTTGATCACTGAAATTTTAAGTGCCACTGAGACCTATAAATTATTGACAGAACAAGATGGCATATTAAGGCATATATACACCCATGAAATATGTTGCCCTATGGGATTCAGGTGAATTAGATGCATGCCCAGAGAGTTCTTCTACACCTTTGGTCTCTAGCAGTCACTGCTTTTTAATTTTGAATGAATTGCATACAAAATCATTTATAGCTTACTGGCTTCTTGATTGACATTGAGTGGAAAATTAAGCCACCACCAAGGGGTGTCTTTGAAATCACATATATTACAATTACAATTATTGTTTTATGTTTATAAGTTCATCTTTGCTTTCTCCCCTAGATTTGTTATGGAATTGGAAAGTGAGGCACTCCTGTGAAGTAATAGCTTTTTAAATTTCACTGGGCTCTTCAAATCCCATTTTTTTACCCTCTTCAAACTCGGAAATGTTACATTTCAGAAAAGGTGCTCATAAATATTTAAAACGTGTTTTTTTCTTTTTGTTTTACACAAAGAATAATGTGTCTTGCTTTTTCAAGATTACCCCCTCAAAAATAAAATGATTTAAAACAAAACAAAAAACAAACCTCAAAACTTTAAATTGTCTTCCAAACATCTCTGATCACATTTACATTTCGTGTCCAAAACAAGTTGGTTGATAACATCAGTGCCAGCACTACAACGTCATACAGCGACTTCATTGTGTTCTTTGACAGTTCGCATAAGTCTCCGTTCCACCGGAAGTTACAAAAGGTTCCGCAGAGCTTTCCTTAGCAAGCTGAAGCTTACTATTCATTTGTCGATGCGCATAAAAGCTGCTTATAGCACAGCTATGGCGTAAGCTATTTTCTAAGCAATAAATGGTTCAAGTCATCTATTTTGTCCTGAAATGCTATCTGTCGTTACAGCATTGCTTATAAATGGTCATAGTAAATTCAGCATCAAAGAGAATATTACAGAAAAAGACAGCAGCAGAAGCATTAGCGTTATCTAGTATTTATATATGTTATCAACATAACACAGCAGTAAAAGGTTTAAATGCATATTAATGGGTACCGTGTCTAAAAATTACTAAAGTACCTATTTAGTGTATTGGATATTTTTCTCAAGGAGAGCTAGCTGTGTCTAAACAGCATAATTAGATATGTGACTTAGTACAGTTAATTCCTATTGATTAAATAACTTATTTATGTTGCAAAGGAAATGGAAGGAAAGAAAATGTTTTTCCCCTGATCATGACCCTGCATTTAACGCTGACACGATAATGAGAAAAGCCCGCCATATGTAATTACTACTCTCAACTGGACTTTGAAAGGTCAAAAACAATAGGATGGACTGTATTTGCATAGCAAAGTGGCACTAGATCAACATGCTATGCTACAAGTCTGCAACTTGCAGTCTGAAGGAAGGAATTGTGCTCCGTGGACACCAGCACTGCTGCATGCTCTGCCTAACATCCAAGTAAATGGGCATCTTCTGTAAGGCAGGGAAAACAAAAATATAAAATGCAAACAGAATGACAAAAAGATGTTCAAATATGTACATGAAAGGTGGACAGTCTATCATGTCTAGCTTCTACATTAAATCCTGCAATTTATGCTTTGATCCTCTTTATAACTGCAGAAAGACAATTAGGAATGACCAGAGACAAATGCCCAAGGCATGGTACTCTGATAATTATATCCAAACAGTTAATTTACACAATAAGAATTAACTGTACTATGGATACCCAGAGAAAATGTACAATATCTTATGCCGATATGAAACAAAACAGACGAAATAGCTTCATTGTACTTAAAACCTGTATGTTCCCTTCCCAAACTTAAGTAAAAAGTAAACCCACCCTTTTCCTCCCGTTGCACAGAATAAATGATTTGATTCCAACCCTCTCCTTTCAAATAAAGTGCGCTGTCCATGGCAGAACATAGGAGTAATGCAACAGGAAAAGCCCCCTTTAGTGTACTATTTAAAAAACAAACTCTGCTCTCCTCTGGATCTTGTGATAGAGGACAAGCACAGGGGAGGATGCCCCCTTTTCTGTCACTGCTATTAATACACATAGCCTTCGTTATAGGGATGGGTGTTACAGCAGCCGCCCTCCTGCATGTAGACCATGCTCTCGTCAAAGTGGGACAATGGCACGGTATCCTCCTCGTTGATGTGCCGCTCCATGTCTGTCTTCAGTAAGGGGCGTTGGTTGTCTGGAAAGGCCATGGAGAAAAGCGCTTCGGGATCACAAACAAACTTGTAGACATATCTCTCTCCGGCAACCTTAACACAAGGTTAAAAAGGAGAAGAAAAGAAAAAAGAATAGTGTAAGTTTTAGCACTTTAACAAGTTGTAGTTACAGATTTCTGAGGAATCTGCTTTCACTAGACAATGAAATAAAGTGCCATGGGAGTTCTCGGGCACCAACATTAGGAGTGAAATCCTGGTCCCATTGCGGTTAGTGAGAGTTGTGCAAAAGCAGACTACATAAAACACTTTGGGCTTTAGGGCACAGCACAACCCTGATTTCCTTTGGGGGTGGGGGTGGGGAATGAATTAAAAGATTCTATTTCTAAAGCTTATCACTTGTGATCACTTTCTGTACTTAAACAATGGCCAACAATGTTGTTTTTTCTGGGGAAAGTAAACAGCTTTTTACCACAGTAGTATGATAAAACCACAAAGTTATACACCATGTTGTGTCAACTAAAATATAGATAATCCATGATAGAACAGAACTGAATTTAGTTTGATGCAAATCAAGTCATACTCAAGTTATCTCAAATATACACAGAACATGTTGGTAGTGCATGTACTGCATGCAAACAAGGATGCCTTCATGTATTAAGCAGTAGTTCCTGCAAAGGCTAAGACATTTGGATTTGTTTACTGAGTGAAAGCCTATAGGCCCAGGACACTTGGGTTATCCCTTACTCTTTTCCAAAAGGCATTGGGGGTCCTCTGACTTCTATCTGCATATCAACCAAATATGGGCAAAAATGTGCTAGATTTAACATCTTACCTGAAAAGTGGGCTTACCTCAATCCCTATCAAGTTTACAGAGCACTATTTAAAAATTCCTTTAGAATTTAAAATATATATTTCCTTTTAAAAATGTAATGTTGTTTTGGAAAGTGAACGGGAACACAATCCTCATTACATCCATCTTTCCTTAGTTTGGAACAAACGGTTTTAATTTAACAGAGATGCATATTGAGCATGGAAAACAGAACACTATCTTAAGTCTGCAAGAACCCACTACAATTTAGGGCCTATCTTTCCTGGTTTTACCTCAAGTTAGTTGATTATCTGGGGTGATCCCCAGGGTAAATAACAAACGTTTTTACCCTGGAACAAACAAGCATCCATCCTTTACTGAGAAGAATAGACAGGCCTGTAACTAGAGCTGATCGGGAGAACAGAAGGGTGTGCTGTCTGCCGGGTGCTAAGATACAGGATGTGGACCTGAGGCTGAAAAGGATACTAGCGGGAGCGGGGAAGAATCCATTGATTGTCCTTCATGTGGGAATGAATGATATGGCTAGATACTCTCTGGAATGTATCAAGGGAGACTATGCCAGACTGGGGAAGACGCTTAAGGAAATCGAGGCTCAGGTGATCTTCACTGGGATTCTGCCGGTTCCTAGAGAAGGGCGACAAAGGTGTGACAAGATTATGGCGATCAACAGATGGCTTGGGCAGTGGTGCTATAAGGAGGGCTTTGGGATGTAAGGCCATTGGGAAGCATTTACGGACAGAAGATTGTTCTCTCGGGATGGACTTCACCTGAGTAAGGAGGGAAATAGACTTCTAGGATGGAGGCTCGCCGACCTGAGTAAGAGAGCTTTAAACTAGAAATTTGGGGGAGATGGTTGGGAGATGTTCAGATCTCCACACCAGAATTTAACCTTGAGAGGGAAGTAAACAAAGTAAGGGGGATACAGCCGTGGACAGAAGAATTGGCATAAGGAGGAAGGGTATTGTAGATAACAGACTAACAGGTGATGCTGGTGGTAGAATGTCTGTGCCTAGCAGGGTAAAGAATGTGAGTGAAGCCAAACGGCAAAAATTAAGATGTCTGTACATTAATGCGAGGAGCCTAGGGAACAAAATGGAGGAGCTAGAGCTACTGGTGCAGGAAGTGAAACCCGATATTATAGGGATAACAGAAACATGGTGGAATAGTAGTCATGACTGGAGTACAGGTATTGAAGGCTATGTGCTGTTTAGGAAAGACAGAAATAAAGGCAAAAGTGGTGGAGTAGCTTTGTACATCAATGAAGAGGTTAACTGTAAAGAAATAAGAAGTGATGGAAGGGACAAGACAGAGTCTGTCTGTGCAAAAATCACACTGGGAAAGAAAGCTACTAGAGCCTCCCCTGAGATAGTGCTTGGGGTGTGCTACAGATCGCCGGGATCTGATTTGGATATGGATAGAGACCTCTTTAATGTTTTTAAGGAAGTAAACACTAATGGGAAATGTGTGATCATGGGAGACTTTAACTTCCCAGATATAGACTGGAGGACAAGTGCTAGCAAGAATAATAGGGCTCAGATTTTTCTGGATGTGATAGCTGATGGATTCCTTCATCAAGTAGTTGAAGAACCAACAAGAGGGGATGCCATTTTAGATTTGGTTTTGGTGAGTAGTGAGGACCTCATAGAAGAAATGGTTGTAGGGGACAACCTTGGTTCGAGTGATCATGAGCTAATTCAGTTCAAACTAGATGGAAGGATAAACAAAAATAGATCTGGGACTAGGGTTTTTTATTTCAAAAGGGCTAACTTTAAAGAATTAAGGAAATTAGTTAGGGAAGTGGATTGGACAGAAGAACTTGTGGATCTAAATGCGGAGGAGGTCTGGAATTACTTTAAGTCGCAGCTGCAGAAACTATCAGAAGCCTGCATCCCAAGAAAGGGGAAAAAAACCATGGGCAGGAGTTGTAGACCAAGCTGGATGAGCAAGCATCTCAGAGAGGTGATTAAGAAAAAGCAGAAAGCCTACAAGGAGTGGAAGAAGGGTGGGATTAGCAAGGAAAGCTATCTTAGTGAGGTCAGAACATGTAGGGATAAAGTGAGAAAGGCTAAAAGCCAAGTAGAGTTGAACCTTGCAAAGGGAATTAAAACCAATAGTAAAAGGTTCTATAGCCATATAAATAAGAAGAAAACAAAGAAAGAAGAAGTGGGACCGCTAAACAGTGAAGATGGAAAGGAGGTTAAGGGCAACCTAGGCATGGCCCAATATCTAAATAAGTACTAAGGCTAAGGAGGAGCTTAGGGATAATGGAAGGATGACAAACGGGAATGAGGACATGGAGGTGGATATTACCACATCTGAGGTAGAAGCCATACTTCAACAGCTTAATGGGACAAAATCGGAGGGCCCAGACAATCTTCATCCGAGAATATTAAAGGAACTGGTGCATGAAATTGCAAGCCTGTTAGCAAGAATTTTTAATGAATCGGTAAACTCAGGGGTTGTACCGTACGACTGGAGAATTGCTAACGTAGTTCCTATCTTTAAGAAAGGGAGAAAAAGTGATCGGAGTAACTATAGGCCTGTTAGTTTGACATCTGTAGTATGTAAGGTCTTGGAAAAAAATTTGAAGGAGAAAGTAGTTAAGGACATTGAGGTCAATGGTAATTGGGACAAATTACAACATGGTTTTACTAAAGGTAGATCGTGCCAAACCAACCTGATCTCCTTCTTTGAGAAGGTGACAGACTATTTAGACAAAGAAAATGCGGTAGACCTAATTTACCTCGATTTTAGTAAGGCATTTGACACGGTTCCACATGCGGAATTATTAGTCAAATTGGAAAAGATGGGGATCAATATGAAAATTGAAAGGTGGAAAAGGAACTGGTTAAAGGGGAGACTACAACGGGTCATACTGAAGGGTGAACTGTCAGGCTGGAAGGAGGTTACTAGTGGAGTTCCTCAAGGATCAGTTTTGGGACCAATCTTATTTAACCTTTTTATTACCGACCTTGGCACAAAAAGCGGGAATGTGCTAATAGAGTTCGCGGATGACACGAAGCTGGGGGGTATTGCTAACACAGAGAAGGACCGGGATATCATACAGGAAGATCTGGACGACCCTGTAAACTGGAGTAATAGTAATAGGATGAAATTTAATAGTGAAAAGTGCAAGGTCATGCACTTAGGGATTAATAATAAGAACTTTAGATATACATTGGGGACGCATCAGTTGGAAGCAACAGAGGAGGAGAAGGACCTTGGGGTATTGGTAGATCACAGGATGACTATGAGCCGCCAATGTGATATGACTGTTAAAAAAGCTAATGCGGTTTTAGGATGCATTAGGCAAGGTATTTCCAGCAAAGATAAGGAGGTGTTAGTACCGTTATAAAAGGCGCTGGTGAGACTCCACCTGGAATACTATGTGCAGTTCTGGTCTCCCATGTTTAAGAAGGATGAATTCAAACTGGAACAGGTTCAGAGACGGGCTACTAGGATGATCCGAGGAATGGAAAACCTGTCATATGAAAGGAGACTCAAAGAGCTTGGCTTGTTTAGTCTAGCCAAAAGAAGGCTGAGGGGGGATATGATTGCTCTTTATAAATATATCAGAGGGATTAATATTAGGGAGGGAGAGGAATTATTTAAACTTAGTACCAATGTAGATACAAGAACAAATGGGTATAAACTGGACACTAGGAAGTTTAGACTTGAAATTAGACGAAGCTTTCTAACCATTAGAGGAGTGAAGTTCTGGAACAGCCTTCCAAGGGGAGTAGTGGGGGCAAAAGACATATCTGGCTTTAAGATTAAGCTTGATAAGTTTATGGAAGGGATGGTATGATGGGATAACCTAATTTTGGCAACTGATCTTTGATTATCAGCAGATAAGTATGCCCAGTGGTTGGTGATGGGATGTTGGATGGGATGGGATCTGAGTTACTGCAGAGAATTCTTTTCTGAGTGCTGATTGGTGAGTCTTGCCCACATGCTCAGGGTTTAGCTGATTGCCATATTTGGGGTTGGGAAGCAATTTTCCTCCGCGGCAGATTGGCAGAGTCCCTGAAGGTTTTTCGCCTTCCTCTGCAGCGTGGAGCATGGGTCACTTGCTGGTGGATTCTCTGCAGCTTGAGGTCTTCAAACCACAATGTGAAGACTTCAATAACTCAGACATAGGTTAGGGGTTTGTTATAGAAGTGGATGGGTAGGGTTCTGTGGCCTGCTTTGCGCAGGGGGTCGGACTAGATGATCACATTGGTCCCTTTCGACCCTAGAATCTATGAGTCTATGAGTCTTTACAAACATTGTTAAGTACTGTTCAAAAAACTCTAGTGGAGGCATACCTGTGACACTGTATGGAATCTGGGGGACACTTGAGGATATTATGAATACCAATATTGTAAAATTGCAAGGAGTTATACCAGATATGCCATGTAAGATATCTGCAAAAATGTTATATAATTTGCCATATATGATCATCTCATTTATATGTTTGTATCACCGTTATATTTTGGGTTACAGATATGTATGTATGTATGTATTTCAAAACTTGTGCTATGCTTCTGGGTGACATCTCCAGACAGTTTGGCAGCAGCACAGCTTAGCCTGCTTGATGGCTCATTAAGGACCATCAGCTATACAACTGACCCATTGAGAGAAGGCAAGGGATATACCCTATGACTCAGCAAGGATGCAGCGGACATGCCTACGGACAGAACTCTAAGGCCATGGCTACACTCACACTTTACAGCGCTGCAACATTCACGCTCAGGGGTGTGAAAAAACATCCCCCTGAGCGCTGCAAGATACAGCGCTGTAAAGCGTCAGTGTAATCAGGGTGGCAGCGCTGGAAGTGCGGCTCCCAGCGCTGCACGCTACACCCGTAAAGGATGTGGTTTACATGCAGCGCTGGGAGAGCTCTCTCCCAGTGCTGCCGCTCCGACTACACTCACACTTCAAAGCGCTGCCGGGGCAGCGCTTTGAAATTCCAAATGTAGCCATACCCTAAGGCTTTCAAGCCATGTGCTCGGCAGCTTGTGTTTGAAACAAAGGAAGCACAGGCCACATGGCAAAAGACTATAAAAGGCAGCTGCATCCTCTACATTTTGTCTTCAATCCTGCTTCTTACCACTGGAGGAACTTTGCTACAAACTGAAGCTCTGAACAAAGGACCAAATGACCCATCCAAGCTATGTGGATGTGTTCCAGAGGGATTTTCAAGCCAGCAAACTCATCAATACTGCTTGGAACCTGATATACAGACTTTGCATGTATGTGACTGTTTTATCATTTAACATCTCGCTTCTTTTTCTTTTTTGTTTCTTTATAATAAACCTTTAGTTTTACACACTGAAGGATTGGCTGGCAGTGTGGTATTTTGGGTAAGATCCAAACTTATACTGACTGGGTAATGTGGCTGACCCTTTGGCGTCAGAAGAACATTTTGTACAGTGAACAAAGTTTTTAAATAACTTCTCACTGTACAGGACTTAGGCGTGATTGGGAGCCAGGGAACTGGAATACAATAAGAGGGCTGTGTGATTTCTTTTCTTGCTTCTTGATAACCAGTGTAGGGGATCAGAAGCACAGTTTGTGACTGGCTGGGGAGTTCACCTTCAGTGTTACCCACCAGTCTTGGAAGTATCTGCTCTCCCTTTTGCAGTCTGCCCTGACCTTGGCATTTCCAGCGAGGGCTGCCCCAGGCACCATCTTAAAAGCACAATGCACATATGTGCAGTTAGGTAAGTGGCTAGCTAGTTACTTGCCAGAAAGGCTTGCAAACTGTACTAAGTGGACCAATAGCAGACGAGGAAGAAACTAATATGCTCCACTGGCCGAGCCATTAAAGTGCACAGTCTAAGCTAGGACTATACAAGCTTTGCTGGGAAAGCAAGTTTATAAATTGTTTGGGCCAACTGCCTTTTCTTCTCTTCCCCTGGAAAAAAACCGGAAACACCTACAAAGTAAACGCTAAAAGCTAGCACAAATTAATGGAGTGAGCTCAAAGGGTCAGAAGTCTGGAAATTCCAAAAGTGACGTTTGTTCAATTATGTTATCTTCTGCACAACATGGCTAAGTAAAGTGTCCTATCCATCTTTGCTTGTAAAATATGAAAGTTAGTCGTGGTTATTAATGGATACTGTAAAACAGACAGGATGTGCAATGCAGGCGACTTAACCCTGCTGCAGCAGCTTATGGGCCCACTCTAGGGAAGCAGGTGCTGAGCACCTCCTGTGAGATGCTGAATTGAATTAACTGGAAGCTGAGGGCTCTCGAACCTTCACAAGAGGCACTATGGTCAGATATGTGAAGGTATTTAGGCACCTAAATATATGGAGAGTCACCTACTGGGATTTTCTAAGATGCCTATGCACAATCCTCAGTTATTTAGGCACCAAATTGCCATTGGAATCAATGGAAGTTAGATGCCTAAACACACCTGAGGATCTAGGCCAAAGTGCCTACCCTTATATTTTGGCACCTAAACACCTTTAAAAACCTGGATCTTAGTACTTCACAGAATCAGTTCCTGACTTTGAAACTTCCCATCTTTGGAACGCGTGATCTCATAAGCTGAATGCTGCAATAACACAAGTGTTGTACTTCATAGTTGTAAAAGCACGCTCAGATCACTGGATTGCACAGTGTTGATTCCAGGTTTAAACTTGTTAGCTGTGTGGATTCACAAAGTTAATGTGAATAATAGATAAGGAAGCAAGTAATGCAAGGAGATAATTAGGGTCTCTGGTAACATCAAGGAACACAAGAGCCTGATTCAGCAGCTGCTGCAAGCAGGGAACTCCTATTGACTTCTGAGTTGAATGCACGTAACAACTTCAGATACAATCAAGTCCACAGGAATATGGGAATGGTTTGTCACTGGGACCACACTATTGCACATCAGTTATTTTAAATATTAAGTATTTGTCAGTATGGTTTTTATATTACATTTCAGAATCCATTAAAAATCACTATCACTGTGATACTGAACCAATAATATTGTAACTATTGATGATTCTTCTATTTTGCAGTTACTAAAGTATCTGTTTGCTGGACAGGTAATTTAGATCTGAAAAGCACTATCCAGAGTGGATTCTGTACTTTGCCTCTCTTGGGTCCCACAGGCATCCCTTCAGCTATTTTTTGCATGCTAGTTTTTGTCCTTGCATCATGATCAGCTCAATGTTTATGATCAGAAAACATACATACACACAATGACACATTAACACAGTGTAATAGTTATATGTGTACCATCCCCCCCCGACACACAGTAGACACAGACTGTAGCATGTAAAATACAAAACCTTAGCTTATGTCCAAAAGAGTGAAAAACCTGTTTGAGTAACGCAATTACCAGTGTTCCTTCTTATAGCATGACTTATGGATGAATGTGCAACATTCCAGTGAAATTTAATGCTGCATTAGCTGCTCACCTTTTGCATGATTCCCTTCTCATAATAATAGCGAAGTGAACGGCTAAGTTTATCATAGTTCATAGCTGGTCTATTTTTCTGAATCCCCCAGCGACGGGCCACCTGCCACAGAAATGGATTAGCAGTGATTTGTTAAATGCATTTAACAAGCAGACCTTAGCATCAGATTATTTTTTTATACATAAACAACCACTGCAGGTGGGAGGCATACAAAGAGGAGAAAAGGTTGGTATGATATCTGAATTTCCTGTGTCCCGGTATGATTTTTAAACCACACATGTAATCTTTTTACTATAACATGACAACAGGCATTTTTATTTGTCAATATGGTAGCTTAATTTTTAAAAAATGAAAAGAAATAAAGATAAACACATTTAAAGAGTGGGTGGACCGAGCCTCCCAAAGCCAAGAAGAAAACTCTTCTTCATGCTGCTTTGTAGATGAGCTTCCCGCTTTTCCTGTATCATTTTTGTTACTGGAGCACTGTATATCACACAAAACCTTTCCACTTCAGTTCAGGAAGTCATACAGATTGCTGCTGTAATAGTCACAGTAGTGAGGCTATTAGAAGATACAGGATAAAAGAAAACCACCTTTCCCCATGCACATGCTACTATAGGCGAGGAAGGCAGAGAAACTAAAAAACCCTATTCTGATACTAGAACTTGTTGGATAACCAGCTTGGTGAAAAAGACTAATATCAAACACAGGCAGCACAAACCACACCTTAGAACCTGCCTGTTTATTTATTTTTAGATGAAATGCAGACAACTCATGGAAATCTATGAAAGCAACTCAATGGAGAGTGATATGCCTGCTGCAGTCATCTTTATTTTGTGTCTGTCTTTATGCCTCTTGTTTTATTACCAGACATACTTCCGTGAAAGCAGGCTTTTTCTTACTCATTCTCCACCTGAGGTCATAATCCACTGTTTGTGAAATCACAATTATTTGCTGGAATGTTACTCCACATGAGGCATAAGCAGCAGGAGCTTGTGAACTCTAAAGGAAGTTGATGAAAATACATTTCATGGGCCTGTTATGTCATCCAGTGAAATCAAAGGGAGTCCTTCCATTGACTTCAGTGGGTTTTGGATCAGGCCACAAAAGAAATAGAAATTAACGGTCATCTAACTTTCTTAACACCAATGCATACACATAGTGTGCTATAGGGCTTGAAAACTTTCACCATCAAATCAACCGACACAGTTAAAGAGCCAATTTCCATGATGCGACACAACCATTTTCAATGACCAGCTAAACTGGAGGTAGAATCTGTTGGCAGCTGAGTGTGAAGATCATCCCAGTGTAGAGGGACACTTGAATGGAGCAGAACCAGCATAGACGCTCCTATGAAAACCCCTCCGTACTGCTACCGTAGGGGCCATATCTGGAGGATGGAGGACATAGCTACAACCTGCCGATCCTTGACTGCTCTAACCGCCAGCTGGAGCTGTGGGAAGCTGATATAATTGAGGGCCAAATGAAAACCATCTTAAATTATGCCTGGCAACAACAGGCCTAGTTGAGGGCGTGTGTGTGTGTGTGTGCGCGCACGCAAAAACAACCTTGCACCTCTCCTAAACTGCACTGTGTGCTTCTTACCTGCAGTTGGGAGTGAGTCCTAAAACAGAACGTTCATTCTAATCCCCACCCACCTCCACATACCTCATCCCCATGCGTAGTTTTAAACCAATCACATCACTTTGTGATTGCACTGATCAAAATATCAGCACAAGTATTTTACTGAACTCACACAACCAGATTTTCTGTTTTGTGGGCAGGGAGGATGTAGAATGGTTCATACTCTAGCTAGTGAAAGGAAAGTTTATTTATAAAAACAGCCTATTATTTATTCCTGTTGCTTCTGTTCCACACGATTTAAGCCTCCATTCAGCAAATATTTATGCATGTGAGTAACGTTACACTCTTGACCAATCCTGATTTCAATTGAACTATGCATGTGTAGAAGCGTTTCCAGGATTGGAGCCTGAGCTGGTGGCACATGGGTGAGGATTTTCAAAGGTGTCTAATTCCTACTGAAATTGAATGTAAGCTTGATGCCCATCTCCCTTAAGCTTCTTTCAAAATTCTAGCCAGAGCCTTTGGACTTCCCATGCCAGTGCCCGAGCCCTTCAAATTTACCTTAGCATTTTTCAATTCGAAGAGACGGGGTTAATAACCTTGCATTTCATAGACACATGGGGGCGGGGGAGCACATTTTCAAGAGCGTTCAGCACCCAGTAGCTCCCATTATTTTCCATGTAATTCATCTGAAAATCTGGCCTCCAACTGTCAGTGCTGAGTATTTTGAAATATGGTACTTAACTTCCATTTGTTTTAGTGATTGTCTGTGCATGATTAGTTGAATCAAGACACTTAAAATAATGTGTACCTCTTCTAAACCTACCAGCATGTACAGTACCTGTCCTCCCTATATTACCTAAGTAAACTTTGCATCTCTCCAGAAAAGGAATACAATTAATTTGTAGGATGCATAAATCTATTTTGAGATGTATTGTCCTTCAAACAGCAAACTTCCACACCCACCTCTTCTGGCTCGATCAGTTTGAATTCCATGCCTCGGCCAGTCCAAGCAATGAAGTGAGAGTTTGATGGGTCATCAAGAAGGGCTACCAAAAACTGCCAGAGCTGAAGTGAGCCCCGCCGCTGATATGTGGGTCCCTCACGGTACATCCCTGGCTCTTGTTTGATGTCACCTACACACACACAAAATGTCAAATATTCATCAGTGATCAATTAGTTTGATGAAATGCCAAACCAACCACTACAGTTTGTAAAACTGTACAAAACAAATCCTTATCACCTTACAAGCCTGCATATACTACCTTCCCTTCTTCTTGCTTATTATATATAATACACTCATACAGGTAATTTACTAGCAAATTAAAACAAAAAAGTAGATTCCCTAAACTTAGTCACACGTCATGTCAGTCTTCGTTGTTTTTCATCTAACTCTGATGTATGCAAATCTCACTAGCAAACAACATTTTGCAATACCCTTTATCTGAAAGAGCATGAACTGTTTTTGTAAACAACTCCAATGCCTGAAGAATTTCATTTGTATACAATACTTTGCACAGCCCCCATTTTGAAAATGTAATTTATGCTTCATATAGCTGCAAAACCCTACTGACTGAAACTTCTTTTGCATGCAAATACTTCTAAGGGAAATTTGACAGAGCATTTGACTTGAACTTAAACAGCATTGGCTTTATGTATAGGCATGCAAATCCTGCAGATATGTGAGTTCCTCTGTGGCATATTGGACTTGCATACAAGATAGTTCATTTTTAGCATGCTTTATAATTTACTCAAACCTACAGATGAGATTAGCATTTCTCCTTAAAGAGCAGTAAGTTATTTTTGCTTAAATTTCAGACCCAGGGAAATCTATCAAATAAACAACATTTTGCTAACTGCTCTGCACAAATTGGTAATGAAACACTGTTACACTCATACTGTGTGTTTGCTTTTTTTAAATTGTATTTCTACTGAACAACTCAGGGAAATAACATTAGCTAAAAGGTCTGGGGCTAGAACAGAGATTTTGTTTCTGCTAATGATGACAGCAATCCTCGGTCTACTGGTAAAACTCGATTCTCCACTTCACCACCAGAACAGCAACTTTTGCCAAGCAGCCTGACCTGAATGCAGCGTTGCTGTAGCCGTGTCTGTCCCAGGATATTGGGAGAAACAAGGTGGGTGAAGTAATACCTTTTATTGGACCAACTTCTGTTTGTGACAGAGACAAGCTCTCGAGTTACACAGAGCTCTTCTTCAGGGCTGGGAAAGGTACTAAGGGTGTCACAGCTAAATACAAGATGGAACAGTTTAGCATAATTAGTAAGCACCTATTCTATGGGAACATTTAGGACGCTGAATTTATGGTTTACTACAACAATCTGTGACCCACTAATCCCCCTTTTTGTTCTATGACTACAGTGGCATTAACGGGCCACTACCTGTTGCATGGTCCCTTTGAATATGGGCTAACTACTTATGCCAAACTATCTGTTTGATCTTGTATTTAGCTGTGACACTCTTAGTACCTTTCTCAGCCCTGAAGAAGAGCTCTGTGTAACTCAAAAGCTTTTCTTCCTCAGCAACAGAGGTTGGTCCAATAAAAGCTATTACCTCACCCACCTTGTCTGTCTAGCGATGGAAGTCAGGATTTTACATTAACCAAAAGCGTAAGGAGAGCCTCATTGCCATTATAGAAGGGCTCAATGTAGTCAAAAGAATAAGAGCATTACAAACAGAATACAGCCTTTTATAAAAAGGAAAGAACACTAAGGCAATAGTTGGCAAAAAAAAACCTGGCTCTTAGATTTAAGTTAAATCCTGATCCTGCAACCACTTATTTTTCAAGGACAAGATCTGTCTTCTAACTATAGTTGAGTAACATGTAAACAGTAAGTGCAGTATTACTGAGGACCTGATTCTTAGTTAGTGTAAGCTGGCAGAGAGATATACACTGATTTCAACAGAAACAGTAGAGAATCTAGCCCCTAAACTTTAGGTACATTGCTGGATATATCCCACTTTTACCCTATGGGCCACATGCAATGAAGAGCCAATATCATTTTTAGAACAATGGGTGATTGTGCTCACATCTCTGCTCTCACCACATTAGAAGCATGTACAAACACACATATTCTAAAAGTTTTATTAAAATTAATTTTAAAATTAAATAGACACAAGTTAAGAGGGAAGGTACTGTACTTCTGGGGTCAGGCTTGAGTTATGAGGGATTACAGGCAACAAGGGTGAAGAGATACGTATCACACAATCAGCATAGACCTGATTCTGATCTTGTGACGAGCACTGCACTGTCCACTTACTTCAAGTCAGCTGTTTCTCTTGGAAGAGTATATGTATTTCAAACATTTATTTTTGAAGCAATCTGCTCCAACTTTCGATTCTTATTTTTTAAAAATAAAATGTGCAGCTGTTCAGGAATGAAATAAATGGATATTGCTCCTATAGATAATTTTAACTTCATGAAGTAAAGAAACAGAGGGCCCAACCCTGCTCCAGGGTTGTAAACAGGAATATTTCACCAGTGTCCATGGAAGTAGGACCAGACACATAACGTTTCTTGTTTAGAAATAAAGATCTGAGTTGATGTGCTATATAAAAACACAATTAGCTTACATTCCATCACCCAGAGTACAAGGGTGACTGTGAGTAAAACCATTCCTTCCGTGAAAGCGTCAACCCCATGACAATATAGTGCTGGATTTAGCAATCATCAGAGCTTAGGTCTAATAGCATTCAGAATCCTCCATTTACTTCTTGCTATTCCACATCAGCTCTGATATGCTGGTGGCACCTCAGTTTCAAAGCTATGTAATTCTCCAGGTTAATCTTAATTTGAGGGCCTCCCATTCATAAGCAGATGTAACCAGTGGGTTAGACATGCAAAGGTTTGATAACACGCACAAATGTCCTAGGGACAAACTGGAGCTCTCCAAACTGCATTAAACAATGTTCAGAGAGCCTTTCACAGTCAACTTATCAGAAGGACAGCCACTCAATCCTATTAAACAAGCAAAGGTGGATGTACAGAGACTAAGCCAAAGCAGCAACTACACTAGAACCTCAGAGTTACGAACAACTCGGGAATGGAGGTTATTCGTAACTCTGAAATGTTCCTGACTCTGAACAAAATGTTACGGTTTGTCCATCAAAAGTTTACAACTGAACATTGACTTAACTTTGAAACTTTACTATGAAGACGAAAAATGCTGCTTCCCCTTCATTTTTGTAGTACTTTACGTTTAACACAGTACCCTACTGTATTACTTGGGCGGGGGGTGTCCCTGACGGCTTACTTCTGGTTCCAAATATGTGATTGACTGGTCAGTTCATAACTCTGAGGTTCTCCTGTAAATCAATTAGCTGTTCAGTCTGCAAATCACTTACCCAAAGTTGCAGACTATCACATACTTGGCCTAATTATGCCTTTGGTTACAATGGTACAGAACTATAGTAAATAAGAGTTGCACCAGGAAATCCATATACTGAGATGACTTTGGGCTATTTTATCTGACGTGACCACATTACTCATCTTTGGAAAATGTTTGTTATAATGGCCAGTACTACGAAAAGGAAATTCTTTTGGTACGAACCCTTTTCAACAACTACCAAGTAGCACAAGGTTTAATACAGACATCTCTCTAGACAAAAAAAGAAAAAAAAATACATCAAACCCCGAACTGCTCTGTTGCACTTATGTTCAATAATTCAATTCTTCATGGACAATGAGACACAACAGGCTGCATTAGTCATCAGTAAATCCAGAGGAGCTGCTTTCTGTTCTGCTTTGTTAATTACAGGATCAGTTTTCAATAAATCTCTAATAACAAGCTGTATGTGATCATCAGTGCAATGGAAATCCTCCTTTACTTCTCAGCACAGCCAGAACTGTGCTTCTCTAACATATCTCGGATACAGAATCTCTCACTAGCAAAAATGGACTGACATCCTATTGAAAAGGTGACTTTGGTTTCAAGAGGCAGAGGTCAGTTTTGGTTGGGTGCACTGCAAATGATGTGTTAAGGAATCTTAAATTGGAATGTTACTGACCTTTTTGATCAACAACTCCCTTTCAAACTCCCCACACCAGGAAAAAAACCAGAAATATGGAATACATACCATCAAACTTCTCTGGAACAACACAAGTGTCATCATAAAACTGTCTAGGTCCCTTTTCATACATACAACCTGTAAATTGAAGAGGAGAGGTTATTTGCTAAATGTAATGAAGGGAGAAAACACATTGCATACTGTCTTAAAATATATGTTAAAGCAGAAGACTGGGAAGCAAAATATCTGTCTTTTACTGGTAATTTCTTCTAGTTATGGACTACTTTCATTAGATATATTAAATGCCTTTACTGTGCACTAACAAACTTCATTTTGACAAAGGCCCCAAACCTTCACCTACTGAAGTCTGAGGTCTGCCACTTTTAAATGGGTGCAGGATCAGGCCCAAAGAGAATCCAAAGAGATTTTTAAAACAGCACTGCAAACTTTAACGCATTAGCTAGGTTCCTTAACAGGTGACTGAGACTGTCAAACCAACAGACTGGGGAGCAGCATTTTACCAGGATGGACTCAGGGAGGCAAATTTATGAGAAGTGCTCATTCAAGAGCTAGTGCCATTGGAAAGAATATTGAGCAAGTCCACATTTCAGCTGCTTGAATCCTATCGAACCTTTGGTACTAGTATAGGTTGCAATGATTTGGCACATCAAAAACACAGGGATAGAGCAGGGGGCAGCAGAGGATGGAGTTTTCCAAGCAGCACAATAATTCATCATGTGATCTCCAAATTTCTCCACTAAAAAAATACCAAAAGCAGGGGTGGCTCCAGGCACCAGCGCATCAAGAGTGTGCCTGGGGCAGCAAGCCACGGGGGGGCAGCCTGGCGGTTGCCATGAGGGCAGCAGTCAGGCTGCCTTAGGCAGCATGCCTGCGGGAGGTCCAATGGTTCCACAGATTGGGCGGCAATTCGGCAATGGGCACGCTGAAGGCATGGGACTGGCGGACCTCCCACAGGCAAGCCGCTGAATCCGTGTTACCAGCGGACCTCCCGCAGGCATGCCGCCGAAAGCCACCTGACTGCCATGCTTGGGGGAGCAAAATACATAGAGCTGCCCGTGCCCAAAAGTTTCTCTTGTACAAAAGTGACATACAAAATAGAAAACTTAACTTCTGTTCTGTTTGGGTGAGCCAGAAAGCCTTCTTGCCTCATGTAAATGGAATGGCAGCTAGGCACTTCTGAAAGGAGAAGACAACGCTAGTCAAAAGACTGTCTGGAATTGAAAGTGTGCAGGTTATCAATGAGACAGGCTACAGATAGAAGAGTAACAGAAAGGGACATAAGTCACAGCGAGCGGGAACCTGTCAACACATAGTTAGCATTTCAGAGCAGCATGCACAAAGCATGGCAAAAAAGAAAACCATACTGTGTGGAACACTGATCTTGTCTAACACAGGCACTTGAACTCAAATTTTTATCGTCATTAACCTTGTTAAAGGTCAACTCCCATGACAATCACATTTCAGTGTGATTACAGACCAAAATACACAAGTCAGAATTAATTTTCTAAACCCCACACTTATGCATCTAGGTCTTTTGGTAACCAAACTGACATAGCAATGATTTTGAAATCAATAGCTCGCCAATCATAGCAGAGACTAATAAACCACAAAATATGACATAATTATCACAGGGAATGCTTCTGAGCCTGGGTTCCAAGTTCTGAAAGTGTAAAGGCATTTTCTCTAACTGTTAGGACACTTTAGAACATGTGTAAGGAATTCAGTGGTATTGGTTACCGTTTTTACAGCATTGTGCACTTTTAAGGCAATACAAATGCATATAGAGTTTATAATTTCTACTATCTATGTTGCCAATGTTTCTTTAAGCCTGGAAGAAGAATGAGAAAGCCAAACAATACTAATTAAAATGGTATGCTCTGTGCAGACACCCATCTTTGTATTTTCCCCTCACTTGACTCTATCCCTAGTTATGCCCCATGCAAACAAACCAGACCACAAATGGCTGCCCTTCTAGTCCATTTTTTTAACCTGCCTATTGAATACCAAAAGTCTTGCTTAAGAAAGTCTGCTTGATCTTGTGATAAACTCCTACCCTAAGCCATGCAATCTTATAACACATGACTCTGGAAGAGATGCAAAGAGAGGTCAGGAGAGACGGACATTATTCTTCTAACATGGTCTACAACCCCTTTTCAGAACGCAATTCTAAATTTCACTGTTCACTGACTGGTGATGAGTATCAAGGGCTTGGCAGGATAAGAAAATGAGGTTCTATACTGAATTCCCACAGCAAGCACAGCACAGGATAATAATAAGTTTCCTCCAACCGTCTGAAAGCCCCATCCCTCTTTTATTTCTTGTTTTCCCTATCAAGCATTCAGTACTTGTCTCCTTGGGCTCTAGTATTTCAAGCATCTTTTACAACTATTCTGAGTAATCACAGGAATCAGTGATTCAATGTTCAGATAGGTCAAGTGTAATTTTGTAAACCAGAAGTCAAAGCTGCAAGCAGTGGTTCACAAGCAAAGAATCACTCAGGTTACCAAACAGATTAGATTGTAAGCAAACGGAAAAAGAATCTATGTAAAAGGAGGAAGCTTGAGAATTGAAACAGATGTTATTTTCTATTTTAGGTAAAAATTCACTAATATTGGCAACAAAACCTATTTGCAACTCATGATGCTGGCTCTTGCAAAATGATCTAACTGACAACACAACGGAGCTGTGCATGTAGCTATCAATACAATTGTGTTTTTAGCCAACCTTGGTAATATCTCTTGTGCGCCAAAATCAATTATAATTAACATCTGGTGACTTTTTTTTTAAGACAAGTCTTGTTTGTACCAACATTATTTAAATGCAACCGTACTCTAAGATTAAATATTCCACAGAGGACTGAAAAATATAGCAGAGAAGAGTCTATTCCTCATAAAGTAACTAAAGTCTTGTTATTCTAAAGTGCTATCAGTTAATTTATGACTATCAGAGTGGGTCAGACTCTAATCAAATTGTAGAAACATTTCCAAAGTGATTATTCAATCAAATGACTAACATGGTTAATTAGGAGCCATAAACATTGCTCTGAAGTTCATCAAAGTAATGACTTGCCCAGAAAAATTACTCCTAATTAAATTGCCTGCTGCTTTCATTTCAACCTTATCTAATAAAAACTCCAACCAATGAAATTTAACATTGCAGTTTTAAATTTACTAAATGCTTAACTAAGATCCAGAAGTATTTTAACTAGCTAAGCAGAGTTACTTCAAAAGCAAACATTTTAGAGCAGAAATTTCAGAGCAATTGTGTATTTTCTTGTTAAATTATGGTCTCAAGAAGATAAATGCATCAGCGCAAAGGCATGGAGCTACTTTCAGGGCATACTGCAAGTAGCTGAGGTGAACTGGTTGTATCACCTTCAGATCTTTTAGCAGCTTACAGATATTAAATAAATATGCCTGGCTTCTGGATATGCAACTGACATATGGCACATTCTTAGCTCACATTATAAAATTATGTCACCTTACGAAGGGCAGAGTCCAGTGAAAAAGTAAGGATGCATAAGGAGTGCTATTAATCTGGAACACTCCGAGGTCATGCTGGTCTCCCTTAACCCTAAGAGCAATAGAGCAGTCGTCTTAAAATAGTGAAACTAGCCTTATTTTGTATTCTTCTGACACCATTCACCCCCCAGTAAGTGTTACTTTAAAATATATGATCCAGAGACTGAAGCAAAACCTGTTCTTCGGGGAATGCCAAGGAGGAACTTGATAAACTATGCTGTGCCTTCATCAAGAAGTACAAAGTAAGAACCCAATCTTCCTCCTACTGAAAACAGGGAAATCAACTACTAACTCCAGTGCGCGCAAGGTCAGGTCCTATCTGAACAGCTCATACTGGATTCTATACAAACAGGGAAGGGATTTGATCCTTCTTGTTTAGCACAACTCTCATATTAATATGCGGCAACCTGAGGGGCTGTCACAGACACAAGCGGAATGACTCAGTGCTCGAAGTCCACTGCTCACACCTTGACTCTGATGGAGATGAGGACAGCAAGGGCTACTTGCCCCCAATACTCCCTGCTGTGAAGAAGTAGGCAGAGTGGGAAGCATTCTAGCTCCACCGTCTCCCACAGAGTAGTTGACCCGCTGCACAGGGGAAAGTAAGGTTGCCACGAGAAAGGGTGAAGTAACTTCTTCCTCCCTCAGAGCAAGGGAGAAGAAGAGGAGGAACTGAGAATTTGAATCACAATTCATTCTCAGGTCTCCTCCTGGCACAGTGCAGCTCTCCACAGCAACCCTCACTTAGGGCAGGCTGCAAAATTGCAATCTAGCCCTGAATGATTTAGTACCTATCCCAGAATAAATGGATTTCTGGGACAAAATGAGAGTTCTATCAGAAACCTGAAGTTCTAGCTTTCCTGGAAGAAATACTCTGCCACTGAGCTCCATTGCTCTAAAAGGGGCAGATCTTCTGGTTCACACTTCTTTACAACCCATAGCAGATAAGGGCCTGGTGAAAACGATAACACAGCGGGGATTAAATTCTGTACAAAAAACACAAAGCAAGGAAGCAAAGATGTGATTCTGCCACAAGTGGCAGTCACTTATATTGAGCCTGCAAACAAGTCTCTCGCTTTGATCAATAGACCCCATTCACAGACAAAACCTGTTTTCTTCCTTAAACACAGTAAATAAAATGATAGTATTGACACCGGGACCATGCTCTTGTCTTCCTGTTTACTTTTCTAATTCTTCTCTCACTTACCTTCTGAGACTGGATAGGATACTATTATAAGAATGGAAGCTAATCACTAAAACTTCAAGGGGTTTGGCTAGAGAAACAGCCAATCGTTTAACTTGACCTGACAGCATTTCCTTCTGAACTGTTCTTTTGGTCTTTAAAATAAATATAAATCCATCAGACCCTCAAAAGAAGGGCTATGATGTAGGTCAAATCCCAGGCTTCCATGACTGTGGCTCAATACACCAAATCCTTAGCTGGATTTGGTTTCATAAGTAGACACACATATCATGTCCCTCTGCTCTGCCTGCTGTTGTTATAAGTGGGCAAGACAGAAAAAAATCAATAGAATCCTGTTCACCTTTTCTTTTCTTGGCTCAAGAGCCAATTTTAGTTGTTAAAGAAAATGTTAAAGTTAGGACAGGTTATATTTTCGGACTCCCAGCCTCAACGGTGTCTCATTTTAATAAAATAATAATGTATATGCACATAGTATTTATAGTACGAACCAGGAGCACTTAAAATTTAAATTAATATACTTCCTATGCACCAGGGTCATTACATCCACCACTAAAATGCAGCCAGCTCCAGGATGGAAAGTAACATCTGTTTAATACAGCAACTTAACCCAACAGTTTAGAGTGTGAGGTGAAGAAGAATACAGTAATCAGCTGAAAGCATAAGGGGAATTTTTAGGTAGGCAGCAGGATGGATTTGATTTAAATCATGATTTAAATTATGATTTAAATCACTAGTCAGGAAGACTCAATTTAATCATGGATTTCTACATAAAAGTGCATTCTTGTTGGTCGTTATAACCTTAATACATATTCTTCACAACTCAGAGATAGACATAGGTTTCATTTTCAGAAGGTACACACTATACATTTTAAAACAGTGATTTATTCTGAAAAAAAACTTTTCAGATTTGTTTTACAGCTATATCAGAAAATGAATGAGTGTTTGGTTATTTCATTTACCAAAGGTAATTGAAGCAGATATTTATGAAGTCACTGGGAGGTGAACTATCTCCGATTCAGCAGGTTAATCATTAATATTTGGAGTATATGCTCTACTAGGAGGAGGACATCACCAGACAGACAGACATTTAAATTGTTTTATTTAACTAAAACAACAATATTAAGTATTCTGGATTTTTTTTCTTCAACAGCAAACATATAATATTTTAACAAAACAAGCATATGTCCCTCACTTCTCACGTTTATCTCCAGACTTCTCCTTGTCCAGATCTATTCCACCCCCAACAAACTTCTATTCATTGAACTTTTTGAAATTTTGTACTTTTAAAGAGAGGTAAGGGATTGACTCTATGTACACAAATTTGCAGAGCGACAATAGAGCTGAAGTCTCTTATTTCTCACCTCTCTATATTATTTATTTATTTTAAAACATTTTTGCTGTTAACAAGTATGTTACCTCTGGAGATTTAGGTTGAGAACTGCAAAACTAAGCATCTCTGATAGCATATTTTAGACTGAGCACAATTGGGGAGATAGAAAGATTAACCTAAATAATCTGTAAGAACATAAGAATGGACTTAACCTCCACAAATTTATCTAGTTTTCTTTTAAACTCTGTTATAGTCCTAGCCTTCACAACCTCTTCAGGCAAGGAGTTCCACAGGTTGACTGTGCGCTGTGTGAAGAAGAACTTCCTTTTATTTGTTTTAAACCTGCTGCCCATTAATTTCATTTGATGACTCCTAGTTCTTATATTATGGGAACAGATAAATAATTTTTCCTTATTCACTTTCTCCACACCACCCATGATTTTATATACCTCTATCATGTCCCCCCTTAGTCTCCTCTTTTCCAAGCTGAAAAGTCCTAGCCTCTTCAATCTATACAAAAGCCTATGGGACCCCATAAGATTGGGTCCCTAATCCATGAACTATTGGAACTCATTTACAAAACTTTTCATAAACATTACATGAATATATTGTCTCATACTATAGAATTAAAATTTATAATCCCTATGCCATGATGAGATATCTTTGAGCTATAATGTAATAAATTAAATTAATTTAATTAAAACTATCTTTAGATAGGTTTTTTCCTCAAAAAGCATTTTATAAAAAAATCCAATTATATATATATATACATATATTTAAAATTATTTATTTTTATCCACTTTGGTAGGCAGAATGCTACAATTCCAGCTGCAATACAGCTAGATCACCTCTTGCTTTTTGGGACCTTCACGTACCACAAATGTGCAGGGCTTTGGTGTTACATCTCATCAGATGGACAGCACTTCCACAGTGCTGTTTAAGGGACAGATTCTGCAAACAGATATACACCCGTGGACCCCTACTCTTGCTGCCCAGCCGTAAATATCCTTGCACACAGATCTGTTTGAGGATCAGTTGCTAACATCATAATGTGAGATTTGGTACGGTCTTGAATGGGGCCAGGATTCAACCCAAAATGTAGACATGTTGCAGTTCAGACAAATGCCTAATGTTCTCTCTAAAATCTTCATTTAAAATGACATAGATTGCTTTCATCTGACAATTCTACTACAGCGCTTCAACCCAATATTGTCTGGCTTGGGCAAAATATTGCACAAGAGAACAAAGTAATTTTGTTAAATGAGAGCCTCTGTATTTTAGGAGCACTGTTAAGTATCAAATAAATAATGTATTTACTCCACCAAAAAAAATACCTAATTTCAGAATTTATGGTGACTCACTGTTAAAATATTGTTTATAATGCAATTTCGTTTTCTGGAAAATGAAGACACACCAAGTGGAAAACATAATGAATAATTTTTTCATTCTTCATTAGACAGGTGGTAACGGCGGAGTAAGCTCTTCCTCCCTGCCCCAGTCTGTAGCTTGTCTGTCCAGGAATCTCACTTATATCCTGATCCCGCAAACACCTGCGCAGAACCCCGTAACACTCAATGAGACTACTCTCATGCATAAAGCTAAGCACACAGACAAGTGTTTGCAGGGTGCCACCGTGGTGCCATGAATAGGAGCAGTGGTAGCAAGACTTAAATCTGCGTGCAGAGCTCACAGGATCCTGTTTGAGGAAGGCTCAAAGAAAGGCTCATTTTCCCTTCATTTTCCAAGGCTCTACATTTGAATTATTCATTATTTTCCATCTGTATCCCACTATTACAGAAACACTCTTATGACACACACACAAATCTTCCTAAAAGGTAACCATGGCAAGATTAATTCTTACCTATAACCCCTGACATAAACCTATCAGCTAGCATCAGATACAGTCCAAGCAGTTTACACCTATGTGAAAACAGTTAAAAAAACCCCTCTAAATAAATATCTTCCTTTCCCCTCTGAAATGCACCAACTTTAGTTTCTATAGTGAAATGGGGCTTCACTATGACAACATCTTGACATCTGGTCTCTGAAAATATATTTTTAAGACAATAGTCTGGGCAACATGTAACTTTATACATCAGAACAGAAAACAAAGGCTCCGATATTAAAATCGGAAATTAAATTCCATACAGATCTGGTCTTTGAAGGATATTTTAAAAGCAGATATTCATTTCCATCACTTTCATTAACTTAAAAATTTGTTTTGAGTTTAAGCATAACTTTCCCTTTAAATTCAACAAAAAAGTAAAACGGACTTTTTCTCTCCTTTTTTTTTTTTTTGTGAGCTTACTGCAAAAAATGTCTGTGTTGCTTTTTCTCCCTCGCCTGGTTCCCTGCCTGTAAAATCTAAGTTGGACAAACACTGCATGGCTGAAGTGACATATTTGAATGGAATTCAGACCAACCAGTTCCTGTTTATGTTTCTGATTTGAGAATGTAGCCTTCTCATTCACTATACATTAGAAACACACCAAAGCCATAAATGGTGTCAAGTTACATGCAGGCAGGGCCAATGAGCATTAATCATTACTTCAAGTCAATTGGCAAAAGCAGCAGCTGATGGAACACTACACTCTTTAGTTCTATATAAATGGACATTCCAGGGTTTGTTTTTCCCCCCCTTCAGCATCCATTTTATGAATGAAACTTCAGGCTGTACAGAGTCCATTCATATAAAAGCTGCATTCACAGAGTTCAGCCCCAAGGGATCAATCGGTCTTGGGTAAGGCTGATGTGATTGGTTTAAGACAGGCTTCAGCCTTCCATTACTGATTTAAAATGCAGCCTGTGTCCATCTGACCTGCATTAATGCACAAAGAGTAAATCCAGACTGTACTCTCAATTCTCAAATCAAATCATTAGCCAGTGCCACTTACTGTAACTGTAGATTTAGAGGATATTTATCCATTTCTTTGAAAAACAGCAGCCAGAGGACAACTTTTTAGATTTTTGTTGTCTGCTTTGAAATGAAAAAATACACAATTGATATTTTGCTGTACACAGGAGAGAAATATGTTGCTGCGATTTACATTATTTTATAAAGAAAAAGTAGAATAGCTTAGTAAGATTAGGTACTAGCTTTTTAGGGACAGAAATAGCAAATATTTAGAGGAAAATAGCTACCCAGAAAGCAAGTGAGACAGTATATCTGCTGCTTTAACAACAACCTCCCAACAAGTCCAAGTATTTCCTGCTCCTCACTTAGGTCATCACATTGTTTTCCACTGTTGTACACATCCGACGGAGGGTATGTGCACTCGTCATTTTAGGGGCAAGTTCTACACAGAGCGTTTAAGCAGGAGAATGAAATCCAAGCTCATTTCCTTAAGCAACGCAGTAAAGACAAGCTCCTGAAGCAAGAGTGTCAGGTATTTTAACCATGCTCATCTCCCCAGAAAGACACTGGGGAAAAAAGAAGCAATGCTGGAAAATATATAGGGTGAAATACAGGGTGGAAAAACTCCCAAGGGGCCAGTGTTTCACCCGTAGCCATGATGCTGACCTGAAAATGATATATGTTGTTGCACAACAGTATGGTGATAAAAAGGACATAATTTTGAGCTGCACTTTCAGAAGCACTAGGAAAGTGTTAGTTCCACTTTATGGAACATTGGTGAGACTATGCAGAAAATACAGCACAGAGTTGCGAGCAGCATAACAACAGAAGGAGGGAAATCACAACAAATTTGAGGAAAGGCAAGATTAACAGCTAGCAAATTTATAAAGCAAGATTTCAACAACTAGACACACAGACAGACAAGGAGAATACATGCAGACTTCCTATAAAGATTTAGAGGTGATATGTTAATACCAAGGAATTGTTCAGTAGGATTCAAGGAGGTATAACTCGGAGCAATGGAATGAAATTGATCAAAGGAAAATTTAAGCCCATTATTAAGAAATATTATTACTGTGAAGTCTGTTAGACTATGGAATAATCTCCTTAGGGAATAAAAACAACAACAGGAATAGCAATAATATTTAACACTTATATGGTTAGGCTTGGCAGAATTCAATTTTTATTTTTTTTATAATTTTGATGGATAGTATCAATATTCATTTTTAAACATTTCCCCCAATTTTTATCAATTTACTTTTTCACAGTGTTGGGAAAATATGAAGGTGGGGTGTGGCAATGGAGATAGGGACGGGGGGAGTCAGACAATTATTATTTACCCCAAATAAGTAAAAAAAAATCTAGGCAAATAAAATAAGTCCCAAACAAATACATTTTAAAATCGTTTTGCTTCAAAATGTAATTCAGCTTCTCTACCAGTGTGGCACAGCAAGCCTCCAAATTTAAACAATGTCACCAGCCCCCTCCCCTCCCCCAGTGATGGCCACATATGCTGAGCAAAGCATGGGAAGGAATCTTTTCAGTTTCACTCACATTGACCTAAGTCTTTTAAAAATGACAATGACACAAACACTATGGGGGGGGGGGGAAGAGGAGTCTAAAACGTTTTATTTTGTTCCTGTTCTATCTTTAAACACATGTATATAACATTGTAGCCTGGCACAAAAAGCTATGTGAAAAGAACATTAAGGCTGTAAAGTCAAGCACTCAAAAAGTTAGGACGTCAGAATTAAGGTTGCCCCTTCTGCCCTGCTACTTCCACCCTGTCCCTATCCCATTCCAATCTCTGACCAATCACTGGATTTTTGTCTCAATCCTATTATCCTCACCTAGCCACTCCCAGCCTCCAATCCTCAAATTTCTAATCCCAGTTCCATTCCCTTCCTTCCCCGGACACTCATCCAATTAGTTTATCTCCCCTACAATTGCTTCCAGTCCCCCACAACCCACAATCCCACTTCCTGTCCCCATTGGCTCCCAGTCCTAATCTCCCTCTCCGGGATACTCATCCAATCTCTGCCTCTCTATGGCTCCTTGTCCCAGTTCCTTTGCCCAGCCAGTCCAGTTCTCCCGCTACAGTCTCAATCAGACCCGTCTCCCCATCTCCTCTCATCTCTTTGCCTCAGCCCATTGGTTCTCAGTCCCCATCTCTTTGCTCAGCCAGTCCCAGTCTCCCTCAGGGTTCTAGACCCAGTCACTGCCCCTGACTTGGACATTTAGTCGCAGTCCCCATGCACACCCAATCCATCCCCACTCCACATCCCAGTCCCCATCTCTCACTGCTTCCCTATCTCAATCATCTCCCTGTCCTATCCTCCTCCCACCAACGTCACACACACTTTGCAGGTCCAGCTCTTATCCCCCCTGTGTATGAATCAGATAGCTTCATTCTGGGCCCAAAGGAGTCATTGAGAGCACATGAAAGATAGGTTCCCTGCTCTCAGTTCCAGTACTTGGACCCAATCTGGCCAACAGCAGCCAAGAGCTGCAAGTGCAGGGAAAGCCTCCCAGCTGCTGCATGCCCAGTGCTAACAAAATCTTTGGGGAATCTAGGTGCTAAAATCTAAGACGTTTCCATTGAGATATAAACTGTGTTTTTTCAAAAGCTTATAACTTGGCCAACTTTGGGCATATTTTCACATGGATGGCAAAGGCACATCTGTAACTCAAAGGCCACCCCTGTCAAACTGAAACTCGCTGTTCCACAGCATGGAAGCGCTGGAGGTTTTCAAATAAAAGATCACCAGATTTTTTTTAACGTGGCCAAAACAATGCATTTTTCACTAGCTTTCTCTCTCAGAAATGTTTTAGCTGAAAATTTCAGCTGTTTTAGCTGAAACACTCAGCCTGAGGAAAACACCCAGTATTGAAAATTGCAACCCAAACAGTTAATGTTTGGCAAAGCTATGGAGAAATAAAAACACTCTCTTATAAGGGTAAGTGACTGGCAACCTTAATAATAATACATTTTGTATGGCATCAGCATAGCAAGCAGCATGACAGAATGAACAATGCTCATACTTATTTGTTTTCTTTGAATAATTCACTGGTCGTAGAAGGTGAAACATATTATTCTGGAATTGTAAAAGGAGTCATTTTAAAAGCAGATATTTAATATTGCAAACATACATAGGCACAATTGTGGTCATATTCAGTGTACCTCCTGGTATACCACTTAGGCTGTGCTGTTGTCATATTTCATAAGATAAGAATAGGGTCACGCCCTGATGGAAACTACCTAGAAAATATTAGGCTAAGATTTTCAAAAACGGACATCGGCTGCTAGACTCCTCCATCTATACTTACCTGCATGCTTGGTTTTAAAAAGTTACATGCACACAGCAGAACCACTGAGGTGCCCATATACATATATACAGCTTCTAAAGCACATTGGGGCAGAGTCTCAGCAGATGTAAATTGTTATAGCAAAATTGTCACAGCTCCTTTGACTTCAACGGAGCTGTGACAATTTATACCAGATAAGGGTCTTACCCTCTGAGTTAAAAGGTGCTGTATAAAATGTACAATATTATATACATCTATTAAGTGACAGCCAGAAGATTTAGACTTAAATTTTCTGTTGCAATTCAACATATATGAGAAACTGCATTTTCCAGGAGGAGGAGGAGGAGGAGCAAGGGGCAGGGAGGGAGGAAAGAGCTTCTGCTCTGTTGACATTTTTCCTTTTTTTTTTTTCTCTTTCCATTATCTCAAACATTCTGCAATAGAAATTGCATACCTGCAATTATAATTACAACTAATTGATCTGCCATTTCCCATGTCATAATTAATGTCATGTTTTAATAGAGTTATAATCATTCCATAATAATGCTTTTCATTCACCAGATTTCCACAACGAATAATAGTATAGTGCACAAGCAATGAACTTTATGAAGCTCCTTTAAAAACATCCCAAAAGGAACATCTTCAGTGAATTGCAATGAACTTTTTAAATATGTTTCAGTATTCTTATTTGAGCTGCAAGAAAATATCATGCAAAAAAGATTTTCCACTCTGGCATTTGTCCCCCCTCAACGTCCATAGGTGAAAAATGGAATCAATGATTCAGTGACAAATACATTATGTTTCCTAAGGGGTTATTTAATGTACTCTTAGCAAAGATGGAAAAACGATGGTTTCTAGAGAACAGATGGCAGCAAGACAAAATATCAACAGACCACAGTTGTTGACTGCAATTTATGGAGTGTACAGATGTGTCAACTTAAATGCAGTGATTCTAAGGCCAATAAAAATACTTTCTGATACCAAGAGATTAATTTTTCATGACCACTGGTTACACAGCTATTACATTTTTAAAAACTCTAATTATTCATCTACAAACGAAACAACAACTTTGCTTGAATGTCATTACTCTAAAATGGAACATTTCTGTCACTGGCAGTGAAAAAAAGAGAGAGGTAAAAGATTGCACATCTTTCTTTCAGATTAAATTTCCCTTTTCAGCTCCAAAAAGAAAATTTGGAACAGAAATGAAAATTAACACTGCCTCAGATTTAAAGTAACAGTATGCAATAAGGAGACCCCTTTCCCTTGCCAAGTATGAAGCGTGCATACAAAAGAGCCTTTCTTTAACCCTTTAATTTAGCAAGATGAATAACAGTGCTTTTGAAGATTGTAAGGGACTTGTGAAGTCCTCTATTATCTATGGCCATGTTAACTGTGCTGATAGTCTCTCTCATGCTGCTCTGTCCAGAACAGAGGTACATGAAAACCAAAACCAAGGAGCTCAGCAACCCCCCAATTATGGAAAAGTTCAGCTCTTGATCTGATCCTTAGCAGTTAAAGCTCCTTTCTAGCTTGTACTTCAGCTTCAAGAGGAACCTCCATCAGCTCCCCAAAAATAAATTAACCAAAAAAAAGATTAAATGGCTTTCAGCTTCTCTTTCCACTTACTCTGCTACCTGTCACACAACAAAGGAGAAAACAGCCCTACATTGTAAATGCTTGTGTTCTAACATCTGCTAATTAAAAATAAGCACACTATAATGATTTGCCTATGAAAACACGCTCACAAAGGTCAGTCAGGTGAGTGGATCCATGGAGAAGACATTAAAATGAGTTTTTATTTGCACTGAAAATACAAGATAATTTATTATGGGCTGAACTTTCAAAGGGGCTTCAGCTCAGCCTCCATGTGGCCTTTGGGACAGAAACTGAAGCTGGCAGGAGAAGCTGTAGAAACTGCTTAAGCAAGTACGGATGCACTGGGGGAGGAAGGAAGTAATATGAGCCCCAGCCAGGGCCATCCTTCACCCCACTCCCAAGAGTGTCCCAATGAAGAACTGTGTAGGAGACGTACCCTCCCCCCACTACCACTTCAGGATGCACTGGGACCCACATGGTGCCTCTCCTCACAGCATTGTGGTCTTTGGGAAAAATGAAAGAGGGAACCGATCAGAGACCAGAGCCAGCAGAAGCACCTTAAATGGGATGGAGGGACACTGAGAATATTTTCTAGTTTTGAATGGAGTGTCTCTGCCTTGTGGTAGTTGACTGTTTGCTCTAGCCCCCAGCTACCTCATCTCACAGTTTCTCCACACCTGTCCTTCACACCTTCCTTCCCATCTCCACTTTGTACCTGCTCTGTCCTCCTCACTGGTCCCTTCTCTTGTCTTTCAGTTCAGCTAATCCCTTCCTAAATAAACCCCATCGCCACCCACCCCTCAAAAACCAAAATAATCCTGGCACCAACATGATGTCTGCACATTATTCACTGCTTGTGTTTTCTACCCCTTCCCCCACTCAGTGTCAGTCTTGTCTATTTAGACCAGTGGTTCCCAAACTGTGGGGTGAACTCCTTTGGGGGAGGGTGAAGAAATGTTGAGGGGGGGAGGGGGCGCAGCAGGGCCCAGGCCAGCCCTACAGAGGGATGGGAAGGGAGCACCATCCCACCCCGCTCTGCCCCCAGTTTCATTCCATTCTGGCCCCGCCTGCGACTCTGTTCCCAACTGCAGCCCTGCTTCAGACAGCAGCCTCAGCTCCACTCCTGGCCATGGCCCTGCTCCTGACCCCAACACCCAACCCTGGCCCGGGCTGTGGTTCAGCTCCAGGCCACAGCTCCTGATCACAGCTCTCAGGGTGGGCATGGACAGGTTCCATTACAGGTCAGGGGGAGGCGTGATAGAAAAAGTTTGGGAACCACTGATTTTAATGGGGCAGGGACCATTTGCTACTCTATCCCGTGCCTGGCACAATGGGGCCCCATCTGTGGTTGATCCCTAGGCACTACTGGAATACACATGATTAATAACAATTTATCTTCTACATCAGCAAATTGGCATCCACAGGTCATTTGCTTTCACAAAACACAACAGTTTACACACAAATTGAGAAGTCAGCACTGATTTGCCTAATTTGTATCCCTCACTGGTTTTACAGCAGTGTAAACCCCATTGGACTTCAATGGAGTTACTCCTGATATAAAGGAAATGAAGCAGCAGGAGAATCAGGCCCCTATTTTTGACAGACATAAATGAATGTGCTCATAAAATTGTGAGCACAAATTTAGAGGCCATTTCTGAAAGTGTCATTACATATAGCATATCACAAACAAAACTCGTCAGAGGTAGCCAACCTAAGTTTAAACACATCAGTTTCTCCTCTCTGTCTTTCATATTTGATTTCTAGATAGCTCTATAAACTGAAGTCCTCTACAGACTAAACATGAGAGGACAATTGCAGTGCAAGGTTCCCCACACTGCTTTACCAGCATTATTATCTAAAGAGGCTACACTGCCAAGCCTAAATGAATGAAAGGGGTTTAAAAGCCTTCAGAAAGAAAGTCTGGATTCAGATGCATCTAAACATCACTGAGAATAAAGACCAGTTGGCCTAATCCTGGTTAGGCTTCATTATTTTATCCCATAGAACTAAAGAAAACAGTCTTACCTACCTGAATCATATGCAAAATCTCTAGGTTCCTGTTTAATCATCAGAGGAGGAGGGAAATTTTGATTGGCTGCATTGCCAACCATGGCATTGTGTTCATAGACTGGATCATGGTACTCCTGCTTAAAACCTTGAGGCGGGAAAGGGATGTTTGGCTCAGACATCTGGCGTTGGTATACTGGGCGTCCTTCTCTTGACATTGCAGGCAAAGGCGGGAAAGAATTGCAAGGTTCGGAGAGTTGGCGGCGAAATCTATGACACAAGTTAGAAAAGTCACTCAAAAGTACAATGGCAGAGTGATGTGGTAACTCAAGAAACAAGATGGTATATAAAAAACAAACCAAAACCAGATATAATTTTTAAATTGCTCTCTTGTGTCCTTAATCAGTAAAAGATGGAATTAAGAAAAAATAAATTAAAAAAAAGCTCAAATTTTCTGGGCTCAATTCTCAGTTACTCTGTTCCTAAAAATGGGAATGGAATTCAGAGAGAGAAAGATGGCTTTCAATGGCCTTTACCCTATGGGACATGGGAAGCAGAGAATAGCCCTATTATTTTATTAGTAGTAAATATTTACATTATGGTACTTCCCAAATGTCCCAGTCAGGATCTGAGCTCCATTGTGCTGGGCAGTGTAGAAAAAGACTACACCCAATCCCTGTCCCAGAAGGTTTACAGTCTAAAAAGACACACACTTCCTCTGCTATTTCAACAGGGGCTGTGAGCAGGATTGTGCCTTACACCAGCTCTCCATATAGGGCATGCCTGCACAGATGACATTCTCATGGATGTGGCCCCTGTATGCTGCAAGCATGGCATAAAGGCACCTTAGCGAATCAGGTCTATGTGTTTATGCAAGAACAGAGGGCTGTATCTGTTTGCTTACAGATGCCATCTCCAAACAAATAAAGATGTCAGTGGTAAGATCTGGGCATCATTCCACAAAGTTAAAAAGCCTCAATTGTCTCCTCATGGTGAAAAAACCATGGGAGTTTTGCCTTGCAGACTTGGTATCACATTCCTGTCTCAGTGGGGAGGACTTTTCACCCCTCTGGAAAAAGGAGGGGTGCACCTTGAATATCCCACAGACCCAACAGATCTACAGGGAGACCAAAAAAAAATTAACAGCCTCAAGGATGGCCTTCCTACTCATACTGCTGTCATGGAAACAAGGGTCTCATAAGAGTTCACTGCTCCCCCAACTGTTTGTATACAATCTTCCTCTCCAAGGGACGTGGAAGTTGTGGAGTGGAGTTAGTGCTCCATGTCATGCACCAGAATGGAAAGGAGCATGTTCCATGCTCCCCTCTCCCACAGATCTGGCATGTTTCCCCCTACAAAACCTCAGAGCCCCAACTATGGGTGCTGATTTGGAGCAGTTGGGCTCTGCAGGTTTAGAGATATGAGCAAAGAGATTCAGTGGCATGCTTCCCTGGTGAATTATACATTTTCATGCGGCTTCCCCACCCTCCCATAAAGGGAAGAGATCAGCCAGCCCCAGCCGGCTTGGTTTTGAACAACCGTGGTGGAGATGGGACCTATTACCTCTGTGTTGATCCACAGAACAACAATTGCAATTTTTTGAAGAAAACTGTTTGTCCTGCCATCCCTAAACAAAGGTATGTCTACCCTTGGAAATGGGGGTGCGATTTCCAGCTCAAGGAGACATATTCACCACTGCTCTGACTGAGTTAGAGCACTAAAAATAAAATGAAGCCACAGCAGCACAAGCTGGGGAGAGGCTAGATGCCCCAAATCCCTACCCATCAAACACTCTAGGCATGTACATGGTGTGGCTAGCCCCTACTGTCGCTCACACTGTTGTGGCCACACTATTGTTAGCACACTAGCTTGATCACAGTGAACACACAATTGTCTTCCTGAGTTGAGAATCACACCCTCAGCTCTAACTGAACACGCACTAAAAGAGTAAGACAAGAAGTTATATAACACAACTGTCTTCAAGAGAGAGAAGGAAGTCAAAATATATACGACCAGGAACCAATGATTTTTCAGTTTCTTTTACTTTGGGACTGAACTAACTCGGTTCATGCAAGTAAAATCAGATGCTCGCGCTGAGAAAATTGGCTGGAGAAGGAGAGTAGGATTTGATTGTTATTTATTGATAGGTCAATAAATTCTTTAATATAAATCTTATGCAGTATACATTTCAAATGCAAATTTTAAAATCTATTAAACTTTCATCAAAACACTGCCATGAACCCAAATATTTACTGTCATGCGTAGAAATAACTGAAGAATAAGGTAGCAATGGAGACTGAACTTTAATTAGTTTAAAAACATTAAGAATATTCCACTCTGCAGTGGTACACTGTAACATTAGGTTTCGCAATTCCATCTACACCTGCACAAAATAAACTTAAAAACTCAAACTTATTATGAAATAGTTAGGCTGGCTGGCACTGCATTCATTTCCCCTCTCTTCCTTTTTTCATTAGCCAAAAAAAGAAACAGAAATTATCATTAAGAACTGTCAAGGAGTGAATCAGAAAATTGCAACTTGAAGTTAAAATAAGAAACAGGCTCACTTGCAAAGCCTCAAAGAAAGTTAATAATACTTGTTGTACTGGAAGCTTTGTATGGAATCAAGCCATTTGTTTATACAAGTGAATCTGATTCCTTTTGGTACTTGTTAGGACCACTTGTCCCACATACATTCACGCCTTGTATGAAGCTGCATGTTCTTGAGGCTGCTGTTATCCTAAGCCACAAAATTTATGGTCCAGAGAAATGTACACCCATTTTATATAGATACATACAATCATATTCAACCATAGACCTGATTTTTTTTAAACGACAGTATTTTTTGAATACACTAATAAAGGAAGCCTGCCTCTCTCCTACCAGACCTGTGCAGAATGCAACAGATCATCCTGCAATCCAGACCTTTCCATATGCTTCTCACAAAATTATTTACAAGATCTGCATACACACCACTGAGTTCAGTAAGGGAAGTGAGGAATGGTGGGAGGAGAACATGAAACAAATTCAGGATTAAAAATGGAAAGGAAAAAATATCTTCCACAGCAAAATGTACCATTCTTTGGAAATAATGAAGAGTGAAATTTTTAACCACAAAACATTAGCCTTACTCTTTGAGTTTATTACTTGGGGCTTTGCTAAAAGGTTGTGCACTAGTTATTCCTTCACTGAAGGGAAGCATAATACAAAATGTCCTTAGGAGGGCATGCATCAGACCATATGGTAACACAATTAAGACATCATGGGACAAACGTATTATAAAGCTGAGTGTCATGGGAAACTATACACACTGCAGAAAAGGTATATCTGAGCCTCTCTAAATATATATGTTAAGGTTGAAATGCAGCTTCCGCTATAACCTTCCTTTTCAGTTGCTCCCAAACAAAAACCTGTTAATCTGAAATAGTCCATCTTGCTTTCTGAATAGAGAGCAGTTTACTGTTTAGAGAATTTCATCCAAACCTGCTCAGACATCTGAGTTTGGTGTACTTACAGAAATACACTTGTCCAATGTCCTGCAATCAAAACCACACTCTGCCGTCTGTTGAGGGCCTGCACAGTTCCAAGACAGCCCAAGAAAGATGGGGCAGGACCTGGTTAAGGCAACTGAATGTGTTGATTCATTGCCTCCTCACTGCATCTCCTGTCCGTGGGGTTCAGATAGTCTCAGACAGAACTAAAGTTGCCCCAGCAGAACCCAAACTAGGCAGCAAGAATGGAAACACCACCAGCCCTTCCTGGAAATGAGGCAAGGACCCCTGCAAATAGTAGTGTTTGTTACTGCAGGAGCTTACAAACTGCACCTCCTGGCATAGCAGGGGTGAATCTGACCCATACGCTCTATGGAGTAAGATCTGAATTTTATTTGAACATGGGTTGGGTTTTTTTTACATATTTTTGAAGTCCTGGTGTATCACTCTGAACACGTGTGTATTTATGGATATTCACACTATTTAACAAACGAACCATGTTCAGATAACAAGGTTAAGACATTACTTATACTCGCATACAAGCAGATAAACTGACAGTTGCAAAAATAAGAAACTCCATCCTGAGCATATGTGCTGCAAAACTTAGGCACAGGGGAGTGAGCTAAGAAAGACCATCCATTGTTGGGAGACCTCTAAAATAGCAAAACAGAACAGGATGACTGAAGGCACAGTTTCAGCTCTAATTCTGGAATTTTTAGCTTTTGTGGGTTTTACTTGGTCTAATATTGTTTGAACATGGTTTATTTTGGCAGCTTAATTTCCTTTTTATAAGCTGTTGTATTTCAAAAAATAATGCTCACTCTTTCAGGGAAGAGTATGCAAAGTGACACTACACTCTGTAACAGCAACTCCAGAAGATACCCACACATCTGAATAGATGTATACTAGACAATCTTATATACTTATTTGTAAGCAAGGGGCCAGATTCTGATACCCTGGTTCATGCCAGGTAGGACCTCACTCCTCAGGTAGTTCTATTGGATTCGATGGAATTACTTGAGGAGTACGGTACCACTCATGGTAAGTAAAGGTGGCAGAAACAGGCCCCGATACACTGTAGTTTCTACTCTGAGTTTCCACTGCTGAAATCTCAGGCTGACAGTCCCCTGTAAGAGAGTTATAGAAATGCAATTACTGAGGATGCTTCTGTCACCTTTAGCCATTACTGACTAGTATGTTGGTCCCACTGAGTTCAACAGGAATAGCTACCGAGTGAAGTACTACTCAACCCGAGTAAGAGTAGCAGAATCAGCCCACAGCCTTAACTATCAATGCCAAGGGATCAGTCCAATGCCTTTTATTGTGGTCATTAGGATATTGGTTTTCTGGTGTTTTTACCTGTGATCCATAGGGAAGCTGTTGTCTTGAATGGACTGGGATGGAGGGAGGTGAGTAGGGAAAGCCCGGTCGGGTTTAGGAGTCTGAGCTGAGTTGGGGGATGCATGGTGCAGTGGTGACACTGGAGTGCTGGATGGCGTTGGTGGGTTAGAGGGCCTCATTCCAACTTGCAGCTTCTGGTCATAGGCACTAACAGCAGAGTGGGGGGGGAAAGGTGCGAAGTTAATTTCTCTGCAAATAAAAATGTATACCACAGAAACATTATCCTATTCGTATTCCTTTTATTCAGAGGGCACCTGGTGGAGTTCTCTTTTCTGTACATGGAAAAGTACAGAGAAAAGTTAGTCAACAGTTACACATGCTGGTCATGTTCTTTCCCTCTATGGGACAGAGATGTATTTTTAAAAGAATTTGGTATTACAGTGCAATAACAACAGGAGATAAGCATAAAGAAAGTTTCAAAGCACAGGTAGCTGGACCAGAGTAGAAAGAGCCTGCCCTGCTTTCCAGTGGTCTGCACAGACCTTAGAGTGCGACAATAAAGAATGCAACCGGAGAAAAGGAATCTGACCCAGAAAAATACAGCTCTGTTAGTTTATCTACCCACACGTAGATGTCAGCAGCCTCTACTGATGGACTTTTTCCTCTCTCAGAACTAAAACACTGATCTTGCAAACACTTATGCGTGTGCTTAACATTATTCACGTTTCCTGATTCTGGAAAACACTTAAACACATACATAAGTCCACTCCTATTCAAGAAAGGACTAACGGAGGTGCTTAGAGTTAAGCACATGCTTAAGTGTTTTCCTGAATCAAGACCATGGGTAATCCTGCTGAAGTCAGTGGAATTACTTGCATGCTCAAAGTTTCAGCATCTATAGGGGCTAAAACAATAAGAGGTCTAAAAGGGTACCTAATAGGTGACAAGGGTCACCTTGGTAAGTAAAGCAGAAATCCTCAAGCTCATTCCTCTGTGACTGAGTTTCATCACGTTTGCAACAGGGGTGACCTGTCTGTCACATGAAGAGGCAGATCTAGGTAGTTTTGTTGATACCTATAATGGTAGTGTACTTATGTGAACAAAAATTCTGTGCTGACTGGGTTGAAGATTCCCAAATAGACTAAAACATCAATAAGACCCCCAGCAACTGTTAACATTTGAGGAGAAAAGGAAGACAGAAATGTGAACCAAAATAACATCCATAAAGAATGTAATGATATTAAACTACATTTTTTATCTCCTAAAATAATTAAAATATTTACTATCTATCCTGATTATCAGAGGGAGACCACTTCCTTCTGAAAAAATAAAAGTATCTGCAACGCCTAATAAAACTATTTTTATACTGTAATTGTCCATGAATGCACACGTATATCATCTGCAAAACTCGTCAAATACCTAATGTGTTGCTCAGACCTGCCAATCTCTCGCCTCTTACCAGGAGCTCTCTCTCAGCCTAAAGTGCATAATGCATTTTAAAAGTACTTTCAACATAGCTCGCGGTAATAAGACTCCCTCCCCCATTTTTAAACTGTGGCTATATCCAGCGGAGGAGTGTAGCCACAGTATTTCAATGAAAATTATTGCTGTAAAATGATTAAGTGCTTGACAGGACTGTAAACAGTTCCATCAGAGTTCAGCAAAATGCATTATCTCATGAGTCTGTTATCTGCTGAAGAGGTAACTTTTATAAGATCTCTATTTTGGTTTTATTTCTCTTTAATCGGGCCTCATTTAAATCTGCAGTCCTCACTGAACCTACTATAAAAGTAATCCTGGCTGTTTTACCTGACATTGTACAGGCACTTTTCCCCATAACTGAACTTGAATGGCTGTTCTTGACTACAAGCAGAGCCAAGTTCCGAACATGGACTATGGGGTTCTTTCTTGATTTTCACTGGGAGACCATGAAAAGCCACTGGAAAGGAGAAGAAAACAACAATAAAAGCATGGAGTTAGAAACAAAGCATGGTATTAAACAGTGTGCATTATCAAGCAAGTTAGATGCTGCTAATGAAACACAATTAATTAAACCACTGCAATAATAGACACAGTTTAAGAAATGAAGATTTCAGGCATTTCTTTGGATGTCAAATTGAAAAATAGACACCAGAGATCCTTTGCATTGGCTATTAGCACTTTTATTGTTTAATAGAATGATGGCCAGGCTCCCATCTCACTAGCAGGAAAATAACAGCCCACTTATATTTGGCTTAGCTACTGTAAATGTTGTCAGAGGCAAAATACTTCCCAGGCACAAAATGCTTCTAAGTAATATTAGCGTGGTAGCTTTCAGCTGTAAAGGCACAGTAGTTCACTTAAAAGAGTAACATATCTTTTACCGCATAATTAATTTCTCATATTTAAGCCTCAAATACAGCACCACTAATTTTTTTGGTCTCACAAAATACGTGAAAACTTGTAAAAAAATTTTTTTAATTAGCAGATTACAAGCTTAACAGTTGATGTTATAATAATAAAGTAATGTCAGAAAAGTACACAATAAAAGCATTATATATTTCATTAAAAGATTTATTAGCTGAAATCCTCGCCCAGCTGAAGACAATGGGAATTTTGTCATTGACTTGAATGGGGCCAGGATTTTACCCAGTTTATTCAAAGGCAGCAAGAGGAAGGGATGGGACAGAAATGGGCTATGAATGAGAAGCATCAGGTTTATCTAGATTGGGCAAAGAGGTTAAAATCGGGTTAGGGCTAGCTAGCTAACCTCAACCTTTTCTGTAGTTCAAGGTCCACCTTAGCCAAAACAAAGATAAAAAATGCTAATTGGCATCTACAGTAACAGCTTGGGATTACCTTAACCCCTTTTGCTAATCCACTACGGGAAACAGAATAGGGGCATGGGAGCACAAAAATGTTAGAGAAGAGCAGTCCTAAAAGACAATTTAAAAAAATATATATTTTAAAAATACAGTCCAATACACAATGAGGCTAAAATTCCATCTCTGGACTCTGTTAGCAAGCCTAAAACCTTCCATCTTAACTCTTGTGGTCGATGATATCACCAGAACATCCTGTTGAAATTTCAGCTTTCGATACCTGTATCACATTGAGATCCTCCTACAAACCTGTACCTCTGGGGAGTTTCAGTGACTTCTGTGGGACTCCACGTTAGCGAATCTCAGTGCAGCATCAGAGCATTATTATGTACCCTTAGGCTTCACATCATTCCTTCGCTTGCATGTAATCTTAAAAGTGACATTTTGACATGTACTAGCTTCAAAATATGGGGTGGGGGGAGCTGAGCATGTGCACACGCATATACATTTTCCTAAAGTAAAATATATTGCAACAGATTGGGCAGTCTTCTTAAAAGTAAATGTGCACTAGAGAAAAACCAAGGAAAAGTCTGAATTAAGAGCGCCAAAACCTCAATCAGAGGTCAAAATCTGGTCAATGGGCAGGCTTTTCCTCTCATTGAAGGGTAAAACAATGCTGATACGCTACAGAATTTTATTGCTGGTGTACTTTAGCCACAATTTCTATGATGCAAGTACAACAGTTGTGTACATTTACCTTCAATCAAAGGACTTGGGGCCAAATCTAGCTCTCATTAATCAGGTGATGAGTTGGAGGAAATGCGACTCCATGTATGATTATGATGAGCAAGATCTAGCCCTTCATGCAAATATATATGCAAATCAATTGTGGCCCTAAAGCTCCTGATTAGTTGCCAGTTCTCCTCACTCTATCACAGAGTTTGGGCAAATCTGTCTTAAATGAAAAAAATAATAAGAAGAAACTCAATATTTCTTTAAATAAAACTTTCTCCCCTCTTAAGGCTTGACTGTTCTCTGAGTTACTTAAATGGGAAGAAATTGGTGTAATTCCATTCACTTCAACAGAATTACATCTGAATTCACACCCATGTGACAGCAGGATCAGGTCTTCATCTGTGTGCTAACTCTTATACCCACCTAGTCACCTAACAGGAGTCAGCATGTAGGTTCAGACTCCATATATGTCTCCACCACAAAAAAAAGTTCGCAACTTGGGTTAGCTAATTCAGGTTAAAATAGCAGGGAAGACACAGCAACTTGGCTTTTAACTCAAGTTAACAGCTTGAGTTCAACTCCAGGCTTCCCTATATAACTCTAGTTGCTATCCCAAGTTAAAAGCTGAGTTGCTACGTCTTTACCACTATTTTAACCCGTGTTAGCTAACCCAAGTTAAGGACAGGGTGCAAATTATACTGCAATTAAAACCCATGGCTAACCCATGCCAGCTGACTCTGGCTCACGGGACTTGGACTGTGGGGCAGTGTAACTGTGGTATAGATGTTCAGGCTTTTATTGGAGCCCAGGCTCTAGGACCCTACAAGCTCGGAGGGGCCAAGAGCTCAGGCAGTAGCCCACTTTGCCCAAACATCTATTCTGCAAGCCTGAGTCACCTGTCACTAGAGTGACCAGACATCCCGATAAAATCGGGACTGTCACAATTTTGAGGAGTTTGTCCTGCGTCCCAACCAGAGTACGGTCGGGACGCCATTTGTCCCGATATTTTGTTTCCTGGTCTTCGGCGGCAATTCGGCAGAGAGTCCTTCAGTCACGGACCATCTTCAGCACTATTTCAGCGGCGGGTGCTTCTGTCTTTGGTGGCAAGGTTTATTACCCGCCGCTGAAATACTGCCAAAGACCGTCCGTGACTGAAGGGCTCTCTGCCAAATTGCCACCAAACTCCCGGATAGGTGAATGCAAAAAAAAAACAAAAAAAACCCACAACACCCCACCCCTCCGCTGCAGTGGTCCCGATATTTTCCTCTTAACATCCGGTCACCCTAGCTGGCACGGAACAGCCACAGGTGTCTAATTACAATGTAGACATATCCTGTGTGTCTTGGCCATGGAGACTGGGTTCCACCTCTGACATGCCCAGTATCTCTGACTATGACCTTAAGTCTGTGAATTGTTCTGGTTTGAATCTATTGCGAGTTAACCTATGAATGCAACAGGTTTTTTATTTTAAAAGCCAACAATTGCACATTCACATAAAGGCCACATGCTGCTCTATTTTCTCTTTTTGACTTTACTGCTTCCTCAGAGTTAATCTGTTATGAAAAATGACTTCCCTTATTTATTTTTAAATAACGGGAGTACAGAGACTCCCACACCGCAGCCCTGCATGCAGAACTGGTTGGGTATTTCATCACAGTGCTGAGAGCCTGAACGTCTGCTAACAGGCAGTTTTCCAGCTCACTGGCACAGGCACAAGTGAAAGCAGCACATTCATTTTGTGCAATTTGCTTTACCTTCCCACATGGAGTTGGTGTATGTAAAAGGCTGTTAAGTACTAAATTATTCCTTATCAAATCACCATCATCTGGAGTCATGATCAACACTAATTAAATTACTTTCACTGAACACGGCTCCAGCCTGCTGCCTCAGCTGAGAGGTACATTTTATTTTGCTTACTGTACAGTCCTAGCTAGGTCCAGTGCAGACAGCTAGAAGACATGCATGCTACAGTTTTAATTAAAGTTTTCTACACCTTCCAAGTTATGAGCGAGGGTGAAGTGTATCAAATGAAACAGGTTAACTCCTTCATTTTGATTAGGGAAATCAATTCAGTCCAAAGTGAATTTTTATATTAGATCCATATCTTAACTATGGCCAGGACAGATAACATAGCTGTAAAATTTAAAGTTCTCCTCAGACACACCCCTTGTCATGCAAAACTCTATCCACCACTCCTTAAATGGACACTTTTAGGGGAAGGAGAGGACAAGAGAGCCTGAGAATATACTTGTTACATTTTTTCTTTGATGACTACTTGACCTTTCAAATCACACCTTGAGGCTGGCTGATGAGGACTGAGTTACCCCAACAGACAAATTTTAAGCATTCAAAATGCCAATACCAATTTATCTTCACTGACATCCCCCCCCCCAACACACACATACACACACACAATCATTTCAGTTCATTGTAGGTTGCAACATTTTCTTGTAACTATTTTTTAATATTATTTGTTGTTTTGCTAAACTGAATTTAAGGTTTTTTAAACCATTAAATACTTTTGGGGAAAGTGGGGTTGCTTGTTTTTATATCTGTATTCCTACTGGAAAAGAGCAAGCTACCCATACATTCAAGTTAAAAAAGAATGGTATTTAAAACAACCAAGGCCTTTCCTCCCCCAAACACACCAGGTGAAATCCAGAAATCCTGACACTGTTGAAATAACGGGAAATTTTGCCAGTGACTTCAATAGGGCCAGGATTTCACCCCAAATACTTAATAGCTCATAGATGGCCACTTCCAAACCAAAAAAATAAAAATGCCCCTTTAAAAAAGAAGGGTCTAATCCTACAAACTTTACTTAGATGAGTTGCTGGGATACTTTGTGATCAATTGGTCTAGCTGTGAGAGTAAGATTAATCCTGCTCAATGCACTGCTCATGTTAGTAGTGGTGGTCCCTTTGAAGTTACCATGACTGCTTACATCAGACAAGCATGATCTGGCTCATTGCATTTAGCAGTAAATGGATCACTGTTTAAGTCCGGAGTGCCTTATAAAATGATACACATTTTTTATATGTAATGTGCTAATTTGTATTCTCTTTATATTTGCATTCTATAATGTATCATTGGGGTGGAGTGTGTGTAAGTTAAAAAGTGGTGTGTGTGTGTGTGTGTGTGTGTGTGTGTGTGTGTGTGTGTGTGTGTGTGTGTGTGTGTGTGTGTGTGTGTGTGTGTGTGTGTGTGTGTGTATAAAAGGTAATAAAGCAAACAACTCCACTGTGCTATAAACTCAAAAATGGCATGCATATATAAATACGCACACATATACACTACAGGCTGTTGCCACTAGGTCTGAAGTGCTGTCTTCCTTTGACTACTGTTACCACTCAACACCTTGATCCCGACTACCTTACTCATGCAGACTTGCAGTTCAAGTCAGTAGGGCTTGTCCTGGGTGAAGTCTTCGTGTTAGAACCCAGTGGAGAGCAATTTGATTAAAACGTCTGTACGTGATTAGAAATCACCTTGCCTTGACTAAGACTTATATGTTAGTATCTTTAGTACCCTGCTGCCTGAGATAAATAGGGCAGTAAGTTTCTCTCAACATGGTCAAACTGTAACTCATTTGGGCCAATAGGTTATCTTTTCTTGGGAAAGCCCTAGGAAGGAGCTGTGTCAGATAGCAAGCGCTGGCTACGCAGACAGTGCACATTAAGCTGGAGTGTGGACCCTGCTACGAAAGGTTCTGTACTGTGCAGTAGCAAGGTCATGTGGCCAGTAGTGCATGGCAGGCTAGTGCGCTGTAGATTTATAATCCAGTTTACTGTCCACTAACTGTCCATATAGACAAGCCCTTAATTACTTCTATACTACGTGAAACCACTGATTCAAGTCAATCGCAAGTTGAATACTTGAGATGAGGAAGAACTGGGAAAATGCCTCATGAAACTGGCTGCAAGTCTTTCACTTTTGAATGCAAAGCTAATTTAGGTTGCAGAGCTGAGACTCCTGTTCCAATCCCAAGGACAAAATAAGTACGCTTTTCAGAAAAGTTGTGTGTTGGAAAAACCACATAAAGCAGGTAAGTGTAGTGGTCTTCGCTTTCAGCTTAGTTTCTAAGTGTTCACTTTCACTCTATAGACCAAAGGTTATCTCTTTATTATCTGCATTGGTATGGAGACATGCACGTACTAGCTGGTGTAAAATGGTGTCAGGATCAAATCACTGACACCTGCAAACGCGCATGCTGTAGAGAACTTCCAGTCATTTAGTAATGCTATACCTGTATGTATAGTGTAGAGGATTTTGTGCACCACCAGAAAGAGATAGTCACAATGAGTCATGTTCCGGACATATCTACTGAACTCATTTTGGGTTGCTTCTCACCTTTATGTCATACAATCATCTCTAAGTGTATGTCTACACTTGGATCTGGACGGTGTAATTTCCAGCTCCAGGAAACACATCCATACTACCTCCGATCAAGCTCACGCACTAAATGTAGAAGTGTAGCCGCGGCAGTGTGAGCAGCAGGAGAAGCTAACTGTTCCAAGTATGATCCTGTCTGAGGCCCCAGGTATGTTCTTGGGGCAATCCGCCTGTCCCGCTGCTAGCATCACTGCAGCTACACTTCTATTTTTCACGTTAGCTCTATCAGGGCTAGTATGGGTACGTCTCTTTGAGCTAGAAATTATGCTTTCCAGCTTCAGTGTAAATATACCTTCAATAAGATTTTGTATGTGATCTCATTCACTTTTAGGACCAATGAAATACATGTATAAATATGTGACACGGGGTTTTTCACACCAGTGAGAAGGTGAAAACCCATTCACTTTAAGTTAAGGTCACTTCAATTCCAGGTGATAAACTGATTGAGATGACCTCAGTTAGTCGTCAGTCAAATGCCAGAAGCAAAAGGGAAGGCCTGTGTACTGATAAAGCCAACAGTGTCACAGACTATTTAAATTCATCTTCCCATACACACAGAGAAAAGCAGCAAGCACTTCAGATACATCAGAGCCTCTCAAAGATTCTTTTCCAGTACATTTACCTCTGCCAAGCCCTTCCCCTCCCCCAACACATAAGAATCCATTACTAAAGGGTCTAATCTCAGCTATCAGCACAGAGTGGCTTTTATGGAGCCATTAAACCATTTCTCTTGTTTACAGTGCCTGAAGAAAGATGTGAATTATGCCTGTGACAAAACAGGCGATAACATTTCTAAACCGGTATCAAAATGCAAACTGAAATACATTTAAGGGCAGGGACCCTACTTTGTGTTTTTTGTGATTTCCCTCACCTCCTATATGGGGAACGAGAGGGGGTAGCACTCACCTGATGATTCTAAAAAGGGAATAATTCTGTCACAACAGGTAGACTTTTTTGAGCCCAAAAGATTTAAGTATACTAGTTACATAATGGTCCATTCAAAAAAAGGCAAAATGTTGGTTACTTCTCAGACGATAAGACGTTCTACAATGGCTCTCACTGGCAGACGTTAAAAACAAACAAAACGCTGGGTTCTCATGAGGACTCTAATACATGATGCTCCAACAGCTACTTACTGTTTAAATGCACAGCCGGTAAATTCAGTATTCATAGTCCTGTATCAAGTACAACACAACACAAAACTGAAAACTCATTGGACAGCATTCTAGGTAGGAATGTCAATCTTTATAAATGTTCCTTTAGTACCTGTGAAGATATGAGCTTCAACCTCAGAACAGTAAGCAGGGGAAGGTTACATGGCAAGTCAGAGACAGAGATCTTTTGGGACAACTTTGGTCTAGGACAGGGGTCTCAAACTCAAATGACCACGAGGGCTACATGAGGACTAGTCTATTGGCCCGAGGGCCGCATTACTGACACCTTCCCCCGCCGCCCTTGGCCCCGCCCCCACTCCATCCCTTCCATGAGGCGCCTCCCCTCCCCCACCTCTTCCCACCCCTTCTCTGCCCCCATTCCAACCCCTTCCCCAAAATCTCCACTCCAATTCTTCCCCCTCCCTGCTCCCAAGGAGTGCAGGAGGGATGTGGGGTGTGGCAGGGGCTCAGGGCAGGGAGTTGGAGTTTAAGGTGCAGGAGGGGTTTGGGGTGCGGCAAGGGGCTCAGGGCAGAGGGTCGGGGTGCAGGGTACGGCAGGGGGTCGGGGTATGGCAGGCGGCTCAGGGCAGTGGGCTGGGGTGCAGGAGGGGTGTGGCTGGGGGTCGGGATGCAGGGTGCGGCAAGGGGCTCAGGGCAGGGGGTTTGACTGCAGGAGGGGTTCAGGGGACGGGCTGCCTGGTACGTGGGGGAGAAGAGATGCGTGGGGGGGGTGTTGCTGTTGCTTCAGTCACTGCCCCCAGCAGCTCCCATTGGCCAGGAACGGGGAACCACGGCCAATGGAAGCTGCTGGGAGTGGTGCCTGAAGCAACAGCAACACACACCCGTGTGCCTTTCCTCCCCTAGGTTCTTTCCACAGCTCGGAGTGGTGCAGGGGCAGGGCAGTCAGGCAGGGAACCTGCCCTGCCCCTGGTGTGTGTCGGGCCAGAGCCGCTCTAGGTAAACACTGAGGGAGGGCGGGAAGGCCGTGAGGAGCTCGCGGGCCGCATGTTTGAGACCCCTGGTCTAGGCCACCTAGATCTTTTGTAGACAGTGGCCCAGTAGCTGACAGGGATACAGTGCAGACAGCAGATCCTACTTGTGGTATGCTCTTATCCCACTCTGCACTAGCTGAAAGGGTTTACAGTTAGTCTAGTCTAAAAGGTGTAGATGACAGAGGCAAGATCTTCATCTGAGAGGAGTGGGTGTAATCTCTTGGAAAGACAAAGATGAAAAAAGGTGTTTTTGACAACTGATACAACTGGGGAAAGCAGAGGAAGAGACAGACATGAGCCAGGTCCCAAGATTGTGAATTGCTCTGAAAATGGTTGAGCAGATAAGCTAAATATATATTTCACCAGGTTCTCAAAGTGCCTGCCCACCAGAATCATCTCTATCTGATCTCGTCTGAGCTCCAGTCAACCGGACTTCATTTGAGTCCCAATCTCTACCAGATAACAGAAGAACATAGTCACTGACTGGCTATCTGACATACTGATGAGTTACATCAGCATAATCTCCTGAGCTATCCCAGCAGCTTCATATAAAAATTGAACAGAAGAGATGAAGGATTGAGCCATGCGGAACTCCACAGTTTAGGAAAGGAGTTTTCTAAAGCTGCTCTGTTGATGGTTCTTAAATGAATTTGTAGAACTCCATAAGATAATTCTTTCCACCCTGTGGCTGAATCTGCAAAGCCTCATAAACAGCAGCATCAAAACCCACTATAAAAAGTAAAGCAACAGTACTCAGGACATATGGCCTCTGTCCATTTCCTAGGGTGGTTACTGGCCACCACGATTAGCTCTAATTCTATGCAGTGATCCAGTTTTAAGATTAATTGGAAGGGAACCTGAGGCTATCCAATGTCATTGGAGTTGATCTACTACCCCCTTTTCAGTGATCTGTCCCAGAAATGGGACCTTCAAGAACTGGGAATTGCTTGGCATACATATTAGATATTATCCCATCTGATTCAGTTTTGCTTTGGCTTCAAATCCAATCCCTCCATCCCTCACCAGTCCAGTGGATAGAAACAGCATGGAACGTCATTTTTGGAAGCTAATTCTGTATGATGAGCCTAAGCACCAGATTTCAGAGCCAACTGGCAATAAGGGAATATGTGGGCAAGATGGAGCTATTAGAGAACCTCATCAAACAAAAGGAAAATAACCAGCTTTGAAGTGAGCTGCCACCTTTATGCAAATCACAAATGCACTTTAGTAACATTTAAAAATTCACTCTATATGACAAAGCACATGACTATTCTGTCTCCCTGCCTATAACACGTAGTGTAATGCACATTGATTCATGGTTCAGTGGAATATGCAAAAACATTTTAAACACTGCATTGTATAAATGCTACATAACACAGCATGAAGCAGACTAAAGTAGTCATTAAAGTCCTCTTTGGACAAAAAAAAATGTCAGAATACATGGGCGTCTCTCTTCCATCTCTACCCTAATTGCTCTCACCATGACAAGGTATGACAGGAGAAAAAATGTTGACTATAAATCTGTCCTAGATTTACAACAGAGTAGCAGATCAAGATAAAATTGCATTGTAAGTGAAAGTCTATTTCTGTTCCACTGAAAGACTTGGGATAGAAAGGTAATTTCCTCCAGTTCTGATACCTATGAAAATGCTGAATGCTTATCGCCATCACTAAAATATGTCTTACTGGAGGAGTTTACATTATCAAACATTGCCGCATTAGAATCATATTCTCTAACTGCAAGGGTGACATTTAAAAAAAAGAATTGTGAAGAAACAGGAGATTGACAAAGAAAGGTATCAGTAAGCACTTATTTAAATTAGCTAATTAATTACATTGTAAGACGTTATAGTTCTAAATTTCCACCACAGTTATTCCACGTTTCAGCATTTGAACAAATAGCCTTTGAGTAACACAGGCCCAAGACTAAAAAGGTTTGCTGTGCAGTGGCTAAAGAACAGAGTGGGGTTAGTGGAGCTGGGCATCACAGTTGTGCTGGATCCTTTGTTGAATGTTATGGCTGATCACCACTTTACGTACTGAAAAGAAATGTCACATTACCTTCCATAGAGCTGGTATATACTATGGCTTGTCTACATGAGGAAATTGACTGGCTCAGCTATAACGGCAGTATAATTAAATTGCTATAGCGATGCTGGTGGAACTCCCCATATGAACACACTATTCCGGAATAAAACTGACTTTATTCCAGTACAATTAAAGCAGACCTGTTTTACTGGAATAAAGCCAATTTTATTCCAGAGTAGAGAGAGTCTCTACATGGGGAGTTATATTGACATTGCTATAGTCATATAATTTTCTGCTGCTATAGTTGTGCTGGTCCCCGTGAAGACAAGTTCTTATTCACCAGTTTCCCTGCCTATCAGGCTGCTGAAAGCAGCTATCCTGAATCCTTTTAGCAAATAGGATCTTCTCTGCGTTTATCTATTCATGGCAATAATATAACTGATTCATTAGTTAATGTGTTGCTTCTAAAGCATGGATGTGAAGGGGACACCTGGAAAGTTTTGCTGGCTTATCTATACCCGTATTGTTAAACCAGCAAAACCCTCCTCCTGCGGATGCAGTTATATCAATTTCTGGCATAAGCTATACTGGTATAAAGCACAGTTACACCAGAATAATTTTGTCCACACTAGAATTTACATTAGCATTGCTTAATAGATTTTTTTTTAAATTGAAACATTAATAGACTAGTTGTAATCTTTCAAGTGTAGACAAGCCCTTATTTGCATGAAATGCAGTCACTATAGTACACAATGCTACATTCAGAATTAGAAGAGTACACCTGCAATGTTCTGATGATGTAATTCTACTGAAGGCACAACTGAGATCAATCCAGATATTATTAGCCACATAGCTTCTTGTTCAAAAAACCCACTCCGCCAGTAGACAATCAAAGCTGCAAATATTTTCTGAATATCAAAACTAGGTAAGCTTGCCCAGAGGGGAAGCCAGCTGGCTGGGGTGGGGTGGGGTGGGGTGGGGAGTAGTGGGGGGGAGCTTTCAATAAATGCCAATGAAAGTTAACCTGTTTCTAAAACAACAAAGACTAAGCAATTACAAAGCAAACTCTCCAATGGCCTGCCAGTAAACACCTTGTTATGACACTATTAGTCATTTGGTCTAAATTGTTTTAGCTCCGAATAGACTGAAAATCCACATTATTTAGGGAAGATTCTGTCAACATTTCAAAAATTGGAAATTGTTAATTTGACACGTGGTTTCAGTTCATTCACATACCCCGATCCTCCCACCTCCATAAGGTTTTAACATCTAGTCCAGAAAGGCAGTGAGATATTTTATTCGGTATGCTTTACAGCTGTTGACACAGTCTGCTAGTCTCTGAACGCAGCAATCTTGCAGAAATGCTGTCACAGGCAGTATTTTACACTGATTTATGTTCCCCCTTCATGTTTCATTCGAGACATTTACCTGTTTGAGTTTATGAGACTCGCAATTATAAGCGATGGAGGGGAGAGCGCTGGTACTAGTGGCAGATGCCCTGAATTCAGTACAATAATTACTCCAAAGCAAACATCTTTGGAGCAAGTTAACTTGTTGCTAAATGCCAGAGCACTAGATAACTATGGGGCTAATGCAACAAATTTTTCAGACTACTGATGGGAAGGAAGGAATAGAGTATGACGCAATTAGCGCCAAATTCAGGCCTTTGGATAAATAGAAGCTCCACTGATGGATCCCCTTATGGAAAAGTCCTAACTTAACTGGGATGAAACCAATTAGGTTCTACATAAATTACTTTGAAGACCTATGGAATTTAACAGATAATGGAATTATTCTTTACAATGATTAATTCAATGGTACTAGGATGGCAGCCCCCAAGACTGTTTAGAAATGCAAAAGAATCTTCTGCATTACACTAGACCCAGGTGCAAAAATCAAACATTAAAATTTAGCGTAATTACCCGACAGTCATGCTAGTAAGTGGGTTAAATGAGCCCAGACAGGGAATGGGAGTGTCTCTTTTGGATTTAGGAAAGAAAAAGGATGTCCTGAAGGAAAACCTTCAAAACAGCCACGCTTGAGGAGAAAGTTTAAGCTCTTGTGTTCCTGTTTGTGAGTTATCAATAAACCCAAATCCCAGGGAGGAGATGCCTTGGGCACTAAATCAGGGCCTGTGTACTCTGCTGAGGACAAGATAGGTACCCAGCCATTCACACTAACCTAGAGAATGTAGTAAGCACTCAGATATTATGATGATGGGAGCCATAAGTACATCTATAAAATAAAGAGTCCAGAATTATCACCTGGAAGCCTAGAATGTCTGTTGAGTCAGTGTGAAACAATGGAAACAGCTGCAAGCATGGCTGAGAGCTATCTAGCCCCACTCCAAAAAGGCACTTGGCCAGGTTTGCTCCATTCAGGTCTACAAAATTCCTGCCGAACCCTGTAGCCCCTAAACCCACCTGCTGCCTAAGTTTTCAGGGTAAGAGTTACCTAGACACCTATGTTTCTGTCTCTGAGAATGCCTAGTACTGCCTCACTGTAGCCTATCTCCAGCCTAAATCCATGCGTAAAGTGGGAGAAGATAGGCCTTTGCTTGCCTGTCTCACATGAGTAAATAGATAATATCCCTGCCGCAGTTTTCAGTAAGTAGGTTTATCATTTCTGTATTGGGTGCTATAGAATTCTTCCAGAAGAGCTTTAGGGGCAAACTTGACAACTTGTTATTTTTTTCTAGGACAACTGGTGTCTGAAGGAAACTTTGGGAAACTTGGTTGAGACTTTCACCTGAACCCCTGAACTAACCAGAACTTTGCCTGTATTTTTCTTTTTAGCACATCATTTAATGAATAGATCACTTAAATGCAAAACCTATAAACTATTATTTTAAAAAGAAACTGTCAACTTAAAATTTTGTCAATTTCCCTCCCTCACCACCCTCAAAAGAAAAAGAACAAACAGTAGTTAGCAGGACATACAGCAGGACCTACACAGGACTGCCAATTCTGGGGAGCTTCCACTCACATTTTTCTAGGTTTTTTTTTTAATGTTTTCTCCCTTCCCAGTAGCTTAGTGACAAATCCATATAATGACCTTGTGTGCAAGAAAGTGGACTGGGAGTTAGGAAACTAGATTCAGTTCCTGGTTTTTGTGTGAACCTGAGCATATCACTTGGGCCTATATTTTCAAAAGATGGCCTCTGATTTTGGGTACCTCTGTTTTGGTAGTCCAACTTGAGAAACCTTAATCACTGTATGTTGTTCCCTCACCTGTAAAATCGAAATGATGATATTTCCATACCTCACAATGATGTTGTGAGGATAAACACATTCATATCTGTCAGGTGCTTAGATACTATGAAGGGAAATGCCATAGAGAAATCTATAAACAATAACATTGACTACACAAAGTGCTGTCCCATGCACAAAGTAAACGAACTGAAAACAGTCTTATTTTAGCCTCTCTCAGTTGTAGAGAAGTATTAAAAATAAAAAGAGTAAGAACAATTTCAAAGTATTATTTTTAAATTGACCATGTCTTTTTAATAGCGAGAGAAAATAAAATATGTGTCAACAAAACACGCTATAGCTTAACTCTAAATTCCACAAACAGCACGCATAAGGTTGCCAGGTGTGCAGTTTTCAACCGGAAAGTTTGATGGAAAGGGGACCTGTACAGTGTCCAGTCATATGTACTGATCAGACACCAAAAGTCCAGTTACTACAGGTTGGGGGGGCCAAGGGAGGAGAAGCTGGATCATCAACCCATGCCAGCCCCTACTCAGCTGGGGCTGCCTCCTACCTGCATCTCGTGGCCAGGCAGGCTCCTGGAGCAAAGGAAGCCCAGCTGGCAGGGGGGAGGGAGGTAGACAGTATTGAGCGAGGAGGATGGGGGAGGGAGAAGACCAACGAGTGAAAGGGGCGGGGCCTTAGAGAGCAGAGGCAGAGCATGGACGGGGCCTCGGGGGTAAAGGGGAAGGTTCTAGCGCTCCTGCTGTAGTGTCCAGTTTTTAGAAATTAAAAAGCTGGCAACCCTACACACACAATTCACATCAAGTTTCATAAGCAAACATAGAAGTAATTAATCAGATTCTAACCCTGTTAACCTTGCTCAATCATATACTGTAGTTCCAAGAAAGAGAACAAGAATCTCTGAACTTGGCATGCATCTTTTTTTCAAAATTTGCCAAATCACTGAGGCCTGAATGCAACACAGCAGTGTAAATTTTATTTGCTGACTTCAAGTGTTTAACTTTTACTCTCTAAGGATCAGATACACCCAGGGAAAGCCCAGGCAGAAAGTGGCTGCTCTCTTTGTACTCCAACAACACACAGTGCCCCTCCCTTTTGCACTGGCTACCAGAGCTGACCAGATAAGTAAGATACAGTCCACAAAAGGATGTAAGTAGCAGGTGTGCTGCTTTTGCATACCTAGGAACTCAGGGATATGTCTTCCCTGCACAGTTAACCCAGAAACTGGCACCAAGGTTAGCCTAGCCCAGATATGAGCATTCCCTCCTGCACAGCTCTATTCACATAACGGTGTCTCCACTCACCCATAGGTAACTGGGACATATCCTTGGTTTTTTGTGATGAGTAACAGTCATTTGGATCAACTGCAGGGGAACTGTGGGAAGGGCTATTCAGACGAATGATTTTGTCTACATCTTCACTGCAAGGTGTGAGTTCCAGCCCGAGATAAAGTTGAGCTCAGGCTCTAACCCCCACCTCCAACCCCCAGACAGGTAAGCTAACCTGGGCTTAAAGCACCTCGGTTTTTCTATGTGAATGGAGGGGAGAGTTGAGCTAATTATGCAATGAAGACATATCAGAGTGACTAACCTTCTGTGAGCTGTGCATACAAGGCGGTGTCGGGCTTTTGGTGGTTAGATTAGCCTACCATTTTATTGACATCCTGGAGGGTTGCTGATCCCACCTACAAGAAATTGGGGGCCCTAGTGGGAAGTTTTATATAAGTTATTAGGATTGATTATATGACAGCTTACTTCCTCCAAAAAAACAGAACTATGGTACAGAACCATAACATATGTATTAAGTCGTCATTAATCCTTGCACTGTTCCATAATAGCATTGCTGCACATCTGAAGCCTGTGGACTCTTCCAGGAGACTAGGAAGTTGTCAAGTAGATTTTCCCCTGAAATCAGCCTTAAATCAATGGGAGATCTATTTAGAGACCTTTCTTGGGAAAATGTGCAAACATTATAGACCCATTATAAATAACACATTAGCAAAAATACCATTTAGGCAATAACTCAGCTTAAACAACACCAGATAGTTAAAAGGAAGACTGAAACTCAAATCTAAGTCTGTAGTCCATTCTATATTCAAGTCTGTTCTGATGGACTGTAAAAGTCTAGCCATTGCAAAAACAATCTATTGAGTCTCCACTGGACAAGACGTAGTCCCTGCAGTGACTCAGGAGAACTTATCGCCAGCTGATTATTACTGTAATTCTATAAGCAGTTAAAGAAAGAGGCCATTATGAAAATTTTCAGAGATACCTACAATTAGACATTTTAATAAGTGCCCTGATGTTCAGAGGTGCTGAGCAATGAGATGCCATTGAAGTCAATAGACTTGCGGCTACATACAATAATAGAGGCCTAATTCTTATTTAACGGAGGTCACTTAAGACTCCTTTACACGGCCAGAATAGTGTAAAGTGACCTTAGTGTAAATGAGATTCAGGTCTGAAGTTACACTTATATTTCAAAATGTGCCTGAATGCAGTTGCTCCTTAAGCTGCATGTTAAACCGTTGCATGTAAACTCACAATGCACACAAACACATTAGGTATGTACTGCACACATCCAACAATCCCAAATAGTTTCAGCTGTGAAACTTACTGAGGTAGTTAACACCTTAGCTTCTGCTAGTGGTTTGGCTTGATGAAATGTTCTTCAAGGCTGGATTAATAAGAAAACATCACATCAATTTCCATTCTGAAGATTTTCTTTACAGTGGGATAAAAGTCAGAAATATTTTCTTTTTAAGCCAAAAGTTAGTTTGTAGAAAAGCAGCAACATTTGCATGAAGACCCTAAAATTTGCAGAATTGGCAAGTTTCTTGCACATGCACATTTTCAGTGTCCTTGATCATGACACATAATGCTTAAAGTTAAAACCAAAGAAGACAAACCCAGCCCGTAAGCAACCTGCCTGTTCAGTGACTCCATGACTTGGCAGTAAATGCTATTACTCTCAAAATATTTCACCACATTAACTTCCCGGTAACTACATTTCCTGAATAAGTTCAAAATCAGCAAAAAGGAGTAAGATGACCAGAAATAAAGTTGCTAATGGTTCACTCATTTCTAACATGGATAGCCCTAAGCATAGATAACTGGTTGATACACAAGAATGAAAACGTTCTACCCTGCTCTAATTTACTCGTCTTCAACTTCATTCAAGGTCACTCTAACAGCAGATAATGGTAAGAGGTGATGTGCGAAAGACACAAAGCATGAGATGGGCTAGGAAAAATTGACCTAATTCTTTCTCAGGCAAAGCTTCCATTCACCAAATATAAACTACGAGTTCAGAGTCCAGAGTAAATATACTCCGGTATTCTGTCCACAAGTTTTAAGACAAATTTTATTTCTACAGCTTTAGACTGTTAGTAAACAAGTATTCAGGACTGATGAGATTGACCACCACTTAATTATACTTCCTTCATAATAAATGTTCATTTGTTATATACGAGTGCCATTTGATTTATCAGTCCAGTAAGACTACTTCCCAATAATGTGAAGCAAAGAAATCCTAAATGAAGGGACATGGAACCTTGAAATCAGGGACATTGTGTGTATTTCAGCGGCTTTAAGGGTTGCCCTCAGAGGATGTGGATGCATTGTGCATCATAGTCTCTCCAAGCTGTCAATTCTTAATGTATCTAGGACAGTCATTCTTTCCTTTTCCCTTTCCCTCCTCCACTTCCCTATGAAAAGCTCACATTTGACTGATGGAGACTGTGACATTTGCCTTAAGTTGACGATGCAGCAAACAGAAGGAAGAACAAATGAAATACATTTTAAATATACACCTCTACCCTGATATAACACGACCAGATATAACATGAATTCGGATATAATGCGGTAACGCAGTGCTCCGGGGGGGCGGGGCTGCACACTCCGGTGGATCAAAGCAAGTTCAATATAACACGGTTTCACCTATAACGCGGTAAGATTTTTTGGCTCCCGAGGACAGCGTTATATCGACGTAGAGGTGTATATCTATTTTATCCATGGAAAAAAACACAGTAGTAGAGGTGGGCCCCAGTTCCAAAATTGGATCTGGGTTTCAAACATCCCAAAAGGTTAATGACGTTCACATTTAGGGGTTCAGTTTGGGCCCCTTCTGCAGTACAAAATATGTTCTCCAATGAGACTGTATGGGAAGGAGTTAACTTTAAGGAGCATAAATGTTTGTGTCAAAATAGGTTGATAGAGTCCCTTTAATTTGCCTTTTTTGCTTTGTTTGTCAAAAAGACAGGAGAACAAATCAACCACTTTTCTATTTACATTCATTAACACAAACAAGATCATAGCAGGTACTTCATACATTTGATCCTATACACAAATGACTGTCCTTTTAGACATCAAAATAATTGTAACTGTCAGAAGGACTCTGGCAGAGGCCTAGAAGTTGCACTGAGGAGACGGCTTGTGTATTTCCCGGACTGGAAGATCAATAGAATTCTAGATGGAACTTCCTCAGAGAGAGGGAATGGCAGTTTTTTGCAAAACTGAAATTCCCTATTTTGAATAAAGTATGTTTAAATTATGTTTTTATGTAAACGGCCTTCAAGAAGTTATTTGACGGCCTTGAGAAATTACCATTTAGAAGGGGAAAGGTTATATGCTTCATCTTTGACCTAGGAGACAGCTTTATCACAGGATGGGATGACTGAAGTTTATTCATTAGCTGATAACCTCCTCCTGCAACTCAAGCCATTAATCTGCACTAAAACTGTGAATGAGAATGGGGCTTTGAGGAAGAAAAACTGGGCTGAACTGGCCTGGAAGTGTCTGGAGGGGTCTAGAGGGAGCCACGACAACACAGCAATGCTGTCCATTTACTTGGATTGTGCTACAGTCTCTAGCTCGCTGGACTATCAGGTCACTTAACATCTGGGCCTCACTGCCAAGTACTACACAGTCAAAGCACATCAACATAGTAGGACTGCAGTCTCCGCTGGGATGGTGAAAGGCAACCTTACTCAGCAGTAAATGTTCTCTTCATCACACCAAGGCCATTTCAAAAGCAACAGCTCAGACTTTAGGGATTTGACTGCAGTAAAGTCCATCTCTGGATAAGAGCTAGCTACTTGTTTCACAGGACTATTCCCTCAATTGTATTAACCTAATTTATTATCAGTATCACTGCAAGAAAACATAACAAGGCTTCAGAACTAGAAATATAGTATAAAAATACAATGAGGAGAGAAAACAAAATCTTCTTACTAAAATCAAAACAAATCCATAAGCTTTCAAGATATTATTAGGACCACAGATATTATTAGGACCACAGATGAAAAGCATTATGGGCTCAGAAAGGACTCTTGGTAAAACTTTTCCAAGAATTAAAGTTAGCAAAAGTGAGAGCAGGCTGAGCTGGGGTAGGTTTGAATAGTCCCAAAAATCCCCTAGAGGAAGGAGAAAACCCTGCTTAGCACAGGCTAATGCCCAGGGCTGAACCACAAATGAGCCCACAGAGTTCTCTAAAAGGCATCATTCACAACTAAATTTATTTTAAATAATAATTTAAAAACACACACACAAACACAGCAGCTAAAATGTAATGTTAGTGAGTTCTGGAAGAAAGTCATCCTGAGGGAGAGACTGAAAGAGGTGAGGACATGTGGGGAGGCAGGAGGTAAGGGCCAGCCAATAACTGTTAACCTGACCCTGTAATAGAAATAAAGTAAATAAATAATAATAATAGTAACAAATGCTTTGTACTACGTAAAGCCTTTTATCCACGGATCTCAAACCATTTTACAAGAGATGATTAAGGGAGCCGTCCCACCTCCTTGTGAAGGATTCATGCATTTTTGTATCCACTTCAAACTGAGGTAACAGCAGTTAAGCAACTTGTTTGAGGCAGGAATAGAACCATGGAGTCCTGTTTCCCTGACCCTTGTTCTGATCACCTAAAAATATCCCACAGAGTTATGTTCAAGTTAAACAAATAAATTCCATCAGTGTTTTGACAAAAACAATCTGACCCAATAGAGGAAGTAGTTTATAGCAAAGCACCAAAAAACAAAGCAAAATTGCTGCAGAGAGCACTATTAGTAAGAGTTATCTGAGAAATCTGGACCAAGACTGAAAATCTCTTAAAGCCCGACCACCTAGGGTATTTGTCAAAGTGTTCCAGTACTGTGCCTGCAGAACTATATTAAAAGAAAAGGCATTTCTAGCAAGATTGATTTATCACAGAAAATTGTGCACTGGTGTTAGCCATCTAGTCACTGTATCTTGAAAAACCAAAAAACACTAGCAACTGCACTTTCTAGGACATCTTGTTCTAGTAATACATAGTTACCAGCTGCCTAGGCAATGAATCACCACTTAAAATCAGGGGACATAATGCTGAACTTTAAAAACTGGATTTAATTTTTTTTTCAGGCCACTAATGACTTTCTTGAGGATCCAAACTTACACACCAATAAACTACACAGCATCATAAATACAGACAAAAATGAACATAGTATATAGATGCTTCATACAAAGCTCTTAGTGACTTTGATGGGAGCTGGATCGGGCCTAACAGTGGAACTTACACTATAGTGATATTTCCAATTCTGATTTAAAAATATCTTTCACATCAAATAGCCGAGAATGAAATGATAATTAAACATCCAGGATCTGCGCTCACAAGATATGCGAGGGTAGATAGGAAAGTGTTACAGTTCTATAAATTGTAGTTTGTGTAATTTGCTTTTAATATTTAATTCACCAAAAGAACAAGAAGTAAAAATAGTTCTCATTCCATGGTGCAGAAAAAAACCTAACCATGATTTTGTGTATTACATGGATGCAAATATTTTAATACTTTTCCTACTTACATTGGAGATAGAATACACTATGCCTTTACTTAAAATGATAGAAGAACACAGCTACCTGAAGCCTATGTAAAAGATCTCTCTTTAACAGGCTTTTAAAGACTGCAAGCTGGAGAATCTAAAAAGCACAGTCCCTGAATAATTTAAAGATCCTGGCATCTGCAATGAAAGAACTTCTTTGCTAAACCTGAGGAAAAAATGGTCTTGAAAGATCACATGCAAAATCATTACTAAAGAGTATTTTTCTTATCTTAAAGTTTAATCAGACACTGAGTAGAGAGAATTTTATAGCCAGCCTTACCGATTTACTGTCAACAGTTGAGGTCTAATATTAACATTTACCCTTTGGCAGTATTAAGTGAAAGCTGAACAGTTAGGGAAAAAAATACATAATCAAAAACAAAACAAAGAGAGAGCCTGGTTGACCTGGTAAAGCACAGCACAAATTCTCATTAGAAGAAAATTCAGTAATAGACAAAAGAAAAGTTTATCATGAATCTACATTTTAAAGGATGGAGAAACATCAAAAAGCAACAATGTGAATAAAAATTCTGAAACAAAATGCCAAACACACGATTATGCCATTAAGGGACCAGACTTCCTAGTTTGGTGCACGGGTAATCCCTGTTTATAAACAAACGTACCAGGCTACTTTACAAATCAGTATGTTGCTGACAGTATGAGTTTTCACTGCCAGCTACATCCTCTAGCCCTCTGACAATTTTATCAAAGCCTGCCTACGTCCTCCTGTGTCTTTCATAGATACCATCAAACAATGGGAGGAGGTAGAGTAAAGTTTTAAAATCTCCACTTAAACTAAACCAGCTTTCAACCAAACTCATCATTAAATACAATTTTAGCTCCTACAATGGCAAGTCTTGGGCCCACTCTCCCTCAGCCTCACATCTCTGAGATCTTTACCATTAATTAAAAGGGATGCAGGATCTAGCCCCCATCATCAGTAGGTGTCAATGGACTTTAAACAATAGGAAATCTTATCCCAGAGAGATAACACAGACCGATTTTTCCTGGCATGTAATTACACATTGGAGGTAAACACCAAAATAAGATTATTGAACTTTGAGGAAAGCATTTGTCAAAAATATAGGCAACATTTACAGAACCCTGGGGGGAATTTTTTCCATTTTTGGAGTATTTTTTATACTTTTGATATATGCTACTTCTCATACACTTACCTTAAATCAAGCTGCTGTTCCTCAAATATAGAATAAGCAGAAGATCCTGCAAAACACCAGCTAGGAATTTCTCTGCTGTTGCATGAAGCAACAAAGCAGGACACTCAAGCTTAGCTATAAACATAGCAGCAAAGTACAAATTTTGAACTAACTTTTTTAATGACGACATTTGCCTGTTTCACCCTGTTTTTAGTGAATAGATAGTGACATTCTAATGTGCTTTGCTGAGGCGTGTAGACATGCACTTATTCAGGCAAGGTGGGTTGTGTATCTACAGCAGGATATTTCTGATAAAGTTTCCCACTGTCATAAATACCAGTGCAGTTTCAGCAGCGGTATCCCTAATGAACAGAGGGATGCAGGCACCCAGTGTATTTTAAGTGCCATGTCATCCAACCTTGCTTAGTACTGGTCAAAAGACATGGTCCTTAAAAGCACCAGCAACTGGCAACATCTCTTCTACATTAGCGCTTCCATCATTGCCAACACTGATGTTTTCGGCACTAGAAAAGTTTTGCCATCATTGCAACAGTTTTGGTGTGTGGCTCGCAGTAGTTTCTCCATCTTGCTTACGGCTGCTACTTAATTAGCAAGAGTTTCCTTCATGATTGGGTTAACACCACAAATTTACACCATATCTGAGGGTTATCTTTGAGTGGAAAAAGCTAGAAAGAAAACGTCACTACTTCCTGCACCTGATTTGTTCTCCCTTCTACTATTCGTAGATTATAATTCTGCAGGGCAGAACCTTGGTCTTTTTTTTTTTTTAAAGCAACTTGAATGAAGTTCCTTCTTTCTCACACACCCTTTGGTACAAAGCCCAACTAAAGAGGTTTTGTTCAAGGAACCTCACTGAAAGTAGGCCTATAAAATCCAGACAAGCATGGGGCAGCTGCCTCTGGGATGGCACAGTGGCCAGGACTTCCATTCCACTGGCCACATCTCTGTCCTTCACCTCCTCTCTTAGCTCAACTATATACCTGGCACAGAACCTACAGCTGAGACTACCTCTCATACACAGTGAAATTTCTGTGCTCCTGCTATGCTGGGGGGTTCATTATAGAGCTATAAACAACAGAATAAATTATAATACATTGTAAAGGCAAGTTCTGAACCGAGAGGAAGTAGTCAAAATTGTGGGGGAGTGATGTTTCACATTGGTACTTTTCTTCTGACTTTGCTTATGCTGTTCCCCATTTCTGTTCTGAAGAGCTCATAGCTATGTACATTATATCCAAGTCTATGTTTGAAACTCTGTAACCTTTGCTAGAGTACTCTCCAGGAAGCTCGCCTGACCTTTACTTAAGACAAAGAAAACAACTGAAATGAGGAAATAAATGCTCCTTTGATAATACTGTGTAAGCTGTAGCTAAAGAACTCTGAAATACAACAGCATTAATGAAGTATCCATGTCAGGTGAATTTCTTTATCACTAGAAGCAGTGACAAACTTTGATGAGGTTTTTCATTCACAGTTCACAAATTATTCTCCAGGAATCATTGACTTATTTTGGAACAATAATTGTGGGTTAATAGAAGCCCTGGCAGAACTTTGCACTCTTATACAAGAGATCTGTGCCATGCACATTTTATTTGGACACAACAATGTATGTAGGATGAAATTTATAGACAAATTTTGCATGGGTATTATACTAGACAAATTTGCTATATGAAGAGAGGGGAAAAACTTCATACAAATAGTAATTTCAAAGTGACATTCATATTCATGTGTGTGTCTTTAGGAATTAGTGCCAGGAATTATTTGAGGCAACTTATTACAAAAATAAAAGCAATTGCAGTGTTGGAATAAAATCAGCCTAGGAAAAGAAATCTTGTTTTGTCAAATATGTAGGTTATGTGCACGCGATGGAAACTATGATAAGGAAATGTATCTAAGTATCTTGATCAATCTCAAGGTGTGCAGGGAAGTTAAGCAACTTTGAAACTACATTAGCTTTATTGTTTTTTAAATTCTAATTTGTTTGAGATCTTTATTATAAAATAGTTCATGCCTTCATTTTTTACTATTTTTATGATACATGAATGCTAGTTTTAACAGGTATTCGGTTTAGCTGATTGCAGCAATTTTCTCTAGTAGGATCAATAATAGAAGTTATTTAGCTCAGTGGAAAAGCAGCCATTTACTCTACTGCCATAACCAGCCAAGTGTCAAGAAGTGACCTTTGATGGAGACCAGACTTGCTATAGGGGAGTGGCATGTGTATGTTGGGAGCGGAGGGAGGATGCAAGACAGTATTGGCCTCACCAGGCAATGTCTCTCATGCCACTGCCTTCATGTATCCTCTGCCAGTCAAACCTCAGAGCAGCACTAGTGGAAGGGATTTCAAAAAGAGAAGTAGAAAAGTAGGACACTGGGAACTGCAGCAAGGGAAGAGTTGGTGGTGCATGTGTTAAAAAATAAATAAAAAGTTTCTGGCATGAATAAGATAAGTGGCAAACCAGACAGAATGTCCATCTGATTCACACACAAAAAGGCTCAAAAAAGCAGGTGGATTAACACAACATAGAGCTAATTCCTGTTGTTCTAACTCAGGTAAAACTCCTACTAACCCCAACGGAAATTTCGCTTGAGATAGGAATGCAACATATGGTTCATGGAGCCATGCTGTATATAGTAATATAATTTAATAGACTATGTTTACAGAGACTGGCTGTATTTGGTAAATACAAAACAAGAGGGCTGTTTAGAAAACTCACAGAGAGAGAGACTCAAGTAATTTTTATGCGAGGGACTAGCTGCTTATGTTTTACACTACTTGGATCCATACAGCGCTTACCATCCTTCTCCCTCTATTCAAGAGGCACAGAAAGCTCCACTATCTTACTGACCTCAATGAGAGAGAATTTCTCTGCTTCAATGACAAACGGAAAAATGGGACCACCTGCTAAACGTTACACCTTCAGCAAAAACAACCTTTACTGGCTGCAGTTCAGAGCCCTACTTGTTTCATCTATTCTTAGTGCTGATGTCACTGAGAGGCAAATAGAACGACCACATGACTGTCACATGACCGTGAATACTAGAAATTGAAACAAAATATATCTTTTAAGAAAGCGATGAATCATACTATACTTACAACTTTCAGCCTGATAGTCTGGCACAAACTGCTCATCATTGTCAGGTACCTGAGCTGAAGAAAGGGGGAAAAAAAGGGGGGACAAATTAAGAGAAGCCACTAAAGCATAGTGCAGATTATTGTCCTAACCTTGAAGCACAGCCAAGGTCAAAACTAGGATTTTGTTGGCTCAACCATTATTAGGACTGAAATCAGGCATGAGAACAACCTCAATCATGACTAACCTGTTAGAATGCATTTTCAAAGAGGACTTCTGCACAAAAATAAATCCCAGTGTTTAAACCATCTTTGTACATTTAAACCCCTCGTGTTCCTTCACCAGGAGAAACTGGACTCATTTAGGAGTAACACAGCCAAAATGGCAGAAAACATTTTTTATTTTGTTTTTTAAAGGGCCAAAAGAGTCTTTGGTCGGACCATAGAATTTTCATTTCAATCTTTGTCTTCAGATGGGCCCAAAATACATATCTAGCATGAGAACTATAACCAGAGTCCCTCTGCCTTCTGTAATATCTTTACTTTTGGGAAACTTTATGACACAACTAACACTATAACTCCAACTGCATCTGAAACATCATGGTTGTCCCCCGGTGATAATACAATGCCATTTTGTTGCATAGTCAAGACAAAACAGACTCCCTAAATTGTCTTAATGCCTTGTAAATATCCAAGGCTTTAGCACAGTTTAGACATATAGCTGAAACTCTGTTTAGTTTAATTGTGTAAGGTGGAAACTAGCAGAAACCAGGTCATGGGACAGCCATGGTGTAACCTTTCTAGATAATTCCACAGTTAGCAAAAACTCAGCCTGTCATAATTTAAAAATACTGCTCTTCTGTCAAACTATCTCAGCTAGAACTTCCACGGCAAAGTGACATGAAATGAACTGTTTGAAAGTATGTGACAATTCTTGTCCAAAGAGAAGTAAATTGAGAGTAATCTTCCATGACCTGGTAACCCAACATGCTTCATGAAAAAGTAAACAGTGGTATATACCCATTTATTGGAACACTGAATATCAAACTATTAAAAGCAATAAAGAAAAATATGTTGTTTGATCATTTCAGAAGGCTTTCCAAGTTAGGAAATATAAAGGGCTTGGTTCGCTTTTATACATATACATACCTACCACCCCTGATATCAATGGGAATTATGCATGCGAGTCAAGAGGTAAGAATCTCTCTTTAGACTTAGCCACTCTTGATCCTTTAGTGCAAAGGTGCAAGATATTCTGCGGACCTGATCCTAAGCTCCTTAATTCAGGAAAAATTTCTTAAGACTTCACTGGAAGTTTTTCTTGAGTAAGTATTTCAGGATCAGGCCCACAATGCAGTAGAATAGTACTCTCATGATTCCAAAGAATATGTTTATAATCCTACCTAATGTATTGAAGGAAACACACCTTAAAAACAAAATAATTGTGGGTAAACTATAAACAAGGGTGTAGCTCAAGTGTTAAAGACAAATATGTGAATGGCAATTAATGTTACTCTGAGGAAAACACAGATGTTGAAGCTTTTTCTAGCATTTATATTATACTACAACTAGCCCTTTAAGAAGAAAACTGTGTATCTGAAGACATTTTTAATTAAATGATAAACAAGATTTAAAGTTCTACAGAATGCACATCAAATTTACTAAATCAAATACTCCAAGTACATTTTTGATGCATTAAACTTCTCTTCCCTCTAAAGAAACCTCAGCATTCTTACCAGTGATGAACTCAAGGGCAATGCAAAGCCCAGGAGAGATAAAGTCAACCAAAAATTAACACTCTGTAAATTTCAGTTGGTGCATTCAGATCAGTGCATGTAAAAGAAGTTTAAAAATTTCCCTTCAATATGCCAAATATTTGACTACTACAGAAAACTCCAATCTTGAAGTCAAGCTCTCCCAGATAACAAACTTTACCGTAGGGATCTTTTACATTTCTTTATTTTTTTTTTTTAATTTTGGGGCACATATAAATGTGTAGCATTTCTATTCATTAATTTTATTTCTTATATATAGGATATATCCATACAATACCTGTTGTCCATGAACCAGAAATATAAACTATATATATATATATATATATATAATTTTATGTCATTTTTAAATGCAGCTAGCAGGAGGTTAAATATCCGTCTAGTTATGAAAATAAATGGGCTTTCCACATATGAATATCTCCACCTAAGATTGATTTGTGGTAGTTGCAGAAATGGGTCCACCATATTTTACATTCTTTGCAGCAAATTACCAACTCCAGCTTCTGGGTCTGATTCACCACTGCTTTATGCCGGTTTGATTGATTTCAGTGGCGTCACCAGCATAAAACTGGAGTAATACAGTGGTGAATTAGACTCTTTGTTTTCCTATCCAGAGGATGAGAAGTGTAGGGCCAAAAATCTCTTTTAAGGTCCAATTCCAGTCTCTACCTGTAAACCAGCATAATTCACTGACTTCAATGGTTTTATCCCCCTTAATTTGCACTGGGGTGAATGAGAGAAGGATTGGGTCTGACTACTGAAAGGTACTACTGAACACCTAATAGTTAAAAAACCCAAACACACCACTTTATAAAAGAACAGGATGACTAATGTATTTAAAACTATTATAATTTTGACTACATTTGCCAGTATGTGCTTCTCTAAAAGCTACTATGGGGAGGTGGGAGGGGGTTGGGCGAGAACTTAGCAAAGCTGGCAATTCCTTTTTACATTAAAAAAATGCACAAAATGTCAGGCACATCGTTGCATACATTTTCCCTTGGGATGCTTAGAAAAACCCACATAGCACCAAAATAAAACAAATGCTGTAGGAAGTAAATCTGTGAGCCCATCCTGAAAACTATACAAATAAGAGTCACCGATCCGCTAGTCATAAGACACATGGCAAATCAGAACTGTCAATTTATTCCCCCTTTTCAACTCTTGGTTTTTTTTTTTTTTAAACTGAACAGAATTGAAATTCCTGCATGATCATATTACAGAAATTCAAGCAACTGTCCACCCAATACACAGACTTTTTCCAACAGTAGCTAGCTGTGAAAAGGGAAACGGATTGAGTGTACCATCACATTACTCAAACAGAAGAGGGCTTTTGTGCCCCAAGTTGTGATAATTAAAGGGAGTCTTTGTAACAAGTTAAACCAGCAAGTACACAGTTAACTTCAACTTAACTTGGATCTCTGAAAGGAAAACGTGACTTGGGAGTGTTGCAACTTCATGGACATTTATATATGGATATATCGCTCGTTTCCTCTTTTCTTTAGTCACAGACACTGCAATTCAGCAAGGCTATCATAAAAGCTACATCGGTCTTCTATCACCACATTCAGGACAAGACACAAGTCAACAAAACTTTTTCCCTCTCCATTTAGCAGACTATTAGAAAACATGTCTGAAATGACCACCCAGAGAATGAGACTATTTCCCCACACTACTTAACTAAGGGATCAAGAGGCCAGGAGGAGGGAAAAGCCCAATAAAAGGCTTTCAAGGAGATTAAGCATGTAGATTTTATTGGTAATAGCAGAAGTAGCTCTATCGGGTCATTTCACATTAATAGACAAGCTGCCATCAAGTCTCAGACTCTGGTACTTGAAGTGGGCAACATCTGTACTATCAGCCAGTCACCTTAGCTGAGATTATTACCAAAAGTTTGTTTTTTGGTCTGACTACAGCACTATGTCCCAGGTGTGTGTGGGAAATGCACAATAATGTTAATTATAATCCTAGTTTTATAGGGGATGTATCAGTTTGGATTTTATAGTCTCATCACCTCATTAAAATCAACTTGCCAATAGCAACTGTTCAAAGCACTGAAATACTTCATACCTGTTTTTGATTTTCAGATACAATATTAACACATTACTTTACAAAGTTAAACTTAGAATACATCTTGCAAATGGAAAGCAACTTGGAAAAGCAATTTAACCTGACACTGGGAGTGCAATTTCCTTTCTTTCACTGCAAACAAATTTTTTTTTAAAAGTCACCATCAACAAATATCCAGTAGAAAAGGAGTTAATATTTAATTAAAACCAGCTCTAGCCACTGTAACAATGACCTGGAGCCAAACAAGGAAGAAGATGTATGAGTCATTCTTTCTGCCAGTGAATGAGACAGCTGATCTCCTAAGCAATTCCTCAAGACAAGCAGTCAGAACTGGAGTTCTGCCTCCATTCACAAAAACACACTCCAGCATGAACCATGTGGCCTCAACCACAATCTTTTCATGTCACACCCTTCCAGAACGCAACAGCAAAGTAAACTTGAACTTGCTGCATAAACACACCAATTTCATTTCTTTGTCTCAGAGGTAGCACAGACCCACTAAAGAACATATTTAATAAACGAAAAGGCAATAAAATGTAACTCTTCCTTTCCCAACCACAAACTTCTGCCAGAAATTCAGCACCACGTGCATGTAAGGTTGCAGGACAAGCAGAGAGCTTGCCATTTCTTCTTGCTTCACTTAAGAACTTTATTTTAGACATTCTAAGGTTTCCTGTACTACTCTCCTCTCAGAACTTGAGGCTCACTCTTTGACCTAGACATAATTTGTTTCAAAACAACAAAGATTTACTCTGTGTGGCAAAAGAATCTGAAACTGACAGAAAGAAATCTGAGTAGCACTATTTCCAGCTTACCCTAAAATAAAGTTTATAGCCACAAAACAAAGTAATGAGACCTCTAATCTTTGTTTCATTCAATATCTGTTTTGAACATTTTAAAGATTATATGAAGTACAGACATGAATAGAAAAAATATATTTTTAATAAAAAAGATGAAAAAAGGATCAACCAAACTTTTTTTTTCTCAAGTGACCTGCTCTGACATATAAACTTATGTGTAACTTGAAAACTAGGGGCCAGATCCTGCAAACTATTCTTGGTGTGAATGATCTATACTAAGATGAAGAGGGTTTGCGAGATCTGGCCTTTGTTTTTGACTTTAACTTTTATGCAGAATAATATAGAAGTTGGTTTAAAATGCACACTCACATTTTACACCTGCTACGTCCCTAATAGTCTGTAAGTAACTATGCAATGGGACAAAATTACTAATCCGTTTTTTTCATCAAAGAAGAAACCCCCAGATTAGTAGTGTGCACACTTCCAGGACCAACAATTTTAGAAAAGGTTAGCACAATTTTGCCAAATCCAATTTTTCTCCATTTTTTGTGCAGAGATGTTTAAAATCAGGTGTTCATTTCAAGTATTTAAAAGTCAAATCCATTAACTGTCCAGAACACCAAAAAAGGGAAGTGATTCACAGTGCTACAAGTCTCATCTTTAACATGTTTTTTATTCCCTTTTAGAACACTCCCTGCTAGGCAAACTTCAACCAAGATGTGAAGCGGTCTTTGTTTGCCCATGTTTGTTCACTAAATACACATATATATAGATACAATACTTAATGTTTGTGTACCCGACATTCAGATTAGTGTTCTTACCAAATGTGGGGTTCATTATAGGGCAGCAGAAAGCTAAGAAGCCAGATCCACAGCTGGGGCAAATCAGCATAGCTCCACTGAAGTCAATGGAGTGACTATGATTTATACGAGCTGAGAAGTTTTATATTCTGTTAAAAATGGGAATTCGAGCATTACTGAACAATGCAAATTAAGTGATCACTTTCCTATATACGTATTTAGAGATAATCCATTGGGCAACACCGAATCATGTGTATACAAACTTGACAGTGGTAGCAGAGATCACAGAAACCATTTCTTGGAGTTCATCCCAAACTTAACCATTAATTGGTAGCAGAAATATAAATGTTTTACAGAAATCGTATGGGCGCCTTCTTCAGTTTGGAAAACTTGGGAGAGCCACTCCTGCTGTGCCTGTCTAGCTAGAAACTGTTGGGGGAGAACAAACCCGTTACTTGTGCCTTTTATTGTAAAGCGATTACTTTGCACTAGAACAGAGCAAAAAATACAATAAATATTAATGAGTTTTATGTGACAAACTATCATTGTTACTATCAAAGAAGAAACTCCATCATACAAATCAATAGATTAACTTTTTAAAACAATAGAATAGCTTAGTTACCTATATTCCTTTTGGAAGCCTTTTACTCGTCTCTATCGAGTTTCGGCCAGGAATTAGTGACAGAAATACTAGAATAGCCATTTTTAATAAATAATGTGTTCTTCTGTTGGCTATTATTCACCCACCCCAAATGCTGCTATAATGCATAGTAGGCTTTCCGTGGCAGAGTTTGTTTTCTCTCCTCTGTTTGTTCCAGAATATGTAGACGCAACCACAATGAGATAGCATTAGATTAATATTTGAACCAATTTATCTCAAGTCACTGAATAATTGCTATCTGCCAACTGCAATATAATTCCAAATATACAGAATCAATAAAGGCATTATACAATATTATCATGACAAAATGTAGCCGCCACAATACTTAAATAAAAAAACAAAGACATTATCTGAACAATATTTGTCTTGGTTGGCGATAAGCAATTTTAACTCTTCGTTTCCAAGTTTAATAGTGGAGACAATTATTAAAATCCTTCTACTTTCCAATTATGGCATCAGGAAATAGTTCAAAATTATTTTCTGTCCTCCATCTACTGATTTTAGGAAACCACATTCAGTTTAAATTTTACCTCAAAATAATGTGAGTATTCTTTCTGATACATTTAATAGAATATGAAGAAAAAGCTACTTATTTCATATAATTCAAGCACTGCAGAAGCAAGTATAACACATCATAACTTTTCTACACGTGGCATTCAGTTTCTGGGGTTGGAGGTGGTAATAAATATATTAGATAAACAAACTAATACAATAATCTGTTTATATTTTGTACTTTGGATTACTTTTGTCCTTTAATATACATGTGCAAATCCTATTATTTACAATGGAAGTTGTGTACAAGTACTGAGAAGAGAATAAATCCCTTTGTGTTTAGTTGTTTATTACTAAGATTCTTCATAGAAAACAACAAATCGCCCTGTTCCATAGAAACATGCTGGCTAAAATGTCCCAAGTAGGAAAGGCGCCCTGATAATTTTTTGCAACATTCTTCACATGTGATACATTTTAACTCCCTTGACTCTCTTGTTTAATAAGCAGATTTTCTGACCTGGTTACTCCCCAGTGGGGTTTTGAACTTGTGGGAGAAACCTGGTCAGTTGCCACTGCTCTTAAAATTTCATGGTCACTTTCCTGGCTACAGAGCATCATGAAAATAAATATGTAAACATTACTGATGCTGCCAAATTGGCAGATATCTAGATTATGAAGGTCCAGGAGGATATAAATGGACAGATCTAGCAATGGGTAAACAAGTCATCCATGCAGCCATTTCAGCAGAGCTAAAATATAGCATTTTTAACACTAGTATATTGTAAATACTAGTGCAAGTTTATAAACTTTTATTTACAAAGATTTTTAAAAAACATAATAATTACAAGGTGTCAGAGGTAATAAATAGGATCAGAAACAGGATCTTGATTTTTTTTTCTTTAGATCTGATAGATTCTCTGCAAAGCCTGTAAAAACTGGGGGGGAGGCAGATTGTCTGTTTTAAATGAGAACTAAAATGGTAGCGGTCTGAAATTTATAGTTTTTCTAAAATATTTTCATAATAGTGGGATACATATAATATTTAAGTTCAATACTCTGCAGAAATATATAATTAAATATAAATGTAAAACTCAGTAGCGTGGGTATTTCTTTCCAGATAAAAAAGTAACTTTTTATACTTACCATATGATATTAACAATAGTTACAAGCTTTCCTCAGCCTAACTTACAAAAGGCTAGACACATAGCTTTGATCTGTCAAAGTAGTCTCTGCTTAAAAACATAAGGAAAAACTTAGAGCACTGAAAACAATTCATTTACTCTTAAGAAACAAAAGTAGTTCAAAAGTAAAAATCGCCACTACAATCCTTTGTATATCTCTAGAAATGACGTAAGCCAATCTTGATTTCCATATTTTTTTCTATTTACTAAACTGCTCTGCACATACATTACCAACCTGACAAGAATCTTTTTATTTAGAATAAAAAAAAAATTAATCATTTCCAGGAACAAAAAGAAGATTCATGTCACTAAAAATAAAACTAAAAGTTGTTTTATCATCAAAAAAAAATCATCATACCTTTTAATTAGTGTTTTGACAACCTTCTCGTTTGTTAAAATGAATGAGATTAGACACAATAACAGATCCTTGCTAAAATTACCATAAGATAGCCAGTCACTGTTTTATCTGATGATTATAGTAAGACTATCTTGTTGCAATACACTCTATTTTCAGTGATTTAAAAAAATATACTAATACTTATATTCCAACTCCATCCCACAACTTCATTAAAGAATTTTTGATTATATCTTGACAAAGACATATACTAAAGACAAAAATTAACGCTAAGAGGATTAAAACATCAGTAAAACGAACAAATTTACAGGCTAACAGCTTGACCAACTAAATACATGGTTATCAAAAAATCAGCCTTAAGCCAAGTAGCCACCAGCAATATCTCTCTCTTTCCATGGCAAGAAGTCGCATGTAATTCTCCCCACTCCCAGAGAAACAAAACATCTATTCAGTAAACAACAATAGTGTATAATCCAGTATAATATGCTAAAAATAAAACACTAGAATACCCACAATGCCTAAATCAACGTAAATTCACAGAAATTATGTTAGTTTAAATCAAAATCATGTTCAAATTGACTATAAAAGTTTTCCATTTACAGTTCAACCAAAAAAATCTTTCCTCTGATGTAATATGAGACAGACAATGCATAAGAATCTTCATTCTCAAAATAAACATTAAATAATAAACATAAATTACCAAAGTGAACAAATACACCTTGAGCAGCAGAAAGCTCCTCTCAATTTTTTTAAAGTTCTCTTGTAGCAGTATCTCCTCCTTTTTATTACCCATATCTCAATAGCTAATCTAAATTCAGATTCAATATTACTGTTTTTAAAACCAGCAACCTCAGTATCATGAGACTTGAAGGGTTACTTGAAATATCGAAAAATGTAAAATGACAAATGTCAGATTTCCAATTAGCTCCCAATATACAGTCCTATAAAAAGTAAGATATGAAGAAAAAAAATTAACTTATACACAATATCAAAAGGCTTATGAAAAAAGAAATCTCCTTTCTTATTAAATATTTGATACACACCTAATGTTCTGTGTTGTGAACAAGGTGGAAAGAAGACACTTGCACTTAAATCTTGAAGCATCCCGTCCCGATGAACCCAGAGAAACTAATTTCTGCCATCAGAAAAGTACTCCACCAGAACACCAAATAATTATATGTGCTGCTGTAAAGGAAACAGCAAGCCCAGTTCTGGCTGTATGCAGTCTCTCGAGGTACAATAAGATAAACCTGATCAATTGCAATTAAAATCTGAACAGAGGCTTAGAACTTGAAGTCTTGGTGCATTAGTTCTTGCCAAAAGCAGATGTGATTGTGAGCTGGAAGCAATTTCTCCTGGTAATTTGTGATGACACTGGGTAGAGCAGCCCCAGAGTCCCCAAAGACAAACTCATCAGAGGCTCTAATGTATGCATGACACATGAGGTGGCTCTTTTAGAGCTCAATTAATTGGGCTGAACATTAAGACAGCAAGTTCAGGACTTATTTTTTTTTCCTCCAGAGTTGTTTTTCCTCTTTTTACAAGCAGTTTTTCCCCTTACCTTCTGCAAGCCATGTCTCTTGTAATTGGCTCAAATCTTGAAAGAGTTCTGAAGAAAGAGAAAGACACGTATAAAAGACACACATCTTTAATCTTCCCATAAGATGAAACTACACTAGAAGAAATATTTTCCTGAAGAACAAGGCATGTGAATTTTACTTTGGCAACCTTACATACTGATAAAAAACAACAGCTAGACCCTGGTTGCAATTAATGATTATTCTACTCTTTTTTCCATCAGAGGTATACACACTACAGTAATATTTGACTCCTGAAATAATAATCACCATTTTTTAAGTTTGCTTTTATAGCAAATAATGCCTATTCAGTAACTCAGAAAGAAGATAAGATGATAACCTCTCATTCAAATGATCTATTTCTCCTTACACAATACAGGCCTCTTCCTGCAATCTTTGCTCCAGCAAAACTCTAATTGACTTCTATGGGAATTTTGCCTAAGTAGGGGGTTGATTTTTTTAAAACACTATATCCAACATAAGTAAAGGGCAGAATGTAGCAAACGAAATGTAAAAGGAAAGACACTCAGCGGCTCTGTTAGACATAGAAGTTAAGTAAGGTGTTACTCTTTTATGTTTTAGTAACAATTCTGCTTTGATACACATTGATTCCACTTTATCAGCCTCATACATAGATTTGAAATTAAAGTTGCACCGCCACGGCCATGGACAAAATTTTACGCTGCTTTACATCCCATGCAACCGTACTGACATGCATGGGCTCATACTGGGTGTAAGTCAGGGCAGCATTTGATCCTATTTTCAGAGATTGAGCAACTGAGTATGAATATTTGCTCTGAGCTAAAACTTAGCATGTCTTTGAAGGTTATTAACTTTTAGAAAGATATTTCCTTTTCTATGATTTTACCACTGTAATATGCGTTTAAATGTTACAGGCTATTAGTCCATATGAGAGGATGATGGCTTTGCTTTAGATGTGTGCTGTGAATAGGCATTTTTGCAGGGATTTTAAGCACACCTTAGTCCAGGAGCAGGCAACCTATGGCATTCGTGCCAAAGGCAGCACGCGAGCTGATTTTAGAGTGGCACTCACAGTGCCCGGGTTCTGGGGGTCTCTGCATTTAAATTTAATTTTAAACGAAGCTTCTTAAACATTTTAAAACTTTATTTATTTTACATACAACAATAGTTAAGTTATATATTATAGTAAGAGACCTTCTAAAAACGTTAAAATGTTCTACTGGCACGTGGAAACGTTAAATTAGAGTGAATAAATGAAGACTCGGCACACCACTTCTGAAAGGTTGCTGACCCCTGCGTTGCCACAAAGACTCCTCGTTGTTTTTACAGATTGAGGGGTCTCTGCTCATCTTACCATTAGAAGGGTTCCATGGGTGTACACAGTGTTTGGCAAGTATGTATAGAAGCTACACTGACCCTTGTCAAGTAGGAATAAATCTTGCTCACCTTCCTCATGCAAGTATTCCCACTGACTTTAACATGGCTATTATATGAGTGTGGTCTACAATGGTGGGGCCCTCTCAAGTCTGGTCCAAACTAGACTTTCTTGCTTACATTTCCCACGGATGGAAGGAACTACCAGCACAACTCCACTGGAGGTAACAATAGTGCAAATGCTAGTGTAGATGATAGGCCAGAAGCAGCTGCTGGTGTTCCGTCTTGCCCTTCAGTCCTGCACTAGCACAGTGGTTAGAATACCAGTCGCTGGTCTATACTAGCACTGGCACTCTTGCTATCACTAATGGAGTTGCACCAGTGGTAGCAATAGTGGAAAATGTTAAAAAGAAAGAAGTCAAGTGTAGGCAAGGCCTGAAGGTGAAGATGCTGGTTGCAGAGTATCCTGAACTTGTGGCACTGTGTCAGATACTGCAAAATTCTCACCTCGGTGAGTGACATTTATGAGCCATATGTGCAGCAATATCTAAAACGAAACAGGGTGAGTCAGGAAGGAATAGCAACTTTAACAGTTAATTGCCTTTGCCAGTTTGTGTCACAAACTTAAATGCAATTTTCTTGTCTTATTTAGCTCTCATGAAGCTTCTCTACATTATTAAATAAACCATGGGGGGAGGGGAGGGGAGGAGAGTGAGCCCTCACCTTCTGAATCATGAGCCAGGTCTCTGTTAATGAATTTTCTTTTCCTGACATTTGTTGGTCTCTCACTGCAGTTTCTCCCACGCGGATTCTATAAACAGGAAAGATCAGATACTTTAAACACACACACACATATACATACAACCCTCAGATTTCCACATTTAAACAAAGCCTACATGGATTCTTTACATATTCCACAGAGAAAATGACTATCCTACAGTCTCTATTCTTAATTTCTACATACAAATTTACAGCAGAGGATTATGCTGCGTACCTAACATCCTTCATACTTGTGCCTAGATGCAACACATTCCTATTTATCCATGTATATCTCTATCTGTATAGAAACATATGCAATATGCTCCAGCTGCAGCGCAGTACTAACACATATATTTAGCAATCTGGCACACAAAAGCATAAAAATCTCCTTTGCTTAAACTCTTCAGGAGAATTCGAATAAGGACATTCTAGCAGGCTGCTTTGTTTCCAGATGTTATTTGTAAAACTGCTTGCAAAAATCCTGAAAACAAGAAATGTTAACGTTTGCCTCAACTTCATTCTTCTCTGTGTTGCAGGCAAACACTGCCAGAAACTTTGCATGCAGCTGCTGCTGGTGCCCTCCTCTTCCACTAATCGTGTGCATGGTTTTACTTTTTTGAAGGGAAAAAAAGGATCCAAAAATTGCCCTTAAAGAAAATTATGCGTTATTCAAATAACTAGAAGATAAGCCCATCTTGCAGGCACAACTCCTAGATGAAGAGTCATCGCTACAGCGGTAACAAAGCAGATACTATGGACGCAAAACTCCCCCTGAGAAATAAGTCAGAGTCAAGTTAATAAACACCAACTTTTGAACTGATCACTCACGTTGGTGACCACGTAAGGCACTTGCTGGTCATAAAATCCATCCATTCTGCAGCTCTTCCACAAGTCTTAGCTCAGTGTTTTTATTTTCTGGGCATTTGACCTGGAGATTTCCTCAGGATCTGGTCTCCAATCAGCCTAGAGGGGAATACAAGATGGCTTTTAGATTTAAAAAAAAAAAACATGAATGAACTGCTTGAATTTGCATAGCTAATTAACCTCAAAGAGTCCCATTCATAAAAACAACCCTCCCCTCCCTGCTTTCACCTGGGTTCTAAGCAAGTGCCAGGTTAAAACACAGAGCAAACCCCACTTTTTACAGCAGCGGAAAGCAAAACAAGAGGCGAGGTATTTATTTACACTCCTGCTGTATCCCCAGAGCGATCTGTGTAACTGGCAGCTCTGATTCGCAAACGTGTGCAGAACTCGTAATGGCGAACAACATGACTCGCTTTGCACCTAACGGGAGTAGCGAGCGAGCGAGACGCAGCTATCTTATTTTAAAGGATCGTTTTTGCAACCCACAACCATGCAATTATCTGGAGCTAGGTAAAAAGTTGCTGGAAAGACCCACCTGAAGGTAACGCAAGGCGATCGGCTGCAAAAAATTCCCTCCAAATTTAATAAAAACATTAATTATTTCCCAGCACTTCCCCCTTGGAAGCAGTAAGCGCCACTGACAGAGCTCAGTTCGGTGGTTTTTCCTCTGGTTCTCCTCCAGGGGCCTCCAGTCCAAACTGATGGATCTCTGCCTCCCATTGGCTCTCTGTGTCTTTCACAGGATCAGATTTCTGCCTGTCAGTCAGGCTGCCTCTCTCCCTCAGGGAAAAAGGTAAAAGCTGGATCCTGCCGGATTCTGGTGGGTCCAGCCAATTTTTGGTCCTTGCTCCCTTCAAGCTACTGCATACGTAAAGAACAAGTGTAGCTGCTTGTTTTATACTCAGAAAGAATATACCTATATCTAGCACCTGGTTCCAGACTGTTTTTTGAACCCCAACCTGCAAATGCCACCGCTTCAATAGAGAACCAAGTTGGCTCTCTCCTATTCCAGGAACAACAAAGCACATTAGATGCAAATATATCCCTGCACAGCAGTGCCACAAAAACCCATGACCAGCATCTGGATCCTGCCAAATCCTGCCAAGACTTGACCTCAAACCCCTGAATTCTACAGCCTAAATATAGAACATGTTTGTCCATTTCTATAGCACAAAAATATCCAAACACCAATGCCTTCCAGTACAACAGCAGCACAAAAAGCATCAGAAATAGCATTTGGATCCTGCCAAATTTTGGCCACAAACTCAGAAACAGTGCCATCAGATTCATACATAGGGATCTGGATTTTTTGATGGGTTAGGAGAAACTGCGTATGTACTAAATTTAGACTATAACCAGGGTGTGCAGCCAAAAATTAGCTGGGTACAGCAAGATAGCTGTGCCAAATTCAAGTTTTTGCATCTTTCCTGTATCAAGATTTATCCAGGTCCAGATTTTTCAGTTGATTAGCAGAAGCAACACTTGCTTTTTATTTTGATGATACCTTTTCTGGGATTTGTAGCCAAAATTTAGCAGGATCCAGGTGCCAGAACTGGGTTTTTGTGGTGCTGTTGTGCTGGCATTTCTGAAGTCTTGTAATAAAGACTAAACTCTCTTTAGGCAATGGAATTTGGAGGGTTGGAGTCAAAAGCTGGCCAGATCTGTATTTTTGCTGTACCAAGATGCATTGGCATTCTGAGAGTGTCAATACTTGTTCTCTATTGAGGCAGTTAAATTTGCAGAGTAGGGGGCTCAACATTTTCTGGGTATGGCAGGAACCAGGTGCTGAATCTGGTTATCTGTGGCACTGCTGTGGTGAGATGCATCATAATTCAGACTTTTAAGGTTCAGTCAGAGCAGCTAAATGTATTTTCTATTTAATTAATGGAGCCAAAATCTGAAAGGATCCAATATTTACCCTGACTCCTTTCTCAGGTTATTCTAGTCAGAGATGCTCTGGTCTTCCTGCAATTGGTGTAAATGCAACTGGTGAAAATGGGTTTGCACAAATAGTCTGCAGTTATTAACAATTTGTATGTTACTTCTTCCATCTTAGTATAGTTTGTTTTGAAAGTTACTGTAGTTTTATTATACTACTTTGGGATCAAGAAAATTTGTCTCACTTTTCTCCCTCTTTCTTCGTTTTTGCCTTTCTTTGGGATTCTCTTTGGCCTTCTCTCTCCCTCTCTGCTAACGTGCCATTTCCTCTCTCTAGTAGTCAGTTGGGAGGAAAGCATCAAATTCCCGCTAATCTTGTCACTCTTCTACTTGCTTCTAAGAGAAAATAGTCTATCACCAGCAGATTCTACTTCCAGACTTGCTGCTTTGGAGTTTTTGTTTATTTTTTGAAACAGGCCTGGGTTATAGGAAAGTACTTTATGATACTGTAAACAGCTTATTAGTGTATTATAAGAGGACAATCTTGTGCAAGTGCTCAACTTGTAGCTGCCAGTTTAAACTGCTCCAGTGACATAGTTGTGGAACTGGTCACTGGAGAATAATCTGGTATAAGTGGGATTCCCTGGTGAGTGTAAAATCAGGAAAATGGTTCCACCATCCTCCTCTGCAGCCACCATGCAACAGCCAATAGATTAGGGGATCATACTGGAGGTGTGGCTAGGGTAGAGATCTGGCTAAGATACTCCAGGTGTTCGACTTTATCTGTAGAACAGCCCCTTGGAGGCCATTTCAGCTAAGTATAAATTAGAGCAGCTCTAGGCAGGGCCTCAGGATGATTGAGAAGATGGGAAAATGCAGATTTGACTTAAAGCCACATTCGCGCCAGACTCCCCACACACACACACACACCATGTCCTAATTCCTTATCAAGTGGGGCTCACTGCAATTTCATTAACTACTAAGAGATAAATGCATCCGACGAAGTGGGTATTCACCCATGAAAGCTCATGCTCCAATACGTCTGTTAGTCTATAAGATGCCACAGGATTCTTTGCTGCTTTTACAGATCCAGACTAACACGGCTACCCCTCTGATACTATTAAGAGATAGATACTTACAGTCAAAAAACCAACTTTCCTTCAGTAACACACACAAACATCCATCAGGTTTCAGACTGGTAGCTGTGTTAGTCTGTATCAGCAAAAACAACGAGGAGTCCTTGTGGCACCTTGGACACTAACAAATTTATTTGGGCATAAGCTTTTGTGGGCGAGAGCCCACTTCATCAGATGCATGAAGTAAAAAATACAGGAGCAGGTATAAATACATGAAAGGATGGGAGTTGCTTTACCAAGTGTGAGGTCAGTCTAATAAGATAAATCAATTAACAGTAGGATACCAAGGGAGGAAAAATAACTTTTGAAGTGGTAAGAGAGTGGTCCATTACAGACAGTTGACAAGAAGGTGTGAGTAATAGTAAGGAGATATTAGTATTGGGGAAATTAAGTTTAGGTTTTGTAATGACCTAACCACTCCCAGTCTTTAGTCAGGCCTAATCTGATGGTATCCAGTTTGCAAATTATTCCAGTTCTGCAGCTTCACATTGGAGTATGCTTTTGAAGTTTTTTTGTTGAAGAATTGCCAATTTTAGGTCTGTTATTGAATGACCAGAGAGATTGAAGTGTTCTCCTACTGGTTTCTGAATGTTATGATTCCTGATGTCAGATTTGTGTCTATTTATTCTTTTGCATAGGGACTGTCCGTTTTGGCCAATGTACATAGCAGAGGGGCATTCCTGGCGCATGATGGCATATATCACATTGGTAGACGTGCAGGTGAATGAGTCCCAGATGATATGGCTGATGTGGTTAGCTCCTATGATGGTGTACCTTGACTAGATATGTGGACAGAGTTGGCACCGGAGTTTGTAGGAGGGTTTGGTTCCTGGGTTGGTGTTTTTGTTGTGTGGTGTGTAGTTGCTGGTGAGTATTTGTTTCAGGTTGCGGGGCTGTCTGTAGGCGAGAACTGGCCTGCCTCCCAAGATCTGTGAGAGTGAGGGATCGTCCTTCAGGATAGATTGTAGATCCTTGATGATGCACTAGAGTAGGGGCTGTAGGTGACGGCTAGTGACGTTCTGTTACTTTCTTTGTTGGGCCTGTCTTGTAGTAGGTGACTTCTCGGTACCCTTCTGGCTCTGTCAATTTGTTTCTTCACTTCACCAGGTGGATATTGCAGTTTTAAGAATGCTTGATAGAGATCTGTAGGTGTTTGTCTCTGTCTGAGGGATCGGAGCAAATGCTCTTGTATCTTAGAGCTTGACTATTGACAATGGATCATGTGATGTGGTCTGGATGAAAGCTGGAGGCATGTAGGTGGAATCTCCATCTCTGGAGATATTTAAGAGTAGGTTAGATAAATGTCTATCAGGGATGGTCTAGACAGTATTTGATCCTGCCATGAGGGCAGGGGACTGGACTCGATGACCTCTCGAGGTCCCTTCCAGTCATAGAGTCTATGAGTCTAGGTAAGTATAGCGGTCAGTAAGTTTCCGGTATAGGGTGGTGGTGATGTGACCATCGCTTATTGGCACTGTAGTGTTTAGGAAGTGGCCCTCTTGTGTAGACTGGTCCAGTCTGACGTTGATGGTAGGGTGGAAATCATTGAAATCTTCATCATTTAGACCCATGAGAAGGAGGCCCTTGAGGAATTCCACCAAGATTTCAACAATTTCCACCTTACCATCAACGTCAGCCTGGACCAGGATGCGCAGGACTGTGTGCTACTCGTTTATTATAACACACTGTGAAAGCACAAATCAGTACTCTAACATAAAAAGTCCCAATACAGTTAGAGCAAGGAATTTGATAAACACCAGTTTTAAAAAGAATGTAAACACATTTTCAAAGAAGAAACAAACCCCAGCAATTCTGAATGACAAAATCTGTATAGAACATGGGAAAATAATCCAAATTGCCTTGAAAACAAAAACAGACAATTATATTTGAGGACACTATTAAAACGACCACCCTCCTGGATACCCTTATTACAATACTGAAACTAAAGAAAATCCTTCAGAAACAAACACAGAAAACTATGGCTTAGATAGGATATCGAAAAAGATTTTGAAACAACACTGAATACAGTACATCCAGTTGCCCTTCTGAAGTTATTTAACCTAACCCTCCAATCCAGACAGTTATCTGATATATGGGCAGAGGGACTAATTAACCCAGCACATGAAAGCATAGATACCCAAACAATGATAGAACTATCTGTGTTAGCAGCAACATCAGAAAACTATTCTGTAGCAGCCTCAATAAACTATTAATATGTCTGAACGATTGTAGTATAATCCATGAAAACCAAATTCAATTTTTCCCTGAGAAATGAACTGCCCACCACATTTTTAACCTACCAATGCTTGAGTCTTCTTGTGTGGACAGTGCTTAGCACATTGTGATGCTATCAGAATACAATAGAAAGAAAGAAAGAAAGAAAGAAAGAAAGAAAGAAAGAAAGAAAGAAAGAAAGAAAGAAAGAAAGAAAGAAAGAAAGAAAGAAAAGTCAGGGAAGATATTTGTCTGCTTTGTAAATTTGTATAAAGCTTCTGATTCAACGTGACACCCAGGATTGAATCTTAAATTGCTACATAGTAGTATTAGTGAGAAAAATATATGACAATTATATCCACATGCTAAATATCAAATGTAGGTTTAAAAATAAACAACATGCAAACAGGGGTTTTCAAGAAAATAAGGAGAGAAAACAGGGATATAATTGGACTATTTTCATACATCAGTGATCTAATAACCCTGTGGAACAATCCCCAAACATGAGACTTCCACTAAATGATTGCTATGTACTGATTACCTGGTCACACTAATACCCATGCAACATAGCCTTCAGGGAAACTTAGATGTACTGGAACTGTGTAGCAATATATGCTAACCAGGAAAAAAAAATATTTCAGAAAGAATCTAGAAAACAACCAGCACAATCTAATATTTTACTACAGAGAGGTGGAAACTGAAATTATATATATCCAGTCCGTATAATAAAGATTAGAAAACCTAGAATGACTCTAAAAGTATAAAAAGAAAAACCATCTGGCAGCCCTGGAATAGTGTGGTTTAGTGAGAAAAATCACTGGACTGGAGCTCAGGCAACATACCACTGGCCTCCTGGGAGATCTTGGGCAAGTCATGTCACTTCTATGTGCCTCAATTTCCCCAACCGTAAAATAATACTGAGCGCCTTTGTAAAGCACTTTGAGATCTATCAATGGAATCACTCAGATAAGATAGCTGGGTGTGGTTATTATTAGTTGTTCAGGTGAACAGGCTTGGACCACAGTTATTCTTCAGACAGCCCAGAAAAACAGGAGCCTGACCTTTGGGACTTCCGGCAAGCCTCAGATTCCCTCCTATCTATCTATCTATCTATCTATCTATCTATCTATCTATCTATCTATATGGCTCTCATCCTCATGATATCTGAGCTAGAGCTCGTCAGAAAATGTGGGGAGGGGATGGCTGGGATGGGTTGTTTGTTTGTTCTGTTTTGTTTCCCCCCTTGTGGAAACTTTAGACAACAAACAAACAAAAATATAACTTTTGTCAAAAATTTCCGCAGAAAAATAGAAAGCCAAAATATGAAATATATTGATTCTGAAATGAGGCTACAATATGGGAGTTATAATTCAGATGTCTCATGCTCCAAGTCTTGTCTACAGGATGGGCTCCCTGACAGACTACATCTCCCATGATGCACCACGGTCTTCCCTCTTGGTCCTCCCTCTCAACCAGAGAAGCAAACATTTCTTCCACCGCAAAATACTAGAGAATAATTCAAATGGCAGCATGTTCCACTCCTACATATGATTACTTCTCAGGCGCAACAACACAAACTTCCTGACCCAAGAGCAAAATGCAACCAAAAGTAAGAAACTGCTCAAGACACTAGACTAACATCTAAAACAATAATACTGAGTCACTGGGAAGAACAAATGGGAAAAAAAAGTCCACATACATGTACCTTGAGACAAGCCCTTGTCCAGGCAACAGAGGGGAAGGAGGTTCCTTGTTTTCAGTGAGACCATGTACCTTACTCTGGACAATGGTTAAATGTCAGAGACAAGGTGGATGAGGTAATATCTTTATTGGACCAACTTCTGTTGGTAAGAGAGACAAGCTTTCAAGCCACACCTTGTCTCTCTAATATCCTGGTATAAATCTGGCTACAACACCACTGCCTACAACAATGGTTAAATGTTACAATTTGTCCCATATTGTTTAATTAAGGTTTTGTCTACACTGGCAAGTGAAAGACAAAACTTTTGTCATTCAGAGGTGTTAAAAAACACCCCCCTGAAAGACAAAAGTTTTGCTGACAACAAGCGCCGGTTTGAGCAACGCTAATGCCGCTCGTTGGGGATGGTACTTTTCAGTCTGCAGAAGAGCTCTCCCCTGCCCGACAAACAGCAGCTACACTGTGCGTCTTTTAGTGACACGGCTCTGGCGGTGTTGCTAAAACCTACATCATTTAGACGTAACCTAGCACTGGGAGATTTATGGAGAGATGTGCATGAGCATTTGGATGGAATTTCTTCATGGTTCTATAAACTTCTCGGTTGAGATTGTCAAGCCTGCTACCTTACAGGGGATGTAGAAGCCCCACAGACAGCTGAGGGAGAAGTCTTCTGTCATAGGCACTCTGTAAAACAGCCATAAGATGCCTTGTGCAGCCCCTACTCAAGCCCTAGTGTAGAAAGTGTGATGCGAGGGACAGGGGGCTTTTCTGTAGCTCTAGGTTCCACTGTGATTCTGGGTCACACTGTTACCCATAAGCATCCAAACATACATTGTATAAATGATGCCCTCTGAGCAGCCTGTAATCCAGAGAGCATAAAAATGATTCATACAGCTTTTCCTTGGAGGCACAATGCAGAATCTCACCCCTTGTCCACATTAGGCATACTCAGAGGTTTAACACAACCATTAAAAAATACCTCCCACACTAATAACATGCAAACTATCCTTCTAGTTTCACCCCCACCCCATCCATTCCACTTAGACATCCACCCCTCCACACATGACCCTAGCCTCCCAAACACAACAGCCATCCCTTCCCCCACATACCCACCACCCTTTATGCATATGCAAATATCATGCTACTCCAAGAAAAATATAATACTGTAGCTCAGAACAGGGCACAGAAGTTCTAGTCCTCACAACGTAAAACATCAGTACACAGACAAGTAATTATTATAGTTTTGTTTTAAAAAAAAGTATCACTTAATATCTTTCCAATTAGCTATTAAATTAGTTTTAAACATGTTTAGTGTAAATGCCATAGCAGATGAAAAAAATTCGGTGGATGAATGTGTGGAGACGTTGCTCTTGTGGCAGGTGTGGACCTGAACAGAGAGGAAGGGGTGGCTGGATATAATTAAATGGGAAACTCATTATTTGTCTGCATATGACAGAGTTGGTGATGGTTGCTGGGTTGCTACTGTGGGAGAGGGAGTAGTTGAGTATTTATAGGGGAAGTGAGATCTCACAAGTTGTATTCCGAGTTCTGCCACACACTATGTAGTCTTAATGCATTGAATTTAATATTATTGCTTATTTGTATTGCAGTAATGCCTAGGAATCCTGATGGTGGATCAGGGCCCCCTGGTGTGAGGTACTGTGCAGACATGGAACAAAGAAGACAGTCTGTGTCCCAGAGAGCTTACATTCTGTTTGTCAGACAGGATGCATGCAACATGTCAACAAAACAGAAAACAGACAGTTGGGGTGGGAGGATGAACTAACAAAATAGAAGTCTCAGCTTGCCACTTGTCTAACCAATTCCAGACAGAAAAGAATGTGTAGGCATCACAACAGAGATGGTTTTAAGGATGTATTTACAAAGAGGACAATGAGCCCGCTTTCCGAATATTTACAGGGTGTTGATCCCTATAGATAAAAGGCAGCATGAAGGAAAGTGGAATGGTGATTGAGTAAGAAGCATTCTAATGGGCAATTAAGGCTGCAATCATTGGCAATGTGATGGCGGGGTTTACAATCAGATAAGCTAGAAGATTTAACAGATCGGGAGGAACACAATCATGAAGCAGCTTGTGATTGCTGTGGTGGAGGTGGAGAGCCAGCAGAGGGATGCAAAGAGAAGAAGTGACCTGGTCGGAATGATGAGCCAGCAGTATTTGTAACTGACTTTTCTGTGGGCTTCGGATATGGTGATTGGTATCAAGTCTAGAGAAACGGAAGAGATTTCACAAACTGAGGTGTGAGATGAGGGTGGAACAAGAGGCTGGACAGACAGAAAAGGCCAAGTCTTTGATATGCTATGTAAGTAGATGTGGCAAGACTTGGATATAGGTCTGAAAGGTGGCTGCATTGAAGATGACACAAAGATTATGGGCCCAAGTGACTGTCCAGAGTGACAAAGAAATGGGAGATAGAGAAAGACTTGCTAGAAAGACTTAACAGCTCTCTTGGTCATGTTAAGCATAAATTGTTTACTGGACTTGGAGATATGAAAGACAGAAATAACTGGGTTTAGATGGAGGGAGAAAGTTCTTTAACAAAGATAGATTGGTGAGTCATCTACATCAAGATGGTGCTTGAAGCCATGCTTATGGATAAGAGCACATAGAGCCAGGATGTAAAGAAAGACGAACAGGAGGCCAAAAACCTCAAGGGACTCCTACTGGAAAAAGAGGACCCACCAAACCAATAATCAAAGAAGTAAAAGGAGAACTGTGAGAGTCATAAGACAGTATAGGTTTTTAAAAGCAGGAGTAATCTTTTTCATCCAAGAATCTTAATGTGCTTAAAATCATTAATTATGCCTCACAAAATTCCACTGCAAAGTAGGTAAGTATCAATATCCCCATTTCACAGAAGGGAAGAATGAAGCTCCTGCCTTGAGCCAGGATTTCTCCAACTTCACTGCACCACGACCACTTTCTGACAACAAAAATTACTACATGACCCCAGGAGCAGGGACTGAAGGCTGAGCCACCCGAGCCCCGCTGCCCCAGTGGAGTGGCCCAAAGCCAGAACCCAAGGGCTTCAGCCACAGGCGGTGGGCCTGTAACCTGAGCCCCGTTGCCCAGGGCTGAAGTCTTCAGGCTTTGGCTTCAGTCCCAGGTGGTGGTGCTCGGGCTTCAGCTCAAAGTGATGGGGCTTGGGCTTTGGCCCTGGCCCTCGTGCCCCAGAAAGTCTAAGACAGCCCTGGCGACTCCGTTAAAATGGGGTCGCAACCCCCTTTGGGGTACCAACACACAGTTTGATAACTGCTGCTTGAGGCCGTGGAGCAGGCCAGTGACAAATCCAGTTGATGTGGCAAAATTGATTTAAAAATTGAAACTTTTTAATTAAAATAAAATAGCCAAAATGGGTCACTGTCCAGAAATGAATATTGACTCAAGGTACACCCAGCCCAGAATTATTAATGGAGGCAAATTTTGTAGTGCTGAAAGGATTTCAGTCAAGTTCCATGACTTCCCTGTTTCCTGGATTCTGTCGTGATGGGGTCACGAGACTGTAATTCTGGATGAGCCTTTCTATTGAAAGTGCACAATGCAGTGGGGTTAGATGAGCCAAACTAAGGTTCTTTGGAACACTGTGTTTCATGATGCTCCAATGTTTCCAGGAGGAGGAAAGACAGGTGGGAAAGTATAGTCTTACCTTTCCATTTCAGATGTGTTTTTTAATGACTGTTTTATTGAGGTGTTTTTTTTTTTAAATTTTGATACATAATTCTGTCTTAATGGACCCAAATCCCACCCTAATGGTATTTAGTTTTTAGTCTAGGAATAATCACATTTTAAAATATCCTTCATTCAAACAGTCAGTAGTCTTTACCCCACCCCTGTGTGAAAAAGGAACAACAAGTAGACCCTGGGAATTGGAAGAAACTGGGGTGGTTGGGAGAGAGGGAGATTTTGTAGGTCTGCATAGTTACCGAATTAATTAACTGGGGATTCACTTTTCTTCATTATACAAAAAAATCACAGCCGCATATAATATAGTGCAGATTCTTCCAAAACACTGCTGCTTTTCACCAGCTAACAGTGTAGGCACCAGCCCAGCAAGCAGGTGCTTGTGGTGGCCAACGGAGAGTGGCGGCTCTTTGGCGGCAAAATTTGGCAGCGGGTCCCTCAGTCCTTGTCGAAGGGAAGGACCAGCTGCCAAATTGCCACCGAAGACTGGAGCGGTGGCGGTAGAGCTGATCACAATAGCGGCTTTTTTTTTCTTTTTTCTTTTTTTTTGCTGCTTGGGGCAGCAAAAACCCTGGAGTTGGCCCTGAGTGTATGCTGTAGCCACAAACACTGATGGGGACTCCCCAACCCAATACATCACCACCTTGCCCATCTTCAAATCGATGTAACAAACTTCAGGCTGGAGAGAATGCGCTCTACAGTTAAAATCAAAGGCTTCTTTTATATAAGGAGTTTCTCATAAGCAATTCTGCTCCAACACTTTCCGTGTGCATATTATTCTAGCTATTCATTTTAATAATAAAAAAATTGAAAATGGTGATCTCATATATTAGTAAAAGCAGAGAGATGAAGCCAAAGTCTTCAGAGTCTCTTGTTTTTCTTTCAAAAGAAAAGGGGACCAGGGTGGGAGGTAAGATTTTAACAAACTTGCTACTATCTTACTGACTCCGTTGATTATAAGTTTCTCTTTTCTCCGCTTGGCATGGGGGTAAATTGACTGGTACTGGCTTTTTATGCATGTTTGGCACCTTTAGAACCAAGACTAACAAGTGGTTCCAAAGTTTTTTCGTGAGGGTTTTCAGAGTATCCATAGGAGCAAATGTACCATTGTGAAAAAGATCCACAGAGGCAGCTGCTCTTAAAGTTCCATGCATAAAAACAACAAGAGTTGCACAAAGTTTCCACTATTTTTGAAAATGAGTATTAAAGAAAAAAATCAGTTCAGCAAATGCCAGTCAGTCTGAATGGAAATTTTCAGTTTGGCAGAATTTCAGACATGGAATGGCAGAACAGAGGCAGAAAGGATTTGACATTTATTTGCTTGTGTTTCAAAATCACATCTCAGTTGGGAAAGAGGAAGCAAGGAAAGAAATAAACATCTCTAACAAAAATACAATATAAAGTTGCTGTTCCTATTTGGAAACATTTAGATTATGTACTTGCATTATGCCATTCCTGTCACGATCCCTTTCATTTTATTATTTTAGAGATGGACCCAGGTAACAAGAGAATCAAATGCAGGTTTTCATCACCTCAATGTTTAGGAGTGTTCATATTTTGGATTTGGGGTCAATTTCTAATTATTTTTAGTTTCTTCTTTTAGTTTATCTTGTTGTATTTATTTAACTTTTTTCATTTTAAAGGTTTGTGGTATAAAATGCAAATTTTTTTAATGCAAAACTCCATTCAATTTGGGCCAAATAATTCTGTTTAAATTGAGTTCCTAGTAAATCCGTTTCTAACACGGTATGTCTGGCCCTTGTGAATGGGGCCAAATTGCATTTAGAAACCATATTTCAGCTGAGCTGGAATGCAAGCTTTCTGCTTCAGCAGCAACAGATGTTCAGCCAACATGGAAATACCTGGTTTATCATGGATTATAGACTTGCTTAGAGTAAATAATAAACATTACTTTAGCCAACGAGGATTCTAAAGGTAGAAAACCTTCCAGTGTCCCTTGTAATCTTTTAAAGGGTTACTCTCCTCAGAAGGTACCTGATCCAAAGCCCACTGAAGTCACTGAGAATCTTTCTTTGTCTTCAGTGAGTATTGAACGAGGCTCTGCTGAAGGAAGCTGACTTCTCCTTGCCTCATCTGTCTCCTATTCTGGGACGTCTGAATCTTCCAGGGATATACCCCAGAACCTCCACCGAGATATTCTTTCCACAAAAGAGGTACAAAAGTATTCCTACTTTAAAAAAAATGTTTTAAAAAATGGACTCTTTGAAATATTACTTTTTTCTAAGTATTTAAGAATTGCTTTTTTGATGACATGGAATCACAGAATTGTAGGACTGGAAGGGAACTCAGAAAGTCATCTAGTCCAGTCCCCTGAAATCATGGCAGGACTAAGTATTATTTAGATCATCCCTGACAGGAATTTGTCTAACTTGCTCTTAAAAATCTCCAATGATGGAGATTCCACAACCTCCCTAGGCAATTTATTCCAGTGCTTAACCACCCTAGCGGGAGTTTTTCCTAATGTCCAACCTAAGCCGCCCTTCTTGCAATTTAGGCCCATTGCTTCATGTCCTATCATCAGAGGTTAATGAGAACAATTTACCTCTCTACCTCCTTGTAACAACCTTTTATGTACTTGAAAACTGTTATTATGTCCCTTTTCAGTCTTCTTCAGTCTAAAGAAACCCAATTTCTAAAATCTTACCTGAAAGGTCATGTTTTCTAGACATTTAATCATTTTTGTTGCTCTTCTCTGGACTTTCTCCAGTTTGTCCACATCGTTCCTGAAATCTGGTACCCAAAATGGAACACAATACTCAAGTTGAGGCCTACTCAGTGCATTGACAAATTCATTCATGGATTTCACACATTGTATGTCACAGCCTGAGCTTTGTCCCCAAACTATGTAGCAATTACAATTCCCATTCCCTACACTGGCTTCATTGAATTTTGAATGGAGTTCAAGGCCTCTCTCATTGTCTTCTTGGTGTTCAGTGACCTGGGCCCAAAGTTAACTAAGGCTTCAGGATAAAGATCATTACTGACAACTCCACTGCTCTGGTACAGTGAAACTCTCTATATTAAGAAAAAGGCTAATTTGTGCATGAGACGGACTTACCTTATGGGCCAGTCTGAGGCTGTGGAACTAAAAAAAATCACAAACCTTCCACTGTAAGTGCAAGGCATATTTCTTTGATCTTGCCTTCTCTAACAGAAACACATGGCAACACACAAACACATATCTCTCTACCAGAAAAACCAAAACACTACACCCACGCACAACTCTCCTGTTGTGGAGAGGGTAAGAGAACAAACCACACATGACAGATGTGAGTCATATTGCTTAATGCACTACCAGAAGGCATGCAGATGCTTCAGTGATGTGAGTGGTGTAAGAACCTATACAGACTAGAAAACAATGGGAGTTTTGCTATTGACTTCAATGAGGTCACAATTTCACTCACAGAAACCAGATTATTTTGAGAAGACATCAAAAACTGTATAGCAGAAAATACTGAAATATCTAAGAATTTCCTTTTAACACCATCTAAACCACAAAAGAAAATATCAGCCACCAAGCAAGATCATATACTATTCAGAGATAAATACTGGAGGCAAAATTGTAAAAACAAAACCAGACAGAATACCAAGAGTCCTGGCAGGTCTGCATCCTGGAACTAAAGGATGCATCTCTGGCATGGAAGTTGGTCTATCTTCCACACCTGGAGAAAAATTAGTATAGAGGGAGGACAAAATGTTTTTTCCTGGAACTCACATCCTTCCCGCATTTCTTCACACAGTCTCCCATATCAACATGTTTTTCAAACATCAAACAGAGCTGAAATTCTCCCATACAATCCTCCTAGGAGCACTAGAATAAGTATGTCCACAATAAACATTTTCTGACTTATCCTGTATATTCTTAATAGACCAAAAGAAGCGAGGGATAAGAGCAGTCTAAGAGCTTATCTACATGAACATTTAGTTCGTGGCAAGCTAGGGAGTGAGTCTATCCTTTGCTAGCCTGCTGCAGCCCAACTGTCCGCTGCTATTGCACATTAACAGTTTGTTAAAACTATTATTAAAAAATTATATAGTACACAGGTTAAGAAAAGAATGTCTGTACATCTAGGTATAGTACTTAAGGTTATTCACAAATACAAAGTTTGTTTTAAAACTCATAAGATACATATAGTGCATAATCAGTAATAACCCAAATTTAGGTGAATAAATTTAAGAATACAGTTTAGATGTTAGCATCCAAGTATTCGGGTACATCACTCATGAAAAGTTGTACAGAGAGTTGATTGTGGAAATAAAAATACACCTCTAGCCTGATATAACACTGTCCTCGGGAACCAAAAAATCTTACCGTGTTATAGGTGAAACCGCGTTATATCGAACATGCTTTGATGCACCACAGTGCACAGTTCCGCCTCCTCAAAGCGCTGCTTTACTGCATTATATCCGAATTTGTGTTATATTGGGTCACGTTATATCAGGGTAGCGGTGTATGTCAATGAGTGAAGCCTGTCCCTCAGTAATTGAGACATTAGGGTAAGTTGTCCATTTGGAAAATAGAATCCATCAGGAATGTATTTCAGGCCTTGGCTACACTGGCACTTTATAGCGCTGCAACTTTCACGCTCAGGGGTGTGAAAAAACACCCCCCTGAGCGCTGCAAGATACAGCGCTGTAAAGTCTCAGTGTAATCAGTGCCCCAGTGCTGGGTCCCAGCGCTGCAAGCTACACCCATAGAGGATGTGGTTTATGTGCAGCGCTGGGAGAGCTCTCTCCCAGCGCTGGTGCTCCAACCACACTCACACTTCAAAGCACTGCCGTGGCAGAGCTTTGAAATTTCAAGTGTAGCCATACCCTTAGTTACTTTGATCTGGTCCTATTCCAAAGAGGACAAGATCAAAGTGCATTAACAAACTGCTAATGTATGTCAGCAGGGTGCGCACAAATAGTGAGCAACAGGCTAGTGCAGGGTAGATTCACACCCCAGTTTGCTGTAGTGTAAACCAATTGTTTGCGTAGGCAAGGCCTTAGTTAACAAACAGATGAAGATATGGACATTTAGGATAGAAGGTGGGATTTTTCAGCAGTGCTTACCTGAGTTAGCTTGTAGGATATTAGAGAGACAAGATGAGTGAGGTCAATAAAATATATTACCTCAACCACGTTGTGTCTCTAAGTGAGTTAGGAGCACATGAGTACATCTTTCAAAGGCACAAGTAGGAGTTTGGTGCCTTTGAAAAATTCTTCCACAAGTCCTATTGATTTGTGCCTCTAAATCATTTGGTTACCTTTGAAAATCTCACCAGGAATCTTAGGGTCCCTCTTAACTGATGTATTTCCAAGCCATTTATTAATATGATTAGATGTTGCAGAAGCATAGCTACATATACCAATTTTCCTATGCCACCATCACTTTCTAAGGTTTTTGTATGGAAATCATCAATACAAGAACTTTCCATTTGAATTGTCACCAGTCCCAAGGATCTTAACCCAAATATTATAGCAGTCTTCATCAGGTTAAGGTAAAAGGAAATTCGTATTCATCCTTTTCGCTATAAGATTCTGATCTACGCATCCTCTTCCCAATTTGCAAGAGCACTCTGTCTTCTACAAATACCCTGGATTCATGCTAGATTTCCAGAGCACGTAAAGTTTTCCAAATAACCACCTATCTTGGGGCAGAGATCACTCTCAAGGCATCACTTGCAAAGCAAATTCCTGTACTCATAAAAACGAAATTTGAGCTACAGGCATACATTTCACAAATAAATAGAAATCAAGTATTGTTCATTCATCTTCACTCACAAATCTTAGGTGCCAGAGACTCCTGCATCAGAATAACTTCTCGTGTTTTTCTTCACATGAGAGAAACAGAAAGATTCCTTCTTAAAACTTGGAGCCATTTGTAACAGTGACGTACAACCTATTCAGAGTTCCCAAGGCAGTCAATGGTGGACCAGGAAGTGAGATAGTCTCTAAATATTCTGGATTACAAAACAATCACAACAGATTACTAGTTTCGCTGGCTGGGGACCTTTCTTAGAATTCCTTTTGTGAACTCAATGTTAAGTTTGGTTTCTGCATAGTGACCCCAGATTTCCTGAATTGCAGCCTAGTGCCTTAACTGCAAACCCTTCATTCCTCACCAAGTAAAATTTAGGATTAAAAGTGAATTTAAATCTGAAAACGAACCCAGAATAAAATTAAGATTAAACACAGAAAGCCTCAAAAGCAGAGATGCTACAGCACAGCTCCTAATTCATCCTTTTGAGTTTAGCTGTGGGACACTGAACCCACTTTCCTCTAGCACCAAACACCTACTGGTTTGTCCACTGATCATTTCTTTTGCCTTTCGTTCTTTTACTAGAATTGTGTGAATACACACTGAGTATTAGAACATAATGTACCAACAAAGCAGGAGCACAGTCTACATTTCAAACACTGCTATAGTCCCAGGATAGGAATTATACATAAGGCTCCTGCAGCTGCCAATCCACTGGTTCGCATCCATGCTAAATCATCACCCCCTGCAAGCAGTACCTGTTGTCCACCACCATGAGTGACCGATGATGATTTAGCACACAGCATGGGTGTTTTAGTCCAGTGGCAGCAAGGTAGGAAGGTTTAAAATACGTATAGGAAAAAGAGACAGGGGAAACATAAGAGGAGAAAAAAAGTGACATGAATATGCCTTTTCTCTCTCATTTGGCCTTTTCTGATTTTTCCTTCCTTTCATTTTTTAAAAAAATTCATCCAAGCCTTGCTTCTCTGCTGAAACTGTCAAATGATGCCCCTTTTTCTGGTGGGTTTCTTAATACAGAACCTGTCCTCTAGGAGCTAGATTGAGTGCCTCAGCTCATTTTCTTTAGAACCTGGCCCTGAAGCTGAGCCTCAAAGAGCTGGGGTTGATTTCTCAGCCTCTAGCAGGTGATTTAGAAAAGGAATGCCTCCATAGCTCAAAAGTTTTAACAGTGGAACAATGAAAGCCCCTCCTGAGACATTTAGTGCATATTGTCTGGATTTATTTTCCTTGACATTATTCATTGCATCAAATGAGAACTCTGTTCCACCATTTCATGTAGAATACATGGTCAGTATTACCAAAAAAAGGTGAACGAGGTGGGCTGCTGCAATGCTTTGACATCGAAGGCTAGATTTAGAGCCGCTGAGTGTCTCTAACTCTGAATTCCCTTGTCCTGTCTATTTGTGACTGCTCTTAAACCAGACTTTAGAGCTTAGCCCATTCATAGTATTTATTCTATACATTCTGTCAAGCAATTATACTGATTCTCTGTATTCTCCGCAATATTCTAGGGTCCTGTGCTCATTAAGGGGCAAATACTGCCTCCGCTTCCATGGTAGCAGAAGCTCTTAGCAAAGGAAACAGGACAGCTCTGCTACATAAGCAAAGAGGCAGAATGGTACACAAGGTGGTAGCAGTCATCAGTGCATCATTGTATAGGGGTAGATGGGATTATTGCTGGGCAGGTCCTGAGAGTTGCTAAGTGATCCTCCTGTCCTCTCCCTTCTCTGTATTAAGGGATCTTAGCCATTCTACAGCATGATTGGGATATAGATTCCTCCACCAGCCCTCTGTGTTGTTGCCCAGGATTTGTGCCTAGAAGAGGATTGCACTGGAGAAGGATTCCATGGATTTAGTTGGTGCATCTCTTTTAAATGCAACAGTTAAAATGTTCACACCACAACACCAGGGTGGACAGGAACACTTCTGGTGTCTTCTACACTCAGAACATCTTATATCTGTTCTTTTGCCAGTGAATTCCAAGATGTCTGAAGCACCTACCGCTAGTAAGCAGTTGCTGGAATCAGGGATTTTAGGATAATTTCCAAATACAAGGAATAGTAAGACAGGGTGGAATTAGGAGGATTGGTTGAACTGGTGCAGCTGCAAGTATTTTGGCTTCTGAATACACTACAGAGAAACCTTTGTAGACCATATTGTTTCATTCAGACCTGAATAAAAGACTTGTTGTAGAAAACCAGTATAGCCAATGCTTGTAAAATGCCTGGAACTACTGTTGCAATGGCACGGTACTGTACAAGTGATATGAACTCACCATATTCCAGCCAGTGGTTTCTTCCAATGGTTTATTACAGAACAGCAATAATTTTTGTATATATCAGTTGAGCTTTTGGCCCTGCAATAGCCCATCTCTGCCACCTTGTCTGCAGTAACATGTCAGGCCAATAACTTTACAGATAATTTGTTATAACTCCCAGATATTTGCTCCTTTACACTGCGCCATGATTTAGCTCCCCGAGCATGAATGCAACACATCCATCTTTACTTTTAAGATCAATAAGTAAATATCAAAATACAGACTAAAAATTTTGAATAGATAGTTACAGTGTTTTTGCCTGAGGTCAGTGTTGCATGTAATATGATGTTTAATAATATAGTAATTGTATCAAATAGTGTAAATCAAATCAGTCATCTCAAGCAATTGTAAGGGAGTCAAGGCGTTTACTAGTTTCACTCCATATCCATGCAGGTGGACATTGGCTGAGTGTGATCAGAACTAATTTTCTCCACTCTCCTCTATTTGGGAGGTGAGACAGGCTCAGATAATGGCATTCATTTCCATTGTGGCAACACTGGTGACATCCAGGAGCTCACCTTGAAAATATGGTATGCTAGCTGTCAAGGTTCCTCCCATACTCTGAACTTTAGGGTGCAGATGTGGGGACCTGCATGGACACTTCTAAGCTTAATTACTATCTTAGATCTGGTAACACTGCCACCATCCAGAAATTTTAGTGTCTGGAACACTTCCTGTCCCCCCAAAACCTTCCCCTCCTTGGGCAGCCTTGAGAGGCTTTTTCACCAAGTTTCTGGTGAACACCAATCCAACCCCTTGGATCTTAAGACAAGGAGAATTTAACCATCCCCCCCTCCAATCCCCCACCAATTCCTGGTGAGTCCGGATCCAATCCCTTGGATCTTAAAACAAGGAAAAATCAATCAGGTTCTTAAAAAGAAAGCTTTTAATTAAAGAAAGGTAAAAATCATCTCTGTAAAAATCAGGATGGAAAATACTTTACAGGATAATCAGATTCATATAGCCCAGAGGAACCCCCTCTAGCCTTAGGTTCAAAGTTACAGCAAACAGAGGTAAAATCCTCTCAGCAAAAAGGAACATTTACAAGTTGAGAAAACAATAATAAGACTAACACATGTTGCCTGGCTGTTACTTACAAGTTTGAAACATGAGAGATGATTTAGAAAGATTTGGAGAGCCTGGATTGGCGTCTGGTCCCTCTTAGTCCCAAGAGCGAACAACTCCCAAAACAAAGAGCACAAACAAAAGACTTCCCTCCACCAAGATTTGAAAGTATCTTGTCCTCCCATTGGTTCTCTGGTCAGACGTCAGCCAGGTTTACTGAGCTTCTTAACCCTTTACAGGTAAAAGAGACATTAACCCTTAACTATCTGTTTATGACACTAGCAGATGGAAATCCTGCCATTTAATTTATGTTTTGAAATACAAGATCAGTGGCAGATCTAGACATTTCGCCTCCCCAAGCACGCTGGTCCCTCAGCTCTGGTCCCGTGGCTCCGGTGGACCGGCTCCAGTGGACCGGCTCCGGTGGACCTTCTGCAGGCGGGCCTGCTGCAGGTCTGCTGGTCCCGCGGCTCTGGTGGACCTCTGGCAGGCGTGCCTGTGGAGGGTCCACTGGTCCTGTGGCTTCGGTGGAGCCGCGGGACCAGCGGACCCTCTGCAGGCCTGCCGTCGAAGGCACCCTGCCTGCCACCCTCCCGGCGACCGGCAGAGTGCCCCCCGTGGCATGCCACCACAAGCATGCGCTTGGTGTGTTGGGGCCTGGGGCCGTCCCTGGTCAGTGGCTAGTAAAGAAGTTATCATCCATGTTTTAATGGTAAGTTATTTAATTAGTGCTCATTAGCAATTTTTAAGCCACCAAGACTAATTGTCCTATTGTGGCTTTAATTTCCAGGTGGATGACAATTCCTGTGAATCAGCTATAGCTCTCTGGGCTAGCATGACAACCATGGGACTGTCACAGTTGATTTCTGGCCTAACTCCTATTTTGGGGGCACTCTGATCCTGAAGCAGAATAAGAGGAATGGAAAATGTGCTTTTTGCATGGATAAACCATTACCAAGTCTTTATGGAGGCCAACAGTCACCTTTCCTGTCAGAGTGACAGTCCCAGGCCAGATCTGGGCCTTTACCATAGCCCTTGTGTGCCATTGATGCATGGAAAAGGGACCATAAGGTGTCCTAAAAGAGACAACAGAAAATGGAACAACAGAACCTGTCTCCTGCCCCCACACAGTTCCTCTCCCTGAACAGAAGAATGAAGCAAGAGCTACCTGTGGCAGATGCTTTTCAAATTGTCTCATGCATTGTCAGGAAGTGCTCAGACATGGTGCTGGATATGGTATAAGATCCTGAAAGGAGCAAGAACTGTTTGAAAAGTTTCAAATTTGAAAATTTCACTGAACCTTTTCATGTCAACTTTAAAATTTCAATGAAAAAAAATGAGGGAAATATTTCAATGAAAAATTATAGAGAAATATTTTCAGCCAACAGTAGAAAAGCACTTAGATACATTTTCAAATTTCACAGAAAATAACCTTGAAAATTTTACATATTTCTATCTTTATAAAATGCAGTTCTGATTAGAGAAGAGGATAGAATGGTGGCAGTGTCTGGAATGAGGGGTGAAATTTGAGAGTTCTGTTTTTCTTTTTACATTCTGCTTGGTCTACTGGGATAAGTGTGTACTTTAACTTTCTTAATATTCCTAAAGATTGGGATAGGTAGATGTGTAATATCAAACTGAATACATTCGTAAAATAAATTTAAGGATTATATGTAATATGGTAGGTTATGCTCCTACCATATACTGTTGCTGAAAGGAGTTTAGCAACTTTGAGAAATAAGCAGGCTTAAAGCAATAGTATTTATCTGACTGCCTGTTGATCATTTCAAACTGAGCATATTCCCAGGATTTTATCACCATTCCTAGACGCATCCTAGAAGTGGCAACCTGGGATAAGGCTTTGCTAGGGCCTAACATTTAAAGGCTGTGGTGGTGTTGTCACTAAGGTCAATTCAACAGTCAAGCCATTTTTAGGACACTGCATATGCTAAGGTAGTGTCTGACAAGAGATAACCCAGGCACACATTCTTAGATGTAAAGGTATTTACCGGCATCTATGGAGCTTAGTTATAAATTTGCAATTGTGAATGAGTCTGGCTGATGGGCAATTTTCAGGCCTCAGTCATATCAGTAACTTGAAAAACTGTAACCCACAAAATAGCCACTTTAAATGCTAATATGTCATATGGTGACTATATCTTAGAAACCTTGCTGAGTGTTTTAGATGAAAATTGGGTGCCAAGTTGCTGAGCTTCCACTGATAGTTTCAGATGCTCAGCACCTCTGAAAAGCCATCATTTGTGACTAAGTATGGATTTCAGTTGCCTAATTTTTAACACTTTTGCTTAAGCAACTATTTAGGGTCATTAAAGTGTATTAATCTGACAAAGCCGGAAGGTCTGAAGTGAAACTGCCATAAGATAGAGAAGTTGGATCCAGGGTAGTTGTAGCTGTGTTGGTCCAGGAAGAACAACTCTGTTGGTCCAATAAAAGATATTACCTCAACCACCTTGTTTCTTTCATAAGACAGAGAAAGTACTTGAATGACAATCCAGACATATGATATTGTTCCTATTTCTATCCCTGGAGAAATAAAAGGGAACACACTAGCAGAGAGGCACAACTGCAAGGTCTGGGGGAACACAATTCCCATTTTGGGGCAAAGAGAGAAAAGAAGGATTTGCAGGGCCAGAGACCCCATCTGCCATGGAAATGGATCAGAAGTGACCATGTTCTCGGTCAAGTGCAATTCCTAAATAAGGCTAGTAAGGGGCAGATCTGTAAAGGTATTTAGACACCTAAAGATGCAGAGGGACACTGAGTGGTATTTTCAAAAATGTCTAGTCCCATTGGAAGTTAGACACCTAGACACTTTTGAAAAATCCCACTACATGTCTATCTGCATCTGTAGATACCTAAATACTTTTAACTATTTGGCCCTAACTTTATGTAGGTTTCTTTTCCATAACTTAAGGACACACTTTCACAAACCATTATTGGAAGAGTAAGTGGTATGTTAAAAATATCTATGGTATTCTATTTGTTTCCTGTAAACTTTAAATAAATAATTCTTTATTTTTATATACATTAAATTGAATCAGACTGTTATATCTGGGACACAGAGCCATATTCTCTAATGCTAGTCTATTCCCTTTGTGACACCTGAATACAATGTACAAACCCATTCTCTGCTGAAAATAATCAATGCAAAAATCAATTGTATGTTGTGATATTCATCAAATATTACTACAACAATTTATTTTGACTAAAAATTATTACAGACCACAGAATAAAGAGAAATTGTTACAGCTTAGTATTCAAAAACCTGCACATTAATAAACTTTAAAAGTAGCCCATGGCTTGGACTTTGAATAATCTACGCGTGACATCAAAAATTGTGTCAACAACACAGTTATCAAAGGTATTTAGTAACATATTGCACATTAAGTGGAGGTTTCTGCTAGAGGGATCATCCATAAAATAGTTAATAGTATTTCTGTTTAAATGGTCATCTTTAAGTTTTTGAGCCAATTGCTACATTGAGATGAATGGGACAATTCAATGATCTCAGAGCTCCCTTTCACCCTAACTGGATATCTAGGAAACAACACTGAAGAGGTTTACATGTAGTTCACTTTTGCAAGGTTTTCTTCACAATGATGAGAAAATTTTTAAAAAATTAAAGCTTATACTAATAATCTTACATTTGATGGTTAATATTTTTATATTAATAAAAACACTATTGCACTTGAAGACATGTTTGAATTTGGTTTTTAGCTCAACTGTGACAATATCTAGATTCCACATCTGAGCCTTAATTCTTATAAACCAATTAAGTTTTATTTACAAATTTTCAGAAAAGTCATTCTGTACTTAGTGTATGGGCCAGATTTTTCAAGGTATTTAGGTGCCTAAAGATATTCATAGGCACGTAGTGGGATCTTCAAACATAGTGCCGTGAATAAATCTTACAATACCTATTTGTATCTTTAGATGCCTAAACATCTTTGAAAATCTGGCCCTAAATTCTGCAAATTCAGGAGGATGCACAATGCATGACAAAGAGGTTTAATCTCTCCTTTAGAGGCTTGATCCAAATCCACTAAGTAAAAAGACCCCCATTGACTTCAATGGGGGTTGGATCAGATCCCAAGTACAAACCTTAATTCATCTTAAACTGCAGCACTTTTACAGTGCCATCATCATTGTGTGACTGCTTGTAAATGCTTTTAATACTATCACAGCACTGTGAGGGCACTGCATTAGAGGAGAAACCTTTGACAAAAACCTTCAAAATCTGCAAAAAAAATGGCCAATTTGGGGGGAAATGAAGCTGCTAAAGGAGAGGAAATATTATTTGCGCTTCAAATTGTCACAGTGGTTGGGCTATAAAAACTGAAGAGCCGCTTTGAAAGTTATATTTCAGTATTAATTACTTTAGAATGTTCCTCCCTTTGCTTGAGACTGCTTTTCCTCTTTGAAAGGTCACTATATCTAACATACAACCGTAAATACTTGGCAAACATTCCAGGGAATTTGCCGTGGTGCACCTCCTGAACTATGCAGGCATATAAACTGCCTTGTGATGATTTTAAAGGTTCTTAAAATGAATACCTGAGTTTTTGTATGAGCATTATTATCTCACTTGTGGTGGATTATAAGGACTTTAAGAGAAGGACATCATGTGCTGCTTCAGAAGAGTAACTCCTGTTGCTTTCAACATTAATAAAGACCCATCCATTTTTAAAACAAATAGAGTTACATAATAACTCAAACATAAAGTATAGTGAGTGATTTATGTCCCAAAATAGCGAAAACTATCAAATAACGTCAATAGGGTGGACAAGAGTTCATTATGGCTGAATGATAAAGATGTCATGCATGGGTGAATCATTTTTAGCTGTAACATTAGGGATGGTCTTCTGGGAATTGCATAATCTCTGCACGTTTAGAGCCTGATCCAAAGCCCAGGAAAGTCTATAAGAGTTTTTCCACTGACTTTGCTGGATTTCAGACTAGTTCCTTAACATACTGTGATTCCAAGATATGCAGGAAAAATCCTTATTTCTCATTTTTAAAATTATTTCCAGTACCATGACATTTTTTTCCAATGGCACATTTATTCAAGGTCATATCTAGTGAAGTGCATGCATGTTAGCTGCTGTTTGCATGATAGCGCACTGTCTTGTTTATATGCAGACTCTAAGCAAGTGGGCCCAAACTGCGGTACATGTACCACTGGTCATACGTAAACTTGTTGTGAAGTGAATTAATAGAACATCAATTTTTTTCAAGTAGTGATACATAGACCAATAAAGTTTGAAACCACTGATTTACACTAGATCTTGTATTCATGGGTTTTGTTTTGTTTTTTAATTTAAAATTATCCAGCACTGGCAGTGGATGGGTGGGGTTGCTTGTTTTAAACTAAATTGGAACAGAAAAATATATTCTTTATGAAAATCTTAAAATTTAATGGTAGATTAATAATTAGGTATAAAGGACTTCACTGTGGGTTTTTTTTAAGTTTTACACTGTGCCTAATTTATGCTGCAATTTTTTATTTTCATAAAAACATGAGTTAAAGATGAGCAGCTCAGCCTTAGCTTTGCTAATTGTTGTTTAATTGTTATGGTCCATTAGCCATAATGATATGAAGTGTGTTGTATTATTATTCCAAAACTTTGCCCCTTTGGAACAGACATTATGATACACACAGATTCTCACATTCAGACAGCAGTTCGGGAATGTTCTGCTGCACTGGGGTTGAGGGGAAAGGGCTAAAATGGGCCCAATGGACACCGATTCTTCTTCTTGTCATGGCCTCATACTGCTTGCCTGATCATTGCACTCCACCAAATCATAAAATAATAGAATATCAGGGTTGGACGGGTCCTCAGGAGATCATCTAGTCCAACCCCCTGCATAAAGCAGGACCAATCACCAACTAAATCACCCCAGCCAGAGCTTTGTCAAGCCTGACCTTAAAAAACCTCTAAGAAGGAGATTCCACCGCCTCCCTAGGCAACACATTCCAGTGCTTCACCACTCTCTTTGTGAAAAAGTTTTTCCTAATATCCACCTAAACCTTCCCCATGGCAACTTGAGACCATTACTCCTTATTCTGTCATCTGGTACCACTGACTGTAAAAGCATTCCTGTTCAAGCAGCTGGCATCGAAGGAGATTCTTCATATTTTGAGGCTACAATGATGTAGCCCCACTTGACCATTGCATCTCTAGACCCAGCCATCTCCAGTGTAGAGTTGATTAAGGCAATGCAATGTAGTCCAGGGCTGCTCTGCACCTGTTGGTGGGAACTGGCATGCAGAGTCTTCAGGGTCATTCTCTACTTTTGTTTGCCATAACTTAACCCTTATCTGCTGAGGTGACAATGTTTGGAGTTTAACGATGTCAGGAAAACTGTGTTGTGATGTCTGTCAGCTCAGCATCTGTGTTATATGATATAGTGGATGTCTTGGATCTGGGCATTGCCTTGTGCTCTCAACTCTACTAGCAACTTCCTGGTGTATATCCGGAGCAGCATTACCCGGTGGATGTAGAGGCTGTTGATGTGGGTAGCCTTAAAGCATCCTGCAATATAGTGGTAAGCGATGTTAATGTTAGTATAGGGCCTTGCTTCTCTGTATAAAGGGATTGTTTCCACACTGCACAGTATTCAGTTGAGGTGTAGCAAAGTGCAAGTCTTGCTGATTGCAGAGTGGACAGGATGTAACCAGCTCGCAGAGACTGTGGTTTTTTATGCTAACCCTGGCTTTAGTTTGTGCGATGTGGACTTGTAGCAGGGCGGTCTCCAACCCTAAAAGGATTAAAAGCCAGCCCTTGGGGAGGGCAGGGGCTGACAGCCAATAAGAGCAGGCTTGAGGCAGCCAATCAGGGCCCAGCTGGGTCAGTATAAGGAGGACTCTGGGGAAAGACCAGGGAGTCTCTCTCCCTCTCTCTCTGGAGAGAGACCGACCTGGCTGCCTGGGAGCTCAGGGTACTGGCAGTAGAGCAGGGCTGGGGAAAGGCAAGAGGAGCTGGGGAGCTCCAGCCTGGCAAATCCCCTGGCTCAGGGCCTTGCTAAAGGCCAAAACAGCTTTAAAGCTGCTCTCTTTTACAATGGCTGCTCCCAACTCCAAGGAGCCATTCCAGTAGTTGAATAATATGAGGGCTTAAAATGCTGAGACTGGTTCATTACCAACAAGTGACGTAGCAAACAAGCAGAGATATAGACAAACAATCTTTTTTTGAGCATGCATACAGGCCAGCGTCACATGCTGGGAGGGCTGTGTTTGTCTGGTAACAGCCTAGCCCAACTTGCATGCTTGAGGCCCTGATGTCACACCAAATTAGATCCCTCTTGGAATGGGAACCTTCTTTCTAGTTTGACTCTTCATAGAACTGTACATGGACTTCTTTATTTCCCACTGAAACTCCCAGCTCCTTTAATTAGAAATAACACACACAAAATAGAGAGTGAACTCTAGAGTGAATTTAAGTTTATTTCTTCAGTAATTCACAGGTATAACAGTTTCAGACTGGTACAGGACCATGCAAACCAACAGATCCTGGCAGTTATATTATAGTCAGTATATTTTAATCCTCTTTTTTGTTCTATTATGCTTAAATTTCTTTTCTGTATTGACTGATGCAGAACAACAGAAAATCTTTCCATAATAATATTCTCTAATATAAACGGCACACAGATAAAAACAGCACAATTAATTTTTCTACAGATTTAGTATACAGAAATGAATGGTTCTACACATACAGATTAATGCAACAGTTTTAAAGTAGCGCTTCCTGAGTAAGCAACATATGAACCATAGCTAACCTGATTGCAGAATAACACGTTTATATAAGTATTATTTTTGAATTAGAACAATAGAATGCCTACAGAATAACTGGCCTGGTTTAAGTGGACTTGTCTATGATTCATGCTAAATGTGCAGGAGTAGAGCTGGATAAATAATTGTTCCAAATTTAATTTTATTTTTTTAAAAAAAGACATCAGTTAGGGTTAATCTGAATTTGTTCATAATTTTTGAGGAATCAAAGAAATTTGCTTTAGGCCTGTTCCAGAGCAGGGATTTGAACCTGGATCTCTCCTATGCCATGTGCATACTGTAACCACGGGGTTAAAGGCTTGGGGAGGGCTGGTCAGGGAAAGATGTCAGTGGCACTACCACCATCTCCTTTTTCTTGTCCTCTGGCTATTCTGTGAACTATTCAAGTCAAATTTGTGAATAGTTTCAGATTGACCAATACTACATTTTCCATCGAATAAACTACTTGTCCAAAAAATTGAATCCAGCTCTACACAGGAAGCCAGAAGCCTGTTGTCAGGAAGCCAGAAGCCTGCCTAAAGTCCTTCTATTTGGAATAGGATGCATAAAAAGGAACCCTAGGTTTACAGCTGTGTGTCTGGCTGATGGTATCTTGAGAAAGCTACATCCAATAGCCCCGTGTCCTGCCTCCGGGGCCGGAGAAGGGTGTATGACTGAGATCAGGGCTCTTATCGTGCTGAGCGTGGCCCTGTTCTGACAGCTGATGCAGAGACCCCAGTTGAGATCTGGACCCTGTTCTGACAGGCACTGAAGAGACCCGAGGTGAGATCAGACCCCACTATTGTGCCAGGTAAAACTGAGACCTGGACCGAGATCACGGCCCCTCTTGTGCCAGGCAGTGCACGACTGCGACCCAAACCGCTGCCTCCATTGTTCTGAGCACTTCAGAGACCTTGACTGAGATCTGTGTCCCCATTGGGTCTGACATTGCACTGACCCTAACGAAGATCACACTCCACCACTGTACTGTGCACTGCACAGACCCTGACAGAGATCCTGCCCCCCACATTTTGCCAGTTGCTGCAGGGGCCCTAAACAAAATCAGGGATCCTGTAATGCTGGGAGTTGCAGAGTCCCCAACTGAGATCAGGCTTCCTGTTGTGCAGGGCTCTGCACAGACACTGACCAAGATCAGGGTCCCCATTGTGACAGGTGCAGAAAAGACACCAAGGGTATCTCTACCCTGCTGTTAAACCTCGCCCCCCCCCCCCCGCTGTCCCGTGCCAGCAGACTCGGGCTCACTGGGCTCAGGCGAAGGGGCTGTTTGGCTGCGGTGTGGATGTCTGGGCTCGGGCTGGAGCCAGGCTGTAGGACCCTGTGAGGTGGGATGGTGCCAGACCTTGGGCTGCGGCCCGGGCCGGAACATCGGCACCGCAATTGAGTGGCCCTGTAGCCTGAGCCGTGTGAGCCCGGGTCGGCGGGCACGGGCCAGCCGCTGGTGTCTGACTACAGTGTCGACATGCCCACAGGGACAGAGAGGCCTTGCCACAAAAGGCTCAAAGGCTAAATAGGCCAGTGGTGGGAGGCGACTCTCCATTTTACAGATGGGGAAACTGACCTTGGCACAAAAAGCGGGAATGTGCTAATAAAGTTCGCGGATGACACAAAGCTGGGGGGTATTGCTAACATGGAGAAGGACCGGGATATCATACAGGAAGATCTGGATGACCTTGTAAACTGGAATAATAATAATAGGATGAAATTTAATAGTGAAAAGTGCAAGGTCATGCACTTAGGGATTAATAATAAGAACTTTAGATTGGGGATGCATCAGTTGGAAGCAACAGAGGAGGAGAAGGACCTTGGGGTATTATAGACTCATAGACTCATAGGTCAGAAGGGACCAATCTGATCATCTAGTATTGGTAGATCACAGGATGACTATGAGGCACCAATGTGATATGGCCTTTAAAAAAGCTAATGCAGTTTTAGGATGCATCAGGCGAGATATTTCCAGCAAAGATAAGGAGGTGTTAGTACCGTTATATAAGGCGCTGGTGAGACCCCACCTGGAATACTGTGTGCAGTTCTGGTCTCCCATGTTTAAGAAGGATGAATTCAAACTGGAACAGGTTCAGAGACGGGCTACTAGGATGATCTGAGGAATGGAAAACCTGTCATATGAAAGGAGACTCAAAGAGCTTGGCTTGTTTAGTCTAGCCAAAAGAAGGCTGAGGGGGGAATATGCTTGCTCTTTATAAATATATCAGAGGGATTAATATTAGGGAGGAAGAGGAATTATTTAAGCTTAGCAGCAATGTAGAGACAAGAACGAATGGGTATAAACTGGACACTAGGAAGTTTAGACTTGAAATTAGACGAAGGTTTCTAACCATTAGAGGAGTGAAGTTCTGGAACAGCCTTCCAAGGGGAGTAGTGGAGGCAAAAGACATATCTGGCTTTAAGATTAAGCTTGATAAGTTTATGGAAGGGATGGTATGACGAGAGAGCCTAATTTTGGCAATTGATCTTTGATTATTGCCAGATAAGTATGCCCAGTGGTTGGTGATCGGATGTTGGATGGGATGGGATCTGAGTTACTGCAGAGAATTCTTTTCTGAGTGCTGGCTGGTGAGTCTTGCCCACATGCTCAGGGTTTAGCTGATCGCCATATTTGGGGTCGGGAGGGAATTTTCCTCCGGGGTAGATTGGCAGAGGCCCTGGAGGTTTTTTGCCTTCCCCTGCAGTGTGGGGCATGGGTCACTTGCTGGTGGATTCTCTGCAGCTTGAGGTCTTCAAACCACAATTTGAAGACTTCAATATCTCAGGCATAGGTTAGGGGGTTGTTATAGAAGTGGATGGGTAGGGTTCTGTGGTCTGCTTTGTGCAGGGGGTTGGACTAGATGATCACATTGGTCCGTTCTGACCCTAGAATCTATGAATCTATGAAGGAAACTACAATCTACCAACAGGGGTGTATATACCTGTGCAAAGTGGGTGTAAAACCCCACCCAATGAGAATGTAAGGTAAAGTGTGTCTAATGAGATGAAAGGCAGATGAGAATCTGTCCTTAACACTGTAATGGCCTATGAAGAAATTTAAGAAGCTGGGAATTGGAATAAAATAAGCCACATTGTGTTTTAATTTGGCTTCAGGAGTTTAAGAATGGGTCTTTTCCTGAAACTCAGAGACTGGCATTGACAGAAGAATGTATGTTTCAGCTAGAAAAGGATGAAGCTGTCTACACAAGCCCTGGCACATACCAAACGAAAATAACTTGTAATTCAATTCTGATATTTTTTCTTTCAGTTATTTTTGTTAATGAATGTTCTTGTTTAAAGTTCAGGACTCCTTGTGGACACTTGCTTTTGTCCACAAAAAGGTACATCACTCACCCAATAACCTTAGTATAGGAGAAATAGATGCAAGTTGGATCCTTAAAAGATGCTCTCCATATTCTGGTTCGCTAAACAAGAAGCAGATTTGAATTGGGGGACGTTTCTCCTTTTACGTTTGTGTTAATATTTTTGTACATCCAGCCAAGACAATTTGTTCTTGGCGTTTTTTCCCCCCGTTAACTTTGGGATGACTGCCATGCAATGCAACACTTCCATTTCCTGGAGGACACCAACAAAGAAACTCACAGATAGCGCCCATTCGATTGTAGGACCAACTCCTGCTTCCTTCTCTGCAATTACAGAGGGTCACAGATGCAGTCAAACTAGTGCATGCCATGGAGTGCTGCTTCATAGGGAGTCCTCAGCTTTCCACACTGTGACCAGGAAAGAAACAACAACAACAACGGGGCTTATGGAATCACTGCATGCATCCCCAGGCAGCTGCTCCCAATGTAAGAAATGAACAGGAGTAGAAGGGGCTATAGCAGAGTCATGGCTCGCCTTCACTGTTGTTCTGTGATTTGGGTGTGAAGAAGATTCCTTATCCCTCCTGCTAGGTCAAATATAAAGTAATAAAGATATTAATAGGGAAACTCTTAGGAAAGAAACACATTGCAAGTGATCAGTGACAAGAGTTAACATAAAAAAGCCATCAAGCTACAGCCACAAGAAAGCCCTCTGAAAATATTCTAGGTTTTTTAACAGATGAGCAAAAGTGTGTGTGGGGTGGGAGGGTGGGGGGGTTATAGGTGGCCAAAGAGAATGTAGTGATCTCCCTAGACTTTAGCAATGGATTTCATACAAACTAGTTTAGCAACTTTATAGGGAAATTGGAAAGCTCCTGTTTGGTTAAAGATTGGCCAAGTATAAACAGAGTAATTTTGAAGGGCACATCATCAGATGAGGGAGAGATGTGAGGTGGATTACCACAGGGATCAATATTGGGACCAGTATTATTTAGTAGTAATAAACATAAAATCAGCTTTATCATTCAGAACATTGTGTTCAGATTTGCAGATGAGACAGCAACCTAGAAGAGACTGCAGCACCCCCTCTGAACTACAGAGATCATGAAAGTAGTTCAGAGAAAGTGACAAAAATGAGGGAAAGGGTAAGCATTTCCATGGATCCCATCGCTGAATTGTCTGAGGGCCTTGTAAGCCTCAACATCCCTATGGCTTAAGGAAGTATCGTTATCCCCAGTGTACAGAGAGGGAAGTTGAGGGCTTGGCTACACTTGCAGTTGTGCAGCGCTTGGAGTTACAGCTGTCTTCATACAGCTGTGTAGGGAAAGCGCTGCAGTGTGGCCACACTGACAGCTACCAGTGCTGCAGTGTGGCCACATTCGCAGCATTTGCAGCGCTGTTGGGAGTGGTGCATTGTGGGCAGCTATCCCATAGAACACCTTGTCCCATTTTGGCGCCGTGGGTTGTGGGAAGGGGACGGAAGGGTGCGGGTCATTCCGCTTCCTGTCTCAATGCCCCATGGTGCATCGCTTCACATCCCAGCAGTCACTGTTTTTCCGTCCACATTTGGTGCCATTGTGAGTCTCCCAACGGTTTCTGTGCAGCGCAATTTCTGTGGGAAATGGAGCCTGAGCTGCTGAGGACTTTGCTGATGAGTGTCGCCAGCACATCACGGTTGGCAGTTGAGCTATTCCTTCAGCTCCAAAGTGACAGTGAGGAGTCCGACGATGATATCTATTCGCCTGATGCATATGACACTAAAGTGCTTTTGGCATTAATGGAAATGCTCAGCACTGTGGAACGCCGCTTTTGGGCTCGGGAAACAAGCACTGAGTGGTGCAATCACATCGTCATGGAAGTCTGGGATGACGAGCAGTGGCTGCAGAACTTTTGGATGAGAAAAGCCACTTTCATGGGACTGTGTGAGGAGCTTGCCCCCACCCTGCGGCACAAGGACACAAGATTGAGAGCTGCCCTGTCAGTGGAGAAGCGGGTGGCTATTGCAATCTGGAAGCTGGCAACTCCAGACAGCTACCGATCGGTCGCGAACCAGTTTGGAGTGGGAAAGTCGACCGTTGGAATCGTGTTGATGCAAGTTTGCAGGGCCATTAATCGCATCCTGCTAAGAAGAACCGTGACGCTGGAGAATGTGCAGGACATTCTGGATGGCTTTGAACAAATGGATTTCCCTAACTGTGGAGGGGCGATAGATGGGACGCATATTCCTATTCTGGCACCACCTCACCTAGCATCCGAGTACATTAATCGGAAGGGGTATTTCTCTATGGTTCTCCAGGTGCTTGTGGATCACGGTGGGCATTTCATTGACATTTACACAGGCTGGCCTGGAAAGGTACATGATGCACGCATCTTTAGGAACACTGGCCTGTTCAGGAAGCTGCAGGCCAGGACTTTTTTCCCAGACCGGAAGATCACAGTAGGGGACGTCAAAATGCCCATTGTGATCCTTGGAGACCCCGCTTATCCGTTAATGCCTTGGCTCATGAAACTGTATACAGGGAAACTTGACAGGAGCAAGGACCAGTTCAACTACAGGCTGAGCCGGTGCAGAATGACTGTGGAGTGTGCTTTTGGCCATTTAAAAGGGCACTGGCATTCTCTTTATGGGAAGCTAGACTTGGGGGAAAGCAGCATCCCTGCGGTTATATCCACGTGCTCTACCCTCCATAATATTTGTGAAGGGAAGGGTGAAACATTCAGTCAGGAATGGACCTCTGAGGTTCAACACCTGGAGGCTGAATTTGCACAGCCAGAGAACAGGGCTACTAGAGAGGCCCAGCACAGGGCTACAAGGATTAGGGATGCCTTGAGGGAGGAATTTGAGGCTGAAAGCCAACAGTAATATTTGGTGCCTTGCATGGGAGTGAAGTGCAGCGGTTACAATGATTTGCAGTGTCTTTTTTTTTTTTCCTGGACTATGGTATCTTACACTTTCTGCAATAAAGAAAACTGTTTTGAAAGCCACGAATTCATTTATTGAAAAGAAAATAACTAAAAGGGCAGGGGGGTGGGGTGGTGAACTGTACAGTCAGAGGTTTTAATATGTCCTGTTTGGAGTGCTGTGCAATGACTGCTGTACTTCAGGATGAAAATGCTGCATGGTGATGGGGGTTGAGTGCAGAGGGTAAGGGTCGCAGTTCTCAGGGCTGGTAGGTGAACATACAGGTGTTGGGGGCAGCTGCTGGTGGTAATAACCTGGATGCTGGAGAAGGGGGTTTTGAGCTGACATTGGGGCACAAGGGAAAGAGCTTTGGGACTGGGGGGGAGGGGCAGCACACTGTAGTGCTCTGCCTGCATGGCTATGAGTGACTGGATACAATCCGTTTGGCGCGCCAGGATGCTTATCAGCTGCTTCATGCTTTTCTTCTTAGCTACTGCCTTTCTCCTGCCTTCTCTTTCCCTCCAGCACTGCATTTTTTCCCTTAAGTCCTGGAGTTTTTTACTGTCTCTGGCAGACTGATTCATAACTGCTTTCACCATATCTTCTTTGCTTTTTCGTGGCTTCTTTCTCAGGTTTTGTAGCCTTTCAGCAGTCTCTGATCCAGCCAGTGAGGTATTCAAGGACACTGTTATTAGAAAGACAAAAATTGAAACATTTAACAGAGAGGCAGCATTGTGTATAATCACAGTGAAGGAGTTTACAGTCTTTGGGTATGGCTACATTTGGCATTTCAAAGCGCTGCCCTGGCAGCGCTGCGGGAGCGCTGCCGCAGCAGCGCTTTGAAGTGTGAATGTAGTCAGAGCGGCAGCACTTGGAGAGAGCTCTCCCAGCGCTGCATGTAAACCACATCCCTTACGGGTGTAGCGTGCAGCGCTGGGAGCCGTGCTCCCAGCGCTGCTGCCCTGATTACACTGACGCTTTACAGCGCTGTATCTTGCAGCGCTCAGGGGGGTGTTTTTTCACACCCCAGTTGCAGCACTGTAAAGTGTGAGTGTAGCCAAGGCCTCACTTTAGCATACTTTCCACATACCAACCAGAGCACAGAGATCACACAGCAGCGAAGAAATGGTGAGTAACGGGGAATGAGTGCAGGAATTAATTAATCCTGGAAGATATCTCGCTGCTGCGGGTCACCTGGGAAGGGGGGATTGATTGGGTCAGGGCTGTACTGGGGTTTCATTGCATTGGGAAAAGCAAACTGCTGCAGGGGGACCTACACTGAACACTCTCCCAACATTTTCCACAGGAGTTAATCCTGGAAGATATCTCGCTGCTGCGGGTCACCTGGGAAGAGCGGGAGGGTCTTCTACAGCAATGCGGATTCCGCCCTGACCCCGATGCAGCTTGCCTGTGTGCAGCAATGGTCCCCCCACCCCTCGATGCACAGTGGCGCTGACACGTTAGCCTGACTGGGACAAGGACCACAGTGGCTCTCCCTATAAACAAGCGCATTGCCCACGCTCTGGCAGAAACTTTGAAGAGATTACCGAGGCCGATTACCGCGACGTGATAGACCACATCAATGGGCTATTTCACATCTAGGCATGCATGCATACAGCCATAACCCCTCCTCCTCTCCCAAAACATTTCCATCCTGAAAATAAAAGCTGCTTACCGGGAACCCGCTCCTCTGCTTCTCCTTCACCAAGTTCCAGCTGCTGCGACTGGCTAGCTTCCTCCTGGCTTGAGAAGAGCTCCTGGCTGCATGCCTCCTGGGACTCCGGGGTGTCTCCCCCCACCCCAGTACCCTCACTCTCGGTTTCCTCCCCCCCTCCACTTTCCCCTCCTCTCCCCACTCTGAACTGTCCATCGTGGTCCTCGGACTGGCAGTGGGGTCACCCCCAAGTATCGCGTCCAGCTCCTTGTAAAAACGGCAGGTCGTGGGGGCAGCACCTGAGCGGCGGTTTCCCTCGCGGGCTTTGCAATAGGCACTCCGCAGCTCCTTTACTTTAACCCTGCACTGCACCGTGTCCCGGTCATGGCCCCTTTCCAACATGGCCCTTGAGATTTGCCCATAGGTATCATAATTCCTACAGCTGGAGCGCAGCTGTGACTGCACAGCTTCCTTACCCCAAACACTGATGAGGTCCATCAACTCGCCATTGCTCCATGCTGGGGCTTGTTTGCCGCATGGAGGCATGGTCACCTGGAAAGATTCACTGACTGATTGCACTCCACACCTGGCTGAGCAAAGAGGAAGGGATTTTTAAAATTCCTGGGGCATTTAAAGGGCGGGTCACCTGAGGCCAAGGCAGTAGAGTGCGAACTGATGAACAGAGTGGCGGAACAGGCATTCTGGGATACCCCCGAATACCCCGGAGGCCAATTACAGCGCTTTTGGTGGCCACTCTTAAGGAGCAGCACTGCATCCCCAGCGCTGCAATCCTTATACCCGAGGCAGAGCAGGAGTACAACCAGCGCTGCAGCCAGGGAGATGCAGCGCTGTATGTGCCTTCTGAGTGTGGACGGTGAGTAAGTTGCAGCGCTGGTGGTGGGTTTACAGCGCTGCAACTCTCCAGTGTAGTCAAGCCCTGAGACACAGGAAGAGGAAGACCAACACTTTCATTATTCCATGCGGCCCAAAGATAGCCAGTACAATCCATACTTAGGGAGCTGGATAAAAGTGACCTGACTTTCAAAGGTGCTGAGCACACAAAATAGCCAATGATGTCACTTTAGGCACCCAAGTTTAACTTTTTTTTGGTCTGGGCAATTCCTCAAACATTAGAGTGATCTATTGCGATGCTGGGAATGAGCCCAGATCACTTGCCTTCACCATAAGGCAAGATCACGCTTCCACTGCTGGATGCAGTGAAACCGAAATGACAATGGGTCAGTGTCTCCCACACTTCCTTAGATTTCCAAGCCATTATGTAGTCAGTGGAAAAATCTTATATCTCCTACTTGAAAAGAAAAGAAGACATTATTTTTAACAGCATATTTTATATTTAATGTTACCTGTCCATTTAATGGAAAAAAAAACAGGATTTATAATCCATGATAAGAAGTTAAAGAAGTTTAATGTACTGCTTAGACAAAAGTTGACCTCGCGAACATTTTTAGGACAAAATATTTCAGATGTAAAAATATAATGGAGGCACAGAGGTTATTTACAGCAGTTGAGAACTGCATAACCAGGAACTACAGTTCGAAACTATAAAAAAATAGGTTAGTCATTAGAAAACATTGATTAACAGCAGGGGCAATTAGAAAATGGAATGACCTGCCCAGGGAGATCATTGGGGTACCATCTCTAGGCTCATCTGATTCCACAGAAGGTAAAATACATAGTATACTCTTTAATATTATAGCTGCTTTAAATCAGAGTGAGTTAAAATTTAACATATAAGTTATCAGTCACAATGGATTTTTTTCTAATGTTATCATTTGGATAATTATGCTTAAATGTGGAGCAGCCAAACTTAGTTTTAGATTTGTTTTTACGACTAGCTCCAACTAAAAAACTGTTGGATTTTACTCTTAACTAACCTCTCCTCCCCCCTGCACCACCACCACTGCCTCTCTTCCTCTTTTCTTGCTAATTTCTAATCACATAATTTGATTGATGCCCCCACAGGGTCCAGTAGTGCAACCACCAGTGAATGTGAATAGCTTTATTCATGTGAGTAGTCCAATTAAGTTCAGTGGGACTACTCATGAAAATAGTTGCTCATATAAATGTTTGAAGGATCATTCCTTGAGTAATTAAACATAAAAATGTTATGAAAGCCACACTATCACAATGACACATGCACTTTAGACACTTTTTTATAACTCTTTTATAGGTTATGTTATTTCGTTACCATCAAAGATATAGACTAACAATAAAAAAATGACATTGAATCTGGTACACCCATAGAAATAGCCCATGGATGTCAATGAACAAATCTCGCACTCGTATAAAGTGACTTCTCAACATCCATTGAAGATGCCAATTGCAGTGTTTCATACACTTCCACTGATATTACAATGGATTAGTGTCTCCTGCACTTCCTTTGACATCTGAGCCATTAGGATGACAATGGAAAAGTCTTATACATATTCTCCTCCTGGGGGGAAAAACCCAAAGGACATTATTTTTAAGATCTTATATAATATTTAAATATTACTGGCATGCCTAAATGGCAACAAGCCATGAAATTTAGTGTGGCCACTTGTCTTATATTTTTCACTTAGTCTGCTGTACTGTGGTACAGAACATTAGTACCGTTTGGGTGTGTTTTGGGGGGAGAGGTTGCCTGAAGAGTACAAACAAGTGAATTTCCACATCCTATAACACTAGGACATGGATTGTGATTTGGGCTACATGCTCACATAGAAAAAAAGTAAGAATCCTCCACTAGTTTGAGTTCCCAGACATTGAGGCTGAACCTGCTGTACACCTCCTTACTTCCTCCACCCACCCAGAGCAGGTGGGCAGAACCATGGCGTTATTCTCTGCTCCTACAACATAGCATGTCACACACCTGAACCAGTGTAAACCAGCAGCGAATTGCTACCTCCCCTTCTCACACCCTGGAGCAAAAGGGAAGCAGTGAGGGAATTGTGCTTCTGAAGCTCAATGTCTTCCAGTGCCTCAAGGCACAATCTAGGCATAAGTGATTCTACATATTTTAAGTGCTGCGGTACTTAGCCTTGAAAGAGTGAGCTAAGAATGCTGTGGCAGATTGAACTCTCAATCTCCTTGCTTTTGTTGGTTTAACTGTGACCTTTAATTTCATTTTAATGTAGGATTTTGGTAGTTAAAGGCAGTATGCTAATAGAGAGCTGCACGGAGATCTTTCACCACTGCAAACCTTCAGATATAGTCCTTATACTTCAGATGCTAATAGTCCTGCCTGTCTCTGAATATCCAGGAGCCTTAAGCACTTTGAGGTGATAACATACATGGAGACGGAGGTAGGACTGAAACTTGAACCATGGTATAGATCTGTCTGCTTCCTACCTTATTGTTAGTTTTTCGCGTCTCTGTTCTCTACTCATCAGGCTGTATCTCACTAGACTCTTACTTTCTTTAGATTGATGGAGACCATGAAAGCCCAAAACCACTACAATGGCAGGAAATGCAAAGTGTGGTCACTTTCTGCAACCTATTATAAAACAAAATAGCTTACCATCCTTTGTGTAACATGAGGTTTCAGTTATTGATTCGGAGTATGCATCACTATACCATCAAATACTTTAATGTACTGTGACCTTTCAAAAAAAAAAAAGACAAATATGGCCTTGTTCTCCCTTTATTTCCTATAAAGAATTATCAACCCAGACATGAACTTTTCTTTACCTCATGCAGACTTTACCTTCCTGTGGTAAAGGCTGCAAAAGGATATGTCTAGTGAGTTCATCAGGCCATATCTTGATTATTCTATTGAAATCTAGGCATGTTATTCTACACTCACATCATATCCTTTATGATCAAGATACCTGTGGGTAACACTGTGGAGGTCAAGAAATACTTCTAATCTCAGACATATTTCACTGGGCAGCCTCTGTTGTTCCATAGAACAATTCACCTCATCCTGGTCCATGACAAGGCTCCTAGGCGTTATGCTAATACAAATAATAATTAATAAATAATAACAAGAAGAACATGCTATTGACCTATAATAATTCACGGTGATGAACAGAGAAGATAAAGTCTTTCATTTGTCTCTTATACATCAGGTTCAAGATGACACACACAAAAACACCTTCAGTTAACATTCTAAAATCATTTGTTCACTAACTCCTTTCTCCTCCCTCTCACTACCAAAGAGGCCCTCACACTTCTTGATGAATAAGTCTCTGAAGATTAACTCTTCCCCTTAATCTTCCTCTGCTTTGTCATCTTTGATGCTTATATCATGATCAGCATGCTATCCAAGGAGAACAAGACAAAATTCCCTTTGGGAGCTGTCCTAAGACTAATGGAAGAATGGTCTTGTACAGGTGGTCTTGCACTGGAGATCTGGGTACAATTTTTTCCTCAGCACCTAGTGCAGGGATCGGCAACCTCTGGCATGTGGCTCGCCAGGGTAAGCACCCTGGTGGGCCGGGCTGGTTTGTTTACCTGCCACATCCACAGGTTTGGCCAATCGTGGATCCCACTGGCAGCAGTTCGCTGCTCCAGGCCAGTGGGGGCAGTGGGAAATGGCAGCCAGCACATCCCTTCGCCAGCGCTACTTCCCTGGAGCGGTGAACCATGGCCAGTGGGAGCCACAATTGGTCGAACCTGCAGGTAAACAAACCAGGCCGGACCAGCAGGGGCTTTCCCTGGCAAGCTGCATGCCAAAGGTTGCCGACTCTGACCTAGTGTGTCCTTAGTATGCTCATTTATTTACCTACCGGTAGTTCAGTTCCCGACCTGCAAAATGAGGATAGCACTTTCCTATCTTATCATTTGAATTGTTAAAATCCACTAATGACTGTCTTTCCCATTGCCACCAAAAATGCTGAACATTTTGTAATGCTCCTGATATCTGCTGGACAAGAACCCTGCTCGTTTATAAGAGCAAAATTATTATAAACGGATCATTCACTGCATTGAGCTCAGTTATGCAACTTATGGTACATAAAGTTTTATCTTGGCTGCAGTGCCTTTCCATACCCAAAATAGTAGTTTACTCCAGTTCCACGTGATTTCTGTGGAGCAGACTTTGAGGATAGATATTTTGATGCTGATTTTCCAGGAAAAACATAGATGTGCTCTAAGCAATGTCTCATTTGATGTATAGAAGGAGAATAAATAAGGTGTCAGTTTTGCATTCGGCAGCCAAATCAACTTACTGTGAATCAAAATAAACCCAACACCATCTATGCAGGTATATACTCTCACTCTCTCTCTCTCTCTCTCTCTCTCTCTCTCTCTCTCTCTCTCTCACACACACACACACACACACACACACACACACACACAAATTAGTTAGTGGTTGAAGCCTGACCCTGAGCTATAGTAGTAGTCAAAAATCAGAAATTCCCTTTCTTCATCAAGAGCCTCCTAACAACATGTGGGGTTGGATTTATTTTTACTATCCTGCTTCCATTCAACTCTACAGAGAATATGGAAATCCACTCACTGGATCACACTGCAGAAGAATTTAGCCTTGTTTTGCTTCCATGGCTATAAAAAGGGAAGATGGTTTTATGGCTAAGCACAAGATGAGACACACCTTACCTGTCTGTGCCTTAGGTTCATTATCTGTAGAAAGGGGATAATAATATTTACCTAGGTGTGTGTTGCAAGGTTTATTTCATTAATGTTTGTAAAGCACTTGGACATCTTCAGACAAAAGACTCTCTCTCTCTCACACACACACACACGTATGATAAGCAGGCACTTTAGAAGTGACTAAGATAGATGTAAGTGCAAAATATTTTTAGTATTGGGAGTAAAGAAATGGGGGATATTTTTTGTCCAGTATGAGTCAAAGAGAATTAAGGACACATTTAAATTGTTTCAAGAACTTTTACTTAATAGTTCAAAGTGGTATGTGGGATTTTAGCATTAGGACCTCCAATGAGTGCCATGTGGCTAAAAGCTGCTGCATGATGCTCAATGAATCACTTGACTAAAATCGCCACAGAATTCTTTCAGAAAGGTTCTCTTTAGTTTTTAGATTTTGCTGTTGTCTCTACCACTAACCCATAACTTATCAAGATGTTCGTTGCAGTCTTACCTAATATTGACCTCATGCCTGAGGTTTTATTGATTAGCAATGTTTATTCACTGAAAAGTATGGAGATGAAGCAATAGTTCCCTGCAAGTTCTGTTCCTGTCTCTGACAGCAGTCAAATGTACCTATGTATTTTGGGGAAATAGTCAAGCTTTATTCCCTCCCCCCCCCTTTCCTAACAGATAAAAGCTGCTTTGGAAGCATTTATTTTGTATTTTTCATATTGGGTTTACCATTATCACCCACTTGGTTTATGGGGCAACTACAAATGCACATCTCCTGAGTTTCTTAATTTCAATTGCACACCTAATTCTCCACACACAATGATAAAACACTGTCCTGTGCACTATGCATCAGTGTCTGCATTCAGACATACAATGCATATAAACCTTAAGTGTAGATTTCTAGCCTATTAATCTCTTTCTTTTCATATAAAATACACAGGTTAAAAAGATCAATACTGTGCCATATGTAAAGGACTAGCCGAAAATAAAACAAGATCCTTGTAATTATAATGAAGATATAAAAGTTACTGAGCAGCAGTTCCAAAAAGTTGTTTTCACTTGGATAGCAATACATGCTATGGTCGTTGTTTTCTAAGCAGAGGGCATGTGACCTTTCCAGTGAATAGAGTTTACTAAATTGCTTCCTGTTTTGGATCTGTGGAACCACAGGGCGTGCGTCCTCAATCAAGCTGTGTGGGTTGAATGTGGACAAAGTGGATGCTTCAAAAGCTGCTGGTACTAGAGGAAACATGATTTTTAGCTGAGTAGGGGTTGAAAGATCAAAGATCATGACATACAGACAAAATAATAGTACAAGTAATAATTCTCCTGCTTCAAAAGTCACAAACCCGAGAAGAACAGAAGATGTTTTGATTCATCTCCTGTATTGTGGTTAGAAGTTTTATAGTGGGAAATGTTTCTCCTTAAACTAACTATACTTACACAGGGAGGCAAAAAACATGCTAATCTGTTACTGAATCTATAGAATTGAAAACAAACTCCCTAGCATGAACAATGGAATAAGCTGTAAATGCACGAGTAGTGAAGTTTAAAGACACAGGGAAAACATATTAAGTAATTATGAAACTGAAGTTTCACATATTAAATAAATTCTCCTGGGGGTTTGTGCCTCTCTGTGTGTTTTGATGGATGTCATGTGAACCATTAAATGATAACCATCAAAACATATGGAGAGTTCATAAAAACAGAAAGTTGAATTGTAGGTCACAGTCTGCATGTAAGTGAATGAAATGTTTTCTTTTAAGGCACATCCTTTTGTTGTTAGCAGATAGGCTCTTTTTGACCACAGCCCAATTTTCTGTATAGGAGTTCCAGTGCTGAATGACACCCAACTCTACAAAAATATTGGTAACATCACTGAGTGTTAAAGACCAACAGACACACATGCAAAGTTGCATTTAGATCATTCAGAATATCTTAGTTAAATATTCTGACACATTATAAGGACAGACATTTGCAATGGAAGGTAGAAGTTTGTGTACTGCTAAGTGGAAATATTTAGGCAGGTATTTAGTTTCCATGTGTTAAGCAATTGCCTCTAGCAATGGGGATAGCAAGCAAAAGTATCACATTACATGAATATAACTACTTAGTTGTTCTTGACTTGTTCACTTACAAATTCATTTTCTCAGTTTATGTTGATAGATTAGCAAGGTCCACAAAGTTCTCAGTCACTGAGGACAACTACTTCACAGAAGAAAATGATTCATTTCATTGTTCATCAGGTAAGAAAGCATCCTTTTGCCCAATTTTCCAGGTTTTTTAATTTGCTATATTAAAACCCTCACACATCTATTAAATTCTTTTCTGCTAAGATTAACAGAGGCACTGAAGTGCTTGTTATCATTTGGATATGGATGGCTAATGTGTGGCCAACGCTAAGAAACTGAACTGCTTTTGACACAATGCTTCTAGGATCTCCTGCTTGGGTGGTGCACATTCCACCTCCCCCAATCATGGATTGTGCCTTAAAGGCAAAACCGAGCTCAAAGTTTCTTGAACACAACTCTTGGGCTGGATGCTTGTAGAATAAGAAATAATTAATGTCTCTTCTCTAGACAAGGCATAGCATTTACTTTAAAATAGTGAGACTCATTTGCTTGGGAGTTATATGCTAAAATGATAACATTAATGGCCAACATTTTCAAAAATGCTGAGCACCCTTAATTCCCCTTGAATTGACCGAACTCATGGTAGCCCTGATGGGAATTTCCTCCTTGAAATTCTCTAGCATGGATATTCAAAGTGGCATAGTCAGTCGTTTAAAGGACACTTCCAGTCCCATCAGCTAGTACATATGTTGGGTCTAAACTTTTGGTGAACTTTGGAGCCAAAACACACCCAGACTGGCCGTCTCTGCATAATCCTTTCTGAACCCTTTATCGAACAAAGCACTGACCTGCAAACTACTCATGACACCCCCTTTATCAAGTAGCCATTAGCCTTTATCTCTATGCATTACTTGTTAAACTTGCTTTTCCTGTACATACACACTTCTGCTCAGAGAATCAACAAGGATAAACTCATGTTCATCTTTCTGCCCTGAGGAACCCTATTCCTGTTGGCAGGATTCCTGAAGCAGAGGAAGGTCTTTGCAGTGCGGCTGTTCCTCATCACTGAATTCATCCAAGTAGGCCTAATGCAACTTCCATTAAAGCCAATGGGAGTTTTTCCACTGACTTCAGTAACAGCTGGGTTAGGCCTTTAGCCCTTAATATGCCAGAGGCATTTGTCGTGCATTGCATATTTAGAGCGTGTTGCCTGTATTATGCTACTCAGTGTAAGGTGGCACAATCTGTCCCTAAATGAGAAAGCTATTTTGATCATGTGACAAAGTTCCTCCTCTACCTCGGTGGGTCCTGCGCTTATTGGAGGATTTGCTCGCCTCAAGATTCACCCTGTGGGTCAGGAAACAGCCCAGAGACCTTCCCCTCTGGTAGAAGCCACAGTCTAGGTCAATTCCTCCTTTGTTTGATCAGGAGTTGGGAGGTTTGGGGGGAACCTGGGCCTGCCCTCTACTCCAGGTTCCAGCCCAGGGCCCTGTGGACTGCAGCTGTCTAGCGTGCCTCCTGGTACAGTCGCACAACAGCTACAACTCCCTGGCCTACTTTCCCATGGCCTCCTCCCAACACCTTCTTTGTCCTCACCACCGGACCTTCCTCCTGGTGTCTGATAACACTTGTACTCCTTAGTCCTCCAATGGTATGCCTACTCACTCTTAGCTTCTTGCACACCTTTTGCTCCCAGTTCCTCGCATGCACTTCCTCTCCTCTGGCTCCCTCTGGCCTGACTGGAGTAAGCCCTTTTATAGCATCGGAGGGACCTTAATTAGAGTCAGGTGCTTAACAGCCTCACCTGATTCTTAGCAGGTTAATTGGAGTCAGGTCTTCTCATTAGCCTGGAGTAGCCCCTGCTCTGGTCACTCAGGGAACAGAAACCTGCTTATTCAGTGGCCAGTATATCTCCCTTCTACTACTCTACTGTTTCCAACTGGCCTGGGTCTATCACAGTAGGTAGTAAAATCCTTTGTCTTTTTGACCTGTTACATTTTGACTGTACGCTATGTATAATTGTTCTCATCATGAGTAAGAGTGGCCCTAAGAGGTGAGACCACATTTGAAGTGTCATTATACTCTGAAAAGTAACCCTGTAACATTGCCATCATGGTGTCTGTCAGGTCTGGTCTACACTGAAAAGTTACATAGGCATAGCTATGTCTCTCGGGGGTATGAAAAATCCACGCCCTTTAGAGATGTAGTTAAGCCAATCTAACCCTCGGTGTAGACAGTGCTAGGTCAATGGAAGAATTCTTCCATCAATTTAGCTACTGCCTCACAGGAAGGTGGATTACCTACAGCAACATGAGTATTCCTCCTGTCATTGGAGTAAGCATCTATACTGAAGTGCTCTAGTGATGCAGCTGTAGTATTTTAGGGTAGACATAGCCTCAGTAACTTCCAGGTCAAGCTTACCTATTTAGGGCTTGTCTACACTACTGTGCCAGGTCAATCTAAGATATGCAACTTCAGCTACGTGAATAGTTTAGCTGAAGTCGATGTTCTTAGATCTCTTACTGTGATGGCTTCACTGTGGTAAGTCAACAGCTGACGCTCTCCCGTCGACTCCACTTGCGCTTCTCGTTCTGGTGGAGTACTGGAGTCGACGGGAGAGCGCTCAGTGACCAATTTATCGTGCTAAATCGACCCTTGCTGGATCGATCGCTGCCCGCCGATCCAGTGGGTAGTGTAGACAAGCCCTTAGACTATAAAGATATGGCACACTGTAAACTCAACTGAGGATGTGACAATCAAGCTATGTCCTGTTCAATTCACACCTCATCATCAGTAAAAAGATGTAATAATCAGATTTGGTTAACACTTTATTGGTATGTGACCAAGAAAAGAATTCAGCTCACTCTGTCCTGTGTTGACTATGCAGCACAAGCTGGAGTTAAAAAAAGTATTATTCGGGCAGGTCTTCACTACAAGGTGCAGTTGTGAAGGCGCGCTAAGCTGACAGGAAAGAGATCTCTTAATAACTCCATCTCCATAAGAGGTGGGAGCTAGGTCAGCAGGAGAAGCTCTCCCGCTAAAATAGTGCTGGCTATATAGGGGTGGTGGTGGTGAAGGTTGGTATAACTACGTAACTGAGGGGTGTGGATTTTTCACACCCCTGAGTGACATAATTATACTGAAGTAAGTGTGTAGTGTAGACCTGCCCTTTGTCAGTAAGTGGATATGTCCGAGCTTACAAGGAGCAGATCTGTTGAGTTAGAAGTTACTTTCATGTTTACGAAGTTATAGTTTAGAAGCTCAAGTTTGCAGTGAGTACAAATGAGGTTGCAGTCTTTCAAAGTAGAGGTCTTAGAGTTACTGGGATGGCTCTGGAAATTTGGTTCTGGAAATTTGTGTATCACCAATGCCACCAAAGAATGTAAATCTTTTGTAATGTTTTAATTAAATCAAAAACACAATAATCAGAATGGTTTTCCATGCTTATTTTAACCAAAAATACTTTGGGTTTTAGCTCTTCACCTACTTAAAAGTTACTATAAACTAAGCAAAACTGGACTGGTCCATACACTATGCCATTTGAAGATGAAATGAAACCATCATGAAGAGAGAAAGAAGACTTGAAGGAACACTATTTGGCAGCCAATCAGAATTGCCAGTTAAATATCCCTTAATTTGCCAACAGAGTAAAAATCATTAGAGTTGGGAGCTGTGATGAGCTCCCCAGTTTAGGAATTATAGAAGGACAAATAGACAGGCAGATTGCAAAGGGAACTGAGGAAACTCTTAAGAAGATGGGAAGTAAAAAGTTGTGCCCTGATTTGATTTAAGGTACGTAAGAGTTGAATCTTCCATGAAACTTTAGACTGAAATTGTATGTGTCAACTATGGTGGTTTATGATATCAAGACCTGATGCATTTCAAGGGAAAACATCTTGATCTGGAATTTTGTAAAATACTGTGAACTTTGTAAATTATTAAAGTTCATATTCAAGGTGCATCATTCCCTGTGGACATTTGCTTTTCATTAAGAAAGGACGTGCTTTCTGCCAGAAGATTCTTGAACCTAGTAGAAACATTTGACTGAAAATGAAGAGTAAAGAGTATTTTATTGAATAATAAAGAGCTTCCAAAGATAGTGTAGTGTGAATTACTTTGTTCTTTACAACAACAGGCATGTATTTAATGCAAAGAGTGAAGGTCAATCTTACATATTAATGTCAACTATTATCTACAGCTGCATATGTAATAGAACATAGAAGAAAAGTAAAACTGAGCTGCCAGTTACAGGATTCTTTAATTAGGGATAGAATAGATTGCAGAATAATAAGGGATCAAGTTAGAGCTTGATTGTTAAGAAAAATGCAAACAACATGGAATTCTCAGAACATCAGAAATTACTGATCTTTTTGATTAAACTGCTAAATGAGTTAAGGACAGATGTCAGATTAGTTCAAGCCAGATCACCTGCCATGACGAAAATATATGAAAAGGTATTGGTGACATGTAAATCTACTTATAAATATAATAGAGTAAAATACATTAGTTTACAACTCAGCTCAAAGTCACCACCAGCTCAAAGGCACATTTGACAGCCTCATTGGCAGTCACAAAATAGAGGCCAAAGACTGAACTGTTCTTCTACCCTTAAAAGTGGTCTCAGAATGGAGTCACAATAGTGGGTAGCATGAAGATTGCCATGCTTGTTGCCTATGCTGTAACAAACTACTCGGGGGATTAATAGAGGACTTGATTTTCTAGGGCTGTCAAGATGGCACCTTTCACAAGCACTACATTCATGTACACAAAAATAAAGCAAACACTCCGCACCACTTAAATTTGTGTTAGATCTCCAGTACAAATGTTCATTTTACTGAGTCAGGTCAATGCTCCTAGTGAGATCAGAAGTACACGGTGTTCAAAATTAAGATACAGATGAGTGAAAATGTATTTTTCCCCAACGTATAATAAGTGTTGGAAGGAAAAGTTTGAGAAAGAATGGAGATCAGATTTGGAAACTGAAAATTCAATAACAGATGTTATATTAGATTGAGGGAGGTATTGTAAGTAACAAATTGTCCAAAGCACTGATTGGTTAAAAATAAGACCCCAGAAGAAATCTCAAGTAAACTAATTTTTCACTCAAAACATAGCATAAGGCGAATCAAAAACTCCATTCTGTTGGGGTGTGTTAGTAACTGCCACATAATAGAGACTATCTGTGTCTATTATCACAGACATACTGTGACAGTAGCAGTCACTGCTGTTCCTACACGGTCTGTGTTCATACACGCACATACTGAGCCAGCCGTATGACAAGAACAGCAACGCCTAGCACAGTCTGTCACTTTCCTTGAGCCCTCTCATAACTGTGTACCTGTACATCAGGCCAATGCTATGGACTCCTCACAACTGCCTCCCTACCCTCAACCTTCAACTACTGCAATCCACCTCCCAACTGCCTATCTGACATAGGACTGCCTTATATACACTGTCTTTCTGGCCACCTCATTTGGCCCTACTCTGATTATGACTCCAGCTACAGGAGGAAGAGAAATGACTGTTTGCCTGATATGCACCCCTGCTAGCAAGTGGGCAGGGAAAGGCCTAATGGGCAGAGAATGGAAGGAGCTCTGGCTCTAGCTCCCCTACTCCCTGACCAGAGCAGCTGGCCAGATGCACATCAAGCATAAGGTGACCAGGTGTCCCGCTGTTAAAGGGACAGTCCCGTTTTTTGGGACTTTTTCTTATATAGGCGCTTATTACCCCCCACCCCCTGTCCCATTTTTTCACAGTTGCTCTCTGGTCACCCTAATCAAGCATAAACTGCTCCACAAAAGGGTGAAGTTATTCCTCCTCCAGAGCATGGAAGAATAGGAAGGAAATTATGACTCTGGTACAAAGCTCGGGTTTTAGTTTGTTCTGGGGGACATCCAGCTAGCTATGTGCTGCCCCTTACCCAAGGCACATTGTAAAGTTATGATATAGAAGTGACAGATTGAGAAAAAAATGTCCTGAGAAGAATCCAAACCAATAGAATCATCAGTCCTATCACTTTCAGGATTCCACCTAACTAGTTCTGAATACAGTCCCTTTGTAGGGTTTAACCAGATGCATATGGGGTAGTATGTAGGCTGGCGAGATAGCAGCTGGCATGGACTTTGGCTCTCTAGAAATGACTGAAGAAAACTGTTCAATTTTAAAGCAGAAGCAAGAGTGAATCATATCATAAACAAACTCATTAACACATTTCTTAAAGGCTGGTCAGAGAAAAAAAATCTGCAGCTGATTCTGAAACAAAGGCATACTGAACAGAGATGAAATAAGCAGTTGATTATTGCTGAAAATAAATGTGTTCCTATTTCCTTAGGTGCTAATGGCTGAATGACAAAACACAGTTTCCAAATGTGGTACCTGTAATTTAAACGTGTGAAGGAAAAAGAAAAAAAAACACTTTAGATCAATATCCTGGCCTAGAAAGTCCACAGCAAGAGTTTATTTTTTGTTGGAGAAGAGCAACGACCCAATAATTAATACCTTTTACATTTATATAGACACATCATTCAAACTTTGGAATTTTCAACTTTTAAATAATCATGCTCATTCGCAATATGAAACATTTTGCATGTGGTGTACTATCTGAGAATTTATCAGGCAATCGTTTTCACAATGTCAGCAATAACACAATAATTTATAAAGAAGCTATTACTTTAAATGCAGTACATGTTAATCCAGATGAAAGAAAATGTCTGAGTGAAACATGTAAACTACAAAGACTAGGTTAAAATAATTTATAAATGACAAGGATTCATAACTGGCTTTCCTGGATGTGAAAGCCACTCTGCCAAAGGACTCAATTCTCCATATGAAGCTGTACCACACACATTTCTACCATAAAAAATCATATTTGTTAATGTTAGGACCAGCAGGTTGACAGGTGGGATATAAATTTGAAAGCCTTTCAACACAAACAAACGCAGTCCTGTACAAAAATTGCTGAGCACCACTTTTACAGGGAGAGGTTATGAGAACAGTGGAGATGATAACACATGGAACTCATTTGCAGTGATTAAGTAGCTCAAAGAAATTTGTTTTATCACAGTGAAATTCAGTTCCATGAACATCTGAAAACACGAGTGAAATACATTAAAAAAAACCTTAGATTTATTTTTGGAGCTACAAGGAAGTGGAGCTCAAGACTGACAGCCTGAAAGTGATGAAAATGTGATAGTTAATCTCGAAGTTTTATTTCCAGATGTTAGAGAACGGAATGCTTCCAGATAGCATTACAGAGAAGCACCTATTAAAATATGGCGAAATGTAGTTTAATAGTAGGTTCTTACTCTTCTGAAGTCTGGATGCATCTTTGCTTCAGTTTTCCTTTTGCTGTTCAGTCTGCCTCTTGCTGGAGGTTTACTTGGTACAGTTTGAGTATTTGGACTTCAACCAGATAAAAAATCCTCCCCTTCCCAGAAGCTTTTCCATTGACCCTCCTGAGCTGCTTCCCTCTCTCATTAAAGTGTCCCCTCTCCAAGGCTTGCTTCATCCCTGGTCTCAATAGTCTAAGAAAGAAATTATGCAGTTCTGCTTTTCCCAGCATTCCTTGCTGCCCTAGCTCCAATTCCAGTCTGATATCAGGAATATGGAGCCAGTACACCCTATTCAGAGATCAAAGGGATATCTACATTCAGGGAGTAACATGAAATTAGCCTGATGATAAATATATTTTTCCAAACAGCTACTTCCCTTGGGCCCAAAAAGCTCCAGGACCTCCGCCTCATTTAATTAATGCAAGTTCAATGTGACTAATAAGCTCTTCACCATCCATTATCTTATCTTTCACAAATCACCTAACCTGGTCTGCATCACAAAAACCAGATCTATCATTAAAGAACTTGTGTTAGCTCATTTCATCTCACTGAGATACTGTGTTCATCACATGCCCAGACCTAAGGAGGCCAAAATTGGAGGCAGAATAAGTATTCTGTTTTTGCTTGAGCTCAAATGCAGAGAAAGCTCACTCAAATCAAAGTCCTCTGAGAGTCCTTTCAATCTAGAAGACCAGAGAAGAGATTAACTTGGATAGCATTTTGCTAACCTCTGAACCTCTAGACACCAAAGCTTCCTAGAGGAGCTAATACAGAGACACTGTCTGTCTGATGATGAAGTTCATTAGATTCATTGTTGTGGCTGACTTTAATATCCAGATGTATGCCAGCTACTCACCTCACACAAATAAGAAAGCAAATAATAATAAAAAAAGATAAATGAATTCAGTAATTTCTTTGTAAGTACTCAAAAGGCAATCAGCTATTACAGTGATAGGAGCCATTGAATTATATAAATTCATAGAGTAGCAAAAAGCAGCTAAACATATTCTCAACTTTAAGCAGGTTATCAGTCTCATTGTCTTCAACGGAAATGTTCACCCGCTTACAATTTTAGCATGTGTTCAGGTTTTTTTGTTGGTTGGATTAGGGTCATAAATAGTATCATTTACGTAACTACAAATTTCACAAAGCTTAGAGAGGGGGAATTTGGTGTTTTTGTTTTCTCTTCTCTCTAATTTTTCAGATAAAAAAATGCAGACAAGATTTATAACTATATTAAGACAGCCTTAAAACTTACAGGAGTGCAGTTTTCCACTCACAGCAGACAATTTCCAGGACTATTTCCAGAGCTCAAAAATGTATAGAAAAGATCATCCATAAGGTCCATGTATTTTGTGGCTCATCAATTTAATCTTATTCTTGATGAGCCTTGCAAATTCAACTCTCACCCTCAAACTGTTGTCATTCTTTCCAATGTTAATTGAGAAACTCCGCCTTTGTACTACCCCAAGAGATCACATGGGCTTCTATGGACAGCAATGGTTAGGATGAAAGCTGTGAGCAACTGAATAGTTAAGTGAAACACAGAGGAAGGTGAGCTTGCCATCAGTTTCTCAGTGATCCAGCTGTGAACTGTCTCATATTATTTTCTAAGATTTACTCAGAAGCATTTATCTGATTTTCACCATGATGATGAAAAGCAATTTTCAGCAGATCAAAAATGATCTCAGCACATAAAACAGACATTCGTCCATAAGAGTTATGAAATACAATACATAGTACCCTACAGATGCTGCAGTATCATGCCTACTAACACACTAAGTTTTATTGACAGGACAAAGTTTATAGTTAATTAGCTGTGGAAGCAGCTGGAGTTCCAAGTGAAAGGAAATAAAACCAAACGATAACAGATAGGTTCAGTGAAGATCAGCGTGAACTGCAAATATTAATACATGAAACTGAAAATGGCTGTGAACTCTCTTAGAGAGAGGACTCTTTTGAAAGATCAGAGGCACTGAAAAATGTTAAGGGCAAATATCTCGAACAAAAGGAAAAAATAAGAATCAAGATGGTGACAATTTTATTGCCGTAAAACAAACAAAATATGAATTAGCAATAGGTATTTTTTCTACTCTGCCCTAACTTAAATACAGTGTGAACAGACACTTGTGAGAGTCACTGACTCCACACCACAGTTCTAGGGATGATCTACTAAGAGCCTGAACTGAAATGAGGCCAATGAGCAATGAAAGTAGGTAATTTATCTCGGCAGGCTTAGAGGACACCCATGTCATTTAAATTCTTCAGTCCCTCACAGCTTTCCCCCTAAAAATTGCATCTACAAAAACGTTTGGGATCTCATGGGATAGTACAAAAGAAATATTTCTCAATTACATTGAGAAGATGAGCACTTGGGTAAAATTACTTAGCCAGCTTTAAAAAAAAATCTCAGAGTTTATTTATTTATTTATTTTGCCAGCCTTACAGGCCATGTCACAGTGGAGAAAGAAGTGTCCCAAATTCCATATCCAAACAGTTACAAACGGCTTCATCTGTCACTTGCTTTGACTATTGGCATTGCCACAGCAAAAAGAAGCCTTCCTGCCATGAGATGAGTAAGGAATTGGGGCCAATTGAGTATGCCAGCAGACTTTCTCTCTCACACACGCCTTCATATTGAGTGGGACGTGGTTGCCAAATCAAATTCAGAAGAAACTGTGGATTTGAATGTTAGAAGAGGAAAAAAAACAAAAACCCACCACCATTTAAGCTGCCTGCAGTTCTAACCTCTTTTCAAACTCTGAGCATTACGTTCAGGTATTTTTTGTAGTGTATTTTCTCTATATTAAAAAAAAAATATGCATAGCTTTGCTTTCCTTACCGATGAAGTTAATAACAATATTGTAAGGATGAACTGAAGGGGAGAATAATTGGATTTAAAGGTTAGTCAAACGGTCACTTCAGCAACATTACTGACTCTGAAGTTCTACTTTATTGAGCTCGTTCTTGTTACACTTAAGCCCATAATAATAGGTACCTATATACCACTTTATCTTTATAAACCTTTACAGATTTAACATTGCTGCCATGTAGGGTGACCAGATGTCCCATTTTATAGGGACAATCCCAATATTTGGGACTTTTTCTTAGATGGGTGACTATTACCCCCCACCCTCTGTCCCAATTTTTCACACTTGCTATCTGGTCACCCTACTGCCATGTGTTGTTGCCAGCAAAAAGGGCCAGGTTCCATTACCAAGCAGTTCCTTCTGAAAATGTAACGAATGCCACCAGAGTTGCTACCCAGAAACTGGGAAAACTAAATACCCTTCTGGATATTCCCTTGATAGGCAATACTTCCCAACGCACAAGCAATGAGTCTGAAAAAGGGAAAACTTCACTTGAGGGAGAGGACACAGCATAAACTTGGGAAAGCCAGTAATAATCAATCAACAATATCTGTAATAATTATAAGACGACACACTTTCACACATGCACCCCAGGGGGCCTTGATAATAGTTTTAAATTTAGTCCTCCATGTGCAGTGTGACCGCTCAATAAGGCAGCATGTTCCAGCAATCGCCACTGCCCTCCTCCCTATCCCTCACTATACCTCCACTCAGTGTTTGTTGTCCAGGATTGGCAGAGTCCAGAGTTCAGGCAGGTCCATATCCAGCTGCCTGATCAGCTCTGGGGGCTGTACCGGCTAGCTCAGCTGCAGTGAGAGCAGCTTTATTAATTGGTAGGTAGAGAGGCCTTCATCAGAGTTCCTCAGCTACGCTTCTGCAGCTTTAGCAAAAGCCACCACCACAACACTGCCTCTGCACCATTGTGCACCTTCACAATGTCTTCTAAGGATCAATGCATATCGGACTCTGATCAGCTATCTTGCCACCTATGATACACTTCTACCCTTTATCCTCTTGCTTTTTAGCTTTGTCCAGGCTCTGCTTCGCAACCATTACAGAAAGTGGTTTTGGCTATGGTGAACTCTCACCCCAGGCACATTTGATGCAGTGTTCGTGCCCGTTTGCTATCAGACAGGAATAATGATGTTTTATTACCTCAAACTTGAACCTTAACTTAATTTTGACCAAAATGCCCAAACTGTGACTTAACAGATATGCAAATGAGACCTGGCCCATTCAGTTGTTCCCCCTTGCTCACCAAGAGATAGCTCCCTTCCCTATAGGAAGACCACTCATCTAGTTTTGAAGCTCTTTTTAGGTGGTTTGTCCCCCATCTAGTACTGAGACAAAACCATACGTGGATTTGGCCAGTAGCAGATGGTGGATGCCATTTTTAAGAGCACACTGCTCCACCCCTCCAGCGTGATCTCACAAGCACCAAATGTGTAAGGTCACAGTGGCAGGGACAAGGATCCCACAAGCAGAGGGAGGCCCATGCTGTTCCCAGAAGTACTGGAATATCCAGTATTCGGGGAATGCATAAGTGGCCACCCTCCTCCCCTATGGAACCTCTGTCCACCTGGATGTTCTGAAATAGCTGTGGGGTGATGTTCCTCAACAAATGTCAATAGAAAGCCCTGTTCCCTAGGGCTTTAGGCCATTGGGCTTACACAAACAACAGGGAATGCTCAGCAAAGAGATATGACAGAGATCAGTATAATAATAAAAATATAAGCTTACTTAGGTAAGTAGTAGATCCTTTCCCATTTGAATGTAGCTGTTTTTCTTCAGCCCAAAGGTACAGTTATAATAAAATACTAATACCTATCTGTTATCTAGCACTTTTCATCAATAGCTCTCAAAGCACTTTACAAGAGTCATTATCCCCATTCTACAGCTGGGGACAGTGAGGTGAAGTGACTTATCTAAAGGTCACCCAGCAAACAAGCTGCAGGACTAGGAACAGAACCCCCCATCAATCAGTACTGTAGCCACCAGCCCACCTTGCCTCTATAAAAAACTTTAATAGTAGCAAAGATGCTTATTGGGTAGTTGTGTACTGATCTAAATGCAAATACTAGATGGTATTAACTAGCAGCCAGGATCATCTGTCTTTGTTCCTGTCAGGATTATTACATCTGTACTCACAGACTTCCCTTAACTTTATGGTTTGTGTGTTTTTCCATGTATTGGAGAAGGCTTAAAAATGAGGCCTTAACCCTTGTATTTATTGGAAATACCACAGGTGTTTCAAATGAGTAGAACCAGTATAGTAGAATGACCAGTCCCTCAGTGTATATAAATCAATCTAGCTCTGCTGACTTCAATTGAGCTATGCCTCTTTACCTCACATGAGAATATGTCCCAAGTGTCTTGGCCACATGCCCATCTTAAATAATTACTACCTGCTTCCCAAAAATACCCTCTGCAGAATCTGTTGAATATAATGTTCATCTCCATTTCCCACCCTAAACTGTAGTACAATGTTGCTAAGTTGTATTAAACATTTGTTGTGTTTCACTCCAGAGGAGGTTGAATTCCTTATTGTATAGTTTGTGTAACAATTTAAGTTTGTTAAGGCTGTTTGGAATACTTCAAAATGAAAAGTGGTGCATAATGATATTAGTATCAAATCAACTTGACTGACTAAGAAATTTGATTAACTAGGTAATAGTAATGTAAAAAATATGGTAGAAAAACAGTAGTATTTTTTTTTGGCTTTAGCAAAACCGGTAAACAGAGCTTTCTCCCTTCAAACTGAGCTGCATGTGAATGTGTACAGTAGCACTCTGCAAATATTTTGCTTCTTTTTTATGCTAATGTCAAAACACCCATGTGTAATTCTAGAAATTATGCATCACTTGCAATGTCAAACATATATTTCACATCTTATTTCAGCTGACGTTTAATATCCCTTCAGAGTGGCTTGTTTGGGCTGCATTTATAAGAGGGATTTGATATTTATTTTTAAAACTTTTTTTCCCTTTATTACTGGACCTGCTTTTGAAAGTGGTCTCAAAAGGCAGCAGAAATTAATAGTAATGAGGTCACTTAGCTAGAGAAGAGTTCATTATCATGTTGACTTTAAGTTCACTTTTCAGTAAGAGCTCTCGAACATTACTTTAATATGTTTTGCTTTTGCAATGTGTTAAGCACAGTTTTTCACTAAAATAAAGTATATGGGCTATGGACAAAAAGGAAGGATTATATTATGCAAAAATTTTAATCTTTCAGCTACAGCAGGTTTGTACAGCTTCTTCTTTGTCTTCTAGAGCTCTCCCCTTATGCTATGTCTACGTGGCAGCACATCCACATGTAGCTACATGACACGGAGAAAGGCTGGCTTCAGCCACACACCTCGATGAAAGGTTCCAGCAGTGGAGAGGCCACAGGGAAAAGCTCTGGGAGCATGGAGCCACTAAAGCCTTTCGCTGTGGTGAGGAATGGCTGAGGTGGCAGGGGAAGGGTCCAGCAGCTGCAAGCTGCCAACCCCTTTTCCTGCTGTAAGGTGACCAGATAGCAAGTGTAAAAAATTGGGACGGGGGTGGCTCTAGGTGCCTATATAAGAAAAAGCCCCGAAAAGCGGGACTGTCCCTATAAAATCGGGACATCTGGTCACCCTACCCTGCTGCCTCCTATCTGCCAGAATCTTTCTCCTCTGACTCCCCCATGCCGGAGCCTTTCCCAACTGCTGGTGTCTTTCACTGGGGCAGGGAAAGGCTCTGGCAGCGGGAAGGCAGAGGGACACTACAGTGCTAAAAATAGCATGGTGGATGTGGGAGGCCCTTCTTGGGCATGGAGAGAGCTGTGTAGGGTATACAGTCTGGGGATGCTGGCATGTGGGGCACTCCACTCACCTGAGCCATGTCTCACCATTCTGTTTATACCTGTGCTAGCTGGGCATGCAGTGTCTGTACTCTATATGCTGCCCTAAGTGTAGATGTAGCCTCAGGCCTGGTCTACACTAGTCCATTATTTTGGAATTAGCTGAGTTAATTCAAAAAAAAATATGATTCCATCAACACAACCAAACCATTTTTTCGATTTAAAGGGCTCTTTAAATCGATTTCTGTACACTACCTCAGCAAGTGGAGTAGCGCTTAAATCGAGATCGCAGTCCCAGGTTAAAGGTATTGTGGACACAATTCAACATTATTGGCCTCTGGGAGCTATCCCAGAATGCTCCCTTGTGACTGCTCTGGACAACATTCTTAACTCCAATGCACTAGCTAGGTGGGCGGGAAAAGCCCCAGGAACTTTTAAATTTCATTTCCTGTTTGGTTACCATCAGCACAGGTGACCATCAGCACAGTCCACTATCACAGGCGACCATGCTGAGTCCACCATCACAAGAGATCACACAGTCCCGGATTCGCAGAGGAGCTCCAGCATGGTCCGAACGGGAGGTACTGGATCTCATTTCGTGTTGGGGAGACGAGTCTGTTATGGCAGAACTACATTCCAAAAAAAGGAATGCAAATAAGTACGCTAAAGTCTCCAGGGCCATGACGGAAAGAGGCTAATCCAGGGACACAAAGCAGTGTCATACAAAAATCAAGGAGCTCAGGCAAGCGTACCAAAAAGCCAGGGAGGTGAATGGGCACTCTGGGTAACAGCCCCATACATTCCGCTTCTATCGTGAGCTCCATGCAATTATGGGGGGTGACACCACCACTACCCCACCACTGTCTGTGGACACCGGCAAGGGGGGAGTTGCACGGAGCGAGGAGGAAAAGTCATTGGAGGACGAAGAGGAGGAGGAGGAGGACGGTGCATAGGCGGCAAGTAGGGAATCCGTTTCCCCCCCAACCAGGAACTATTCTTAACGCTGGAGCCAATAGTTTCCCTCTACTCCCAAGGCGGGCTCCTGGACCACGACCCTGGAGAAGGTACTTCTGGTGAGTGAGAGCCTGATCGGAGCCATGCGGTGTGGAATGGGGTGTGGGAAACCCAGCCGCACTGAGCTGTTCGCGTATAGTTTAAAGGGCTCATCTCTGCTCAGAGCCTCATCAGCGCCACACGGTGGGTGCAGGGGGTGTTGTGTAACGCGATCGTCCCAGAGAGCCCACAGGCCCTCCATTTATATGGCAAACCCACCAGGCATTGCTTGCTATGGGAAAGGGGGCCCAGCAGTTTGAAAGTATTGAAATGAATGTAGATGAAGCAGAACCCTGCGTGGCCCTAGGCTGCCTGCAAGCTGAATTCTGTTGCCCGGTCATATGTGATGGCTTACTCACACCAAAGTGTCCCCTTTGTTCTCTGAAATGTATCTTTTAAACTACTATCCTCCCTTTTTCTCCTCCTGCAGGTGCAAATGTTTCAACGTGGCCCCTATCTGCCCTGTCCCAGAGACTGGTCCAGATTAGAAGGTGGAAAAAACGAACTTGGGACGACATGTTCACTGAGCTCATGCAGTCCTTCCACACTGATAGGGCCCAGCTGAATGCATGGAGGCAAACAATTGCGGAGTCCCATAAAGCATTACAGGAACACGAAGAGAGTAGGGATGTACGGGATGAGAGCAGGCAGGACGCTATGATCAGACTCATGGGGGAGCAAACTGACATGCTCCACTGTATGGTGAATCTAATGCAGGAAAGGCAGCAAGACCACAGACTGCCAGTGCAACCCCTGTATATCTGCCCTCCCTCCTCCCCAAGTTCCATAGCCTCCTCACCCAGATACCCAAGAACACAAGGGGGGAGGCAACAGGGACCCACACACTCAACCCCAAAGAATCACCCCAGCAGCAGAAAGCTGGCATATGCAAACTTCTGATTTGGTTTCTGGACTTGTCCTTCCCTCCTCCTCCACTCCCCTAATGCAATACCCCCTCCTCCCCAGTCTACCTTCGGATTTCTCTCAATCTGTTGTGCAACAAATAATAAAGAACAGTTTTAAAACAATTTTGACTTTATTTCCTTTCATATATATAGGGGACAGGTAACTTCAAGAGAAACATACACAACTGTCACACTGTACCCTGGCTAGTCATGAAACTGGCTTTCAAAGCTTCTCTGATGCGCAGCGCACCCTGCTGTGCTCTTCTAATCGTCCTGTTATCTGGCTGTGCGAAATTGGCCGCAGGCCAGTATATTCTGGAGCACAGAACAAGGAGCAATTACAATTGGAATATTGGTTGTGCTGAGATCTAACCGAGTCAATAAACTGCACCAGCGAGCTTTCAAACGACCAAAAGCACATTCTACCGCCATTCTGCACTTGCTCAGCCTATAGTTGAACTGCTCCTTACTACTGTCCAGCGTGCCTGTGTACAGCTTCATAAGCCCTGGCATTAAGGAGTAGGCTGGGTCCCCGAGGATAACTATAGGCATTTCAACACCCTCAACAGTACTCTTCTGGTCTGGGAAGTAAGTCCCTTCCTACAGCTGTTCAAACAGACCAGAGTTCCTGAAGATGCGAGCGTCACACACCTTTCCCGGCCATCCCATGTTGATGTCGGTGAAAAGTCCCTTGTGATCCACCAGTGCTTGCAGCACCATGGAAAAGTACCCGTTGCGGTTTATGTACTGGCCACCTTGGTGTGCCAGGGCCAAGATAGGGATATGTGTTCCGTCTATCATCCCGCCTCAGTTAGGGAACCCCAGCACATTAAAGCCATCCACAATGGTCTGCACATTTTCCAGAGTCATTACCTTTGATAGCAGATGGTCAATGATTGCGTTGGCTACTTGCAGGACTTCAGTCCCCACAATAAATTTGCCCACTCCAAACTGATTCCTGACTGACCAGTAGATGCCAGGTGTTGCAAGCTTCCACAGTGTTATGGCCACTTGCTTCTCAACTGTGAGGGCTGCTCTCATTTTCGTATCTTTGTGCTTCAGAGCAGGGGACAGCAAGTAACAAAGTTCCATGAAAGTGGCCCTACACATATGAAAGTTTTGCAGCCGCTGGGAATCATCCCAGCCCTGCAACACTATGCAGTCTCACCAGTCTGTGCTTCTTTCCCGGGCCCAGAATTGACGTTCCATGGCATGAACCTGGCCCAATGCCAACATGATCTCCCAATCGCCACATGCCGGGCTTCTAGGAATGTCTGTGTCCATGTCCTCATCAGTATAGTAATCGCACTGTTGCCACTGCCTCGCCTGGTTTTGCAGGTCCTGCACATAATGTGCGAGGTATTTACAATGGTCAAAACTGCAGCAGAGATCTACCATGTTTGCCACGCTATGGTGCCTGCACAGGTAATCCTGGAAAAAGGGCACGAAACGTAGGAGAGCTGTTCAGTTCAAGATGGCTGATAAAAGGTAATAAATGGTTGTCTTCTGTAGCTTTCACAGAGTCAGGAAGCTCACTAGAGTGGCAGAAGCTATGCGGCTCAGGTCACGATGGCCGAAAAACAGTGGGGAATTGTTGCCTTCTGTAGCTTGCACGCGAGCCCAGGACAGACAACATGGAAAAATTAGCTAGCGATGCAAGAGCAGGAGAGCAGAGTTTGAGGCAGAAGCTGTGCTGCTTGGTTCTCGGTAGCCAAAAAAAAGGCGGGAAATGGTTAGATAAAAGAGTAGATAGAAAGACAAGAAGACATGCGAGGTGGATTCATAGTACCGGGAGACAGGCAGTGCATCGTACTGCACTGTCTGCTAGCAGTATGGCGTCTGTCGTAGCTTTCATGGAGGGAGGAGCAACTGACGGCACACACACAGAAATACCTGCGAGAATGTTTTTGCCACAGCATGCACTGGGAACTTAACCCACAATTCGAATGGGCGGCAGGGACTGTTGGAACTGTGGGATAGCTTCCCACAGTGCACCACTCTGACATTTGATGCTAGCCTCAGTACTGTGGATGCACTCTGCGAATTCACGCACTTTAGTGGGGAGACACAACACTGAATGCATAAAATCACTTCAGAAAATTCAAATAGAGTAAATTCGAATGAATTTCGTACGGTAGATGTACCCTTAGTTAGACCCCCAATCCAGCAAAGCACTCGAGCATCACAATTCCTAGACATATTGCCTCTATGATGTTAATAGAAATAAAAATAGTTTTGGTCAGTTAAACTAAATGGATATAACACTAAATACACCCAGGGAGCAGAACTTCTGATTCTGAAGGCCCCAATTTTGAAGTAATTGCTTTTCTGACCACAATTGCACTTTAATGTAGTGGGTGCTACCTGCATCTGCCATCAACAATGTCTCATACACCCCACTAATAAAGAGTATGATCTATTTTTAATGTGTAGGATTTGGCTTTCTTGCTTGAAGGAAGTTATAACAGAGTGTGTTACTACCAGGCATGATAAAATGTTGTACTTCATAAGTAATAGATTGTGCATATTAAGGGCTAATCCTCAAGTCCTTAGTCAGACAAAAGTCTCTGTGATTTGAATGGAAATTTTGCCTCAGTAAGGACTGAGACCCAGATCCTCATACGTATTCAGGTACCTAACTCCCATTGAAATCAGTGGGAGTTAAGTGCCTCCCCACCACCCCAATACTATTCCTCTTGTTTGCCTTTATATGATACCTTTAAGCTTGTATGCTACTCTGATTGCTCTATAGTTTAACAAGAGAGCTATGTGAGTTGTTTTATGCATTATGTTATATTGTGGAAACATTAGTAATCAAATAAATGTGAATTTGGCTTTCTGGCACTTAGAAGAAGAAGAAAAATTCACTTTGAATTCTAAATTATTTATGACACTCAGAGAGACACATGGTAAATAACAGGAAAGCGTGAGAAATCGAATGCAGATTGTGGTATTTGGTTTTGTCTTGCAATCTTTAACCATTGCATTCCCACAACAGGCCCAGTGAATCAACTGTGTCTTTTGGACCCTTCTCCTGAAGGAATTAGAAATCAGCAGAAATAAATGAAGCTGTCTGCAAGTGACAGCTGCAAAGGGAAACCCACGGAAAAAAAGGTGTTCCTGTGAGCAGATGATAAAGCAGATGCTGTAAAACAACAGGGGGGGTAGCACCATTTCTTCTTCAGAATTGATGATCGTTTGATAAACAGCCAGTCATGCTCCTGGAAAATCCTGTCCATCAGTGCATATCAGTACAAATTAATGATGACATGTCCTGATTAAACTTGCTGTGCTGTGAAATCCATTGCATTATCTGTATGGCAGTAAATGAACAAATGTTCACAGAAAAAAAAACCCACACATCTCAGGTTAGGGCCAGAGTCCGAGCTGCCTGTGGTGAAGTAGGTGTTTAACTGGCAAAATAAATCGCACACTGCAGGTTTTATAGGCAATAGATTTTGTTTTAATATCAGGAAATCCTTAAACTTTGCATCATGAACTACAAATACTCTGGCATCTCTGGAGTGGTATCTCTGTACAATTATAGCACATCAAATTCAGAGGTCCTGATTGAAGTGTTTTCCCCATCCACCCCCAGAGCAAAGTCTCAAAGAAGCCAATTAGCCTGAATCTGGTCTCATGCTGGTGAGACTCAAGCGAAGAGCTGTTAAAGTCCATGGAGTACAAAACTGGTGCGAGATCACATTTTGGCCCAGTGAGAAGTTCGCCTAAGAACTAAGTAAATGTTGAGTAAAGCTCACATAACTCAGCTGAATAGAATTAATTTAGAGTGACCATGGAAAACCAATAAATATAAACAAGAATAGCCAAAGCCAGATACTCACGCCAAGCATGGAATTGTTCATTTTTATTAAGATAAGGTCGAGTCCTTTTTAAAGTTCACTTCAGGGGAAGAGTTAAGTCTTATTTCTTTAAGCTTTAATTTGATTGGGCTTTTTCTCCATCTATAAAGTGGGGACTTATCTCTTTTGTAAAGTGCTCTGTAAGGCACTTTGAGATCGATTGATGAAAAGCACTATCTATCTTAAAGCAAAGTATTATTATTTTAAAATTAAATCCACAGAATAATTCTCCATCCAGTTGAATGAGCTGGGCTGTTCAACGAAAAGGCAAGCTGAACAGACGGCCTCTTCCAGAAAAGGAAAATTAGATGTTAAGGGCCAGCTTCTAGCACCTGCACTCATTTTGAATTCAGTAAGATTACTGTACAGAAGGCAGAATCTGGGTCTAGGGGTCCAATTCTACCCTCACATAGTTCCAGCTCCCATTAATATCAACGGTGGATCCATGCAAAATATGGCAGAGTTGGTCTTTTCCAGGGCAGCTCTGTTTTATTTTACTTTATTTACACAAAATATTCCAGATCAGATTCCAATCTCATTTACACCAGGGTAGACCTGGATTAACTCTGTTGTACACTGCAGTAAATTAGATCAGAATATAGTCCATCTGCTGTAATGGAGCTGTGCCTATCCAGATTAAGGGCTACACTCTAACTTTACAATCTTCCCTGATTAAGGGAAGATGCGTCGCTACCCTGGACCAGACCAAGGAAATTAGGTTGATAAAACTACATCACTCAAGAATGTGAAAAATCCACACCTCTGAGTGACATAGTTAAACTGACCTAACACTGTCTACAACCACGGCCCGCCTCTTAGGGAGGTGGATCACCTACACCGACAGGCGAACCCTTCCCGTCGGCCAAGGTCATGTCTTTACTGAAGCGCTATAGCAGCGCAGCTATGGCATTTTAAGTGTAGACGAGCCCTTAGTTTCTGGGTGGGGTCTGTAAATTCCACCACAGCTCCCTATACAATGAATGGGGAGGGATACGTGGTTTAGAATGTGATGCACTAAAGCCAGCAGACTGGGCAAGGAGCCGCCTAAGCTGGCCAATGGGAGATGCAGAGGAGAGGGGTATTTGCTAAATCTTACTGCTCTGATGGAGTTAGGTGCCGAAGTCCAGGCTGTAGGGAGGCACCTATCTTTGCTAGTGATCCATGAAGAGAAACTCCTCTCCTGGAGTCAGGGAGCTTAGACACCTAAGTTGTTCCCCGTGATGAGTTAGCTGCCTGCCTCTCTCTACACAAAACAGCTAGTGGAGGAGATGCCTGCTTATAACTTTTAGCCCAGTGCTTAGAACACTCACCTGGGATGTGGGAGAGCCAGGCTCTGTTCCCCCCTCTGCCTGGGAAAGGATTTGAAAAGGTGTCTCCCACATCTCAGGAGCCTGCCCTAATGAATAAGCGATCGGGTATTCTAATGGGGGGCTCCTATCTCTCCTGTTTAAGCTGTTACACTGTGTATAAATATTTAGAGTCATAGTGTGAGAGAGAGAGAGAGAGAGAGTGAATGTAACTGACTGTGTACTCCAGCAATAAGGGTGCTGAGATGGGAGACAACAGCTCCAGGCCCCCTGCTCCAATCACTCTTTAAATATTTAGACACAGTGGAACAGCCTCAACAGGGGAGATTAAAGGAGCCCCGTAACAGACTATCCCATAGCTCAGTGGTTAGACTAGAGCACTCTCCTGAGAAGTAGGAGACCTGTGTAGAAATTCTCTCTCCCACTCAAACAGAGGAGAGAACTGAACCTGACTCTTCCACATCCCAGGTGAATGCTCTAACCGGTAGGCTAAAAGACTGCCCCTTCTCCTGCAGCCAGATTTTAAATTGGACCCAAGTCTGTAGGCAGCCTCTGAACGTGCCGACTGGATTGGGCCCTGCATGCAAGACAGGTGGATGAATGTCTAAATTCCCCCTGTTCATGGATTGCTGTGGGGCTTAGGCAGGAGACAGATGTCTGGACACCTAGAGTGAGGCAGCAGCGCACATGCTCAAAGGCAGAAACCTGACCTTGAAAACTTAGGTGCTGAGTGAATTTAAGTGCCTATAGAGTGTGGCAGGAATTTTGTGCATCACAGTAAAGCCTAAAACTGGAATTTAGGCACCCAGTAGTACCTTTGTGGATCTCTGTCTTACTCCTCCTCAATCCTAGAAATGGAGGAATAAGGGCCGTGTCAATATAGGGGGAGATCAGTGGTGCAAGTAGGACGGTCTGGTCCGGTCCGCCATCCCAGTAAGATAGCTGTAGCTGGTACTCTGTACTGGAAAGACACAGGAGGAGCAGAACATGGGGCCGCCAGGCAGCCCCACATCAGCAGCTCCTCTGGAGCAGCTGTACCGCCCCCAGTCCTGTCCTCTCGTGGGGCTGCAGTACAGACCCCAGACAGGACTCAGAAGATGCAGCTGTGTGGAAGGACTAGGGGCAGTACAGCCGCACTGGAGATGCTGTCTGCATGCCACTGAAGTTCCGGAGAGCCCTGCTGCAGTTCAGAAGTCTCCGGTGCAGTGGGAGGAGGACAGGGCCCCCCCGGCTTCCAGGTAATGTGGGATGGATCATGGGGAGGGCATGAGGAGGGGATGGGGGCCCTGGGCTATGGGCGGGGCAGGGAAGAGTCACATGAGGGGTCATGTGGGGAAGTCACGTGACCCCCCCTTTCACTAGTGCTCCCCCTTTGTCTCTCCCCCATGAGTGCAGTGTATTGGTAAGAAATGAATTCTACTTGCACCACTGAGGGAGATTCTCATGTCTGCTCCAGCCCCTGTGACCCAGATCGGCATAACCTGTCTTAAAAGCCCAGAGGCGCTGACTCTGTGATTTTCCTGAGGGTGCTTGACCCCTGCTTCACCCCAGGCCCTGCCCCCACTCCACCCCTTCCCTCAAGCTCCTATTCCTGCCCTTCACCACCCTGCCCCACACTGCCCTGTCTCTTCCCTCTCCATTCTGCCCCCTTCTCCAAGTGTGCCCTGCCCCTTCCATTCTCCCCAGCACGTCCTGCACACTGCTGAGCAGCTGACAACCAGCAGGCAGGAGGCACTGGGTGGGAGTGGGGGTGATGGGAGGAGCTGATCTGCAGGGCTGTTGGTGGCTGCTGAGCACCCACTTTTTTTTTCCTCATGGGTGCTGCAGCCCGAGCACCCACGGAATCAGCACCTATGTAAAAGCCCTAGTCCAGCTTGGGAAGGTTTCCCTGAACACAAGCACTGTGGAGTAGCTGTCAGGCTGTCTTCTGAGGACCCTTCACGAGTCCTGGCATGAGGGCATAGACTCATAGACTCTAGAACTGGAAGGGACCTCAAGAGGTCATCGAGTCCAGTCCCCTGCCCTCATGGCAGGACCAAATACTGTCTAGACCATCCCTAATAGACATTTATCTAACCTACTCTTAAATATCTCCAGAGATGGAGATTCCACAACCTCCCTAGGCAATTTATTCCAGTGTTTAACTACCCTGACAGTTAGGAACTTTTTCCTAATGTCCAACTTAAATCTCCCTTGCTGCAGTTTAAGCCCATTGCTTCTTGTTCTATCATTGGAGGCTAAGGTGAACAAGTTTTCTCCCTCCTCCTGATGACACCCTTTTAGATACCTGAAAACTGCTATCAGGTCCCCTCTCAGTCTTCTCTTTTCCAAACTAAACAAACCCAATTCCTTCAGCCTTCCTTCATAGGTCATGTTCTCAAGACCTTTAATCATTCTTGTTGCTCTTCTCTGGACCCTCTCTAATTTCTCCACATCTTTCTTGAAATGCAGTGCCCAGAACTGGACACAATACTCCAGTTGAGGCCTAACCAGCGCAGAGTAAAGCGGAAGAATGACTTCTCGTGTCTTGTTTACAACACACCTGTTAATGCATCCCAGAATCATGTTTGCTTTTTTTGCAACAGTATCACACTGTTGACTCATATTAAGCTTGTGGTCTACTATGACCCCTAGATCTCTTTCTGCCATACTCCTTCCTAGACAGTCTCTTCCCATTCTGTATGTGTGAAACTGATTGTTCCTTCCTAGGTGGAGCACTTTGCATTTATCTTTATTGTACTTCATCCTGTTTACCTCAGACCATTTCTCCAATTTGTCCAGATCATTTTGAATTTTGACCCTGTCCTCCAAAGCAGTTGCAATCCCTCCCAGTTTGGTATCGTCCGCAAACTTAATAAGCGTACTTTCTATGCCAACATCTTAAATTGTTGATGAAGATATTGAACAGAACCGGTCCCAAAACAGACCCCTGCAGAACCCCACTTGTTATACCTTTCCAGCAGGATTGGGAGCCATTAACAACTACTCTCTGAGTATGGTTATCCAGCCAGTTATGCACCCACCTTATAGTAGCCCCATCTAAATTGTACTTTCCTAGTTTATCTATAAGAATATCATGAGAGACCGTATCAAATGCCTTACTAAAGTCTAGGTATATCACATCCACCGCTTCTCCCTTATCCACAAGGCTCGTTATCCTATCAAAGAACGCTATCAGATTAGTTTGACACGATTTGTTCTTTACAAATCCATGCTGGCTATTCCCTATCACCTTACCACCTTCCAAGTGTTTGCAGATGATTTCTTTGATTACCTGCTCCATTATCTTCCCTGGCACAGAAATTAAACTAACTGGTCTGTAGTTATCTGGGTTGTTTTTATTTCCCTTTTTTATAGATGGGCACTATATTTGCCCTTTTCCAGTCTTCTGGAATCTCCCCCGTCTCTCATGATTTCCCAAAGATAATAGCTGGAGGCTCAGATACCTCCTCTATTAACTCCTTGAGTATTCTAGGATGCATTTCATCAGGCCCTGGTGACTTGCAGGCATCTAACTTTTCTAAGTGATTTTTTACTTGCTCTTTTTTTATTTTATCTTCTAAACCTACCCTCTTCCCGTAAGCATTCACTATATTGGACATTCCTTCAGACTTCTCAGTGAAGACCGAAACAAAGAAGTCATTAAGCATCTCTGCCATTTCCAAGTCTCCCGTTACTGTTTCCCCCTCCTCACTGAGCAGTGGGCCTACCCTGTCCTTAGTCTTCCTCTTGCTTCTAATGTATTGATAAAAAGTCTTCTTGTTTCCCTTTATTCCCATAGCTAGTTTGAGTTCATTTTGTGCCTTTGCTTTTCTAATCTTGCCTCTGAATTCCTGTGTTATTTGCCTATATTCATCCTTCGTGATCTGACCTAGTTTCCATTTTTTATATGACGCCTTTTTATTTTGTAGGTCACGCAAGATCTCAAGGGTAAGCCAAGGTGGTCTTTTGCCACATTTTCTATCTTTCCTAACCATCGGAATAACTTGCTTTTGGGCCCTTAATAGCGTCCCTTTGAAAAACTGCCAACTTAGACTCTAGGACTGGAAGGGACCTCGAGAGGTCATCGAGTCCAGTCCCCTGCCCTCATGGCAGGACCAAATACTGTCTAGACCATCCCTAATAGACATTCATCTAACCTACTCTTAAATATCTCCAGAGATGGAGATTCCACAACTTCCCTAGGCAATCTATTCCAGTGTTTAACTACCCTGACAGTTAGGAACTAGGCATGTCAGGAGCAGGACCACAACAGACAGCGCTGTGGAGGTCCCAGATAACGCAGCAGCCCACAGGGCAACTGAAGGAGATGGCAGTAAGTTAGACAGCCTAAGTTATGCATGGGCCACTGCTCCTCGAGCAGCCCAAGATCCAGAAGACACAGAAGAGGCTTAAAGCCACTATAGCCCTGCCTTCCGCCTGCTGCGAGTTCTTTGTTGTTCAGCAGAGCAACACAGAATTTCAGTTTTAGCCCTTAGACTTTCTCGGATACATAACTGCAAGGCAGTGGATAATGCCAGCTCCAATGTCTTTTTCCTTCCACGTGGGCTTCAACCTAAATTTTTCATTATTCCTGAAATACAAGTTTTAATTAAAACCACCCTCCATTCAATGTGCTGCACTTCAGCTCTGTTGCAAATAACATATTAATTTCCCCTGACTCCAAGTAATCGTACTCTGTTTTATCCTGTTAACATCATGTCCTGGCAAACGCCAATGGGAAATAACAGGTGTTAGTGGGAGAAACAACTGAGGCAGCTTATTGGGAGTTGCAACAAACTTTGCTCCTTGTTATTTGTCCCACTTTTAATATTTTTTTATTCTTGAAAACACCCTCCCTCTCAAGTCCTGGCTTGTGCCTTATACACACAGTTCCCCACTGGGGTGATCCAGAGCCACACCACTCAGAATACTCCCCGCGCAATGGGGGGAAGAGAAGCACAACCATTACTACACTGTCAAAGGAGGCAACACATGTCCCCTTCTGGAACTGGCCATGACTGCCGGCACTGTGGAGGGAATGAGGCCAAGCTATGGATGCCTCTTTGCGACCCCTTCTGGGATGCCAAACCCCATGCAGTCCTCAAACTCTTTTGTGGGGGTTGCACCTGTCAACTATTGGGCACCTGCCAGCCAAAATCAGAACCATTAAAAGTAATCCCTTGGCCATTCAGTTAAACCTGGGGTCAAGCTTTTTTGACAGGTTCTTTGTGACTGTATCAGGTATCCTGGAGCATGTCTGCTCACTCTTTGCAAGAATGAAGCATGCGCTCCCCTTGCCAGACGTCAGATCCCCTATCTGAGGCATGCAAGGAGCAAGTGGAGCAGGAGTTGGCCTTGCCCTACCCTTCAAATTTGGGGAAGCTATTGATGTTGCTGGCTCTGGGCTCATGCTTGAGATTTGAAGAAGGGCACAGTGTTGGCCCAGCTCTTTTGATTCTCACTCCAATTAAAGTTAGTAGGAGTTTAGCATTGACTTAATGGAAGCAATGTTAAGACTTCTGCATACATAACTCCTTCTAATGACAGGGAGCTTGGGCAAAATTCCATCCAAAGTTCATATGGAAAGAAAAATACTCAGAATATTTGAAAATTGCCATCTTAGCCAACACACCAAGGATGGAACCGAGGGCCTCCAGAACTAAAAGCATGATCTACAACATGCATTAAAGCCGAGCTCTGTAGCTAAACTCAGAGCCCCTGCTAACTGGGCACTGAGACAGACCTCTAACACACACCCAGCAGTGGGTTACAAATATACTTGCCAAACAGACACTGAAGGTACAAGAAAGGGATCAGTGGGAAACATCAGCCATTCTCACTCTCTGAAAACTAAATTCATATTATTAAACAAGATTTTCAAGTCCCTGGCACTTCATTGTGGCACTAGTAATGTGTGACATTGGAAGAAGTCAACATCATTATAATCACTTAGCTGACTTTACCTATAACGTTTCTTTGGCCAAGGAGTAAGGACAGTGGCTTTTTCCTCATGTGTAGGAAGCAGCTGCTGTTCTTTCTTTGGAGAATGTGTTTGGAAAAAAACAATCACCCAAGCACCATACATGTGGCTTGCTATAATGTTCCATCTCACACTATTAATTCACAACCTAATAACCTTGAAATGAATAGTAACTACCGGGAATGGAACTTGTCCTTTAAGATATCAGAAGTGTAAAGAAATACATTGGTTGTGCAAGGATGAAAAAATAGCAGTCAGAGTGCATACTTAAGTACTATGGTAAATGAGGAGCTGTATGTATATACGTAATACACCTCTACCCCGATATAACGTGACCTGATATAACACAAATTCTGATATAATGTGGTAAAGTCAGGGCTGCCCAGAGGATTCAGGGGGTCTGGGGTCTTCGGCAGCGGGTCCCGGGGCAGAAGGCCCCCCCGCCATGGGTCTTCGGGGCACTTCGGCGGCAGGTCCCGGAGTGGAAGGACCCCCCGCCTCCGAATTGCCACCGAAGACCCAAAGCGGAAGAAGGTCCGGGGGCCCGGGCCCTGCGAGAGTTTTCCAGGCCCCCGGAGTGAGTGAAGGACCCTGCTCCAGGGGCCCCTTAAAACTCTCATGGGCCACTTTTTGACCCACTTGCCCCTCCCTCTGGGCGGCCCTGGGTAAAGCAGCGCTCCGGGGAGGGGCTGCACAATCCAGCGGATCAAAGCAAGTTCGATATAACATGGTTTCACCTATAATGCAGTAATATTTTCTGGCTCCCGAGGACAGCATTATATCGAGGCAGAAGTATAATGAACACAGATGCTGCTCAAGGAAATCTGCCACCTTAGGCAACACTTTTTGTGCTGCCCTCCATGCCACTCAAATCTGGCCTGGCCGCCCCTCTGTCATGACAGAGAGAGGCCAAATCTGACCTCGCCCATGGGGTTGCAGCACCACTGATCATGATGGAGGGGCGGCCAGGCCAAATCTGCAGTCGTAGGCAGCTGCCTAACTTCTTGATAGCCAGAGCAGCCTCTGAGTGAGTATTTTGTGAGCAAGATTGAGAGTTTGTAAGAATTTTGCACATCCCTTACATATTGCATGCTAAATCAGGGTTTGCACACGTCTGGCTCTCTGGTGTTTCTGTGTAGCACCTAATATCTCTGTCCTATATAACCACTGACAATCAACCTGACTCACCACTGTGTTACTGCTGGTTTAAGACTAAGACTAGGAGTCTAGCAACTGCAGCTACTCGAGGCAGAAATAATCATGGTTGTAGATGGGACTGTGTCTGGCCAGAGGATCGTCTGGGCATACCGGACATAATGCTGTTTTGGCTGCACCAATATGCTTATGTTTAGGGATCCTTAGAGCAAAGATATAGAATTTGACTCCAAATCATACCCTGTAGAACACATAAGAGCTAAAATATCATGGTGAAATCCTGGTTACAATGGAATCAATGGGGATCTCGTCATTGACGTCTGTTGAGCCAGGATTTCACCTCATGTTCCTATTGCACTACTACCTTAGTCTTGTTTTAATCAAGGTTATGACATCTGAGCCCTGTTTTATAGAGCTATGACTTAGGATCACATTCTGTACCATGCCTTTAAGTGACCTCAAGTGGGTGCACCTTGGTGCAGCAAAAGCAGCAGGGTGCACAATATATTTAGCCAACTGCAGGTCCATATACCTTTTGCCCTGTCTGTCCATGCTTGCTAGAGAGACCTTGCAGAGGGGTCTCTGCGAGTTTTAGAGGAATCAGAATTGGGCAAAAAGCTTTCATTCTTCACTCCCGCTGCTGTGTGCGAGTTTGCTATGTGCAGTGCCCTCTCCAAAATTTACCGGTCACAAGGTACAATGAAAGGATCAAGAGTACACGCACCCTACTGATTAGCTGGGTAGAATTCACATTTGTTGCAAATTAATACTGAGTTCAGCTGGGAATGATGATACTTCAGCCTTCTGTGGCATCTCTTAGATCTCCACAGCCACATGTGGCCAGACAGTATTATAGGGTTCTTGGGACCATATTTCACTGCACTATTCACTTTTCAAAAGTGCGGATCTTACAGGAGTCATCAGTGTCATTGTCTCTCCAAATGGACATATACAGGGATAGTCATTAAAAGTAAGCATTTAACAACCAATACGGCAGTATATTTGAGATAGCAAAGTACGTCCCCTATACTCTGAGTATGAAGTAACAGTGGTATCTCTTTTTCATACTATTGGTAATTTCTCCTCTATCTCGGTTCTTGTACTTTCAGTGTATGAATTATCAAAGTTTAACAAGTATCCAGGGTTCTAACATTTTTGTTGTTTCCTGTGTCAAACAACTACTTTTCAGTCTATTATGCCATTACTGTTAAAAAACATTGTTATTGCTTTGACTAGCTATCATATTATGAGATATCTCTATAGTCAACAGGGAACAACGGGCATTTGCCATAAGATATATTTTTATCCAGGATTCAGAATGCAGCCTAAGGGAAAACTATAAATTATTTCACATGGACGAGAAGCTGAACTCTGTGGCAGAGAAAGCACTTGTGTCCAATACAGCAATAGGATTCCCATCAGAAGGAACAGAGCCTTGTTTTCCATTAAGGGGACATAACATTTTCTCAGAGATCCATTAACCTTATTCCAGCCTAGTCATCTCCTGTCGCACAACGGTAGAAACAGGGTTGCTGAATGGCTTTGCCCAGTGTCCTAAAGCGATGACAAATCTAGGTAACCATTCTAACATTAAACAGTGATAATGATACAGCCAGTAGAAGAAAAATGAGAAGAAAAATTAAACAATCATAAAAATTGTAGGTCACCCCCAAGCAAATGGACACATTCTCATATTAGCAAACAAGAAGTAGTATCATTAATTCACATGAAAGACCCACTGAGCACTAGAGTTTATACAATTCTGATTTCAGGAGAGTAACAGCTCAGATTCACTTGCAACCTCAGCAGCATTCAGACTTACGGCTGAAAGGAAGCAATTAGCTTAGCCATGATGCTCATTGCCTGCCTCATTGGAATAAAAACATACAAATGAGCAGGATGTCACTGTTGATACCATTAACAAGTCATTCCCCGCCCCTCTTTAAACTGTCTGAATTTAAGGGGGATAAAATGACAACCCTGGAGACTGAACTCTTCTACCAAACAGGTAGAACCTGGATGGTAGCAGCAGAGAGGCCACAGAGGGTGGGGCGGGAGCAATGCTCCCCTCTGCTTCTGATACATTTGGTAAAATTGTGTTCCCTGGGTGGTAGTGCTACTGCAGCCCAAGGCAGCCCAGTGCCACACCTGTGGGTTTCCTCCTTCTGCCCATAGGGATTGGCAGCAGCAGAGCAACTATCGTTGCTGGCCAGTGGGGGTGCTGCTGCCTCTGGAGGGCCACCCACTTGCTGCCTGGGTTGGGAGGGGATGCTGGCTCTGGGGGAGCCATGGGGGAGGGGGGATACGAAGGAGCTGGCGTTGGAGGTGCTGCTTGCAGGGAGACAGCAGTGGTGGCTTGGGGAATGGCGTTGCCACTGCCAGGCCTTTTTCACTGCACAGCCTGCACAGGCCACACCGAGGAGCCTAGACTCTGCCACTATCTCCTAATAATGCCTGAGGCTGTGCAGGGCACGGCTCAACTGTTCAGTCCCAGGAATCTGGTCAGAGCAAAAGGCCCAGCCCTGGCACCAAGGGTGCTAAGTGGAGTGAGGTGATGGGACAGAAAAGCACCATGTCCACCCAGCAATTCAACTGCATGGCTCTGGGTGAGATCTGGTAAGGCCTGTCCCCCACAATCCTCCTTCACCCACCCGACTCCAAGCTCCTAACCCCTCCCTCTCCCAAGGGTGTCTACCACAATCTTTCCCTCTGTACCTGATACTATTTGGTAAAAATTTAAGAAACGATTGGCACATTTTTTAGACTTCCACCCCCCACCCACTTGAGGCCCCAAGTGGTACCCCTGGGTAGCAGTGTGCCTCAGCCACGACGAGGGGGAGTTCCTAATCCATGCTCATCCATTCCTTGGTCTCGCGGCCAAGACCATCACCAAGAGTGCCAATCAGTGCCAACTGTGGCCATGGCTACATTTACAGTTCTGCAGCGCTGGTAGTTACAGCTGTGTTCGTACAGCTGTGTAGGGCCAGCGCTGCAGTGTGGCCACACTGACAGCTACCAGCGCAGCAGTGTGACCACATTTGCAGCGCTGTTGGGAGTGGTGCATTGTAGGCAGCTATCCCAGCATTCAAGTGGCTGCAACGTGCTTTTCAAAAGAGGCGGGTGGGGTGGAATGTGACAGGGAGCATGGGGGAGACAGAGAGAATGGATTTTTGGAGCTGACACTGTTCTCAGCTCCCTGCCTTGCAAGTTCTAAGGACTGGAAGACACACAGTGCCTACCTTCAATCATTTAAAAAGTTCTGACCCCTTCCCGCACCCCTCTCTAATTATGCACTCCTAAATAGCCATCAGACCAGATAAGCATCTGCTCAACATGGACTTCCCTCTCCCCCTCTGCCATGTGAGCGTGCTGTTTCTCTCTTCAAGCAAACAGCTGTGAACATTCCAAAGTAATTCCCCTGCCTGCCTCCGCTCGCTCAGCAAACAGGAGCTGTGTTTGTTTTTTAAATAAGCAGTTTGGCTGAACTCCGAGCTCCCCCTTTCTTCTGGTTGGTTGTGGACAGGAATTCTGGGATACCTCCTTATACCCCGGAGGTCAATAAAAGCGCTGGTGGGGTCCACACTTGTTGACCAGCGCTGCATCACCAGTGCTGGAATCGCTACACCCGAGGCTCGACCGGGTGTACAGCCAGCGCTGCAACCAGGGAGTTGCAGCACTGGCTGTGCTTTGCAAGTGTGGCCACATCCTAAGTTGCAGCGCTGTAACCCCCTCACCAGTGCTGCAACTCTCTAGTGTAGCCATGGCCTCAGTTGTAGTTTCTTGTTACGTGGTTTAGCATTGGTATGGGAACACAACATTTATTTCAAATTGACCATCTATTGGATAGTATCAACTTCCAGTCACTAACAACTTTGGTTAGATTCAAAGTGGTGATCTAGAGGTGAAAGACTCTAAATCTTATATCTACTTTCGGAGCCATCCAATCCCGGTGAATTATGCCCCATGTTTACTTGAAATTAATTGTGCTGCTCTATCAACATGGGTGCACTTTTTCTATAAATAACAAAAACAAATAACAAAAAAGAGCATTACTTAATCTTTGTCTGAGTCCTTCCTGAAAAGCCCCCCATGGTGCTTCTCAGGTAATCTCTTTGAATCATGAATCAGAGAGAGAACTCAACTTCTGAAATGCCACCATGACAAGAGATTCTAGATATCTAAAGAGAAGAGCCTATTGTTCCCTATTCTAAAGAGAGGAGGCTATTGTCCCCTATTTATAGCTTCAGGCTGTAGGGCAATTTGACAAAAGGGAAATGATTATGTAAAAGTTTCTCTGCCTCAGCTGTTGTTCTTCTTGAAAGGAGAGGGTTTGAGCACCCTGTTTCTCTTACTTGCTTGCAATTACTACCACACAACACATGCATTGTTCGATACTAAATCCTGGTACACAGCTTTATATATCTTTGGTGTACATGTGTATGAGCCATAAGCTCATTTCCATTCTTCAGAACTTCCTGAAACTGGGCTCCAATTTTCAAGTTTAAGCAAAACCATGTTCAGTGTTTGAATATGACAATACGAGAAATACACATTCCCTATTATAAAACAGATGATCAACCACTCTTTCTGAGTAGCTGTACTGCTGAAGTGACTATGGATAGAAGTAGAAACTCAACAGGAAAATTGCCCTCAATGTGAAGCTGTGTCTTTGCATGTTCCAGTGAACATAGAGTTTGATTTAACTGAGGCTACATCTACACTGGCAATTGAACAAAACTTCTGTCTTTCAGAGGTGTTAAAAAACAACAACTTTGAAAGACAAAAGTTTTGACAGTGACAAGTGCTAGTGTGAACAGCGCTTTGTTGGCAGGAGCGCTCCCCTGTCAACAATGCTAATGCCACTCCTTGGGGGTGGAAGTTTTTGGTCAGCAGGAGAGCCGACAAACAGCGGCTACACAGCGCAGCTTTTAGCAGCTCAGCTGTAGTGAGACAGCCATGTCTCTAAAAGCGGTGTAGTAAAGACATAGCCTGAGAGGCACCACTAGCTCTGCCTTAGCTAAGGGGGGCCTGCCCATATTTTCCTTATAAATCCCACTTGCAGAGGTTTATCACTTGACTGTCACAGGGCAAACTGTCTCTTTAATAAGGGTTCAAGCCCCAGCTTTGACCTATGCCTTGCTTCCTCCTGGTCAAGAGAATTGTAGGGCTTTTACCCTCTGGAGCAAATGTGATTGCATTGTACAGCAAAGCCTGCTGGGAAAGGGGGCAGGACTACAAGAAGAGCTCACTTCTGCTCAGAAAAAAAATCTGGGAAAGGAGAGTATACCTAGCAAGCTACTGCCAAATGACCACAGCCTGCACAAGACCAGCATTAGTTCGCGATAGAGAAAGAGCTATGTTGCTTACCTGTCCCCATCCGCATGTGTGGCTGTGCCTCAGGTTACCCACCAGTACAAGAGGTTTTTTTGTGTTTTTTTTTTGCTTTTGCTGTTGATTCAATGCTTTTGGCCTTCCAGCCAAGGCAAGAGTCCTCCTCTTTCAGAGTAACAAAATGTCCAGAAGTAAGCAAACCCCCCCGATTTTCCACCTTCCCCAGCCAACCTCCCAGTCTTTAAGAAAGCCCTTCCCTTTGCTTGCAGGTGTTTCCAAAGACCTTTTTCCCCTTGCTGATGGTTCTTCACTCTGTCTAGTCTAAAATTCCTGTGCACTTTTACCCCTTAGCAGCAGGGGTTTCCAAGAACAGGGGTCTCCACCCCATCTTGAGCTGGCCCCACAGGGGCTAGGCCTGTGCTCTTAGCTATGAAGGAGCTGAGTGTTCTCAACCAAGCCCCAACCAACTTCACTGTTTCTCAGTATTCTTTCTGCAATGCCCATCTTTTCTAGGCCTTCCCCTAGGTTTCTTTAACACAGTCCTTCCAGGCTTACTTTTAGAGCCCTTTGGCACAGGCCTCCCCGCTGCCTATCCTGGTTCTCTCTCTGCAGGTAACCACTATTGATCTTGTACTGCTCCTGGTCACCAGCTCATCTCCGCTCCTCTCCCCTCCGCTGCTCTATTTCCCTTAGTCACTTTCCAAGAAAGCATGAGGAAGCTCTTTGTATAGACCTGCTCCTTTCCCAGCAAGCCTTGTTAGCCTGTAATCATATGCTTAGTCTGGGGACTACAAACCCCAGGATTCTCTTGGCTTGGGAGAAAGCAAGTCACAGATCAGAGCCAGCACCGAAACTCTCTTAAAGCACCATCTCATTCTGTGAAATTGCTCAATCTATAGACTTAGCCCACAAGCCCCAATCTCTGGACCAAAAATATTTTCTCTCACTTAATTTGCTTTAAAGTGGCTCTATCATTTTTATGTTATTTAGTCAGTATCAAAACCAGACATTTTCTGATTTTAAACACTTTTTTTACACCAATATATCTTTCAACATGCTTAACTCATGCTATGGGTCTATTTATAGTCTGGCTTTGAAAAACAGGCACTCATTGTAAATGTCTATCTTTCTGAAAAGCACTATGGCACAAATTTGGGAGTGTGGTACATTTAGTGTCTGCTCCTGTTTCAGAACCTAACAGTCAAGGAAATTTCATTACTTTCTAGCATATCAGAGCCCTAGGTGCAACACCCAAGTGTCTACCAAACACAGCGATACAGAGCAACCATAAAATATGAACAGGAGTACTTGTGGCACCTTAGAGACTAACAAATTTATTTCAGCATAAGCTTTCATGAGCTACAGCTCACTTCATCCGAAGAAGTGAGCTGTAGCTCACGAAAGCTTATGCTGAAATAAATTTGTTAGTCTCTAAGGTGCCACAAGTACTCCTGTTCTTTTTGCGGATACAGACTAACACGGCTGCTACTCTGAAACCTGACATAAAATATGAGTAATAATCATGAAGCTTTATGAATGGATTTGTAAAATATAGAACAAGTTAAACATTGGATTAATTCTATAGGTGTAGGTGGTCTATTCTTAATCTCTGTGCTCAGAACAGTTACCTTCTTTCTTTTCATTCTTTTGACATGGACACAGGTAAACTCAGTCAGTCAGTCAGGCTCTAAATTAGATTTCTCTCTAGAGTATTATAATGAAATGTTTCCCATATACATTACCCTGCAGTGCTTCTACCAACGAAATCCAGGAAAGAAAAGAGGTGAGTAAAGGAAGCAATGAGTGAATAAAATATGTCAAGAAAAGGGAGAAGAGAAGTTTTTGACTGAACATTGATTTGAGCAGCTGCAATGTTCTGGCAAGTCAATGCCAAATTTGCAAATCCAGCAAGAATATTCCAACAGTCTCACTGCACATATTTCATATCAAGTTAGTTTGCAAAAATCAATGTGAATTTTGTCATTGATGTCAATGGATGCAAGATCATACCTCTGGAGTCTGCGTGCACGTTCACTATTTGAAGATATCTCCATTTATTTGCTCCAATTTAGCATACACCACTGTATTATTTCATTGGTGACAACAAAGATGATACTGAAGGTTTGTGTGACATTCTATACCTTGGGGGAGCGTGCTGTAGCCTCCATATTGCTCATTTTTATATAATTGTGATCTTACATATAAAGCATGGCTTGTAAGGTATCAGGGAAAGGTTATGATCTCTTGAAAGTCATTTCTCTATCCCCATATATGTATATCATGAATGCATATGAAGTTATGAGAATTGTGTTGTATGGTTGTCACTAAAACATGCTGTAAACTGGGGGAATCAGCCAGATATTAGCTCCCCAAAGGCAACAGCAAGGAAAGTAACCAATGCCCTTGTGGGGTGTCAAACAATCCATCAACAACCATTGTCCAGCAAGGGAGCTACAATGCAATGACTCACCTGCATGAGGCCACACCAGGAGAATTGCTCAACCTGGTTTGGAGAGACTCAGTAATTCTGAACTGATTCTGAAGGGAGTGGGCAGAGACATTTGCCACGCTCTTCCTCTCTCTTCCACCTACACCTACAGACACCATCACTTCCAAGCGACTGAAGTGCTGATCAAAGGGGAGAGCCTGGCTGAAGAGAAGCCAGCCTGTGGTGAGAAGCATCTAAGTTTGTAAGGAGACTGAAAGTGTTAAAATCAGCTTAGAATTGTTTTGTTTTTATTTCATTCGACCAAATCTGACTTATTATGCTTTGGCTTATAATCACTTAAAATCTAGTGTCATAGTTAATCTGTTTGTGTATTCTACCTGAAGCAGTACGTTTGGTTTGAAGCATGTAAGAAACTTCCCTTGGGAGAACAAGTCTGGTATATATCAATTTCTTTGTTAAATTGATGAACTCGATACGCTTGCAGCATCCAGCGGGCATAACTGGACACTGCAAGATGGAGGTTCCTAGGGTTGTGTCTGGGACCAGAGACATTGGCTAGCGTCATTTGCTTTCAAGTAGCTGGGAGCAGCTTACACACCAGAGGCTGTGCGTGAACAGCCCAGGAGTGCGGGTTCTCACAGCAAAGCAGAGTAAGGCTGGCTTCCAGAGTCAAGAATTGGAGTGGCCTAGCAGATCAACTGTCTAGATAAGACCAGAGTGAATGTCACAGTTTGACAAAAAGTGTTGTCCATTACTTTTTCATCAAACACATTGCCTTCCCTTCAGGTCATCTTCCAATTGCTGCAAACCTTTATGCTTGCCTTCAGACTATCATATTCTTTCAATCACCAGAAATCCCAACACAGTTTTAAATTAATAATAGGCCACATTAAAAATCCAAAAACTATCCCTATGATTAATAGTAAAAACAAACTGATAGTGTAAGTATCCATATACAGTGAAGAGACTAATTTGTTATATTTGTTTGATTAGTGAGAATGTCAGTCATGAGTAGCCTCTTGAGCACAGATACCATGAGAGAAATCAGCTATTCTGATGGAGGTATGTGTGGGGAGTGTATACATGAACTCATCCATCCCTCTATTATAGAAAACCATATAGCTGACAGTTACCTATTCTCAGGCTATCAGACACTTTAATGATGGCATACATTGTTAAAGAATAACCTATGCACCATTTTATTTGTTTTTCAGAGATACAGTGTTCAAGAGATTAACATAGAGGGCACATTATATAATGATATCATTAAACATGTTTTGACATAAAAGGTTGAATAGCAACAGTAGAAAATTCTATGTCAAAATGAGCAAATATTTATTACCTGCAACCATAATTTCAGAAAGCCAATGTGCGCATTATGCCAGCAAGGTCTTTCTTTATGCAAATACTTTTAACCTTGTAATTATAGAAATCTGCAGTAACTACTGCATCAGAATCTTGTGTGTGCAGGAGAGAGTGCATGTAATATACAAGAACAAGTAACGTTCAAATCCTGCTGTAATTGTTAACATCGTTGGACCCAGCAATGGTGAATTATGTCTTAATTTTAAGGAATAATTGTCATCTCATTTTTCTGCCTCATGCTAAACTTAATGTTGGTCTTTGCCTCTTAATGTTTACAGAACATTGAGAACATATTTCATACACATAATCCTCACCAGCAGTATACTGCCTTTTTGTTCAGTATCTATTATATACAAAAGAGATGCTGAATACTCATACTAAGGAACCAAATGGCAGCAGCTTCACTTAAATCCATGCACAGTACCCTGCACAACTGAATGATTAAATGCTATTTGCTTTTTAAGGATGAATGAATGGATAGAAAAATAGATTGGATAACTCATTGGCACTTTAATGTATCAATAAAGGTGAAAGGAAACTCATAAATCATGCATTTCAAGCAGTTCCCCTCTGCCCCCCCCCAATGGAATGTTTGAGAACATAAAACATGCAGTGATGAGGTGCAGGTCATTTTGTACAAAGAACAACATCAAAACTGCATAAAAAAGCATTTTACTGCAGACCCATATTGTAAATTTATTGCAACATTGAAAAAGGTTGCCATTCTTGGACCTACCCGTTAGACAGTCTGACAGTACCATGCAAACCATCGACAATAAGCCCTGTGCTGGAATTTCGAAGCTGTTAAGAAGTCTCTCAGAGGGCTGAGAAAATGAAGAGCTAAACAATGGCCTCCCAAATTATTATAATAGGAATTGTTTTGATTTCAGGTAGCAATGAATAGAAAGGGAACTGATAAGAGCATGTCCTTTCCTTAAGAAGACTAATTTAAAGCATGAGAAAATGAGGGATTTTGCAAATTTATAAACAACAACAACAAAATTAGAAATAGTTTTAATTGTGACACAGCAAGTTTGTGTGTCAGTCTATTAATGTATGAAACAAATGAAAGGTGAACATGTCAACTGTAATTAATAGACTGTTTTTCCTATTCCAGCATTAGTTTGGACATTGGAAAGGAAATCAAAGAACTGTACATTTTCAGAAGTAAGTCTGCTCCAGTGTGCATGATTAATTATGCATGAACCCATTTCTCTGAAGCCTCCTTCACTAAATCTTTGGTGGAAAATGCAGTTTATTAGGCATGTGGTTTGGTTATTTGTGTGCATACATACTGCACTATTGGCCAATATGCAAGATGATTTAAAGTGTGAAGGAAAATTTAGGGGGCGTTAGGACTCTGGTCAAGCTTACAGGCCTAAAGAGTTGACCAAGCCTGTTTTTATATGGAAAATCCCCAAAGCAGAACAATGGCTTCATGTGTATAAAGGGCATGAGGGGACAGAATAAAAAAGTCCCCAAGTAGCATAATTTGTAATAGCCCAAGTTTAGGAAACATATAACCTCAATAGCACTGTTAGAAAAGTCAAACTGCAAACGAACCAGACTGTGAATAATAAGAAGGGTGATTGTTCTTTTTGTTTTTGACCTGTATTAAGTTTGCAATGTATTCCAAGGTAATTAATATGGAAGTATGTGTAATTTGTCTGTGGTTTTAAGCTTTAAAAAGCTTGTGTGTTCTTTGAATCAGGGGGCAGCTACTGAGCTGTTACCCCCCTGCGCTTGTATCAATAAAGGAGTCTCAGGCTGATCTGATCCAAACTCAACGTGTGGTCAATTTTCCACAACAAAAGTTTGGCATATTACAAAGATTTACTGTTGAGTAAAATGTTTTAATGTTTCAACAAACAATGCTGCTGACTAGTTTTGCAAGTAGCATTGCCTTTATTCGCTGTCCTTTAACCTTTAGCTTTGTAGTCCTCACTCAGGCAAACCTGCATTGACTTCCCATCTTGCAAAAACTTACACATGCGAGTAGTTATCTGCATGTGAATAGTACAAGTGATCCAGTGGGACTTTGTGTGCATGTAAAGTTACTCACATGCATCAGTGTTTGAAAGATGAAAGGTATTTTAGCACAGAAAAAGGATTTTAATACTGTTCAGTGCGGTTAAATTGTGAGGAAAAATATTCACTAGAGTGGCAAGAAATTTTAAAAGTAAAAGGCCAAGTTAATGGGACCTGTGAACTTCCAAGCTCTTATGCAATACACGTCAAATCAATTGCTGATCTGAAGGTGCTTGCGTTCAAGAGGGCAACTACAGAATCTTTGGATTATGACCACTGCATTAGAACTAACTACAAATAAAATCTTACCAAATAAATCAAATTACCCATAACATTTCCTCCTCATGCTCCATGGCAGAATTATCCCATAAATTAGTAAATGGTAATGCATGCAACAAAAAGATGCCATATCACTATACATAAACATCTGCCTTCCTCATGCAAAATGCCTAAAAAAAAGGTGACAATAACTTTTTCTAACAGCATAATTTTACATTAGCTCAGTCACTGAATCTCTTATGCCAAATTCCAGAATTCTGTGAGTAAGAGGATATTCTAAAACTTTTGAAAGATTTCTGGCATAAATATTCCAAAGCCCAGCGCTGCTAATTTGTTTTCTAAGAACTAAACTACAGAGGCTTATTCCTTGCTGTGGTTCCTTGTTCTTCTGAAAATGGAGGAGAATAGACCGGTTTTTGGAGGCGGTCCCACCAATATTGGGGCTTGATTCTTGTGGGTAATTATTATCTAGGGGAAGGAAAGAAAAAAAAACAGTTATCCCTTTAGCTAACTGAACTTCTTTATCAAATTTTTACAAATATCCAAAGTGACTGAACTACTTCAAATCTTAAAATGTAGCTTCTGAACCTTCAGATGACCAAGGATTGAAAGGTCGATATGGAAATACATTTTGTTACAACTGACATTTGCTTATATTATAAACTAATTAATTTACAGTAATAGTTACAACACATAAATTGTAATTATACAGGCAATCCATATTATTAATCATATATAATAAGAACATGGCAATATGCTCATTTACTACAGGAGCATAAGATTTATAAGCTGCCCTTTTATCACTGCTTATCACTTGAATATTTTGCGTAGCCACATGGTAAAAAGGAATTCAAAAGTAGGAAAGGACACATTGTATGTTGGTGACACCATGCTAGTTTCCCATTATTAAGACATACACTGTATCATAGCATGCCTTATTTATCCCCCTAATCAGATTGTTCTTCTCTTTTAACACGAGCCATGATACTTAATTTAAAAATAACCATTAGGAATGAAAGTCAAAAGTTAACCCAGAGAAAAAGGTCAAAAATGATGAACTAGCCCATTCTAATTTGTTAATTAATTGGTAATAGAACAGAATCAAATATTGAAAAGCCTGTTTAAAACACTTGAAAGACTGCTCTAAAGCCACTCATTTTGATTTCTTTGATATAAAACTACGAATCACCTTAAATGAGACAACCTTAAAGTATATTATGTCTGCAATTTTCTCTAATTCAAGTCTAAATTAGAGAGGACATTTTATGAATGTATGCTATGCTCAAAGCTAATTGAAAGCAATTATCAAAGTGGCATTTTGTCTGTGACTTTAAGATACATTGTAAGATAATAAATGATTCTCATTATGTAATAAAAAGGTCACATCTTGCCTTTGGGCTAGTGACACTAAGAGTTTTTCAAAAGCAATCTGAGACGTTTTCTTTAGTGAACTACAACTAATACAAGAACCATCACTTATTAAATATCAGTTGTCACCTGCATAGTATCCACATCAGAAATGGGTATTTCTTTCAAAAGAAACACCGCCTCATTAAAAACTGCAAAAAACCTCTCTCTTAAAGTGCATACCTGACATTTTCAAGGTAAAATGAATATTCTTCACTTGTCATTCACTAATAGTAATGAAACAAAAATGTACATCATGTGGAGAGGCTCATTAAAATATAGAACAATCCTTTTCTTGGGGATGGATATTTACTTTACAATCTAAGGAGACAGAAACATAAAAATCTCATCAGGATGAGGGGGTTTATTTAACTCTATGGGAATTTTTGCTTACTCTTCACATGTTCATTGCACTGCAACCTAATATGTAACTTTAGTATGTTATTGTTTGTTAGCATGAAATTTAGTGTATGATTCTCTTTTCTTCACAGTCAACCTAGTTTCAGGCACCAGTCTGGGGACCAGATCAGCCTAGCTCCATTGATGCCAGCCGATGACCTGGCCCTGTGAATTTATCTCATGGGTTGCTGTCACTCATACATCAGATGTAGGTGTTATGTTTGGGCACAGGGGTGGTGGGATAGCCTCTTTTAGGAACATGCACTGCATCTGAGATCCAAATCTTCTTGACTTTCATGGAATGCAGCAAATGCTATTTTCTCATGCTTTCTTGGAGACGGTGGGTTTAACGTGAAGTGAAAGCACTGAGTGGAGAAACCATTTAGCTCTGTTGCATTGGGAGAACTTAATATGACCATTGGGTCAATGTGAATGTTTTTGTGATTATTTTTACAAAGCAATGTACGTGGACTGATTATCGGAAAATTAAAGAAAAATATTTCTAAAAGATGCAAAGTTAAGTTGCAGCTGCAGGAAAAACATGAGAAAATGCTTCTGCTTGGAAAACTTTATATTTTAAGAAAAACACAAAACAAGCAGAAAACAAAGCTCCAACCAAACAGAAACTGTAAGCAGCCAAAAGTACCAGTAGTTTATGATGCATTTGATGAAAGGTCAGTATATAACACTATGGGTAAAATTCTGGCTCCACTGAAATCACTGGCAAAACTCCCACTCACTTCAGTGGAACCAGGATTTCATCCTGTAAGTTTGCAGTCCTAATTCAGAAGTTTTACAGGGCTGAAACATCAACAAATGGCTCCAGGGAAAATGTAGCATTAGAAATTTTAAAATAATTTTTGCAGCCCTGAGAAGTGCAGCTAATGATATACTTGCTAAAAGGAAAACCATACCCAATTTAAAGAAGAGCATAACTCTTAAAATTAGAGATAGTAATTGCTCCATATTTGAAGACAGTAATGTTTGCTAATAAATGAGAAGTCTGAGTCTGTCATATTAAACATGTTTATAGATACATAAATAAAACATAAAATGGGCATTTGTGTTTTTCAGGAGCACGTCAGAGCTTCAAAATCTGCCTTGAAGCCACAGTAACACAAAGCATCCAGTAAATTAAATGCACTAGGGAGCAATAAGTTTAATGTATAACTGTGTTTCTTAGATCAAATAGTTTTCCTTTGATGTTATTGATTTCTACAATGTGTGCTTGTTATATGTGTGTTCCTAACATCATAGTACACTTAAATAAGAGGTCATCATTGCCCTTCCAATGAAAACAGAATGTGGTGTTATAAATACAGGAATTAATCAAGACACTAATTAATAAGAAACTATCGATGATACTCCCAGCTTATGTTAAAATATTTGGATTAACAGTCAACTCTACACCTTAGAGGATACAAAGTTAAATTCAAATATGAACATAGTGAGACATGTACGTGGGTAACAGATGGCCACTTGGCTCCACACTTTCAGCAAGGAGGTTTACAGGATTATCCCGAAGGGTATGTCTACACTATGGGATTATTTCGATTTTACAGAAACTGGTATTTGGAAACAGATTGTATAAAGTCGAGTGCATGCGGCCACACTAAGCACATTAATTTGGCAGTGTGCGTCCACGTACTGAGGCTAGCATCGATTTCCAGAGCGTTGCCCTGTGGGTAGCTATCACATAGCTATCCCATAGTTCCCGCAGTCTCCCCCGCCCATTGGAATTCTGGATTGAGATTAGATTGCATAGTCGGGCAAAAACAGTGTCGTGGGTGATTCTGGGTAAATGTCGTCAGTCAATCCTCCCTCCATGAAAGCAACGGCAGACATTTTGCGCCCTTTTCCCTGGATTGCCCTGGCAGATGCCATAGTATGGCAACCATGGAGCCCATTCAGACTTTTTTTACTGTCACCGTATGTCTACTGGATGCTGCTGACAGACGCGGTTCTGCAGTGCTACACAGCAGCATTCACTTGCCTTCGAAGTTAGCAGAGATGGTTACTAGTCATATTATACTGTCTGCTGCTTTGCAAATTGGCAATGACGGTTACCAGTCATATTGTACCATCTGCTGCTGTCATGGGTGCTCCTGGCTGGTCTCAGTGAGGTCAGCTGGGGGCGCATGGACAAAAATGGGAATGATTCCACAGGTCATTCCCTTCTTTAAGTTTTGTCTAAAGGTAGAGTCAGTCCTGCCTAGAATATCAGGCAAGCCTACTAAAGAACCAGAGAGAGGCAAACGGCCGCTCCGGATCAGAGCCTCAGACATCCCGCTGAAATGATGAGCTGCATGCCATTCTAGGGGGTGCCCCTGCAACAATCCCACCCATTGCTTCCCTCGTCCCCCACCCCTCCTGGGTTACCGTGGCAGTTATCCCCCCATTTGTGTGATGAAGTAATAAAGAATGCATGAATAAGAAACTGTCTTTATTGCATCTGCAATCAGAGATAAAAGGCGGGGGGAGGCAGCCTCCAGCTGCTACGATATTCCAGGCAGGACTGAATCTCCATTAGACAAAGCTTAAAGAAGGGAATGACCGGGAGTCATTCCCATTTTTGCCCAGGTGCCCCCAGCCGACCTCACTGAGGCCAGCCAGGAGCAATCACAGGATGATGACGATGCTGGCTATCAATCGTATTGCACCATCTGCCATCAGGAAGGGATGGGGAGGGGATGCTGCTGTTTAGCGCTGCAGCACCGCGTCTGCCAGCAGCATCCAGTAGACATATGGTGACATTGAAAAAAGGCAAGAAACTATTTTTTTCCCTTTTATTTCATAGGGGTGGAGGTGGGAGGGTGCTGACAACATATACCCTGAACCACCCGCAACAATGTTTTTGACCCTTCAGGCTTTGGGAGCTCAGTCAAGAATGCAAATGATTTTCGGAGAGTGCAGGAACTATGGGATAGCTGGAGTCCTCAGTTCCCCCTCCCTCCCTCTCTCCCTCCGTAAGCGTCCATTTGATTCTTTGGCTTCCTGTTACGCTTGTCTCAGCTCCTTAAGTTTCACGCAGCACTGTGTTGAGTCCCTGCCGTGGCCTCTGTCTATCATAGCCTTGGAGATTTTTTCAAATGCTTTGGCATTTCGTCTATTGGAATGGAGTTCTGATAAAACAGATTCATCTCCCCGTACAGAGATCAGATTCAGTATCTCCCGTACAGTCCATGCTGGAGCTCGTTTTTGATTCTCGGATTGCATAATCACCCGTGCTAATCGGCGCTCCACGCTGGGCAAACAGGAAATGAAATTCAAAGGTTCGCAGGGCTTTTCTTGTCTACCTGGCCAGTGCATCCGAGTCCAGATTGCTGTCCAGAGCGGCAAGGCCGTCCTTAGGCATAGGCAGAATAGGCAGCCGCGTAGGGCCTCATTCTCCCTGGGGGCACCACGCTGCAGGCAGCCCAGACAGTGTAGAAGCAGGGCTGCTAGGTCCTAGAGAGAGCCGAATGCAGCACAGTCTGAGGAATGGGATTGGCTGCTGGAGTCTCTGGGAAGGGGAGGGGGTAGGGATTGGGAAAGGAGCTCACCACCTCCCCTCCGCCCCACGGAGCACCCCCTCCTTTCTCCTTCCTCCCCAGGAGCACCCCTCTCTCTCTCCTCCCTCCACTCCGTCAGGGCTGCATTGGGTGAGGTGCTGGGGGAGGAGGGGAGGCTGGCTGCGTGCTGAGGAATGAAAGTGAAAGTAACTCACTTCCTCCGCAGGCAGCCAGAATTGGAATGTCACACAGGGCTTGGCTGGGGTTAGCCAGATGTGTGAAAAATCAGGATAGGGGATTGGGATAGGGTGAGCAGATATCCCTATTTTATAGGGACAGTCCCAATTTTGGGGTCTTTTTCTTATATAGGCTCCTTTTACCCCCCCACCCCCACCCATCCCTGTCCTGATTTTACACACTTTCTGTCTGGTCACTCTAGGTGGGGTAATTGGTGCCTATATAAGACAAAGCCCCAAATATCGGGGCTGGCCCTATAAAATCAGGACATCTGGATCTGGCCACCCTAGCTGGGGAGCGCCTCTCCCCCGGGCTGGCAGCTGCCAGCGATCCATCTCATCCGGGGGGAGCTGCACAGGGCAGGATGAGTTGCTGTGGCTCCATGGGTGCCCCATCCCTGAGATCAGATGCTGGCCTAACTTCACCATGGTCTGTTGGGCTGGTGGCGGTGCCCATTGGCGTGTGATTGGACCTGAGGGTTTGCTGCTGCTGTTGCCACTCTGCACTCCAAGAGGTGGATTTTGGGGTCCTGCAGTTTTCCACCTATCTCCTCCTCTACTGCAGCTGTTGGACCAGCAAGCTGGGGGGTGAGCCAAGCATGAAAGCAGTACCGTGTTGCCATTTAGATTGTCATTTAACAACTTTGTTTGCCAAAAATTCTTGCTAACAATCCTGAATCCAATTTCAATATATATTTTTTTAAATTGATATCTTAGCCAAAAACAGAAAATTAAGTTGTTGACAATTATTAGTGACAGGTTTGGTTTGAGGCAGGGAGTGGGTCAGTTTTCATCAGAGAAACAAAAAATGTTGACTGACTTTCCTATAGCCTGTTACTCCTGATAAGAGCCCTCCAACAACTGTAATATGCTGATCTCCTTACTAGTGTATAAAGCAGGGGTCGGCAACCTACGGCACACGTGTCAAAGGTGGCAGGTGAGCTGATTTTTGATGGTATGCAGCAGCAGGCTGAGCGGCTCAGCCCATCACTGCTCTGGGGTTCCGGCTGCTGCCCTATTGCCAGCTGGAATACCAACCATCGGCCCCACTCAGCACCTACTGCTGGCCTGGGGACCCCCAAGGAACCCCAGGCTGGCAGTGGGCTGAGCAGGCCAATTGAACCACTCAACCTGCTGTCAGCCTGGGGTTCCATTCACTCAGCCGGCAGCGGGCTGAGTGGGCTGGTGGCGGGCTGAGCAGGGCCGGTGGGAGGTTGAGTGGCTCAGTCTGCTGCCAGTCTGGGGTGCCAGCAGCACTCAGTCTACTGCTACTCCAGGGTTCTGGCTGCCGGCCCCTTGCCAGTCAGGAGCTCAGCCGCCAGCCCCACTCTTCCTCCTGCCAGCCTGGGTGAACAGAATCCCAGGCTGGTAGCGGGCTGAGGCGGGGTTGGCGGCCGGGATCCTGGCTGGCAGGAGTTGGTGGTCAGAACCCCAGACCAGCAGCGGGCTGAGCAGGGCCTGGGATCCTTGTCTAGGGTTCCAGCCACCAGCCCGCTGCCGGTTTGGGGTTTCTATTACTCAGCTGGCAGTGGCCTGAGCAGGACCGGTGGCCAAGACCTCAGATAATAACAATAATTTATTTATATAATATAGACATAGAGAGAAACCTTCTACAAATGTATTAAAATTAAAATGTATTACTGGCACGAGAAACCTTAAATTACAGTGAACTTGGCACACCACTTCTGAAAGGTTGCCGACCCGACCCTGGTATAGAGTGACCATATGTTGTACTAAGATTCTCCTGCTTTTTTTTTCCCCTGTGAGTCAGTATAACTTTTGCCAGCCCAGAAGTTGGGCAGCCAATGTTTTACGTTTTCACAATGTTTTCTCCAACTTTCATAAAGTAAATACATAGTTAATATGAGTTTAAAAGGCCAGGGACACTTCTTTATGAAGAATCTGTACAGCAGATCATGCTCATAGACGATCCAGAAAAGAAATTTGAGGTTGAATTTTTTAATGTTGTGATGGATAAAGCAGTATCTGCTGTTGATGAAAGGTTTAATACCTTGCAAGTACACCATGAACGGTTTGGATTTTTGTATGACATAACTAAATTCAACGAAATAGGAAAACAAGAGCAACTAATGACAAAGTGGAAGAATCTAGAGAGCCTCCTGAAGCACGGTGATAGTTTTGATTTAAATGGACTTGAACTGTACGAAGAATTGAGTACACTGTCATCAATGTTGCCACATGCAAAATCAGTGATGGACATTGTACAGTTTATTCATACCCGCAAACTTGTTAACATATATCCTAATGTGTACATTGCCACTCATATTCTACTGACAATTCCTGTAACAGTAGCATCAGGAGAACGGAGTTTCTCAAAACTAAAGCTCATTAAAAACGATCTCCGCTCTACAATGAGTCAGGAACGCTTGACTGGTCTTGCTATTCTTGCGATCGAACAAGACACGACTTTGTCTTTGTCATACGATGACATTATTACTGATTTTGCAGCCAAAAAAGCCAGAAAGATTGCTTTTAATTAAAAACAAATCTTTGTTTCAATACCTCTTCATATAAATTTCCAATAAAATTTTGATAAATTAAAAAAAAATTATTTGCATCATTCTGTCATATCAGAATTTTTTCTATAGTGCTGCTTCTTTAGTGCTAGTCCATCAACATTACAGTGTGCTTAATTAAGTTAAACTGGTTTTAATAATGTGAATGTGGCAAGTTTTCCAATACTATAAGCTTATGTTTGTGTTGCTAAAAGCAGATCAGGCACAGGGGCACTAGTTTAATAATCTCGCCTAGGGCACCATAAATCCTAAGGCCGGCCCTGCAGAGCGGTCACAATGGTGCACTGTCGAATTGCGGCCACACTAACCCTAATCCGAAATGGCAATACCGATTTCAGCACTACTCCCCTCATCGGGGAGGATTACAGATACCGGTATTAAGAGGCCTTTATATCAATATAAAGGGCTTCGTTGTGTGGACGGGTGCAGGGTTAATGTGATTTAACACTGCTAAATTCAGTATAAACTCGTAGTGTAGACTAGGCCACAGACTAGGGATTTGTATGCCACTCCTCTCCCTGCTGCTGGGGCAGGCGTGACTGGGCAACACTACATCATAACTATCCCCCAAGGTGACTGAGACCAGATGCAGATGGGCCAGAAAGAACAGCCCTTAATGGTGCTCTAACACCATGGGTGTTGAGTATTATAGGCTGGGGGAGGCTGAGCATCCCCAAAGAGCCAGGCGTGGCCCCACCCACACTCCACCCCATGCTGCTTCCCCCTCTGCAGCTTAGTCTTCACCTGTGCCATGGCCCGGGGTCGGGGGGCACTACCCACCCGCCCAGTGCTGCGGGGGTGGGAGGGACTGGGGACTCACTGGCCGCCCATCTGGCACTACGGAGCTGGGGCAGCCTGGGGTGGGTTGTTCTAGGCTCCAGGGGAAGGGGCAGGGCTGGGGGCTAGCCTCTCTCAACAGGCAGTTCACACACTGCTTATGTCTAACACAGTGCAGAGGACTACCCACACAGAGAGGTCATAGGATAAGAGAAGTGCAAAGGTGAGTTTTATGCTGTCTTTGGGTCCTCTATTCTGGCTTGGGCTGTGTAAATTTGGGCCAAACTTCTCTGATCCAGCACAATGGTTTCAAATAGAGCTGTGACAGTTCTTTCAAACAATTTCTGAACAATATTATTGTGCAAAATGCAATCACATCTAATCAATCTGGCATTAATTAAGCTCTAATAATATACTCTAGTCTCTCTCTTAAGTAGTGTGATCTGTCTCCCCTTCACACAGGTAGATTGGAAAACATTATGGTGTCACCATAATTCTTAAACATACTGCGAAAATGACAGAGCTGCAAAATTAAAATAAATGATTAATAGCATTTTTTTCATGTTTTGTACTAATAGGTATCACTGAGCTTTTAAATTAATAGAGCTGTCAAGCTCAGCGTTGTTACAGATCGAGCGCAAAACTAAAATGGAAATTATGTATTCCACAGACACCTAAAGATGACACTTTGGAATATTTTAAATTTTAATTAGTAGGTGCAATTGTTCCCCCTCCCTCAAGTTACTGCAAATTAATTGGCAATTAGTCACAACTAATTTTTTCTTAACAATTTGAATTGGAAAGATAGGTGCATTATGGTAACATACTTGTCTGAGGTGCAGAAAGTACACATGCAGTAAATTGCATTGTCAATTACAAAAAACTACTATTGTGAAATTAAGAAAAATTATGCATAGGTAAACAAAACTAATGTGCAGTGTAGCAGTGAACGGAAAAAATAATTCCCAACTGTACTGTAAGGTGTCTGAACCTACAAACAAACAAACAAACCCAGCAGCAAACAAACCAAGAAGATTCCAAACAGAAATTCATACAAATTGTCATTATAACAAGAGAAACTTTTTACAGGTTGGCTTCAGTTTATATGTTAACTATTTAACTACTGCTGGATAGTTTCCCCTATCATCAACTGCTATAGAGCCAGGACACAATCCTGCTGCCACTGAAATCAAGGAGAAAAGTCCCATTGCATTCAGTGAGATTAGGCCCTAATGGCTTGAGAGATCTATGGGATGGAATTGCAACTACAGCTCCTCTGTGCCTGCTGCATGGGGTGTTGGAGCCGGCGGATCTATATAAAAGCAGGTCTGTGGCCCCTCCCTTAGCTACGCATAGACTCTTTCCACGACGAGTAAGAGGCACAAGATGGCTGGCCCTTAGTCTCCCTGCCCCTAGGTGGGGCTTAAATAATGAGGTAGACCTTGGGCTGGCTATCTGCAAATGGTTCAATTACACTCTTAAAGAGTAAGAAAAAGGCAGGAAAAAAATTCATACATAAATTCATTCAAACATAAATATTCAAACCTCTTTTCCAGGAATGATCAAAGCACCTGTATAATTTTCTGGTGCCATGTATTATGAATTATTATCATGAGAAAAAAAAATCATGCCATTGTAATAAATTTCCCATTGTTAAATAAACCTTATCAACACTAATAGACAGAAGGTATGTAACATGCTTTGTGATAAATACCAATGAGATTTTTAATTTCTTGCAATCCACTAAAATGGCCCTGCCAGTGGACTAGCATTTCTTCCATTCCTTCACAGAGGAACTATTCTTGCATCTGCCATAAATGTCTCTTTTTTCCATTTTTAATCTAGTGATATTGCCTGCTTGAGATTCAGACTTGGTACTTAACCAAATCAAGAACAGATGAAAGAAGTGAAATCGTAGTTTTTTGTAATTAAAACAGAATATTCTTAGAGATTTTTCAAAACAATGCTAAAGAAAGTTGTAGGTAAATGGAAATATTATTTTTCTGGTGCCCGAAGACAGAAATGTATCAAATTAACTTGAGAGCCTTTGAAGATTCATTACTATTAATGACCAGTTTGAAGATCAAGTGAGACCATAAACATATTTCATGTCACTATATTTTGGGTGGGTGAGCTGTGATAGGATTTCCTCTTCAGCTAATTATCAAAAATGTTTAATGTAACCACTAATGTTATAAATTTTCCTTCACAAAAATTTAAGCCCCAGTTCTGCAGCTTGTTCTTCTTGGGCAGCCTGCAGTGGATTTCCAGACAAGCATAGCAGCCTGGCTATGTGCAAGATAATGAGAGAATTGAGGCCTGACATAACAGAATTGAGGCCTGAGATTGTAAGATATTTAGAGCAGGAACTGTCTTTTTTATATATGCGTACAGTGCCTAGCACGAAGGGGCTCCCATACTTACTGGGAACTCTGGGTGCTATCACAGTACAAATAATAATTTTTAGCTTTCATATTCTCTATGTTATTAGAGCTATAGGGTGAAATCCTGGCACTCTTTAAATCAATGGCAAAACTCTCATTGACTTCGGGGGGTGGGGGTCAGATTTCACCAAAAAACCATGGGCCCAAATTTTAAAAGATATTTAGGTGCCTAATTCCAAAGGCTCCTTAATACTTTTAAAAATCTGGGCATAAGTAATTCAGATGGCTAAAGCAGATTTAAAAAGTGACTTTGGCACTTATGATCAAAAGTTAAAAGGTATTTAAGTGCCTAAAGATACAGCTATGTGCCTGATGTGATTTTTCAAAAGCACTAGATGCCATATTACCATTGAACCAGAACACAGTCAACACTGGAGGGAGAGGGAAAGATGTGAAGACAGATGGGATTCACTCTGTGTGTGTCTGTGTGTGTGTGAGAGAGAGAGGAACTCCTCTTCATCTTAAAAGAAATGAGTGTGTGCGTGTGTGTCTGTATTGAACTCCTCTTCATCTTAAAAGAAACGATAATTTACATTTGGTAAAATCAGAGGGACAACCTCAAGGTAAACTTTACTGAAGTCTGTACTACAGGCAAAAAACTCATGATTTCTATACTAGTCTCTTGATATTTTTTTCTGAAGTTTGCAATCCTGGGGCTCAAACAGTTTGTTCACACAGTCACAGTAAGTAACACTTTGTGTGTGTGTGTGTGTGTGTGTGGTGTGTGTGTGTGTGTGTGTGTGTGTGTGTGTGTGCTTGAACAGAGAAAGCTACATAGTCCATGAACAGATGCTCTCTGATTTCCAGAAAAAAATCTTTTTGAAGCAGACCCTTGGAAATATGATCTCAAATCAAACAAAGATATCTAAAACTCCTTCCTCTAATGTTAGCCTTGGATACATATCTGACCACTTAGAACCAAGACAAGGAGAAAGTCTAACAAGAGTTGTAAATTTTGTTTTTAGTGCCACAAATATTTTTTGTGCATGGAGAGACAGAGAACAGTTCAGGCTAAATTTATGAGAATGCAGGGAGCAACAGCACTCTTTCAGCAGAAGAACTAGGGGAAATATTTCTTATAATATAAATGTAAAAAATAAAATCAAATAGAATCATTCTTCTGTGACTAAATTTATAGAGATTCTGCAGCTATTCGCCTTTATGAAATTTAAAGTCTGTGGATTAGTCTGCCCACAAAGGGAAATAAACATGTTCCATGAAGTGTTTGTTATAGAGGACGGAGCAGTTTATTTTAGGAATGATACAGTAAATCTGGGAAGGGGCTGCACAAAGGGAACACATGCATTTTATGATCACTTTTAAAGGGTAAAAGCAGCAGAGAATCCTATGGCACCTTATAGACTAATAGACGTTTTGGAGCATGAGCTTTCGTGGGTGAATACCCACTTCCTCAGATGCATGTAGTGGAAATTTCCAGGGGCAGGTATATATATGCTAGCAAGCAAGCTAGAGATAACGAGGTCAGTTCAATCAGGGAGGATGAGGCCCTGTTCTAGCAGTTGAGGTGTGAAAACTAAGAGAGGAGAAACTGGTTCTGTAGTTGGCAAGCCATTCACAGTCTTTGTTCAATCCTGAGCTGATGGTGTCAAATTTGCAGATGAACTGAAGCTCAGCAGTTTCTCTTTGAAGTCTGGTCCTGAAGTTTTTTTGCTGCAGGATGGCCACCTTAAGGTCTGCTATAGTGTGGCCAGGGAGGCTGAAGTGCTCTCCTACAGGTTTTTGTATATTGCCATTCCTAATGTCTGATTTGTGTCCATTTATCCTTTTCCGTAGAGACTGTCCAGTTTGGCCGATGTACATAGCAGAGGGGCATTGCTGGCATACGATGGCGTATATTACATTGGTGGATGTGCAGGTGAATGAACCAGTGATGGTGTGGCTGATCTGGTTAGGTCCTGTGATGGTGTCGCTGGTGTAGATATGTGGGCAGAGTTGGCATCGAGGTTTGTTGCATGGATTGGTTCCTGAGCTAGAGTTATTATTAGAGCTTCAGTTCATCTGCAAATTTGACACCATCAGCTCAGGATTGAACAAAGACTGTGAATGGCTTGCCAACTACAGAACCCGTTTCTCCTCTCTTAGTTTTCACACCTCAACTGCTAGAACAGGGCCTCATCCTCCCTGATTGAACTGACCTCGTTATCTCTAGCTTGCTTGCTAGCATATATATACCTGCCCCTGGAAATTTCCACTACATGCATCTGAGGAAGTGGGTATTCACCCACAAAAACTCATGCTCCAAAACGTCTATTAGTCTATAAGGTGCCACAGGATTCTTTGCTGCTTTTACAGATCCAGACTAACACGGCTACCCCTCTGACACTTTTAAAGGGTAGTTTGACTGGGCAACAAAATGGACTACGGTGTGTGATGTTCTTGGCTGTAACCATGGGTCAGATGCTCCATCGATCAGACATTGGGGTGATTGTAAAAATGGTATGGCCAACATCCTTCCATGGGTTCTGAAAGTCCAGTGACTGGGAAAGCACAGGTCCTGTTGCTCTATAACCACAGATTTATCGCTGCAAGAGGTTATGCAGTACCTCTTCACTCTAAAAGATTTTGTGACATATTTCATGAGATTCCGCATTGTTCTGTCCTCACACAAACATCTATTTATATGGCCCTCCCCTCGCTACAGTATCTGAGAGTCTCCCAAGTATTTAAAATAAGAAATGTAATAATCTCTTTCTTTTCTTTCCGTCTCAACCTGTAGAAGAAATAACATGATTAAATTACAGGTTTTGTTTCTTTATGTTCACGTGAGAGAGTGGGCGTGCTGCGTATCTGTGTGGGTGTACAGAAATTATGGAGCGTAAGCTAAGTCAATGTTGATAGCTACAGTTGTCTCTAATTGAAAAGGAGCAGTTTCTAACATTTAAGGAGAGCTGAAATGAAAGTTTGATCATTAAAACTGGTTGCCATTTTTTACCATAGAAAAAATATTTTCCCCTCAAATTTCTTTTCCAGTTCTCTAGGCTATGTTGATAAAAGCATACTTACTGTACAAGGGGTCTGCATCCAGGGTTCTCCATCAATCTGCATGGGCAGCGACTTGCTGGTTCTAAAGTAAAATATTTAATTATATGAATAAGAGTGGCTGGACAAAATTCATCAAGCTTATATTTTGAACAGAGATATATGAGGACAGAACAGGTGTGTGTAATCATCAGGACATTTATTGCCCACAAGTGTGCATGCAACTTCCACTGTTATTCCACCACAGATCCGGTACATGACCCAATGCCCCTTCAAAAAAGTAATGCACTTATTTTAAGGCTTGGTACTCTTCTGTAATGTTATGTGCAAACATATATACTGTAGTTCAGGAACAGCCCCATGTGTACGTTTAGTACGCAAAACAAAAGTACACCAAAGAGGCACAATGTGCTAAAAATATGCAGCTAATCCTTCATGACAGAGAAGAGTGCAGATAGTGGAACTTGACTTCTGAATGAACTTTAGGTATAAACCTACTTTATTACAAAGAACATAATGAAGCTCTTTGGGGCAAGGAGTGCCTTTTTGTTACATGTCTGCACAGTGCCTAGCACAATGGGACAGGGGCGCTTCGGTGCTACCAGGGTACAAATAATAAAGAGAAGTCCATGCTACTCATAACAATTTTAAAATTACTGTTTATGAACCAAATAAGAAAACTCTTTCAGACATACTGGAATTTTTTTATTAGCGCTGGGAGGATATTCTCTTGCTTGCATCTACTCTGGGTACCCTGCTCATACTCATATAGCAGTAAAGTAAATTCCAAGGAGTACTGTGTTCAGAGGCTTTGCCTTTAAGGATTAAACAATTAGAATGTTTAGTGCTCTCACATGATTTGCAGAATAACAGTTTTATAGACTCAGCACTACTGGAAGTGATGCACATCAGATAATTACATGAGCCTACAGGAATGTAAAGGCAGGAATTAAAATAACAACTCTGGGCACATCTAATTCTGCATCCATTTAAGCCAAAGGAAATTTTGTCACTCGAAGGCACTTCAGTGAGTGCAATACCCTCATCAGAAAGTAGGCTTTCACCTTCAGAAGTACCTACACTTTTGAGGGAGTAACTGCTGTAATTTATGGCCAGTGGCCCGGATGTGACAGGTAAAAGCAGGGGAGAATCTGCAAGAGGCCTCACCGAACAGCTGAGTAAGAGTCTGTTACATTTGGAGTCCCGACTTGTTGCAGAGCATAGGAATTGTTTCTTTGGTGTGCACCTGGGCACATGGCAATCCAAAAAAGGGAGGGGAGTTGGCAAGCCCATTTCTCATCTGCATCAACTGAGATTAAATACTTGCTACCCCAAATCAGGAGCACCCTACACCATCATGAGTTAAACACCGTGGGTAGGTTTTTCAAAATCACCTAAGGTACCTTGGAAAATCCAACCTTCTTTTCTTAATGTTTCTTAATGGTTTTCTCTCACACATGAGGTGAGGTTGGATGAGGCAAGCTTCACTGGTGAAAAATTGTACAATTTTGTAAAATTGTAAAATATTTTTTAAAACTTTTTTTGAAATATAGAGATTTTCCTGGTTCTATTCAGCACTTTGTCTTACCAATGAAAACTGTGTTCACTTTTAGCTCAGTAAATCACAGAATCATAAAAATGTAGGGTTGGAAGGGACCTCGAGAGGTCATCTAGCCCAGCACCTTGTACGAAGGCAGGACCAGGTAAACCCATACCATCCCTGACAAGTGTTTGTCTAACTGGTTCGTAAAATCCCTCAATGATGGGAACTCCACAACCTTCCTCAGAAGCCAATTCTAGATAATGTTTTCACCTCTGCTACACTTGATCTTAGCTCAAATAGCCGAGAAGCTTAACTACCCTTATAGTCAGAAAAATTTTCCTAATCTCCAATTTAAACCTGCTATGTGGAAGATTAAGACTATTACCTCTTTTCCTACATTAGGAGACATGGAGAACAATTGATAACCATCTTCTTTAGAACAGTTCTTACCATATTTGAAGAATATCATCAGGTCCCCTTCAGTCTTCTTTTCTTATCACTAAACACATCCAGTTTTTTTAACCTTTCCTCCTAGATCAGATTTTCTAAACCTTCTATCATTTTTGTTGTTCGCTGCACTCTCGTCAATTTGTCCACATCATTCCTAAAGTGTGGTGTTTAGAACTGGATGCAGTATTCCAGCTGAGGCTCACCAGTGCCAAGTAGAGTGGGACAATTACCCATATCTTAGAGTATGTCTACACAGCAATTAAATACCTACGGGTGGCCCATGTCACTTGACTCAGGCTCACAGACTTGTAAAATTGCAGTGTAGATGATCTCCCTCAGGCTGGAGCCTGAGCTCTGGGATCCCGTGGATATGGGTAAGAGGGAAGGATCCCAGGCTCCAGCCTGAACCCAAACATCTACACTGTAATTTTAAAACCCTGCAGCCCGAGCCCTGCAAGCCCAAGTCAGCTGACCCGGGACAGTTGATGGCCTTTAACTGCTGTGTAGCCATAACCTTACCTACAACACTCCTGTTAATACGCCCTTTTTGCAGCTCCACTGCCCCCGCCTCCCCATCACAGATCCCAGAGCTCAGGTCCAGCTTGAGGCAGATCATTTACACAGCTGACCTGGGCCAAATGTGATCTAGGTGCGAAAAGAAGGGGCCTGATACTATTCAATTTGTGACCCACTATAACTCCCAGATTTTTTTTATGAAGTACTATTTCCAAGCCAGTTAGTCCCCATTTTGTAGTTGTGTATCTGATTTTCCTAAGCGTTGTACTTTACATTAGAGTGACAAGATGGGTGAGGGAATATCTTTTATTGGACCAACTTCTGTTGCACATCTTTATTTAATTTCATCTTGTTTATTTCAGATCAATTCTCCAGGTTGTTTTGAATTCTACCTCCAAAGTGCTAGCAGACCCTCCCAGCTTGGAGTCATCTGCAATTCTTATAAGCAGACTCTCTACTCTATTATCCAAGTCATTATTGAAAATATTGAATAGTACCAGACCCAGGACAGAGCCCTGCAGGATCCCACTAAATACATTTCCCCAGTTTGACAGCGAACCATTAATAACTACTCTTTGAGTTTGGTCTTTCTACCCATTTTTCATCCATCTTACAGTAATTTCACCTAGGCCACATTTCCAAAGTTTGGTTACAAGTATGCCATGTGGGACTATGTCAAATGCCTTAGTAAATGAAGGTACATCACCTGTATAGCTACATCCTGTCCAATAGGCTAGAAATGCTGTCAAAGAAGGAAAATTAGGTTGTCTTATAGTGGATATGACTTATGACCCTATTATCCTCTAAGTCTTACAAATTGATGGTTTAATAATTTGCCACATTATCTTTCCAGGTCTTGAAGTTAGGCTGGCTAGTCTACAGTTCCTCAGGTCCTTTTGTATCTCCTTTTAAAGATAAATACTATGTTTGTCTTTCTCCAGTCTTCTGAGACCTCACCTGTCCTCTATAAGTTCTCTCAGATAATTGCTAAAGTCTAAGTTTTTTTCTCTCCTGCTGGTAATAGCTCACCTTAACTGACACTCTCGTTAGAGTAGCAAAGAATCCTGTGGCACCTTATAGACTAACAGACGTTTTGGAGCATAAGCTTTCATGGATGAATGCATGCATCTGACGAAGTGGGTATTCACCCACGAAAGCTCATGCTCCAAAACGTCTGTTAGTCTATAAGGTGCCACAGGATTCTTTGCTGCTTTTACAGATGCAGACTAACACGGCTACCCCTCTGATTCTCGTTAGAGTGTGTATGGTAACACCCATTGTTTCATGTTCTCTGTGTGTATATCTATCTAATCTATTTTCCTACTGTATTTTTCACTGCATGCATCCGATGAAGTGAGCTGTAGCCCATGAAAGCTTATGCTCAAATAAATTTTTTAGTCTCTAAGGTGCCACAAGCACTCCTGTTCTTTTTGCAGATACAGACTAACATGGCAGCTACTCTGAAACCTGCTAATGTCTAGCTCCTTATGTACCCTTGGGTGAATTTTGTCAGGCCATGCCAACTTGAATGTACCTTACTTATCTAAATATTCTTGAATCTGTTCTCTCATTATTGTGGCCTACATTCCTTTCTTCTTCTTGTTAATATTAATTGCATTGAATATCTGGTCACAATTTATACCTTTTTTGTGAAGAGTGAAGCAAGATAGGCATTAAACACCTTAGCCTTCTTGATGTAATCCCTTATTAGCTCACTCTCCCCACTAAGGAGAGGGCCTATACTTTCCTTTGTCTTTCTCTTGCTCCTAATGTGTTTATAGGAACTCTTCTTACTGTCTTTTATGTCTCTGGCTAGTTGCAATTCATTTTGCTTCTTAGCCTTTATGATTTTGTCCCCACATGCTTGTGCTATTCTTTTGTATTCACTCCTAGGAATTTGATAATGTTGCCCAAATGATACAGCACAATCAAATTAGCCAGTTCTCCTGTTTTGTGGCTAACTCATACCAATGCATTTGTTCATCATGACTTGTCAGTGCTCAATATACAGAATAACAATAAAATGTAGGTTTTTTTGCTCCTGAGAACCTTAAAGTGCTTTACAAATACTAATGGCAATTTATAACTCCCAGGTGAAAAATATATTAGGATACCCATCTTATGAAGAGATTAAAATGTGTCAAAGAGATGTAAATGACATGTCCAAGAAGTATCAACTCCCAGTCCTCTTTTCTCACCACTAGAGAAAACCTCTTCTCACAGTGAGGTGAGAAATGACTATAAGGCGTGAAGACTGAAGTTAAGAATTTTCCTATTCACTTTATCATGTATTTTAATGAAAGAAAACCATCTGAATACATGAATTCAGTAAATACCTACTTTCAACATATTTTCATGAATGATTGTTTTTCAACATGTAGCAAAAAAAAATTTTATAACTAGAAGGTACAATGAAGAGTTTACCTGATGACAACAGATGAGCACTGTGCAAGCCGCCTACCAGCACTTTTCAGTCCTGTATATATCTGACCCATCTCCATGGCTCCTTCCAGACCAACCACTTCCATCAGGTGATCACTCAGATCTGAAACAATTCAGCACACTTCCCTTTAGGAAGACATCAACACTTCAACTACTAATTAATTCTGAAATGGTAAAAGAGCTAGGAATCACCAGCAAAAATGACTGCAATAGGAACTACTAGCATGAGAAAAGATAAAAAGTAGTAGGAACATACTGGCAAAGAAGTAATGGCAATATTATTTTCTAAACTGACTCTACAGTTATCAACTTACAGGCTTACTATGTCTGGACTCACTGTCATCTCATTCCAAAACTTCATGACAAAAATTTCTCTAAAGTCAAATAATAAGTATATACAGTTCTGGTAGCAACCTCTATATTTAGACTGCTTAACACTTTACATCATAAAAGACTCTTTCAAACTTTTTTTTTTGAGACACTTATACCTCCATTGTTTGTAGCAGGTCTTTGAAATTTAGCAACGGAAAGCCCTTGGGCTAGAAAAGTGCCTTTTCTTTGTCCTATAATCTTCCATTCAAGTGGTCTAGGCAACTTTAATTTGGCCCCCTTGTGCTTATGCACTTTGATACAGACTTTATTTACATGATCACACACTATTTTTTTCCACAGGACTTTTGCCTCATTCATTGCACAGGTTGAATGCTCACGGAGATGTAATTAAAGTATCATGGACATTAATCTGGCATTTCTTATTTTGATCACTTGTTTACAATGTAAATATTTTTGTTCTCATGTAATTCAGTGCCAAAATATTGTGTAATAAAAAACTGTAAAATATCATTTAAAACAGTATTATTCAAAAAGTAAAGTTAAATACTAATTGCCTTGATTTCAAGGAACAAGTATAATATAAATTCAAAGTCTTCAGTTCAGAAGACAAAAAGAGACTCTAACCATTAATATATCAGACTATTTTGAAGGGCAACCAAAGTGAGTTAAATCCTCTCTGGAACCCAACTAGGCTTGTTTTGTGTGAACCATTTTACAAGTTCCAGTGAAATGTATGTTGCCAAGAACAGATGGACAAGGAACAGAAACATTTTCTTTCAGTTGTAGATTATGCTTAAATGTCCCTTGCTTTATAGAGTGGCTGTTAATATCTTTGTTTCTGAGAGAGATGCTAGCCAATGAAGTAGAGAGAGGAAGGCTAAAACCTCAGGGGCAAGCATCATGACATTGACAAAGAAAGGGAGAAAATATTAACATGTGCAGCTCAACCTTCACCGTAGGTGGGATTTCATGCTATTTTTTTTTAACGAAGGGATTGAGCGAAACTTTCAAAGGGAGTTTTGTATTGACTTCATTGGGACTTTGGATCAAAATAGTTAACTGAAATCTATGTATTAAAGAAGAAATTTAATAAAGAGTTGGAGTCTAGTTGGGGTGTGATTCTAACTATTCTGTTAAAACCCAGAGAATTTGCTTCTGCCTACCATCCTCATTCTTATTTTCCTCTCTTTCTTTATTTCCTTGCTATTTTCTTTTTCTCAGTGCTAAAATGAGAGAGAGAAGTCAATGTCATACAATGGAAACTAAACAAAAATGAATACAGTTTCCGATTGTTATGGGAAAGAAAAAAAAAACATTAGGAGGGAAAATGGACAAGAATGTAGGTCTTTGACAGCTCCTAACTCTGCATTTCAATATTTTCCATTCTTTAAAAAAAGTGTAAACATAACTTTGTATTTCTGGCTTTCTATCAATTGATGTGTTAAAAGGACAACATTCCCTGAAGTTACTCATATGTATTTTCAGCTTGAACTCTAAGCTTAAACATATTATATTTTTCTCAATTTCCACACAGTTTTAAAAAAGAAAAATCTTACTCAGTTGCCCAACTTCTTCGATTGTAAAAGTAAACAGAATTTTATAGACTATTAAATTGTTAAAACATTTCTGGCCAAAGCAAACATCAAATTCTCATCCACGCAGTAAAAAAAAAAAAAAATTAAATGGAAGAATAATTAAGAACAGATTTTTATTACTGACAGCTCATGCAACATATGCAAGGATTCAGTATAGTGATGTTTTCAGAGACTTAGGGCTTGTCTACATCACAAAGTTGCAGCGCTGGTGAGGGGGTTACAGTGCTGCAACTTAGGAGGTGTACACATCTGCAGGGCATCACCAGCGCTGCAACTCCCTGTTTGCAGCACTGGCCGTACTCCCGTTTTGTCTCGGGTGTAGAGGATCCAGCGCTGGTGATCCAGCGCTGGTAATCAAGTGTAGACACTTACCAGTGCTTTTCTTGACCTCCGTGGAATAAGCAGGTATCCCAGCATACCTGAGGAAGCGTCTGGTAATCAAGCAGGTCTCCTTCCCCGGTTTGCAGGGGGGTTCGGGGAACACGAGAGCAAACCGCGGCGAAGCTGGTCTCCTTTCCCGGTTTGCTCTCGCGTTCCCCGAACCCCCGTGCAAGCAGGTCTCCTTCCCTGCGGTTTGCAGGGGGGTTCGGGGAACGCGAGAGCAAACCGCGGCGAAGCAGGTCTCCTTCCCCAGTTTGCTCTCGCGTTCCCCGAACCTCCATGCAAGCAGGTCTCCTTCCCTGCGGTTTGCAGGGGGGTTCGGGGAACACGAGAGCAAACCGCGGCGAAGCTGGTCTACTTCCCCGCTTTGCTCTCGCGTTCCCCGAACCTCTGTGCAAGCAGGTCTCCTTCCCTGCGGTTTGCAGGGGGGTTCGGGGAACACGAGAGCAAACCGCGGCGAAGCTGGTCTCCTTTCCCGGTTTGCTCTCGCGTTCCCCGAACCCCCGTGCAAGCAGGTCTCCTTCCCTGCGGTTTGCTCTCGCGTTCCCCGAATCCCCGAGCAAGCAAGTCTCCTTCCCTGCGGTTTGCAGGGGGGTTCGGGGAACGCGAGAGCAAACCGCGGGGAAGCAGGTCTCCTTCCCCGGTTTGCTCTCGCGTTCCCCGAACCCCCCTTGAAGCCGCCCAACAGCGCTGCAGTGTGGCCACATCTAACACCACTTGCAGCGCTGGTTGCTGTAAGTGTGGCCACTCTGCAGCGCTGGCCCTATACAGCTGTACTAATACAGCTGTAACAACCAGCGCTGCAAAATTGTAGATGTAGACATACCCTTAAATTTGATGTGTCACTTTTGTTGCTGTAAACTTAGTGCCTGCTGACAGCAGGTAACTAAAGGCCAATTCCTGCTCTTTGATCCACACTGCATATCTCCAAACACAGTGGGATGTTAAACATTTGAAGAGATGAGAACAATTCAAATGCATACACAGTAAGTTAGAGTCCCACAACACACTTCTACCCTACAAAAAGTGAGGTCTCGTCAAAACCGTCACATTTGTGATGGCACATCGCCAAGTGGTGTGAGCTTAGGCCAAACATGAGAATTTTTAATAGAAAGCTTAAGTAAATCATAGTCCAGCTTCAGAAACAACCGGAACTAAAGCCAGCTTAGTGAACATAACATATAATTGATTTTGGAAGGCTTAATTTATGCTCTTGACCCTGTCTCATACATTTGACCAGTAGGGAGCTGTATGGTTACATACATTTCAATATATTTCTGGTAAACTGACTTTGATGACAGCTTAGCTTGAGAAAGAACTGAAAATGGAGTGAACGTTTAGGCCTCATGTCTGAAGGATATTACATGGCTATGGAATACTCCCCTTGAGGACAAAAGGTCCAAATGTCAATGAATGGATGACACTAATTGAGAAACTTTTGGTTTGATATATAAAAATATTGATATTGTCATTAGAACATCATCCATGAAACGAACACCTATGGAAATTGCTTATACCAAGTGAGGCAGTTGAACCACCTCATAGCATTTATGGGGCCTCAAAGGGAAGTGAAAAGCATGTCACATATTGATTTGCCGATGATGCATGACTACTAAAGTTGCTTTGTCAAAGCAAAGGTGGTAGCCACAACAACAAGGCCAACAGGGGGCATAATTTCCTTTTAAAGAGACACGTTTTGAGGTTTTAAAATGCTGCATGCCCTACTTCTGCAAAGATTCTGAATATTACTCCAAAGAAATAAATGTTTACTCTTTATCAAAGAAAAAAACCCTCCATCATTTTGAGCATAGATTATAATGTAGCTGTTTGCTACATTATGTGACTGAACTGTAATGTTACTCTAATTTAGAGCGTAATCTTTTTGGGACAGCGGCCACATTAACCTTTAAGTTATGTACTGCTGCATGCACATTGATAGCACTCAAATAAATAATACAACAAATATTTTCAGGTATATTGTATTGCTGCTGCATTATATATATTTTGTAACTGCAGAAATGACAATCAGAAATGCACAATACATTAGCACAAAATTTTTTTCACTTTAGGTGCATCCGTCATTCACTATAGCAGGTTTTAATTAATGCTAAGAGGTTGAAGATCAGATTTGCAAAAGTGCTCAGCACCCAAAAGTTCCCACTGAGTTCATCAAGAACTGCCAGGCACTGAAAACGTTTGAAATTCTGGACACTTCATTTCGGTGCTTAAATGGGAACTGAACTCTTATAGCAAATCTGGCCTAGAAAGTATTTCAGCATCAGTGTGTGAGAAGAGTGTTTTTTAACTGCTACCTTTGGGTTCTTGAGTAAGTTTGTTCTACTTTAAGCTTTGTGGAAGAACTGAAGGTTCCCACTTGTTTTCGATATCAATGAGCCGATATTTTGTGTGGGAATGTTTTCATAGCATCATGCCTCTCCTGCCCTTTTCCATAAACCAAACTACTTCACGTGCTCCTCGTATTAGCACTATCGGGAAACAAAGCCAGCTCTCATGAGGGAGTGCTAATGTCAGCAGATTCTGAATAGTATGCAGAGGGACTTCTGACCCCTTGCACTCATTCCTGATAGGGAATAAAATCACTCAAGAGATTGCCAGCCCACTTCTTATGATCAGGTGGGGGAAACAGGAGAGGGGAAAGAAGCCCAAATAAAAATCCGCTCTAGTGATAGACAAAATGACGTATATGAATATGAGCCCTTTATGGTACTTCTCAGCCCACGTCCAGACTACCCCGCCGTATTGGCGGGTTAAAATCGATTGCTCGGGGATCGATATATCGCGTCTAGTCTAGACGCGATATATCAATCCCCGAGCGCGCTTACATCGATTCCAGAACTCCATCAACCCGAACAGAGTTCCGGAATCGACATGGAGAGCCATGGACATCAATCCCGCGCCGTCTGGATGGGTGACTAATTTGATCTTAGATATTTGACTTCAGCTACGTTATTCACGTAGTTGAAGTTGCGTATCTAAGATCGATTTTCCTCCCCTAGTCTGGACGAGTCCTCAGCCTCAGAAGATACATACCTGAAGACCTTAACACTATTTAACAAGAAGTTTATATTCTCCCTTAACTAAATATTTCAATATTCAAAGTGAATATACAGTAGAATAATACATTTGAAATTCATCTATGGATTTAAAGCAAGGAAAGCAAATGGGGATGGGGTTGGGGAGGTCCACAGTGTGATTAGAAAAAGTGATTTACACAGAGAACTTTCCCTCTCTAATGGAACTGTGTTTGATATCCAATTTGTCTTCATAATATATAAATATTGCAGTCCTGGCAAGAGATTGAAAGACTCTATTATATTTGGGGTTACTGCACTTACTCAGGCAGATGTGCATAAAAACACTGTTGGTCAGTGGTAAATCTGTCTCTGGTGGCAGTTTGTCTTTGGAAAGAAGGGACTACAGGGCTGACTAAATTTAATTAAACCCTAGTGATCATCATGCTGGATATTTTTTGGTTCCAAAGTTAAAATATAGAATAAGAAGTTGAAAACAGGTGACTTGCCAGAGATCCTTGAAAACCTGCTGAGTTTAACGCTCCACATGACATGAGTCTCTAGTATCTGCTCAGAACAGTGCATGTATTAAAAGTACAATTTTCCATTATGCAGGAATGTGGGGACACTTTCATACAGAGAGACAGAAAAATGCTAAAGATATGTTGTATAAAGTGCTAAAGATATGTTTGATGTCACAGGGTATGTATGATTTAAGATGATCAGTTACTGGATTGCTTGGTGTATGTTAAAATAAATCACCGAAATCATTGTAAACTGTGCTTTCTGATTTAAAAAAAAAAGCCAACAGCAGCTACTAGACAGATATACCCAGCATTTATAATTATTTATAGTAAGCTGCACCTACAGGCCCAACTTAGATGAGGGCTCAGTTATTCTAGTGCTTGTACAGACACAAAGAGACAGCCCATGCCTCCAGGAGTTCATAATCTAAACAGACAAGATAGACAAAGAGTTGGGAAAAGGAAATATTATTACTCCAACTTTGGGTCGTAAACCCATTTTTTTGTCCAAGATTTTCTGTAATAGTATACAATCCTATACATATATATATAGACACACACACACGGACTATAATATATATATATTAGTCCTTGTGAGTGCCTCATACTAGTCTACAAATGTTTATACACATAAACACCCCAAGAGAAACCAAAGGAAGAGGCAAAGAAATAATATATTTTGGACTTACCATTGTGAATTGGTGTTGACCTAAAAATAGTTTTATTGGGATAGGATTTTAAAATTAATGTAATTTGTATATACTTAAAAGGAATATAATGAGTGAAATCCTGGCGCCACTGCAGTTAATGGCAAAACTTACATTTATTTCAATGAGCCGAGGATTCGACTCAATATTTTTTGTCTTGCATCAGTTTAACACAGAGATTCATTCCTCGGATGAAATTACGTAACAGATCAGCCTACAATTGTATATTGGACTTTCTGTACATAATCACTTCCTGACTCTTACCAATCAGGCAGCGTGACAGATTTCCTAAGAACTAGGTGGTGAAAAAAGGAAGAATACAGCCTTATAATTAACTATTTTGTGAATCAGTTTAATGTGCACAAAAAGGTGTTTATAACATTTTTTTCTTACGTTACTTTTTTTTTTTTTTTTTGCTTAACAGATAAGTTCTTGATTAATATTAAAGGAGAAAAAAATGGAGGATTCAAATTAAATCGCACATATCCTCAGTCACTGCAGATAGGACATTCAGAACAAATACCAGCAATTCACATTTCTAATATTTTGAAACAAGAGATGCCATCTTCTGGTTCGGGAGATCATTATGGAAAAGACTTTCATGGTAAAGCTTGGCAGACAAAGTATATTCTTTTTAGAGATTTATTCTTTAAATAGTTTGAGGTACAATGGCATTGAACATATCAGTGCAGCAAAAAACAAAAACAAACAAACCCCCCAGCTCACCCTATTATTTTAATCTGTATACTTAAAAAAGTTATTTGTTTAAGAGAATTTCTCTGTGTTACTCTTGTATCCCCTTCACCCAACAGAACAAAAGCCATTCTATGAAAGGAGTCTAAACTTGGACAAACTGTTAAAAAAGCAAAGTTCCTCTCTGTTTTTATCAAATTTGATTGCTGCAGCTGTTCCCAGTTTCTGTATTTTAAAAATAGCCTTATTCAGTGCCTTGTTGGCTAAAGGCCAGAGTACCATTAGAACATGCTGTACAGAAAACCTCTATTCAGTTACAGATACAGAAATATATTTAAGATCAGTGGGGGTCATCTGCAGCAAACACTTGTAGGGGGAACATGGAATTTTAATGTGCTTGGACCGTTCACCACTTTTAACAGATATTTAAGAACTTCAAACCGGATATCCTTCCATTTGTACTGGGGCTATCAACTTACTGGGCATCAGGTACAACACAAACAAGTCAAGATCATTTCAACTAACAAAAATAGATCTAATTCTCAGATTACTTTCTATGTAATTCTGGCATTTATTTCAATGGCTCCAAGTAATATTGGATAGTTTTTGATCAGCCTATAAAAACGCCACTGCCCAGAAGGAAAGATACAGTAATATTGATGGAACAGTAGAAGTTTGATCAGTGTAAACCAGCTTTGATTTGTACATTTCTAAGACTACTACATACTAAGAAGGGGGAAAATGTTTCCCTTTCAAAAAATGTACTAGTGAAGGTACTGCTGCATCTTCTTCTCAGAGGAAGGATTTTATAGTTTTTCACATGGGGTGAAATTCTGGCCCCACTGAAATCAACGGCAAAACTCCCATTGATTTCATTGGAGCAGATGCACAGCACAAAACCCCAGAGAACTAGGATCTCCATCTCTCTGTTGCACAGCTCTTTGGTGAGACACATTCCTATTTGGGCCCCCTGCTGCACATGCACTCTGTGAGGTTTGGAGCTCTGAACCTCAACAATTTTGGAGGCACTTCCTGGTAGAAAATCCACTTGCATTGCAGGTGAGAAAGCCACACAGAAAATGCACTTAGCATTTCAAAAAGTTTTGAAAGCAAGCAACAGATGACATATTCCCAAATCCAGAACTTTTAGCCATTTCCAGCAGTGTGAAACATCCATGTTAAGATATTTAAGGGGAAAAAAAATCTGTCCATGCCCTCTTGTGGCCAAGAACAGCCACCAAGCAAGCTAAGTCTGATTTATTAACTAAGGGTATGGCTACACTTACAGATGTAGAGTTCTGTGAGTTAAACCAGCCCTCAGAGAGCACAGTAGGGAAAGCACTGCAGTGTCTCCACACTGTCAGATTTAAGAGCACTGGCGTGACCACACTAACCGCTCTTGCATCAGCCACAGACAGCAGTGCATTGTGGTAGCTATCCCAGCATGCAAGTGACTGCAACGTGCTTTTCAAATGTGGTGGGTGGGGTGGAGTGTGTTGAGTGTATGTGGGGGGAGTGAGAGTGGGTTTTGGGGGGGCTGAGAGCACATCAGCATGCTGTCTTGTAAGTTCAGACAGCAGCAGAGCCCCCCTCCCCCCACCTCTCTCTCTCTCTCTCTCATACACACACAGCATTCCACAGTAATGGTTTACTTTGTCTCAGAGCAGATAAACATGCTGGCTGTCAGAAACGGAGCTTTGAAAGGGGATATACCATTCCTGCAGTGATTTCAAAACAATGACAAGTGTGGCCACTTGTCTTAAGGGAATTATGGGATGTTTCCGGAGGCAGATCAGAGCGCAGTAGTGCAACACTCCGTTCACCCTGACGCCAGGGAGTTTCAGTCTAGGTGCACCAAGCTTTACGCTGCTCATGGAGATGGATTACCAAGAGTGCTCCAGCTGCAGAGTCCAGGCGCTCTAAGTGCCCTACCAGTGTGGATGGGTCGTGAGTAAGGGGGCCCGGGGCTGCTTTAATGCGCTCTAACTCGCAAGGGTAGCCATGCCTTAACACTGAACAGAGCATGCTGGTCACCATTCTGCTTGGCTCCTGTACATGGGATAGATCTTACAAGGTGATGAGCACCTTCACTTCCCATGGGCTTCACTAGTAGGTGAGGGAGCCCAGTACCTCTCAGAATCAAGCCCTGAGTAGACTAGCAGGAAAGACAGGTTTCCCACACATTCTTCCCACCTAGTACACCCAGGAATTGGCAGCAGAATTTAATCTTTAATTTGCTCCAGACTGATTATTTACTGTTGTGCTTTGGGTTTCTTTTGTTGTCTAGGCCTATTACAACATAGCTGCTATTCCCATTAATTTCTAAACTGAATACCTTGCAAGAGATCACTAACGAATTAACATCAGAGATATCTGCAACAAATCTGAGGCCCAGAGATGGATATAAACATAATTTGAGAAAACTAGGGTACTTTGAAGTATGATTATATTAAATTTCCAGATTTAGACAGGTGTAGGAACCTCCTTTCTTTGTCACTGAATTTAGAACCAAAGGGATAGTGCCTTTGGAATGAATACTAAACGTCTAGCCAAATGTGTTTTATTTGGCAAGAAGCTAAAGAAACATCTTTAAAGGTTCATCGAGAAAGGAAAAATGAACTTCTTTATAATCTATTCAATATTTACCGTTTTATTTATTGACATAAAGCTACCTAATGACATAGAGGTATTTACATCAGCCAAAGGAAAATAACAACAAAAATATCTATCTATCAGTATAACCACAATCAAGTTAAGGTTCCAGATTTCGCCGTCCCAAGGACCAAAAGAAACACCATCAGCTGGAACTGGCTTAGCAGTTAGGCCATTTAAAGTTCTTTCCAGTGCCCAGGTTCTGGATACTACTAACAAATCCAAATACAAAAAACAACTATTTCATTCCAAACACCAAAGGAAACTTAACAAACAAACATGATTTGTTTTCATTTGTTCGATTGATGGTCTACCACAAATGTGAAGTTTGGTTTTGTTTAGTGAAGATGAGATTTTAGAACATATTATTTGTTTATAGTGCTGCTAGCAATGGGAGAAACATAGATAAGGGCACAGCGCTTGCCCCAAATAATTCACATTCTAAGGCCCTGAACCTACATGGGTATCCATTGGCGTTGACTGCTATGCCCACGTGGGTTCCCACCAACTTTGTCTTCAGTGAGATTAGTCATGGGCACAAGGGTCCATATCAGTGGATGCTGACGCAAGAAGGGTCCCTCAAAAGATTAAGGGCCTGATTCTTATTTACATTAAGACTTCAATACACAACACAACTCAGATGGTGTGAACGGGCCTTAAAGTAAATATATATTTTTTCTGTATAATATAATTTACACCAAATTTAGGGTCCCTTTGCATTGCTAGAGAAACATACAGAGACATGGAGAGTAGGGGAAAAGGAACAACAAACCCATAGGTGGTCACATCTTTTTTAATGTTATAAATATATATGCATTTTATTTATGTGTGTTCTATGTGCAAAGAAAAGTCATAAAGGATATTTCAAATACAAATCCCACCTGAAAACCCACCTCAACTCTGATATCTGTTAGTAGCTATAATAGTTGGGTTGTAGGGTAATTTGAGATTGTCTGCACATTTTGGACCTAATTTTCATTTACACTAAGTCTGCTTTACACTGCCTTAGCAATATACAGGTGCCTTAAAGCCAGTAAAAATATAATTTACACCAATTTAAAGGCCCCTTTAAACTGTCAGATCAGGCTTCTTCTATCTCAGCTGAAATTAATCTATGATCATGCCATTATTGTTACTTGTAGGCACTGGGATATAGGTGAGTCTTCAGAAGGAATATGTATTTTACAAGACAACAGTCAGTTCTTTTTTATTAGCATGCTTTTGTTTGCATTCCTTTTCCATTTTTCTCTAGGTATTGTGGAAAGGCACCTCCTCAGTCTCCCCAGTCTCTGCTGCTTTCAGCCCAGGTGAGAGAGGCTCAGGTAATGCGCTCCCCCTTGGGACACAAGGGAAATTTGCTCCCTGTATCTCCACTAGTCCTGGTTAGTGAATTCTTACCCCCCTTGTGGGAGAAAGTACGGCCTCTCCTCCTGGAGGGTCTCGCTGTTTTTCTGCTCCTGCACTCCTGGCAGCAGGGCGTCTTCTCTCTCTACTCTCCTCCCCTTCCTTCCACAGGAAAGGGTTTAAAAAGGTCTCAGGCAGCCCCAAGTTGGAATCAGCTGGTCCCAATTAACCTCAGGTAGCTCCCCCCTCAGCTGATTCTAATTTACTACCTTGGTAACCTTTCCCAGCTGAACCTGATTGACCTGTGGTTGCCTCTCAGTTGATAAGGAGGAGGGCCTTTTAACCTTCTGTTACTGATTCCTAGCCCTCCCTTGCAGCTATCTGTCCTGAGTTTATCACATATGCCCCCCCCCCCCCGCTCAACACTACAGGGTTGGGCTACTTGGGTCGGCAAACATTGCACCCTTGAAAGGCCATCCGCGTTGCCATGCTTTATTCCGGACCTATGTTGTACTCTGAAGTGGAAGGGCTGTAGCGACAGGAACCACCTTGTCACTCTCGCATTTTTCTCTTTGTTTTGGTGCATCCACTTCAGAGGGGCATGGTCCGTGACAAGGGTAAACCTCCGTCCGAGTAAGTAGTAGCGAAGGCTTTCTACGGCCCACTTCATGGCCAGGCATTCCTTCTCTACTATGGCATATTTACGTTCCCTGGGCAGGAGTTTCCTACTCAGGAACAGGACTGGGTGTTCTTCTGCTCCAACCATTTGGGAAAGAACCACTCCCAATCCAACCTCAGAGGCATCCGTTTGCAGAATAAACTCTTTCTCCCAGGCTGGAGATACCAGCACTGGGTCGGTGCAGAGTGCGGTCCGCAGATCTGCAAAAGCCTCCTCAGCCGCGCTAGACCATCTTACTATGTCCGGACCACGGGCTTTCGTTAGGTCTGTTAGCGGGCATGCCTGGTGGAGAAGTGGGGGATGAACCGCCTGTAGTACCCAACCAGCCCCAGGAATGCTCTGACTTGTTTCTTCCGGACTGGTCGGGGCCAATTCTGAATTGCCTCTAACTTGTTGAGTTGGGGCTTCACCATGCCTCTCCCCACTATATACCCCAGGTACTTGGCTTCTGCTAGCCCAATTGCACATTTGGATGGATTTGCAGTCAGCCCCGCCTTCCTCAAGGTGTCGAGGACTGCTTCCACCTTTCCCAAGTGCGTCTCCCAATCTGGACTATGTATGATGACATCATCAAGATAGGCGGCTGCATACTTGCCATGTGAACGCAATAGTTTGTCCATGAGCCGTTGGAAGGTTGCAGGAGCCCCATGTAAACCAAAAGGGAGGACTGTGTATTGATACAGTCCCTCTGGTGTTGCGAAGGCTGTCTTCTCTTTGTCGGCCTTGGCCAAGGGAATTTGCCAATAACCCTTAGTCAGGTCAAGGGTGGACAGAAATCGTGCTTTCCCCAGTCGGTCAATTAACTCATCTATCCGGGGTATAGGGTACGCATCAAATTGGGACACCTCATTCAGTTTCCGGAAGTCATTGCAGAATCTCGTACTGCCGTCCGGTTTAGGTACAAGGACCACTGGGCTTGACCATTGGCTATGTGACTCTTCAATAACTCCTAACTTCAACATTTTCCTGACTTCTGTTTTGATCTCTTCTCTTTTCGCCTCCGGGACCCAGTATGGCTTGACATTCACCTTCACTCCAAGCTCTTTGAGGATGTGATGGTGAACCTCCGTAGTCCTGCCTGGCTTTTCCGAGAATACGTTCCGGTTGCGCTTGATCATGGTGATCACCTCAGATCGTTGGTCAGGGGTCAATTCTGGAGATATTCTCACTTGGCCAGGTGGGTTGCTCTTGGAAGGAGGTGACCCTAGAGTGACCACATGAGCTTCTCTGTCTTGCCAAGGTTTCAACAGGGTTACATGATAGATTTGCTCCAACTTTCGGCGTCCAGGCTGTCGGACCTTGTAATCGACTTCTCCAATGGCTTCTATTATCTCATATGGCCCCTGCAATCTGGCCAGGAGCTTGCTCTCCGCTGTGGGTACAAGCACCATTACCCGATCTCCCACCTGGAATTTTCGGATCGTCGCTTGGCGGTTGTAGTATGTTTGTTGGGCCTCTTGTGCCCTTTCCATGTGTTCCCGCACTATGGGGGTGACTTGGGCTATCCTGTCTTTCATCTGCAACACATGCTCGATGAGGTTTTTCCCTGGATTCGGCTGTTCTTCCCAACTTTCTTTGGCAATGTCCAGTATGCCACGGGGGTGGCGACCATATAACAGTTCAAATGGGGAGACCCAGTTGAAGTTTGTGGTACCTCCCTTATCGCAAACATTAGGTACGGCAACAGGGTGTCCCAGTTTTTCCCATCCCGGCTCACCATCTTTCGTATCATGTTCTTCAATGTTCTATTAAAACGTTCGACAAGGCTATCTGTCTGTGGATGATAGACTGATGTCCTTAGGGTCTGTATGTGGAGCATGGCACATAGGTCCTTCATTAATTTAGACATAAAGGGTCCGTCCCTTGGTCCGTCAGAATCTCTTTAAGTATTCCCACTCTAGCAAAAATCTGGATTACTTCTTTAGCTATGATCTTGGACGTAGTGTTCCGTAGGGGAACGACCTCGGGGTACCGGGTGGCATAGTCTATCACCACCAGTATGTGCTGATGGCCTCGGGCTGATTTTTTCTAGCGGCCCTACTAGGTCCATAGCTATTCGCTCAAAGGGGACGTCAATAATCAGCAGAGGTACCAAAGGTTCCCTTAGGCATGGTCGGGGCCCATGTAATTGGCATTCCGGACAGGAGGCACAATATCTTCGGACCGCCGCATATATTCCAGGCCAAAAAAACCTCTGCAGAATTCGATCCAGGGTTTTATCTATTCCCAGATGGCCCCCAAACAAATGGCTGTGGGCTAGCTCCATCACTCCCCTCTGATGTTTCTGTGGTACTAGGAGTTGTTCCACGACCTGCTCTTGGATACGGACTACCCTGTATAGGCTTCTGGTTCTGGGTCAGGATTCTTGTTCCTCTCCTTTTATCTGCCCTCCTTTCTCGCCGAGTCTTCCTGGGTTTCCCAGGGGGCGAGAATAAATCCTGGGCAAACTCATGGAAGGCCGGGGGATCACTAACTATCGAGGCCATCCCATTGCTCTCTGGGTCGTTACCACCTTCTGACTCTCCTCCAGGAAGCAGACTGCCAAACCCTGGGAAGTCTCATCCTATGAGGACTGGGTAGGGGAGTTTTGGGACCACCCCCACCATCACCTTAGTGGGGTTGCCCAGGACCTCCATTTTTACTGGGATGGTCGGGTAGTAATTGACGTCCCCATGGACACAGGATATCCCTGTGCGCTTGGCCCGGGATAGTTGATCATACCCGACCAGCTTCCCCGAGACCAGCGTGACTGCACTTCCTGAGTCTACTAATGCGGTGGTCTTTATGCCATTCATTTTAACTGACCTAGTATATCTATGAGGGACCATCGCTACCCCTACTAGATTTATCAGGTCACATGGCTCTCCCAGATTTCCCAGGTCGCATTGCATGGGCTCCTCTAGGTTTGGGCATTGGGCAGGTATATGCCCTATCTCTCCACATGCATAACATCGGTATCCTGCTCGGGGCAGCCCCCTAATTTTCGGGCTGTGAGGCCTTACCCCCCCGAGTCTCTTTCTTCCAGTCCCCAAGTCCCTCCGAGTACTCTGGCTGCTCTTTTGCCTCCTTCCTCCCCTCCAGAGTTCGGCCCAGAGCTACAGCAACTCGAGCCCTTGGTTCATAGACTTGCCTCCTATTCTGGCGCCTCCCTTCCCTGGTGGTCCGAGAAAGTTCCTGCGCTGCTAGATGTCTCTCTACGAGGGCAACTAGCTCATCATAGGAGGAAGGATCATTTTGACTGACCCATCCTCGTATATCCGGCGATAGCCCTCTCATGTACCTGTCCAGCACCATGGGTTCCACGATTTCCTCCGGCTGGTGGGTCTCGGGGCGCAGCCACTTCCTGGCTAGATGGATCAGGTCAAAGAGCTGAGACCTCGGGGCTTTGTTGACCCGGTATTTCCACTCATGGAACCGTTGTGCCCTTACAGCTGTCGTCACGCCAGACCTTGCTAGGACCTCCGCCTTTAGCTGGGAGTAATCTGAAGCTGCTTCTGTCGTCATGTCAAAATATGCTTTCTGTGCCTCCCCACACAGAAAAGGAGCCAGAATACTGGCCCACTGGTCTTGGGGCCAGGCCTCCCACCGGGCTGTTCTCTCAAACGCAAGGAGGTATGCCTCCACGTCATCATCCATCGTCATCTTCTGTAAGTAGTGACTTGCCCGCAGGGGCCGAGTCCCAAGGGGGCCGTGCGCTAGGGTGGTCAGGGCTTTTAACTGGTTCACAACCTCATGCAGGGTGGCTCGATCCTGAGCCGCCTGACTCATCAGTAGTTGATTTGTCTCCTGCTGTACTCGCACTGCCTCCTGCTGGGCAGCTATCTGCACCCTGGTAGCTTCTTGTTGGGCCGCAGTGGCCTGCAACAATGCCTTTACTACATCCTCCATTTTGGGTTTGTTTGTGTTTTTTTTTTTCTCTGGGTTGGGGGGTGCTTTACCCTGCCCCGAGATGACGTGCCACGAAGTCTCACTCTTATCCCACTCCTGACACCATGTGTGGCAAGGCACCTCCTCAGTCTCCCCAGTCTCTGCTGCTTTCAGCCCTGGTGAGAGAGGCTCAGGTAATGCGCTCCCCCTTGGGACACAAGGGAAATTTCCCTGTATCTCCACTAGTCCTGGTTAGTGAATTCTTACCCCCCTTGTGGGAGAAAGTACGGCCTCTCCTCCTGGAGGGTCTCGCTGTTTTTCTGCTCCTGCACTCCTGGCAACAGGGCTTCTTCTCTCTCTATTCTCCTCCCCTTCCTTCCACAGGAAAGGGTTTAAAAAGGTCTCAGGCAGCCTCAAGTTGGAATCAGCTGGTCCCAATTAACCTCAGGTAGCTCCCCCCTCAGCTGATTCTAATTTACTACCTTGGTAACCTTTCCCAGCTGAACCTGATTGACCTGTGGTTGCCTCTCAGTTGATAAGGAGGAGGGCCTTTTAACCTTCTGTTACTGATTCCTACCCCTCCCTTGCACCTATCTGTCCTGAGTTTATCACAGTATTAAGGCCTACATTGTAGGCCTAAATCTATATATAGGAGATACATTGCCTGTTATTGCAAATATATTTGTTAGGGCTTCTGGGGATACGTGAGGACCTGAGGCTTTGGGCAGAGCACAATGGAACATTCTGCTGGGCATATCAGCTGCTAAGGTAGTGTATAACATGATAATTTTTGAAATATACCATTTATTTTGACATGGTAAGCCATGCACAGTAAAGTTAGATTAATATTTTTACCTTTTGTTCCTATATCCTGTTTGCCTGAACTAGGTTCAGCAATGTAAGAGAGTTGCAATACATTAAAAAGAATTAAAGAAAGTGGAAGATGCAGGTGCACTAATAAATGGGTGGTCTTTGGATGACAGTATTTATGTGTACTATGCCAAGATAAACAGAAACCTAAATGCTATACATACAAAGTGGTACAACAAGAACATCTGTGTTGGGGGACTGAACTGGCATGGCTAACACCTCCAGTGCCAGGTGCAAAGGAAATTTCAGTACAGCTTGAGTAATCTTGACTGCCAGCATCTGCATGCATCAGATTACCTCCTGTGTTCCTAGCTCACCAATACCCACTAGAGTATTTATATTCTACATCTGGTTCTGTAATGGCTATAGGCAGGTTGCAGTCCTTCCATTACTGACTCTTAGAGTGATGATGAAGAACAAACTCTTTTTTCACAGGAATATTAGCATTACTAACATTTGTATAATGTTCATTGCACTGTTGGGAAGATAAAATTTTTTGCATAGAAAATAAAAAAAATAAAATGAATGACTCTCTCTCTCTAAAAAGAGTAAATAATCTTTTTATTTATTTTTTTTATTCTTTATCATCAAATCAATTTTTTGTAATTGGAATTTACATTTTCCTGTGAAACTATATTTTAATTTTTGCATAGAAATTATGATGAAATTTTGCTTTTACTGCATTTCATAATGAGCTAAACTTATCATTTAATTTTTACCTAAAATATAATTTCTAATCAGTTTAAAACTTCCAATGGTAAAAATCTCAATGATTGCCAGAGGATGTTGCGAAGGACAAGGCCATAACAGGGTTCAAAAAAGAACTAGATAAATTCATGGAGGATAGATCCATCAATGGCTATTAGCCAGGATGGACAGGAATGGTGTCCCTAGTCTCTGTTTGCCAGGAGCTGGGAATGGGCAAAAGGGGATGGATCACTTGATGATTATTTATTCTGTTCATTCCTCTGGGGCACCTGGCACTGGCCACTGTCGGAAGACAGGATACTGGGCTAGATGGATCTTTGGTCTGACCCAATAGGACCATTCTTATGTTATTTTTTTTGTCTGAAATTTCTCACAGGAAAAATGTTGGTTTTCTGAACAAGTCTAATTTTTTTTTTTACTGAAAGAGCAGCTACAACCTCTATATTTAGATTTTATAATACCTTCCCTTAAAAAATTTTTCATGACAGTTTGCAGCAGGACTTTGAAATTTAGCAGTAGAATACTGGGGTCACAGAGGTGCATCTTACAGGTCCAATGCCACACACAAATACAGTATGCAGTGATGTTGTAGTCATGGTGGTCCCAGGATATTACAGAGACAAGACTGGTGAGGTCACATCTTTTACTGGACCAAATTCTGTTGGTGAGAGAGCCAAGCTTTTGACCTTACACAGACTTGAAGGAAAGCTCTGTGTAAGCTCCAAAACTTCTCTCTCTTACTAGCAGAAATTGGTCCAATACAAGATATTATATCACCCACTTTGTCTCAGCCCTGGTCTATGCTGGGGGTGGGGGTCAACCCAAGATACGCAACTTCAGCTACGCGAATAAGTCTACTTACCTGGCCATGAGGATGGTGGTGAGCCGACGGCTGCCGTTCCCCCGTCGACTCCGCTTCTGCCTCTCGTGAGCTGGCGTTCTAGAGTCAACGGGGAGTGTGTTCGGGGATCGATTTATCCGTGTCTACATGAGACACAATAAATCGATCCCCGATAGATCGATCACTACCCGCCGATCCGGCGGGTAGTGAAGACCTATCTTCACAAACATAGTAAACAGAAAAAATAAATCTTCCCCTCTGTTCTTGCTGCTGCTTAGATCTAGGAGACTATGAGTCTTAATTCTTCTCCCGACTATTGCTGATATAAAAGATATAACCTCACCCACCTTGTCTCTTTATTACTGAATAAGGCAGTCTTCTCAATAAGAGTTTATGCAAGAAACAGAACTCTAATCAAACCCTGCTCATTCACATGGCAGACCCATTTAGCCACATTGCCTCTCCGAAATCTGCCTTATCTAAGTATTCAACTATGCTGTCTGTAAAATGGGCTGCTTACGTGTATGTAACCTATTTTTTCAGTGCATTATGCATCTCCATCTAGTGTCTGATCCACAGAGGAAAACAGACTACTCTTACTGCCCCAATGTAATCCTTTAGGTCCAGCGGTAGAGGTCTGTGCTGCAGTGCTGAAAGTCCAGGGTTCAAATGCTGCTGTTGATAAGAAAGAGCAAAGCATTTAGGAAAGATGTGGATAAATTGGAGAGATCTGAGGGAAAAGCAACAAAAATGATAAAAGGAAAACCTGACTCATAAAGAAACATTAAAAAACGTGAGCATGTTTAGTCCTACGAGAAGAAGAGGTGGGGGTCTGACAAGTCTTTAATATATTTGAAGGCTGTTATAAAGAGGACAGTGATCAATTGTTCTTCATGTCCACTGAAGGTAGCCAAAGAAGAATTCGTCTTAATTTGCAGCAAGGAAGATTTAGTGTAGATATTACCCAAACCTTTCTTGCTATACGGGTAGTTAAGCTCTGGAATAGGCTTCCAAGGGAGTTGTTGAGCCCTACCCCTCTTACTGGAGGTTTTAAAGAACAGGTTGAACAAACACTGTCAGGTTTATGTGATCCAGTCCCAGCGCAGGGGACTGGACATGATGACTTCTCCAGCCCTACAATTACTATTGCAAATAAAATAATTTGTTTTCTCTTTTTAAGAAAATCTAAGACAGTACATAAAAAAAGTATTCAGTAATGACTTTACAACCTAAAGAACAAGCACTCAAAATTAGGAAATTCCAGAATTAAAGCAGCAACATCATATTAGAAGGCAAAATCATCAAGAAAGCAGAATAGTTTATCTACCTGGGCCACACCATACTAGTCATAGGAGACCTCATGAAGGACATGACATCAAGGATAGGAACGGCATCCATACTGTTCACTAAACTCAACAAGGTAGGTAAGTCAAAGATATACAACACTGGAACAAAACTGAGAATTTTCAACTCTAACAGGATCGCAATGTTAACATATCACTGTGAAAGCTGGAGATCTGCCTAAATGTTAGACAGAAAACTATACACCTTCAAAAATAAATGCCTATGAAAGATTCTGGGTGTCACCAGTGAAGAAACCCAAGAAATCACCAACAAGCAGCTCATCTCCACCAGAATCAGAAAGATGTTCTGGATATATTTGGTTTACATACTGCAGATGCCAACACACAGACTTCCACATGAAGCCATCACATGGAAACCATACGGTGTGAGGAAACGAGGGCACCCAAGAGAAACCTCAAGAAGAACCCTTAGTAGGGAGGGCAGAACAATTGATCCCAAAACCACTGAGCAGATGGAAGCAGCACCAAATAACAGGGAGGAATGGAATAGACTTGTTTCTCCACCTTGCATACTGACATTGGTGTGGGAAGGACCTGTGCAAACTTAATATAGCCCCCTCATGGGTATGTATTGGGATACAGTATTTAGTTGCTAAACACAGTCAATTTTTTCCATACAATCCCTGCCTCATTCAGGGCATGGTGATAACATTTTAGGTAAATGCACTATTGTCAACTTCAAGCATTCAAAAAATAAAAAGTTAAGTCCCCCAAAATCATGAGACCATCCTAAAACTTATGTTATTTTTGAAAAATAAAACTTTTGGGGGTCTTTTTCTTTGCCTTCTTGTTTCTCAGCCACCTTTTGGGTGAGCTCATTTTATGTTTTCAAGCTTTTCTCCCTAACTACAAGGGCTATAAACTTTTTTTTTTTTTTAAAGGAAAAAGAAAGATGAGATTCTCATGCAATCTCATAATTCCAGCAGATGGGACTAAGAAAAACATGAACTATACAAAGACTTAAAAAAAATCATTGGATTTGGCAAAACTGTAGATGGATAAAATGATTGAAAAAGGGAGGACTGGATGGCTCTAAGGATTGCTATAAAATGCAGAGCTTTTCCCTTCTGGATTGCTCATCTGAATCCAGTCCAAGGATCTTTTCCTACTCCTGCTGAAAATCAATGATCAATTCTCATTGAGCTCATTGGGAGTACGATATGTTCCTCCATCAGTAGTGACAAGGGTCCCAATCCTGCACTCCTTACTCAGGCAAACCCTCAATAGTTATATGGTGGAAAATATTTTTAGTCTTATGCCTTGTCTATGCTAATGGCACCAGGTAGAGTACAGGCACTACATAGGTAGCTACATGGCACACTGAAAGCAGGATGTGTGTGTAATGACATGATGCAATGAAAGGATCCGGCAGGGGGCAGGCAGTGGGGAAAGGCTTTCCCATGGGGAAGGTGCCAGAGCCTTTCCCTGGTACTGGAGCCTTTCTTCATTGCAGGAGCTATTCACTGAGATGAAGAAATGTTCTGGCAGGTAGGAGGCAGCAGGACATTACACCAGTGTAGACATGGAAGGAGGCACTGCTTGGGCCTGCAGAGAGCTGTCTAGGATATATAACCTCTGATGCAGGCATGTAAGGCACTCTATTCACCTAAGCAGTGCGTCACTGTCTACACTGCTATTTATACGCATGCTAGCTGGATGTGCCGTGTATGTAATCTACACGCTGCCATAACTTCAGACATAACTTTAGGACATTCTACATTACAAAAAACCACCACTGCATTTGGCACCCTAGGTGAAAATCAGTGGCCTGATTCATACTTATGACTTCAATGGGAGCTGGATCAGGCCTCAAGAGAGGCCAAACAGTAACTGAACATGGAGAGTAAGCTATGCTTTTACCCTTGGCAGAGTAGATTGAAGGGGCAGGGTTGGAATGCTTGAACTGCAGCTGTCCACATTGTATTTGTCCTATGGATAAGTCGAATTCTGTTAATCCAGTACCTTTAATAACACTAAATTACAATTAAAGACAAAGAAAATGTTGTCATCAATATAGTTGGACAGTTTGAGCTCTTAGTGAATTTCTTCAGAAACATTAAAAAAAAAACTATTTCTTTCTCTTGGCAATTAAAATTCTACAGCTTCTTCCATCCCGATCATGGATTAAGCTCCCTACACATTTCTAATAAATAAACTAGAAAATGAAGGTCGAATTATTGCAAATTATTTTTTCGGGGGATTGGGAGAATGTTTCATTGCATCATAAAATAATCTTTTATAACTGTAACAAGGTGTGGCAGAAATGCAATAAATACAAATAAATCAACCAAAAAAACATATACCCAACAATATCAAAAAATGAAACAAAGAGTTGTTTTATAAAAAACTGCTATTGCAAATTTGTAATCCCTTGTTCCTCATCTTTTCTTGTTACTTCAATTTTAAAGCCAGATTCCTTCATTATTTTCTGACCCGATGTGAAACACCATCTGGAGTGAGCATGTTGAGATTCTACATAAGTGAAACAGAATTATTTTTCTTGAGATGGGTTTAAGATATATTTTTAAAAAATCATTTGAGACTATTAAAATTAGTGTTGAAATGGATTAAAAAACAGGCTGCAAAAAACAGGCTGCAAAAAACAGGCTGCAACAGGTGTGGAGGTAAGTTTAATATTTTCCAATTATTAGTAATAACTAAAATATTGTATAAACTTCTTTCAATATCTCTGTGCCAGAGATCTCATTGGCATCTACAGTTCAGAATATAGATATTTCCTCTGGTGTAACAAGATTTCAAGTTCTATGAACTTATATCTATTTTACACATCTGTTATTAATTATTATTATTATTCATTAAATAGGTTATGATACTGCCTCGGTCAGAGTCCAAGCCTCATTCGGGTTGGCAGTGCACAGATATATAATGTATGGAGAGTTTACAGACTAAGGCAACGATCCTGTAATTGGATCCATGCAGGGGGACCTTTGCATGTGCACAGAGTCTCATTGAAGTCAATGAAACTCTGCATGGGTGCAAGTGTTGCCCTGCACAATTCTTATTGCAGAATTGGGGAGAACAAACACAACGATGAAGTCATAGACTAATTGGACACATGTTGCAGTGTTGTTGCTTGACAAATTACAACAAGCTTGGCCTTGAACAACAGGTAGCACAAAAACAAATGCTTAGTATGTGATGAAAAAGGTGCAAGAAATACATCTTGGATACATCTTTATCAGTGCAGAAATACATCTTGGATATTTTGCAATTATAAAAAAACCCAAGTATTTTGGCTGATTAAAATGAAAAACTGGGACATTTTAGGAGTCCTGAAAGAAGATCATTGCCTCACAGATTGGGAGACAGTATGAAAAACTAGGACTTCCCTAGTAAAACCGGGATATATGTCCTTTCTCTATAGGTCTTTTCCATCTCTAATTTCTGTGGCTCTACAATTCTATGAAAATTATTTTACTAAAATAAACAAAAACCTATTCATGGTAGCTTGAACCAGTTTATATTCCTGTGACAAAAGAAGTCACTTAAAAGTTTCAGTTGATCGTTCATTACACAAATAAAATATTTATTAATTGATACTGGAGTTATAAAAAAAATCTAGCCAAGTTTTAATCCTTCTCGCCATAAATAGAACACATTCAGGGGAAAAGTAACTCCTGCTGGTTGATGGATATGGTCAGTGCAGCCTGCAGTACTGAAGGAAAAGGCAAACAATACTAAGAAACTGTGAGCGAATATGCCCAGTGAATATTTAACTATGGCATCAGTTTTTGTTAATTACATTTTAGGAATTGGGTTGAACATGCTGTAAATTGTGTCATCGACCTACATGAATAAAAGCTTTATTTAATAATTGTAAAAGCTGCCATTTGCTATGTTTTATAATATCTCATTTCTCAGAGCCTTTTATCTGATAACGGTCACTAGAGTTACAAAATGCTAAAAATATCAATGGTCTTGAAAACCTTATTTGAGTACTTAGCGGTGAAAATGAAATATCTATAAAAGTGTATAGCAGACTGTTATTAGCTGCTTGTAATTTCTGGGACTATTCAGTTAAAAAAGCTTTTAAAAAAAGCAAGTAAAAATGGTCCTGCCATGAGGGCAGGGGACTGGACTCGATGACCTCTCGAGGTCCCTTCCAGTCCTGGAGTCTATGAGTCTATGACTCTGTATACAATTCAATTCTGTTTTTGTTTTAAAACTATCCCCAAGCTCTTACGAAAAACCTATAAATATTTCAGGTATTTTATTTTAATTTGAATGGAAAATTTTTTTAAACTCAAACAACATACCTTTCTCTGTTTTGTTTGCAACCCAGAATTTATAACATTTTGCTAGTGCCTGAGAACCTGACCATGAAATTGGCTTTACTTTTGTTTCTAGTCAGTTTCTAGTCAACCAGTCTAATTGCATTGTCTAGCTTGTGAGAAATACAAAAAATAAACATAAACAGTGGGAAAGAGAGGGGGACAAAATTGACTGATCATCAATGTATAGTTAGTATAAGGAAAAAAAACAAAACAAAACCCTTCCCCTTCCTGAAATATCCAAGAAAAAGAAACAATTTGACTCATCTGGTATGCTCTTACCGAGCCCAGGCTGGCTCCAGGCTGGCTGGACAAGATGACTGGGACTGGGAGTTAATCATGTATTAAAAATTATAACTACTGCCTTGCTCAGAGGTGGGCAAACTACAGCCCGTGGGACCCTCCTGCCCGGCCCCTGAGCTCCTGCCCCAGGATGCTAACCCCTGGCCCTCTCCTCCGCTATCTCCCTCCCCTGCAGCCTCAGCATGTCAGGCCACCTAGGCAATGCTCTGGGTGGCCGGGCAGCACAGCTGCAGAGCCCAGCCTGACCTGGTGCTCTGTGCTGTGCGGAGGCATGGCTGGCTCCACTGGTGCTCCAGGCAGTGTGGTAAGGGGGCAGGGACCAGGCAGGGTTCGACAGAGGGCAGGGGAGTTCGAGGTGGTGGTCAGGGCAGTCAGAGGGCAGGGAATGGGGCAGGGCTGAATGGGTGCAGGAGTCCCAGGAGGCAGTCAGGAAGGAGGGGGGGTTGGATGGGGCAGCGGGAGGCAGTCAGGGGCAGGGGTTCCGGGGGCGGTCAGGAAGAAGGAGTGGTTGGATGGGGCAAGGGTCCTGGGGTGAGAGGACAGTCAAGAATGAGAGGAGGGGTTGGATGGGGTGGCAGAGGGCAATCGGGGTGGGGGTTCCAGGGGCAGTTAGGGGACAGGGAGTAGGTTGGTATATGGAGCAGGGGTCTTGGGTGGGGGGCTGTCAGGGGACAAGAAGCAACCACACAACAAAAACACTAACCCAGGAACCTATCCTTGCAACAAAGCCCATTGCCAATTCTGTCCGCATATCTATTCAGGGGACACCATCAGAGAGCCTAATCACATCAGCCACATTATCAGAGGCTCATTCACCTGCACATCTACCAACGTGATATATGCCATCATGTGCCAGCAATGCCCCTCTGCCATGTACATTGGCCAAACCGGACAGTCTCTACGTAAAAGAATAAATGGACACAAACCAGATGTCAAGAATTATAACATTAAAAAACCAGTCGAAGAACACTTCAATCTCCCTAGTCGCTTGATTACAGACCTAAAAGTCACACTATTACAACAAAAAAACTTCAAAAACAGATTGCAAGGAGAGACTGCTGAATTGAAATTAATTTGCAAACTGGACACCATTAAATTAGGCTTGAATAAAGATGGAGTGGATGGGTCATTACACAAAGTAAAACTATTTCCCCATGTTTATTCCCCTCCTCCACACTGTTCCTCACAACTTCTTGTCAGCTGCTGGAAATGGGCCATTTCGTATACCATCTGTCCCCACCCCTTGGCACTGAGGTTGGGATTTCTTCCTTGGTCACCAGTGGGTTGGACTTTATGACTGGGGGACTTCTCAGACAGCTTGGGGGAAATCAGGGCCCTGGTCTGACAACACCCACTGACCCAGGCAGGCACACCATCTCCCCATGGCTCCCAGTCAGAGCACTTAGCTTATTTGTTGCCCCCACCCATTCTCCTTCTTCCCTTGACCGGCCTCCAGCCCAGTCAATGACAGCTCTGACGTCTTAGCCATCATGCCCAATGTGGCAATGGCATTGACTGGCACTGAGCAGCTAGGTACTGAGCCTTTTGGAGTGTCCTCTGAGATAGAGAAGTTTGACCCTGGGCCCATTCAAGATCTAGGCCTGGGGCTGTAAGCCCGCTCAGGGGAGTACTAACAGTGAACTGGCAGGCACCAAGCCTGTTGAGGTTGCCCTGGCCCCTGACGTCAAGCCATTCAGCCACATTATTGTGGTAGAGAAAGTTGTAGCCATTAGGTTGTAGAGAAAGTTGTAGCCTTTTGAGCGGTTTTACCTGGGGTGGCCTCTACTTTCTCCATAACTCTTGGGGAAATCCTCCAATTGTCATGTGGGGATGGGACCCAGGAGGTGGTACTTATTGTGTCTTCCCTTCCCTCTCCTTGTGGGGCAGAATTCTCGGAAGCCCTGCATCTGATGCCCACCAACAAATCCCCAGGCATAAACAGGCTGACCATAGAGTTTTACTGTACATTCTGGGACTTCTCATCCTGGACTACATCTTCTGGGCCAAATCCCTGGGGAGCTGGGCGCTCCTCATGTTATGCAAGCAACCTCTCTGACCTGAGGATTTGACACACAGGATCTCTGCTCAGTATGGACTATAAGGTTGTAGCAAAATCCCTCTCACTGCAGCTGAGATACGGGCTGGTAGATGTCATTCACCCTAAATAGATCTAAACTGCCCTGGACTGGATTATTCTTGATTATCTGTATCTCATCTGGGACCTTCTCCATCTGGTATGTAGACATGATCTGTCTCTTATCTTCCTGTCCTTCGACCAGGAAAAGGTGTTTGACAGGGTGGATCATGGGTACCTCATGGGAACCAGGTGGGAATTGGCTTCGGTCCTTGTTTCGTGAGGTGCCTCCAGGTGAGGTATGCCTTTGCAGAGAGTATTGTCAAGCTCAACTGGGCCTTGACTGAACCTGTCATCTTTGGTCAGGGAGTGCATTGGGGTGCTCTCTGTCTGGCCAGTTATATGCAATTGTTGTTGAGCACTTCCTTTGTCTCTTACACAAGCAATTGATGGGATTGGTGTTTGGACCACCCCGGCCTTCAGGCTGGTCCTGTCAGTGTATGCCAATGACATGCTCTTCATGGCCCAGGACCCGGAAGACCTGATGCATATGCATGCCTGCCAAACCATCTACTTGACCTCCTCTGCCTAGATCAACTGAGTCAAGAGCTCTGGCCTGACTGCTGGGGATGGGCGGTAAGTAAGCTACCTCTCATCCGCACTCTATACAATCCAGTGGGCCATAGGTCTGCTGCTGTAACTGGCTATTTACCTTTTTGCCACAGATCCCTGCGTACTAGAAAACTGGATTGCCTTGGAGACCAGGGTGCCTCTCTAGTTACGGGCATGCCTGGAGCTTCTCCAAGGCCTTTCTCTTTGGGGGAGGGTGCTGGTTGTTAACCAGCTGGTCCTATCAATGGTCTGGCACTGGTTCAACACTCTGAGCCCTGCCCATGGTATTGTGGAAAATCACCAGACAAAGGTTCTGGAGTTCTTTTGGCTGGGGGAAGGGTCTGGAAGAGGGAGGGCAGGGTATGATATGCGTTCTCAGACAGGTCCATACTTTCTGTCTTCAGATCCTGCAGTGTTGGTCTTAGTCCGACCTGGACCCAGTTAGGGCATACCTTCCTACACCATCTCTGAGAGCTCTGATATGTCCACCAGCTTGCCAACTTCTTTCTCGCATTGGACAAGTTGGTCATATAGCAATCAAGAAGGAGAAGGGTTGGATGGTGGGGTTCCCTGTAACCATGACTGTGAGGTTCCATTTTGTACACTTGTCAGTCACGTCTCTGGGCAGAGTTCTTCTGGGTGGCATCCACTATTTCCCTAGACTCTTTCAAGGAGCAGTGGGCACTTTCCGCGGATCTCTGCTCAATGTCTCCATCTGGAAACCTGACTGTAAAACTATGATCCTCACTCCTGTTTCTGTTTTTAAATTTGTTATCTCCTGGAATCAGTTGATCTCTATGTTTTTTCTGGCCTTTCACATTTGAAGAGGGGAGGCCCTTTCAGTTTACTGGATGGATCCCTTTTGGGATCCATCATGTTCCATGGGGACCCAATAGGCCTGTGCACTGAATGAGGCAGGAGTCCTATGGGAAAAATATCATGTCGTAATGTAATTAAACACTGCATATGCACAAGGCAGGTTGCGCAAGCAATCTTAATTTTGGCATTTCTTATTTTGGACATCTTGACTTGGCAACCTTAATAATGTTCTTTTAATAGTTTGTGCATATATAAATATATTTGTAGGCAAAATAATATCTATGGATGTATATATCACATACATATATTAATTATATTAACTATCACTTATTACTTTCTTTTAAACATTTTTCCCCATCTTTGAAACGGTCAAATTTATTTTTGTTTTAAATTAGATTACATTGGTATTAAAATGACATGTCTATTACTTTAGCTCCTGCTACACAGGTTTGGTGATACAAGTGCTAGCCTTCATTTCTGAGATGGTCTAATCCCCATTGGTTCTTTAGCAATGGCCCACCTACCACTTGTTTGGCATCTTCACTTCCTGAATGGCGGAATAACTAGTCCCTGAAAGGAATGGACATTTGAACAAAATTTAAGTTTTATTTTGATTTAAAGACAAATTGCTTCATGGACTATACCACTCTTGGAAACAAGTGAAAATAAGGTGGCCTCTAAAACTTTGTTTATGAGAACTGTCTTTGTTCCAGCAATCTGAGTGTGAATGAAGTGGAAATACGTTTCCCATTATGTCTTAGAGATGTGTTTCCAAGAGTATAATTCTCTTTCAAATATTCCACTGATTCTGGAATATTTTTAGAATTTCTGCTTTCTCCTAATATGTCTCTAGTAATGTTTCCTTCGTCTTACAATTGATTTGCACCTCTATCAGCAAGATGTGCAAATGCTAGATAAGTGGCAGCAAGGCTCACATTCACATTAAGGGAGGAATGTCTAGTTGTTAAAGCACAAGGATGGAAGTCAGGAGATCTGGGTTCTGGTTAACTGTGCCATGTAACTGCTGTGTAAGAACCATGTAACTTTGGCCAAGATACTTTTACAAATGGGGAAACGGAGGTAAGCTGTGACAGGACTGTTAGATTCGTTGTGGGTCTGGATTTTTTGAGATTCATGGGACTGAAAAAAGTGTCAGCTCATATGCACTGAGTTGGAATTTTCAGGTACCACATTTTTCACACAAGAAGTCACTGATCAGCAATTTTAAGATATGCACCAAGGAGCCTGTGAACCCCAAGACAGTTTTTGTGTTATTTGCTAGCACAGTACCCAGACACCTGATTAAGGACAATGGGTGCTACTGAAATATAAAGAAATAATAACAACAACAAAAGAAGATGACATTTAAAAACATGATCACTGTTAATCCATTTCTCGGAGACTTCAATGTAACGCACACTCTATATTGGTGAACGCTTATGTCTGTCTTGGTCTCTCTCTTTCTCGTTTGTGTAATGTCAACCCATGAACTCAGCAGAATGCTTCTCCCATATTGATGCAAATGGACAATTTACTCAATACTTTATTTTTATGGCAACCTTTTCATGAAGCGTTGCTTGCTTTGGCTCAGTCATTCAGTCTGGTTGCAGGAAAGAATCTATGAATACTTGTTTATTTTTCACAACCATTTTTCCACCCACAAGGGTTTCAAATAAACACGAGTGGATGAGGACAATTGTGAAGGACATTCGCAACACACAGGAAATCTCTGAAATATTCTTATTAACTAAGCACCTGATTCTTCCAACTTCTCTCATGCTGGGTAGGTCTTACTCCTTCAGATGATCCCATTGAGCAACTTCCATGCAGACCACCCGAGAGTCACTTTTATACAGTATCATAGCTTTTCTCTGGTTTCCTGAGTGGTTCTTCAGTTCAATGGGCCTATTCACATGAACAGATGTTACTCAGTGTGAGTACTGCTTGCAGAATTAGAAGGAAGAGCAAGCACAGGGCCTAACTACAAATATCAGCTGCTCAGCCATGCAGGCTCTTTGCTTTATGGCTTTTTGCCACTGACACCATTAACTACCCATCCAAAAGGTATGTAGACAACAATCCTCCCCACTCTTTACCCTCCTATCATCTACTGGCACTTTTACAGAGGAAAGCTCTTTCCATATATTTTCTGCATCAATGTGACTATAAAATAAAGACGGAGTTAGCTTTTTGGCATTGAATGTTATGGCAACCACTGATAATGAGAGAGAGATTTGTCAGGGCACTTTTGGAGTATATATTTGTCTAAGTGTGGGATATACAATAAACACAGTGATTTTTACTTCAATATCATAGAATCAAAGGTAAGCCTAGAAATGACTTCTTGACTTATCTATTCTATCATCATTACATGACTGTCTTCTACGCCAAATTCATAAATGTATTTTAAAATTATCTAGAATGGACATAATGTATGCCCTCCATTCTGTACTACTTACTTACTTATCTTGACTTGTTCCATTCTCTCTTAATTTAGACCCTGATCCTGCCTTTACAACTGCACAGGTGGACCTCCATGGGCCCACATAGGTCCCTGGTGACTTTAATGGGCTCTTGCGTAGTGCAGGCACAGTTCTCTGTGCAGCCCTGGAACCTTATTTTGCTCTTCTGAGGACAGACTATCTTAATATGAGCTTGTACAATGCCAATACAAAGGGACCCAGATCTGACTGGAGCCTCTGGATGCTACTGGGCTCAAAACACAGTGTAGAGGAAAACCAGGGGGACTTGTTCAAAAGAGGCTCACTGAGAATCAGAGAGAGCTTGAGCACACAGAGCTCCATGCCTTGCAGCTAAAAGCCTGAATTTAAAGCCCAAATGGACTGCTTTTGCTTTTCTGTTTATGTAAAATCCTTTAGTTGTTTCTCTTTGTTGCAGCCAAAACCTTGAAAATAAAGTTCTGGAAGAAAAACTCTTAGTAAAAGACATTTAGTTGCTGTTGGACCAGGTGGTCCAATCTGCCAGTTTACACTAATTGGTAATACATTTGCTCTTCTTCAGTCCTCTGGTACATCACCTGTTCTTAATGAGTTGTCAAAACTATGGCTAGTGGCTCCACAATTTATTCTGACAGTTCTTTAAGAACCCTTGACTGAACATCATCTGGCCCTGCTGATTTATGTATATATTCAGTCTGTCTAGGTGTTCTGTTACCCCCTTCTTATCAATCCTCACCACTGACTTGCCCGGATCCTCATTAACTATTAACTCACTGTGCTTTCCAGTTTTTGTATTTGTAAAGACTGAAAGCAGAGGGGAAGAGAGCTGAAACACTCACCTATCTCTGAACCCTCTGTTTCCTCTCCTTGTTTAGGGCAAGACTGTGCTGTTAGGCAAAGCCCTGAGGAAGGGAAGATACACGGGCATACGGTCTAACAGGGACCATCAGGAGCTCTCATTGTGTTGGGCCGGAGGAGGAATTTACTACTCTCATTTAGAGGGTGTAGCACAGGGGTCGGCAACCTTTCAGAAGTGCTGTGCCGAGTCTTCATTTATTCATTCTAATTTAAGGTTCCGCGTGCCAGTAATACATTTTAACATGTTTAGAAGGTCTCTTTCTATAAGTCTATAATATATAACTAAATATTGTTGTATGTCCAGTAAATAAGTTTTTTAAAATGTTTAAGAAGCTTCATTTAAAATGGACTTAAAATGCAGAGCCCCTAGACCAATAGGCAGCACCTGGGTAGTGTGAGTGCCGCTGAAAAACAGCTTGTGTGCCATCTTCGGCACACATGCCATAGGTTGCCTACCCCTGGTGTAGCATATTTCAGGGCCGGATTAACCTTTTGTGGACCTGGTGCCAAACATATCTGTGGGCCCCCATGGGGCAATGGAGCATGGCACATGGAGATTGATCCCTGGACTGAGGGGGCCAGCCAGGGGTAATGGGGCTTGGCGTGAAAAGGGCGGCCCCGCTCCACCCAGCCCAGGGTGAGGGCACTATTTACAAACTGGCAGTTGCCAGATGCACAATGGCCTGCCCGGCCCTGTGCTGCCATCCCTTGGAGGTGGGCCCATGACATGCCACACATCCCCCCTGTCCAACAACCCCTCCCCGATTTCCTATGGCCAGTGCCCCCCCAGGCCCTGCCACAATTACACAGCGTCCTGCACACCACCACCCCTGCCCAGCACATCTCTGCCCATGCCCCACCACAACTGCCGAGCACCCCACACAGAAACCCCACTTCCTATCCCCCCAACATAGAGATCTTCCCTGCCCCCTCACAGCCCAGCACCTTCCCCTGGCCCTCCAGAGACCCACTCCCTCATGCCCTGCCTCCCGGCACCACTCACCAGCCCTGCTGGGAGGTGACTGTGTCTGCCAGGTTGAGCCGCCAGTTCAGCCAGGGCTGGTTCCAGGGTGGGGAATCGCTCTGGTCCCTCGGAAGTGGTGCAATGAGCCAAGCCAAGGCTTGCCCCAGCCAGGTTCCCTCAGGACCCACTTGCCTGGAAGAGCCCAGCCAAGCCCCGCAACTGGCCAAGATTGGCCAGGCTTCTGCACCAGTCCCAGGCAGCTCAGCTCCAGGGAGACAGGTGGGGACCCACAGGTGATAGGAAGCAGAGACTGCTTGGAGCTGGAGGTGCACTGGGGTCCAGCCAGGAGGCAGACAGAAGCCAGCAGGTGGGGCCAGGGGATGGAGAGAAGCCCTTGGCCAGCTGGTGGGCAGGTCGAGAGGAGCAAGTGGTGGGTGTGGGGGGGGGGGGAGGAAGTAGACTGGTGGAGTGTCAGGGCACAATCCAAGCAGAGCAGGCCGGGGCCCCTTCTGAGCATGGGCCTGGCTCCATGGCGCCACTGTAAACCCAGCACTGGCATATTTACTAGCATACGGGGGTAGAGTTACGGCTCTAACTATTCCACACCAATTGTTCTCAGAGGGACATAACCCACGAATAGCAACTACACTCCTCCCTCAATACCAGGCCTGCAACTGTGGTCATCTCTTACATTGCCATGCAAGCAGGAGCGAGAGCTTCACTCCATCCTGCTCCCCTGCCTAGCCACAATTAGGCTACTCGCAACTGAGTCCTTATGGACTACCCAGTCCCTTCTTTAGTCTTCTCTTTATCCCTTGATTTATACAACTTCTTTTTGCTGCCATTTGGTAGTATTTCATGATGTAATATTTTCTGCCTGCAGCAACACTAATTACATACCTTCCCCATCCCCCCCACAATCTTCTCCTTTTTCCTATTTTGTATATAGTTCCTTCTTACCCTTTAGCTTTCTGAGAGCCATATTGGTATTTGTGGTAGCAGAACTGCCATCTGCTGTGTCTTTATTATTGTATCCTTTATACCATCCCATCTTCCATGTACTACTTAAGAACACTACATCCGTTCCTGCCACGCTGATTCTGTTAATGCCACAAGATTTTCCTTTTTGAAGTGAAGCACATTTACCCCAATCTTGCTTTACAACTAATGGGTTGTCTTTACAGGGATTTAAACAGATTATAAAACTGATATTGTGCTATAACTAGTTTGGGCTCTGATCTTGCAATGAGAATTGTGTTGGCAGACTCCCTGCCCTCACAGAGCCCCATTGATTGCAGGGTCTGCTTACGTGGTTCTCAGTGCAGCCTTTGGTTATAGATCAATGAATTTTAAAAAATCCATAATTTAACTAGCATCCTTAATTAAAAATAATCAGTGAGCTCATCATGAACTACACCAATGCAAAAATAAAATAAATCAAAATCTAAAACCAAACTGATCCTTGTTATATATATAAAATAAACTTTAAACAACCACAATTTTGTTCTTGTTCTGTTTTGTCCTTATAGAATCAATGTCAAATTTGGGTCTATGGGAATTTCTGCATCTGGATTATAAACTCTGAAGGTAGGGTGATGAAAATGCTGAATTACTGTGTTCTGCACAGTGATAGTATAATATACCAGTGATCCCAAAGAGCACCACACCGTATGTTGTAAACAAAACCACTTCTTCACCAAACACTGAATGAAAAAGTAAATTACACTGATTTCAAAGACAATAGGAGAGTCGTGCTGGAAGTCAGTTTCCCATGGTAATGGGCAGGGCATGAGGATTTATCTTATGTCTATGTTTTTGTATCATTGTTCCTTGGCCCAGTAAGGACCCAATAAATTCCACACTATGTAGCTACTGTATTGTGTACATAATTTTTCTTTTCCTAAATGGATCAGAATGAGCTATATGCTCAGAAGACATGGGGCCATATTCTGACTCTGAATTCATGCACAAAACTCCCATTGAAATAAATGGGAGACACTGGTATGTTCAAAGCTAGAATACGATCGCAAAGCTTTATTTTGCAAGAGTATCCTACAGAGATGGAAAGCTGGTCTAAAAGAAGCACTTACATAGGATGGGTGTATTCATTTCATATGAAAAATAATTCACAAACTTCTTGAATTGGAAAAGTAGTTATGGGAAGTAGTGAGGGGGTAGATGGCCCCACTTCACTTGCACAAAAGAAAGAGATTTGAGTAAAGAAAAGAGGTTTGATCTCCTGGGTGATCTGGGAAACAATTCAATTAAAATAGTCAGTGTGCCAGATCTCCCTTCCTGATTTGCTGAAGCACTCTTGTCTTTGCAGTGATCGAACTAGTCTGTGTATCTATGCAAATTGTGCAGCAACCCCCCTTCCTCTGAAAAAATTCAACCATCTGATAAGTCATTTAGCAAATGACATGGGGCTATTAAAAAAGACCCTAAATATTATGACTACATGATGTATGAGCATTAAGGGCAAAACCTGGTCTAGAGTTAATTAAGCCAGCTTAACTGAACAAGAGTTCAGTGGAGTCAAGTGCAGAGTTGGGCAGGAGCTCTTGACTTTACTCCACAGTTGCTGTTGTTATATCAGTTATTGTTTTATTATTAAAACTTGCTTGCAAGAATCCAAAAGTGGAGAAAATCTCTGTCCTGAAGGGTAGGAGCTGCAGATTTCCCTGTTTCCTCTGCTTTTGAGACAACTACCTTAAACAAAAGGATGAAAAATCCATTCTATTACATCTGCTCACCTTTCAAAATGACAAAATTACTCACATCCACACACAAATACAAAAAGTAAACAGCCTACCCACATCTGGAGAATGAAATATGGTGCACGAACATTTTCTCTAGTTTATAACTTAAAAAACAACATTATTTTCATACTTATTCAAGGTCTATGACACCACTGAGGACTAAGCTCATGGTGACAGACAAATGAAAATGAACCAGATCCAGTGCATACTCTGAAATGAAAAAAGAGAACGGCATAGAAATAGTAGCTATAGGGTGTGCAGTTCAGATTGCCATGGATAACATTTTTCATGCAGAACACTGTACTGTGCTGATCTGGGAACTATTTTCTGCTGGAGCAGAAGACTCAGCAGGAATAAATTAGGAGTTTTGTATGCTTTACACAGAGCTGAGTTTTATTTGATTTATACTAGAGTTAGGCGAGACTATAACAGGGGACCACACTAGAAGAATGACATGAGAAGAACTTTGACAGGACAAGGGGCATTTAGGTATGGCTATAAATAGAGCATGGGGGAAAATGAAACCAAAATTACATGAACATTTTTGAAATTTCAAAGTAATCAAAATGGATCAATTTTTCTGAACTTAATCTTGTTTATTGAAAATGCTATCAAAACCATTATCAACAATTTCTTTGGTTTATCGAAACCAAGGTTATGGTTTATCCCCAAACCCAGTTTTCAGTAAATTAAAAATGTTAATCATTTCCATAATGTTTTAATCATGTTTTGATAAAAAATATATTTAGAATGTCTAAAACTTCAATGAAAAATGTTGACAACTTTTTTTTTTTTAATTGTTGGAAAAAGGCCATTTTCAAAGGCCTTTTAATTGAAAAATTGTGACCAGCTCTAGTTATAAACAATTTACGCTTATTCTGTTATCATATGCTAATAATGTTCAGAAAAACTCATCCATGGGCTGGAAATTTCCAAGCATGATCTCTGGATCAAGGTGAATTTTACTAGGAAGTTTGAACAAATCCTATTTGCTGTTTTCCCATTTAAGACCATTAATAACCACTGGTATTTTTAGATGGCTACAAAAAAAAAAAAAGCTGAAGATGTAAACTTGAAACTTGTCATAGACCTTGTCCTCCCCTTTGCTTGGTCTCCAAACAAAGACAGAATTGAAAATTGAGTGCCAGCTATAGCAGTAGAGAATATATTAATTAAATCTACAGATATGCTTAAATGTGCACTGTGAATGCACATATAGCTAGTTATGAACACAGTTAATAGAGTGCAGACAATTCAGCCTGCAAGCTTCACAAGGAACTGAATATGACCTCCATATCTCCAGGAGACTCTCTCAATCAATAGAACAAGTGTCATTCCACTGTCCAAGGTGGGGGCAGGATTCTTGGTATCCTTCATGGTGTGAAGCTCAGTTCTGTGATGCTCCCTTCTACAACAGTGCACAGAAAAAGGGGAGGTGGTTTAAGAAGAGCTGTCACTCACAGTCCAGACTCCCTGTGGCAACTCACCACCTGCCAGCACACTGCCTTTTGGGAAGTTTTGGCAATACGTGATGGGGCAGAAACAATCCACTCAGGGGTGACTAGGAATGCAGGGGCAAGTTGCCATCATGCATCTGTCATGGAGTCCCCAGGCGATACTCTGGAACTCCTCCCCACAAAGCCAGTCAGGACTTTGGGGAGCCTCCTCTCCCTTGGAGCAGACTGTCTTCAGGGCAAGAAGCTCACATGACTTTACCTTCCTGGGTCTGACCTTGGAGCATTCAGCATATGCCCCTCTGTGCACTTCCCACAGCGAGTCTGCCCAGGCGGGGTCCTGGGGAAGCCAGAGGGTCCTGCACACACCCCCACTTCACAATCAGTCATGACTCTTAGCCAGTCAGTAAAACAGAGGTTTATTAGATGACAGGAACACAGTCTAAAACAGAGCTTGTAGGTACAGAGAATGGGACCCCTCAACTGGATCCATTCTGGGGACCAGCAAGCCAGACAGCCCCGTCTGCCCTCACTTCCTGTCCCCAGCCAGCTCCAAACTGAAACCCCCTCCAGCCCCTCCTTCTCTGCGGAGTTCCTTTCCCGGGCCAAGAGGTCACCAGACCTCTTTGTTCTCCCACACCTTTAGCATCCCCTTGCAGGGGGGAAGGGCCCGGGCCATTTGTTGCCAGGAGATGGAGTGTCAGCCATTTATGCATGCTGGAGACTTAAGAAATGCATAGGGGAAACTGAGGCACACAGACAGTATTCAGAAGGAACATTAAGAACAGTCCCACTTCATCACAGCATCCCAGTCCCATAATTGTGTGCCTATTTTTAAAATGCTAGTAACCTGAGTGGGACATGTCACTGTCCGCCATCTCTGACATAAGCATGGAGCCAGAACAGCTCTGCATTATTGTCATGAGCGCTGCAGGCACAGGACGCACAATCCTCCAACATGCATCCAATGAAGTGGGTATTCACCCACGAAAGCTCATGCTCCAAAATGTCTGTTAGTCTATAAGGTGCCACAGGATTCTTTGCGGCTTTTACAGATCCAGACTAACACAGCTATCCCTCTGATACAATCCTCCAGTATTTGTGGAGCCACAAGAACAACTAGAGGAAGAATGACTATTTCCTGGAGGCCAGACTGAGTGGGATATAGCAAGAACCAATTCAAGGTTGTTGGTGGAATTCACAGAGCAGCAGCAGACGGTGGAGCGCTGCTTCTGGGCCTCAGAAATGAGCAGTGACTAGTGGGGTTGCATTGTAATACAGGCTTGACATGATGAGCAGTGGCTGCAGAACTTTCGGATGCGCAAAGCTAAGTTTCTGGATGGGTAAGCTGAGCTCACCCCAGCCCTCCAGTGCAAGGACACTAAAATGAGAGCTGCACTAAGAGTGGAGAAGCAAGAGTCAATTGCACTGTGGAAACTTTCAATGCCAGATTGCTACCAGTCAGTGGGAAATCACGTTGGAGTAGGAAAATCCACGGTGGAGGCTGTTGTCATGCAAGTTTTCAGGACCATTAATCATCTACTATTCAAGACTGTGACTCTTGGCAACGTGCAAGACATAATAGATGGATTTGCAGCAATGCGGTTCCCAAACAGCGGTGGAGTGATAGATGGCACGCACATCCCTATTGCGGCAACAGACCATCTTGCCACAGAGTACATCAACAGAAAGGGCTATTTTTCTTTGATTTTGCAAGTATTGGTGGATCACCAGGGATGCTTCACTGACATCAGTTTTGGCTGGTCAGGGAAGGTATATGATGCTCACATCTTTAAGAACACAGTACTGTTCAGAAAGCTACAAGCAGGGACTTTCTTTCCTGACCAACGGATTACCACTAGCAATGTTGAAATGCCAGTAGTGATCCTGGGGGACCCAGCCTACCCTCTGCTTCCATGGTTCATGAAGCCATACACCAGCCACCTCCACAGCACCAAGGAAAGATTCAACTACCAGCTCAGCATTTACAGAATGACAATTGAATGTGCTTTGGGTAGATTGAAGGGATGCCGATGTTGTTTACTCACAGGATTGAGTGAGAAAAATATTCCAATTGTTATAGATACCTGCTGTGTCCTGCATAATATCTGTGAAACAAAAGGGGGAAAGTTGCCATCAGGGTGGAGGGCCGATGTAGAGCAATTGTCTGGTGAGCTTAGACAGCCAGACACAAGAGCTCAGTGTGGAGTATACAGCTCAGAGAGGCTTTGAAAGAGCACTTTAGCAGTGAGCCACAGTCTGTGGTTGACTGTGCTGTCCCTAGCCCTGCAATTTGGGGGCCTGTTAGGAACTGCATGGGCTTGGTGTACCTCTATGAATTTAACACTAATAATTCATCTATTAATTTTTGTTGTACTTACTGTACATTTATGATTATTACATTGTGTAGAAGTTGCATCTCACTGCACAGCAACAAGTAGTGGATGCTTTCGCTATCACTAGTCATTCTGCAGAATATACTGTAAACTAATAAAGAGATTAATAATTTTCCAACCAATAGAGTTTTATGAGTAACGCAAATACTTTAACAAAATCTGTGGAAGTTAATAATAAGTACATTAAACACTTAATAAATTTATGGAACAGAGCTTAAGAAGGGGAAAAAGCATTAATATCCATTTTGTGGCTCTCACAGGTCAGCGTCCGTGAAGCTGTGATTGTCCTTAATGTCCCCAAGGGTAGAGTGGTAGTTGTAGGGTAACAGCCATGTGGAATGTCGAGAGGGGGTGTAGGGAGGTTCTGTGATGAAGTTCTCCATTGACTGCAAAGGGAGGTGATCCTGTCACTGAACCTGTAGGTCCTCAAGAGTCTGCAACATCTGTTTGCTGCCAGAGAAGCCCACGTGCTTCTCTCTATCTTTTTCCTGCTGGTACTTTCTCCTGTCCACTCCTTTCTTCTCCACACAGCCCACAGTGTTCACCCTCCAGGGCCTTTGCTTATGGTCTGATGCAGCACTGGCTTGCATGATCTCACTGAACATGCCATCCTGAGTCCTCTTTTTTCTCTTCCTTTCTGACTCAGGCATTCAGAGCGTGCAGAGGGGAAAACCCTCAAGGCTGCAATAGCAGCAGTCACAGATGAAATACACACAGGTACCATTCTGAGTATAGTCATAATGTAAAGTGAAATTTAAGATTCAGAACTCCCTTCCCTTGCTCCCCTAAAGTTTTAAACAAGACATGATTTACACTTCTGCTTGCGAATGTTTGTGCATGGCTCTACTCACAGCACTAGCCATGGTGAGTATGGACCACCAGTGATGAGGGAAACGAGGAGGAAATTGCTTCGTTGCATGAAACTATGAGTAGAGGGCAATGGAACTGAATACTGGCACCATTTCCCATAAGCAGTGGTGATTTTAGCTGTTATCTCACTCCTGAGGATAACAAAGGCACAGAAAGCACAGCTACTGGGGGTGTCCCAAAGCCAACTGGACCCATATGGTGCTAGCCTCTTTACTGCAATGGTACCTGCCGAAGTTATCACTGACTGATATGGGAAACTGTCCTGTGATGGAGGAATAAATAAGGCTGCCATAACTAGAAACCTTTGGGAGAGGAGTGCAGAGTACCTCCATGAATGTTTTGTCAAAGCTTCTGAGGAGGATTCAAGGGACATCCCTATGTACATGAACAAACTGCTCCGCGTACTCCACTTGCCTCCCGCCTAACTCTAGAGGGGAATGAAAAGCAGATAATGATGGTACCTCCTTTTGTTGCACCGCTACCTCTTCTAGTATGAGTAAATTAATGAAAAGTCAACAGCTGTGTCCTGTTAATAGGAAATAAATTTACACTTACCCAAGGTTGTTTCCCCTGAATTGAGCTCACCGTGATCAACTGCTGGGACTGACTGGACTGCGGTGGAGTCTCAAACAGGTCCTGGCTCATGTCACAGCTGGATCCCCTTGGTTACATGAGTCCCATTCTCCTCCTCATCCTCCCTATACATGCCAGGGCCTGTGATGCAGGCTCCTAAGAGCTATCCATGGTGGTGTGCTGGGTGGTGATGAGGTCTCTGCCAAGTGTGGCATGCAGCTCTTTTGTAAAAGCGGCAGGTCTATGGCTCAGCACCAGATCAATTGTTGGCCTTCTGACACGCCTGCTGCAGTTCTGTCGCTTTCACACACCACTGCTACAGGTGTCTGACGTACCCATTCTCCTGCATCTCCTGAGCAATCTGCTCATACATGCCGGCATTGCTACAGCTGGTTCGGAGCTATGCCTGTACAGCCTCTTCTCCCCACAGGCCCAGAAGATCCAATGCCTTCTATGTACTCCAGGCTGCAGTGTGTCTGGACTGTGTAGCTGGCATGGTCAGCTGGGAAGTTGCATGCAATAATGGAAAGCTGCTGGGTGTGCTCACCAAGATAGACAATCAGGAAAAGGCATTTCAAAAATTAACAGAATGTTAAAGCGGGGGGAGAATTCCAGTATTCCTGACCCCTGGGCAATGGAGTTCATAACAGACCAGAGTGGTCAGTGTCAGGCATTGTGGGACAGCTGCTGGAGGATTGTTATGGCCAAGATAGGCAATGCATTGTCTACACTTTCATTCTGTCAACCTCACGACATCAACCGTGGCTCAACACTACTTGAGGAGCTGGTGTTACTATGTTGGCACATTGTGGTATTGATATTGGTGGGAGACAAATTTAAGTGTAGACACCTGCACAACTAGGTCAACCTAACTTTGCAGTGTAGACTATGCCTTAGATTCCGAGGGAGCCAGTGATGGGTTTTGTTAAAATCCAATGCTAATTCTGGATCAAATTATGAATTTTAGTCAGTGGTCTCAGTAGAATGGGACACTTGGGGAGGGAATGGACTTCAGAATCTCTTCTCAAGCAGCCCAGAGGGAGCATGGGGCTGCATGGCCTTACTCCCACCAGTATAGCTAGCCCACAGAGAGCTGGAAGAAAGGACCAAGACCTCGCCACCTCCTCTTCAATCCCCATTGGAACATCCTTAGGAGTGTTCTAGGGAACAGGCCTTCCCCTCCCTCATACAACTGTGGCTTTGGACTCACAAAGAGGAGTAAAGGAGCCTTGTGTTCTTCCCCTGTGCACCATGTAAAAGCCTGTCACAGTCTGGTCCTTTAGTTTGAAAGCTATGATTTCCCTCCACATAATTGTGCCATTTTAATTTTCAAGCCAACCTATACTACATTTTTGGAGTGGAGTTCACAAAACTATGGACAAGGACTCCAATCAAACCTACAAGATTTAGTTCCGGAAAATTTATAACCTCAGAAAGAGCTGACACAAAGTTACCATCTCAAAGACATGAGAATTATTTGTGAATACAGTCTAGATTTTACAAAAACAACGAGGAGTCCTGTGTCACCTTATAGACTAACAGATGTTTTGGAGCATGAGCTTTTGTGGGTGAATACCCACTTCCTCAGATGCATGTAGTGGAAATTTCCAGGGGCAGGTATATATATGCTAGCAAGCAAGCTAGAGATAACGAGGTCAGTTCAATCAGGGAGGATGAGGCCCTGTTCTAGCAGTTGAGGTGTGAAAACCAAGAGAGAAGAAACTGGTTCTGTAGTTGGCAAGCCATTCACAGTCTTTGTTCAATCCTGAGCTGATGGTGTCAAATTTGCAGATGAACTGAAGCTCAGCAGTTTCTCTTTGAAGTCTGGTCCTGAAGTTTTTTTTGCTGCAGGATGCCACCTTAAGGTCTGCTATAGTGTGGCCAGGGAGGTTGAAGTGCTCTCCTACAGGTTTTTGTATATTGCCATTCCTAATGTCTGATTTGTGTCCATTTATCCTTTTCCGTAGAGACTGTCCAGTTTGGCCGATGTACATAGCAGAGGGGCATTGCTGGCATATGATGGCGTATATTACATTGGTGGATGTGCAGGTGAAAGAACCAGTGATGGTGTGGCTGATCTGATTAGGTCCTGTGATGGTGTCGCTGGTGTAGATATGTGGGCAGAGTTGGCATCGAGGTTTGTTGCATGGATTGGTTCCTGAGCTAGAGTTATTATGGTGCAGTGTGCAGTTACTGGTGAGAATATGTTTCTGGTTGGCAGGTTGTCTGTGGGCAAGGACTGGCCTGCCACCCAAGGCCTGTGAAAGTGGGATCATTGTCCAGGATGGGCTGTGGATCCTTGATGATGCATTGGAGGGGTTTTAGCTGGGGGCTGTATGTGATGGCCAGTGGAGTCCTGTTAGTTTCTTTCTTGGGTTTGTCTTGCAGTAGGAGGCTTCTGGGTACACGTCTGGCTCTGTTGATCTGTTTCCTTATTTCCTCGTGCGGGTATTGTAGTTTTGAGAATGCTTGGTGGAGATTTTGTAGGTGTTGGTCTCTGTCTGAGGGGTTAGAGCAGATGCGGTTGTACCTCAGTGCTTGGCTATAGACAATGGATCGTGTGATGTGTCCGGGATGGAAGCTGGAGGCATGAAGGTAGGCATAGCGGTGGGTAGGTTTTCGATATAGGGTGGTGTTAATGTGACCATCACTTATTTGCACCGTGGTGTCAAGAAAGTGGACCTCCTATGTAGATTGGTCCAGGCTGAGGTTGATGGTGGGGTGGAAGCTGTTGAAATCGTGGTGGAATTTTTCCAGAGTCTCCTTCCCATGGGTCCAGATGATGAAGATGTCATCAATGTAGCGTAGGTAGAGAAGGGGCGTGAGTGGACGAGAGCTAAGGAAGCGTTGTTCCAGGTCGGCCATAAAGATATTGGCATATTGTGGGGCCATGCGGGTGCCCATAGCAGTGCCACCAAGCATTCTCAAAACTACAATACCCGCACGAGGAAATAAGGAAACAGATCAACAGAGCCAGAGGTGTACCCAGAAGCCTCCTACTGCAAGACAAACCCAAGAAAGAAACTAACAGGACTCCACTGGCCATCACATACACCCCCCAGCTAAAACCCCTCCAATGCATCATCAAGGATCCACAGCCCATCCTGGACAATGATCCCACTTTCAAAGGCCTTGGGTGGCAGGCCAGTCCTTGCCCACAGACAACCTGCCAACCAGAAACATATTCTCACCAGTAACTGCACACTGCACCATAATAACTCTAGCTCAGGAACCAATCCATGCAACAAACCTCGATGCCAACTCTGCCCACATATCTACACCAGCGACACCATCACAGGACCTAATCAGATCAGCCACACCATCACTGGTTCTTTCACCTGCACATCCACCAATGTAATATACGCCATCATATGCCAGCAATGCCCCTCTGCTATGTACATCGGCCAAACTGGACAGTCTCTACGGAAAAGGATAAATGGACACAAATCAGACATTAGGAATGGCAATATACAAAAACCTGTAGGAGAGCACTTCAACCTCCCTGGCCACACTATAGCAGACCTTAAGGTGGCATCCTGCAGCAAAAAAAACTTCAGGACCAGACTTCAAAGAGAAACTGCTGAGCTTCAGTTCATCTGCAAATTTGACACCATCAGCTCAGGATTGAACAAAGACTGTGAATGGCTTGCCAACTCCTCCCTGATTGAACTGACCTCGTTATCTCTAGCTTGCTTGCTAGCATATATATACCTGCCCCTGGAAATTTCCACTACATGCATCTGAGGAAGTGGGTATTCACCCACGAAAGCTCATGCTCCGAAATGTCTGTTAGTCTATAAGGTGCCACAGGATTCTTTGCGGCTTTTACAGATTTATTTGGGCATAAGCTTTCATGGGTAAAAAAAACGCTTCTTCAGATGCCTTCAGATTGTGGGTTTTTACCCACAAAAACTTATGCCCAAATAAATCTGTTAGTCTTTAAGGTGCCACCGGATTCCTCCTTGTTTTTGTGGATAAGACTAACACGGTTACCCCTGTGTCTAGATTTTAATGGCCCATTTCTATAGCTGGCCAGCATACAACTCCTAGGGGGGTTGGGAGTGCCACATGCAGGAACTCAGGAGTTCCACATGCAGAAAAACTCTCTGTTGCGATTTAAAAAATATATTTATCACCAAAAACATAATATTCTGGGGAAACTTTTACCATTTTCCGTGTACTTTATTTTTATTTATCTTTTTTAAAAAATTGTAAACCAGAACTCAGACCTCCACTCATAGTATCTTATTGCTGGTGTGGACACTTTTATGTGTTAGAGCAAGAGAGAGACAGTAAAACGTACCAGGTTTTCCCCATCAAGCAGAATTTCTGTTTTTAAAGACATACTGTGTTATGTCATAAGCTTCTGTGTTTCACTAATTCCAATGACGGCAGGCTTATTTGTGATTTTGATTTTGCAATTGAAACTGATTGGCTAGAAGACAAAGGAACAGAAACAGCTGCAGCTGGTATTATTGATTATTTCCTCAATTTGAAGGAAGTAAACTAGGAGGCTAACAACATTGGAGGACAAAGGCTAAGTTGTTGCTCTACATTTCTGGCTAAGCTAGCCACTGCCCACTGCAGCTTGCACTGAATTAATTCAGAAAATGTAGCCCTTATTATTTAATGTGTAGACTTCCGTAGAAGTCATAGGGGATTGTCCGTTGTGATGGGAAGTTTTTAATCTTATTATTGTTTTAGTAAAAACTGAAGTCTCTAATATAAAAAAAGGACACTAAATCCAATATAAACATTCTGGAAACAGGTTTTGACTTATATTATCAGTTACATGAAAACTTGATAGCATTACACTGTGCTCATAATAATTAATACCACCCTGAGAGCCTGCCGACTAAAACAGAATTGTGTTTTTTCCACAGAAAATGAATACAGACACTGTAAAGCTGGCAGACTGTGGTGATCCAGGGCCCCTCAAAATGTATCACATCCGGAGAGGACGTGTGAGCAAATTTACAAAACAAATGACACCAAATGTTATTTGTTGTGATCCTCTTCTTGTCCTCACCCACTCTTTTAGTGTCGACAGACACTAAATAAGCCATGAAGGAAATTTGCATCAGTGTAGTTGCAGTGGGGTAAACCTCTGAAGTATACAAGATGTACTGGCATAAAAATAGGGCTTGCACTGCTCAGACTCCCTGCAATGAGTTACTGAAGTAAGGCCTGGACTACACACAAAGTTGCACCAGTTTAAGAGCTTGTCGACTCTTGAAATACTATAGTGGCACAGCACTTTGGTGCAGACACTTACTACAGTGACAGGAGGGGTTCTTCTGTCCCTGTAGTTCTTCCACCTCCCCAGGAGACAGCAGCAGGCTTGAATTCATCCATCAACCTAGCGCTGTGTACACCAGGGGTTAGGTCAGCTTAACTACATTGCTCAGGGCTGTAGACTTTTCATACATCTGAACAACACAGCTTCGTCAACTTAACTTTTGAGTGTAGACCTGGACTAACTAAAAAAGTGATGTTGCATTGATTTAGGCTTGGTCTACACTTAAAACTTATACTGGCAAAGCTATATTGGTCAGGGTTGTGAAAAAGTGACACCCACTGGCAACACAGCTATGCCAACTAAACCCCCAATGTAGACTCAGCTATGCTGACATAAGAATGCATCCATTGGCATTGCTGACATTGATCCAGCAGAAAAACACTTACTCTGAGCCCACACTTGAGTAGACATCGCTATGCTGGAATAAGCTCTGTAGTGTAGATATAGCCATAGTTAAACTGGTGCAACTTTGGGGCAAGTTAAACCCAGGTAAGCATGTCCACACACAAAGTTACATTGGCTCAACTGCATCAGTGAAACATCACACTTCTGGTAAACTAGTGTAACTTCTGTGTTTAAGGAACTATGATGCAAACCCCATTTTGGGCCAAAACAGCCCATTTTACATTACGAGTTGGCATGAATATAGTCACTAGCTGCACCAGTGCAAATTTCCTTAATGTAGATGGGGGTTATTTGGGGCAAAAACATATCTAATATTTTTGTAAGAGGCTGTATACACCCATAGTGCTGTACAAATAAGAGAAATCAAAAAGGTGCAGCCAAGATTTTAATATCTCCTTTGCAATCTACATCTTTGCAATGAAATCTCAAAAATAGCTGATCTGTATATTTTCAAAGCAGTGGAGAGCCACGTTACTCTCTGATGTTAAAGTGAGTCTACCATCTTGATCACCTCATACTTCTTTGAAAAGTTACCTTCATGTAATATACAGGAGCAAAATTCTACCTTGAGTTAAACCTGTGCATCCCTACTACCATAAATGATAATAGGTTTAGGCTGGATAGTAGGAAAAAACTTTTTCACTAGGACGCGGTGAAGCACTGGAATGGGTTACCTAGGGAAGTGGTGGAATCTCCTTCTTTAGAGATTTTTAAGGTCAGGCTTGACAAAGCCCTGGCTGGGATGATTCAGTTGAGGATTGGTCCTGCTTTGAGCAAGGGGTTCTATGATTCTACAATATGCACATTAATGCTACTGAAAGATTTCTTTAGTGTGGTTTTCTTCAGTCAAAACTCATTTTTTAATCAAAATGCTCCATCTATACTACAAGCTAGGGTTGTGATTCCCAGCTGATGTAGACATACTCAGGCTTGCGCTCATCAAGCTAGCCCGCTAGAGACGGTATTGTAGCCTCAGCAGCGTGGACAGCAGCGAGTGGCGGCATGGGCTAGCAGTCCTGAGGATGTAGTCACAGTGTTCAGGCAGGTTTGTTTTGGGAGCAACTAGAGCAGTTCTGCCACTATCTGTGCTACCAGAGATACACTACTATTTTCAGCATGTTACCTCAGATGAAAGCTAGCATAAGTATATCTATGCGAGCTGGAACTCGCATCTCTTGCTCAAAGCGTAGCTCAGGGGTAGTCAATAGGTGGACTGTGGACCAACTCAGGACAGCCAGATACTTTTGAATGGACCCCAAAATCTTTTTATTTACTTATGATTATCATTATTGTTTTTATTATTATTATTTACCCTGGAGTCTGGACCTTGACTATACCATGACCAAGAAATTTGGACCTTGACAACAAATAATTGACTACCCCAGCTATGAAGGAAATTTGCATCAATGTGGTTGCAGTGGTATAGGTGTAGCCAAAATGATCATGTTATGCTGAAAGCATTCCAAAGACTTCTGCATTTGTTTTTGGGGTGGAGTGGGGAGAGGGATAACTGTTTATACGTGGAAGCATTGACAAGGAACTAAGCACAAAGTGCTGTCAAATGTACAAACTAAGGAAGCTGGAAAAATGGGACTATTGATATGACTAAAGTTAAGCACGTGGTTAAGTCTTTGCAGGACCTAGGTCTACATTGTTACTTAGAAATGGGTACAAATCTTTCTGATAGAAAATGTGATTTTCAAGTTGATGCTTTCATTTTAAGTACTTCATTTTTCTCTCTTACGCCTGAAAGTATTGTCCCCTACTTGGCCTATATGAAATATCATGTCACGTTTCCTTCTCTACTGCACCTCATATAAGAAAAATTTAAAGTTCTCTAACTAGAAGTTCTGATTCCACAATTGAGCAAGGACAATTGTAGCAGTGGGCAAACAAGCTTAGAGGAATATCCAATCTTTTTTCAAGGTCAGTACTGAGATTCATTAAGACCAGGAAGCATCTCCATTTCTGCTCTTTTGGATTCCGGTGCAATGCTGCTAGACAGTCTGCTAAAACAAACAACATTGTAGTATGGTAATCAATAAAGAGAGCCAGCCACAAGCACCACAATATATCACAACTGGCTGTTGTCTTTGCTCAGAAAAGGCAAAGAGCTGGCACAGCAGGGTTGTTTCATGTTGGGATTAAGGCACATTGACAGGGCTGAGTAGAAAAGCTTGTGTGCTAGGAGCAAGTCTACACTGCATCTGGGATCAAGCTTCCGAGACCAGGTCCACAGACTTGTTTTAGCACTCTAAAAATAGCTGTATAGACATTGCAGCTCTGGTTGGAGCTCAGGCTCTGAAGCCTAGTGTCGGCTTGAGAGACTGAACTGCTATGTCAAAGCACTGTCTGTACAACTATTTTTAGAGCAGTAGCATGAGTCTGTGGACTGGGGCAGGGAGGCTTGCTCCCAGATGCAGTGTAGATATGCTCTGGCTGTCCTCACTATGCGTGCTTGCATATGGCGAGCATCGCTCCCTGTTATTGGCACCAGAATTCTCTCCTCTTGAAAAAACAATAGAACCAGCCAATGGCTCTGTTATTCTAGCATTTACACGTGAAACTGAACTCAAAAAACATACTACAGCTGAGTGATTCTTTTCACTGGAACTGCGACAGATGTCATGAGGCTATAGCTTCCCTTACAAATTGCAGATGAAAGACCTGACAACACACACGCTGCATAAGCAAACAGGAATATCAAAATTCTTTTTTTTTTTTTAAACATTCACAACTTCTGTGATTAAAAAAGGTTAAAAATCTTTTAGTGCCAACCATAGGAGCTTGGTTGAATTTTGTTCCAGAGATCAAAAGTCTTGGGACAAAAGAACTAGGCCTGCGATAGCTGTTGCATCACTCACTCTGATTACAAGTATTAAATTCAACACACTGCATTACGTGCTGCTAGACAACTTGAAGCTGATGAGGCAGGCTTTGTAATTCTTGACTTTCACAGAGGCTAGAAGGATACGGATGGGTGAGTGGCTACACCCAAATATATGTTCAACATATAAAACAAACTCAATATTCCAGTCCAGAAATCACTGATCACTTAAACACTGAACTAACCTAGCTTCCATCCTTGCCTCACTCAATGAAGAAATCTTCAAAAATGAGACAACCCCCAGAATATAAACATTTTTCCATCTCTGTCCTCAGAATGCCAGTGCTCAAATTGAGGGTTTTGAATGGAGTATGCCTGCTCTGTCTCACTGCATTTTCTACATTATAATAGCATTTTGCTTCAGTGTTTCATGAGACATTTCAGAATTATTTATGCCATTTTTCAAGAATGATGTAATTTACATAATAATTTAAATTGTCATAATTACTAGAAAAGGCTAAAAAAACATACAGCACTTTGGGAAATTCAGATTCAGTCTTTGCAATCTGTTGCTAAACCCAAGCGAAATGCCTTTCATGGGAAGAAAAAAATACCTTGCTTTTTGTGAACTAAAAAGTCAGTAACAAGAAGAATTAGATAAGCTGGTCACTGCCCAGGAAATGCTAAGGAGCTGGAATCTGGCTGTAACTAAAAATTTCACTGGCGTTGGAGGGCATTCTCAACTGGTGGGAAGCTCCTACACCAACCACCACCCTCACCTCTTTCAGCAGGGTGTGTAGGGGGGTGTTAGAGGAGGGATAGAAGTTTTTGAGGTTGGGAAGGGGCAGGGTAGAACACAGCAGTACTCCACCAATATTCAGGGTACCCAGGACTGTGGGTTACCCCCCTCCCTCCAGCGTGAGGGAGACTTTTTTGTGATTATCTCCCTGACACCCCCAGACTATTAGTCACAAAAGCATTCTACTCTGGGCAATGCTAGCTCTTACTTGGCCTTGCAGGTTAACAGCAGGTGCCCCCTGCCCCAACCCCTTTAAAACATTCCCATGTAGTGTCGAGCCCCTTCTCCACTGAACATTCACAGAAATACCAGATCTGCTGTTCCCAAGGGAACAGTATACACCCCAGCTCGTATGATACAACACAGGATCAGCACCTTGTATAATACCACAGCACAGAGATATATTTATAGTGAAAACCAAAAAACTTATTACCAAATATTCAAAATTCAAGAGATAGTGAGTAAGGCTAATGGAACTGAAATGTTACATATAAAGCAAAATCATAACACACTTTTTAGAGACTACACTGAACAGGTTAACCTCCTGTCTAAAGAAGTTTACCTGACCCCCATGGTCCTCTGCAGCATTTGAACCAAGGCTGGCTGTGACCCTGTTTTCATGAAGGAAAATGCACTGCCTGTTTATTTCCTAGATGCAGGATGATGGGGTTTCTTCTTTGTTCCCCAAATATAGTCCAGCAAACCTCTGATGTTTATCTCAATATAGGGTTCCCTTCCCTTGCTGTGTTGAAACACCTGTTAGTTTCTCTCTGAAATTCTTACAATCCTTCATTCACATTCAGCTAGAATTGGTGATGTGAGACCCATTGGGAATGAGACAATACTTAATTTATATTTCAACAGAGAAACAGGTGAATAAACATCTCTCATCTGACAGAAAACCTGTTTGTCAACTCTGCCTTGACCCAGACTTCAAAACATATTTTTGGTCTTTATACATAACTCCTTCCATAGTATCTGCACATATTTTTAACACCAATATTAATGATGAGTAACCCCAGCTTTCATTTAAGACCTCAGGTGACATTCTTTGGTGAACTAAATGTACACACCAGAATCAGGAGGCTCCTGTAACCCCTTTGCCAGATGGCATTGAGGGGTCTTGGGTCACAATCATCCCTTTGGAATCATATGCTGCTGGTATATGTTAGAAATAGCAGAAAAGACTCTTTTAATTTACACCACGGCTAGAGGAAGGGCCCAAACAGTTGTGGTTTAGTCAGGGAGCCAAGTGGACCTTGACAAAGGAAAGAATCTAGCTCGATATATTGACATCCTATACATCCAGTCTTCACAAACAACTCAGTCAGGAAGATAGGGCTCAATCCTGTGACATGCTAAGTGCTTTTAACTATAAATTCACCAGACTGAGTCCATCCTGAAATAAAATGAATGACCGAATAGGTTCAATGGATGATAGGTATGATTCAGTACCCACTGAAATAAATGCCAGAAGTCCCCTTGATTCAATAGGAGCAGGGCTGGGTCCTAGGTACATACGCATGTGTGACTATAGCTTCCTTTGTTTAACTATACTTTCACCGCTCCTGGAAAGACATAATCTATTCTTGCATACTTAAAGAGGAATTTATTAATGTTTAGTTTCCTGTAGCTAATTTGCCTGCTCTATGCAGCTATAAATTTTTATGATAGTAAACGTGAGAGATGTGCCTTAAATTGCACAGCAATGTTTCTGGAATGCTTGGCTGTTTTATTTTTCTTTCATACTGTCAGTGCTATTAAATTTCATAATGATGCCAATTTTATACCAAACTTGGTGTCAAAATTATTAGGATGACAAATGTGCTGAATCAATTATTTTAACCATATCTGTTACAATGACTGCATACTGTAGCCCTGCTCTGGGATCTGAACTGTATATGTGCTGAAACTCTACAGCAAAGGATTGCCATGCTTCTCAAACTACCACAATCATTTGAGAGACCAATAATGACAGCAAGAGATCATTACAATAGCATTTTAATTGTTCACATTTCAACCTAAATGATGCCTTTCAAAACAGAAAAGCTGCTTACTTCTCAAAAGCTACAATAAGGAGAGAAGAGAAATAGCTATTTTAATGTAAAATTGAGGTGAATATTATACTACAGAGGTCAGAGGAAAAATCAGCTACTGGACCTTCCCAGGTACTAAAGCAAAATAAAAAGCAGTGCAATTACAAGAGTCACGAGAATTACAAGAAGAGCTATAAACCATTTCTGAATTAACCTCTCCCAGCACAGATAATTTTCTATAATGTTATTGGAGAAGGATTAAGATTAAGAAGAACAGAAACCAAACAATATGTTCTTAGATGAAGGAAAATTTCTGCATGTTGAATCAAGGCTAAAATCTGAATCAAACTAGGGATTAAATTGTATACAGCCTGTTACAGGTAACATAGAAGAGTGCTTTCAGTGCACCTTTAGACTAGCATTCCCAGCCTGAAACTCCTTAACTGAAAGAAATAGTATAAACTTCAACAAAGTTCTATACAAATCAAAGCACTTTCTTTACAGTGAAACAGCTCCAACCACAATATTTTTCTTTCCCCTGACTTATCCTTGAGACAGGGGTAGCACAACTCCAAATTCCTTCTTCCTGAGGTAGTCACAAAATGACATTCCAATCAATAGCTGGACCTAGTCTAGTGCATCCTATTGTTACACAATGCAATACAAGCAGGGCAATCAGCTTGCCTATAGCACAAATGAACTGAACACAACGGCAGGATAGAAATAAAGATACAACTCAGTACATCAGGATTTGAATGTAGTCATTTTCTTAATTAGTTTATCAAGAAGTGCCTCTCTCCACTCAAACATTATTTTTCTTCCTCCTTCCCTTACGTTTCTAAGTATCCTCTCTTCTTCTTTCTTCTTGCATTGCAGTGGTACTCAGACAAAGGAAATGGTACTTGCTGCAAACCCTTGCTAAAATTTGGGTAATAACTTCTATCATCAAACATCTGACTCTCACTTTTCAAATACCAGTTACTCAATTAGCAGATATGGCCATCCAGTTACCCACAAGTGTTATTATTCAAATCCTGGTAAAAAGGTTTTGATTTGTCTCAGTTTCACAAAGCAAGCCCTAGTTTAGAGTACATCTAACACTGCAATTGAAGATGTGGTTGCAACTCAGGTAGGCTTACCTGCACTAGCTCTAATCTACCTAGCATGCTAATAATCACATTGACAACCGCCAGCCCTGTCTTCAGTATGGGCTCTACAAGCCCATCCAGTCTCCCAGGGTATGTACTTGCCTTGCTAACCCATGCTGAATTCCTTACCACTGAGTCTTCACTGCTGTTTTTGGCACATTAGCTAGGCAAAATCTAACATAGGTATGCCTACCTGAGCTGCAAATTATACCTTCAACTGAAGTGCAGATGTACCCTTAGTCTAATAACAACTCTACTAGATTTCTGTTCCACAGTTATTCAATTCAAAAAAAGTTCTCACTCATGTGTACTTAGATTGTCTTCTCTTTGTGAGTATCCAAAGTGGATAGATACTTTGAAAGGAATGATTATGTGAGAACGAGGAGAGAGATTTGTTCTGTCAGCAATAGAGAATCTTCCCAAAGAAAGGATTACATACTCTCTCAGTGCCTAACTTTCCAACTCCTTGCTGTTTGCTTCCTCTCGTTCATTTTGCATTCGTGTTTGGCTTGCCTCTGCTTATGTATTATTCTATTATTCATCTACACTGCAGCTGTCTAACAGGCATTGCATCCTTTTCATATCTTCACCCCAGCTTTGGTTTCCAACTTGTGTTTTCTTTAAGCTCAGTCAAACCAAGCAAGTATACAAACCCATAAAAAAAGTGCAGTTTGAACATCAGGCTTTTATAAGTCACATAGCTCAAAGGTATGATTAATGAGAAAAGCTAGGAAAACAAGACACAACAAAAATAAAATAAAATAAAGATCCAAAGAGCTTTCCACTGCAGAAGTCAAGGAATTTTAATCACACTCATGTTTGACTTATAATTTGACACAAAAATACAGACATGAAAGCCTGGACCCAGATTTTTCCACTATGCCACAGACATTTTGCCTTGTTCTGCCAGGAACCTGTTGGGAGGTCGGAGTCAATACAGAGGCAGAGGTCCTCTCTGGGCAGTCCCCTGGGATCCATGTGGACCTCTGGGAAACCTGTTGTTTATGGCTGGTCTAGCACCCAATGTTCAGTCAGGGCAGCAAACCATGCTCCCCAACAGAACAAAGTACAAACTCTCTGAAGGTTGCAGAGATTGCCACCTCTCCACCTGAGTTTTTCCACAGGCAGCGATTTGGAATCAGTAGTAAACAACAGTGATCTTACAGATCCTTCAGTCTCTCCATTAAGAACTTCCTTCCATCAAGAAAATAGGTCATTTATTCATATTCTGTTTTCTCTCTTCTAAGAAGTTATTGCTAACTTTTCCTCTAATCACACATGACATCTTAGCTTCTTTACTAACCCTGTACCATTTTTCATAATTCAAAAACAAACACAATTAAAAAAGTGAAAATGGACCAACTTATGTCTAGAAGTAACCTATGGAACTCACAGCCACAAGACACTGGAGGGAAAAAAGCATATTAGGATTAAAAAATATAAAAATATCCTCCATTAATCTAGCTAAGAAGATCCACCATACTTCAGAACATAAGCGAATCACTAACTCTCTCAGGCAAGGAAGAAACCTCCTACTTAGGTGTATTTGTGCATAAACTGTCCATTATGGGAGGTTTATACCTTTGACTGAACCATACCCTATCTCTGGACACTCAGAGAGGTGACACAAGATGGACCTATGGACTAGATGGGTCCATGGTAATTGCTAATGTTTATTTCTAAATGCTTGGTTTACCAAATCTCAACTACCTGTTATTACTATTTCCTTATGGGAGAAAACACGTTTCAGAAGCAGAATAGAAAGTGTTCAGTTTTGGAGATTTAAATTCTGTTGTTCTTTAATAACTGGACACCCTTTTGTATAAGCTGGTTTCTTTATCCCAGAAAGTGCTAAAATCAGTGACATTGGCTTGTCATTGCTTTAGGAATGTTTAGAGACACCCCACCACAATAGCATTGTGATCACACATGCAAAGTCTACGAAGCAGGAGAGGACTGAATCATATATTTGGGGAGGAAGAAGGCCAACCATCATCATCCAAGTACACTAGAACAAGAAAAAATACATAAAAGAAATAATGAAAAAGAAAATATTGTGTACTGAAGTATTTTTTTACCAGCAGATGTAACATAATTAGACAAAAAAATATAACCAATTGCAATGGGTTATCGTACTGTTGTAATTTGTATGTTTCAACACACATCTACATAAAAGGCCAAGTGTGGGGCAAATCTATATTCTTCAGTTAGTATTTATCAGACAGAGAGTAGGCAGATAACTAAATATCTGTCTGTCAAATGACCTGTCTGCAGGCTGACATAATTTTTCACTGTTCCCAGTCTCTGGTGTATACCAGTCTCGATCTCATCTACTATAGGGTGAGATTTCTTGGAATTACTGATCTATCCAGATATGCATGTTAGGCTGGATAAATTAGTAAAATTGAAGAGCAGAACAGTGCAAAGAAACAGAATGGCACCTGTCTTTATAGTGCCCTGACAGTGACCTCCAGTTTGATTTTTCTGTAGGTGAGAGGTTTCAGAGTAGCAGCCGTGTTAGTCTGTATCCACAAAAAGAACAGGAGTACTTGTGGTACCTTAGAGACTAACAAATTTATTTGAGCATAAGCTTTCATGGGCTACAGCCCAAGTACTCCTGTTCTTTCTATAGGTGAGAGTTAATCCAGTCTCCATGCTCCTTATACTTGCACCACACACAATATAGATTAGCTGCTATGACAACTGACTACACTTGTGGGGTGAAATCAGCAGCAAAAACTCCCACTGACTTCACTTTGGCCACAGTTTTACTGGGGATATAGTTTACTTCTCGAGACAGGTCTGAGAGCCATGAAGCTTGTTTCCCTTAGGAATCTAGGTCAGGCTTTAAACAGTAAATCATCCAGCCTCTTCAAAACAATATCTTGTTGGAATAAATTGATAAACTAAATAGTAATAAGTCACCAGAACCAGGTGGTATTCACCCAAGAGTTCTGAAGGAATGCAAATGTGAAATTACAGGACTACTAACTATAGACTGTAACCTCTCATTTAAATAAGCTTCTGTACCAAATGACTGGAGGATAGCTAATGTGATGGCAATTTTTAAAAAGGGCTCCAGAGGTGACCCCAGGAATTACAGGCCTGTAAACCTGACTTCAGTACCAGGCAAACTGATTGAAACTATAGTAAAGAACAAAATTGTCACATAGAGGAACATAATTTGTTAGAGGAAGAGTCAACATGGTTCCTGTAAAGGGAAATCATGCCTCACCAATCTACTAGAATTCTTTGAGGGGGTCAACAAGCATGTGCACAAGGGGGATCCAGTGGATATACTGTATTTAGATTTTCAGAAAGCCTTTGACAAGGTCCCTCACCAAAGGCTCTTAAGCAAGGTAAGCTGACATGTGCTAAGAGGGAAGTTCTCCCATGGATTGGTAACTGGTTAAAAGATAGGGAACAAAGGGTAGGAGTAATTAGTTAGTTTTCAGAATGGAGAGAGGTAAATAGTGATGTCCCCCAGGGGTCTGTACTGGGCTCAGTCCTATTCAACATATTCATAAATGATCTGGAAAAAGGGGTGAACAGTGAGGTGACAAAATTTGCAGATGATACAAAACTACTCAAAATAGTTAAATCTCAGGCAGACTGAAAAGGACTTCAAAAGGATCTCTCAAAAATGGATGACCGGGCAACAAAATGGCAGATGAAATTCAGTGTTGGTAAATTTAAAGTAATGCACATTGGAAAACATAATCCAAAATGATGGGGTCTAAATTAATTGTTAGCCCTCAAGAAAAAGATCTTAAAGTCATTGTGGATAGTGCTCTGAAAACATCCTCTCAATGTGCAGCGGCAGTCAAAAAAGTGAATAGAATGTTAGGAATCATTAAGAAAGGGATAGATAATCAGACAGAAAATATCATATTGCATCTATATAAATCCATGGTATGCCCACATCTTGAATACTGAGATGGTCGCCCCATCTCAAAAAACTTATATTGGAATTGGCAAAGGTTCAGAAAAGGGCAACAAAAATGACTAGGGATATGGAACAGCTGCCATATGAAAACAGGTTAATAAGACTGGGACTTTTGAGCTTGGAAAAGAGACAATTAAGGGGGGATATGATTGAGATCTATAAAATCATGACTGACATGGAGAAAGTAAATAAGGAAGTGTTATTTACTCCTTCTCATAGTACAAGAACTAGGGATCACCAAATGAAATTAATAGGCAGCGGGTTTAAAACAAACAAAAGGAAGTATTTTTTTCACACAACGCACAGTCAACCTGTGGAACTCCTTGCCAGAAGATGTTGTGAAGGTCAAGGCTATAACAGGGTTCAAAGAACTAGATAAATTCATGGAGGATAGCTCCATCAATAGCTATTAGCCAGGATGGGCAGGGATGGTGTCCCTAGCCTCTCTTTGCCAGAAGCTGGGAATGGGTGACAAGGCATGGATCATTTGGTGATTACCTGTTCTGTTCATTCCCTCTGAAGCACCTGGCTTTGGCCACTGTTGGAAGATAGGATACTGGGCTAGATGGACCTTTAGTCTGACCCAGTATGGCCTTCTTATGTTCTTATAATGTGAGATGTGAACAACTGTCAGTATTCATTACTGGTATAAGTTAATCACAAATGGAATGGAGTAAAAAAAGATTACCCATAAAGTTTAATTGGTGACCTCAGAACAGTTTAATACCTGAAATACAAACACTCCTCTCATGACTTCCCAAATCAATAATAATGTCTGAATATTAAGTTAGATCTTCTAAACTTAACAGACGTGTCAGCAGCAGTAAATTTAAAAGAGCCCTCAGACCCAAAGATATGAAAGCTTTTTTATTTTAAAAAAAAAAAAGACAAAAAAACCTGTTGATTTGTCCCATGGACTGTTGCTGCTGTTGTGGGTCTTGCTGTTTTTCATGACCCTTTTATTCTCAGATTACATTTTAGTTCTCTTGCCCTTGTACAAACTTTGATGGAATGTGCTTGGATGACTAAGGGAGGAGGTGGAAGAGGGTGAACCCCAGTTCAAAAATCATAACTCAGGCCTCCAAATATTGTGAGATTATAAATTTAAAAAATAATAAATCGAGATTCTTTTTATTGGGTGTTTGAGCCTTTGAAGGTAACATTTCTAAGTTTTCCTCCCCACCATTCAGACTAGAAACTTACTTTTAAAAAAATGAAAGCAGAAAGATTCTCAAGGAATCATGTGACACTAGAATCTGGGGATTTAAGACAAACACCAAATGGCTTGAGGGTTGGCAACACTCTAAGTGTTACAAAACAAGTCCCTGAGCCAGCTAGACAGAGAGATGCTGGACTCACACAGTTGCTACAACATAAAGACAAATGTTTAAGTTAAATGTCTATAGTACAAGAAAGCCTCCTCTGACTTCAGATGTTTATATGAAAAACACAAGGATAAGAGCAGGTGCTGTGCTATATAATGTTTAGAAATACAGCTCTCATTGAAAAGAGGTAGCAGCGAGTAGGCATAGCCATGGCTCTGTCTGTATTATTCAACAGACCTCAGATCTGACTCGCAGCTTGATGGGCACTGGTAGAAAGTTGGAGGAATGAAGCATAATGCAACCCCTTAAATGCATGTAGCTGTTTGTGAGTGCCTCTGTGCACTGAGGATCTCTGAGAAGCATTCTGCTTCTCTCAGGCAGAATGCTCCTGCTCCCTCTGGGAAACTGCTGCTCCATGCAGCTCCCAATGCAGGGCTGTGCTGAAACAGTACAGTCTAGATCTACATGGTTCTGTGATTCAAAGTTACTGAAACAAAATTCTGTGTATATGTGGAATGGGAGCATCAGCTGTTGTCCTTCAGTAAATACTATATTAACTCTTAAGCATTTCCTAAAATGCACACTACAAAAAATGCAAATTATATTTCCTTTCAGTAATGATATTTAATTCCTGTGTTTGATGACTTGACGTCAAATCCTGCTCCCCCCATTCACGTGAACAGTTGTGTTAAAATCAATAGGACTGTTCACAAATCAGTAAAGTGAGCAGGATTTGGTTCACCCTCTCATTGACTGAAGATCTACTGGATGGATTTATAGGCTGTTACAGCATAATTTATTTGCACTTCGTTATACTGATTGTATATTTGTAGTTACAATAAATTTACATGCAGTACTTTTGAAAGGCAATTTAGATCCTAATCCCTAACATCTCAGCCATTTTAATAATCAAACAGCAACAACAAAAATTGAAAATAAACAAATTAGAATTGTTGTGTCATGTATATCAATTTGTACATCATTGTTTTGGAGTGAAGGGAAACTTGCCCTGGATTTAGGCCAATTCACATGTACAAGTTGACAAGAAAAAGGAAAGTTAGAGCTGGTTGGATAACAGAATTTCCACCCTATAGGAAATTCCAACTTTTCAAAATTTGATTTTGTTCCAAATAACACAAGTTGAAATTTTTCATGGAAAGGAATTTTTTATTCAAACTTCAAAACATTTTGTTGAGATAATGCAATATATCTAATTTCAACAGAGTTGAAACAATCTACTATAAAATTGTAATGATCTATAAAATATTAAAATTACATTGAACTAAAAATAAAACATCATTAAAAGGAAACAAGGAACTTGAAAGGATTCATTTAAACACTTTTCCACCAAACAATGTCAAAATTAGGGCTGTCAAGTGATTAAAAAAAAATTGTGATTAAACACACAGTTAAACAATAATAGAATACCATTTATTTAAATATTTTGGGATGTTTTTCTACATTTTCAAATATATTTATTTAAATTACAACACAGAATACAAAGTGTACAAGTGCTCACTTTATTTTTGATTACAAGTATTTGCACTGTATAAAAACAAAAGAAATTATATTTTTCAATTAACCTAATATAAGTACTGTAGTGCAGAATAATGTAGACTAATGTACAAAATGAAATGTACAAAAGAAACTGCATTAAAAATAAAAAAATGTAAAATTTTAGAGCCTACAAGTCCATTCAGTCCTACTTATTTTTCAGCCAATTGCTCAGACAAAGAAGTTTATTTACATTTGCAGAAGATAATGCTGCCCGCTTCCTGTTTACAATGTCACCTGAAAGTGAGAACAGGCATTCTCATAGTACAGTTCTAGCCGACATCACAAGATATTTACATGCCAGATGCGCTAAAGATTCATATGTCCCTTCGTGCTTCAACCAGCATTCCAGGAGACATGCGTCCATGCTGATGACAGGTTCTGCTCAATAAGAGTCCAAAGCAGTGTGGACTGATGCATGTTCATTTTCATTATCTGAGTCAGATGACACCAACAGAAGTTTGATTTTCTTTTTTGGTGGTTTGGGTTCTGTAGTTTCCACAGCAGAGTATTTCTCTTTTAAGACTTCTTAAAGCATGCTCCACACCTCGTCCCTCTCAGATTTTGGAAGGCGCTTCATATTTTTAAACCTTGGGTCAAGTGTTGTAGCTATCTGGAAATCTCATATTGGTACCTTCTTTGTGTTTTGTCAAATCTGCAGTGAAAGTGTTCTTAAAATGAACAACATGTGCCGGGTCATCATCCAAGACTGCTATAACATGAAATATACGGCAGAATGGGAGTAAAACTGAACAGGGGACATACAATTCTCCCCCAAAGAGTTCAGTCACAAATTTAATTAACACATTATTTTTGTAATGATCATCATCAGCATGGAAGCATGTCCTCTGGAATGGTGGCCGAAGCATGAAGGGGCCCACAAATGTTCAGCATATCTGGCACGTAAATACCTTGCAATGCTGGCTACAAAAGTGCCATGTAGATGCCTGTTCTCACTTTCTGGTGACATTGTAAATAAGATGTGGCCAGCATTATCTCCCGTAAATGTAAAAAAAACCCTTGTTTGTCTTAGCAACTGGCTGAACAAGAAGTATGAATGAGTGGACCTGTAGGCACTGAAGTTTTATATTGTTTTGTTTTTGAGTGCAGTTATGTAACAAAAAAAAAAATCTACATTTGTAAGTTGCACTTTCACGACAAAGAGATTGCATTACAGTACTTGTATGAAGTGAATTCAAAAATACACTATATTTTATCACTTTTAGAGTGCAAATATTTGTAATAAAAATAACATACACTTTGATTTCAATTACAACATCGAATACTATATGAAAATGTAGAAAAACATCCAAAATATTTAAGAAATTTCAATTGGTATTCTATTGCTTAACAGTGCGATTAAAACTGTGATTAATCGAGATTCATTTTTTTAATTGTGATTAATTTGTTTTAGTTAATCGCATGAGTTAACTGCAATTAATCGACATCCCTAGTCAAAATCAATATGTTCCCATGAAACAGTCTGATTTTGACAAAACTGCATTTTCTGATGGAAAACAGTTATGCTGAAATTTTTTTGACCAGCTCTACTAGTAACTATCGTTTCACTGGATTTATTAACAATCTAAAGTGTTTTGTTAGTAGGTTTCTTAGTGATATGATGAAAAACAGGAAGCACACACGTCTTCTTTTATGGGCTGCTGTTGATCACTCTAGAAGATACTTCCCTTGCTGAGTTACTTTGATCAACTTCATCTGGTGATAACTGGCTATACTCAGAGTAGAGAGAAAATGTTGGAGAGGCCAGTTCATTTCTTTAGAAATAGTTTATGGCCCCTGCTGTCAATCACCACAGTATAGCCTCATCACAGAAAACACTCTGGACTGGCTCTCATGTGAACTACACTCTAATACTCAAGTATTTAATAGCTAGTAGATAGCACTGGAGTAGGACTCAGGATATCTGGACTCTATTCCTGGATCTGCCACAAAACAGATCTTGGGCAAGTCACTTCACAACTCTATGCCTCTGTTTTCCCATCTGTAAAATGGGGATAATGACAGTGACTTCCTTTGGAAAGCATTTTGAGATCTACTGATTGAAAGTGTCATGTAAGAGCTAGGTATTACTGCAGATATTGTGTGTTATTTTCAAGTGACATTAAAAGGTTTTTATCTCATCAGATTTTCTGAGGAAGGAGGGATTCAGCCACACTTCTAGACGTGTTAGAGATCTTTTATTTTAATTCAGGTTTTAGATCAATAATGTGTAGACTGGACTATGCTTACACAACTAGATATCACTAATGATCTCACAAAGTCTCACAGACTAAGGCACCAATTCTGGAAAGCATTGGTAGTCAGACCTTCAATGCACTTAGTCCACCGTTGACATCTGGCTAAGTCTAGAAACAATGACAGGGCCTTTGCAATTTGTGGGCTACTTGACTGGTTGTACTGCTGGTGCAGATCCTGGGTCTCTTTTGCTGTACTAAGGCTCAGAGATGGTGACTAGAGTGTCTGAAGTTCAGACACCCTGCAGCACCAGAATGTTATCACCGGTTTGTTGGCCTCCTCCTGCCACCAAGAAGAATATCCCCCGGGACTTTCAGGAAGCATACACTCCCTGCTTCAAATGAAAAATTGAATCCATGAACACAGATGTCATTGGGAAATGTTCTAATGAACAAAGCGCAACAAGATGGGTCACCCTCTTCCACCTCCTCCCTTAGTCATCCAAGCACATTCCATCAAAGTTTGTACAAGGGCAAGAGAACTAAAATGTAATCTTGGAATAAAAGGGTCATGAAAAACAGCAAGACCCACAACAGCAGCAACAGTAGTGATTGTATTGTATTGTATACCTGAGCAGGGAATTTTTGCTATCAATGGACAGTAGAGGAGCATTTTTGCAGATTTAGTCTGCCCATGTTTGCATTAGTTGAAGAATATATTATGAACTTTGATAGGTTTACGCACACACACAAAAAATGAATGAAAGAAAGACTCTTAAATTAGGAAAGCAGCATATAAGTAATTCACCCATTTATGGCAAAAATCTTTCCAGGGCAGACCTACAGCAACGGTTCTGTCATCACCTCTCAGATTCTATGGAATTTTCGATTATTTTGGAACTAGATTGTCCACGAAAGACACCTTTGATGGACTTGTTACAAATTCTGCTTTCTAAAAATTTCTACAACCAGCTTTATGATGTAATGGTATTTTAAAGCAGCTCAAATATGTTTTGTTTGGAAGTTAATGTCTTGACTTCCAAACTTCATGGCAGATAAAAACATGGATTATAAACAACACTTGAGTTTACTTAGAAACTCCAAAATAAATAATTCATGTTTGGATGGACTGAATTCGAGACTTTTAGAAGGTGCCAACAGATGGTTTACATTTATAGAAAGCACACTTACTGACTTCCAAACAGAAATTAAAATTCATAAAGTATATCATTAGTACTTCTTAAAAGCACCATTATGCTTATAATGTGAATTTGGATTTTCCCAGGTGAACCGTTTTCAATCATAATTTTACTCAGGAAAAAGTGCAACAAATTACTTTCTAGCTACTATCTTGTGCTTTCAACTGTAATTTCAAACTGCTTTCATGATCAAGCCATAGAACAAACTGATAAGCAGTGGAAACCAGAGAAGTTTGGTATTTTCAGCTATTCTCCATTTAAAAGTAATTTAATTTTTTTCCCCATTGCTTAAATGAAGGAGTCTGTACTGTCAGTCTTAATCCATCATAGAGTCTAAGGCCTCAGTTTATAACACCTGAAAACTGTAACTGACTATAGTGAGTTTGCAGCTCATGAAAAGGCAGGTAAGTAACTGTTCCCAGTTGGTTTTAGTAGCCCCTGGGTACAGGAACAGCCAACATAATAGTCTGGTATTACAGCAACATTTCATTTTTAGCCAGACTTGCTGCTAACCGATTGCTAACACTTAACGTTTGTAGGGTTATGATCAAGCTTTACTTAAAGCCTCTAAAACATACAGCTACAAGCTTTCATTAAGTGCTGCCATAAATCTCTCTACTCTAACCTTACCAGATTTAATGTTTAATCTTTTCCTCCTATACAGCAGCATAACCCAAGATTATAGCTAACCCTCCTCTAAAAGGATGTGGGAAGAGGCTGCAGTTATAGTGCACGATGTGGGGGAAAAGTGCCCTCTTTCCCAGCAAAAGGTTGATGAATTAAAAACGATCCAATGCTTTTGTGAGTTTCATATTGCACCGAGTGGCCATAGTGAAGCCTGCAAGCTAAATGTGCCCACACCTCTTTATGTTACAGAGATTTTACTAAGCAGCATCACATTCTTATCTAAATTGAACCCACTTCAATTTAAATTGGACACTGCCTAGTAGGAACAATAATTTCCAGGGATGCATATTCACCTTACAGCTGAGGCTGGCTGCAATCTATTCCCTTTCCATAGAAATCAGGTCATCTCTTGGGTCTCTGTAAATAATCAATGCAGCCCTCTGTTGACATAGTTTGTATGTATATAAATCAGAATTCAATTACATTATTTATTATCTGTATTGCCCAAGCACCTATAAGCCCTCGCCGTGGACCAGGGTCCCATTGTGCTTCACATTGTACAAACACAGAACAAAACAAGAGATCCTGCCCCAGAAAGCCTACAATCTAAGTATAAGACAAGAGACACCAGATGAATACAGACAGACGGGGGAATACAAAGAAACAGGGAGACGATATTGGTCAGCATCACAGGCCGTCATCTCAGCTCACCAGCAGCCTAACTGTTGTTAAGTTTTTTGCAGCCCATCACAGCAAAGGAGAGTTTTGAGAAGGAATTTGAAGGTGGATAATGAGTAGCTTTGTGGTTGTTCAGCAAGTGAGAGGGGCTGCAAATATACAAGTAGGCGATTGAGGCTGGCACCATGGGCCGATGGTATCGTGTTATTATTGTCATAGGCGCCGAGTTTCTAATCTGCCGGGGGGGGGAGGGTGCTCCCCCTAGCTCTATCCAGGCCCCACCCCAATTCCACCCCTTCCCCCAATGCCCCGCTCCTGCCCTGCTTCTTCCCCTCCCCACTTCACCTACCTGCCTCTTCCCCACCCTGTTCGGCCCCCTCCCCCGAGCACGCTGCGCCCTCAAGTCCTCTCCCTTCCCTTCCCAGTGCCTCCTGATGCCGCAAAATAGCTGATCCGTGGCAGGCTGTAGGTACTGTGGGGGAGAGGGAGGTTCTGACATGGGGGCTGCTGGGGAGTGCTTAGTATCCACCATTTTTTTCCTGTGGGTGCTCCAGCCCCCGAGTACTCACTGAGTCGGCACCTATGATTCTTGTATTCATGCTGTTGTTGTTGTTATTAATGGTATATTCTGTGTTAATGGCACAGTTGATGTTGTACAACACACAAAGAGAAAAGGGGCCTGATACAGCTTTCACACCAGCGTAAATCAAGGTAACTGCTCTGAACCCTTCTTCTAATCAAAAAACAATGGCATTTGAGCTACTAAAAACAAGCTTTCCACACTTAGTTTAGAAACATGCTGCATATTATTTAAAACAATCTTACTGATGTGTTTATTTGACTAAACTTACCTAGCAATAATGAAAGATGCCAATACAAATCTCTATTGCAAGTTATACATATAAAATTATACTGTATTTGTAGCTCTGCCTGGTCCACCCAATTTTGGGCAGTGAAGAAGTGTCTAAACATGCATATCATATATGCACATTTCAGCTAGATCATATGCACCTAATGCTCAGCATATCTATCTGTGCTCCAGAGTTATGTATGCAGCATGAGTAAGGAAAGGCAGGTGAGATGCACACTTCCCCTGCATGTGGTGCACCATATTGTGCTTGTCACTAGGACCAATTCTGCCAGGTAATAGCTCATCACTATTTTGTCTGCATTTTAAGTGTTTTTTGGGCTATATTTGGTATTTTTCTCCCCTGCAAGTTTACTAATTCACACTGCACTATGACACATATTCCATAATTCACACACACAAAAATAGTGCCTCTAAAGTATTGCCATCTCAGGGGCTCTGTGGCTTATGGGAACAGAAAAAAAATGTTGATTTCTCTGTGCAGGTGAAACTGGTGTAGGGAACCATATGGGCCTCAATAATTTGCAATGGGTTTCCAGTCATTACTGTGAATTAGTGAGGTTCTACTGTATACTGATACAGTATACTGATCCTACTGAACGTTAAGCCACTGTATATGGATAAAACCAAATCTCTCACCTGAGTTGCATTGTTTCACCTCCCACAAATAGGAATGCCTGAAACATGATTTTGCACACTTGAAGGATTTACTAGCATTCCTTTCAGGTGGACAGTCAAACAAATGGAAATGAAATACTGACACATTAAAGAACCATACCTGGGGAAAGGGGATTACTACAAGAAAGTGTTCAAGGCTCACCAAGCGTACATTTTATCAGACTGCATAGTCACAACTGCTTTGGGAGGGTGATTATTAGAGAACCCTTTGTTGTTGCCGTCTGTGTCTCAGTAAATATTTCTAAAGTCAGCTTTCTATCAAGAGCTAACCTCAGATTCCCCAGCTATTCTAACTTCAGCTCTGTTTCAACACTCTAATTTTCCTAAATTTTGCCCAAATGCAGTCTCATGTTCTGGGAGCATTATAGATCTACTAGTGGCAGAATGGGATAGAGTGGTACTTAAAACTGCTCTGATTCACTGTGGTGCTTTCATGTAAACAGTACTAGTAAAAAAGGTGTGTGGGCGGTCGGGGTGGATCTACTAGTGGTTACTCTGTTTTTTAACTGTCACTGAAGTATTCACAAGGCAAGATCAGTATTGGTTTGAATGTGGAATTTAAGTAGCTTGATGGAAAAATATTCCTTTGGACTGGATATTAAATTTCGATCTGAATAGCATATAGAGGACTATAAATTATTCTGAAACAAAAGTTATGTGAAATGGTTGCAATGGTTCCATTTCCAAACATTCTGCCCAAAGTCCTGCTAACAGATCCAGTCATTCATTGATAAAATACAAATTAACAACAAAACTTTCATGAATTACTTCTAATATTTTAACTGATACATATTGCCTCCACTTAGAGAGGTAATGTGTTCTGGAGGATACGGCACTGGACTGGATTCAGGAACCTGTGTTCTATTCAAGACTCTGCCTCTGAGCAACTGTATAAGCTTGGGTAAATCTTTTCACCTGTCTTCTGTTTCCCTTCCTGCTCTTTGTCTGCCATGTCTAGTTAAGGTTTGTCTAGAAAAACAAAGAGCAGTTGAGTTTAGATAAGTGTTACCCCATTTTCACCTTGAACTTTTCTGTGTTGATGCAGGTTACCTTCTACCTCAGTTTAGCATGTCTAAATTAATCTTAGGGAGGGCCTTAAAACATGATAGCTAATCTTGACTTAGATCTTCCTAGCCTAGACACACACTTAGATTGTAAGTTCTTTGGGGCAGAGACTATTAGGGCTTGATCCATTTAAAAATAAGAAAGGTTGGTCACAATATAACCAAATTGCTTAAGTGTTTATTGTTTGCTTACTTTTATTTGTACATATGTCCACTGTGAAAGAAATGGCAACCCCCTCATAATTCCTTAAATGCACAGTTATAAAATACAGCACTCTGGTAAAGGCACCACCATGTTCAGTTGAAATAGTTGCATTTGCCTTTGTTTTCTTTAAATCTTTTACATTCTATTTTGATTCCTAGGGTTCTTTAACACACACAGACCCCCACACTATACAAACACATACACGCACAAGATTCAAGTGCAGAAGTCTGTGCCAATGAAAAGAGAAAGTGACCCCTGAGCAATTTGTCATTTTCATACCAGTTTTAAGAATTTGAAATGACTGCCAATATCTTCATTTTGGACCAACAGTTAATTAACATACAGGCCAAATCCTGTAGGCCTCACTAAGGCCATAATCCTGCGTAGACTTCACACAATGGCTTAAATTTACACACTGTGGTTAATCCCATTGAATTCAATGGGACTACATAAAGTTAAGCATGTGGGTAAATTCTTGCAATAGCTGGCTTTACGCCTTAGTCGGGCTAAACTCCCATAGAAAGCAATTGTTTAAACCTATTAGAAAAGCCTAAAGCAAGTTTAGTTTGAGCTTTGTCTGAATATGGAGTAAAGAAAGCAGGAGACTGTGCTGTAGGAATACATGTAATGTTATCCCCTTTATATTTGCAAAATTTAAAGTTACAAGATAAATCATACATAAAACCTGATAATTTCAAATGTTTTTGATAAATCTACATTAGCCTAAACTAACAAAAAATCTGTAAGAAAAGGTAATACTGTTTGTAAGGCGTTTGCAGATAAATGGAGTTTTCTGAAGAAGCTGTGCGTTTCCACACAGTTGTTCAGAGACCTCAAAGCAGTTGCCAGCTAGATTGTCTCTAACCACTGTCATACCCTTAACTGTATCTACTGACATCCCACTTTTGTCTTCAAACCAGATGTCATCCATTACTGAGAACATCCTCTCCACAGGTGCATTAGGGGCTCCGTATGCCAAAACAAATTCAGTAAAGCGCAGGAGATTTTAGAATGCATGTTTTTTTTTTAATTATTTAAGATTTTTCACCCATGCTTCGGCCAGCTTTCCTCACCCAGAATCCCATGCCTGAGAGACAGAGAAAAGACTCCAGTTAAAAAGGGGCTTTCATGGGTCCATTATTTAAAGTAAATAAATAAATGAATAAGACGCTGCCATCCCTGTAGTTTTGGGGCAGTGCTCTGTCATGTGATTGATAGGAGCATCGTGCTTGGTTCAAGAATTACTTGAAGTCTCTTTACCGGGTCAGTGGCACTTAAATGTTGCAGAGCTGACATATTTGGTGCTGAGAAGAAAGTTTTTGATGGACGGGCCTGTGTATATCTGTGTAACTAAGGCCGAGCTTAAATGAGTTTCAGTGCTACAGCTGAGGATTGAAATCACCATTGCCATACAGAGGATTTGAAACTCCATGATAGTTAATTAGGCTGTTGCTCAGACAGCTACATCAAGTAGTTTAATTAAGCAGCCTTAGTGACATCAGTATCTTAAACACAAGGGGGGGAATCCTCAGCTGGTGTAAGTGACCATAAACCGATTGAAGTCAATGGAGCTATGACCACTTATATCAGCTGAGGATCTGGCCAATTGTGCTGTAACAGGCTTGCTCATATGTATCTAGTTTCTTGTTCCCTCCACTTTCTGAGTTAATAGAACTGTTCCTTTCTATGGAGAAGCCTGTGATTTTGCAGCTAACTATTCTTGATATTTGTGATATTAATATAATGTGAGCATGAATGTAATTAGAAGATGGCTTTTTCTGAGCAAGGGTTTTTTTTTCTTCTGGCTGACAGTCAGAGGCAGGGCTTTAGAAATCTCAGCACTGCATTAGGAATTTCTCAGGTGAAAACTGGAAATTTCTAGAGAATCTCACCTTTCATTCTTCCAAAATCTGCACAAAGATGTTTGCTTCTCTTTGTTGCTACTTATAGGTTTATTGAGCAGCATCCATTGACAGCATTATCAGCTGCAAGCTTTCAACAATCATAAGGTAGCACTTCTCCCAAAAATAAATGTTGGGGTTTTTATTTGCCTTCTAGTTTCAGTCTGTAGGATTCACCTTGTCCAAGCTTTCCACACTGGCTGTGCACTCCCTATCTGTGCTACTTTTGAGCTAGCTGAAAAACATGCTGCCCAGCAAATACTTTAGGTGGATAAAATAGGATTAACTAAGTAGTATTAGAGAATAAATGTTTGATTTTTATTGCCCTACTTACTTTTTTAAACTCCATCTTACACTTTAACTTTGTGTTGCTTTTGCTCACTCAAATCTGAAATGTCTGGCAAATTTTAAAAAGCAAGCTTTGTTTTCCAGTAATATTCCCAATTGTATGACGGTCACTGTATTAACAGCTGTTATGAGAGGTCAGAAGTCAAAGAGGGGGCAAAAGAGGCCACTCTCATGACAAGATGGTGTTTCTCAGAACTCATCTGGACTGGTATACAGGACATGTCCGGTTGGGAAGAATGCACTACTAGATGACAATTCGGTACCTGTATTTATATATTAATCAGTGTCTTTGGATTCTCAAGCATGTATGAAATATTTCTTGGAAGGTTTTCTGAAGATGTCCTACAAAAACATTACTACATTTCATAACATCAAAAAAAATGAAGTCTATTTATTGGTTTAATTAACATTTCAGATTAGGAGACTCTCGATGAGATTCGAGGCCATGTTCCAAAGAGAGCAAATATAAGCACAAACACTACAGCTTAACATCTTGCATTATCATAATCATGCAAATCTATCACAGTGATAAAATCAAGACCATATTTAATGTCTTCCTCAGGTCTTAACACACTGTATGAAGCATTTTCTAATGAGGGGAAGAAGTCACACTCGGCTGACTTCCTATCTCTCCAACATAACCCAACTCTGATACTTTACATACTTTCTATCTTTTTTTGTGTGTGTGTCTATAGATATACAGTATAACAATGTTATTCAGCATGCGGTACAAGTAGTGCATGTTAGTTAAATGGATTTTTTCTTTTTCAATTATCTAGCAACACTTTTGTCAATTATCTTGCAATTCACATTGTCCAAACTTGTCATAATCTTCATAGATCTGTCAGATTCCTATAATGAGGAACATATGTTAAGAAGACCCCCAAATCCCTACAAGAATCAAACATGTGGCCCAGACCAAAAGATATTTAATGCATATGTCATGAAAGAAATTGAGTGATTTTCTGAATTCACTGGTCACAATGTCACCCTTCCTTTCAAGTTGCTGCAAGTAGTTCTTCACTTTTACAGCTAAAAGACCACCTTCTCTCCTATTAGCTTTTGTTTTAGTACAATCCTCTTACTTCCACAGATGAGCTCTTTTCCAATGTGCTGGATTGCTAAATGAAAGTCTTTTAACTGCCTATCTATGAACTCAAGCCAGATTCTAGAATGCTACTCTAAATGAATATCTGAGAATTATGGGATTGTCAGATTTTGACAAGACATGCTATTCTAAGACAGGTCTTAGAAGAATTCAAAATAGATTCTACACAATCGCCTTGTTAGGCCTTATATGGGGCAGATATAACCTTTAAAGACAAACAAACATAAAACACAAGCAACATAGCCAGACCAGGGAAAACTGTGAAATACTGTTTAAACTAAAATATGCAGCTAAACAACAAGTTTTTTTGCTAAATTACCTAACATTTCCATTTAGTTTTGATGGTTCTGTTTGAGCAAAACTTAACAAAAAAAATATTAAGTGCTTTTCCTGTGAATTTAGTGCTCATGAATACTAGCTATTCAGAAAGCTGAGGAGACCAAAGGCTTGATTCACTATTCTGTTACGCCAGTTTTAGGTTGGTACACAGTTTTACTCTATTCATTTCAGTTGAGTCACACTGGTTTAAAGGGGTGTTGAATCAAGGTCTGGAACATCTATTTACCCAAAGAACAAGTCCGATATAGATGCTGATCCTCTAAAAATAGTAGAGACCCTGAGCAGTATGATTGCGCCCTCCTGCACACTCCAGTAATCACCACAACTGATCCTAGCTATTTATCTTGGAGGGTAAACAAAAGTAATTTAGATTTGTTTTGTCAGAAACTTTTCATGGAGGAAGGAGATACAATTTGAGGGCTCACAAAGGACAGGCTACCACTCCTCTCCTCAAAGAAGATAATAGAAAATACGAGGCTGTGAAAAGCAAGGTCTTTTATGAGATCTGGTGCAAGGAGGGGCACTGAGGAGATAGATGGAAGGCCCTGGTTTCAACCTTCCAAATCCGGCTGATAGTATCCCTCTAATGGGATGACCACTTACTAAGTGTTCCTTCATGGCCATAGGTCACTCTGCAGTTCCCTGCTACCAATTACTCCCATCTGCAGGGACCCTTAATAATCACAGTGAACACGTAATTAAAACATTCACTTCCTGGGGTTTCATTTATTCAATTCATTTATTCAAATTGGCTCTCCAGGCCCCAACCCTAGTTCATTCACTCTCCCTATGGGCGGAGGGTGGAGGTCGAGGGAGGTAGTGATGTCTGTGGCCCTTCTTCCCAGAGCTAGGTCCCAGTACTAAGTCTCTCATGATTTACCTGGATGGATCTGAGCCTTCTTCAGCCCTCTGGCTTCCAGGCCCTCAAAGTTTTCTCCTAATAAGGGCCTCTAGCAGGAGCTGGGACTAGAATTGCCAGGCTTTCCCAGGCTCAAGCTCAACTTTCCTCAGCCCTCTCGTTCTGTCTTCAAGGTCCAGACACTTGTCTCATTCAGAAGCCTCTTGCTCCATGCAGCTCCTCTCTGTCACAGCTCCTTGATCTCAAGGTCTTCCCTAGAAGAGCCTTTCATACCCTCTGCAGTCTTTCCACCATTTTCTGAGCTTCTCCCCTTCATTGCAGCCTTCTGCTGCTCTTTACAGGGCAATCACCCTGCTCTCACTCAAATATGGCTTATTCTGTGATCAGGGTTGGCTACCCTCAGCTCTCCAGCCCTTATGGGGTGAGCCACCCTGTTACAGTACCTCTCTCTCATTCTCCAAATGTGAGTCATCTTTGAAGATTGAAAGCTCTTCAGCACAGAGACCCTTCCAACCAGTGTGTTTATATAGAACCTACTCAAATGGGACTCTGATCTTGATTAGGGCTTCTGGGTGCTATTATAATACACATACTAAATAATAAATGTCATTCAAACATTTGGATTCTTTTCTGAATTGAACTCCAAGTGTTTTGATAGGAAGTCAATCCAGGTAACAATTAAGGCAACAGCAAACGTTGCCTTGGCTTCCAGAGGCACTATCAAGCCCTAGTTTATGTGTTTTTACAGTGGTGGATGTTGGTTTACTGCACACTTTAGTTTTGCAAAGTATTTATTTCTAATCTTGATTTAAATACATAAGAGTTAAGACTAATATCTCCATTGCTTTGTCTCATAAATGGCATGGAAAGTAACTCATTAAGAAGTGACTACTGCTATATTACAGGCCCAACCTACTGTACAGTCAGGGCCAAATATGTGCCAAGCATCATTTGACTGAAGATTATTTAATACACAAAGATATTATCTGTGCTGTAATTCTTGTACTGAACAGATTTAATAAACGTATATATATAAATTTCTAACTGAGACAATCCTGGAGCAATGCACTGAAATGCCTTAATCAAGGTCATCATCCAACATAAAAATCATCGAGTCATCTTTCACTTTAAGCACTGTAAATATTTCTCTTCTTACACTGATCATCACAGCAAGAACTCTTGGTTTTGGATTTGTAGGGCTTCATCTTTCATGAAGACAGACTTTCAGAGTGTTCCAAAAAAAGAGCCTTTTTTCCCTTTTATGTTCAGATCATTTTGTTTGACATAATGAAAGTCACTTTTAAGAAGAGAATTCATCCAGCAAAAGCACCTGACCAGATACAGTAACTTTTATCTTGCGTGTACATATGATCATGTCATACTTTTCCAGTGGGTTTACTGTCATCTATAAAACTCTCTTTTTCAAGCTAAAGTGAGCCAGCTCCTGAGTTCCAAACATGAAGCAGAAAACGTGTGGCACAATCCACTACTCGCTTTGTTATATTTACCCCTGTGCAGAGAGTCCACACGAAGCCTACGCTCCACTGAGTGCCATTTAAGTCTTATTCTGAGAATTTTTACATGGGACTTGGTGCATAGGCCTTCAGAACAGAGGTTGAATTTTACCCAATGTGATGGCTTTTGAGGCTTTTGCCTCACTGTGGATTGTGGTAAAACACTTTTCTGAAGGATAAATCAGTGTTATATAGTGTGTGTTGTCTTAATTTGTGTGCATGTTCACTCAGATGCTGTTTTGATGGGCAATGGACACAATTTTAAAAATATAGACATGTAATTTAATGTGTGTTTTAACAGTATTACAACGATGCTTACTATTGAGCCTATGTTTCTCACTTCAGAAAGGAGAGCTGTGGAACTGGGATTTTTTAAATTGAAATTGAACAGTTTATATAACTTGATCAAGGTGTCAATCATCTTACAAGGATTTCTGATGTCACAACAAAAATTGTTGACTGTCCTTTATTGGCATAAGGCTCTTTATGCTCCATGGACTCCTCTTAATCATCCATTTCACCTGTTCTTCCCTAATAGTTTAAATCATCTTCAAATGAGCAAAGAAATTTTTAAATTAAATAAAAGACTCATTGAGATTTTAAAACTTGAAAAATTCACAGTTTTTAAAGGAATTTTTCACACAATGTGTAGGAAATTGTTGCCAGTGAAAACATTTCTTCCCTGCCGGTAGTTGGTCTTACAAGCTGTTTAGAACTTGTAAGGCAAAAAGACGCTACTGTTGCTTTTTCACTGATCTGTGCACTGTTTCTTGGAATTAAAAAAAGCAGTGAATGGACTGGGAAAGAGGAAAAACAAGAATGAAACAGTAAAAGTGTGGTAGAGTACTGATAGCTGAATAGGACATATGCTACGTAAAAGTCCTGATTTAGGAAAGCACTTCAGCATGTGCTTAGCTTTAAGCATACAATTAAGTTCTATTGACGCCAATCAGATTTAATCAAGTTTAATCAAGTTTCTCGAATAGGGGCCAAATAGAGAAGGGAAAGTGTAGAGAAGAGAGTACGGACATAAGGCAAAGAAAATACAGAGAAGAGAGAACACTGTTGAACCTAGCACCAACCTAGGATTTAGGCACTTAACTTTAGATTTTAGGCTCTTCAGCCAGGAACTATATTGGTTATGTATTTATATTGTACCCAGAACAATGGGTCCATGATCTGGCCTGCTAGTGCTACCACAATACAGATAAATAATAGTCACTAGATGCTGATTTGTCAAACATTATCACTCTTCATATTGCTTGTTACTGTTTATGAAGTATTCTGTGGAATGATTTAATCAGCCTCAGTAAAGTATCACTTGGGCTTTGAAAGACTTGGTTTTTTACTTATCTTGTCCAGCCAGGCCCCCATCCCCTATTTTTTTTTTTTTTTGTACTGAATGAGACATTTAGTGCCACACAAAAAAATGACCAATAGTCTGACAAATGATTTATTCCAAGTCTGGTTTCGCTTCCACTTTTTAGAAAAGTTTTCTTATTGGTGATCAGCAGCTGAAACTACTAAAAGTCAGTGAGCAAGCAAGAGCTTTTCTGAGAAGTTGGAGTTAAATCAGACTGGGAAGTAAGCAGAGTTAAACATAAAGCCAGACAATCAGAGTCTATCATTTGCCTTTATTATAGGACAAGGAATCTCTCCCAGAGGAGATAAAATCACACCAGCCAGGTTACAAAACATGGATTTCAATGTGATCACCGCTAAGATTTTTTAAAAAGAAACTAAAAGAATGCAAAGCAAGCACTTCTAGATTTGATGGCTGCTCTAGTGAGAAAAAAATAGGCTCTTTCTTAATACTATACTTAGAGAGCAGTTATTAACTGAAAAATGCTATAGTGCAATTCATGTCTATCATCTTTCACTGTTGTCCATTTCAAATGTGCTCAGTTTACAAGTCAAAAGAAACCTAATAAGCTAAAATGAATAAGTAATCTGAGATCTGAAAGTTAAAATGTTCTCCCTTTCTGGTCATGCAAACGAAACAAGGATTCTGCACTCAGAAGTTTATGGACAATTCTACTGATGATGTTTGAGTCAGAAAAGAATCCTGCTTACTCTCCAATAGGCGTGCCAGCTCCATATCTAATGCAAACATCTAATAAAGTAGTCAAAATTTATTGTCAGTAAAATAAGCAGATGTGACTGAATACATATAGGGAGCAGATCCATTGTGTGAGATGATGATGAACCAGCTCCTCGGCCCTGCTACAGCCCATTTGAACTGCTCCAGAGCCACAATAGGGCTATAAAGTTGCTTAACCAGCTTCCTGAGCATTCCTCCAATGTGTTTAAAGCTGACATAGCAGCTCTACGCCAGCCCCTTCTAATTTCAGGGACAGGGACACGGCTGGAGGAGCTCCTCACTCCAGCAATCCCTGGCTGCTGGAACAGTCTGTTAGGGAGACAGCCTGGTACAGTTTAGCACAATCACAAATCATGGAGTAGACAATAGATGGGAAGATCAGTACTGCCCTGGATTTTATAAGCACTCATACATCTCTGCATTACTGCATTTTTTCTAAAGCCCAGTTTCAAGGACTTCTGATGATAAAAATGTCTTCCACTGACATATATGAATGAAACCCAATATGTTAGTGTCCCTCCCTATTGCCTGGAAATAGTAGGTACAGAAATTGTTGGCATGAAACTTTAACTAAAATTATAGAACTCCTTCAACCTTTCCACTCTCACTGTGTAAATGTGAAAATATTGTAAATCTTGTTGACAGTTATTGCCATATCTATTGGCACACAGTCAGCAGCAGTTTGAAAAGTGTTGTGCAGCATTGCTAGTGCCCATTACCTTTCTGCTTATCCTTTTTTACAATTTATCTTCACCCCAGCAGGCAGCTCCTCACAGCGCCATTAATTTGTTAGGCAGTTTATACTTTCCAATACTACCTACTTTATAATGTGCTCTTACAAACAGCCTGGTGGTTTACTGGCAACACTTTGCAGTCTCAGGAGGGAGACCACAATTTAAAGGCAGCAGGTAAAAATGGAACAGGTCACTGAGGTGACATGGCAGGCCTCATTCTGGTCTCACCGAGGCTGGCTTATCACCTGTGTAATTGCATTGACTTCAGCAGAGTGACTCCTGATCTATGCCTGGTCTCTGAAGAGGGAGGATGGAGACAACATTATCTAAATGCTCCCTTCTTTGCTGACTGCAGTGTGACATTTGCTTACCCCACTTCCCAGATACAGGACAAGCTTTGCAGAGCCTCTGCTTGCCAAGGAATAATAGAACGAGATACGAGTAAAATATTTGTATGATTAAATGGGTCTACATTTGGTGAGCCTGATTCTTTCTGAACAAAAGAAAATCCAAAAGAACTCAACTACTTGATAAAAGAGAGACTTAACACATGTATGTGCTTGCTCTCAGTCTCTCTTCCCCTCCTCTCCCGCCTCCTATTCTTCTCTACAGTGTTGTGGCAAGTGAGCAGTGCACTAGCGAGAAAATAGCACCTAACTTGCAACCTTTACAAGGCTATAATGAAATTTGTTCACATCACCAGTATTTTCAGATAATTGTATCTATTTTTTTAATGATTGGCATCATCATGTATAAAATCTGAAATTGTTACTCAGAATTAAACTGCTGTCAATATGACACCTTTCACAAACACTCAAAGAACTTGACATTTTCTATTAACAAGTAATGAAAAACAGTAAGTTTGTACTAGAATGGATTGGAGAACATGATTATGTGAAATGATCTGCTAGGCTACCCTATATGTATTTCAGAACCTTTAGCCCTACGCTTCAGGCATCTAGGTCAGGGTTAATGGGCAAATGGTTTGGGTAATATACTATTGGATGTTCTATGGGATACTTGTCTGCTGTTAAACAAATTGAACATGAAAGATGAATGTTGCTGCCTTTTCATGTAAAGATCATCATGAAAAAGCATATATTTGGCAGTGTAAAATATCAATGTCAATTTTAACCACACCCACATACACCTGATTGCACTATGCTAGTCATGCCTATTTAAGGCATATTCATTAGCAACAATTATGCATAATGTTCATAGATCTCACAGCCAAAAAGACTTAGAAAGGGTTAACAAAGTCTCAGACTTAAATTAATCCAACCATTCTGCCTAAAAGCTGCATATTTATTATTTTCTGTGCACTTGCAGTGTTTTCGAATAACAGAACAATTCCTTGATTCGCAAAGGAATCTAAATTACAATAATCATATGCATTCCTTTCCCCAAGAAAGGAAACACCTGTTATAGTTAGTTAATTGCTGACTTTTTTGTAAGCATTTGGAAGAAAAGTAACTTTTACAAATAATTTATATCTTAAAATCTTCTGAATCAATGAGACAAGTATATTATAAAAATGGTATGAAACCAAAAGAGCTTAACAGAGAAAGCAACAGATGTTTTCATTTTATTAATTAAAGGAAAAGTCCTTACCAAAGCACTTGATAGAATATGATTATTTTACACAGACACAGACTTGGGGCCTTTTTCTAGTGACACATTGATTTAATATTACTGCAATAGTGGAGTTACTCTTGTTCTCCATGAGTGTGAGATCAGATTTAACCCTTAGAAAAACAGTGGAATGGCGCAATTTAAAAAAATACATTTTATTATTATTAAACATAAAGGAAACCTCCATCAGAGATTTTTTGATTAATCTTAGAGTCCTCTATTCCAGCAGCAGTCCCATTTCAAAACAAGATTTTAATGGGACTACAGCCAGAGTGGAGGGGGGGGGGAGAAATTGCATATTCATGGATTTATCAAAAATATCTCTATTAAAGAGACTTATTATATATTAGCAGTTCTCAGTTCCTGAGAACTTACAACGTTTCTCAGATCCACATTTAGGAGTACAGTATGTGCAAAATTCTGCTTTTAGTTAACACACTGCATTATTCTTCTTTGGTATAATTCTGGTAATTTCAATGAAATTACACCAAGGGGAGTTACATCCTAGGCTGTTTACATCACACATTCCTATATAAATATCTACATTTGGTGCATTGCACAGTAAATTTTAAAGTAACAATTATTTGTCTCTTATTTTAGCACACTTAATTCTAGATTGTCACTTTACTGTTCTGTATTTCCTAAACTGCCAACACACACCAGTGAAATGCTGTCAGAAAAAAAGATTGTGCCATGGAAGAAACAGAAAAAAGAATCTTATCAGAGCTAAAATTTAGCTTTCCCTAGGTTCCACTGAAACACAAAAGAGCTAAATATTAGAGAGTTTCACATTCTGCAAAGTATGTTCTCAACTCAGAGCTCAGGTCTTTACATGGATAAATACTAGCAATGCTAGTGTCTCAGAAATGGAAAAAAACAGTTAGGCCATCTAATCCATCACCCTGCCAATGTAGGATTAATTGTGGAAACTGTACGCACCACCGATTATGCATCACAAGTACAATATATTAAAACCCTTTGGAGATCCTGGACATCTATTATATTGTATATCCCCTCTTAAGTATTCATTTGGCTGTCAGTCTAGAAAATACTAGTTTACTTAGATAAGGCATAAGAGTCATGGAAGGCCTCCTTGGCATATAGCCCTCTGCAGGGGGATGAAATGACTTGGTCCATAATTACAGAAAGCAAGTGGCCACATGCCCTTGCATAGGATGTATGTAACCCTTGCATCTCCTATTGCTGGCCAGAGTCTGGAATAGCTGATTTAGAGCATAAGTAACTGTCTATTCTCCACTTTTGGGTTGGTGTGGCACATGGCCCTCCCATTCCTGCCTAGTTCCCTGCACAAACCCATTTACTTCAGCTTCCTTACAGAGTAGCTGGAGTGAATTTCTGTTTGAAACCATGAGAGCTATGCATGCAAATCCCTGTACTTAGAAATAAGATAGTCCTTTATGTCATTTTAATCAATCTCTGCCATGTGTGTTACTTAATAGCTTTGTCTTCTTATAGAAAATGAGCAACTTAAGGGAAATGAAACTTTTCAAACATACATTTTCCTTCTGGCAACCTGTGAAATACACCATAATTATCCTCTTTCGATGAATAACTCTTGAAATAAAATGCACAGTCTGTGGTGTAATACAAGGAATAATACAATGGCAATCTCAATTGCCTTGTAAATAAAAGAATTTTTTATTATAATATATACTACCCAGAAACATACATACATACCTACTTTATAAATATAAATCCAAATCAGATTGTCACTCTAATTCTTAAGAGGCTACTACTTCTCAATAATAAGAATAATCATCACCATTTTGCAATCATCACAGATAATACTTTTCATTCTATAGCAGAGGTCAGCAACCTTTCAGAAATGGTATGCCAAGTCTTCATTTATTCACTGTAATTTAAGGTTTCACGTGCCAGTAATACATTTTAACATTTTTAGAAGGTCTCTTTCTATAAGTCTATATATCATATAACGAAATGATTGTTGTATGTAAAGTAAATAAGTTTTTAAAAATGTTTAAGAAGCTTCATTTAAAATTAAATTAAAATGCAGAGTCTCCTGGACTGGTGGGCAGTACCTGGGAAGTATGAGTGCCACTGAAAATCAGCCCGACTGCCGCCTTTGGCACAAGTGCCATAGGTTGCCTACATCTGTTCTATAGGATTCCAACATATGTTACTCTGGGCTCAGTTCCTGAGGTCTGTGGGGCTACTTCCATGAATGAAAACTACTTAATGTGAGTCAGACTCTGCATAAATGCCGTGCCACATCAGTGAAAAGTTGATTTCCAGGAGAAAAACTCGCACACAGCCTATTGCACAACAATGAAGAGGAAAGGGGGGGGAAAAGATATTTTCAGCAAGGGCCCCAAGACAACTCTTTCTCTTATGAAGATGGTCATCCTATCTTTAATATCCAAGTAAAGCAGACAGGATTTTGGTTTTAAGAACTCACCAGATGAAACACATGGTATACAATTTAGATATGTCAGCAGGATAAAGGACTGAGTCGTCAACTCCAGCTCTTGTGAAACTGCTGAAAAAAGATCAGCCTGCAAAGGTTTACGCATTACAATAATGATTTCATTTGAACACTGAGATCTTTTCTGACTTGTCACTTTCAAGTATGTCCATGATTAAGCATTCTAATGAAGCATGAAAACAGTGATAAAGCTGGAAGGGAAAGCTCTTAAAGGGAAAGTTCTAATATTTTAAAAAAATCTCAGCATTCTAAATAAATTGTTATTCTGAAGATAATATTAAAAACTGAGTTTTGTTACTCTATCCAGTCTCTCTCAGAAAATTCTCTCAAGACCCGTCAAGGAAAAAAAATGGAGAGTCTCAACTGGTATCCAGGCCTAACCTTAATGCAATATTGTACAAGGAATTAACAAACTTTCAAGTTACACCATTAGATGATAATGATGTGGATGTTTTCACTACTGTGCTTTTTGTTTGAGCCAGGCCTTTCAAGCTTTCGGGGTCCATGCAATGATGTAACATATTATATCAATGTGTGTGTATGTAAGAATTAACTGCACAGAAATAAGTTCCACAGGAGGTGTGCAACACCGTGAATATCATATAATAGAGTTGTTTTTTTAAATACTCAGGGTCCTCAACACTGAATTTCCAAACAATTAATGATTTGACCACTCTACATTCAATCAATGAAGCTAATCCACCATCAGTATGCATAGCTCTTCTATGAATTGAGACACTCCATCTGCCATAATCCTTTTTTCAATATTTTTTTACATTAAGGAATAATATGTAATTTTTTTCATGCTTCAACATTTAATCGATTTAGTCACTGTATTTAAATGACTGGAAATTTTTCTGCTTACTGGAAATTGGATGCCAAGTGTATCATTCACAGTTCTGAAATAGACACTTGAGTTATATTTACCCAATTTAAAACAAGTTCCTCTAAATTAACCCAAATAACCCAGAAAACTGACTACTAATATTGGTGAAATAGACAACAGCGGGTGCGTTCATTTCTATCAATCCATATAATAAGTGTGTGTTCTAAAGTACCTAGATAGGAGAGCCAAGTCATATATTCAATTATGGTACTTTATGAAGATGTTTGTTGCATGCTAAAGCGATCTTCATGTCATTTTGTAGTTGAAAAAATATAAATAAATGTAACAAGTGGAGGAAAGCAGAACTTGATAGTAATGAATATAAACTGAAACTAGGAATTGTAGAAAACTGATAAAGAAATCAAGGGACACAGAGTGAAATCTATGGCCAGCAGAGTTAAGGACAATAAGAAGGATTTTTTTAAAGTACATTAGGAACAAAAAGAATCCTAACAATAGTGTTGATCCATTACCAGATGGAAACGGTAGCATTATCAATTCTAATGCAGAAAAGGCAGAAGTGTTCAATAAATATTTCTATTCTGTATTTTGGGAAAAACAGATGATGTCATCAGATTATAGGATACCAATCTTCTATTCCACTAGAATCTCAGGAGGATGTTAAACAGCAGCTGTTATAACTACACATTTTAAATAAGCAGGTCTTGATAACTTACATTCAAGAGTTTTAAGAGAGCTGGCTGAGGAGCTTGCTGGACCATTAATGCTGATTTTCAGTAGTCTTGGAACAATGAGGAAGTTCCAGAAGACTAGAAGAAAGCCAATGTGTCAAAATTTTAAAAGGGTAAACAAGATGACTTGACCAATTATCAGACTGTCAAAGTCCATAAATCCCCATCAAGATGATACAGGACTGATACAGGACTTGATTCATAGTAAATTAAGGGAGGATAATATAATTAATATCAATCAACATGGACTTATGGAAAGTAGATCCTGTCACACTAACTTGATATCTTTTTTTGGATGAGATTACAAGTTTGAGTGATAAAAGTAATAGCACTGATGTTATATAATTAGACTTCCGTAAGGCATTTGACCTGGAACCACATTATGTTTTGATTAAATTAGAAAGATATAAAATTAACATAGTACATATTAAATGGATAAAAAGCTGGCTAATGGATAGGTCTCAACATGTAATTGTAAATGGAGGCTCATCACTGCACATGTGTTTCTAGTGGGGTCCTACAGGGATTGATTCTTGGCCCTATGTCATTTCACATTTTTATTAAAGACTTAGAAGAAAACATAACAGCCCCTGGAACCCTGGCCCTTACAGATGCAGACCACCATGTTACATGGCTGCTGTTGAGTTCTCCTGTGGCCTTGCCACTTTCCCTTGCTTCAGCATCTTCCCATTTTTGTGACTGTGAGTATGCTGTCTTGACACATGTTGCTCCATTTCTATGGCTTCTGCTTTTCCATCCAGAAACTCATAATAGAGAAAGTACACCAACACAAATTTTCACCCAGAGTTATTGAATCATAGGCCATGAGCATGGTTTATATCTAAATGCTGAATTAAGCCATGAACATGCATTGTCTTAAATTTAAGAAGCCTCTGGCTAGTAGCTCACTACAGGTTTGATGTCAAGTTGTTCAGTTTGATTTCCCTTTTCTTAACATTTTGTTAAACATCAGTATGCCTGTTGCTGTGCAAGGTGCACAGGAAGAAATGGTCCCATCCTGAAGAGTTTACAATTTAATCCTGCAAAGATTTATGCTTATAAACCTTGCTCACATGAGCATTCCCATTGAAGTCAATTGGCCTCCTCATGTGACAAAGTTATATGTGTGTGTGTGCGTGCGCATGGGGTGCACGTGTGTGTTCTTGAAGGATTGGGCCCCAAGGGTGTGATTCAGTGAGGTGCTTAACATAATCCAGCACCAAATTAGGCTCCCAATAAACTTCAGCACTTGGGATTTGGCTCCAAATAAGATTCAGCAAACAAAATATAAGTATTTTTCCTCACCAAAAGAAAGCTTTGGCAGTGCAATTCTTATAATAATATATTTCCTTCTGTTACAAATATTAAAGAAAACAGGGAAAGGTTTGAGAACTTGATTTAACATTTCTGACAGGAAGAGAATTTAATATATAATCATTGTTGTGTATCTTTCATGGAAAATATAGTGTCACAATATAATCTATGTTTTGAGTGAGTGTCATTTGCTAAAAAGCAGGTAGTTCAGTTGTTTACAGTTATATGTCTAAGCTCATATTTCAGTCTACAGGCCTTTTCCAAACATCACCTTTTCTAAACATTGATTCTTTGCTTTCATTAATATTTGTGTATATTCATAAAGAAAAATCTTGGCCAAATAATGTTAAAGGATTTTGTTTAAGCTCCAGAAAGAAAGATGGTTCACAGTTACAGCTAAAATGCTGTCCTTGGAATAATCAGTAATGTGTAGACATTTCACAGATCTGTTAATGCCAGGGGATCCGATATAGTAAAATATTTCATATGAAAATTTTGCAAAAGCAAAATGCTCACCAAACTTCTAGCTGTTCTAGACTGCCACCTAAACCTGTATTTAGGTCTCTATAATAAATGGATTTTGCACAAGAGAAACTATAATAATTCGTTCTTTACTCAATCAAGTATTAATAAGCATGTGCATTTCTGCTCTAGAAACTTTTCTTGAAATAGGTCGTCTTATTTATGCACAATTTATTTTAGTTCGACAATGGCTACGTCTTTTCTTGGTTTCTCCCCAAAGATTTGATCCACCATGCATGCTTGGAATGTTCAGAATGGCAATTCCTTCCAGAGAAATATTGATTAAGTCTAGCTGAATTCTATCACACATAGTTACAAAGCTAGTTACAAGCAGAAAATATTAGTGCAAAATGTCACATCTGACATCCTTGCACAACTCCCATAGAAGTCAGTGAGAGTTGCACTCATGCACCCAAGTGAATAAGTTGACTTTTCAAATTGTTAAATTTCAATTTATGTTTCATTGATTTTACTAATGGGATTGTTTTGCAAACAAATTGGAGAAAGTACAGAGGAGGTCAAAAAAGATGATAAAAGGTTCAGAAAATCTAACTTTTGAGGAAAGGTTTAAAAAAACTGGGCATATTTAGTCCTGAGGCAAGAAGACTCTGGGGGACCAGTCTTCAGTTATGTTAAAAGATGTTATAAAGAGAATGCTGATCAATTGTTCTCCATGTTCATTGAAGATAAGGGAAGAAGTAATCAGCTTAATCTTCAGCAAGAGAGATTTAGGTTAGATATTAGGAAAAACTTTCTAACTCCAAGGATAATTAAGCACTGAAATAAGCTTTCAAGGGAGGTTGTGGAATCCCCAACACGGGAGGTTTTTAAGAACAGATTAGACAAGCACGGGTCAAGGATGGTCAAAATATACTTGGTCCTGCCTCAGCACAAGAGGCTAGACCACATGACCTCTCAAGGTTCCTTCCAGGCCTACGTTTTGTCCTGCCAGACAAAAAAGGTTGGAGACCACTGCCTTACTCCCTTATGCTGGCTAGCTCCATCACAAGTAGCAACGCAAGAGAGGAAGCAGGCTTCACAGAACAAATACATCCCTCCACCCCCTGGGCAGGAGGGGCCAGGAGTAGGTAGAGCTTTGGCTCCTCCCCCTTCAATACAAGCAGTGGTGTTGCTGCATGCATCAGGCCACATATTCTGCACCAGGCATTAACTTAGTGCAGTTCAGTCCCACAGTCTCTCTCCTGGCCTGCTTCAGGGTCAGCAAAGCAACATGATGCCTCTTATTTAGGGCAGATTGCACAGTCACAATCCACTCTTAAGTGTTGACAGTGTTAATCATTCCAGGATTCAGGCTGTGCGTGTCGAGCTTCAGCCCAATGCTCATTTTTATGGTCAAGTTATAAAATCACAAAAGCAGGGATTTCTAATGAAACACAGATTGATCCACAGTTTTAGTGACACAATTGCATTGCTATTATTTGATAATACTAAAAATGATCTTTAATACGGCTCAAAAGTCCTAATTAGGAGAATTAGATTTTCAGAAAAATCAGATATGTATCCTTATAAAAACCTTATGTTAGCTAATAGTCTACTATAAAGTGTGGCTGTTTAGTTAGGTCTTGTGATTAGATGCCGTGTTTGGATATAAAACCAGCTGAAAGGATATTTATTCAGACTAAGTAAATAAATGAACAGAGAATAACATGCAGGTGTGTATTTATCTTGGTTCTCAAACCACCAGTACAAACTTCGGCAGAAGTCTTTAACATTTTGTGAAATGTTTGCTCCAAACTAAAAAATACACAAGACTTTAAGTAACTAAAATGTATTTAAGGGATAAAAAAGATACTAATCTAAGACAAGATGTGACTCAAGGACAAACTATTCTGAAGCTAGCAAAGGAATCACATTGTCTGAGAACAGACAGGAAGTCAGCTGTTTTGATAGCTGATTGATTTAAACTTTTCACCTTACCTAACCAAAGCTCTTTATAAATTCCAACTGTAAAGTCAAAGTACTTCTTCACACACTTCAAAAAACCTGTTGTTTAAAAGAAGCTCTTTAAAACTTGAAAATACATTTCTTCACCTAACAAATTTGTTTTTTTCCTATCTGGTAACTACTAGGGTTTATCCACTAACTACTTACTTTAGACTTAAATGTTTAAGTTACTACAAGGCTTGGGAAAGGTACTTGATTGACATTGGAAGCAGAGTCACATTGTTTACCCACAGAACAGATACAACACAGCCAGTGACATTCCAAACTTCTTCGCACTACCCAGCAACATTCCTGAACACTGACATGGAGGGACCACCTTTAAAGGTAACTAGGGTCCTTCATTCAGTCCTTGAGATCTCTGCTGAGACTGCCAGCAAAGATGTAAACAAAGTGTAATAATTATTACTGTAACATGGAGACAAGTCCACCAGTCACTAGACAAACTGCTATCCCGTTCGATACAGATCTTCAAACAGCTGAGAGGTTACAACAGTTTTCATCCATAGCAATTTGAAAGGCATGTGAATCGCTGCCCTAGACGCGAAGGGCTCTGTATCCCTTTGTTTGTTAGGCTATGCCTACATTACAGTTGGACCTTATAGTGGCACAGTTGAACTGCTACAGCTGTAAAGTCTCCTGTGTAGCCTCTTTTTGCAGGCAAGACAGAGCTCTTCTGCTACCATAATTAAACCACCCCCAACAAGTGGTGTTAGCTATGTCGGCAGGTGAGCCTCTCCTGCTGGCACAGAACTGTCCAAGCCAGCACTTTTGTTGGTGAAACTCATGTTGGTCGGTGGACAATGCACAATTTTGATCTTTTTTCTCTTGGTGTTCAAGAACCAAGGGATTCTAGTATTGACAGTAGCAGCAGAAACTCTGTAGTTGGTAGGAAGGTGTGGTAGCGCCATGGACCTGTCCCACCTCCACATGGACTATCAGAACGGGGCTAAAATGAGGACGGGAGTGAAGGGAATGTGCTGCACCGTGCTAATGGGCATAGTAGATGCCATTGTTGTGGCCAGTCCCTAAGCAATCTCAGAATCCTTGTGCCTTCTTCAAAGACAATGCCTCAGTAAACTGCTGCCAATACACATTGTCTTCTCCTCCCAGTCAGACAGTGGTTTAAAGCTACAATATATCCCATACTAGTGTCATGAACAAACAATGACTTAAAAAAAAAGTTTAATGTCAGAGTACCAGATCTGGAAAAAAACCCCAGACATTTAGAATCTTAAGAGAAGCAGCAAAAGTAAAAGGATTCAAATAAAATCAGAATGTAAAAATCCTGAGTTTTATCAAGTTTACCGAGAAATATGCCTTTTGAATGTTTTAACCCATTGAAGTAAGTGATCTCTCTATTTGAAAGTGAAAAATACACAGAGAGCAAAAGACGTCTGTAAACAATAACTGTAGGCCAGTGGTCTCACATTGTGGTCTGTAGAACCCTTCCACGTGGTCCGTACCAAATAATATTTTGAGTCCAAAATGTTGAAGTGTTGTGTGGGGAGGTGGGTTCATGAGAAGTTCTCTTTTAGAAAGTGGTCCACAAAATGTAAAACTTGGAGAAAAATTGATTTAAACTTCTTAACTTGTGATATTTAATGTTGTGTTATAATGAATGCCTTCCAGCTCCCACCAAGTAAAATGGACTCTTATTTACTATAATGATTGTCTGAAATAACTCTTAATAATAACATCTTAGGACTGAATCCTGATCTTCTCTGTAAAAATGAGTAATGACTAAATGGAAGGGAAAGCTGAGAAGCAAACTGCAGTGTATAGAATCAGGGAGTGCAGATGGGATCCAGGTATCGTATACTACAGTGTGGTAGCAGATCCTCATTATTACCATGATGAGATAAGCTCCATGGCCATGGAGGACAAATTCTGTCAGAAAAGGGGCATGTCTGTCTCTGAAACCAAACTGTATGTAGAGTGCCATTCATGAGTAGCTTTTATCTGGCTTCTGTAGCACTAAGCACTTTTTCTACAGAATAGAACAGTAGTGCTCTATGTTGTTGTTTAGCCTGGTTCACATGTGACGTCCTATCTAGGTAAGGTAGGTTTGCACAAAGACCGCAATTATCAGTGTAGATGTGTTTATGCCAGGGCACTGCTACAGCATTTTTTTTTTGGTGTGTTTTGTTTTTTTAAGCCACTCTTAGTTTCGATAAAGAGGCATATAGCAGTACAGTTTAATACATTATTTGACTGTCTAGAATCAGCTATTCATTTTAATCTGAAGATTACCTTGACACGCAACCTTCAGTTCCTTGGCATCTGTGACAGTGGTTCTTTTATCCAACCTCTTCTTTTCAGTTCGACGATGGCTACGTCTTTTCTTGGTCTCTCCCCAAAGATTTGATCCACCGTGCATGCTTGGAATGTTCAGAATGGCAATTCCTTCCAGAGAAATATTGATTAAGTCTAGCTGAATTCCATCACACTGATTAGCAAAGGAAACAAAGAAATAAAGAGAGAAAGCAGTAAGACAGAAAGAGAAAATCAGAATGTTCTACCTACCAGTTGTTTTTTCCTTCATCATTCCTCCTACTGTCAAATACATATTCCTGTTTAATACTAAAATATATATATATATATATAATCTCTGGAAAGGAACTATGAGCTGGGAAGAAGGGTACTAGGCCCTGGTTCAGGAGGCAGAACGTGGATATGATTACTAGTCATCGCCAGGTTGCTTGCTTAAATATGGAACTATCTGGCAGTGAAAAGTTGTTATCTGATGGTTACGCATTGACTGATATGAAATGTGCTCATGATCTCACTACAGCTCTTACTGGACAAATATCCATACCGCAAACACTACCTTCACAATAATTGGATCTCCTGTCTGTCCCAGAGAAACAATTTTTCTGTTTTAGGGTTTTATACTGCTGCCCAACACCACAGTATCTGAGCACTTTCCGTGTAAGATCAGTAGCAACAGTGCAAGCCCCTACGTAGACTTCATGGAGTTTCTGACACCTCCACTGCTGTTAATCAAAACCCTTTTCTGAACATTAATTTACTTTTAAAGTTTAAATTAACCTTCTAGAGCAGTGTTTCTGAAACTGACGTCCATGAGGGTACTCCAGAGAGTCTGCGAGCCCAGCTGATCAACTCCTCCCTCTCCCTCCCTGACCTCCTTCCCCTCCTTCCCAGAGCCTCCTGCACACCAGGGAACAGCTGTTCAGCAGCATGCAAGAGGCCCTGGGAGAGAAGGGGAGTAGTGGGGACAGAGTGGAAAGAGGCAGGGAAAAGGAGGGACAGGGTGGAGTGGGGGTGGGAAGAGGTGGGGCCTAGGGAAAAGGAGTGGGGTGGGGCAGAGGAGTGGGGCTGAGTGGGAGGAGGTTTGGGGGGTCCCCAAATTTTTTTAAATCAAAATGAGGGTCCTTGAGTTGCTAAAGTTTGAGAACCGCTATTCTAGAGGACTTTAATTTATCACTACATCTGACAGACTAATAGCACACACCCGCTTAATACTATATAGCAGTCAAATCATTGGGAATGAGCCGATGTTGGAGATAAATCAAAGACCTTCTTGGCCTGAAGCAAAGTGCTATCAGTAGAGCCATAAGGAAACTTCTTTTCTGCTTTAATAATCAGTTTCTTCAATAATATAATAGTTTTCCTTGAAAGTGATATAAGGAGTCCCACTTTGGTTTCTTTGCTACCTCTTTAGGAAAGTTAGTGTTCATGACAGATGCTAGATGGAAAGTCTAAGGCCTGGACTACACTGGGGGTGGGGAGGGAAGGGGGTGTCGATGTAAGATACGCAACTTCAGCTATGGAAATACCGTAGCTGAAGTCGACGTATCTTATTCCAACTTATCTCCTGTCCTCACGGTGCGGGATCAACGGCCGTGGCTCCCCTGTTGACTCCGCTACCGCCGCTCGCTCTGGTGGAATTCTGGAGTCAAAGGAGCATGTTCAGGGATCGATATATCGCATCTAGACGAGATACCATATATCAATCCCTGATAAATCGATCCCTACCCACCAATACGGCGGGTTGTCCAGACGTACCCCTAAACAGCAAACTCCCCTGTTTATCCAGAGAACAGGAAACCTATTTAGAATAGGAGTTACTACACACTGCCCTGTTTACACCTCCTAAAGATGAGGTAGATTGAGGAGTGTGAAGATAATTTAGTTTCTGTGCTCATTCAGTCCTTGGCCTCTCAGCTGATACTTCCAATACACATACAAGGTAATGGTGGTTTTCCAGTACAGACACCTATTCCCATAGGAACCAGGTCAAGACCACTATGCCATTCCACCTACAGCATGGAACTGAACAGCAACCGGATGGAAAACAAATAACTTTTGGTTACCACAACCTGGATTACATTTGCACCCGTTACAGGGGCAAAGACTTCATATCCATTTATTAATTCATTGAATCCCCCAAAGTCTTCAGGATCCACATTCCCATATTGGCCGAAGTTATTTGCACACTAACCTCATGCCTCACAAGACAACTAAGATTTTTGTAGGCATCCTGGCATAACTACATGCTTTATTATATATTGCAGTATATATGGATATGTTAGATCTCGGTCCTGCAATTTACAATATGCTAGTGGATGCCTGCACTTTCATCGAGCCCTTTCAGCGGGGTTCTGCATAGTTACAGGAACCCACTTGTACATTTTAAAATGCAGGATTATGGCCTGAATTTGGAATGTCAATATATAATTACCAGGAAGAAATGTAGAAAAACAAATGCTTCAATGAGAGTTCATTGACATCTGGTAGCTCACTGCTCTACAGGCCACTGTCATTTTCTTTCTCTGCTTAACACTAAGTCTTTATTAAGGCTTTTACCAAGAAAAAGAGCCTGCTACATATAATTATGATCATCCCTGCCCCAATTGTTCACTTATCCTGTAACTCACCCAAAGCACAAAATCAAACCATACTTAGTGTATACTCCTCTGTCTCTTTCAAATGCTTTTAACAATATTACAAATCTAGAGAAGAGACAAGAGCGATCACAATAGTAAGGCTTCCTTTTTATATTGTCTCTCCAAAAATTAAAACATTTAAAGCCATGTATAATATTCAGCGAGGGAAGATGGTAACATTCAATGACGTCTTGAAATGACTTGGCAGTTGTGGCAACAAGTATAACAGGCACATTTTTATTGACTTTCAAAAAAAGGTGATGAGTGTCTTCAATGTCATTTTGGAAGAAAACTCATGTTTTTTCTATATTTTATATGTATTAAAGATAAAGATGATTTATTTTACTAAAAAATTCTTTTCATGTGTATACTTACTTACTGCTATACATTCTAGATAAACAGATATTAATTTCATAATTAAAAGTAATCTTGTGTAAATACCCTGCAGGCCTCAATGAATCAAACACATACTGTGTGTCAGGCCTCCCACTGTCTTCAAGTGGAATGTACTGGCTGGATAATTAGATAGTACATATTTTTTAACCTTATTTGCATGCATATTATATCTTTTGCACACTGACAAGCAGCAGTAACAACAAAAGTCAGATTACCACAGGGAATTCCCACAAAGAAGTCTTCATTCCTTATAATTTGCAGCCTAAATTAAAATAATTTGATCTTTGACAAGGATGAAATGTCAAGCAGAAGGGGGTCCTCTACAAGCCACGGCCTGTGGCTTCTGAAATCTGCCTAATTTATGTCAGTCACTTCTTAATACATATTTAAGTATTACACGAAAAAGATGATAAATATGCAATCTGACACCTTTGGTATTTCCCTGCTGTTAATTTATAAAGGTCTGGCATCCCCCAAACCGAATGGAATTATTTAAATAAAAGAAGAATTGTAAAATAAGAGGGTGCCGGGGCCTCACTTCCATTTTCACTCAATATTGAACACAGCAGGTAGTACACTAAGACAATTATTTGACTAGGCCTCAGAATCCCACTGTGATGAGTTACTTTCAGAATTAGTAAAGGAGGATTTCTTTTGTTCATACACAGAGAGGGAGTTTGCTCTATAGGTAGCTTTTTGTTGCCCTAATACATTCTTATGCTAAAATAACAAATCACATATGTATTCTGTTCCTATTTTTTTCTGTTTCAGGTAATGTAAAGGTGTTGTTAATATAACAGCATGCTTTTTAGGTATATATCACGTCTATATCAACTAGAAAATAGTAGTTTTATTCTGGTTTCTTTTGGGTTCATTCTTGGATGCAGTCCACTTTTCTGTGTTAGCTTTTCTATTACATTCATTAGCCTGGAACATTTTAGATCTGACTTAGAGTGAAGCTATCAAGTGTGATTTAGTTTACTGAAAAGAACTGAGATGAAGGCTATAGAATCTGAATAAATGCAATACAGTGCCACACCATCCTGTCACTTAATCTTGCTCATGTATATAAAAAGGTATTTATGGAGGAGAAGCTGATAGCCCAGGACATTCTGTAAAGGTTTAAGTCTAATTTTGGTAACAACTCAAATTACAAAGGAAAGAAAACTAATTTTACAGATTGCCATTTTCCTCCATAAAATTGTTTTCCTGTTCATTTAGAAGACTTGTCTTTTGGGGCCCTGACTCAGAAAAGTATTCCTAGTCAGGAAAGCACTTGAAGATGTGCTCTTTTCCTGAACTACTGCCTTTTCCTGTAACCTTCACGTGCATTTTCATGGACGAATTTGAGGTTTAAAATGTACTGTTCATCTTGTACAGAAAATAAAGTACAGAACTTAAGAAATCCGAGTGCATATTAGGAAGGCCAAGCTTAATTAAGTTAGAAACCAAATATAAGGATGAACAAAAATAGTATTTGCCCATAGAATGCCTGATTACAGTCTCCTAATTCAGAGAGACAGGTTCTTAATCTTCATGGGCTTCACGCAACATTTGGCTCTGTAGCAAATGCACTCTGTGTGTTTTATTCACAAAGTGAAATGTGGTATTATTTATCAAGGTCTCGTTTGCAGTGATATCCTCGGGCAAAGGGCAGCACGTAACAAACCAAATGAAAACACATTGTAACACAAATGCTTATAACATAAAAACAAAACAGAATAAAATACAAATACACTGTTAGGTATTATTAGTGTAAGAGTAACCTATTTTTTAAGGTAATAGCTGTGCATAATTTATTCCCACTACCCATTACCTAAATATTAAGGAGTCCATTTCCATTTGATTTGCTCAGGTACCTCTCTTTAGCATTAATGATATTAGCCATCATGCAGTGAGTGAATAAAAACAAGCATGCATAATATTATGAAATTTTAATGTCTTGAATTTAATAATAATAACAATAATAATAATTTAAAGACTCTGTTTTACCACCATTCTGAGACTGGATGGAAGTTCATTTAACTTTGAGTATGCAAGATGTAAAAATATATGGTCACCTATGTAGCTTCTGTGTTTAAGGAGATCAACTCTTACTAGGCACAGAGCTCATGTAATGGCTGGCTGGAAAGTTGTTCATTGGAGGGAAAACCTGCTCCTGTGCTTTATAATCTGCTAAATTATATCTGAGACTTATATACGAAGACCCACATTTAAAAATCAAACCCGCTAGTCAGTTCCCCAAATATTTAGGAAAATGTTTCTCAAGTTAATTGTATTTAGAACTGAATATGAAGCACTTTCTTAAAAATCAAAATTAGGTATAAAAATCTGCTTCAAGAGCAAGATATAAATACTTCTAATTTCAGGAGAAATGGCAATTTGGCAGTGTCATCCAATTTATTTTTCTGAAGCAAAAAAATACTTTCACAAGCAATAAATCTGCCTTTCAACTTAACAACAAACTAAGCAAGTCCCAGGCCTCATAAGACTCAGAACTTCAGTCTTAATAATCTTTGGTGGTGTCCTGTAGACATTTGCTAAAGTGACAGAAGGGTCTTTTCCAATACTGTAATAAATTTACCAAGAGGTGGTAACGCGGTCAACAGAAATATTATTCTAGTGGTGTTTATACCAGGGCATAGGTCAACTTAAGTATGTGTCTCAGCGGTGTGAACTTTTCATTCCCAGGTGTGCCATAGCTAGGTTGATCGAAGTTGTAGGTGTAGATCAGGTCCTAGTATTCAAAGTTATTCAAAGTCCATTCAGTTCAAGTCAGTGGGAGTATTTTAATTCACTTCAGCAGGCTTTCGATCAGGCCCTAATAACCTTTCATTAACATTTTGGGCTCACTCATCCTACCATCAGTGGCAAAATATCCCATTGACTTCACAAAAAGTGAGTCTGGGCCCTTTGCCATTATTATCACTAAAGAAAAGGGGTTTAATCTTCTTGAGGGATGTTTGCATTATTATAACTTACATCCTCAGGTTTATATTTCTAATTATATATTTTTTCACTTTACTTTTATAATGTGACTACCAGCCCCCATCAGTCACTTACACCATAGACTGTTGAAACTCTCTGATCTAACATTTTTAATGCCTATTCTGTCCACATCTATCAAGGGTGCATTTTCTGATAACCTTGGATGTATAATGGTAAGATGGTCCCTTGTGCAAAGAGAAAAAGTAGTTAATGAAGGGGAATGATTCAAAAAAAAAATGTATTCTTTAACCTTTATTCAGGAAAGCAAGCACAATTTTAGTGAACTGAGTTTTAAAGGTTATTAAAACTTGGGACCTAGAAATAATAAGATTTTTTATTTTAATCCTGAAGCAGTTCTCCCTCCCTCCAACAATCTTTCATTTTTCTATCTGACCCAGCGATAGTAACTTCCCTATTGATTTCTAATGTTATAGTTCCCCTCTTGCCCTCTTCTACTGTATTAAGACTTCACTAATCATCAAACTGAACTTTGTTCTACACCACAAATAGACATGACAAAAATAATATTTTGGGTCTGAGGTCAAAAGCTTGTGCATTCCTCTGTCTTATTGGATCTGGGCACTCTGCACTGCCCCCCTCCCCCTTGCATTTCAGTCAAATCAGAAACATTTTATAGTGTAACATGCACTAATTAGTTCCTTACTTCTATTTCTACAGATTCGTGCAGCTTCTTGCAGGTGGCTGAGAAAGTTTCAGAAGTGCCAAACTCAAAATACCAAAATTTGTTCTTCATTCTGAAACAGGAAAAAAAGAAGAAGATTATGCAATCTGAGTATCTGAACAAAAAAGCGATCATCCTGTCTCCCATCATAAGTAATGGCAAAGGCTTGGGAACGTGTGCCATCCTATTTGAAATAGATGAGTTCATAATTTTCAAAGCTTAAATGTTGGTGTCAAGTTGTATGATATCCCCTAAAGGGATAACAGGAATGAGTGGAACTGACAGTTTCAAATGTACCTTTGACTTCTCTTTTTCAGTGACAATCAGAATATTTTTTGTCACTTAACCAGTGACATGCCTCAGAAAATGTACTGGTTCTTATTTCAAGTCTTGCACGCTGGTGGTTTAGAGTTCAAATCCCTGTTCCACAGAGTTCTAGCATATGGAAGTAGGGGAGATCCTCATGATGAAGCAGAGGTAAGACAAGAATTAAATCTGTCCCAAGCCACTTGAGTGGTGCTAGTTCATTATCACAAATAAGACGTTCAAAGAAAATCCAAATTCCCACCCTAATATCTCTTCAGATATTTTGCTGTTGGATAGCTGACATAAGTAAAATGGGGCATGGAATTTGCATTTTGAAGTTAATTAGTGGATTCTAGTTTAAAATAAAAACAGATGAAAATCTATATTGAAAATATACAGAATAACATGAAACCTGTGGAGACATTACACCTGTGTAGCCTCCCAAATGTATAATGAAGCGTGCACTTCTATTTTACTACATTTATTGTACACTGTTAAATATAATCAATACAATCAGTAATACCACTTCATATATTTAAAAGCAGTTTTGTGTAACCAGAGTGAAACTTTAATTATTATTCTGGGACAAAAAGAGAAACTATACTTCTTAAAAAAATACCAAGTTAGAATTCATTATTCATATTTAAAAATCAGACATTAATATAGTGCATTCAGTTGTAGCCGTCATTCTTTGGTACAAACACAGTACACTGCACTTCAAACTAGAATGTGGCTAATCCTGCATCAATGCACAAGTGGGAAGATGCATATAGATAGATCAAGTTATAAAATTTGCCAGCTACAGTGTAGCTCTCTCTCTATCAGCTCGGTAGCTCCAGTTAAAACCTAAGGCAATTTTATGGCTTGTAAAGCGACAGCCAGTTAAAGGCAATGTGGAGGGACACTGCATTAGTTGCCATTCCCAGAAACCTGCAGATAAAAAGTTAGATAGAATCCTGCCTGGTGCACCAGGGGAGCGACACAAGAGCGGTCACTACTAGAATCTGGAATAGGGTATAGCGAGCTACTCCAAAATACCAAACTATAAAGAGAGTGAACTGACATATTGCTGTAAAACAGTGTCAACTTTTTCAAAAAGGGCTTTTACACAGATTATTTGAAAGACTTGGAAAACAATTTTCAGCACTGAACTCTACATTAAACGTCAGTCTGCTCTGTCTGTGAGAAAAGAGACATGCTTCACAAAGCAACTCTAACAAGCAGTATGAAACTATTTCAGGTGACAGTATTTTCAGAAATAGCTATGTGGCTAGATTTTCAAAACAGGCCCTATTTTGGTACCCTTCTTTGTAAGCACAAATGATAGATAATAATATCCTCAAAATAATATCTGTCTCTTATGTAGTACTTTTCATTAGTAGCTCTCAAAGCACTTCACAATCTTTAATGTATTTCTTCTCACAAAACCCCTGTGAGGTAGGGATGCCTAATTACCATGGTGCCTGCAAATCAGAGAATTATTTTTTACACCCATGTCCTTAACTGGTTTCAGTTGGTCTAGCTCCATGAATAGAGCTAGAACAAAATTGACATCAGCAGAAGATATGGTGCCTACATTTTATCATCCAGTGCTTTCATACCATAGAGATAGCAGCCTTATCTCAGATAAATATGGGGAAAAATTAGTTGGCAACCCTTTGAAAATTTGGCTGTTGGTATTTTTCTACTGCAGCATACTCTGGGACAATACTTAAATGAAGAGCAGGGAAAATTTAATCAATAAATCGATTCAAAGAAACAGAAAAATACTGTATTTTTTCTCTTTCTTCACATAATAAACATCCTCCTATTGAATAAAGATTAATAAACCTATATACACTTTTTCTTTTAAGGACTTCCATCTTGACACTTACTGTTATTCTTCCCCAAATGAAATAATTTTTCTTTCCCTTTACTTGCTAATTCTTCCCCAATTCTGCAAAGGTTGCTCTAACTGGCTCCTTTTTAATGCTCCATAAATTGAAATCTCTCACTCAAAAGGAGCAGAAGAAACACATAGCAATTCCATAGTTCTATTAATGCTTATCAAGAATATAGTGGTGTTAAAATCACCTTAATCACCATGAGTAAAGAATAACAAAACCAAGGAATTGACAGTGCACTTGATGTTTACTAGAAAATGTAGTCAATACATCAGAATATTGTGGAATTATATGATAGTGGATTAATCTTTTTACTTGTTGCTGTTTGGATAGTGTATCTATTTCCTATCACTGAGTTGTGTCCTCTGGGATCATATTATTCCCTAAAATATAGTACAGTATGCTTGTTCTCCTTTTTCTACTTGGAAGAACAGGATATAGATGATATATTTGTTATCAAGAAGGCCAGAAAGAAAACCATTTTAAAGCTTGTGTCTCATCTCTCTTTTTAAAAAGCAAAAATAAGTTGCCAGGGAATTGAATCCAAACACAATGCTGCCAATGCAGACACCTGATAATACCTCAGCACATACATAGTCCGTGGATCTAGGAATGGCAGGTGGGGAGTGAAGACCAAAAAAATCCTGCTTCACCACCCTTACACTTTGGGCTCATATATCTGGGGACGCTACGGAAAATTAATTTGAATTAACTAAAAGTGTGAATTAAAAGTGAATTTATTACACTGCATTAAATCTTTGTGTGGACACTCTCATTCAGAATTAGGGCTAGTCTACACTAGAAGTGCTATATCAGCGCAGCTACTCCAATGCAGCTGTGCTGCTGTAACTCATCCAGTGAAGATGCTCTATGCCGATAGGAGAGAGCTTTCCCATCAGCATAATAAAGCCACCCCCAACAGAGGTGATAGCTTCTTCCACCAACCTCGCACTGTCCACACGGGCGCTTAGGTCAGTGTAACTTACGTCACTCAGGATGGTGGCTTATTCACACCACTGACCGACATAAGTTATACCGAAGTAAGTGGTAGTGTAGACCTGGCCTTAAAGTGGCCTTAATTCAATTTATCAGAATTCACTTTGAAGGTGGAGTGGTTCAGTGTAGACACTTACTACAGGAGGAGTTCTCTCTCTCTCTCATTGCTGTAAATCCACCTCCCAAGAAGCAATAGCTAGGTTAAGAGAAGAAATTTTCCATCAACGTAGCACTGCCTACATGGGGACTTAGATTGGTTTAACAATGTCACTCGGTTGTGGATTTTCCACATTCTTGAGCAACATAGCTCGGTTGATGTAATTTTCTAATATAGACCAGCCCTTAGTTTCCCCACGTAGTCAAGCTGTTTCTCTCCTTTGTTCCTTGTAGCCTAGTGGCTGATGAACACCCCTACAAGACATAGCTATGCTATGTTGCCATGGTGTAGACAACAATAGCTCCATAGACAAATTCTTCTGTCAACCTAGCTATCATCTCACAGGGAGATGGATTAACTACAGTGATGAGAGAATCTCTCTTGTCATTGTAGTGAGTGTCTACAATTGAAGCGGTACAGTGGCACAGCTGAAGCGCTGCAGCTGTGCCACTGGAGTGTTTTAAGCATAGACATACCCTAGTACTAGAGCATGCTGTGATAAATGGGACAATCTTCTAAAACATGTTTGAAACAAGTTGGCAGTACAGTATAGGAAAGCTCACACTGACATCACCTATACTATTCTTATACTGGAGATAAATAGCAGTCTTTTGTCTCTAGTTCTGCCAATCCAACACCTTGCATAAGAGCTACATTCACTTAATTTAAAAAAAAGAAGCATAGAGCACTATTTTCATGCAAGAATCAAGTGAGTTTGCTTAAGCTGACTATGCTGCAGCTTTGCATTATTATCAGTTAATTAGAAACCCCCAACTGCTAAAATTATTTTATGTAACCTTTCTGATTAGGAAATTACAAGGCATATTATTGGGAAAATAGCCCTATATCTAAATATGGAAATAATACATGTTTTATTATACACCAGAAAAGCACAAGCACTGCATCTCATTATGTAATCAGTCAAGGAAAATAGATTAATATATTAATTGTATTCATAAAAAGGGGTCAGCAAATTTAAAAAAATAAATAAAATACAAAATCCCAATTCTCTGACCTAAAAAGTATTATACATAAGATTATTAGCCTTGCCTATTATTAAGGTTGCCTAAGAGTTCCCATTATAAGATCCTGCTTTCAGTTGCTTATAACTTTGCCCAACTTTAACCATTTGGGCTGAAATTTTCCATACTGGGTGCCTGCCAGGAACAAGACACGTTTTGCCCATGTTAAAAAATTCTGAAGACCTTCTTCTTGAAAAGCTGTAGTGTCTTTGTTTTGGAGCAGGGACTTGAAATTTGTCACTGCAGTTGTCTTTGTGGCAGGGATGTGTCTTTTGCCATCTCCATGCAAATCTACTCAAATTTGACAAAGTGATAAGCATCTGAAAAATTGCAGTTTGCACATGCTCAGTAGAAATTGCTTACCTTTTAGCAGTTATACTTCCTGACGATTCCACCTACACTGAGCCTAGGGCTGAACAGGACTTTCCCTGAAATTGAAGCTCTGGGATGCTGCGGCTGATGCCAGTCAAGGAACCTGAACTGAGAGGAGGGAGCCTCTCTGTCATGTGCATCATGTGCTCTCAGAGGTCCCTTTGCTGGGCCCAGGCAGTGTGAAGGAGGATTTTTTCTGATTCAAATACAGAGGGGACAAGAGCTACATCTACTGATATGGGAGGTAGCAGAGTAAACTAGAACAAAGCGTGGGAGGAGGAGGGTCAGAAACTCATACTAGAAGCTAGCAGTGGGGAGAAGGACATTGGGACTGGAAGTTGGCACATGAGGGAGACTGGGACCAGCTGGGTAAGAAGCCTGGAAGCCAGAGGCAGAGGCAGAGATTAGATTATGAGCTCCTGGGAGATTGGGACAGGTTGTGCAAGGAGACTGGGGCTTAGAACCTGAGGGGGCAGGCAGAGGAGGTGAGGGAGACAGGAAAGAGATCTGATGAAGAGCTGTTGTGTGTGGGGAGAAGTAGGGCTCTCTGGGCAATTAGACTAGAACAAAGAGCCAGAGATGTGAGGGAGACACTGAGAATGACACACAGAACCCGGCCAGAAGCAAGAGGATAAGAAGTGGCAAATTTCCATAAACGAGAGACCTACTTGGGAGGAGTAGAGCTATGGCTGAGGATTATGGTGAAAAAGTGGAGGCCAGAGCGAGGGAAAGAGGTGAATATCAGTAAGAGATAAGAATCCCAAAATAAATGTTTACAATTTATATCATATTACAGAGAGAAAACAAAGATAAAATAGGGAGAGGGGAAAAGGCTGAACCAGGGAAGTTAAAGAGGAGGGGAAAATAAACTGAAAAGACTGAAGTTTTTGGTTTTTGTCTTTAAGGTCTGAAAAGCGAGAGTATAATATTAAAAATGAACATGGGAATATAGGAATTGCCATAGTGCAGCAAAGCAGTGATATTGTGTCACAATATTCTGTACTTAACAGCGTCCAGTACCAGAGGCTTCAGAGGAAAGTCCAAGAATCTCTCTAGTGGAAAGTCATGGAATAATTTGACCAAAAGAGAAGTTTTTTCCTAACTTCAGGCAGTTAGTAATTCACTTTAACCATAATGCATAAGGGAATATAAAAAGAGATTATAAAAAAACTAGGGGCAATCTTTTTATTTTTTTAGGAAAATGTGTATTACCAAGTGATAATCTATGTGCATGTGCACCTCATGCAATTCCACTGACTTATCAGCGTTTGGCCTCTTATATATCAACATATTTTTATTTTATGATATCTATTATGGACATTAACACCAGAAACTGTAGTGCTGACCCCTAACCCAAAGAAACAGAAAATTCAGAAACCTAAGCAGATGCAAAACCTTCCATCCCCAAACATGAAGGTTATGGGGAATGCCGAGGGCATCAAACATCTGAAAGTACTTAAGATTCTGCAAACTCTTTCCAGGTGCAGTTTAAGGTGTTGCTGGTTTGGGATCAGGCTACCTGAGTGACTGGATCCGATAAATTAAAATACATACATGTATAAATAAGTAATATAAAACCTACAGCTAACACTGCATGACACAACTACTGTGTTTTATATTTCTGGTATGAGTTACTTAAGTAATCATTTTTATTTCAATTAAAAAAACAAACAATCTTCAGCAGCTAAAATTAATCAATATTTGGTCATTTCATACACATAAATGTTAAAGATTTTTTTTTAAAAAGTAGTCCTGACTTTCTTATAGCAGTGTCCAATAGACAACATATTTTCCATCTATTCTCATTGTTCATAGATCTATTATCTAGGTAATTTTATACTTAGGTAAAATGATTTCATTGCAGCACATAATATATATTAATAAGATTGTATGACTTTTTCTAATGTTCTTCTTTTCAGTTCTGTATTAACAATCATATAATTCCTGTTCTCCTTTATAATGAATCATATGCACAGGTAAGGAAATAGCCAGTGGAGATGCACATCCATAAGAAATTTATGCGTGTCTGGCAAGATTTTAATAGGTACCTCTTTGCCAACTTTTTCTTTCCCATTACCAACTACACTTATGGCAAATCAGTGTTAATCTCCTACAGTACATGGTATAAGCATAGATTGTATAGATACATGGCTAAATTCCTAAGGACTATGCAGGGACAGCTGCAAAACTAGATTTGCACAGTAAATAAATCAATCTAAGGCATCCATATGATCACATAACTACATTACAGATGATCATAGGTAAATTTACCATATAAAAATGGCTATGCCATTCAAAAAGATTATGCCATTGTCTTAGCCTATCACTAGTCTCACAGCTGCTTTTTCAGCAATTTATCAGTATTTAACTCTATAACTATCTTGCATTGCAATTAATTTTGTTTTGTAACCTGCATTTGTATATTCTGCTCTTCTACTGCTATACTATGCACAACCCCGTCATCTTCCTACTTTCTCCAGCTCTCTACCCATCTCCCTTCTGTTCCTGTGATCCACATCTTCACATATCACCAGTTAACATCCATTTTCCACCTCCTTGCTGATGGTGGAGGCTCTGCCTCCATGCATGTTCTCACACTCAAACATGATCTTTCCCTCAATAACTTTGCTAAATCCCATACCTTCTTGGTCTCATACATATTTCCTCTTTTTTGTTATTTTACTCTCTAAATTGCCTATTCCTCCTCAAGAAGCATGCTGCCACCTGTGACCTCCTCCCATCCCTTCCATATCTGAAACCCAACTGTTACTCTCTGTCTTACCGATGAGGCTGATTTTCCCACATCCTCTGCTCATCCTATAGTCTGTGAGACTTAAGTGGTGGATAGGACTAATGCTGGCCTCTACATAGGAATGAATTTTATCCTAAAATACTATTCAGAAAGTAGATATTTTAACAGATAAGCACCATGGTTCAATCATTATAAGATTCACTGTGCAGGATACTGGAACTTTTCTAGTCACTGGGTGGCTAGATATTTTGGAGTCATACCTCTGAATACACCTGTGCTGTGTTGATATGCAACATGATGCACTGTGTTGTTTAATGGGGAAAAAAGATGACATCTTTCTCCGTGGATTATAGAGATGTTACTCTCAACTGGCACAAGTTAACAGGAGGTTAACCTAGAGCACCTGGCATAAAAACCTGTAATTACAAAGCATTATGGTATCTAAATGATAGGATTTTAACAGAGACTTCCCACATAACCAAACTGGTTTTCTGATCTGTGATACATTACCTTGAGAAGCAAATGCCAGGATTTCTCATTTCAGTCAGATATTTATTTCAGTCTTAAAAGCAATTATTAATATGGTTGAAAAATGTATTTTGATTTTTTTTTTTACCAATAATCAATACGTTTACTGTGTCTGTTACTATAAACTATACCATGCACCTTTACCACACTATTCCATGCTCTTGACTATTCTGTGTCTGTTACCCACCATATCAATTCCTACACTTAACATTTTATTTATATTTATCCTGATACTTCCTGTCACTTTCTCTCTCAATTCCCCAGTCTTGGGAGCAGATGCTGATGTACCAATGACTCATTAATTTGAAGAGGGTTTTAATATGAACAAAAATGAAGTCTGTAAACTAATTCACATTTAACAGGCCTGACTGTACCAGGGAATCAATAAAGCACTGTTTGAAAACCTCTATATGTATGTTATAATAGACCAAATAGTTTAGAGCAAGGTCACAGAACTTCACATTTCATCTTTAAATTATGTCAGAGGAATAAAACAATTTTCCTTTTTTTCACCCTAATATCCTGGTATGTAAAAGCAGATATGACACTGAGTACTACTTAAATTAATGAAACCATTGTTATAGTTCTCTAAAGGTTTAGGGACAGGTTTATAGGAAGAATCTTGTGGCTGGCTGCTGCAGCTGCATGAAACTCACTATATTCTAGAATTAAAAATGCATAAAGCAGTTTTATGAACTGCTTCCCTGTAAAGTAGGTCCATCTGGAATTCATTACTCCATTTCTCTAACCAGCAGTGTTTAACTCTCACTGATGAACTGAAGTAGCCCAATGATGTTTAATTGGGAAAAAGGTTAACAAATCTGAAACACCTTTAAAAAGGATTGTTAGCCCTTCCAAACAGAAAACAACAAAACAAGAAAGAAAAATTACTGAACAGACACAAAGCAGTTACAGCAAATTCCAGGGACCTAGAAGGAACCCCCTCCATATACACAAGGATGCATCCTCCTCACTTGTTCCTCTGCTTTAGGATCTCTTCAGAAGCTGCTCTGTTGGAGCTTGACTGGCTGGAATTCTGATGGGCTTTGATGCAGGCCTAGGGACAGAGCAGGAGAAGCGACAGCATTCTGTCTGAGAGTTAAGAGACCCTGCAAGCTCCATTATTCCCTTTGGACCTCTCTTGCCCTGCTGCAGGGGATCTCAGACAACAGTGACATGACTTCCACAGGAGCTATGCAGCCCGGTATTGGAAGGAGGGGGGAAATGTTGCCGGAGTGCAGGGCAGCTATCCTTGTGGATGGCTCCTCCAATCATGGACTTAGTGAATGTGCCCTTCCCTGCAGATTGTGTGGTTATGTGGGTTTGAGAGGCTCCATCCCCTCCAAGCTCCATTGCCTCCAGGGCCTATCCCCTTGAAAAGATTATTTAAGGCAGTGGTTCTCAATGTATTTATCATTGTGGGCCACACATGCAGCCCACAATATATTACCTAGGTCTCAGGTTGAGAACATAGCACCCCCCACCCCACTAGTCCTCCCATTCTGAGACCCCTATGCCCAGCACCCAGCCCCCCAGAGACCCCTCCACAGAGCGGGGCTAGGAGCAGAGCCCCAGGTTTGGGGCCGGACAGCCAGGCTCTGCACCCCACCACACAGGTCTGGGCAGCCGGGACTCAAACCACAGACTCTGCTGCGCGGGGCCAGGCAGCCAGGATCTAGATTTTTTTTTAGCACACAGCTTGGCCACAGCCATGTGCTAATTGGGCTGCATGCGGCCCACTGGCTGTGGGTTGAGAACCACTGATTTCTGGAAATCTCAGCAAGTCAACTATGCCACTATTCGTCATTATTTGTAGTTTGGTAGCACATAGAGGTGCCAGCTAAAATCAGGACCTCTTTGAGCTGGAAACTGTACAGACACATAGCAAGAGGCAGTTCTTGCTTTGAAGGTAGTACAGTCTAAATCAGAGGGAGGCAACCTTCGACATGTGAGCTGATTTTCAGCGGCACTCACACTGTTCAGGTCTTGGCCACTGGTCCGGGGACTCTGCATTTTAATTTAATTTTAAATGATGCTTCTTAAACATTTTATAAACCTTATTTACTTTACATACTACAATAGTTTAGTTATATATTATAGACTTATAGAAAGAGACCTTCTAAAAACGTTAAAATGTATTACTAGCATGCAAAACCTGAAATTAGACAGAATGAATGAAGACTGGCACACCACTTCTGAAAAGTTGCTGACTGCTGGTCTAAATAGACAAAACAGTCAAAGAGTGATAGAAAAGAAGAATTACTACTGTCAACCCCATTTTACAGATTGCAAACTGAGGCACAGAGAAATTAAGCGATTTATCACAGGAGGAGTCTGAGTCAGGGTTGGGAATTGAACCAAGATCACCAGAATCCTAATCCAATGCTTTATTCACTTCCTCTCAGAGCTTTTCTTTCTCTCTTGCTTCCTCCTGGGAGTCTTCCAAAAAGGGGGTGGGAGCTGACCCCTATGTTCTTGGAATTTGTGGGTTTTTTTGCTTTACTATTTCCTAGAAAATAGTTTTGGCTATTTCTGAGATGCAGAATGCTCCTTACAGGAATGACAAATGAATCAGATTAGAGAGACATGGCTACAATAACACTACATACAAATAAACCATGTTACATATAAACATATGTCATATAGTTCATATGAATTCCTTCACAGATTGTTCAGAAACAAACAAACATTATCAATAGACACCCCTTTGAGTAGTGGGTCCCAATACTTTTAAGCAATAGTTTATTCTTCAGTAATTTAAATACTCACTGTGTGGCCAATTGTGGCCCAAAATACGATTATATAAATGTTCTCCACATGCAGTTATCGTAGGGCATCGTTAGTATGACAGAAGGTCTTTACATAGTGAATCCAAAGCTTAGCACCATATGCGTCCATGGTGGCTATATAAATAATAAATTCTACTACTACAGCTCTTTACCACATCACTGTTTGAAATAAAAATCTGGCAAACTTCCCACACTTAAATATCACCTTAAAGGATGAGGTAAGCTGACAAGGAGGGAGTAAAGCACATAATACCACAGTTTCTCTTTTTATGAAGCTAAATGATTATTAGTGATTCTCTCTCTTGAAAATCTAGTTGTTGGATGGCTGGCAAATATATGCTCAAACTACTGTCCACTAGATAGGCACAGCTGTACGTGCACCGCTGTTAATTCCTCTGTGGTGGTGTCCACCATTTTGCTATTGGTTTGTTGTTACGTAGGGTGGGCTGACGTAGGGTATAACAGATATGTAGCCACCTAGTATTTCACAGTTGCCACTGTGGGGCACCCCATTGGAATCGCACCCAGATACCTGCACTCCCTTTGTGTTCAAAGAGAAAGGATGACAAGCCAGCTGCCTGATCAGGCTCTACGCATTCTTCTTCTCACATACACATCTAGTGGGAGATGGGGAAGGGGAAGAGTCATAGAAATCCCACAGAGGCAGACTGTTCTCCCCTTTGCACTGCTACCCAGAGCATAGGCATAAGGGAGCACCTTACACTTACTTCACTGTGTGGATGCATAGGACAGGGTGCTTAACAATTATCATCAGTCTATAAAGTGGGGACATTCATTAACCCTTCTGGCTAAGAAAGTATTAAAGAGACAATGTTATTTTTACCCTCATGAAAAAAACCTATAGAATGTAAGAGAGATGAAACCAATGGGGTTCATGTAGGACAGTGGCCAGATCTACCCGTAAGTAGGGAAGCTGAACTCACACTTTAGACACCTGCTCAGCTCCAGTACCTTTGATCCAGGGTTTTCTTTCTACATTTAATACCACTGTTTCAACCAAAACCAGCCCCAAAAGCCCTCATTGTCCTCATTCTCTTAGTCTTTGGGGTTTCTCAGACTTCCCCAGCTGAGGCTTCCTCCCAGCCAGCTCCTTCTACCTCCAGGTGTCTTCCTCTCAGGTCTCCTGCCTGACAGGTGCAAGAGTCCTCTTCCAAGTCATTCCCCAAACTTGGGTCTCTCTATGATATGAAACTAGACCTTCCAGTTTTTAAAGGCCATCACAGGATCATTGGGGCATGCATATGCACCCTGAAGCCCAGGCTCTGTTACAGTTCTATAGAAATGACTAAAAAATAACCCTATATAAATTGCACAGGAAATTATATATTTTCCATGGAAGTCTTATATCACCTTACAGAATGTAATAGGGAACTACATTCCTGCTACGGAATTCTATAGGCTGGTGAATTCTATATTCTACTGAATTCTTCAGGTCTTTTCCACAAGCATATAAACTAAGATCAATTTTTAGAAAGCTACTATACTTCTAATTTTTAAGTAATCATATATTTAAGGAGTGCTAAATGTAGTTTCAGTGTCTAATGGGACTCTTTTTGCAGCCAGAGTACGAGTGAAGAACCATCCTTTGTGAGAGATAATTCTAAGCTATCAAGTAAGCCTAGTAATTAGACCTGTGCTTCTACCTAAATTATATTTGTCTTCTTCAGTGCCTCTGTGGTTTTACTTCTTGTACTGTAACTCCATATTGCATTTCTAATCATTACTTCACCCCTGCTTTTTAAAATGCATCACAGCTCTGTGATACCAGCTGTTGTTTTCTTTCCTAATGAACTTCACTTGCCGAAAAGGATTTAAATTTCTTTGAACCTCATACTTACTCACTGTGAGTCTCTCTTTTTAAGCTCCCAAGACAAAAGGAAAATGAGATGTCTCACACTTAGCCCTGAAGCCAGTGATACTTTGGGAGTTAAACTTGATAAAGAACTCATACATTAGGTAATGGGGCCACAATCACCTTTTAATTCTTTTCCAGCTTAGGAGACTTAGGGCTTATTTATATGAAATTCATATGCATGGGTTTAACTTTTTTTTAAACCAAAAGAATTAAAGCAATGCAAAAGTCTGCATGGACACACTTAAGCTCTGATCCTGAATGGAACTATGGTATTCCAAAAAGTTAAACATAGGCTTAAATGTGGAGGATCAGGGCCTTATTTCAGTATAAGAGTGACTTGTTTGGTTTAGTTAAACCTGATCCTAATTGACTTAAGCTAAACCAAAATAAGCTATTGAAACCAAAATTAGAGCATCCACATGGTCTTTTTGCACCAGTTTAACCATATAGATTTAAATAAATACATTAAGTAAAATGAGTGCAAATTTCCTGTGTAGACAAGCCTCTATTCACCACAGGATAGCATCAGAAGCACATACCAGTTGCTAACATACATGCATAGTTCTTAGTGAACAGTAGCAGATTATCAAGAAAGCATAAATTAGCACAGGGTCCATAGTGATTACACGAGAGATGCAGCAAACTGTCCAACTGGCAAAAATAGCAATACGAAGTTCATAGAATTCAGCTTGCAAGCTTAAAGGTTTGGCCTTCTTTCAAAAAGTCAAAGCTCAAAAGGAAATAAGAACATATCATCTGAGCCTCTAAAATAGCTCTCTAGGGTATTTCTCGCCCCATAAGCTTTTGAAATAATTGTAGAAAGTTTGTACTTCTATTCTAAGACATTCAAGAGTGCACTATAGTTACTGTTTTGTGAGAGGGGTGCAAGTATTTAAAATAACATGTTTAAAAGCAGAGGAAGCAGCAACAGATCCCTAAAGCAGTACTAAAGAATTGCAGGGATTTTTTTAGGATTTTCACAATATATACAGCACACACTGAATCCCAGACAGCATTGCACAAAGTTTGGCGCTTAGAAACGATACAGGGTGTTTCACAACAGATCCTATCAAAGGAACTGGGGACATACGGGTCTTCCACTATTAGCTTTTAATGATGGATTGGTTGATGAGTAGGTTGAAATCTATACCCAGATTCTTAGCTTCTCTGTGCACCAGTCCACGGCTGCAAACTGACTGTACGCTCAGCAGAGCTGACCATGGGAGTGAATTCAATTACTCTAATGGCTTCAAGTATCAGAGGGGTAGCCGTGTTAGTCTGGATCTGTAAAAGCAGCAAAGAATCCTGTGGCACCTTATAGACTAATGGCTTCTAGGCCACACACCTGATGTATGTGGGCATGGTCAAGGAAAAGGAGTATGGGTGGAGCATGTCTATGTTCTGGCAATCTCCAGTTGACAGATACAGCTCTAGGGGACTGCTCTAATTTATGTTAGGGATTGGCCCATCAAATGAATAGGCCCAGGATCAGCAAGAGAGGTGTGTGTAGTGAGGGTAAAAGTAGCTTAAAACAGTTCAGACTCAGACCAGGATCTCAGTTGTAATTCTTAGATTAAAAGAATCATAATTTACAACACTTGCTTATGGTTAAGCCTCAGAAATGGCCAATCATAACTATAGACTTCAGGTAAGTGAAACTCTTGTGTTATAGCAGAAATGTAAATAAGAGACAGCAATCACATTAGCAAAGATGGGTTAAAAGAAAGTTAAAGCAAAAACTGGAGTGAGAAAAGTACAAACCAAGGGCACTTCCGGGAAAACAGCAATATTAGATGCTTCTTGGGAAAAGAAAAAGTATTTAATGGACTGCAGGTGGAATATTCACAAATTGCTTCCTACAAGCTTTCCTAAGTAGAAATTGTAGGCTGTGTGTATATGTTACTAATATAGAAATAGGAGACGTGTATGTGTATATTAACATTCATCCCAAGCTCCATGATAAAACTTTGAAGAACTTTTTTCTTCCATTGACTTTACTTACATATTCTCTATGTTCCTGATAAATGTGGCAGGTTTTAATTAAATCTGATTCACTTGCCAGCCATGTTCTCTTTAGCTTATCCAGTGCTTGAAGCAGTCACCACACTTTTTTCTTCTTAAGAGCATCCAGTGCATTTACAAACTGTTCTCATGGCTTTGTGCTCAGTGGGAATTTTTTTAAGTTTGTCTAATTATGTAAATGTTTGGGTCCTCAACACCATCCCATTTTTTGTCTGACTTGTTCTTTTCTTAGAGTTACATATTTTCTGAATGTGAGTCTGAACTCTCATGGACAATTGTCACTTTGGTGATAAATTACTGTTTTTATCCATCAAGCATTAAAGTTCCGCAATGCTAGCTTTGAACACAATTTCTGCTCTCCTATCCAAGGCTCTTTCTAAGTCAGCACAGTGCAGTTGGCTCAAAGTCAGCGAGACAATCAGGTTTATACTAGTCTGCAAAACTTGAGACTTTTGAAAAGCATTGTATCTCAAGTAATGCAATTAGAGCCTTGGCCATTCTTTGGAAAGGTGTCTGACACCTGACTGTTCCTTGTGAGGTGTATTACCTGCTCACATTGATTTGCAACAAAGTATTTCTCAATAAGTATTTCCACTTAACATTTACTTTCAGGGAACCTTGTATTTGATATATACGAGCTGCTTTCATCTTAAAAATAAATCACCTCTAATTCCTCTAAGCGAAATCAATCAAAGTCTGTAAAAAATGGACTGGTTGTTTAGTCGATTCTGGCAGAAAAGTAAACAGCACTTCAGCTTCTCTCCACCATTAAGGTCTAAATGGCCTAGAAAGTAAATCAATATCTCCAGTCAGCCTTCTGGCTATTGTTTAGCCAGTAGATATGGATTTTCTCTGGCTTACTGCACTCCTTTGGGACTAAACTATAATCCTCAGAGAGTAATAAGAAGTTCGTTATCTAGTTCAGCTCTCTGTTGTACATTTAAATGGACCACATCCATCAGCAGCACTTGTTAAAGTTAAAGGATGATGACATCCCATTCAACCTATTTTACAGTGAACAGTTGCAATATATTGCAGGGGAAATTATTATTAAAGTCCTATTTTGTTATCAGATTATTAAAAAAAAACAAAATTTCCAAAATGGGGTAAACATAGTAAGTGGGGGGGGGGTTAAATCCCAATTTATAACTGGAAAACAATTTCTTTGTTAATGAGTTAAATTGCGGTGCAGTTTATTTCTGTCATACATCACACAATCTTTCATTATTCATATCAATCTGTTTCAAATATTTCTGGTTAAATACTGCTGTGAAGCAGACAGCTGTCAGAACCAATAAGTACTTTTTTTTTTAATTCCTGAGCTACCAGATGTTTGCTGGACCAAATGTTTTGCTCTCCTCCCATATAGGAGTGAGCAAAAAGCTTGCATATGGTAAGATGCTCTGAAGTATTACAGGCTCCGCTCTGAGATAGCAGAGACTCTGCCACGTTCTTTACCAGAGATAGTTATAGGCCATGACACTGAGTACTCTGATTACTCCCTTTTGTGGGGTACATACATTTTCTTTGATTAAAAAAAAAAGTCATCACAATATCACAAAACCACACATTTGTGTTACTATCAATAGTTTTCTTTTGTTTTGAATATTAAAAAGTTCCAATACCCAGTAACTAAGCGGGACTTACTTGCAGACTTTTCTTACTTACCATTTAGAAAAGAACAGTTATTTACCATGGTTACTGTGGTTCTCTGGGAGGACTGCCTGCATGGATGCATGCTGTGAGTGACACACTCCTTGGGTACATGAGCTTGGAGCATTTGACTAGCAGTACCAGCTAGGGATGAGAATGCACCTTGTTTGTGTTCTAACACCCAGCCCCAACCACCACCCACATCCTTCCTATAATTCAAGAATGAATAATAAGAATCTGAAATAGTTGGGAAGAGGGACAGGGGAGTGGCTTCAATCAGGCAATCCTCTTGAAAAACTAGAGTTATGATGGTAAGTAACCACCGTATCTTCTTTGAAAACTGCCTGCATGGATCCCCACTCTATGTAGGCAATTGACAACACAGTCCACAGGCCAAAGGGATGGTCAACAGAAATAAAGATTGGAGAATTTTTCTCCCAAACTGAACATCCACCAGCCTATATGGTATGGGGGCGGGAAGGGGGCACCACCATCTGTTCCTTATATTTTCTTCAGCGGGTAGGCATGCTCTAAAGTGGCCTTTGAGAATGTCTACTGGACTAAGCCCTCCAGGCAAGACAGGCAGGGGGACACTTAATCTGAGGATCCTACCAGGGCTTCAGCATGAGCTAGGCCATGGCTACACTCACACTTTACAGCGCTGCAACTTTCCCGCTCAGGGGTGTGAAAAAACACCCCCGAACGCTGCAAGATACAGCGCTGTAAAGCGTCAGTGTAATCAGGGCGGCAGCACTGGGAGCAGGGCTCCCAGCACTGCACGCTACACCCGTAAGGGATGTGGTTTACGTGCAGCGCTGGGAGAGCTATCTCCCAGCGCTGCCGCTCTGACTACACTCACACTTCAAAGCGCTGCTGGGGCAGCGCTTTGAAATTCCAAATGTAGCCATATCCCTAGACTCTGAGCAGCTTGGAGGTGTAGGACTCTGGCAACTTTGTGCATGCTAACTGGCAGAAATTTAGGCAACCACAGGACATTACCGGTGGAAACGTAGGCACCTAGGGACTTTAGAGACCTGCAGGGTTACACAGCAGCTGAGCAGGTGTTTTGAAGACATAAATTTTGGATTCAGGCATCTAAATGTCTTCGTGGATCTAGCCTTTGGGAGTCTACGTCTCACTGAAGGCCAGTGGGCCTTAGGCTCCTAAGTGTGTAAGTCACTTTGAAAATGGGACTTAGCCGTTTGAGTCACTTAGGCCTTACAATGCTAAATAGAATACCACCTAAATAATTTAAAAAATCTAGGCCTCAGAGATAGTCCTCAGAGATAATGTGTAATGTAACTTAGCATCCCCCTGCAGTGAATAGGACTCCGTAAAATGCATAGGTAGGTTGAATATTTTAGGTGGAAATCAGAGCCACTTTAGGGTATGGATGAAGGACTACTCTATCCTTATGAAACACAGTACAGTAATATTTCAACTTCTTCAACTGTTTTTGGCCAGCAAAATATAAAATGGTTAAAAAATCACCCCTCTATATCCAGAGGTTTGTGGGATTTATGTCACAGGTTTGGTTTCCTGGGTGTGTGTGTGCTGATGCAGGTGAGGGCTAGTGGGAGAAGTTGCTTGGGAATGCTGTGCCCTGGGTTGCGGTATGAGTGTTTGTGGAGGGGACGCTCCTGTGGTAGTGCAGTGGGGAAAGAGTTGTTCTAATGGTTAATTACTCTCACAGTGAACAAGTTGCTTCTTATTTCTAAACTGAATTTGTCTAGCTTCAGTTTCCAACCAGTGGATCTTGTTATGCCTTTGTCTGCTAAATTACACAGCCCTCTGCTATCAGAAATGTTCTTCTCACGTGGGTACTTATAGAATGTGATCAAGTCACCTCTTAACTTTTTCTTTGGTATGGTAAATAGACTGAGCTTCTTTAGTCTCTCATCTAAAGGCAGGTTTTGCAGACTTCGAATCAGTCTTGTAATCATTTTCTGAACCCTTTCCAATTTGCAAACATCTGTTTTTTTCTCATTTGTTGGTATCATTAATACCATATACAGTGGTAATAACATCTTCCTACTTGTATTCATTATACCCCTGCTTATATATCCAAGGATCGCATTTCCTCTCCTTAGGCATCACCTCACACTGGGTGCTCATGTTCAGCTGGTTATCCACCATAAACTCTAAGTCCTTTTCTGAGTCAATGTGTTCTATAATATGGTTTCCCCATTCCATAAGTGTAAACTACTTTCTTGGTTCTTAGATGTATGACCTTGTATTCACCTGCATTAAAATACATGCTGTACAAGTGAGCCCAATTTGCCATGTGATCCACATTGCACTGTAGAACTGACCTGGCATTATTGTTACTTACCACTCTACCAATTTGTATGTCACATGATAATTATACCAGCAATGATTTTATGTCTTTTCCCAGATCATTGATAGAAATGTTGAATAACATTGTGAAGATTAGCTATTTTTTGGACACATAAGGCATTATATTAATTATTATTATTATGGATACACAAATTTCAGTGGCTGCATTCCTGTGACTTCCTTAGTGGGTTTTTTTTTAGTATGTTCATAAACTGGAAACAGAAAACACATAAAAAAAAACAAAGTTCAGAGCTTTGGCATGGCATATTATAATATTGACTTCAATCAATATATTCTAATTTCCTGTTACATAAAACACATTAAAACATAAAAATAAAACCAAGGTCTATAGAAAAGTGTTTGTAATCAATTAGGTCTTTAGTATTCTTCATATTTTTTATCTTTATGTTACCTCTCTGGACTATGTTCATGTGTAGGGTATAAAAAACACAAAACAAGACAAGGTTTCTTTTTAATTTGATAATTGAAAATAAACATTTGTAAAGTGTCTGTCTCTCAAGTATCTGGGCTCCTAGAATAAAATCTGGCACCACTGCAGTCAATGGCAAAACTCTCCTTGATTTCAATGGATCCAGGATTTCACCCCTAATAAAATATTTAACTAACTCTATTGAATGTCTGATTTTAGCAGTTCTCTTTTTATAATGCATATGTTTGTGATCACATTTTGGTCTTAGCCTGAGAGCAAATTAAAAAAAAAATCAATTTGGCTATTTTAAAATGTGGTTATGGTAAGAAAATGAACTCTGTAAAAATAGTATGTTGTTACTTAACTTATCTGCTCCCCGTGTACCTTGGGCCAAGGCAAAGTGGCACATCCAGACCAAGGTACTTTTCCTAGCTTTGTTGCTTACCTGATATATGACCTTGGGCAAACAACAGAAGCAAAGGTTTTTTTTTTGTTTTTTTTTAAGATGGATACCTAAAGTTATCCATATTTAAGAACCTCAATAAGTGGTCTGATTTTCAGAGGTGCTGACATTCACAAATGCCAATGAAGTCATAAATAGACAAACAGAATCCCTGCAGTGCTATTAAGGGAATCAACAGGAACCTCAGCATCTCCGAAAATCAAATCTCTCACTTAGACGCTTAACTTTAGGCACCTACATTTGAAAAAAATGACCCTTAATTGCTCCGTATCTCCTTTCATAATCCATCAAATGAGGATGAATACTCAATTCTACAAAAAGAATGAGGAGTACTTGTGGCACCTTAGGAACTAACAAATTTATCTGAGCATAAGCTTTCATGGGCTAAAACCCACTTCATCGGATGCATGCAGTGGAAAATACAGTGTGGCAACACTCATTTTTTCATGTTCTCTGTGTGTAGGGATATTAAAGAAGGTACTAACAGTGATTCCCCCAAGTGACAGTGACCCTCCCAGGTTCACCAAGTACAAAAATCTTTTAAGTTCTTATGTTAAAACTTGTAAGCTCCTATCTGCAGAAAACACTGATTGTATCTGTCCTGTGAAAGATACTCTATTACTATGCAAAACTTACAAACAAGTTAATTGACTTTGTTCTTGAAGTAAACACTATGCTAGCCTTAAGCTGTAATTCATACAATGTAAACAAACAGACTCCCACCCTCTGTGATGACAGGACAGGGAATCTCATAGGAATTAGCACACCCCAAAAGTGGTGGAGACAGTAAATTCAAATATGGTTAAGATATGGAATGTATGTTGATGAATGTTTGATGTACGTGAATGGTTAGGGAGGTGCCAGCCTGGAAAGGATCCATTGGCCTAAAAATGTGTCAAGTGGACCACCAGACAACCCCCAGAGGGTAAACTGGGATCCACCCCAAACACCTGGAAGGAATGTGCCACTTTAGACAGTGTGGAGCCACCAGGAATGTGCCATCTGCTAATTGAGCCAACAACAGCCGGATGAAACGGTCCCCAAAGATTAACATAGGAATTAATTCTTATAAAAATGGACCCTAAAAACTGAGGATTTTGAGTCCCTGGTTCTGCTGCCAACCTCCAGGAGCATCAGGTGCATATGACACAGACTTGCCTCCATCCTCATGACCAAGATACCTGGCCAGTAACTTGGCATGAGCAACTTCTAGGCTGGTAACTATAACACCTATACAGAACCTGAATGAATGATTGTGTGTGTGTGTGTGTGTGTGTGTGTGTGTGTGTGTGTGTGTGTGTGTGTAAGGAATAAGTAGTGATAGGAATAAGTAGTAAAACAACATTGTTTGCTTTTATCTTTTGCCTTATTATTATATTTACAATAAATGTGGCATCTTTGCCTTATCCCTCTGGTTTTTATTATATTGGTATAACGTGTATATATATATATTTCTACTCTATTTTCCACTGCATGCATCCAATGAAGTGGGTTTTAGCCCATGAAAGCTTATGCTCAGATAAATGTGTTAGTCTCTAAGGTGCCACAAGTACTCCTGTTCTTTTTGCTGATACAGATTAACATGGCTACCACTCTGAAACCTGTCCTTTTTACAAAGTGTTTTGAGATCTACAGATGAAAAGCACTATATAGTATAAGTCCCAACTATTATCAAAAGCAATGATAATACTCCTTAAATGGGAGCAAAATAGTAAGACACATAAGGGCCATATTCTAGTCTGCACAAAGACTACAGAGTGAAGTCTTACAGTTGATGTAATCAGATTTGCCTTTGTGTGAGGGATTTCCAGAAAGGTGTAGTCAATTCCAAACAAGACATTCCTTTTCCCCTTTATAGCACTGACATTCCTTTTCCCCTTTATAGCACATAGTGCAGTGGGCATGACTGGCTCTTAGCCTATGGGAAAGCTGGTATGTTCCCAAACTCTGCAACCTCTGGCTGATCAGCTGCTGCTGGAATGGTCTCCCTTCCAGCTGAGCCTATGGAATGAATCATAAGAGTACCATGACTGTAGTGCATTATGGGAGATGTAGTCTTGCTTGGTAGCCTGGCTCATAAGAAAGAAAGGTGGCATGAGGCATTCAAACCACAACCCCCATGAGATACCATAGGACTAAGCCAAAATGAAAATGTTCGATTCAGGAATGTTGAAACATTTAGTTCGGATTGAAAAAGTCAAACTGTTCCAAACTGAAATGTTTTTGTTCAATTCAAAGTTTTGATATTTCATCCCAGTTGGAATGGAAACAAGGGTCAAAATATTAGTACTTCCTACAGGATAAAAATTCCCATTTTTGATTAGCTGTAACATCTGTCTTTGGTATTTATATGTCCTCCATTACCTTAGTACTTCACACTTTTAAATGCATTTAGTCTCACAACCTACTTGTTAAGTATGAAAAGACCATTCTTCCCATTTTACAAATTGGGAACTAAGGCTCAAGAGAGAGCAGAGTCACACAGGAAGCCTGTGGTGAAGCAAGGAATTGAACCCAGGGATCTCATAAGTCCTTAGCTAGTGCCCTAACCACTAGAACACCATTCTTCTCTGATTTGTGGGATACTTTTTAAACTAGTAAATTGGTTTAAATCTGAGGTAGCAGGTGAAATTGAGATCATAATCTGTCTCTCTAAGGCTTAAAAAAATATTTTTTTCTGAAAATAAAGTTGATGAACACTCCCACAAGATAACCTTAAATCCAAAAAGGTGTAGATTAAAAGGCACATTAGAAAAATCCATACAGATGGCTAAGTGAATCCATCAGTGTTACACATTAAGTAGGATCAACTGTTTATAAAAAACAACATTACCAGGATGTAGCCATGACCTTCAACCTCTACTACAATTGCAACAGGAAAAACTAACGACAAGGGAAACATCCAATATTACAGCAAATAGAGTGCTAATCAAAACATTATTGATCCCTTGTTTTTGTCAAGGTCATTTAGTGTTTTTAAAAATGATCTCACACTAAACCTTTATAGAAAAACTGGGCTAATTTGATTTACAGAGTAAAATGCTATTAATTATGAAGACAGTCAATAAAAAAGCTGATTCTATTAAACACAAAGGCAAATCTTACGGTGTATTTGATTTATGATGATGATTATGATGATAAAATATTTGCAATTCTTGACATCCTCTCACTTTTGTTAACTGGACAAAAAATTCAGGTAGAAAGGTATAACCAGAGCATAAATAGAAAAGAGCGCTAGAAAAACCAATATCTTCAGCGCAGTAACTGGTAAACGTTTGGATTTAGGAGAGTAGACAGAAAGGAACTTAATTGACCTATTGTTTCTCTTCCATTGCATAGTTTGTGAACTGTTACTTTTTAAAAATCATGTCCAGGGTTCTGTCTTGTTGCTGGGTACTTCTTTTCTGCATCAGCATCACTGAATGTCTAAGTTACTTAAACAGACAATTTACCAGGCCACAGTATATATTTGAAAGGTTGTATTCATTACAAGATTTCCCACTGTGAAGTATCAATTGATCAATGAAAAACTGCCATTGTGTACTGTAATTAAGGCAACGCAGAATTATAATGCAGAACATAATTAAAGATATTCAAAGGCCTAACTCAGATACCTTTCATTTTTTATTGGTTGAGATAGAGATATTGTAGTGCCTTTAAGATTAAAGGTTATGAATGAGGTACTATATATTTTAAATAAAAATCATAATATATCACACAACAGTATTCTTGCGCACGTGTAGGAGTTTCCCCTCAAAAAATGACTCCAGAATACCAGTCTGGAGGCCAACACTAGGCATAAGGATGACTACCCCTGTGTCTCTCTTTTTCTACCCTTTCACTCCATGATAAAACTTGTGGTACATGGGAAGTAGGACAGGTATGTGTGTGTATCATGAGGTGTTTGTGCATGACCCTGTCAAATAATGCATGCACTAGCACTGTCTTTTGTACAACTGCAATGGTGCACAAGTCTCTCTATTCCTTTTCAGTGCTGCATAAAGTGATGCAAGATCAGACCCTTAAAGGGACAGTGTAAGGCTAAAATTCATGTACTACTTAAAAATAAAATTTACTTAGCTATTATTATTAAAACAAACCTAGATTACAAAAAAAAATGAGAAAACTGGAAATGTCAAATACATCTATCACTCTCCTCCCTACCACCCCATCCCATATTTAATTAAATTAATTTATTTATTTTCATTTCTTAGTTTGGACAGTGGGAACCAGGCAGTTCACATTTTCCAGAGCTATTGTCTCAGACTATCTGTGAACAAAGACAGACACTCTACATTGGTTATACTCAGGTCATATTTTCAAGTCTTGTCTTCGCAACCACAGCAACTAGAAACTAGCTTTTTAAAAAAAAAAAAAGAAAGAAAGCAAGAAAGAAAGCTTAAATGCTGATGCAGTTAAATGACTCTAGAAATCAGGGCCCCCAGTATGGGCCTATATTGCTTATGACCTCATTTGACCCTGCCTACAGCTAGCTTCTGTGACAACGGATAGGTTCTTATCCAGTCCCCTCTGCTGTACCTTTAGAGGCAGCAAAGGAGGCTGGTTTGAAAGAGCTGAGCAAATTCTGGTCACCACAACCAATTTTTTTGCAGACAATTGTTTCAATAAAGTATCATTAATACATAGTTGCAAGCTTCAAGCAAAGCAGCCCAAACTAAAAGCACTGCTATCACTAAAAGCTTTCATAATGTTTGCTTTGTTCTCACGTGAACAACATGGCACTTAATTCTGACATCCTGTCATTGTTCTAGCATGTTCAGACGCAGTCAGAAAGGGCAGTACTTTTATGCCTTCCATCAAAAGACTTATGATGCAGAACTACTAGTCTTCTATTAAAGTCCTTGTCAATCCAGTGAGCAGTTAGGCTGAGGAAGGGTTGTGTCATATTGCTCTGAGTCCAAACGTCAGCAAAGAATGATATAGATCTAGTGGTTTCTATCAGCATTAGTGCTTGCTTGTGCACTCGCATACACCATCACTGTTTGCGAGAAGGGATTTGATAATGTGACTATGTCAGTAGGAGTAATCCAACAAAACTCCCGGTTTCCAAACCACTGAATGGATGCATGCCTGATTCTCAACCACCTTGTACCCTGAGTAGCTATTTACCCTTGTAGAAACTGAGTACATGGTTGTTCAATGCTGCCAAATCAGAATTGCAGCATCAAGTTTGTTTCCATTCCAGACTATTATTCATTATGTCTTTGTTATTATGTACAGTTACTCCTCACTTAATGGAGTTACGTTCCTGAAAAATGTGACTTTAAACGAAACGATGTTAAGTGAACCCAATTTCCCCATAAGAATTAATATAAATAGGAGGAGTTGGGTTCCAGGGATTTTTTTTTTTGCCAGACAAAAGGCATTATATACATTTTAAACAATTTCAAACAAGCAATTTAATGCAGGTATTAAACAGGTTGACAGCCTGCCCCCTTCAGCTCCCCTACATCACCTACCGCCCTGATCTGCAGGGTCTGCTGGCGCACTTTCCTCCTGTTCCCCCCAGACTCCTGAATGCCGCAAGACAGCTGATTGCCGCGGGCAGGAGGCAGGGGGAGCAGGGGAAAGGCACTGATCTGTGGGGTCTGCCAGCAGGCAGGAGGTGCTGGGGGTGGGGCGTAGAGGAGCGGATGGGGGGCTGCCAGCTGTGGACAAAGCAGGTAGCCAAACAACGTTATAGAGGAGCATTGCACAACTTTAAACGAGCATGTTCTGTAATGGAGCAGTGCTATAACATTGAAAAAATGTTGAGAGGACGTTAAGTGGGGAGTTACTGTATAGGTCTCATGGTAAACTGTCTTTTACAGTAAATTCAAATATGGTGATTTGTTTTCACTCTTTAATCATATTATCATAGAAATGTAGGACTGGAAGGGACTTTCATAGGTCATCTAGCTCAGTCTCCTGCACTGAAGCAGGATTAATTATTAACTAGACCATCCCTGACAGGTGTTTGTCTAACCCGTTCTTAAAAACTTTCAATAAGGGAGATTTCACAACCTCCCTTGGTAATTTGTTCCAGTGCTTAACCACCCTTACAATTAATTTTTTTAATGTCCCTTGCTGTAATTTAAGCCCATTACTTGTCCTGTCCTCAGTGCCATGAGTAACTCAAAAACAAGTCATACTGTTTCTACTGAGACTTTCCACAAAGATTCAATAGAAGGCTCTTTCCAACTATGTGATGTTTCAGCCCAAAAATAAATCTTCTGAGATTATTACCAGCAACTGGAAATGGGGATGTATATCAGTTTGCTATTCTCAGCCTTATCGGCTAGCTGCGACACAGAGGAGTAGAGAATTGTGTTTAATGCCAGTTCAAACTGCCACCAGTAACTACACAATTCACAACCTAAAATAAATATACTGACCATGCACCACAGCTAGTTTTTAATTACATATAACTTTTTCCACTTAAAGCTTACTAGACAACTGTTCCTGATTGGAATCTTATGTGCAAAGTTGTGAATTCTCTGTGCCAATCATTTTTAGTTATATATATAGAACTTGATCTACAATTATATTGCAATTACACGTTTTTTGTCTTTTCCTGGAGATCTGACTTTTTATAGTACAGTTGAGGTCTTGACATTGTAAAAAGCCATTCAGTTTTGTTATAAGTAAAAGAGAAACCAATTGAGCTTGCTATAACGAAGGCATACTGGGGTCCAAGGACACCTTTGAAAATTATTCCATCATTAGTAAGAAGCCTAAAACTTCATAATGATTTTGCATTATTTATCTAAATAATTAAAAAATGTTATTTTCTGGCAAATATATAGCCTCTTTTGGCTTACCACCAGAAACAACATTAAATTGAAATTCATAAATCATTCTTTCTGGTGTTAAACCTCTGTTAATAGCCTTTAATGCACAGATGATACTATAAGCTAACTTAAAACCAGAAAGACCCATCTGGCTTTAAATCTTTGTGAACCAGAGGCCTGATGTTAGCTATCATTTGCTGATGGGCTTTCTTTAAAATGAATAATAATCAATTTAAATTAATTGTGTAAAGATTTAAGGAGGTAGCACATTTTAAATGAATTGATGTAGCAGTTAAAAAGTGCTATATGTTCCCAGGTTCTAAGTACCTGCCAGCCACAACTTACTCTAGGTTGACATGACGTCTCCATTGGTGCAGAGCAGCTCCTCACTGTAGTGATGAGTTCATTTAACTTTGGATACATGCTATCCTACTCTTGTTTGCCTTTATAAAGAAAAGTCTACATCTATGCTTCAAATGTATATACACCAGAATTCTGCAGGGAATGGGGAAATGGTTGGGATTTTCTCCGCAGGGAATATATTCATTCCATAGCCTCTGAGGTAGCTGTATCCAGCCAGAAGAATGGAAGGAGGGATTTTGGCTGATGCATCTAACTAATCATAGCTCCATCAGCCATGCCTCAAACTCACCCATAAGAATGGCCGTACTGGGTCAGACCAAAGGTCCATCTAGCCCAGTATCTGTCTACTGACAGTGGCCAATGCCAGGTGCCCCAGAGGGAGTGAAGCTAACAGGCAATGATCAAGTGATCTCTCTTCTGCCATCCATCTTCATCCTCTGATGAACAGAGGCTAGGGACACCATTCCTTACCCATTCTGGCTAATAGCCATTTATGGACCCCTAAAACACCCCGCTGTTTTCTGTCCAGAGTCACACAAACTATGTTCAGGGGTTGCAGATGCCCTGTATCTTTCTCTGCATAGTGGAATTTTCCATAGATTTAGTATATCAGGCCATACATGTCTGCGCGGTCGGTGGATCCTACCTAAATAAATGGTGTGATTTTCAAAGTGACCTGACTTTCAATGGGAGCTGCTGAGTACATAGCACTTTTGAAATTGAGGCCATTTATTTAAACACCTACATTTAGTTGTACAAGCCTAATTCGGGAAATCAATTTTTTAAATAGTGGCCCTAGCCTTTAGATAGGTCTTTAAAGTCACAACAATAACTGTCAAGTCAGGATTGACAAGAATTTCAAATTCAAATTTTTACCTGTGCATTATTACTACTATTATTTTGTTAGCACATAGGCACCTCAGTCCTGGATCAGAATCCCTTGTGCTAGGCATCAGACACAGAACAAAAAGATGCTCCCTTCTCCAAAATAAGTACAATCTAATGGACTCTATTGTCCCACCTTGCTGGTTAGATAAGAGGGTGCTATTATTTAGAAGGACAGAAGATTTCTGAGTGAACATCAATAGTGTTTCTTATACAATGATGCTTTCCAATTCAGAACAACAGTACTGCCAACCAGAATGTTCAATGAGACTTGGAACAAAAATATATTTTACGTTCCTTTTATTGGTCCTTTGGTGTTTAGCCTTAGGGGTGCAGTTGGGTCAAGTGATGCCTCTGTTCACAACCATAAGGGGTAGAAAATTAGGTTGTTGTTTTTTAAATGAAAACTGAGATTTATTTTATACACAGACCAAATCCTAAACTATAAAAAGATTTCTCACTGCTTCATATCCCCAGAGCAAAGCGCACTTATCTAGCCCGCTCCAAGAACAGCTATTTGAGATTTTCCCCCTTGAAATATTACTAAATACAGTAACTCCTCACTTAAAGTCGTCCTGGTTAACGTTGTTTCATTGTTATGTTGCTGATCAGTTAGGGAACATGCTCATTTAAAGTTGCACAGTGCTCTCTTATAACGTTGTTTGGCAGCTGCCTGCTTTGTCCACTGCTTGCAGGAAGAACAGCCCGTTGCAGCTAGCTGGTGGAGGCTTGGAACCAGGGTGGACCCGCAGCCCCTCATCAGTTCCCCACTCCCCTAACTTCCCTGTGCAGCAGCTGCCCAGCAGGCTCCTACTCTCTGCCTTGGCGCTGCTCCCGGGAGCCTCCTGTTTGCTGTGCAGGGGAGGGGGAAAGAGGGGAGCTAAAGTCAGGGTGTCCCCCTCCCCATATAGAGCGGTAGGAAGACACAACAGGGCTCAGGACGGAGAGAGCTGGCCACACCTGCTGTCTCAACTTTCTGATCTTTTAAAAGGCAATGTACTTAGAGTGGTGTCAGCGTATTTTAAGGGGCAATGTGCATCTCTCTCTCGATTTATCCTCTATCCTGAACTAGCATTCAGCTGAGTCCTCAATGGTTAACACACTGTTATTAATGTAGAGTCACACTCTATAAAATGCATGTCTTTGTCTTCCATGCTATCCCCCTCCCTCCATTCATGCTGCTTTATAGAGTGTGACGCTACATTAACAACAGTGTGTTAACCATTGAGGACTCAGCTGAATGCTAGTTCGTCATGTAGCAGTAAGGCATTCCCTGGGAAATATCCCACCCTCTAACTTCACCACCTCAACCAAGCTTCACAATCATCATTGCTGTGTACAGTATTAAATTGTTTGTTTAAAACGTATACACACACACTCTACGTTTTATACATATATATAAAATACACACAGACACAGTGTCTACGTTTTATACATATGTATATAGTTTTTTGTCTGGGGAAAATTTTTTCCCTGGAACCTAGCCCACTCATTTACATGATTTCTTACGTGGAAATTGGATTCGCTTAACATCATTTCTCTTAAAGTCGCATTTTTCAGGAACATAACTACAACATTAAGTGAGGAGTTACTGTATTATTTGGTGTCCAGTTTATTCATGAGATCACAGGAAGCATCTGCAATCTGGAACATTCAGAGACCCAATAGTAACCACAGTAAATAAAAAGAAAAGCATGTTATGATGTTATGCCACATGCACTGGTTGGCATTCATTCAGCTCACTGTAGCTGAAAAATAACTGTGAGCATCTCTGCCCCATTAACACTGTGTTAATTATTGTCATTGTCTCCTAAGTGGTTGTTTATGACAGCTCTGGGTGACAGGGATATTGGGATGTTCTGTCAAAGCCATCACCTGATGTGATTTTTATTGGCACAAGATCTTTAGTTCCTCTAGCTAACTACATTACGGAAAACAGTGTGTTTTATTAAATCTTAATGCCATTGCTTGCATTGAACTACTCTTTATGTATTTCAGATGACTGGTATAATAGCCCTTTTCTGGCACTTGTGTTAACCAGTTTCCCCTCAAAGAAGGCATGAGCTCTCTCTCACTCTTGCTCTCTCTTCTGAAGTTCACACTGTGATAGTAAAACACTGAGATGGACATGTTGATGTTCCTTTGGCAAATCTTTTATTGTTGCTGAGATTTCTGACTATCTTGTGAATGAATAATGGAAAATAAATTGCCACTGTTTGACCCAAAATAAATTCCCCAGAAAAAGCCAGTATGAAGGGGTTATGACTCATCCTTCAGACTGATCAGTTAGGCTAGTCTCCTCCTTAAAACAGAGGGTTCGGACACATTTAATGCAATTTAATTCAATTAATATTTAAGGTTTTACTTGAAAAACATGCCATTTCACTGAATTGCATTCCTGTAACTATTTTGACATTTACTTGGTTTGCCAATAAATTGTCTTAACATTTTATCTGTCATTTTTTTTGACACTTTGAATTACCCATGTTATGGTCTGTTGTAATATCTGAACTGTGAAAAGGAACTGACTACTGTAGTACAGATCATTTATCCAACTCAAGTACCTAAAAAAAGCCTTTTTATTAAACACCCACCTAATCTGGTAGATTTTACTTCCTTCTCTCAAATTTAGTGTCTCTTTTATCTACATTTATAACTGAAAATGCTACAACAGCAGGTAGAAGCCACGCTAAATTCTAGTATGAGCTTCCTCTCAACAGTGCTTGGCTATGAGTTTCAAATAATGATGTCATCAATTTAAAAGTTATTTTATTCTTCGAGCCAGCCTGCATCTCTTGAACAGGCATTTAAAATCTACATCAATCTTCTAAAGTCAATAGATGTGTGCCATTTTACATCAGCTCAGGATCTGGCCCAAAGTTCTAGTTCATCATCAAACATAATGGTTGTCCCAACAAATGCTTTCACATTGGGTCTGCTCAGGAAACTGTCCATGAGATCAGTTAATAAACACTTTGCTTATTTCAATTGTTCATACCTATTTAATATTTCGTTATTCATTGTCTCACATCAGGGGAACTTATCACAATCAGTATTGCAAAAACTTCCTTTCTTGAAACATACTGAGCATTTCAGAACCCTCACAAGAAGGTAAGAGTGTTCTGCATGGTAATTCACATCTGGATTATCCATCAGAAACACACACACACCCTAAAGTGTGATAAGAACTCTGAAACTACTAAGGACTGTTTGGTGCAATCTGTTTCTAACCAGGCTTTATTTGCACTATGTTCTCGAAAGGGTCAGTGAATAACTAATAACAACCACCTACATGCAGGTTGCTAGGAAAAGATTAGTATTAGAGCATTTATAGAAATCAAAATAACAATGCTACTTTAAAATATATATGCTTTGCCATTGTTAAGGTTGGGAAAAACCCAGAAGTTACACCACAGAGAAAGGTGGTGTCAGGAACTGGTGCCTGCAGCAGAGTCAGTCTCTGGGTAACCTAACCAGTGCAGCTGGCCTGCAGTAGGCTGCCTGATTGGCTATACCATCTGATTTGTTGGAAGACTCAGCAGACCATCGCTTAAGCCCAGAAGCAGCAGCAGCTCTAAGAGTTCACCTGTGGTTGTGATAGCTCCTGTGCTTGCTTTTCCCAGCCTTGCCTGCACTTCATGTAACCTAATCCTGACCCTCAGCTCCAATTTCTGACTTTGACTTCAAACTTTGGTTCTGGCCTCTGACTTCAGTTCTGACATTGCCTGTGATTCCTGACTACCGACTCAGGCTTTAACCACTAAACATGATTTCCCACATCCTGGTCACTGACAGGAGGGATCCAGAAGACATGTGACATCGCACTGGAGCCAATTGCCAATAGAAGTATTTTCTCTCCCCACCTGTACTCTGCTTACATATATTTCCAAGCACTGGGCTCAGGTTACATCAGGAATCAGGTTATCTGAATGAAAAGAGGAGCTAGTAACCTATCCTATTATTACTGAGTTTACATTTGTTGACTCACCATTCTCATGTTTTTTCCTTCATTCTGAACAGTGGGTTGCAAATTTTCCACTTTACCTTTGGCTCATGTTGAAAGCACCTCAACTCCATTTTTCACCATTATTTAGGTCTTAGCTACACTTGCGAGTTACAGCACAATAAAGCAGCCCCAGGCGCCCTAGCTCATTCCCTGTGCACACTGGCAAGGCACACAGAGTGCTCTGACTCTGCAGCTACCGCGCTGCTGGTACTCCACCTTGGTGAGTGGAATAACGCTTGCTGTGCCTCCGCTGAAGCACCACGGCGCCAGTGTGAACGAGGTGTTGTGTTACTGTGCTGTGATCAGCCTCCGGAAACGTCCTATAATCCCCTTAAGTCAAGTGGCCACTCTTGTCATTGTTGTGAAATCGGCTTCAGGAATGCAGAAATGTCCTTTCAAAGCTCCATTTCAGAGGAGCCAGCTGCTTATCAGCTCTGAGAAAAAGCAAACATTTACTGTTTGCTTTGAGTGAGTGAGAGAGAGAGGCAGGTGGAGGGAAGAGGGTCTGAACTTACAAGACAGCATACTGACACACTCTCAGCACCCCAAAAACCCACTCACTCTCCCTCCACATACACACAACACACTCCCTGTCACACTCCACTCCACCCCACCCAGCCCCCCATTTGAAAAGCACATTGCAGTCACTTGCATGCTGGGATAGCTGCCCATAATGCACCGCTCCCAATGCAGATGCAAGCGCCGCAAACGTGGCCATGCCAGTGCACTTGAAGCTGTCAGTGTGGACAGACTGCAGCGCTTTCCCTACTGCTCTCTATGAAGGCAGGTTTAACTCAAGAGCTCTACATCTGCAAGTGTAGCCATGCCCTTAGTCTTACATGATTTCATCTGGTTGCTCCCTTTGCAGGATAAACTCCACTATTCACTATGCCATTCTTAGACTAGGGTTACTCTGGTGAATTAACCAATGAAATAACTCCAGATGCAGAAAGTGACCGAAGTGCTCATTTGGCTTGGTTTCTTTGTGGCTGAGTTCATCATTATCTAGAGATAATAATTTGTCAACAATATGCCTTAATGGTTTAATCTGCACCATTAAGGTCTATGGAAGCTTTGCCATTGACTTCCAATGACACAGGATCAGATTCAAAAAGAACATATGAGACTATTATTTTGACAACCTGAATCTTAAAAGATTTCAAAGGTGCCTATGTTGGCAACTACAAGTAGCTGCAAATGATATCACCTTTTCTCATGTGTAGAAATACAAACATATATATATAAGTCCTCTTGGTATTGAAGCATCAGATGTGATATAGTGTAATTAAGAATGTGCAGAACAGTGTAAGTACTAAGAAAGAGAGACTTTGGCACTGTTCCAAAGTCAAATGAAAGACACCCATTGCCTTCGATGAGTACTGGATCAGGCCCTTTCTGAGGAAGACATCGCATTCCTAGATTGATGCAGTCAGTCCTTCTAAGCTTGTTATTAAGATGGGGTTAAAGATTCGTTAGCAACTACAAAACCAGTCTGAGATTCTAAACTGTCCAACAGATTACACTGTTTTTCTCCTCACAGCCCTGCAATATTCAAAAATGTATTGGCACTTTCTTCCATGGGGGTCCATTATCATTTTAACTGAGCTGCTCCAGGGATGACCATGTACTGCCTTTGGTACAGAAGGAGCGCAAAAAGATCCAAGTACCCAGACTTAAAATTGTAGGGTTACAAACCTGATTTAAGTATCTGCTCTCAAGAACACAGCACAGGACAACGGTAAATTACATTCAAATGTTTAGCCTTTAATATAAACTATATTGATCAAAGTTGTGAGTGTAGTTTTACTCTACTTGTTTTGTATGCAAAAATATCTAATTTAATTTATCTAGTTCTGTGTTAATGATTTTTTTTAAAAAAAAACTTCTTTATAACACATTTTATTGGCAAGGGATCGTTTTTGAGTTATTGGGGTTTTTATTTATTTTTTGTAAATATATAGTGAGATAAAAAGATACAAAGACGAACATTAAAATAAGTCACCCCAGATTTTCATTTTCAGGCCCCCAAAGTCTACCCTTCTAACAAATTAATATTAGGAAGGGAGCAAGGAAGTAAAAGCACATATGTGAAGACAGACCCAACCTGCTGCAGGATTCTGAGGATTATGGGGTGGATCCTGTGACCTGTTTTGCAGGCAATCCCCAATCCTGATGAAACAATGTGGAGGAATCTCGGTGAGCAGAGCCTGATGTAGATTTCCTTTCCTAAGACTTCTCCCATGGGTTTTATTGTGAAATTGACCAATCAGTCTTTGACTCCAAATGTATAAGTCTCAGAGGAGGATGCTATGATTAGCTTTGAATATATGATTAGCTAGGGTTAACAGTTATATGTCAAATGGACTACCAGGTGAGAGTGTGTGTGAGAGAGAGATGCAAATGTATTTACTCACCATCATCTAATTTATAACTTATCCTCAGGACTGTTGTAGCTTTTTCAGATTTCAAGTTTGAGCAAAAAAGTTAATTTTATGGTCCAATTAAAAACCCAATAAAATGGAGTTTTAAAATTGTAAAAACTAACAGATGTGTATTTCCAGCATTACAAAAAAGAGTTTAGGACTCCTGTGAGAATGTGTTTTGTTTAAAAAGAGTCAGTCTTCAGTACAATTTGGCATTTTCTCCAGGAACTCTATATTCTGTTTCTTATATTTTCTTCAGGTATATTTGTGCCTCTCATAGAGGTGCTATTTGTCCAAATACACTCTAGTGAAGGTCTGTCTGTGTTTTCATTATCAATAAATTCTTATTTTTAGCCCTTTAAAATGTGTTTTACATTTAAACATGCCACTAAAAGTTGGGCTGCTAAAAATTTGTTTGCAAAACTTAATAATGAAAAATATGTAACTATTTTTGAGTCATTAGTGCAATAAAATGTTGGGATGAATGGCTTAAAGACAAAAAATAATTGATTTTTTAAATGGACTTTTGGAGGCAAATAATTTGTAAACTGGACTAACTGACTTGCTATTTTGGAAAAAAAGAACAGATGCTTCTTATTAAAATAGTCAGTGTGCATAAGCCCTCTGTCATTGAAAACAATGACGTAAGATTATTTTGTGTGTATCGTTGTCAGTCCCTATACTGCACTTATAAATCATAGAAATAAAGACTGTTCTTACTGTAAATTTACTTACTGTCACTCTTACATTGCGCTGGACCATATTGACAATGAAGAACAATTACTAGTCATCAGGTAATCCTGAAGACTTTACTTTGGTAAAACTTCCATGGAGTTTAAGAGTAGTTTTGTCCTGAGTTGAAATTGATCAGGACTCACAGGCAGACAAAATACAGACACAGGAACAGATTTCAAAGTGGGAGACCGCAACTTTAATAACTTTAACCAAAGGTGTGGAGAGGGGCAGGGGAAATGTGCTATTAAGCCTCCACCCCTCTGTCCCCCTCTCAAACACCAGGTGTTTATTGGGTCTAGTGTGGGGTTAAAAGGCCTCATATCATATAACCCAGAGGTGGGCAAACTACGGTCCATGAGCCAGATCCAGCTGTTTTAATCTGGCCCTTGATCTCCTGCTGGGGAGCAGGGTCTGGGGCTTGCCCTGCTCTGGCGCACCAGCTAGGGAGCAGGGTCAGGGACCATTCCACGAGGCTCCCGGAAGAAGCAGCATGGCCGCTTCTACGCATAGGAGCAGCCAGGGAGCTCTGCTCTGCACACTGCCGCTGCCCCAAGCATTGCCCCCGCAGCTCCCATTGGCCAGAAACCATGGCCAATGGGAGTTGCAGGGTGGCACCTGTTGACTGGACTGCGTGCAGAGCTGCCCGGCCGCTCCTCCACATAGAAGCAGAAGAGACATGCCACCGTTTTTGGGAGCCACTTGAGGTAAGCGCTGCGCGGAATGCCTCGCCCTGTACCCCTAGGCCTCACCCTGCACCTCAGCCCCTTGCCCAGCCCTGAGCACTCTCCCATCCTCAACCCCTCAATCTCAGCCTGGAGCACCCTCCCACACCCCAAACTCCTCATCCTCATCCCCACCCCAGAACCTGCACCCCCAGCCGGATCCTGCACCCCACCTCCCCACCCCAGCCCACAGCCCCCTTCCACCCTCTGAACTCCTCATTTCTGGCCCCATCCCAGAACCCACATCCCCACCCAGAGCCCTCACCCCATCCCGCACCCCAACCCAAATTTTGTGAGCATTCATGACCCATCATACAATTTCTATTCTCAGATGTGGCCCTCAGGCCAAAAAGTTTGCCCACCAGCCACCTCCCAATTCTCTTACTCATGTTTATTGCTGGTCATTTCAATCTTTTATCTGCACTGGCCACAAGTTGTTGAAAACCAGACATTCTCATATTACTTCCTAACATTAAATTCCTATTCTTAGGAATATAAATGATAAACTGGGCCTCAAGGATAATGCGAAGTGCAACCTCCCTGGATGCCCTGCCTTTTTGCTCAAGGGGGGGCGGAAATCCTTCCTGATCCCCAAGTGTGTTCTGGTCTGACCCAAGGCATCCTGGAAATGCAGCCAACAGTATCTCAAATATAGGAAGAGAAGATGGGAAGCAATACTGGAATGATGGCTGTTGAACACCCAGGATTAGTTTAAGTACTAAAGTGGAGAGCTGAGCCAATTGCCTGCCCAAACCCCAACTGGCCAATGGAAGGTGGAGAAGGGTGTAGAAAAAAAGCTTCTTCCCTTCCCAAAGCACATTCACCATAAGCATTCTGAGAGGAAAGATTCTAGGGCGTCTGATTATGAGTGCTCTCTTTCCCAGCTACCATCACGACCCATGGATTGGCCATCCCCCTACTGGTCTAACCAAATTTCCCCTGACTGAGATGGGTGTACATCTCTACTTTCTATATATCACTCTTTTGTACAGAGTCTCTTTGCGATAGCATAGAAAAACCAATCATCTTCTGACAATTAAATTCAAGAGTCAATTATTTTCAGGCTTTACAATTATATCACATATTATACATACATCATACTGCTTCCTCCACCAACACACTGCCTGCACAAAAACAGTGTAATAAGTGCAGTTTAAAGGGAGTTGTTTCACATGTTGCTTAATTGTAACAAGGCCCAGAAATCTACAGCTAATGCAATATAGAGTTTTATATTTTTAATTGATCATTTAATTCATTATAAACATATTTCCCACCATCTGCATGCCATCTTTAACAATTCTGAACAGCATGTATGCATCTAAATTTACTACGTAGTGTGAATGTAATATGCCACTAGAGGGGTGTGTTTACTGCCCTGAAAGGCTGCAGGAATGTCAAGAAAGATAGTTCTATTTTTTAGTACTGAGTTTATCTATGAGCATGCAGTGACCCACACATTTTACCTAATATAGTGACATTATAAATGATTTTTCTTAATAGAAGTATAGTACACATGACTGAGCACTTATAGTCCAATAAGGGATTAATGAGTCTCTGTAAATGCACACCAGATGTATTATTTACAAATGTTATATCTTGCAGCATCTTGACATTTGCCAGTTTCTAAAGGCTATGACAGTTATTTCTCAATGGATAATAAAAGCACTTACTCCTGTACCACTAAAAGAAATAAGATGACTTAGTAACAGGAAAGATTATAATGGGCTATTTTTTATCTAATTTCTACTCATGTTCAATGCATTTCCATGTATTCGTTACATTTGGGTTAGTGAAAATAGGATCTAAACAACTAGATCCTCAGCTGGTGTAAACTGGCATTGCTCCACTGAAGTCAATACAGCAATGCTGATTTGCAGCAGCTGAGAAGATGGCCCAAACAATAAATCAAAACTTACTACAATGTGACCATATCTCAGAGGGAAGTGGTGTCCCCATGGAGCATTTCTGATTTTTGAAAGGGATTGTTCAACATTTTGTAGTAACCCCAACATAAAAACTGACATGTTATTAGCTCTACGTGCCCTGACTCAGTTAAAAGTTGAAACCTGATTGACTCATCCACATTTTATCCAATTTAGTTTCTGCATTTGATAGGAACAAAGCAGCCAACACAAGAGAGTGCAACTTTGTAAATATATTGCATGCCTGTAAGCAGTGGTGAGAGGCAGGAAAAGCAAACTCAGACATTTAAATGACATGAGAGAAGACAAGGATGATTGTCAGCTGAGTTGATGAAAGAGTGATTAGATGTGAACAGGCATTTGTTGTAAGGAACATAACACCATGACATCATGCTGTAGAATAATGAGTATTGTTAGCTGAAGTTCCCTTCCATGGATTCAGAAAGCACATGCAGTATTCATGAGCACTGGCAGCTGAACAGTTTTCATTTTGGAGGGCTGTCCCCCCCCCAATTATTTTAAGACGTTTATATAGACTACAAATAGATGATAATTACATTTCATAGCATCACAATGAGCATGTTAACCTACAGTCCTATTGCTAAGAGCAGTGTACTGTTGCCTTGCGCTGGGTGTGTCATCATTTTCATTTAGCACACCATTTCAGAAATTCGTTGATATAGACCCATATCCCCCCAACTTTTGGCTCTGCAACCAGATCATTCTGTGGATCACCAATGTTGGTCCAGCAGCAAAAATATTAGGACCACTGCCCCAACTTGGTTTTCTTCATGTAATTTTGCAATGATGTTTTTTTGTAACTAAAATTAAAAAAAAATGAAAACAACTGGCTTTGGGAGAATATAATTCTGCACACCCTGTTTCAGACATCTATGGGAAAGGTGAGAATGGAGACCAAAAAATAGATGCAAATAGGACCAGTGTAAAACAAAACAAATAAAATCTCTTTAATCGTGGCCTGTCTTCCTAGAAAACACATACATTGTCTACTATGTAATGCAAAAGGAAAACTCTTCACCTCTCAATATACTCAGCCCCTCCTACCTATTGAAATCAAAGCTTGTATTGCAGCAGCCTTATTAAGAATCCTCTCCAGCGTTTACTAGAAATTAGCTTTCCATATCTGAACCAATAATACACTCCACTGATAATGTAGGACAACCCAGATTACAGTCTGCCTTTGACACCAAAATAGTGCATATTCTAAATTGCTGTTTAAATTAAACAAGATATGAGAGGAGCAGAAAGCATAAATTTATAAAATTGTTTAAAATCAAACTTATTTCCTTAAAAGGAAAGAAAATAAGAAATATCATAAGGGAGAGTATTCACATAGCAATTCTGGCTTGGCTTAAACAAGGAAGTGCTGGGTGAAAATTCATGAGAAAGCCTGTTCTCAGATGTCCAGCCTGGTTTATTTTATATCCAGAAGGCTTAGAGGGACAGACTTTTGGCCAAAGAGAGGAGAAACAGGGCCTTGAAACAGGGCAGAGCCTGAGGATCTGTGGGAATTTTCCTCTCTCCAATGGATCCCAAGCCATCAATCTGGAGATATTACTCCAATGCTTTGCCTTCCCACTGGCTACACAGATCACTTAGGAGCCATAGCAATGGTTCTCAACCTATTTACCATGGTGAGCTGCATCCAATACTACCTATATAGCCTTGAGGATGTCTCATGGGCCACAGCTCTGTGCTGATTGGGCTGCAAGCAGCCCGTGGGCCGCAGGTTGAGAACCACTGAGCTATAGTGACATTGTGCTCACTTTCCGGGCTCTGCACTATCCTCCCTTTCCAAGAACCATCAATAATACCTGTATGGATTTCAGTCTCAAAATGCAGGGTCCTAACAGGAATATACAAAATACAATGGCTGTTCTTTTTTATATGCCCCTCTTCCAGAATTGACATGCTCCCCCAAAACTCATAGTACCTCCATCATGATGTCTGCTTGGAGAATCTTCTATAGACTTGAGCTCAGGGAAAGGAGTGAGCATACTGTGTAGCTGGGGTCCTCCTCCACATGTACTGCCTGGGCCATTTCCACAGCAGCTCCTGCTTCTTTTCCTCCCTTTGTGCTATTAGAGTAAAGGAGCACCTGGTTTCTAGGTGGGATGTTCTGTTGTATTGATATTAGAACTGACTACAATCTGAATTCAAAACTATACTCAGCAAACCTTGTAAAGTTCCTCGTTAGGAAATATTTATTATTTACCAAATGTGATTGCACATGCACGCTTTAACTAGTTTATTATTTTGATTGCATACCTCTGAAATATGTTTTCAACTATGGTAATTGTGTTAATTTGCATCTTGAAAGGGCATCTTTGCAAAATTGAGAATTTTATCAAGGTTATTTCTTCTGAATCAAAATAAAATCACATACACAGAGCTGTAATTATTATCTTCAATATATAACAGTCACTAGTAAAAGAAAAAACCAACAATCTAGGTATCTGCAGCTTATTACATATCTTTAAAGCCTACACTACACTGCTTTAACTAAAGAAGTGCTCTTGCTCCCATTTACTTAAATCACAGCAACTTGTGTGTGAATTCTTATACTGTTTAACTTATCTCAACGGGTGGTATTTCAGCTGTATGTCTGGAATTCTTTTGATTCAGCAGAAATAACTCCTATACAATTCTCACCTTTTCAACTGGGGCAAACTAACTGATGTAAGACAAATTTTAACCATGTGAGTGTGTCCACACACAAAGTAGCACTGGTTTAACTAAACTGGTGAAAACCTTTAGTTAAACCACTGTGACTTCTGCATGCAAATAAGCCTATGAGAGAATTTTGATGAGTGGACTGCTGCCAAAGATAGTGCTAGCCCATTGGGGGCCCTAAGCAGGAATATTATGCCCCCCTCAACACATACTAAAAAGGTGAATAGGGGACCTCCTTGAGCTGCTCAGGGCCCTATGCAATTGCTTAGTCTGCTTATGCTTAGCGTGGGCTCTGATTGTTGCTGATAGAGCCACTGGCCAAATCCTTGCTCTCCACCCTCCCACCTCTGTGCTACCATGAAGAAAGCAGAGAATCTACTAGCCCATAGCAGACATGTCCTTCCCTGTATTTTGCACACTCAGGCACCTTGGTGCAATAGAACTACAGCAATTACACTGATTCTTGGATTTTGTGTGCCCATGCAAGATTTTTTTGGGGGTAGGGAGATAGAAGGGGTGAGGGATGGGACACAGGATTCTCTTCTGACAGAGCAAAATTTTTCATTGAAATAAAATAAATACAAGAAGGCTATTTTCATCTGAGAAAAGCATATTCACAGAAGTACACAATAAAAATCCAATAAATATAACTTCTCATTGACAAACTCAAGAACAAAAGTCTAATTTGGTAACACTAAGATACCTGAATCTTCTGGATAATTTTACAGGTGACTTTTTAAATTAAATAAATTGAAAAGGGTACTAGTACAAATTAATTCACATTATATCAAATTGTTGATCAGACTTATCAGTGTAATGCCAGCCCAGCCAGGATTTAAAAAATGGGGATGTAACTGTCTGCCTTGTTATCAGCATGTATGTTGCCACAGCTCCTCAGTGAACTGAGACTGAGATGTATTAGCAGGTTAAAAGGGCAAAGCTCTTCAATTTTTTACAGTCCTAGAAAACAGATGACATTCAATGAAGAGCTTAGTCTTAGCAGGGGACCAACCAAATTGTTTTCTTTTTCACCCTATATTCTAAAAGAGGGGGAAAGAAAACAAATACAAGCTCTGTTATTAAAAGACTCAACATCATGCCAAGCTTCTGCTATATGTTTATTGTGTATGATTTACTGCCTAAACCCCCTATAAGGTTCACATAATGATTTGGATAAAACCAGAAAGACAAGTGCTATGAATCTTGCTTCCTGGAGTGGCAGAGGTTGGGCCAGAGATGAGGTTTCAATGAATTATACTCACAAGTACCCATGAATTATAGATGACAGTATAGTTAGATGCATTATTTTATCTCAAATTAGGGCCACACAATTGGGTATTCAGAAGAGCTCTCTCCAGCAGCCTTATGCAGGTGTTGGCAGCTGAACGAGGTTGGACCTGACCATATCTTCCTTGAGGAAACATAATTAAGTATCTCCTAATCATCTAGCTTCTCTCTCTGCCTTTTCAAAAGGTTAACACTTGAAGGCTTAAAATCCAGATAATAAGGAAAAGATGTAGTGACCTGATAAACTTTCTAACCTCTACCACTCTCTAAGCTATTTTTTTTTAACATTTAAAACCTCATAATAATTTTGCTAACCTGAATATTTCCCCCTCTTAGGAAGCATATGCCTCCAGTCCTCAGTTGCAATGTGGAGACTCAGGACAACAAAACACAATGTAATACATGTAATAGCTACTTCAGTAACTGGAAAGTTTGTTGCAACCGAGGAAGGGAAATGGCTGGTTAGTATTTCCCTTTTAGCAGCCACGATGCCTATTGCTCTATATGGCATGAGATTCTAGAATTCATAAAAAGAGGAAAGACACTCTGGTGGGTAAACCTCTGGACTGGGATTCAGAAAATACTGTCTCAGTTCTACACTCTGTCACAGACTTCTTGGATGATCTTGGTTCAGTCACTTAGGCCTGGATGCACAAAAAGGGTAAGTCATTGTGACACTGAGCACAACAAAAATCATTGAAATTCACAAAGCCTGAATTATGTGCCTAGGCTCTCTATACAATGACTGGGGAGAGACAGGCACCCCAAAATGTGATTTGCAAAAGCCATCTGGGTAGGCAGGGAGCCGCCTAAGCTAGCTAATGAACATCCCGATCAGAGGGATGTGGGCTAAATCCTGCTCCTCTCACAGAGATAGACACTTAAGTCTGGGCTGCAGGGACATGCCTGCTTCAGCCAGGAACTGTGTTTGGAGTTAGGTGCCTATGCCATTTTTGGAAGAAACTGAAGGTGGAGGGGGCTCCCTTATTAAATAATAATTGGAGCAGGGGAAGTGGATCCTAGATCTCCCACATCCTGGGTGAGTGCTTTAACCACCAGGCATAGTGTCATTCTCATGTTTGTGTTCTCTTGTGCTCTCTCTGGCACAAATAACTCTTTAATTATTTACTCATGATGCAACAACAGAAGCCGAGGAAAAGACGGTTACTCACCTTTGTAACTGTTGTTCTTCGAGATGTGTTGCTCACATCCATTCCAGTTAGGTGTGCGCGCCGCGCGTGCACGTTCGTCGGAAACTTTTTACCCTAGCAACTCCAGTGGGCCGGCAAGTCGCCCCCTGGAGTGGCGCCGCCATGGCGCTCGATATATATCCCTGCCGGCCCACCCGCTTCTCAGTTCCTTCTTGCCGGCTACTCCGACAGTGGGGAAGGAGGGCGGGTGTGGAATGGATGTGAGCAACACATCTCGAAGAACAACAGTTACAAAGGTGAGTAACCATCTTTTCTTCTTCGAGTGATTGCTCACATCCATTCCAGTTAGGTGAATCCCAAGCCATACCTAGGCGGTGGGGTCGGAGTGAGAAGTTGCGGCATGGAGCACTGCAGATCCGAAGGCCGCGTCCTCTCTCAACTGCTGGACCAGGGCATAGTGGGAAGCAAAGGTGTGGACCGATGACCAGGTCGCTGCCAGACAGATCTCCTGGATGGGCACACGGGCGAGGAAAGCCAGCGACGACGCCTGCGCCCTGGTAGAATGCGCAGTCACCCGGCCCGTAGGAACGTGGGCCAGCTCATAGCAGGTCCTGATACAGGACGTTACCCATGAGGATAACCTCTGTGAGGAGATGGGAAGCCCCTTCATGTGGTCCGCTACTGCCACGAAAAGCTGGGGGGATTTGCGGAACGGTTTGGTCCTCTCCACATAGAACGCGAGAGCCCTACGGACATCAAGCGAGTGGAGCTGTTGCTCCCTGCCTGAAGAGTGAGGTTTCGGGAAAAAAACCGGGAGGAATATCTCTTGGTTGTTGTGGAAGGCTGAGACCACCTTGGGGAGAAAGGCAGGGTGTGGCCTCAGCTGCACCTTATCTTTATGGAAGACTGTATACGGGGGGTCTACCACGAGAGCCCGGAGTTCCGACACCCGTCTAGCTGAGGTGATAGCTACTAGAAAGGCAGTCTTCCAAGAGAGATAGAGTAGGGAGCAAGTAGCTAACGGCTCAAAGGGGGGCCCCATGAGCCGAGACAACACTAGGTTAAGATCCCAGGTTGGAGCAGGGAGTCGGACGTTAGGGTACAAACGTTCCAGCCCCTTCAGGAATCTAGTCACCATCGGGTGAGAAAAAACAGAGCGGCCATCCCCACCCGGGTGAAAGGTGGAGATAGCTACCAGGTGGACCCGCAAAGACGATATCGCCAGGCCCTGTTGTTTGAGGGACCAAATATAGTCTAAAATATTGGCCACCGAAACTTCCATCGGGCAGAGACCTTTCTCCACGCACCAACAGGAGAAACGCTTCCACTTGGCCGAGTATGTCGCTCTAGTGGAAGGCTTCCTGCTGCCCAAGAGTACCTCCTGTACCGGGGCGGAGCAGCGCAGTTCAGAACTGGTCAGCCACGCAGGAACCACACCGCTAGGTGCAGCGACTGCAGGTCCGGGTGACAGAGAGTCCCGTGTTCCTGGGTGATCAGGTCCGGGTGAAGGGGCAGGGGAACTGGGTCGGCTATGGCCAGGTCCAGCAACATGGGGTACCAATGTTGCCTGGGCCACGCCGGGGCTACCATGATCACGCGAGCCCTGTCCCTGCGCACCTTCAGAAGGACCCTGTGGACCAGTGGGAACGGGGGAAACGCGTAGTACAAGTGGGTCGTCCAAGGAATAAGGAAGGCATCCGCTATAGACCCGGGCTCCCTGGCCTGAAAGGAGCAGAATGCCTGGCATTTCCTGTTCCCCCCGGACGCGAAGAGGTCCACACGGGGATAACCCCACCTCTGGAAGATCGAGAGGGCGACGTCCGGGCGAAGGGACCACTCATGTGAGAGGAAGGATCTGCTCAGGCGGTCCGCCAGCGTGTTCCGTACTCCGGGGAGGAAGGAAGCCGTGAGGTGAATGGAGTGGGCTACACAAAAGTCCCAGAGTCGCATCGCCTCGTGACATAGGGGAGAGGATCTGGTGCCGCCCTGCTTGTTGATATAGTACATGGTCGTCGTATTGTCGGTAAACACCGCGACACAACGACCCCGAAGCTGGTGACAAAACGTTTGACAAGCAAGGCGGACCGCTCTCAACTCCCGCATGTTGATGTGTAGCTTCACCTCCTGCGGGGACCACAGGCCCTGTGTTCTCAGGGATCCCAGGTGGGCCCCCCAGCCGAGATCTGAGGCATCCGTCGTTAGGGACGCCGAAGGCTGGGGTGGGTGGAAAGGGAGCCCCGCGCACACTACGGACTGGTCTAGCCACCAGGTGAGAGAATCTAACACCCCCTGGGGGATTGTGATCAGCATGTCTAGTGGTTGCCTTGCCAGCCGGTAATGTGCGATGAGCCACAACTGGAGGGGCCTCATGCGGAGCCGAGCGTAACCGGTCACAAAGGTGCATGCTGCCATGTGGCCTAACAGGGTTAGACATGTCCGTATTGATGTTAAGGGGGCTGCCCGCAATCGCTGAACGATCGCCGACAACGCCTGGAACCTCGGCAACGGCAGAAGAGCCCTGGCCATGGTGGAGTCCAGGACGGCCCCGATGAACTCCACCCTCTGCGTGGGGAGCAGGGTGGACTTGTCTATATTGATCATGAGGCCCAAGGTAGCAAACAGGCCGGTGATCCTGCGGACGTGGCTGCAAACCTGTAGTTCCGACGTGCCCCGAATTAACCAATCGTCTAGGTAAGGGAACACATGGATACGAATGCGCCGAAGATGTGCCACAACGACGGCCATGCATTTTGTGAATACCCTCGGGGCCGTAGAAAGGCCAAATGGGAGGACTGCAAATTGGTAGTGAAGGCGGCCCACCACAAATCGAAGGAAACGTCTGTGGTGTGGCCAAATGGCAATGTGAAAATAAGCGTCCTGCATGTCGAGGGCGGCGTACCAGTCTCCCGGATCCAGGGATGGGATAATGGTCCCCAGGGATACCATGCGGAACTTCAACTTCACTAGGTATTTGTTGAGCTCTCGCAGGTCGAGGATAGGCCTGAGGCCTCCCTTGGCCTTGGGGATCAGAAAGTAGCGGGAATAAAACCCCTTGCCTCTCTCGTTTTCCGGAACCGCCTCTATAGCTCCTTTGTTGAGGAGCGCCTGTACCTCCTGTCGAAGGAATTGCTCGTGAGAGGGGTCCCTGAAGAGGGACGAGGAAGGGGGGCGGGAGGGAGGAAATGATATAAACTGCAGGTGGTATCCCGTCTGCACCGTGCGTAAGACCCAGCGGTCCGATGTTATTTGGGTCCACGTCGGGAGGAAAAACGAAAGGCGGTTGGAAAACGGGGGGGAAGGATCCGAGGGGAAACTGTTACTGCGCCCTCGGGCGCACCTTCAAAACGAAGGCTTGGGCCCAGGCGGGGGCTTAGAGGAGCTTTGATTCTGCCCCCCTTGGTTCCCCGAATGCCTACGCCTTCCATTCCTGCCACGGCGCCTATTGAGGTCCTGCCGTTGGCGGAACTGGGGGTATGGCCTGCGCTGCTGTTGCTGCTGTGGCTGGAAGGGTCTGCGCTGCGTTCCCGGCGTGTGCATCCCGAGGGAGCGCATAATGACCCGATTGTCTTTGAGACTCTTGAGTCTGGGGTCTGTCTTTTCTGAAAACAGGCCCTGGCCTTCGAACGGGAGGTCCTGGATGGTGTATTGGAGCTCCGGTGGAAGGCCAGAGACCTGAAGCCAGGAGATACAGCGCATCGTTACCCCCGAGGCGAGGGTGCGGGCAGCCGAGTCCGCAGCGTCCAAAGAAGCCTGCAACGAGGTTCGTGCAACCTTCTTGCCCTCGTCCAGAATGGCCGCAAATTCTTGGCGGGCCTCCTGTGGCAGCAGCTCTTTGAATTTGTCCGCTGCCACCCAAGAGTTAAAAGCGTATCTGCTGAGCAGGGCTTGCTGATTTGAAACCCTGAGCTGAAGGACCCCAGCCGAATAGACCTTGCAGCCGAGGAGGTCCATACGCCTGGCCTCCTTGGATTTGGGGGCTGGAGCTTCCTGTCCGTGGCGCTCCCTCTCGTTCACCGACTGCACCACCAGGGAACACGGTGTCGGGTGGACGTGGAGGTACTCGTAGCCCTTGGAGGGGGCCATGTACTTCCTCTCGACGCCCCTCGCCGTAGGGGGGATGGAGGCCGGTGACTGCCAGATTGTATTGGCGTTGGCCTGGATCGTTCTAATGAAGGGTAGGGCGACCCTGGTGGGAGCATCAGATGAGAGGATGGTGACGATGGGGTCCTCGATCTCAGAGACCTCTTCGGCTTGCAAGCTCAGATTCTGTGCTACTCGCCTAAGGAGGTCTTGGTGCGCCCTGAGATCCAGCGGAGGAGGGCTACTGGAGGAAGTGCCAGCCACCGCTTCGTCGGGGGGGGAGGATGAGGAGACCCCTGGCAAGAAAGTGTCCAGTGGGGGGTCCCCCTCAGCCCTCGCCTCTGTCTCAGGAGCAAGACCAGGGTCTTGCTGCTTCGAACCTTCCTCTCCATCAGGGGAGGGAGGGGGGGGCGAGACAACGAAGCCTCTGGCACCCTGTGCTCCGCCGTTGCAGGCCTAGCAGGAAGCTGTTGGGGGCCCTGGGCTTGATGGTATGCTCAGGGTGTCCAAAACCCCCACTGCTGCGGACCCTGGTCCTGTTGCGGAGGGTCCTGAAATAATGCCACCTGCCTGTCGGTGCCCAGCGCATACATGCTGTCCGCTTGAGACGACACCGACGGCTGTCTAGAAGGCCATGGCGGGGCCGACCACGGCTGATAAGGGTCTGCGCGGTTCGGCACCGAAGATCTTCTCGGTGCCGGGGATCGGTACCGGGAGTCATAGCGGCGCCAGGTTCTGTCTCGGTGCCGGGATCTGGATCGGTACCGGCCGCTGCTTCGGTGCCGGGATCGGGACCGGGACCTGCCACCGACGTGGTGCCGGGAGGTCGACCGGGACCGGGACCTGCCACCAGCTCGGTGCCGGGAGGTCGACCGGCGCGGTGAGTGACGGCGAGACTGGCTCCTAGAGTCACGGTGCCGGTATCGACGGCTGGAGTCAGACCGCGACCGTCTGGAGGTCGATCGGTGCCGCGAGTGCGACCGGTACCGCCGAGGGGAGCGGTGCCGGGACTGCGAGCGGCGGCGGGATCTCGAGCGACCGTGGCGTCGGGACCTCGATCGCGAGCGCGAGTCCCGAGACGTTGCCGTCATCATTGGCTTGCCCCTAGATGCTACCCGCACCAGAGGTACCGGGGGTGGCGGCTGAGTAGACTCAGTCAGGGCGATAAGGTCCCGTGCCGAGGCGAAGTTCTCCGGAGTGGATGGGACCAATAGCTCAACCCCAGATCTTAAGGGGGAGCTTGGTGGTACCGGACTCGACGGACCCACCGGGCCCGGAGTCGACGGTGCCGGTAGCGCCGCGGCCGATGTCGATGCCGGGCGCTCCATTCGGGTCTGCCTGGCAGGAGTAGCAGACGTAGACGGTCTCGCTTCTGCACCCGGTGCCGGGGAAGGTCGGTGCCGGGGAGTCTTTCCGGTGCCAGTGCGATCCGGTGCCGGCGTCGAGATCACAGCCTGTGAAGCTGCTGGGTCAAGTGCCGCCTCCATTAGGAGAGTCCTGAGTCTCTGGTCTCTCTCCTTCTTTGTCCTGGGCTTAAAAGCCTTGCAAATGTGGCACTTGTCCGACCTGTGCGATTCCCCCAGGCACTTCAGACACGCGTCGTGGGGGTCGCTGGTTGGCATAGGCTTTTTACAGGCCGCACACTGCTTAAAGCCCGGCGAACCAGGAATGAGCCCGGTGCCGGGTGCCGGGAAGGGCTACAGCCCAGACCGGCGATCAACTATATACAATACTATTTACACTACAATTAATTAACTAACTATACTTAACGACCTAACTAACAACTGTAATAATAACGGTAGTTAACAAGGAGAGCTAGGGACGTGGAGGACAGCTATGCCGCGCTCCACAGTTCCAATGACCGACACGGCGGTAAGAAGGAACTGAGGAGCGGGTGGGCCGGCAGGGGTATATATTGAGCGCCATGGCGGCGCCACTCTAGGCGGCGACCTGCCAGCCCACTGGAGTTGCTAGGGTAAAAAGTTTCCGACGAACGTGCACGTGCAGTGCGCACACCTAACTGGAATGGATGTGAGCAATCACTCGAAGAAGAATCATAGAATATCAGGGTTGGAAGGGACCTCAGCGAGTCCAACTCCCTGCTCAAAGCAGGACCAATCCCCAAACAGATTTTTGCCCCAGATCCCTAACTGGCCCCCTCAAGAATTGAACTCACAACCATGGGTTTTACAGGCCAATGCTCAAACCACTGAGCTATCCCTCCTCCTTGGAAGCTCCCTGTATCCTCACATCAGAATTTTCCAATGGTTAGAGCCAGGGCCGGCTTCAGAGGTTTTTCCGACCCAAGCAGCCAAAAAAAAAAAAAAGCTGCGATCGCGATCTGCGGCAATTCAGCGGGAGGTCCTTCACTCCAAGAGGGAGTGAGGGACCCTTCGCCGAATTGCCGCTGAATACCTTAAAGTGCCACCCCACTCCGGAGTTGCCACCTGAAGCACCTACTTGATAAGCTGGTGCCTGGAGCTGGCCCTGGTTAGAGCACTCATCTAGGAGGTTGTAGATACTTGTTCTAACCCCGTTTCCACTTCAAGGTACATCCATCTTCTGGTTTGCAAATTGCTCCGGGACTTCAGTAGGAGATAGTGGGTCTGGGCTCCTAGAGTGAAGCAGCATATTCCCAGAGGCAGGAACATAAGAACCTAGGGAACTTTTACTGCAAAAACTTAGGTGCCAGGTGACTGTAGGCATTTACAGGGCACAGAAGGAGTTTTCTGAATCACAGTGGAATCTAAAATAGGACATAGGCACCTAAACCCAGACCTAAGTACTTTTGTGAATCTAGGCTTTACATCTTTATATGCCTCAGTTTAGCTATCTGCACAATGGGGATACTACTACTTATCTAAATAACTACACTAACATTTATAAAGTGGTAGGGTGAAGAGTGCCATAGACTGGTGCATAAAAAATACATGCAGGGCTAACAATAGGATGTGCAGGGCCCTATCCAGCTCACAGCCACATACCTATAGCACTGCTCAGGGGGTAAAGGTGCCTCCTCATCTACATGCTGCAGAAATCAAGGACATTTAATTCCTGTCCACTTATGTTGTTATGCATTGTTTTTATATGGTGTTTAAGTGGAACATATTTTAAAAGAGAATGTGTAACCACACAAGACAAGTAGCATTAAAACTATAAAACCAGACATGGAGAGGCAGGAGTAACATCATCTTCTCCATCTGTATCTCATTAGCCATCTTCTCTTTCTGCCCAGTTCCCACCTTCTCTAGCTCGTGACAGTGCAGCTCAGAGATCAAAATATTTGGTCATCTGTGGGTTGTGTTTTCTGAGAAGTATTTCATGTCAAAACAAGAAAACCTAGAATGAAATACCACGCAAACATGCCATTCATTGAAGCAATCTACAGTTTGCTTGACATGAATTGTCTATCTGGAAAGGAAAAGCTGCGGTCAATTGTTTTAAATTACTGACCTGTAGACTTGTAGAGTCATTATTGATCAATTTCTGAAAAACAGCACCGGGTAATTTTGGTCATGTGATTTATTTAAACGGACTGGAATATTTGGTTGCTATTCAAGGATGACCGGAAAAAAAAATAATTAGCAATATTTTAAAATACATATTTTATCAATCCCTTTATGATTTTAATGGTTAATGTCAATCAAAAGAAGTCTCTTTGCATCCCCTCAAGTGAAGGACTGTAAATTTGTCACTTCTGATAGGAATATTTTCCAATCCAGACACAAAATCTATTCACTCCACCCTTTACTATCATGATAATGAAAAAAAAATAATTTTTACTCACCCATAGACAAAATTAGTCATCAAAGGCAAACAATTGTGCAAAGCTAGTATATTATATATATGGAACTGTGAAGATACAGTAGTGCCTGGGTGTAATATTTCACACCCTGGTGAACAATTATCTTCTGCTAACATACTGCAGTTTATTCTTCAACCAGTAGTTACTTACTTTGGGCCAAATTCACTTATGGGGTCAGAGGATGCAACTCCATTGATGGTAATGGGGATGAATTCTCTGTCTCAGTGTTGTGCTGGGTCCTCATCCTTTGTATATATACTGCCCATAAAAATTGTAACAAAACAACTCAGACAATGTACGTTTATAATCAAATGAAGGAATGGCAAAGAAAATTTACTTGTGAGAAACCTTTTCCCCGCTACTGAGTTCCTGTTGGTATCAAACTAATTTCATGCATATTCCTAATTCTGTGTGTTTCAAGTACATAAAACAATTCTCAATCTTATTAAAAGTAATGGAATAACAATATTGGAAGCTATTTGCAATGATCTTAGCCTGCACAGCGCTCACCTTAGTTCAGGGCAGGAAGTTAGTTTTAAGAAGTATTTAATCCCAAGCAAAGGGCATTGGCTTTAGTGATTTAACACTGAAGACCAGCAGATACAACTCTGATCCAGTGTGATACAGACAAACTTTGAAAACTTCAGCTGTGAACAACTCACACATTCATTGTTATTTTTCTGCTGACTTTATCCATTTCTAGAATTGCCACGCAATCCTGCACAGACTCAGTGTGCAATGTTTCAGCTGTAACATCATGTAGGTAAAATTAAAAAACATCATTGGCAAAATCTTTTTTGATAATACTTCAAGTCTGCAGTAGCATTAGAAAATGATTGTTAATTTACACATACAAGCTAATTTCATGTAACTTAAGAAAGATTAAATGGAACAATCAGCAGTGACAGTGAAAGAAATTAAATCAGGATATGAATGAATGCTGCTTTATTCTGTAGGTGTTCCAGCAAAACCCAATGCTAATGCTTAAACTCATCAGTTAATCACTTCCCATGTTCTTTTTCAAATATTAACCTTTTAAAAAGTTGAATTATCTTAAGAATAACTTGATATATTATTAGGAATCATTTGAACAGTCTATGTGAAAAAATAATGACTCTTTTTTTTTTAAAAAAAGCAAGTTTTAATTATTACAAGGCTTATATGAAGAGGAAAATATATTTTAACAAGCATCGACACAAGTGGTCTGATTATGTTATTCTAATCTGCAAACCTAATTATCACCTTCTTATCGAGTTCAAGGAACAGCTTTAGAAGCAAATTAATGTATCCGATCAGTGGGACAGTTTGTCACTTTATTAAATAATCATCTTCTTTGCAAATAAAATTGTTAGAAGCTTCATTGTATTAAAGAAAAAACTAAAACCCCACATAACCATTTCATATTAAAATTAACTTCCCACCGTTTCTTGAATGGTCTATTAAGCTTTCACTGTGGTGGATCATGAAGCATGAATGAGGATATCAACTGTTTCTAAAACTGTAAGAAACAAATATGTTCCACATGCACTTTATATTACTTTGCATTTTAATTTAGCAAACACTGAAATTATTTCCACTATTTCTTGATCCAGTCAGTGTATATTCAACAAATACAGTGTGGATTTTTTTTTTAATCAACCGCCAACCAGTAAATCAAACTTTGGGGACAAAAACTGACTTCTCTATACCAATTATTTCTGTAAAACTGCTAGTTCCTGCTCTATACCTCAGCTTAAGAGACTGAGAAAAATGCAATCAGAGGAGTTACAACAGCCACTCCTAGAAATCATCTTTAGATGGTCCCATGGGATTGTAAAATCGGGCCCTGAAATATATCGTTTGGTAAAGCAATTTCTGAAAATCTATAGAATCTCTATAGAAGAAATCCCACATCTGAATCTGCAGAGCCCCTCCTGCCAGTGGCAACTAATGCTGTCTGCTGCTCAAAGGGATAGGACAGGATTCCCACCATGAGTGCACCTCTCCTGCCAGGCACAGCATGACAGTGTGACTTCTATGGAGTCCACAAATTATTTAAGGTTTTCTTCTACTGAGATGAACTCTTTGCATCCCAGGACTGTGATGCATTTTGAAGCCTATCCTTTTTTCTTTTATTTTTTTTTCATGACATATACCATTAAGTCTCCTGAGTGAATGAGTCCCACTTAGTATTGTTTTCCCATCCCAGAGGATGCATATCCTTTCCTTCCTGGATAGCACAGAGAATTTACATTTACTTTTCTACTCTTTTCATTGCTTCATTGAATGGAGCTTTCTCTTGCTCTGTATGGCTGGATGTAAGTCCTGAAAAAGTAAAGCTTTGAGCCTTCATAGAAAGCTTCTTACATCAGTCTGTAAACTTTCAGACATCCTTTCTTTGTTGTTAATGGCAATAAGACCACATCTGTGATGACATCCAATTTTATGAAAATATTTACTACATAAAAATGATTTTTCACTATTCCAAATTTCTTTCTAATGAGAAACAATTTTCAACTACAAGACAAACTTATCACCTTTAAATGCTTTCTGACACTTCTGAATGATGGTCTCTGTATCTCCAGGCTACAGATAAATCCTGTATGCCGCTATCAAGAATCTCCACATTACGGGACAATGTAATGTACATAAAATCTCATTTATAGGAACTTAATCAGCAATCTGTAAAACTAAACATTTCTTCAACCTAAAATATTAGGTTACTTAATTTAGGTAGTACAAGATTGTATTTGAGCCAAAGAAACACATCTTAAAGTAAGTTTTAAATTAATTCTACCTCTGCATTTCTTTGTGGTTATATATGTGAAAACTAAAAACATGCATTTAAAAATAAATATAGTATAATATAGATCAGGATTTCTATGGAAGTACAGACTAATCTACTAGAGCTAATTTTAAAACCAACAGATTCAGACTTATTTCCAAAGCTAAATTCTTGTAGAGCAGAAAGAAACACTTTTCATACTTTGATATCTCAACGTGCTTTTAAACAAGTTAAAAATTAGTGATTCTGTAAACAAATGGGACTACAATTATGTAGTCAACAGCAGCTAAGTCATAGCAAAACCAGGCCTTAAGTGTGAAGCTAACAGAGCCAAAGCTTTTCAGGAAACGGGGGTTATTTTTCCTTACTCTTTTCAAAAAGTACATTGGTTTCTTAACTTCCACCTGCCCAGCCACCAGGGATAGGTTAAAAGTACCTTATTTTGACATCAAATCTGAAGAATGCTATCTCCATTGGCGCAGTCAGCAGCTCTGGGCATGGGTCTTCAATGTCAGAACTGGGCATGTTTCAAGTTCCTTACCAGGACTTGAATGTGTGACCTTTCTGCCCAGAGGCTAGAGGATTACCCATTCAATGAAGTAAACTCGCTTATCTCTGTTATTTTATCACTTAACTTCAAATTGACACAAGAAGTGTACAAAGAATGTAAAATACAGCTGTATTCTTAACATTTAATAGTGAATAAGAACTTAATGACAAAAGGCATATACCAAAAGATAAAAGACATGAGAAAAATAATAATAAAAATAGTCCAAACACAGCGACACTTTAAACTTCAAGTCGCAGACAAGTTCATTACAGCACTTCCCTCTGGCTCTGTCAGCTTGTCAGTTTCATTTTTTATTAAAACACTAAACCAGGAGCATTAAGTAGCTCTTGATTTAGTTTTATAATAAAAAGTGAAATCCTGCTTAGCCAACAGTGTTGTTCTGTTGAACCTTTCAATTTTGATTATTCTGTGGGGTCAAGGAACAAAATAAAGTCTAGAAAGGCAATAGACGGAGGGAGGAGTCCAATGGAGTGGGCGAAGAGAAGAAAGGCAGGATGTAACAAAAAAAGAGAAGAGAAAAACAGCAGAATAAAAGTGAAATACATTTTTAGCATATAACATGTTCAGGAACTGATTGCTATATTTAATAAGATTATAATTCCAGCTTTAAAACTTCTCTCTTTGAAAAAATGTAGGTATCATGAGAGAAGCAAAACACTTGACAATAATCAGGAAGTGGTGAGCTCTGATTGCCGCTGGGTGTTAGCTTCTGCTTCCATGTCTGCTTTCTAACCACACTGGTGGTATTTTCCCCCTATACTTAGGCTCCTATCCTGCAATTAGTTGGCTATGAGCACACTGACACACCTGCAGAGACCCACTGAAGTCAGTGGGGCTCTGTTGTGCATATGTAGACTGCTGTTCCCACACAAGTTGCACGATCAGATTCTTGTAAGCTCAGGTTTGTGTTTTCATTATGTGTCTGTATAAAGGTTAGTACAAATGTGTCCTGATCCCTGAGGTGCTATTCCCTGATCCCTCTAGCTACTATTGCAGTACAAATAAATAACACCACCACTGACTGGGTGTATTGGTTTGTATACTATATTTTGCACTAGTGGAAATTCACAGTAAATGAGAGATTGTTTATTAAAATCCTCTGATCTTCCATTAAACTACAAACTGATTTATACTCTCATTGGATGCACAAAAATGTCTTGGAATCACAGCAGATTTTGTAGCTTACATACTGCTGGTAGATTCATTATTATTTAATTTCAAAAATGCATGATTGTAATTTGTCCTCCAAAATACAGATTTTCTTTTTACTTTAGAGATGGGGTATTTTTTCATTAAAAAAGAATGATTGGGACAGCAACTCATGCCATCATATTATCTAACAAGCACATACAGTAAGATGGTTCTATGCTGCGTGTTAACAAACAAGTCGTATATAAGGTGAGGAGACAGAGTGCAATGCCAGAAGATTAAAAGTAAAATGATTCCTTAGTGGACTGTCTCACCCAACCATTTAATATGAATTTAATTGAAATAAATTTAAATTTGGGAGGCATCAAGAAGATATCACTGTAATTTCAGAGTATCAGAAGGGTAGCCATGTTAGTCTGGATCTGTAAAAGCAGCAAAGAATCCTGTGGCACCTTCTAGACTAACAGATGTTTTGGAGCATGAGCTTTCGTGGGTGAATACCCACTTCGTCGGATGCATGTAGTGGAAATTTCCAGGGGCAGGTATATATATGCAAGCAAGCTAGGGATAACAAGGTTAGTTCAATCAGGGAGGATGAGGCCCTGGTTCTAGCAATTGAGGTGTGAAAACCAAGGGCTTGCCAACTACAAAACCAGTTTCCCCTCCCTTGGTTTTCACACCTCAACTGCTAGAACAGGGCCTCATCCTCCCTGACTGAACTAACCTCGTTATCTCTAGCTTGCTTGCATATATATACCTGCCCCTGGAAATTTCCACTACATGCATCCGACGAAGTGGATATTCACCCACGAAAGCTCATGCTCCAAAACGTCTGTTAGTCTAGAAGGTGCCACAGGATTCTTTGCTGCCTGTAATTTCAGAGATTACAATTCAATTGAGTTAGGTTCTGCTAACAGTGACTACAAAATCAAACTATCTCAGAGGTTAATAGAATACCTGGGGGTGAAGTTCTGGTCCCATTTAAGTTAGTAAGAGTTTTCCTATTGACAACAATGTGATCAGAATGTCACAACTCTGACATAAGTTTGGAACACTACTAAATGAAACCCTTTATTTCCCAAAGCATTCAAGATTATAAAGACATATTGAAGGAAGACTTTTTCATGCATTTTTGTCTAATATTTAAGCATGAACATGAAGAGAGGAAGTTGTGGGGAGAGTAGACTGATCATTTGTCCAAAAGAAAGCCATTGGTTCAAAGTGGTCTTTCTTGTTCTATAAACTCATGGTTGGAGACTAAGACCAATATAACTGCATCTGAGACTGCCAATATTTGGCATATGTTTGGAGAGACTCTTTCTTTTCTCTTTAATACTTAATTGTTTTTGTGAATATTTTACTGTGAGGTTAGGCTAGTAGATATTTTTTCTTAACAATTTTGCAAGGACATCTGTTTATTATAGAGAAAGCTGAGTGAGTTCTGGAAAAGATTATTGAAAATATCTATTTGAATTTGTGAATGTCCCTTGCTTTTGTATACTCTCAATATTGAATTTTCACATACATTACAGTAAATGATTTTACTGAGAAGGCGTGATCAAAAAGCAAATTTGAAGAGAATATTGTAAAAAAGATTTAAATACACAAGCATTAATATTTATTCCAGAAAACTAGTTTGGGTTGTCTACATCTGCTGCAATAACACCTCCTGATTGCAGTGTAGACATATCCTTAATGTTATGATGTGTAAACTGTGCTGTTAGGTATCTTCCTATATATGTATACAGACCTATATATGAAAAAATCCTCCAAACATTTACACACCGAATACTTTTACTCTCGTGAATAGTACTATTGGAGTAAGTGACTATTTGAGTGCATTAAGTTATTCATCTACGTATTTGCATGAGCAAGCTATGTGTGTGTCTTGCTGGTCCCTATTTTCATCTTAGTACTCCATCTTTTTCAGATCTGCCATGTTTCTCTGATATTACAAATGAATAACAAGTTTTTGTGGTGATCTAGGAACATTTCTTCTGAATTCCCTTCTTGTAAGTTCACTTACATTTATAAAATAACCATGTTCGCTATTACTTGTTTATATGCTTTTCAACACAGCTCCAGATTTACAAGGGCACCTGCAGAAATACTGATGCAATCACAAAGTACATGGCAGAAGGAAATTTGTTCTCATAAATTGTTCATGCAACTACAACTCAAGTTAATCAAGTACTAGCCATTTCAGACCATGATAAAAATGATGAGGTGAATGTAAATACTAATACAGGCAGTTTTTGTTAGTTGTTAGACCTGTCGACAATAATGACAATTCTAAAAAAAAGTTAATTCATTTTAAAAGGTTCCATATTGCTCTCCTGAACCATAAAACGAAATGATGCAGTGTTCTCTGAAAGAAGTAGAATTAGGCCAGCCCTGCTGATTGTGCTTTGCAACTCTATGTGAGAACCTTCTCACCACAGTCTATTTTTCCCTATGCTAGTTGGTATCAGCATCATCAGTAAGAAAGGAGGAGCTTTAAAGCTGGTAGGTATGGGAGCATCCCTCATTGCTCCATCAGGAATGCATAAGATACATCCCCATCCTTCCAAAAAGAAGTGAGAGTTAATAGTAAATTAAATACATGTGAAAATGAATTAAGAGAAAAGGGTGACGGAAAACTGCTGTGTTCATGGAATGTTTTATAAAAAGGATTTATACTAGAATCCTTTGACCAGACCAAGTTCCCTGGGTCCATGCTTGGAGGGATCTTCGTGATGTTAGGTCCATTCAAAAAGTTAGGACTGGGTGGGCTGCGTTAAATGCCAAGAGTAGCTATGCTGTAACCTCAGCAGATCCGTGCTGCAACAGTACAGCTCCAACTTATATTATCTTTCCTACAGAATCCAACTGAGCTGGAAAACTACGGAGATTCCAAATTAATCTAAAGCCAGTAGATGATCTAGTAATATATTTCAGTTGTCCTGTGCTTCCTGCAGATCCCCCATGCTCTACCTGGTCTAGAAGCAGACCCACAGTTCATTCTATGGGGGTCCAGCCCTGGCCATCCATAAATGATTTTGGGAAAACTCCATGAAGGCATCTTCTTATGATCTCTGTCGACCGTCATTACACAAAGGTCTTTTCCCATCAGTATTTTTGCAAAGACAGATCATCTATCCCCTTAACATTCTGCAACACAGAGCCTCTGGATGCTAAAAAGGTATCACTATACACAAAGATCTCTGTGCTAATGAATTAGGTCAGATTTACAATGGGATCTATTTCATGAAGGTCCCTTAAATGTCATAAATCTCTTTTGTTAAAGACATTTTTCCTATCATTAATGCTTGTTGTTAGGCATTTAAATTACATAACTAGTAGTTCTCTATATTTGTATGACTAATGCAGAAGAACTTTGTCTATCATAGAGTCAGTATATTGTATGTTCTCATGGTTTGTTAAATATAAATAATTCTTAGTGACAAGACAAAAACAACAAAGAATCAAAAATAACCCTTACAAGTGGAACCTACTAAATGGACACAATCTGTGCCCAACAGGTAGACTTAATTAAATCGGTGATGATGTTTATAGCCCTTGAAAAAATGAGTGATGTTGAGACAGTTACTTTCAAGGCAGCTGCTCTGCACCCACTGATTTTTATTTTTGCCACTGTTACTGGGAACAGTTTGAGGGCCTTAAAGAAGACAGAAATACATGGTTCTGTTATCCTGTCAAAAAGAGTCATTGGAAGTGATAATCCTTGTGAATGAAGATAAAATATTCTTGGCGTGTTGTGTAAAACTAGATATATTGATTAGTGATAATTTTTCAAAAGCCCTATTTTCAGAAGTGACAGGCACCTGGGAGACAGATTTCTAAATATACTTTGGCACCTAAAGATTCAGATAGCTACCTACTTGAATTTTCAAAAGGACCTAGTGTGCAACCCACACTTATGCTGCTAAATTCCTAAGTTCCTTTTGTAAATGGGACTTAGGATCCTAAGTCAATTAGGCATTTTTCAGAATTTTACCCTAAATTTCAATCAATATTGAATATTTCATTCAGAGTGACTTAAATGAAATTTCACACCAGCAAAAAGTTCATGTTTCTATGATTAACATGTTTTTTCCCTTAAACAAAGAAAATCGTGATCAAGAATTACAGATTACCAGTTTAATACAAAGCAAGAGGCTTTATCATCAAAATCTGAATCATTCATGAATTTAAACTTCTTCCACAGTACATTGATACTGTACTAATTAATGTCACCATAACTAGAGGAGGCAGAAGTTCTGGAAATCTGTTTAAACTATATAAAAAATCCTCAGGACTACCCTTGTTTATAATATGTTGCTAATACAAAATATTCCAACTCCTGAAAAACTTCTTTAGATGTCCATTATGCTCCCAAAACACAAATTACTGTTCCAAAGAGCATTCAAGGCCTTTAGACATCTCCATAATTGACTCAGAAATAGCATGATGCAAGAAAGGCTACCAGACCTTGTTCCTCAGATGGATTTTTTTTAACAGTTCCCATGAACACTAAAATGGAAAGGTTTTCAAGAACGAGGAAAACATGTTACTAGCTGCTGGTCCCTAAGTCTCATTTCAACAAACAATGGCAAAACTAACACACAGACTCTTTGTCTAAATATGCAACCGTAAATAATTTGTGACATGTCTACCTTTACTACAGAGAGTCAAATAATAAATTCAGGGCTTCACTAGAAAAAGTTTTAACAAATGCAATATATTTTTAAAATACATAGGCTTGTAAGAATTAGATTTTGATTAGTAAATGTTGATAAACATCGATTCTGACACACACACATGAAGTATATTTCCATCAGTAATAACTGAAATGTACAGATAAGCAAAGTAAGAAAAATGCTGCTTGAGAACTTAGAGTCAAAATCCAGGACTGAGACTTTTGAATTAGGCTTGTTACAAACTGACTAGAGAATGAATAGTAAAAAGGTATGATTTACTTTGTATAGGATATTTACTTTGTATATTTTGACATATGAGCATTGGATGCTTGGTATGTATATTCTGTTGATTAATTGCTAATAGATGCGGATTAAAAGTATTATTGTGTGAAGGCTCTTTCACTGGAAAAAGGTGCTGCTGCTAACCCATAGAGGGTCACTGGACCCAGGGAAGGGGGAAGGAGGCCTACATTATGTGGGTAACAATATGATGTTGATCATTTGTGTTTTAGCATTTTATAAAGCTTTAACTTTTTGAATCTCAACATCTACTATATTAAAGAGTTGTCTTCACAGTTGCATAAAATTATGCCAATGTTAAATTTAATGAAATACAAATCTAAAAAAGTTCTTAACAAATAAACTAATATTATTCATCAACATTATAAAAATTAATATTAATTCTGCCAAGCCTAAAAATATGTATCTCCAAGTTATCAGCTTGTTTGTCCTAAACTCTAGTAATCGTATTAGTGCTTCTATGGCATAAGGATATCAAAAGTATAGTGATGTATAGTGATTCAAGTAATACATGATTTAAAATACATGGAAGAGTTAATAAACTCTCAGAAATTGCTAGGTAACAGAGTTCTGACCTCAGTATTGCTTCACAGTCAATGAGTTTGTTTACATGATTTAAAACTTCCATCTTTTGTTTTCTTGGTTTAGTGAACTGACAGTCCATAGCCTGGTGTAGGAATTGTGGCTATAGAATGCAGAGGGAAAGCAGAAGCTGCCTCAGCCAGTGGGAGGCCAAGGTAGTTCATATCACCCACAAGATGACAGTTTATGGGATTGGTGGTGTGAACACAGTGAAGATGAGTAGCTCAAGGTAATGTAAATAAAGTATCCCCTTTATGTGGCAGTGTTAAAATAAACGGACATAGCTACTTGTTATGCCTTCCTGCTGCACCTTCCTCAGTATCAAGTATGCAAGTCTTAGTCAAATGTCAAAAGCCAGAAGCAGGCTATTTCTGGTTCTTTAACATTTTCCATTGCTTTTCTGGAAATGACTGGACCTGCCAGTCAACACTCTGCCCCCCTTGATGGAATCAGTGACCAACCACTGAATTCAGAGTCTTCACCAGTCACTGCTTCTTGAAAAACTGGAAGACATCATCAAAATGATGAACTACAATTCCATACTATTCTCTTTCTCACCAGTTTCCTGTTGATCTTGGTCAGCTTGAGAGAGAGAGAATTGCTGATTCCCCAACCAGCAATCCATAACCCCTACAGCATGAATTTCACTTTTATGACCCTTTCAGAACTCCAGCCCGACAGCAGCACATGAGTGTTATGGAGCTATAGAACCTGCCAAGTGGGCAGGAGTAGATGACATTTTTGCACTGCAAGAAGATTCTGCAGACCTGCACAGAAATGAAGGAGGAGTTTGCTGAACTGAGCTGCCAACATTTTGCAATTTCCAAGAAATTCCTTATCTACATCATGCTGGTGCAAAAGCTCAGACTAGGATGACTACTGCCCTGACCACTGACAGGATACAATAATTAAATCCTTTGAGTTATTGATTTAGAACCAGATGCAGCTCAATGTCTCTCAGGGGCTGTCATTCATGCAGGGGCAGCTCCAGACCCCAGCATGCCAAGCGCATGCTTGGGGCGGCAGGCCTGGGGCGGGGGGGGGGCGTTCCAGTCGCTGGGAGGGCGGCAGGCTGGCAGCCTTCGGCGGCATGCCTGTAGAGAGTCCGCTGGTCCTGCGGCTCTGGTGGAGTTGCAGGAGCCGCGGACCCTCCACAGGCACGCCCGCGGGAGCTCCACCGGAGCCACAGGACAGGCAACCGGCAGAACGCCCCCCGTGGCATGCCGCCATGCCTGAGGCGGCGAAATGTCTAGAGGAAAAGAGGGCTTAATGGCACTAATGAGAGTTCATAAATAACTATTTAGCAAAAAAGGAACCTTGCTAACCAAACAAATTTTTACTTAAGGTATTGGGCCCAAAGCTGGGGTTCCTTCTCTGCCAGACTGCAATGATTAGACTTTATTAAGTCAGTATGGTATTGTATATAGATGCTTTCTGGAACACAGTATTGTGAATGTTTTTTATGGATTACCTAGGAAATTTTTGGGATTATCCAAGAAAAATTTTCTTCTGGAGTGAACTGTGCTCCTTAAAAATGACAGCTGATAAAGGAACATGGTTATAAGAGAAAAATAAAGAATGCCATTTGTTCAGTGACATATTAGGATATGGAAATAAATCAGAGATGCGTAAGACTCTTGTGGATCAGATGCTACAGCAGCTAGCAATTTGGAAGGAATTAAGCAGTTTGCAGAAGCCAATTTGATAATGTCTGGCTGAGATGGACATTAGTTACAAACTTTTCCAATAAAGTCACAAATGAAAACTGAAGTATCACTAACCAACTAAAATATGAGATTATACCATGCCCAGAGAATGTATGTTATTAGAATTAATGTCCAAAGTCTACAGATAGGCCAAATATAAGAGAACCAAAGAAAGGAGTACGATATCATATAGATTATGAGCTTTCTATCTTCTGAGTGTAAGTATATGAAATCTAGTTTCATTCTGTATTACCCATTCTGTTTAGAAACCATGAGAATTACTATACATTGATTTTTAAAGATAATACTAACAGGAGCTAATTTGTTTCAGTGTTAGCTATATAGTTATGCTTTTTTATGACTACAATAAAAATAATAAATACTGATCAAAATTCTTCTAAAGAAGACATGAGCACCTGTGTGACTGTAACAGTAAATATAGCAAACATACGAATTCACTGCTATACATATATGTAGAAGCGTGTACAACTATGTTCTATTTTTATGAAAAAGTTAATATTTTCACAGCATATTTATTGGGGGAATATGTATTAAATATAAGCAATTTATCTAGAATCAAACTTTTTGATTGAGGGAAGTCTGCAGGATTTACTTTATAATTCCTTCACAAATTATCATTTGCTGTTTGCTATATATTATAGGCTAGGAAATGTTTTTCATTTTCCATGTATCAAATTTGAAAAGCCATGTAAAAAAATAGCCTTGATGTCATCGAATTATAAACTTGTAATCAAGTCAGAAAGAAGTCTGGTTATTTGCATGGAAGTGATACATGGACTAAAACAACATAAGCAAGGCAAGTTCATTCAAATGCAAGTAGGAAGAAAAATGAAAATGTTATATAAAAATGTGGCAGATATTCTCATAGGATTTGGCTTTTTTTTTTTTTAAGGAAATTTTAAATTTTAGGATGTGTCAAATACCTAGAATGCCTCATTCACATGGTTAGCAAAGACAAAAGCCACAGGAAATTGAGTTAGGAACATGGCATGCTAGCTAATATGACAATTTTTCTGGCAATCTGAATAAACATAAATGCTGAGCACTAGTGATTGAGAAACATTAAAAGGTTAAGAGGTTAGGGCTGTATCAGCACCTCAAGTTTTGGTTGTTATTTGAAGTTACAGAAACCTCTCCAGTCTGAAAAACTGGGTTGGAAATTTAGTGAAAACAGGTTCTCTGTGAGATTTCCAGTTCTTCAGTATCTACGGTATGATCCAAAGCTGTCTTGCTTATGGGCTAGGTCACAGGCCCAGATTTAGGCTGTATCTCATATCAGTCCAACAGCAAGCAGTCTCCTCATTACCAGCATCTGCTTAAGAACTGTCCTGAATACGGATGCTTTCCTGAATTAAGGCCTTAGATACTGGAATCAAGGTAACAAAAATAATCCATGAAAAATCTATGGATCAGAGTTAAGGTTCTGTGTTGTGATTAAATTTTCATTTTTTTGTACTTAAGAATAATGTGTTTATCCGTATAATAAAATTCTGGATTGTCACCTGTCTGTGTGTCACTCTGAAGCCTAGAATGTTCAATGATTCAGTAAAAAGCCATAGAAACAGCAACAAAGATGCTTGAGAGCTCTTTTTGTTCAGAATATCACCAGGTTCAACCATCACTGGGATCCAGGGTCTGTTACAGTCCAATTTTAAAGTTCTCAGCCATTTTTAACTTTACAAATTATACCTGTGTCGATCATTGTGATATCAGTGGTAATTCAACCAATCACCACTCTTACTCTACAGCTAATTTGCATGCAACACTAATTGTTTTTATGAGGGAGACTGCACAGATGGTGGATTACTTGTCCCAACTGCCACACCCATGTAACAGCATGGACTTTCAGCTACTAATATTTATTAAATGATTAAGTGTAAAAATTATTACATCCTTAACAATTCACTTCATTTTGCTTTTAACAGCATAGGCTTTGTGATCAGTTAGAGCACTGTGTTCACTTAGAAATCTTAATTGTTTTTTTAAATGAAAGTTGACTGTTTTGGCTTTTTTTGTTTTGGGAATATATATCAGAAATGGCTGCTACTTACCTCTTCATGTAGCTCAGGATTTGATATCAACATTTCTTCCAAGACATAACCACTCTCATCTTATCATAGGGACGTAGACTTTATTTTGCATGTCTGCCAAGTTAGCTTCAGAACCAGTTTTGTACCTCCGCTGCACTATACATCAACTCGGATGTTCCATTTCTCTCCCTGTATAAAATCAACACCCCCTGCACCCAACTATTTTACCAAGAATTGTTAGCACAATGTTGGTATATTTGATTCAAAGTAGACACTTGAAAGCTGGGTGAAATCATTTTACTAATTCAAACAAAAAACTACAAATATGTTTTATCAGCAGGCAACAAATGTCAAATTAAAGCCTTCTGGTTGTACCACAGCTTTCTTATATGTTAAATTGACTATGAAGAAAAGTCATGTGAGAGCTTTGGGTATCATTTTCTGTTCTATTACTTCTCATTCCAAATGATCAGACTATAAATGAAAAATTCATAGATATAGTTCCCATATGCTGAACTTCATTTAATAACTGAGATTTGCCTTAAAACTACTATGCAATAAGAGGCAGTGGCTTTAATTAATTAAAGAATGTACCAAATATCCAATTGGTATTTCAAAATCCATAAAAATAGGTTCATGACCTACTCTGAATAATGAAATATCCTCTTCAGTAAAATAAGTTGCCAGCTTGACATCATTTGAAGAGAATTAAATTTTATTGACCTTGGCCTATAGCATATGGACAGATCTGTTATGAATCAACAGTTTCTTACTTGTAGAGTGTGTGCTGGGCCATTTTCTTCAATTCAGTATCACAGTTTGCTAAATAATACTGAGATGCTAGACTGTGCATACAGCCTGAGACTTTCATAGATCCATATGCTAGACTGTGCATACAGCCTGAGACTGACTCTCTCTCTCTCTTACTTTCACAGTTATTATTTTATACATGTTTCTAAGACAACCATTCTTCTAATAAACTGGGTGCCATTATATTATTTAAAAAAACACAAATTCCCTCAAGAAAAAACTCCTATCCCCTCTCACAATTAACAGCAGACAATTTTCTAGAGCACACAGATGGATACACTTCAGAACCAACTTTGTAGGTGAAAGAGATAAGTCTTACATTGCATTATAAAAGTGGAAAACTCTAGCTCACCCTGATCTCCAGCAGTAGTGAATTCGAAGCTGAGAACCTTGCAGTGAGAGTATGAAATACACTCCTGTGCTGAGAGTCAGAACACTGAGTACGTACTGCTTAAATCCCATCTAAGCCATACAGAAGTGACATGGGAGGAGGGCCAGGGGGCTCATGTGGTCATGCTCCCCAGATTTCTCCCAGAGTTTGCTGGCTTTGCTTGGTCACATAGTGTGTCTGGGGTGCCTCCCTGCAGGGCAGCAGCAGGAGCCAACAAGCTGTGCCCCATGGGGAGAGACAGGAGCAACAGCTGGGAGCTGTAGGGAGGGGCTGCTGTTTTCCAGGAGGAAAGACTGACGGAAAGGGGGGAGACTTGCTTTGGGGGAGGTCTGAGCTGAGCTGTTCCGGGGGCAGCTGAACCTTTAAATTGTGATCCCCACTATCAGCAGGTACAGGTCATCTGTGAAGCCATATTTTGAAGACTTAGGTAGTACAAAAGACTTGTGCTGGCCCTCTATGTGGATGAATTTCCTCCCAGAATATGCTGCCAGCAGACCTCACAAGTTTGAACAAGTTCAATCAATTTCAGCCTCCCAGATACCCTCTACAGCAGCTGTGTTTAACAGAGAGATGTTGTTTCTTAAATATCCAGCCATTAGCCCATTAAACTTTCAAGACAAAGAACAGAATTTTGAGATGGCCCTGTCATGGGGTGTATGTACCCCACAGTGGCTCAGCAGTCAAAGTGTTAATATAGGCACTGTCAGCCAGCCACTGCTGATTGGAAGCCCCAGAACAGCTGGAGGGAATCAAAGGGATGGTAAGCAGAGGAGCGAGCAGGCTGGAGAAAGGGGCTCCTGCCAGTATGCTACTAAAGAACTGCCCAGAGATAACAGATCCAGAGGGGATGAACTGACCAATAGGCTGGAGAGGCTGCAGAGACCCAGGGGAAGGTAGGAAGTAGCTCAGGGCACTGTCAGAGCTGAAGAACCCAGACACTGCTTACCTAAATGAAGGGCCCTGAGCTGGAACCCCATGGTGTGGGTGGCCCTGGGTTTCCCTGCCAATACTCCGATGGACTTGGGAGTGGAGAAAGGGTTTTTCAGACTACTGGATACCAGATATAGACTGACAGCCCCACTAGGCTATGTGAGCTCAGGGGCTGTGCCATATTTGGCCAGAGAGTGAGTCCGCTACACCACCCCATAGACTCCAATGTGTGATTGATAGCCACTAAAAGGTGCAGAACATTGATGTTATATACTTACATAATTATGCCCTTTAAAAGTCAGGCAACTGCATAACAAACCAGATGTAGGTTGCAGATGGCTTCTGCAGGAAGTCGCTAATGGAACAGCGCAGTTTTCACCTCGATGATGTGAGAGAAAGAAGGCCCATGGGAGTAAGGGATGGCCTTATTGTCTAATCAGAGAACTTGAGGGTTAAAAAGTGACAAGCACATTTGCTATACTCTTGATGTTCTGACCCAAGAAGCATAACTTGTATCCAGCTTTGTGACACAGTCTGGAGACTATGTGAGAAAACGTCATCTTAGTCATGGTGAACATGAGATCTTGGTCTGTTTTAGAAATGTTATCTGTGCTAATACTGATGTCCTTTAAAGTGATGAATGTGAATAATTCAGATACTAAATTTAACTACTACTCAACAAGTTCCCAATGGAAGCCAGTAGACCTGCAATATGGTCTGGATGGCACCAGGATACCTACGTTGTCTTTGTCCTAGGCCAGTGTTTGCATAGCATGTGAATGCACCAAGAGTATTTGTTCTGGGGGGAGGGGAGGCATTCTTGCATTTGAGGTCAGATGCAAGGGGGCTGCCCATCCCTGGCCTAAATTCATGTTATAATCAGGAGCCTATTGGGCCAAGATGGGGCAGTACAGGCCAGCTTTTGATTGTATATAAACATTTCAGAAAATGGATTCTCTTGCTCTGCTTTTGTTGAGGATTGCTATTATATTAGCAATTATAAGCCTGAGTTTAGAGGTGCAGTTCCATGGAGTCTTATCCTTTTGTGAAAAAAGTAATCAGGTGGGATCAATGAGACAGGCAGTAGATGTTTGCAACCTGCGCTCTGCATTGGGCTGGTGTCTTCTGACTGAGTCTTCAGCTCTAGCCACAGCCAAAACAGGGAGAAGAAGGGAGTTCCTAAAGTGTTTGTAATACTTGCTCTTGGGAGCAATTATTTTTGCTTTGCTTTCAAAGCCTCAAGAACAGCAACTGTGTTCTGTTATCTTTGCTACCAGGCCAGGACTGGAAGCCACAGAGGGACACACTTTCACAGCAGGATGCCTGTGTAATATAGCACTATTAATGGGGTGAGAGACTTTTTTTTTTTTTGGCAAGGGATGTCTAAGGTGAGATAAGGTGATGTGCTATGCTGACCTTGGTACACTGCAATACTGGACCAGGAGGAAGAGGGAGACCTGGCTAAAAATTCATTTACTTTCAGTATCCACTTTCTCTTTCTTCTGAGAATAAGTTCATGTCATATGGTTTACAGGTTATAATCTAACCCACAATTATATGCATATTATTAATTAGCAGAGGGCTTATTTTCTTGGAGGTAATTTGCACAAAGTAAATTGGTATTTAATGGTTTGTTTGTTTTTTTAAATACCAGTGTCTTTAGAGGTTAAGTGCATAGATACTGGCACAAAATAGAAGCATAATTAAACAAGATGAAAGTGAATTTCTAAAATATAAGGTCAAGAATTCTACACTAATCAAGTTACTAGGAATATAAGATTGTTTTTGTTTTAGGATTTCTTCATAAAACAGCTGTAAGTCAAGAAGAGAGACTCATATTTGAAAATCTCTAAAATGATGTACTTAGAACTGTAAATGCAAGCTATAAATTCTACTTTAGTTTGCTGAATCTCAAAAATATCTTGTGTGCTATTAGGTGCCAGAGCGTATGTCTACGCTGCAAAGAAAATCTCAGAGGCTCAGGTCAATTGATTTAGGCTTGCAGGGCTCGGGCTGTGGGACCAAAAATAGAAGTGTGAACATTCCCATTCACGCTGGAGCTTGGGTTCTGTCACCCTTCCCCTACACTGGGGCCTGATCTACACTATGTGTTTATACCGAATTTAGCAGCATTAAACTGATTTAACCCTGCACCCGTCCACACAATGAAGCCCTTTATATCAATATAAAGGGCTCTTTAAACCGATTTCTGTATTCCTCCTCGACGAGGGGAGTAGCGCTGAAATTGGTATTGCCATGTCGGATTAGGGTTCATGTGGCCGCAATTCGATGGTATTGGCCTCCGGGCGGTATCCCACAGTGCACCATTGTGACCGCTCTGGAAAGCAATCTAAACTCGGATGCACTGGCCAGGTAGACAGGAAAAGCCCCACAAACTTTCGAATTTCGTTTCCTGCTTGCCCAGCATGGAGCGCTGATCGGCCCGGGTGGCCATGCAGTCCCAAATCCAAAAAGAGCTCCAGCATGGACCACCTAGGAGATACTGGATCTGATCGCTGTATGGGGAGACAGATCTGTTCTATCAGAGCTCCATTCCAGAAGACGAAATGCCAAAGCATTTGAAAAAATCTCCAGGCTATGATAGACAGAGACCATAGCAGGGACTCAACACAGTGCTGTGTGACAATTGTAACGGAAAGCCAAAGAATCAAATGGACACTCATTTAGGGAGGGAGGGGGGCTGAGGACTCGAGCTATCCCACAGTTCCTGCAGTCTCTGAAAAGCATTTGCATTCTTGGCTGAGCTCCCAATGCCTGAAGGGTCAAAAACATTGTCGCCAGTGGTTCAGGGAATGTGTCGTCAATTTACACACCCCCCCTCAAAGAACAGGGAAAAAAATCGTTTCTCGCCTCTTTTCAATGTCACCGTATGTCTACTGGATGCTGCTGGTAGATGGGGTGCTGCAGCGCTAAACAGCAGCATCCTCTCCTCTCCTGTCCCCTCCCCCGTGTCAGGCGGTAGGGTACAAAATGACTGATAGCCATCCTCATCATCATCCTGTGAGTGCTCCTAGCTGGCCTTGGTGAGGTCAGCCGGGGGTGCCTGGGCAAAAATGGGAATGACTCCCGGTCATTCTCTTCTTTAAGCTTTGTGTCCTGGAGATTCAGTCCTGGCAGATGGTGCAACAGGGCTGGTAACCATCCTCATCATAGCAGCTGGAGGCTGAGCTCCTCTCCCCCACCCCCTTTCATGTCTAATGGAGATTCTGGACTATCATAGCAGCGGGAGGCTGTGCTCCACTCCCCCCATACCCTTTAATGAGTAATGGAGATGTCCTGCCTCGAATATCATAGCAGCTGGAGGCTGCCTTCCCCTCATTTCATCTCACTAAAAAGTCAGTGTTTCTTATTCCTGCATTCTTTATTACTTCATCACACAAATGGAGGGATAACTGCCAGGGTAGCCCAGAAGGGGTGTGTGAGGAGGGAAGCAATGGGTGGGGTTGTTGCAGGGGCACCCCCTAGAATGGCATGCAACTCATCATTTCTGTGGGATATCTGGGGCTCTGACCCGGAGCGGCTGTGCTCTCTGGTTCTCTAGTAGACTTGCCCCATATTCTAGGCAGGACTGACTCTATTTTTAGACAAAACATAAAGAAGGGAATGACCTGGGAAGTCATTCTCATTTTTGTCCACGCACCCCCAGCCGACCTCAATGAAGCCAGCCAGGAGCACCCATGACAGCAGCAGATGGTACAATATGACTGGTAACCGTCATCGCCAATTTCCAAAGCAGCAGACGGTGCAATAGGGCTGATAACTGTCTCTGATACCTTGCAAAGCAAATGAATGCTGCTGTAGTACTGCAGTACCGCGTCTGTCAGCCGCATCTAGTAGACATATGGTGACAGTGAAAAAAGGCAAAACGGGCTCCATGGTTACCATGCTATGGCGTCTGCCAGGGCAATCCAGAGAAAAAGAGCGCAAAATGATTGTCTGCCGCTGTTTTCATGGAGGAAGGAATGAGTGACGACATTTACCCAGAATCACCCGCGACACTGTTTTTGCTCCATCATGCATTGGGATCTCAACCCAGAATTCCAATGGGCGGGGGAGACTGCGGGAACTATGGGATAGCTACCCACAGTGCAATGCTCTGGAAATCAACGCTAGCCTCGGTATATGGACGCACACCACCGAATGTGCTTAGTTTGGCCGCGTGCACTCGACTTTATACAATCTGTTTTAAAAAACCGGTTTATGTAAAATCAGAATAATCCCATAGTGTACACATACCCTACCCAAGCAGGAACATCTACACTGGTATTTTAGCACTGCAGCCCGAACCCAAGTCAATTGATCCAGATTCAGACTCAGTGCTGCAGGTTTTTCCATTGCAGTGTAGACACCCAAAAGTCATGTTAGCAAACTTAATTTAATCAAATACTCTTTTTAGACTATTTAATCTGGAGTTGAATTATTTTTGTAAAATGTTCAGTTTGTCTCCACATGTAGGTTCTATTCATATAGACCATATATCTATTTTTCTCAGCACCAGTCTAGGATGTATACACAGATCTCGCTGCAGGGGCATTCTGGCCAAACTAGTTTATTTTAACAGCATCCCAGTTTAGTGATACTGTGTTACTTCAAATGCTGTCCTCTACAAGTTTGCTTCACCTTAGGGTTAACTACTAGACACTTGCTCACTGAAATCAAGAAATTTGATCCTGCTCTTAACAGGAGGCACTAGGAATTGAACCATGCTTTCTCAAGTGCAGTAATCTCAGCACTTCAATCCACCAGTGTTTGGCTACTATGACAACTCAGATTTTAATAGGTATGAATGCATTTAAACACTTACCTCCTTAAGTGTCTGTGGAATGGTAACAGTATTTATCTTATCAGTAAGACCAGGGGACACACTTGATCATTGAAAAGAAAAGAATCACACTAAAGGACGTATCTGATTACAGTATATCTATTGCATACATTCTTTAGTTATGTGCATTTCTTTATTTGCTATCCATTTAAGTTGAGTTTTTTGGGGGAATTGGGTGTCCAAATCCCTAGAGCGACTTTGAAAATCTCAGTCCCACTTTATTTTTTGTACTTTTGAGAAATTAGCAATGTAAAAGCTTTGTGTTAAAAAGAAAATAATTTCTCCTGTCACATGCTGAGTAGAGGAAGGAGTTCCTAATACTTAGACTCTATTACTTTGAAAGCATTTTATGAACACTGATTAAACAATCTCTCAAAGCACAGTGAAGTAGAAACATTTTTTATTTCTATTTTACACAAAGTGAAACTGAGGCAGCAAAGTTGTCCTCTAAGAAGTGACTATAAAACTGGAATTGGAGGGAGGTCCAATAGTGGTTATATCTCAGTGATTTCATTTTCTTATCATATCTGCTCAGTTTACAAGTAAAAATATGTTTTTCCCTCTACTCATGGCCAGCCCTACCAACATAATCTGGGTTCGGACTGTCGAGTTGGATTCTTTCTAGCTTACGAATCATCGGTAGTTTATTTTTTTTTTATTTAAAAAAAATTGCAGGCCAAAATCTGTCCTAATTTTAACTGCTGCAGCTATAACCTGTTTTAGTTTCAATGGAATTGAACAGGTGTATTAAATGAGGGCAGGATTGTCCTTCATTGTGAATCTTAGTTATCAATTTTATTGATGGTGCATGAGCAAGGATGGAATCCAGCTCACACTCCCTAACCTGTACTGACTGTTTAAAGTAACAAACATTTATTTTGTCACTAAAGTGATATTCAGAGCTTATTCCAGGTATTGGTTTCTAGGGGAGGTTGTGGAATCCCCATCACTGGAGGTTTTTAAGGACAGGTTGCACAAACACCTGTCAGATATGGACTAGATTTACTTGGTCCTGGTTCAGTGCAGGGGAGCTGGATTTGATGACCTCTTGAGGTTCCTTCCCGCCCTACATTTCTATGATTCTATATCTATTCTGTATAACACAAAAAATCAAATTCTGTTTAGCAGGGAATTCCATGTTGGTTGTGTAACGGATTGTTACATAGTCACTTCTGAAAGTAGAACTGCAATGCAATGGTCTGATTTACAGAAATATTTAATCTCTCACTTAGTTTACCAGGAGTTCTGGGTGCTCATCATCTCTGAGAAATCAGAACTTACGAAGCAAACTCCAAGCCTGAGAGGGATTCTTTTTTCAGAGACAGGATAAGAATTTAGGAATTCAGGGTGAGATTTTTCAAGAGGTTAAATGGCTTAGGAGTAAAAGTCCCTTTCACCTTATTGGGATTTGTGCTCCCAAGTCACTGAGATGCTTTTGAAAATGCCACCTTCTAGTAAATTACAAAGTTTATAGCCACTGGCTCAGTGAGTTCTAAAATGAGATCTGTTTTCTCATACTTAATACCTTACAGCAGGTTTCTCATTATGGAATGTCACCATATGCAAATTGCTGTTAAAAGAACAAACTGCATCTGAGATAATTGTATGTAAAATTACATTAGCAGGGTTTGTCATTTACCTCTCTATGCAAAGTAAAACAAATATTTTAAAAATGATAAGCCTGTAGCAAAATGTTTCAGGAAACTATCTGAATAAAGATATTTACCGTCTTTTGTCTAAAATATCATAATTAAAGGTAGAGCTGTGGCTATCTAAAAATGACTGGTTTGACATTAGAACTTCTCTTATTATAAACATGCTAGCAAATTATAACTTTAACAGTTGATATAATATTTATCAAAAATAAATCTAAGTATTATCTGAATGAGAGCTCTTCTAACCCCTGGAAATATCATTACCTTTTCAAGTTCTTTCAGTACCTCAGTAACAAGAGGTGTAAAGATTGGAACTATATATTTTTGTAATTAATTTCCTTAAGATAATGTTAGAAACATCAGAATCTTTAAAATATAGATGAATTTCAAGGTGAGCCTGCTAGCAGATGTTATTAATGGCATATGATTTATTGTGACATGAAATCTGACCTGAAACTCATATTATTAGCTGAGCTTTTTATAAATTAAAATTTCCAACTGCTGAAAATACGCAGAAGGGCCACTGATAAACCTGCTTCACTTTCAGAGTCCAGAAAACCTGCATTGGATAAGTGTCTGATAGCTCCACCAATGTGTCTTTATGAACTACTGTATTCTCTTCATTATATAATTCTTGGGAGTGAAAAATATATGAACTTTATGAAGAGGAGCTGTTATAACCGTGGTGGGCAACCTGCGGTTTGCATGTGGCCCATCAGGGTAATTTGATTGCCCCCCCAGTTCCCAGTGGCTGCAGTTCGCCATTCGTGGCCAATGAGAGCTGCAGGAAGTGGTGGCTAGCACGGTCCTGCAGCCCACTGCTTCCCACAGCTCCCACTGGCTGGGAATGGCGAACTGCGGCCACTAAGAGCTGTGGCGGGCCAGGCCTGCGGATGGTCATCAGCAAAATGTCTCGCGGCCCGCAATCAGATTACCCTGATGGTTGCAGGTTGCCCATCACTGTATTTTAACAGGGGCATTTATTTTGGAATTTATTGCAATATATCTGTCATGGTACAATTCCCCACTCTGAACCTTAGCGCCCAAAAGATGGGGTACCAGCATGAATTCCTCTAAGCTTAATTACCAGCTTAGAACCTGTAGCGCTGCCACCAACCAGGAATTCCAGTGCCTGGTACACTCTGGTCCCCCCAAAAACCTTGCCCGGGGACCCCCAAGACCCAGACCCTCTGGATCTTAACACAAGGAAAGTAAACCCTTTCCCTCACCGTTGCCTCTCCCAGGCTTTCCCTCCCTGGGTTACCCTGAGAGATCACTGTGATTCAAACTCCTTGAATCCTGAAACAGAGAGGAAAATGCACCTTCCCCCCTCCTTCTCTCTTCCTCTCCCAGATTCTCCCTGAGAGAGACAGTAATCCTAACACAGAGAGAATTTAGCCTCTCTCTCCCCCTTCCCTCCTTTCGCCCCACCAATTCCCTGGTGAATCCAGACCCAGTCCCCTGGGGTCTCACCAGAATTAAAAAAACAAGTAGGTTCTTAAACAAGAAAAGCTTTTAATTAAAGAAAGAAAAAACAGTAAAAGTTATCTTTGTAAATTTAAAATGTAATAGGTACAGGGTCTTTCAGCTATAAACACTGGGAATACTCTCCCAGCCTAAGTATACAGGTACAAATTAAAATCTTTTCAGCAAAATACCAATTTGAACTCCCTTCAGCCAAATGAACATTTGAATTGCTTCCAACCAAATACACATTTGCAAATAAAGAAAACAAACATAAGCCTAACTCGCTTTATCTACCTCGTACTCACTATTCTGGATCTATAAGAAACTGTATCAGGGAGATTGGAGAGAAACCTGGTTGCACATCTGATCCCTCTGAGCCCCCAGAGTGAACAACAATCAAAACTAACAGCACAGCACAAAAACTTCCCTCCCTCAAGATTTGAAAGAATCCTGTCCTCTGATTGGTCCTTGGGTCAGGTGACAGCCAGGCTCACTGTTCTTGTTAACCTTTTCCAGGCAAAAGAGATATGAAGTAGTTCTGTGCTATTAACTTTTCTTATCTGTTTATGACAATATCAAACCCTGGATCATGACATCCTCACAGATGCTGAGGGTTACTGAGTGTGTAAGAAGCCTCTTGGTGTATGGCTTGTGACAGCCTCAGTCCCTGTGGTTTGGGAAGCACAGTGTTTTCAGCCACACTGCAGTGGTTAATGGCCCCATTCGCACTGCTCTGTTCTGGTCCACAAAGCAGTACAGCCATACTAGGGAGAGCAGATCCACTATCCTATAGAAATGGCAGCCTGTGTAAGTCTCATCCATTAGGGCAGCTTGCTTACCTGAGACACAAGTGTTCCAAGATCTCCCTATGGAGCATAGCAGCTCCACATAGCCCCCAATTCAGGCCAGTGGGTAAATGCCACAATTTGGCCCAGAGAGAGAACATATTCATAAGTATATAAATAAATATGTGCAGTATATATTCCTATAGATTGTATTGATTTCTTTTTCTCTCTTGTGCCTTCAAATATTACTTAAGACTTCTGAAATGTTGACGTTCCCCATCATTGTTGATCTGATAAATTATCCTAATATGAGAGACAAACAAGCATTGCATTATGGATTTTACCTACCCTGTAAGCTGTTGATTGAGGAAAGATGTATTTAGAGTACATGTTAATACATTTTACATTTCCAAAAAAACTTTGGAACAACAGTCCATATCAAACTCAAAAAGGAACACGTGGATATACGCAGAGTTTCAGTTCGCACATTTTAGACATTTCCCAAGCTTCTTAATGATAAGTTGTATATATTTATAAAAAAGCATTCAGTTGCCCTTCCTCACAAAGAGTATATATGGAAGAGCCCCTTGTCAACATACCAGTGTGTATGCAGGAATGAAAGATAAGGATCCCCAGCTGCATCTGTCTAATAAGTGCTCTGCAGTTCCTAATGGCAAAGCATCAACTCAGGGATCCTCAGATACCACAGTGCATCATCTCTATCATGCTAATCTTAAGAGTCAATCATTCTGCATGTGAGAACAGTTTATTTATAATGCTGCTCACTTTAACTGAGATACCAGATATCACTGACTTTAATCGGAGTAATCTGGAACCAGACATTTAAAGTAAGATGCAGTGACATTCTGTCTTGTAATAATAATCAATATTTTGAAGGAAAATGCAGAATTTACCTCATGTAACATAAAGCTTACCCATTCACAGGCAAATATTGTTTGTGTTCTTACCTACTGTTGAACTTCTCTGGATGTTTTTCTCGCATGATGTGGAACCTGTGGGCAATTGAAGCATCCTAACAGGAAAAAATAAACGTGTAAATCTATCACTATGGGTAAAACTGCAAAATATAAAATCGAAATTCTAACCAAGGCACATAAACCACAAGATGTTTTTTGTACTATCATTATACAAGAGCAGTACCCTGATAATTTTGAAATCTCAGATATACAGTATTCCAACAAGCAGATACATCTCCAGATCATTCACCTACTACACATTTTACAGTCTGTTACATCTTTTTACATGAATGGAATGTGATAGTTATTTTTGCTGAAAGTATCTCCAACTGTTGTGCAGCATATAGGCATTTGTTTTCAGTGAAGGTTTACTATTGACATTATTTTTGCCGGATTACAGAATAAATCTAGGAAATCTCTTTCTTTGGAAGTAGAGTAGAAGACCCACTAAGGTAACTTCACCTGTATATAGCCTGAGCATTTGCATAGGGCCATTCAATAGTATTGTATACAAAGTTCTATGTGGTCTAGGTCAAGATCTGGCTACCCAGTATTATATACACATTAAAAAAAAAGGGTGGATTCAGTATAGAACCACCACCGTTGTCATTTCAAAATGACTACGTGCTAAGTCTCTAAGTCAGATCCCTACACAGAGCACCTCCAGAGCACAGGCATTCCCAGATACATGTGTCCTATTACCTCATACACACCTTGGAAGAAATGTGTAGGAGTTTATATTTTTTTATATTCTATCATATATATTACTAATACACACAGATTTGGTTACATTAACTTCTGGAGATGATATAAAGAACCTAAAGATCATGTATTAAAAACAACAAATAAGAAGTAAGCTTTTATACAATGTGATGAACTGGAAATATCTCTACTGATTCTTTTATATGGTGGAGGTCTGACTCAGGCACCTCTTTGTGCCAAGAGGGACAGGGGTATAAAAGGTTTATAAGGATCCCCAGTGTCTGGTGTTTACCTACTAGTCTGCTAGACAGGCCTGTGACTAGAGCTGATCGGGAGGACAGAAGGGTGTGCTGTATGCCGGGTGCTAAGATACAGGATGTGGACCTGAGGCTGAAAAGGATACTAGCGGGAGTGGGGAAGAATCCGTTGATTGTCCTTCATGTGGGAACGAATGATACGCTAGATACTCTCTGGAATGTATCAAGGGAGACTATGCCAGACTGGGGAAGACACTTAAGGAAATCGAGGCTCAGGTGATCTTCATGGGATTCTTCTGGTTCGTAGAGAAGGGCGACAAAGGTGTGACAAGATTATGGCGATCAACAGATGGCTCAGGCAGTGGTGCTATAAGGAGAGCTTTGGGATGTACGGCCATTGGGAAGCATTTACGGACAGAAGACTGTTCTCTCGGGATGGACTTCACCTGAGCAAGGATGGAAATAGACTTCTAGGATGGAGGCTCGCCGACCTGATTAAGAGAGCTTTAAACTAGAAATTTGGGGGAGATGGTTGGGAGATGTTCGGGAGATCTCCACGCCAGAATTTAACCTTGAGAGGGAAGTAAACAAAGTAAGAGGGGATACAGACATGGACAGAAGAATTGGCATAAGGAGGAAGGGTAGTGTAGATAACAGACTAACTGGTGATGGTGGTGGTAGAATGTCCGTGCCTAACAGGGTACAGAATGTGAGTGAAGCCAAACGGCAAAAATTAAGATGTCTGTACACTAATGCGAGGAGCCTAGGGAACAAAATGGAGGAACTAGAGCTACTGGTGCAGGAAGTGAAACCAGATATTATAGGGATAACAGAAACATGATGGAATAGTAGTCATGACTGGAGTACAGGTAATTGAAGGCTATGTGCTGTTTAGGAAAGATAGAAATAAAGGCAAAGGTGGTGGCATTGTACATCTATGAGGAGGTTAACTGTAAAGAAATAAGAAGTGATGGAATGGACAAGACAGAGTCTGTCTGTGCAAAAATCACACTGGGAAAGAAAGCTACTAGAGCCTCCCCTGAGATAGTGCTTGGGGTGTGCTACAGACCGCCGGGATCTGATTTTGATATGGATATAGACCTCTTTAATGTTTTTAAGGAAGTAAACACTAATGGGAAATGTGTGATCATGGGAGACTTTAACTTCCCAGATATAGACTGGAGGACAAGTGCTAGTAAGAATAGTAGGGATCAGATTTTTCTGGATGTGATAGCTGATGGATTCCTTCACCAAGTAGTTGAAGAACCAACAAGAGGGGATGCCATTTTAGATTTGGTTTTGGTGAGCAGTGAGGACCTCATAGAAGAAATGGTTGTAGGGGACAACCTTGGTTCGAGTGATCATGAGCTAATTCAGTTCAAACTAGATGGAGGGATAAACAAAAACAGATCTGGGACTAGGGTTTTTGATTTCAAAAGGGCTAACTTTAAAGAATTAAGGAAATTAGTTAGGGAAGTGGATTGGACTGAAGAACTTGTGGATCTAAATGCGGAAGAGGCCTGGAATTACTTTAAGTCGCAGCTGCAGAAAATATTGGAAGCCTGCATCCCAAGAAAGGGGAAAAAAAACCATAGGCAGGAGTTGTAGACCAAGCTGGATGAGCAAGCATCTCAGAGAGGTGATTAAGAAAAAGCAGAAAGCCTACAAGGAGTGGAAGAAGGGTGGGATTAGCAAGGAAAGGTATCTTAGTGAGGTCAGAACATGTAGGGATAAAGTGAGAAAGGCTAAAAGCCAAGTAGAGTTGAACCTTGCAAAGGGAATTAAAACCAATAGTAAAAGGTTCTATAGCCATACAAATAAGAAGAAAACAAAGAAAGAAGTAGGACCGCTACACACTGAGGATGGAAAGGAGGTTAAGGATAACCTAGGCATGGCCCAATATCTAAATAAGTACTTTGCCTCAGTCTTTAATAAGGCTTATGGGGAGCTTAGGGGTAATGGAAGGATGACAAACGGGAATGAGGATATGGAGGTGGATATTACCACATCTGAGGTAGAAGCCATACTTGAACAGCTTAATGGGATAAAATCAGAGGGCCCGGACAATCTTCATCCGAGCATATTAAAAGATCTGGTGCATGAAATTGCAAGCCCGTTAGCGAGAATTTTTAATGAAACAGTAAACTCAGGGGCTGTACCGTACGACTGGAGAATTGCTAACGTAGTTCCTATCTTTAAGAAAGGGAGAAAGAGTGATCAAGTAACTATAGGCCTGTTAGTTTGACATCCGTAGTATGTAAGGTCTTGGAAAAAAAATTGAAGGAGAAAGTAGTTAAGGACATTGAGGTCAATGGTAATTGGGACAAAGTACAACATGGTTTTACTAAAGGTAGATCGTGCCAAACCAATCTGATCTCCTTCTTTGAGAAGGTGACAGACTATTTAGACAAAGAAAATGCGGTAGACCTAATTTACCTCGATTTCAGTAAGGCATTTGACACGGTTCCCCATGTGGAATTATTAGTCAAATTGGAAAAGATAGGGATCAATATGAGAACTGAAAGGTGGATAAGGAACTGATTAAAGGGGAGACTACAACGGGTCGTACTGAAGGGTGAACTGTCAGGCTGGAAGGAGGTTACTAGTGGAGTTCCTCAAGGATCGGTTCTGGGACCAATCTTATTTAACCTTTTTATTACCAACCTGGGCACAAAAAGAGGGAATGTGCTAATAAAGTTCTCGGATGACACGAAGCTGGGGGGTATTGCTAACACGGAGAAGGACCGGGATATCATACAGGAAGATCTGGACGACCTTGTAAACTTGAGTGATAGTAATAGGATGAAATTTAATAGTGAAAAGTGCAAGGTCATGCACTTAGGGATTAATAATAAGAACTTTAGATATAGATTGGGGACGCATCAGTTGGAAGCAACAGAGGAGGAGAAGAACCTTGGGGTATTGGTAGATCACAGGATGACTATGAGCCACCAATGTGATATGGCTGTTAAAAAAGCGAATGTGGTTTTAGGATGCATTAGGCGAGGTATTTCCAGCAAAGATAAGGAGGTGTTCGTACCGTTATATAAGGCGCTGGTGAGACCCCCACCTGGAATACTGTGTGCAGTTCTGGTCTCCCATGTTTAAGAAGGATGAATTCAGACTGGAACAGGTTCAGAGACGGGCTACTAGGATGATCCGAGGAATGGAAAACCTGTCATATGAAAGGAGACTCAAAGAGCTTGGCTTGTTTAGTCTAGCCAAAAGAAGGCTGAGGGGGGATATGATTGCTCTTTATATCAGAGGGATTAATATTAGGGAGGGAGAGGAATTATTTAAGCTTAGTACCAATGTAGACACAAGAACAAATGGGTATAAACTGGATACTAGGAAGTTTAGACTTGAAATTAGACGAAGGTTTCTAACCATTAGAGGAGTGAAGTTCTGGAACAGCCTTCCAAGGGGAGTAGTGGGGGCAAAAGACATATCTGGCTTTAAGATTAAGCTTGATAAGTTTATGGAAGGGATGGTATGATGGGATAGCCTAATTTTGGCAATTGATCTTTGATTATCACCAGATAAGTATGCCCAGTGGTTGGTGATGGGATGTTGGATGGGATGGGATGGGATCTGAGTTACTGCAGAGAATTCTTTTCTGAGTGCTGGCTGATAAGTCTTGCCCACATGCTCAGGGTTTAGCTGATTGCCATATTTGGGGTCGGGCAGGAATTTTCCTCCGGGGCAGATTGGCAGAGGCCCTGGAGGTTTTTCGTCTTCCCCTGCAGTGTAGGGCATGGGTCACTTGCTGGTTCTCTGCAGCTTGAGGTCTTCAGATCACAATTTGAAGACTTCAATAACTCAGGCATAGGTTAGGGGTTTGTTATAGAAGTGGATAGGTAGGGTTCTGTGGCCTGCTTTGTGCAGGGGGTCGGACTAGATGATCACATTGGTCCCTTCTGACCCTAGAATCTATGAATCTAGTCCACCAAAGAATGTCATATAAAGTCTCTAGAAAGCCCATGTCATCCTGGCCATCATAATCATTGCGAAATGCATGTGCGGATAATATGTAAGAAGATAGGCGTGTATACAGGAAATTATGTTCTTAAGCTCTTGTAGTTAAAGGCAACTCACTCAAAGCTAGCGTTCCTTGAAAAAAGTGTCTCTCACCTCCTCTCTGGAGAAGTTTATCTCCTTAGCTTACTATTATCTGTCTAACAATAGAATCATAGAACATCAGGATTGGAAGGGACCTCAGGAGGTCATCTAGTCCAACCCCCAGCTCAAAGCAGGACCAATCCCCAACTAAATCATTCCAGCCAGGGCTTTGTTGAGCCTGACCTTAAAAACCTCTAAGGAAGGAGATTCCACCACCTCCCTAGGCAACCCATTTCAGTGCTTCACTACCCTCCTAGTGAAAAAGTTTTTCCTATTATCCAACCTAAACCTCCCCCACTGCAACTTGAGACCATTACTCCTTGTTGTGTCATCTGATACCACTGAGAACAGCCTAGATCCATCCTCTTTGGAACCCCGTTTCAAGTAGTTGAAAGCAGCTATCAAATCCCACCTCCTCCTTCTCTTCTGCAGACTAAACAATCCCAGTTCCCTCAGACTCTCCTCCTAAGTCATGTGCTCCAACCCCCTAATCATTTTTGTTGCCCTCCACTGGACTCTTTCCAATTTTTCCACATCCTTCTTGTAGTGTGGGGCCCAAAACTGGACACAGTACTCCAGATGAGGCCTCACCAATGTCAAATAGAGGAGAATGATCACATCTCTCGAACGCCCCTACTTATATAGCCCAAAATGCCATTAGCCCTCTTGGCAACAAGGGCACAGTGTTGACTCATATCCAGCTTCTCATCCACTGTAACCCCTGGGTCCTTTTCTGCAGAACTGCTGCCTAGCCATTCAGTCCCTAGTCTGTAGCAGTGCATGGGATTCTTCCGTTTTAAATGCAGGACTCTGCACTTGTTCTTGTTGAACCTCAAGTCTATCAGCATACCAAGTTAAATAGTAATGAAGAGCTTGAGGGTACTTGAAAAGAAAATTAACAGAAAGAGGTAAACAGAGGGAGGAGGGAGTTTTCAGATCTGTTTAAAGATCTGTTCTGGTATATGTGGGAGTGAAAGAAGCCCTGGCATCCCTCACTGAAGAAGTAAACTGTCAGTGAGTTTGCTTCATGAAAAAGGGATCGCAACCAGGCTTGGCTGAAAATGTTGGGAAGAACTTTGGGTCAGATAAACTTCTTTAAACAGGAGTATAATTGTTAGTTAAGTTGAGACCATAGAAAGCATGTTATGATTGTTAAAAAAAAACCCTTATACTTGATTTCTCTATAAAGATATTTAAGTGCTATGTCTTAAGCAAGGCTGTATTCTAAGGTGAACACTAGGAATTAAAGTTCAATGGCCTGTGTTAGGCAGGTTGTCAGAATAGATTATCACCATGACCTCTTCTGGCCTTGGAATCTACGAATCTATGAACTAGTAAGCTGTGGTGCACTGTTCCTTTGGGAAAAGCAAGCTTGGTAATTCTGTGAGCATCCACTGGAGCAGGGGCTGGACACTGGGGATGCTAGGAGGACTTGTGGGGTGGAGTGTGCCTAACACTAATGTGTAGAGAGTGAGGCCTGGAGGTGAAGTGCTTGTGTTGTCAATAGCTTGAGGAGTCCAGGAGTTGAACCCAGGCAGGCACAGACATAGGCGGCAAGTTATATGGGCCCGTGGTGCCCGTGCTCCACTAATATTCAGGAATGTGGGCCCAGCTCCACCAATGTTTGGGCATATATTTTCAGAGCCATCCCGTCTATAGGACAGACTGGGACAATCGCCCCAGGCCCTGCACTTCTGTGAGACACAGGGAGGATTAGTAGGGGGCTTGGCACCAGCAGCAGCAAGCAACCCAGCCCCAATCCACTCCACTCCACTGCTTCCCACCCCTACTCTGCCTCTTCCTGCCCCTGTTCCACCCCTTCCCCCCATTCTACCCCTTCCCCCAAGCTTACACCCCCCCATCTTGTCTCTTTCTGGCTTCCACTCCCTCCCTCAAGCAATGCCAGGAGCTGGCAGGGCGGGCTGGGGCCAAATCACTCGCTGCCAGTGGTGCTTGGGCCCCTGCTAATCCCCCAGGCTGCCCTAGACCACACGTCCCCCTGAAGCATGGGGCCTAGGGCAGTTGCCCAGATCCATCCTATGGACGAGACAGCTCTGCTTGGACCTGTTCTGGCTGGGCACCACCAAAAATTATACAAACCTGGTGTCCATGGGCACAGACAAAGCTCACTGACACTAGAGTTATATGGTAGTGACTATGGCTCACAATGCTGAGTACCCCCAGGGAGTATCACACAAGGCCTCTGTGTGTTTGGTTATGATGGGTTATTTGCTATGGAGACAGATCAGAAGGAGTTGTTTAAGGAACCAAACAGGAAAGATAAAACAATAACATATGTAAGACTCCATCAGAAAACAATAGCTGAGTTATCACTGGGGAATAAACTACCTGTCTGGCTCTATCCAGCTTAGAATGGTTTACTCTTTCCAAAGCTAAACCTCGATCAAAGGACATTTAATCCCTAAAGATCCTAGAAAAGGGGGGCGGGGTTGGGTGATCTTGAAGAGGCTGTGCAATGAAAAGCTGACATCCAATTGACAGAGATAGAGATAGAAACTACAACAGGGGCAGTCTGTTTTCTCCCAGAGCTGGAATTGGCTGGGTTTAGGGGACATACAAAGGTGTAAATAAAAAAAAGTGTCTAGGTGTGACATTTTCCTGGTGTTATCTGGACTGGTGATCCGCAAGGTCACTCCAGTCCTTGACTGTGGGAGCCAGCCTTACCCTGCTGTGAGAACCCCCACTCCCAGGCTCTTCATGCAAAGCCTCTAGCATGTAAGCTGCTCCCAGCTACATGAGTGAGCACTTTTGGCCAGCTGCTGCTTGGATTGTGCAACCGAATGACACTAGCCAATATCTTTGGTCCCAGACACAACCCTAGGAACCTTCATTTTGCAGTGTCCAGTTATGCCTGCTGGACACTGCAAGCTTATACGTGTTCATCAGTTTAACAAAGAAATTGATATGTGCCAGGCTTGTTATCCCAAGGGGTGTCTGACACACTCCAAACCAAATGCACTGCTTCAAGTAGAACAAACAAATTTAGTAACTACAAAAGATAGATTTTAAGCGATTATAAGTCAAAGCACAACAAGTCAGATTTGGTCAAATGAAATAAAAGCAAAACGCATTCTAAGCTGATCTTAACACTTTCAGTGGCCTTACAAATGTATATGCTTCTCACCACAGGCTGGCTGGTTGCCCTTCAGCCAGGCTCTCTGCTTTGATCAGTGCTTCAGCTGCTTGGAGGTGGAAGTGAGAGCAAGCATCGCAAACGTCTCTCCCTTTTATCATGTCTTTTCCCTCTGGGCTTTGCCCTCCACTTCCTTCAGAGTCAGGTGAGCATTACCTCATTGTAGTCCCAAACTGAGCAAAGAGAGGGGGGTGACTCACTCAAGAGTCCAATAGATCCTTTGTTCCTGTGAGACTGGGCTGGGTTTGTTCCATATATGCCCTGATGAGCTGTGAACTGCCTCTCTGTTCCTGGAGAGTTTTTGCCTGTGCCTCTGCTCCTGGAGAGTTTTTGCCTGGGCTTGTTTTAAGCCATGAGAACACATTTTCAGCCTCATAACTATATACATGAAATTACAACCTATAACATTCCTATAACAACAATGCTCAGTGCATCACAAGCCTTCCGAAGACACCCAACATGAAAAAAACTTTGCACTGGATACCACACAATCATATTATAAAGATGAACATGGGGTTGCAGCGTGTTCCCCCAAGGTACAGAGCATCACTCTAAGCTTTTTATTGTTTTTTTCCCTTCTACTCTAAGCGGTTTGTATCTCTGAGGAATGAATTAATAGTGCTTTGTTTTGAAGATACTGTTTCTTTGTCATTGCAAACATATGCTATCACAGACTCCCAGAAGGAAACTATTACAGGTGTGAAAACCAAGTTGATCTGTGTTGTTGGGAACAGGTAGGTACAGTCCAGAGCCCAATCTGTCGCAGCAGCGCTTTCACGTGGTTGTGTAGTCATGGCACCAGTGCTGGGAGAGAGCTCTCCCAACTCTGTAAAAAAACCACTTCCACGAGGGGAGTAGCTACCAGTGCTGGTGCACTGTCTATACTGCCACTTTACAGCACTGAAACTTGCAGTGCTTGGGGGGGGGCGGGTTGTTCTTCACATCCTTGAGCAAGAAAGTTGCAGCGCTGGAAAGTGGCAGTGTAGACAAAACTTAAGAATGGTTGGGCCATGTGGTTCCACCAAGAATGAGGTACAGGAAGCCAGACCAGTCCCCTAGGGGGTGCACTCAAGAGGCACCAAAAGAGGTCTAAGTCACAGTTTGCCTGGTGCACACGTGTGCGCGCACACACACTACCATCACACGTGATGATGTGGTGTGGAATAAAAATTTTAAGCAGTATGAGTATGCGATGGCTAACCAAATTATTCCCAAGTAGCTTCAATACTTATAAGTTACATTTATCATCCCAAATGTGTGTTAGTAAAACCTTCAGACCATGCCATATTCACATCATGTATTTAAGGCCCATGTATTTAATAGAACAATAGAAAATTATTGATGCTGTTTTTCATATCCATCTATCGGTAAAATCAGTACCATTATAGTTCAACTGTAGTGGTCTATGAGCAAGATAAAAAGAGAGAGAGAGAAAGAAAAACTGCTAACCTGAAACACATCCTTATCTGCTTCACCTCGCTTGTAAACTCCCATGGGGAACTTCCTTGCCTCAGTGGAGTATTCGCAAACTCATTGTCCTGTCAGTCTCATCTGCTTATCATTCACATATTACCGTAGTTATGAGAAAGTTGAAAAGTAATTTTACAAGGCAAACATTCACTCTTATAGATAATCCTGCAGTTACAAAATGCTTCATCCTCAAAGTGATACTGGTAGTAAAACTTGAGCTGCCAGCCTTCCAAGTAAAGAGAACCAGTAAATCAAAACCAACTTCGCTAGCTAGAAAGCACAGTTCTTGATACTTTATCCACATGTTAGACACTCCAATTAGTGAAAGTATATTTCCTAGAAAAATATAAACAGAAAGGACCACTGTTGTGCTTAACTCGTTAACCTTCCTCTACATTAAGGCAAAAGTAAAAGAAAGACCTAAGACAAAATGAGTTAAGAAGTAGTACTGTATTTGACAGAAACTAGAAAACACTAATCAAGGACTAACTGTCTAATGAATGAAATGAAAAGGCTAATGTGCTTACTCATGCATAACAAATGCAAGGCATAAACAAGTTAGGGATCAATGCCTACTGCAGATGACAAACAGGCAGTTATTATTCCATGGAAGGTTAATTTGCTCGAAATTTTCCCATGACTGAACACTTTCTAACTCCAAAACAGATCAAGCAACTTAGTGAGCTTGGAGGTTAAAAAGGACAATGCATAAAAAGCAATTTTGATGGGCACAGCACAAGGCAGATGCATGCCACACAAATTTAATACAAAAATTGCTGAAAGGGTACAACATCATTTATAAAGAACATAAATCAAACTGATCACTGGTACCCACACATATATATATGCTTTGAAGCAGGGGAGCTGCTCTTCAACTGATTGGCATAAGACTGGCATCAATGGTGCATCCAATCGGGCGACTTCAAGATCCATTGATTGGCAATTAGATTCTGTAACATTCTAACCCCCACCCAGGCCTAGCCCATTTACATAGGATTCCATGTCACCGTGACACTGGAAGGGACTCAAATGGGCCCCTTGTTAACAGGACAGCCCTTTGTTCACATGAAGAAGACTCTCTGCTTTCATTTAAAAGAATATTTTTAGCACATTTCTTTGTAAAGCCTTACATAAAGTGGTCTAAACAAATGCAAACTAATTGCAAGGCACAAAACAAACCAACAGTAGGAATCTGGAGGTAGGGGTGAATTTAAGATCCATTCTCTAATAAATATAGCAGCCAGGGATCATCAGACAACATCCTCTTTACCCTGGGGAATCTATTATGAGCTTCATACTCCCAGAGAAGTAGAGCAGAGAGCTGGTACATACACCTTTTAAATGGAATGATTTCAAATACTTTTAGGGGTGTATGTCAAACCTCCCCAAATTCCTTAGGCTGCTTCTGTGCACTGTGATATGCCCATGGTGGACAGTAAGAGGTCACATTTGGGTTAGGGGTCATTGTTTCAAAATCCCTCCCACAATTCTGTGACTGGCTCAGCATGTTCATGTTTCCAGCCTGCTCTAAGTTTGGGGAAGAACAAGCTGCTGCTGCTCATTCAGCCAGACGCTGAGCTGTGAGTGGAGCTCTCTAGCAACACAGACAAGTCAGCTACATCAAGAAAAATATTCCTTCATCTCATCAGTACAAGCTGGAACACATGATAAGTGCACCAATAAATAATAAAAATAGCAATTCCTGCAACCAAAGCACTCTCTACTCAGCCCCACCAGTCACTCTAGCATGTCAAAAGGAGGACAGGCAAGACCCAGCTACTGCTGTACTTAAAGTCCTACATTCACCTCTAACTGCCTGCCCAATACAAACGCAGAGTTTGAACAGTCAGTATTGGGAGGAAGCCTAGAGACCCATCCCCCGCACAATCCAGGAGACAAACCAGCTTGGAGGGAGAGGAGCATCAGCAGGCAGAGGAGACGCAATGAATTACAGAACCACAGGAGACTTATTTGACAACCAATGATCCAGCTACCACAAAACAGGACCGTCCCTCCATCCCATCCAATCATTCCAGAGTCAGGAACCACAAGGCAGTTTGCCTGCCTCCAACAGCTTCTGCTACTGAGGAAAGCTGACAGGTAGGCAAGCCATCAAAAGTAGCTTCCATGAGGTACTGGCCAAGCTTGGTGCACTGAAGGATATTGAGAGAGAGTGGAGGCAGAAGATTGATGGATTGGGGTGATGTAACCCAAAACCCCCTCAATGCCAACTAGCAAGGGGGTTACTAGAACATTCAGATTCCGGTTTGTACATTCTGGATCACTAAAGAACATTATGTGAGGTCTTTAATGAAAGCTAGGGTCACACTGCTCATTAATATCATTGTGAAATGGATGGATGGATACTATGCAAAAAGTTACATAAGTATACTGAAAATGTGTTTTAAATTCTGTTCAAGGCAGAATTGAGAAACAGGTTTTCTGTCAGAAAAAAGATGTTTATTCACTGGTCTCTATATTGTCACGTAAATTATGATTGTAAGTTAACACAATGACTACACATCTACGCAGGAAGTAAGAAGGGACACGTGAAATCAACAAGGTAGCAGCACGCAGGAAAATAAACTGCAGAGATTATCACCCAGAGTACAAACAATTAACTTTGGGGATATAAGTAGAAGGCAAAAAGATATTCTTTTATTCTAGGAAGTAAATAGACAGCACATTTACAAAAACAGGATCTCTAACTACCTTAGTGAAAGATGCTGCAAAGGACTTTGGGTGAGATAAGACTTCTTTAGACAGGCAGTTACCTGTTAAGTTTAGTCTTTCATAGAGTATCAGGGTTGGAAGGGACCTCAGGAGGTCATTTAGTCCAACCCCCTGCTCAAAGGGAGACCAATCCTCAGACAGATTTTTGCCCCAGATCCCTAAATGGCCCCCTATGGTTGAACTCATAACCCTGGGTTTAGGAGGCCAATGCTCAAAGCACTGAGCTATCCCTCCCCCCCGTGTTATTATTTTGTTTTACATGTAACCCTTTTGTTTCCATTATCCTTAGTAGCTTTTGCATCTTTGATAATAAACTTATTTTTGTTTCACTATAAATATATCTCTGTGCTGTAGTATTAAGCAAGGTGCTGATCCTCAGTTGAATCCTACAAGCTGGTGTATACACTATTCCCTTGGGAACAGTAGCCCTGGTAGTTCTGTGTGTTCAGTGGAGCAGGGGCTGGACACTACCAGAGAATGCTTCAAAAGGGCTTGGGGACTGGGGTACATCTATCGTTAATCATAAGGCAAAGTAAGGACTGACATTGCCCAGAGGAGGGTGCTCGGATGGCTAACAGGCTGCTGATCTCAGGAAGGCTCCCTTTCACTGGCGGTAGGAGGGACTCCCAGCTCTGGGTCCCCCGAGAACCATCATAGATGAGAAGGTATACAATTAGTGAGTTATGAGACTAAGAGTATGGAATCAATGGGTTTTCTGAAGAGTAGAAAAGTGTGTGGAATTGATATTTTATGGTGTGGAGCAGGAAAGAAAGTATGTATTGGGGGGGCAGGTTGTGAAAGAGATGAGACAAAAGTACTTCATCCCAGGGAATGTCACATATATAACTAATTGTGATAAAAAATGTTTTGAGAAATCCCTTATTATAATTTGGAAACACATCACTATTCCACGCTGGTGTCACCTAGCGGAAAGTTAATTTATTTTCATGTAGTAGAAGCTTAATCCAGTAATGATACAACTGGTGGGATGCCTATTGGGAGGTGGAAGAAGGAAACAAGGAAAGAAAGGGCTTATGATTGTTTTAATATGCTCATCACCACCTAACTGTGAACGTGCCCACGCACAAGGTCCATTATTATTATTATAACTGCTTTTTCATGGTTCTGGGTCAATGTAACATCAGTGAGTGACTCCAAGAGGAGAGATCTCTTGCAAGAAAACCAAACATTTTTGTCTCATATCTATAGCAACTCCACTGCAGATAATGCTGAATATCAAACTTTTATGATCAAGAGTTATTCTAACTAATTAATTGATTTACTGTATGATGCTTTGAGAATATCATTAAAAAGTCTTCAGTAATAGGATGCTAATAATCCAAAGTCTACTACTTCCTGTTTAACATATGTTGTTTGTTTTACAGTCATCTATACATTATATTAAGATAGTTGCCCAGAATAATTATGTCTTTTCTCTGCATCTCTCTTTTCATAGACAATGTCACCCATCTAACCTGAAAATACTGTATCATAGTTTCTTCCCAATTTACTGCCTAATCACTGCCTATGCTACCTTGGTATTTTGGAAGCAGAGATGAAGTAACTGATAAATACCTGATCAATATAACTCCTACTTAATCCTGGCTTTAACAAAGAACATGAATTGTTCTACATCTGAGGTAATAACCTCAAAATACACGTCTAAAAGAATGGAAGCCCCTTGTTCTTCTTTAAGAGACACTAACCATACCCTAATCCCCAAACTAGGATTTTAAATGGCTGTACAATCCTTAGTCACTTCTTGCTCAGGTTTGTTTTAAACCCTGACAGTGAAGATGAGATAGAGACAGGACAGAACACATCTGTATCTGCTCTTAGGAAATGGAAAAAAATATTTTAATTGAACTGGGACATTTCTCAAAGTGACCTGCCAAGAAGAAAAGAAGCTTAAGTTGTTATACCTCTTTAATACCTTATGATTGACTTACACACATATATATTCATCTTTTTAATGGGTATTAGCATTACCGGAAAGCAATCTGAAGCAGTCTTTTCAGAGGAGTAACCTTATACATTCAGAATAACCTTATAGAAAGATTAATGCATTTAATATGTCTGTCTATAAGCTTGCTGTGATTAAAATCTCTATTAAATAATATTTTATGCTAATCAACAACCACTAGACTGATATGCACCTTCTTTGGATGCAAACAGGCTGATTATTTTTCTAAGATGCTTCTTTAATTAAGGCTAAATGGATCTACAGGGCTAGGAAGTTTAAGGGGTAATTCAGTAACCTGTAATCTTTGGGATCAGAATGAAAATCTAACCTGAGCAATGAAGTTTGCTCATATCAACTCAGTTGTTAATGTGGAGTAGTCCAGATACACAAAATCACAGAAAGCATAAGTAAGAGATTTGCTTTGGTGAATTCAGAATAAAATTTCATTTTTAGATAAAGGGATCCTCTTATCACAGTTGCTATTTATAAATTCTACTATACTTGCATATTTCCTAAAGAGCAGAAAATCTCTTAGCCCATACCTGTCAATTTTTTCAGTATAAATAATTACATACATACCATCCCCACATCTTAAATGAGCTAATGAAGTGGAGCAATTTATATTATATAAGCTATTCAATCAGTAAAGCGTAGTGAATGGTTTTAGTGAAACTGAACCTGGCAAACTAAACCATAATAATGATATTTATTTTTAAGTCAAAAATTGCTGGAATCTTTCTTTGATTAATAATCTTGTGTGTCCCTGTTCTTCTAGGACAAATTTAGGAGTGCTTGGATAATGCTATTCCTAGTGTCAATTATATTCTTTGCACAAACCACAATTAAATGGACACACCTAAGAAGTTAATTCTGTTTCTAGAGATATAATTGATTCTAGTGGTAGTGCATATTTTAAGCAGAGGTAATATCTCTAATACCAAAATGAAATTTATATATTCACTCAGTTATTTATGAATGATGGATGAACAAAGAAATGTATATTTGGAAGTTAGAGCCAACAACACATGCTTAAGGCTCATATTTAGGGATAGCTTTTTTGTTGAATCCCTGGCTTTGTGTTTGAGTAACAAGGAACTGGAACATTTCCCAAAGCCACAAAGTGAAATCCGTTTTTCAGGAAAGGAGGTATTTGTGCAATATTTGATGTCCTGCCTATGTGCAGTGATCTAAAGGCAACAGGAAGACATGCACGTGAATCTTCACAACAGCACAACTTACTATAGAACTGAATTGTCTGTGCAAATGAATGTGCTGGAAACAAACTGCCATGCTGAGTGATTACATGGTCAGCAAAGAGAAGAGTAGAGCAGTGATCACATGCTAGTCAGCTAGTACGGCCAAATAACCACTAAGGAACTATGATATCATCATCATACATTGCTCAGAGATCTTTATTTAATACACAACATATCTGTGTGGTAAACATTTTCAGGTGTTTCTGATAACTGCCGATTGGGAATTGCTCTGAAATTGGCAGAAAATATTTTATAGTGACTGAGCAGAACTCAGTCAAGGTCATTGCCTAAATTGGAAATCAGTGTAATCAATACAATGCAATATACACTACTGTTACTGCAGATGATTTTCTAGCACATACAGCAATGGCTCATATAAGTAAAAAAGCAGATAAGCAGCTTCAGATTCAACCTGGTTTGAAGCAAGCATCCAGCACTTCACGCATGGTTCTAGGTAGTTCTGAACATTAAGTTGGGAGGGGAAGTGGGTGGCTGTCATAAACAAATAGCTAAGGGTTAATGTCTCTTTCCCCTGTAAAGGGTTAACAAACAGTGACCTGCAACACCTGACCAGAGGACCAATCAGGAGACAAGATACTTTCAAATCTCGGTGGAGGGAAGCCTTTGTGTGTGTTTTTGGGTTTTGCTTTGTTCTCTCTGGACTCTGAGAGTGAACACACGTACCTACAGGCTCTCTAATCTTCTATTCCCATTTTGTGAGTAAAAAGGTAGAAAGGCGGTATAGTCTTTTTATTTCTTTTCCTTTATTTGCAATTCTGTAGTTTGCTGGAAGTATTTTAAATTGTATTTGCTGGGAGGAGGCTTCTTTTTAGTTTCTATAAGCTGACAGACCCTGTAACTTTTTACCATCTAAATTGCAGAGATAGACCTTTTACTTTTTTCTTTCTCTTTATTAAAAGTTTTGCTTTTAAGACCTGTCTGATTTTTTCTCCTTGTTGAGGCTCAAGGGAATTGAGTCTGTACTTAACAGGGAGGGAGGGGAGAAGGGGGAATCCCTTTGTTCTAGATTCACGGAACTTGAATCTGGATTGCCTCTGGGGGAAGGTATCATTCCTCTCTGTGTAGTGATTCAAGGAGTTGAATCACAGTGATCTCCTAGTGTACCCAGGGCGGGAAAGAGCTGGGAGGAAGAAAGGAGGGGGAAGGGAAATGGTTTATTCCCCTTTGTTGTGAGACTCAAGAAATTTGGGTCTTGGGGTCCCCAGGGAAGGTTTTGGGGGAGACCAGAGTCTATCAGGTGCTCTACTCTAAGTCCTGATTGGTGGCAGCAATACAGGATCTAAACTGGTAATTAAGCTCAGGGGAATTCATGCTAGTACCCATATTTTGGATGCTAAGGTTCAGATTTGGGAATTATACTATGACAGTGGCCCTCCAATAAGTTCCATTAGTTAGCACAGTTTTACTATACTGTGAAACAACTCACAGAAAATAACAACTGTGAGAACTGAAAAATGGGATTGATTTTTTTTTAAATTAATGTAATTAGATTTCATTACATGGAACATTCAGGGACAGAAAAAGACCCTCAGTATGAAATCCAGATCACAATGGGCTCAACCTGGTTGTGGCCTTCATGTACTATCATAATATACATGTTCAAAAATAATAAAGTTGACACCGGAACAAACAGCATATTTTAGTATTTTGAAATTAAAAGAAGTGTACACAAGCCTTTTCTGACAAAGAAAGACTGATATTTTTCAGCAGTTTGGGTAAAATTGACATTGAAATGTCTGTCGTAAATTATACCCTACATTTTCAAATATTCTATATACTTATTTCCTTGATAGGGATGGAGTCAAACTCTTACCTGACTTCTCCTTAGAAATTTCACTACACTTGTTAGTCAGAGGCTTGGCAACACAGCCTATTGTTTTTTTATGCATATGTATGTTATCAATTTGTTTCCATAGTAGATATATATTTGTATAAGAACTATGCAAACCACTGGGACATTTCTTATTGATTTACTGTCTGAAAGGATATTTTTCTCTTAATTGAAAAAGGTGGCAAATCAGTCACTGGTTCCCTCATACAGTGTTTTTTTCCATTTGAAATTCAAATATTTTATGTTGTAACATTATCTCTAGTATAATCATCATCTCGTCCTGCACCACCAACTGTTAGAACGTAAAAATCTTAATATAAAAGAAAGTTCCCATAATTCTTAAATGTATAATTTTGCATTGTGTAGTTCACTAAAAAAATTACAGTCCTAAATTAGGGGTAGTTGTTAGAAGTTTCAAATATCGATGATCTCTTACCCCTCAGTTTCACTTCAGGCTTTCAAACTCCTCTCTCTTCTTCACCACCCTTTTATCTCTCCTTTGCTCTTAGGCTCTGTCTTTCTTTTTGTACCATGACCCTTGCTTGCTCTCTTACTACACAGCCCAAAATTCAACCTATACCTAGACCACTCTGTCTTCATTTTGACCTAGGCCTTTCTTTTTGCTCTACTGCATCTTTGTCTTGTATGCTATTATTCCTAATTCGCCAGACCTTCAGTATTAAGGTATGTCTACATGTACAGCACCGCAGTGGCATAGCTGTGATGATACAACAGCTGCACCACTGCAGTGCGTGTGGTGAAGACGTTCTATGCCGATGGGAGAGAGCTCTCCCATTGGTATAAAAATACCATCTCTGAGAGCAGCATAAGCTATGTCAGTAGAAGGAACTCTCCCGCCACAGTGTAACATAGGATGCTGGGGGGAATATTCACACCCTGGAGTGACACAAGTTTTGTCAACATAGGCTGTAGTGTACTCATAGCCTTAGATATAGGCCTTCTTCCTTTCCTCTTGACTCACTCCTCTCACTTTTGCAGGCCCTCCCCTTGCATTTCAAGCCTCTTTCCTTAGGAAGGTTACTAAGACCTTATATGACTGCTCTGATCATCATTGTTTAACTGAGCTGCTCTGATTAACAATCTTGATACTGCTCTTTGCCTTTCTCATTGTCTGCTCTAATGGACTGGTGATTGGCGAGCCAATCAGGACTGGCGCTAGGGGTTTGAGCGCCCTAGGCAGACGGCAATTTTGCCGCCCCGCATGCTGGTCCCGCGGCTCCGGTGGAGCTGCCGCAGTGGTGCCTGGAGCCGCGCGAGGACCTGGCAGTTGACCGGAGCCGCGCGAGGAGCCAACCGTCCGCAGGCATGACTGCGGCAGCTCCACCGGAGCCGCGGACCAGCAGACCCTCCGCAGGCACCACTGCGGCAGCTCCACCGGAGCTGCCTGCCGCCCCCTCCAGCAAAATGCCACCCACCAATTATTCTGGCACCCTAGGCGATTGCCTAGGCTGCCTAAATGGTAGCGCCGGCCCTGGAACCAATCATCCATTTTGTCTTAAAGACAAGATAGAATAGGGAACTTCGTTTAATTCCCTGATACAAACTATATTAAATTGCAATTAAGGCTCAATATTTAAGTAATTTAAGAGTAAAAATATTACAGGATGTTGTAAATAAGCCCCCAAAAAGTTACAAACCCAGGGAATCCAGTGTTAAAATGAAAATTGAAAAGAAAACCACAAACTGTAATGACTCCATAACCATGCAATTATTATTTTAGTGTGTAGTCCTAGCTTAAATTAAAAACATTTTAAAAAACACATTTGATTTTTTCCATTTTTCATCATGTTACTATAGGGTGGAGTTAAGATTGCTTGAGTGCCTCAAACTCCTCTTCAAACCATCCTCTGAGTGTTCAGTAAATCTATTGCAACAAGTAGATTTCAAAAGACCATATTGGGGATTAATGGTAATTTTTATCATCATTCTTCATAACTGAAAGCCTCTGCTTGAACAGATGCTCATTTTCTTCAGCCCCTAACACAGAATCTTCTGAAGACCTACTTAAAATTTATGCCATCTTCTGTTATGCTCAATGGGGATTGAAGACACAAACGTCCTCATCTTTGTCATCTTTCAAAATGGCCACTGCTTCCCATTAGGGAACTCTCAAAGAACTACTCTCAAAGAAGATGGTGGCCTCCCTTCATCTTGATGTCATCTGGGCTTCACACCCATTGTTTCTGAAACTAGTTTTGAGGAGGACACTGTCTTTTTGATATGTAACAAAATCTTTGTTTTAAGTGCAAAACTCAGATGAACCAAACACCATAAATCCATAACTGGCACTTCCATAAAGGTATGAGTTGAAAATTATATGAAATATTTTTCACATCCCTAAGGTTAATTCTTTAACATATGGTATACATGGAAGATACTTCATATCAATTCCTTTTCAGTAAAGATAATCAGTGCAGAAATGGCTATTTGAAAAATGGGATTGAATTTTTTAAAATTAATGTAATTAGATTTCATTACATGGAGCATTCAGGGACAGAAAAAGACCCTCAGTATGAAATCCAAGTCCTCGATTTCCAAAAGATGTAAAGCATATTAAGAATAATTGAAATAGGTTGATATCTGGATAAATGGCAACAGGTTACAGCTAGCAATATTGCTACCAAGTCCAGAGCACCAATAATAATAGATATATGACTTGCACTTTGTGATTTGTATAGTCAAATTCTCTAGCAATGAGTCACACACATTTCCCTTCAGAAACATAACCATCTCTCTTTATATCTGGTTTGAATAAATAATTTAGTTATGCAAATTTTTTAAAGGCAGTATCTACACAGTGTATAGAATACAGAACTGTACAGAACATATTCTTGGAATCTTTTGACATTAAAAGGTTTTGAGGTTAACTATTTCTATTTATTCTGCAGACAGATTCTATTATGTGGCATAAAAGCAATAAGTCACAGGTTATTATCTGAATGTTTCTTAAAAGGATATCAATTTACCTTCATAGTCTCCAACTGGCTAATAACTAAGTATTGTAAAGGGACAACATTAGAATCTATTTAAATTGTTCTCTTTGGCATCAGTTTCTAAAGATAAACATATAGTGACTTGAGTAAACCAATTCTATATCTCACCTCCACATCTTGCAAGGCAACTTCACTGCTGGAGATTGTCACAACAAAGGGACTAAGTTGGTCTGAAATACTTGTTGTGTGTGTGAATTTACAGCCAGAATTTGGCTCCAATCTCCTGACTGGAAAATACCCAAATTATAACAGAACCATTGTGAAGAGTGTTATGTATAGAGAGGGTGACTCTGCTGCTCCATGTGCCACAGAGATAAGTTATGTGGAAGAGCTACACACAGGCCAAGAAAGGAACAAGAGCATGACCACTGGGGTCTTTGAACTTGAGTAGATCAAGTAATTAAGAACCCACATCTATTTACTCTCTATGCATTTACACCACAGTCCACAGCGGGCCAAGGCTGCTCCAGCAATTTGTGGCTTTTGTAGTCACTTACAGCACTGGTGTAGCAGATTCAATCTTCTGGCTCCAAGTTTTTTGGGAAGATTCCAGTAAACCACACATTAGTCCCTTGTGCAAGGCTGATATACTTGAGACGAGCATGTAGGATGAGAATTGTCCCACAAGTGAATAAGATAATCAAGTTATCGTACCCAAATTAGTTTGGTGTTTGGTACAAGTTAAAATCATTGCCAAAGAATTATGCAGAGTATACAACCAGGGTCAGCTCCAGCTCTTTTTGCTGCCCCAAGTGTCGGTGAAGGAAAAAAACAAACAAACCCCAACTGAGCTGCAGCCGAATTGCCACCGCCGAAGAGGAAGAGAAGGACTGAAGGACCCGCTGCCAAATTGCCACCGCAGACCGGGATGTGCCGCCTAACAGATGGACTGCCCCCCTTTCTATTGGCAGCCCCAGGCACCTGCTTCCTTCGCTGGTGCCTGGAGCCGGCTCTGCATACAACTGCCAATACAATGACTGGACCTGAGTTGCTTAAGTACACTCGTCAAGGAAAGAAAAAAGCCATCAAATGTTTTGCCAAGGCTTCCCTTCATTCCCATTCCAACCCACTTCGCACACACTCTTTTTACATCTAATTATATGGTGCTTGTCCCAGAGACCGACAAGTGCCCATCAGATGAATTTGCAAACTGGTGCCTGAAAATAAGTATCTAAATTCATATTTAGATGCCTACTCATCTGTTAATAATCTAAAAATACAACAGATTTTTAACAGACCAGAAGCCTGGGGCCATATAACTGAATGCACAAATGGCTGACTAGATGCTAAACTGGTCATTTATCTGTGTATATATCACAATTTTTATGCATAGCTAGAGGCTTCTGCCATTTTGAAAATCTGAAATGAAATGCTGATTTCAACAGCTGTGCAACAATTCAGCAGTCCACCCATACCCAGCAAAGCATTTAAGCCTATGCTTAAATAGAGTCACATGCTTAAGTTGCTTTAAGTTCAATGAGACTGTCCAGAATAGGGTGGCTTTCCTGAATTTGGGCTAAACATGTATTTTATACATAAATATTATAGAGACAGTTGCAAAAATATATTTTCCCTGTAAATTGCAATAACTTAATTTGATTAATCTAATCAAAAGTTCTAAGTGAACTTTTGGTCTAAACATAAGCTTAGTCAAAACACCCTTGAACTTTTGATCTTAAAAAAACGAACAAGGCTGAAAGATGCTACTAGATTTTCTAAATTTGCAAATCAAAATGCACCTGTTTGTAAAGCACTGCTTTGCCTCAGCAACTCAGATAGTTAAATAATGTAATGAATGTTAAATGACAAGTTAGTACTCTCAAATTTGCAGCACAATAAGCAGACACTTGGCTTAACAATGCTGGTAATAAAATTATCTTTGTAATTACAGTGCAGATAATTTTTGTTAATGTTCATTTTTATTCAGACATAAGTATCACAGTCATATGAGGGCAACCATACCATTAGACTACCGTATATGAACAATTAAATTGTTGTAACTATTTAGGATATTATCAGCATTAATAATGACTATCCGGAGGAGTCATATGTTTGTTTACTGGAGTGTTAGATACATCAATTAACTTCTAGAACAAAAGCCAGTATAATTTAGAGATCAGCCCTATCCAAACACCTATACAATCTGGAGACGTCTGGATATGAACCTGGGGTTCAGGTACCTCTCTAGTTTCATGATGATCATACACTACTCTGCAGTGTTTCTGATCCCTCAAATTGAAATGCACACTACTGAGGCACTCATCTTAGTGCAAGATGGAATATACACAGACATTTCTTTCTGACAAGCACAATGAAAATGTTCAAGCTACAATGACTTTAACTGAAAAGACGACTTCATGTCAACATTCCCCAAAGGAAAATCTCAAAATGGGCTAAGACTGCCTTTCATTCATGCATTATTTGTCACTAAACACTGTCACTGGAATAAGAAACCTTTTTTGGCTCTTACGTTTCTTTCATAAAAATACTTACATTGTTAGAAATTACTAAAGTATCATCCGCAACAATTTCACTGTTATTGTACAAATTGTAAATCATGCCATCTGAACTATGGATGGAATTTTTAAAAGGCTTCCATTTTTATAGTCTTTAGAAAGGACAATGAAATCTATAAAAAACCAAGATTACAATGTCTGTATTTAAAATGTACACCAAGTAATTCAAACAAATGTTATGACATTTAAGATAATGAAACGCTTCATTTATGCCAGTGTGTCCTACTTCACAAATAAGGAGTCAGAACAGATGTCCAAATACTGTAATGCCAAAAGAAAGCTAGGGCATATCTTGATTAATACCTCCAGAGCAGTCCATGGTGTCTCTTTAAAACTGGCATGCATTACTTCAAAACATCTATTCAAAATCCATTCTAGGAAACACAGCTAGACAAAGTGTTCCCAAGACAAAAGGAAAACAATAAAGCTCTCTATAACCCTTTTAGCAATGTAAGCTGCATATTATTGACAGACCATTCATTGCAATCAGCAAATGATTAATTGCAAATTTGTTGCTAAATTGACCACGGAAAAAGACCAGCTTCAGGGTACTTTTAAAGAGGAAAAACTTATGTTAAAAATGATTGGAGACTTTTTGTAGTGAATTAATTCTAATCAATACTCTGGTTGACTACACAGTGGAATAATGACTTCCTTAAATAGCATAGGTACCCATTATTGTAGACATTCAAATTAATATTTAACCTCGTGCCTTTCTTTTTTTTTTTACCTTCTGAAACAGCATTATTCTAACCTTACCTTTAACAATTAAACAATCCACCTATTATCAAATGCAGCACACAACAGATTATTCTAATTTTTAATATAAATCAGTTTGGGGAGCATAACATACATAAGAACATTTAAAATCGAACAGAGCAAGCAACAATGTTTCTTAGACAATTTTGTAGGCAGTGCTCTGAGTCTTTTTTTAAATAAGGGTACTAAAACAGCAACGTAAATTAATTCTGAGTTTCTTAGTCAATAGTGTAGCAGAGAGTTGCACATAATTTGAAATACTCAGGCACTGATTACTATAAAGCACATATTCAGCCTAAACCTAGCACAAGAAAAAAAATGTTATGGCACTTCCCCTTTTGAAGCAGAGACTCATAAGACTCATAGACTCTAGGACTGGAAGGTACCTCGAGAGGTCATCGAGTCCAGTCCCCTGCCCTCATGGCAGGACCAAATACTGTCTAGACCATCCCTAATAGACATTTATCTAACCTACTCTTAAATATCTCCAGAGATGGAGATTCCACAACTTCCCTAGGCAATCTATTCCAGTATTTAACTACCCTGACAGTTAGGAACTTTTTCCTAATGTTCAACCTAAATCTCCCTTGCTGCAGTTTAAGCCCATCGCTTCTTGTTCTATCATTGGAGGCTAAGGTGAACAAGTTTTCTCCCTCCTCCTGATGACACCCTTTTAGATACCTGAAAACTGCTATCATGTCCCCTCTCGGTCTTCTCTTCTCCAAACTAAACAAACCCAATTCCTTCAGCCTTCCTTCATAGGTCATGTTCTCAAGACCTTTAATCATTCTTGTTGCTCTTCTCTGGACCCTCTCCAATTTCTCCACATCTTTCTTGAAATGCGGTGCCCAGAACTGGACACAATATTCCAGTTGAGGCCTAACCAGCGCAGAGTAAAGCGGAAGAATGACTTCTCGTGTCTTGTTTACAACACACCTGTTAATGCATCCCAGAATCACATTTGCTTTTTTTGCAACAGTATCACACTGTTGACTCATATTAAGCTTGTGGTCTACTATGACCCCTAGATCTCTTTCTGCCATACTCCTTCCTAGACAGTCTCTTCCCATTCTGTATGTGTGAAACTGATTGTTCCTTCCTAGGTGGAGCACTTTGCATTTATCTTTATTGAACTTCATCCTGTTTACCTCAGACCATTTCTCCAATTTGTCCAGATCATTTTGAATTTTGACCCTGTCCTCCAAAGCAGTTGCAATCCCTCCTAGTTTGGTATCGTCCGCGAACTTAATAAGTGTACTTTCTATGCCAACATCTAAATCGTTGATGAAGATATTGAACAGAACCGGTCCCAAAACAGACCCCTGCGGAACCCACTTGTTATACCTTTCCAGCAGGATTGGGAGCCATTAACAACTACTCTCTGAGTACGGTTATCCAGCCAGTTATGCACCCACCTTATAGTAGCCCCATCTAAATTGTACTTTCCTAGTTTATCTATAAGAATATCATGCGAGACTGTAACAAATGCCTTAACTAAAGTCTAGGTATATCACATCCACCGCTTCTCCCTTATCCACAAGGCTTGTTATCCTATCAAAGAATGCAATCAGATTAGTTTGACACGATTTGTTCTTTACAAATCCATGCTGGCTATTCCCTATCACCTTACCACCTTCCAAGTGTTTGCAGATGATTTCTTTAATTACCTGCTCCATTATCTTCCCTGGCACAGAAGTTAAACTAACTGGTCTGTAGTTTCCTGGGTTGTTTTTATTTCCCTTTTTATAGATGGGCACTATATTTGCCCCCTTCCAGTCTTCTGGAATCTCCCCCATCTCCCATGATTTCCCAAAGATAATAGCTAGAGGCTCAGATACCTTTTCTATTAACTCCTTGAGTATTCTAGGATGCATTTCATCAGGCCCTGGTGACTTGCAGGCATCTAACTTTTCTAAGTGATTTTTTACTTGCTCTTTTTTTATTTTCTCTTCTAAACCTATCCTCTTCCCGTAAGCATTCACTATACTAGACATTCCTTCAGACTTCTCAGTGAAGACTGAAACAAAGAAGTCATTAAGCATCTCTGCCATTTCCAAGTCTCCCGTTACTGTTACCGACACTGAAGATCTCTTATTTTGATTTGGTTTACGACTGTAATAGGAAAAAGCAAAGTGAGGATATTTATTTCCTCAAATACAGTACATAGACTATATGCAGTATTTATTAGAAAAGAAAGTAGGATCAAAGCTACGCTTCACTGTAGCAGCGTGGTAAAGCAGGGCTAGACTTTCATTTTAAAAACCTGTTTGAGGATGGTTTATCTCTTCATAATTTGAAAATCCACTAACACAAAGGATTTTGCCAAGAAAGTTCTCAATCTAAAAGGAAAGCTCTAATGTACTGGTTGAGATGTCACAGGATGACTGGCCCCATTAAGGCGAGACGGGATAAGCCCCCTCCTCCCCATGCAAATTCTTCTCCCCAGATGAGGAGAATGAGGAGGGTCAGGTGTATCAAGCAGCCTAGGGTAGATCAGAAAGAGGCCTGGAGAGAGAAGAGGCTGCAGGTGGGTGTTGGCAGGTGCCTCCAGATACTGCACAGAATAAGGTTAGTGCAGGACCCTAAATTAGCAGTGGGGATGCCACCATCAGGGAAGGATGCCTGTGGAGAAGGCCAAACTCCAGGCCAGAAATGCTGGGAGAGGAGGAAGACAGTTCCTCAGGGAGGAAGGACTGTGCACAACTTGGAAGTAGAGCAGAAAAGTTTTCGAACTCTGGAAGGAAGACAGACCTCAGGGAGGAGGGTTGTACCCAGCGAGAGACTGGGATGGAAGAGACTTTATTTTGAGTTCAGGACCCAATGATAGGAAGCTATACCCAACATCTGGGGTGCTAAGCTGTTGCCCCTGAACAACTTCCTATCCCAATCTCCTTCAGCTTTCCAGAGTAAATCACTACAATCAAGTCTCTGGCCCACACACACTGTTCCCCGCTTATCTTTTGTGGGTTTGCATGAGTCTGTGTTGTCAGGCAATGAGCTCCTGTGCAGTACTTAGAACAGCCATCTACTCCCTTTCACCACCTGCCACTGAACTGCTGTGGTCCCCCTTTTAAAGCTCTACCGCCAGTCTGTGCAGGTGTGCCTGGGTGGGGCTGCCTGGGCCCAGAAATGTTCTTTAGAGTGGGGTTTGTATACTCTATCACATACCCTCTCCCTCAGAACAGGGCACGGGGTCTTGTTCTTTGTCCTGGGTCCCTGTCATCTCGTAAAAAGAAATCTGTGTCTGGTGGTTCTTTCCAGTGCAGTGATATACCTGAAAATGATATGGTTGTAATGAGAGATACCACCACATAATCTTGAGGTCGGTATCCTTCCCAGGGTTCAGACAGTGTAGAGGGGCATGGCCCATCATGTGAGAAGGGGTTTCTCAATAGATCTGAAGGAGTCTTCAGCCCATTTCACCACCAAAGATTCTTTCTCTATGACCAAATAGGCTCTCTCTCGAGGAAATGGTTTCCTGCTTATATAGAGCACTGGATGCTCAGCTCCCTCAACTTCCTGGGAAATGACTGCCCCCAACCCTACCTCAGAGGTATCTGTTTGTAATGTAAACCTTTTTTCATAGTCTATGTAAACAGTACCAGCTCCTGATACAGTTGGTCTTTTAGAGTCCTGAAGTCTCTGTCACAGTCTTCTGACCAAATGACTTTCTTGGCCCTAGCATCCTTCAAAATGTCTGTGAGGGATGCGGCAATAGTGGCAAAGTCTGGTATGAATTGTCTATAGCAGTCCACTAGGCACAAAAAACTTTGCACCATTTTTTTGGTTGTCAGGATAGGACAAGTTGCTAAGACCAGCACCTTATCAATTAGTGACAGTAACTTGCCCCTCCCCATGATGTAGCCAAGCTATGTGACTTCCTGGTTTGCCATAAGTCATGCATTCTTGAAAGCTTGTAGGAAAGAGGTGACCTGACACATGTAGACCTCCCTATTATGGCTGTAAATCACTAATCTATGTATGCTGCCACATATTGGCCGTGTGGCTGCAGCACTCAGTCCGCAAATGATTGGAAAGTGGCTGCTGCCCTGTGGAGACCAAATGGCATCATTCAACATTGGTACAGTCCAATAGGGTGGACAAAGCAGTCTTCTCCCGAGACTATGAGGTCAAACAGATCTGCCAATAGCCCTTCATGGGGTCTAGGGTGGAGATATATTTGGTGCCTCCCAGTCTTTCTAACAGCTTGCTCACCCTTGGCATAGCATGGGCGTCAAACCTTGAGATGCCCTTTACTTTCCTGACCAACACAATAGAATCATAGAAGTGTAAGACTGGAAAGGATCTTACTAGGACATCTAGTCCAGTCCCCTGCACTCAAGGAAGGACTATGTAATAACTAGACCATTTCTGACAGGTGCTTGTCTAACCTGTTTTTAAAAATCACCAATGATGGAGATTCCACAACCTCCCTAGGCAATTGTTCCAGAGCTTAACTATCCTGACAGTCAGGAAATTTCTCCTAATGTCCAACCTAAATGTCTCTAGCTACAATTTAAGTCCATGGCTTCTGGTCCTGTCCTCAGAGTTTAATGAGAACAATTTTTTCACCTTTTTCCGTGTAACAACCTTTTAAGTACTTGAAAACTGTTACCATGCCCCCAGCTTCAGTCTTCTCTTTCTCTACATTAAACAACCCCATTTTTTTCAATCTTTCCTCAGAGGTCATGTTTTCTAGACATTCAATCATTTTTGTTGCTCTTCTCTGGACTTTCTCCAATTTCTCCACATTTTTCCTGAAATGTGGCATCCAGAACTGGACACAATACTTCAGCTGAGGCCTTATCTGTGTGGAGTAGAGTGGAAGAATTACTGCTCATGTCTTGCTTACACCGCTCCTGCTAATACATCCCAGAATTACGTTAGCTTTTTTCACAACAGTGTTACACTGTTGACTCATATTTAGCTCATGATCCACTATGACCCTGGATCCCATTCCACAGTACTCCATCCTAGGCAGTCATTTCCCATTCTCTGTGTGGGCAATTAATAGTTCTTTTCTAAGTGGACTACTTTGCATTTTTTCTTATTGAATTCCATCCTGTTTACTTCTGACTAGTTCTCCAGTTTGCCCAGATCATTTTGAATTTTAATTCTATCCTCCAAAGCACTTGTAACCCCTCCCAGCTTGGTATTATCCACAAACTTTATAAGTGTACTCTGTATGTCATTATCTAAATCATTTATGAAGATATTGAACACAACCAGATCCAGAACTGATCCTGTGGGACACTACTTGATTTGGCCTTCCAGCTGGATTGTGAACTACTGATGATTAATCTCTGGGAATGGTTTTCCAACCAGTTATGCATCCATCTTACAGTAGCTCCATCTAGGCTATATTTCCCTAGTTTGTTTATGAAAAGACAATTCAAGATAGTATCAAAAGCCTTTCTAAAGTCAAGATATACACTTCTACCCCGATATAATGCTGTTCTTGGGAGCCAAAAATTTTTTATTGCATTATAGGTGAAAACGCATAATATTGAACTTGCTTTGATCTGCCAGAGTGTGCAGCCCTGCATCCCCAGAGCACTGTTTTACTGCGTTATATCCGAATTTGTGTTATATTGGGTCAGAGGTGTACCACATCTATCACTTCTCTCCACCCACAAAATTTGTTACTCTGTCAAAAAAAAAAAAAGCCATTGTTTGACAGGATTTGTTCTTGACAAATCCATGTTGATAGTTACTTATCTTATCTTCTAGGTGTTTGCAAATTGATTGCTTGATTATTTACTCCAATATCTTCTCCATGAACTGCAAGACTCTTCCACCTCCCCCAGGTCCAGCATGGTTTGCAGGTCCTCTCACACAGTATCTCACATTTTCCGTAGGAGGGGTCAGGGGTTCTCACAGAGCCTCTATCCTCATTCAGTGGCTACATGGTAATGTGTCAGGCATGTCCATCCTGGTAAGGTTGAAAATATTGCTGAGAAGGAGTCAATCAGCTGCTGCATTCGGGCCTTCTGCTCTGGTAGAAGCTCTTTTCCCACAATATGGTTAGGGGTCCTGGGGTTACTGGTGTTATGAGAAGCCCTTCCTTGGCCTTTCAGGTTTTCAAAAGGTTAACATGGTACACTTGCATTTCCTTTTTCCTCCCTGGCTGTCAGATTTCATAGTGAACTGGCCCCAAGCATTTCACCACCTTGAATGGCTCTCCTTCCACCAGGCTAATAATTTCGACTCTGAATTTGGCAACAGTAATAGTATCCTGTCACTAGGTCTAGATTCTTGTAAGCAGGCCCCTTAGTTGTAGGCCCTCTTTCTTGGTTGTGTTTGGTTTTCAATAAGTTTTCCTTTGCAAAATCCCCTAACCCTTTAAGCTATTCTCGTAACCGGATTACATGCTGCATCATATTGGTTATTTTTGCTCCTTGCTCCTCCCATGCTTCTTGTAGGAGGTCTAAGATCTCACGAGGCTGTCTCCCACACAGCAGTTTAAATAGGAAGACTCCCGTGAACACCTCTGGAAACCCCCTGATGGCAAATAGCAGAGAAATGGAAGCAACTGGTCCCAGTGGTGAGGATCTGATTTTATGAATTTCCATAGCATCTTTTTCAGCATTTCATTGAAACATTCAACTAATCTATGTGTCTGGGGCTGGTAAACAGACGCTCTTACTCTCTTTACTTTTAACAGAGCACATAGCTTCTTCATCTAATGTGCCATAAAATTAGTTTTTCAATCAGTCAGCATCTCACTTGGTATCCTCAACGAGGTGAACAACTTCATAAGTTTTGTCTCCAGCTTGTGCAACTTTTGCAGGTGTGCTTGGGTGACGCTCCCTGAGCCAGGAGATGTTCCTTAACTCCTTGCTCTACAGTGTTGAGTTTGTATACCCCATCACATGCACCCTACATGAATACATTGAGGACAATGTTGTCTCATCATAGCCTTCAAAATTAACCTAGTATCAGTCCATACTTGATTAGATTTCAGTAGGAAGCAGGCTCCTTATTAATGTGCTTTAGGCAGAACAGCAGTGCTGAACTCTTCATATCCACTGTATAGGATGTTGTCAAAAATACTATTTATAGGAACTTTTAAAAATTTATTTAAAAACCTCCAATCACGTAGCATAATCTCAAGTTTTGTTTTATTTTAACCCTTGTAAAATTGCTGAGAAAATATTTTCTAACTTCTATAAATCTGTTTTTCCCCACTCTACTTTTACTTCAGCCAATCCATTTTTAGGTAAACATTATTCTGAAGAATTCAATTTAATAACATATACGTTCTCCACTGGATCCAAAACAAATAAAAGTGTCTCAAACCTGAAAACAGATTAGCCAGGGAGAAGTCTAGAATCTGAAAGTCAAGGTGTATTTTTTTCTTTTCTAGATAATGCATCATCACAGTAATAAAAGACTTTGCAGGCCAAAGTTTGCTCTCAGTTAAATCTTAGTTCCATTGCCTTAAAATTCTCACAAGCAGATTACATCTAATGAGGCAGAATCTGGCCTTTCAACTGGAATTTAATTAACAATTTTGTTAATAATATATGATCTAGAAGAGATTCCAACTCAGTTCTCCTGCCATGTGCTGGATTTACAGAAATGGCAGGAGGAAAAAATAGTAAATTTGTACATTGTTACCAAAGTAAACAGATTCCAAATACTCAACAGCTCCACTCCCTGTGTGCAACAAGATTCCTTTTTTATTTAACCATGTTTCAGGCTAGTATAGTTCTTAAATTTCAGGCCAACTAAAAACAAAGGGTGTGTGGGAGAGAGCTTGACAGAACGTTTAACCAAACTGACAAAATTATCAGAGAATTAAAATTCCCTTTCAGAGGTTATTATAAACATACAACAACAAAAACTATATAAAAGGTGTCCTTTCAACTTTTCCCACACTCAAACTTCTGCCTTCAGAAAAACTGAGCCATCTTTAGTCCCTAAATTAACTTCTAAAATCTCCCCTTTGTTTGTTTGAACATCATAGAATCAATAAGAATGGCTTGTTTATTTTATTGGTGCTACCATCTGAAGACATTTTCTGAGGGTATTTGTTTGGTTTCTTTAACAGAGGATTGCTATGTTCTGCACGTGCAGTACTGGGGCTTTTCTTATTTCTGTTCTCTCTCTCTCTCTCTCTCTCTAACACTCCACATTTAAAAATACACACGGCCCACAGGTAGAAATGGTCTTTGGGGATGCTATCTCTAGAAGTTAAACACAAACTATTACAATAGTTGTGGGTTATTATTCTTTTTTGGTAAGGAACTTCTATCACCAAAGTTCAGCAGCTTTCTTCTCCAATCAATAAGAGAAAGTGGCAATGTGTTCTCAAAAGTACTAATACAAAACACAAAAAAAAGATGTTTTCTTAACTGAGAAATTATGCTGTGCACTTGTGCAGTTATGTTTGGAATCAAAATGCAAATCTTACACAGGCTCCATTAAATGAAGAGTTGTAAACAGCAGTAATATAGTACATCATAGAAGAAACAAAACATTCATATGATAAAATAGCCTTCATTTGGCACAATAATCTTAAACTTGGCTTTTAAACTAATTCTTTATGTAGATTCTATTTTATACTAAACATTTTCATGGGAGCATCTTGTAATTCTGATATGTAAACCAACAAACTGACATGCTATGTGTACTGAGTAGCCTCTTTGGATACCAGCTGGCTTGGCTGTATGCCTTTCTAATGGTAATGAAGTCACACAGCTGCTAGGACAATCAGCTGGAGTTCAGATCATCACTAGCTAAATGGATATCCACTGACTGGCTTCTTATCAGGACTCATTGAAGTTCAGTGTTGACAAACTGTATAGTTACATAGGTTTTCATGGTTACAGCAATGTGTCTTTTAAAAAGGAACTTGTTGGAACTGAAAGAAAACCTTTCCTTTTTGTCTGTAAATATTACTTCGTGCCAGTCAACTAAAGAGGGTCCAATTCTGCTCCCAATTATGTTAAAAGAAAACTTCCATTCATTTGAATGGAAACAACACAAATCATTCTCCAATGTTTAAGGAATCTTTGAAGTATACTATTGTTCAGATTCCTTCTGAATGACTGGGCTTCTGGGTAACCATGTATTCAGTAATATCCAATTTTCAACTTTGAATGAATCTACACAATAGAACCGTGTGAATATATCCATTTTTGCTTCCCTCAGCAATGCATGGGAAACTGCAGGTGTGTTTATGGAAAACTGCACAGTTGTACAATGGAGAAATTTTCCTGTTTCCACAAAGGGACAATTTTCCATAAAAAAATTGGATCAGAGAATGAAATGCAATTCTTCACACATCAGCACTAAAGGACTTTGACAAGTTTAAATGCAAAAACAATTCATACCTTTGGAAACTGACTCTCCTTTGAAAAATTTGAAGGAAACCCAGACAAAGTTTTCATTTTCAGAAAACCAACAAAAGTGTTGTTTTTATCTACTTTTATCATCAGTGCAATTTTTGTTTCTGCACAATTCTGTTGCACACATCTATTGTAACATTTGTTTATAGACATGGGATTTTTTTTTCCACCGTGGAATACACAATGTACCTTGTGACATATACTGGAGGGAAAAAGGGTTCTAGCACCTATGAATTAATGTGCAGTGACTGATGTTCTGAAGTACCTTCCACATATGAAAAAAAGATAAAGCCCTTAAGTAAACTTTCAATCACTATAAATTATGGGCTAGATTATACAGCCCTTACATAGGTGAAATTTATATGAATAGTGACAATGGTTGAAATCCTTAGCCTATTGAAGTCAATGTGAGTTTTTCCATTGATTTCAATGGGGCCAGACTTTCAACCACTTACTTCATATTCATGAAGGCACTCACCAATATAAAACCCTTGCACAATCTAAATCTATATCAGAAAAAAATTCCTTGCCTTAAAGGACAATCTCCTGAAGTCTGAATTTATGAAAATGTATAAAAGCAATTTTTTTCAGCCAAAAAACTGTTCTGATCTGTTATCTTGCCTTTTTAAGGCTTAGCTGGCTTTTTCCTATTGGGTTTCCTGTAGGAAGCAAAAGATAATCAGTGTTACTTCTGTGAAATTCAGACTAAGGTTTTGGGAATATCTCCAGATTAACAATCAGCAAAATATCATGCCTCCCACAAACCAATATATGGAAACTCACCCACGTAAATGATATCATACTGACTCAACTAAGCATGCTCAGACTGAATACTGACATTCATATACAAGGAAAAGATCACAGAGGAAAAATGACAACACTCCTACGGTTAATTACACTTAAAGGGAAACATGCAACTAGTTCCTTTAGTTTTGCACATACTCTGGAATTTCCATTTCACACTGTGGAACTTGCTTGGTGCAACTCATGTTTTGGTTTTTTTTTAATTTTAAAGTGATTTTAATGACTGAAAGCTGCCAACTTGACACTGTTGGTAAGTAAAGTTCTATATTCACAGAACAAGTGCAGAACTGATAGTAACAGTACAAATTTCTTCACACTACACTGCAAATATCCTTCATCTTTTGACCAGTGCTGAAAAGTTAGTTCACTCTCCATGCCAATTTAGTCCTTGGCCTCTTTGCTGAGATTGCCAAGAGAGGTACCAACTGGGTGATATGACCATCTGTCCACTCGGCAAAGGACTCTGAGCACTAGCAGTTATTCAGTAGACTTTACGAATGTCATTTGGTAATAAGTTTTGGTCACTACAGCCGTAGCTGAATTTAAATCAGTGACCTAGAAGTGAGAGTCTCTGCATCCCATTACTAAGCCCTGAAGCCATCCAAGTCCCTGGTTGCAACTTGCTCTTGAGCTGATTCTATCCATGAAAAGTGTGAAGCTAGCAAACACATGATTTAGTGCTTTTTATTATGCCAATCCCGTGTCTGCTGAAGTTAATGGAAAGACTCCTATTGACTTCAGTGAGATTTGGTTCAGGCAATATGTCATTGATTCCACAGCCCACAAAAAAAGGTTTTCATAAAAAATTAGAAAAATCTTGTAGTTTTGGTTGATTTTTAAGGGTTTTTGTTGTTGTTGTTTTGCCATTTGGGAAAGGTTACCTTATTTCCTGTTAATGAGTTGTTATACTCTCCGATCCCATCCACAGCTAACTATAAACACCATTCTTTCTGTTCCTTTTTTTCTTTTTCCATGACGGGGTTGGTAGATGACCCAAAGAGGCTTTTACATCTCTAATCTCAGCTATGCTTGCAAGGCCCCATATTGTGTTAACATCGTGCCCAAAAGTGAGGAACTTCCTACAGAAGAGATGCCACTTACAGTGTTTTATAGTGAAACCATCTACATCAATTGCTGTTGGAACAGGTCTCACCAATTTGTGAGTGGGCACCAGGCCATCTGAACAGATGGCGCAAGGTAGAAATCCAAATAGCCATGTATGCGCAACAACTATGGGTAGTGGTGGCATGATTCCCAGCCGTGAAGGTCTACACTGTGGTCCACCATGATTTTACAAGCTTATGTTTATAGAGAATTGTCACCAATAATCCAGCATTAACTTTCAGATACAAAACAGTGTTCCTGTAACTGAATATCTCAGATACCTAACTTTTTAAATTCAAGTGACAATTTCTCCCTGTCTTCACTTTCTTGTTACTCCATGACAACAAAAAAGGAGAACCAAACAATGAACCATATCCTCAGCCCCATTCTGCCTGCTTTAGGCAGCTCTAGCAGCACAAAGCAGCCAAAAACTTGGTAAATCTGGTCAGCTAAGAATTCCCCCCAGTGAAAGAATTCTTATGTGGTACAGAGCCTCTGTAACGGGCTCTACATCCTCACTACTGTCTCAGTCCTAGAATAAGCAACATTTCCAGGGAATAAGGGTCATAATCAGGGTACTCTTGTAATTCCCAGCAATGGTCCAAATGGCAAATGAGCAGCCACTACATTGTCTTAGGGAACTAGGACATCCCCTGGGGTAACCCCACATCATGGAGCTATGAAGGAGGCTTAAATACACCTTTGTGTCACATCCCTACAGTGAGCGTTTCTCAGCCAAAGCTGAGAATCTAGCCCAATGATTTTGCTCAGGCATTTTTCATGCATGTGGATCAGTAGAACAGCTAGGCTAATAATGCATAACTAGCTGTTTACTCAACAACTTTGACCCTTTTTTCTGTTTTCAAATTGTTCACATGCAAATAATGATTTTTCCATATTAATTTGTTACTTGAAATTATTTCTTGAATCATTTCAGTGAATAGCTCTTAAGCTGTATTTTGTGTACAAGCAGTTCATCATACACATTCAGTATTCATAGCTGTATTTGATTACACACACAGGTTACATGGTATTTTTTCTGATCCCTGCTTGGATGAGCTTAATTCTTATTATTAGGATTCTAGTGCAAATGGCTAGTTTTAAAGTTCAAAATTTGCTTTCTTCAAATACTTCCTATTTGTCTCTATAAAATGTTTGTTTCTGTGAATCTTCCTGCTAGTAAACTCAATTTCCTGAAATTAATGGAAACCCAATGTTTACAGAGCTGCAAACACAAATGACACTGTTACTTTTCTTTCTAAGGCTACATCTACACTGCAGCCGAGATTGATGCTCTGAGATCGATCCAGCGGTGGTCGATTTAGTGGGTCCAGTGAAGACCCACCAAATCAACAGCAGATCGCTCTCCAGTTGACCCTTGTACTCTACCCATCAATGAGACAAGTAAGATAAGTCAAAAGGAGGGTTTCTCCCATCGATCCCCTCATGGTGTAGACCCTGCAGTAACTCGACCTAAAGTACGTCGACTCCAGCTACATTATTCACGTAGCTGGAGGTGCGTAGCATAGGGTGACTTACCGCAGTAGTGTAGACGTAGCCTGAGTCTACAGCGGAGCAGCAAAAAGCAACAATTCCATAAACAGAATAAACAAAAAATGTTATTCTTCTGTTAGGTACTAAATCATTTTTAAACTTCATTTTGAAGCCCATTGATATCTATATATTGTTGTGATGCCATGCCAAGTGGTGTATTCCAAACCAGCATCTGCACAAAACTTGTGACAGAACATTATTTTTTTTTGTTTTTATTAAGAACATTATAGTATCATCTTTAAGGGAAACTGCTGCTGTTCATAAGGTTTGAAGCTTCTTTAAGTGATAGTGCATGTTTTAAAATTGTACTCCTACAAATTGACCAAATTATTTGATTCTGTGTGGCAAACTTTGGGCCAGGTTACAGTATTGCAATAGTGAATCTGACTGTGTTCAATGAGATGTGGATGAGACCATCAACTGAACTAACATCAGCTCAGTCACATTTGTTGAGAGATGCTCATTGTCTATGCCAAGTAAAATGGCAAACAAGGAAGGCCAATCTTGGTCCCACTGTAGTCAATGACAATAATGATTACAGTGGGACCAGAAATTGGCCCATAATGCATTGTGAATTCTATGTTAGCAGGAGTATGCACAAGAACAAAAATTTTAGCTGCTTTTGAAGGGGCACTTTCTGTAACCCCCCCCCCCCCCGCAACCGGAGGAGTTGGTTCCCATCCACCTCACGACCAGAGGAGCTGGCTCACTCCCCATCACCCTGGGGCTAGAGAAGCTGACTCTTCCTTCCCTCCCATCCCTCAGGGCCTGTGGAGCTTGCTCTTCCCCAGCAGCTGGAGGAGCTCACACTCCCCACCCCAAAGGAATTCTGTGACCCTCCTTACCACCCCTTGAGCATGGCCCTGCATTCTAGCAAAATGAACATACAGTAGAACATCAAGAGTTTGGGGGAATAATTGTAGAGACAAAGCAGGGTGATTGTAGGTTATCTTGAACAAATCAATATATCTACTGCTTTACTTGGAGTACACAATGAACACAATGCAAGTGATGCTTTCAGATGGAAAATTGGTAGACCTGCTGGAGCAGACACATGAGATCCAGTAAACAGCGTATTGCAGTATAGGATCTGTGGTTGTTAACAGCCAGCTGATAAGTGGGAGGCCACTGGCTTCCATTTCAGCAAAGAAAAAATTCCAAGGTCTTTTCCTGTTCCATGCACCTGCAACTCACCTCACTTTCCCACACCATTCATGTGAAATTCTCCCTCCATAATTGGCCATTCATTCGGTCCAATGTAATACCTAAATACTATAAACTGGCTTTATTTGCAAGTTTGTGCCAGAACCAATTGTCAAACATTTCTGTAGTCTTCTTTCTGTCTTTGAATGCTGGGTGTTATTTTGCTTTTCCATTAAGCTTTGATCACACATGACCTCTTAACCCAGCACATACAGGCACCACTGTTACAGCTTGCTTATTTGTGTATTCACCATTGCACAATTTTCCTTACATCTGAAAACATACCTCTTCCTGATTAAGGGGCATAAGGACATTAAGGAGACCCAGAATGCTCCTTGTGGACCCCTGTGAAGATTACAGAGCCCTTGGGTCTGGGTGTGCTGAAATAAGCAGGCTCTGTGCACTTGCTATTCTCCACTAGAGCAGATCAATAGGGAACAGGTTGTGGACTCTGGCCTAGCCCATATCAGTCAGGGGAACCGAGTCAGAACAAGGGTTGTCATAATTTTCTGCTCCTATCGGACAGCAGCAAATTATCAATTACCAACCTAGAGCCAGGGTAGAACTTTCACCTAAGAGGGGTGTCCCATAAGCACAGTATCTCCAAGGGCTGCTCCGATGGCGGTATATCTTATGTACCACCTCTTACTCAAGACTAGACTCAAAAGCACAATATAACCAAAGATAAGGAGCTTTTTCTTTCAGCTACACGAGTACTGGTGTGCTTAACAGGAGTGGTGTCTGCAGGAAAGTGCCTTGCCACTTTCAAGAAATCAAGATGGGGGTGGTTACACAAAATCCTGGTAGCACTGAGTAGGGTTAACCAGTCCAATAATGGGACCATAGGTAGCTGCTGGAGCCTGCTGTATGATTTGTGAAAACTCTGAACCTGAGAGGGAGGGAGAGGCTGGGTGTGAAGGCTGAATTGTGCCACTGGACTGCTGTGTAGGATCTGTGCTTCTACAGGCAGCTTGCTGGTACCTCGTGACAAAAAACAGCTGTGCCAGATGGATTATTAGTGTAATTGGTTCACCCTCATTAAGGACCACCTGCCTAGAATCATGTCAACGTGACAGTTCTGTGTTACTAACACTGGCCATTTTACTTGTCTCTATTTCAGCATTGTAACTGGCAATGCTGTCACCTGACCAGCCAGTGTTATTCCTACAAAAACTTTAAAACTAAAGCAGCAGCATTTCCTACAATTAGATCATAAATTACTATGCCCAATTCCAATATCATCTCAGAAAAAGACAGGGTAACTTGTGGTTATAGCATCAGGTTACTGGAAGTCAGAATTCCTTTTTCTGTTAGTGACTTGCTCTGTGACCATGGTCAAGTGAATTAAAGGAACATTGCCAACTTAAACCACCTTCTCACATACACATTTCTATTTCAGAATGATTTCACTTCTGTTATTAGCAAGTAACACCCAGATTTACTACAATTAAGACAGGTGAGGGAAAAGAAAACAGTTTTTTTCTATTTTCCCAATTTGGTTACTTTGTTAATTCAGAAGTGTCTATAGTCAGTTTTAATGTCTAGTTGTGGAGTTAATAAGTTTCCCCTTTAGATAATGGGTATGTCACACAGCAATAGAGGCAACACAATAAATAAATTGTAAATGGTCCTTCCCCTTCCCCTGCACTCCCCTGACCCCTCCAAATGCAGAGGAACTTAAGGATAGGTATAGTACCTGAAACTGTTTTAAAGTCAATGTTTTAAACTTACCAGATTTCAAGTTGACAGCACCTCTTCAACCTTGCTGTGTTTAAGTCTGCCCAGCAATAAAAGGGGAATAAATAATATGTGTCGAGTTCTTGGGGGCCGCAGTGAGGCTTAACTGTAAAGTATTTTCATATCAGTGCGCAAAAGTGCTCAATAAGTGTTATTATACTACAATGTGCTATATGCACAGTAGCTATATAAACTACAAGATTGATACAGAGAGTGGAGGGCAATACGTACATAAGAGCGCTGCAATATTTCTGTAGTTTGGGGAATTCTGCATAATACCAAAGCCAAAGAAACATCACTGATGTCCATCTTGTCTATATATGCCTCAATGGCACACTGTCAAAAAAAACCACCAAAACTGATTTACATCTCAAGCTTGGCAATAAAAGGGTTATTCTAGTATCTTACACACCTGTTTTTGTGATTAGTATTTGAAAGGAGATGAGTGCTTCTCTTGGAAGGCCCAAAATGACAAGATTATAACAGTTATTGTTAATGACTGTATTAATGTTTAATACTGCAGAGTGATTAAGACTGTGTCCATACTTTATTATTCTATCTTCCACATATGTCAGAATGGGTTGAACACCTTTTTGGCATTATACTTAATTAAAAGTAAAAGTTAATTTTTCTCATTCATATTAGATATAGAAGCTATTACTTAAGATTACACTAAATTTCCTGACTTTTTTGTTTAATTGATTATTCACAGTCAGTTTTAATACAAGTTTATTTTGGACACTCTTTTTTAGCTGCACAAAAATATTCAGGCAAAATTAATTTAATTGTGACTGAACGTGGCTGTTTAAATACCATTACAGCATTGTTTCTAAAGAACAGTGGATACATAATGAGTGGGATTTTCAAAAGTTTCTAAATGAGTTTGGAGCACATATCCCACTGACTTTCCATTGGACCTGTGATTCTCAAAGGGGATTAGACAGTTAGACACCTAACTTTCATTGAAAATTCAATGTAAGTTGAGTACCTCATTTGAAACTTCCAGCTTATGACCCTTTGAAAAAAATCTACCTAATTTCTTTAAACAAGTATTTTGTGGATGAATTTAATACTCAACATGGTACTATTGGCTCAGTACTGGTTTCAGCTTTGCAAAGAAGGGCTTTCTTAATATAATTCCAACTTGATCCATAGTATTTCATTAATGCATTTCTACCTGTAACCCTTCTGCCCCTCTGAGTTGGCAGCAACAAGGGCCAGGTTCAGTATCCAGGGGTTCCGTTTCAATAACACAATGCATAATCAGCTCGAGCCCCCACCCAGTGACCTGGGACACTTATATACCAACCCCCCCTCTAGGAGGCAATACTTCCCCTCTTGCAAGCACGGAGTCTGAGTGTAGCAAAATCCTTTTAATAAAGGACGGGAACAATGCGGCATCACATTGGAGAAACACCACAAACAGAATTCTAACACAAACCATAAGCAAAAACCTACCTCCGAGTACATTTGGCAATGTCCTTTCCCCCACAGGGTCTTCAGTCCAATCAGCCCAAAGTCCAGCAACCCGAAAGTCTCTGGTCAGTGCCAGCCCAGAGTTCAAAAGTTTATCTGCAGAGTTTTACCCCTCTAGCCTGGGTGGAAATGGGATGGGAGGTCCACACAGGGTGTTAAGGGGCACCTTACGTGGGCCAGGGCCAACTGCTCCACCTCTCCGTGGAGTTCTGCTGCAGCCTTCACCACAACCAGTTCCATTACACCTGCTGTGCCGCTCCTCCAGCTGACCCGTGAGCCACGCCAGCCATCCCCGCAAACCGCTCCACTCCGCTCACTGTTCCATGGGCTGCTCCAACATGCTGCAAACTGCTCCGCTCTGCCAGCCGCTTAGCAATAGGTCTTCAGGCTCCCCCACTAGTTAACACAGCACTCAGTGATCTCAGCTCAGCTCTTTCAGTGATTTCAGCTCTTAGTGATTTTAGCTTGTAGTAGGGGAACCCCAGTGCTGGTGCACCATTGGCCCAATGTGAATTCAGCTCAGCTGCCTCTAGATGGACTCCTAATGGAATCAAAATTAGCTCTACTCTTTAACAGTGGAGAGAGGACAATGAGAAATTGGTGTTCCAGGCCCTCAAAAGCGGCCCATACCATCAGGTACACACACTAGTCCCCAACCTCTCTCAGTTCACTGGGTTTTGGAACCCATGTCCCTTGTCTAGCAAGTACTACTTAATTGAGGTTGAGTTGTCTCTGTCATAAAGCAGTCTCAGAGTTCCTCATTCACATAATCAGGGTGACAACACTTTATTCCTCCTGCCCCAATAACAAAGAAATTGGGGATCCCAGAGCTGTCAAAATAACCATCCCAGGCTGCCGTGGGCTTTGCTAGGTGGGGTGGGTGTGCCAACACAAATACCTGAAATTCCTTTCCACACTCCCTGAAATTCTTTCCACACTCCCCATAATTCACCACCAGATGTCAGGGTAGAGCTCATCTTGACTCTGTTTACATACCCACAATCTTTCTCAAGCAGACACTGACAGCCATGCCAAATATGTGCAATGCGAACAAAAGAGAGCTCCAGTAGACTGGTTTCTGTAATGCTTTAGGATTCAACCCAGACCAGTATACCGCCTGCCTGGCAACTCTGGGTGTCTTAAATGCTGTGCCACCAAGGCTCACAACCCTGACACCAACAGCCAGCATACAAGCATGCAGGCCATATCCTGGCTTCTGTCATCAAGTTAATTTTTGCAGAGTGACACCAACACCCTCCTGGTCCTGAATTTCCCTCAAACCATCTGCCAGTGTGACAATTTGCTGAGGTTCCCAGAATTGTGAGTAACTGTGTTACTTCTCTGAGCCACTGCAAGTGAGAGGGGTAACAGTTCTGCAGACGGACTTCATAAAACCTGAGGAACCACTTTCTGCACCTCAAATACTCCAGAAGGAACCACCTCAAACATGAAATCATCACCTGTTGCCTCAGACTGGAAGAAAAAAAAAATCAGGAAATTTACCTGGAAATCATGCAGGAAATCCAAGGTAACTATTTAAAAAAAACCTGATGGTAGCCATCCAACACAAAAACAAAAAGTGGAACCAACTACAACTACTCCACAACCCACAGAATACCACCTGTGGGAGAAACCATGGCACCAGCACCCACCATCAGGGACGCCCAGAGGGAGAGGCAAGTGGGGCAATTTGCCCCAGGCCCCAGGCGCCGCAGGGACCCCCATGAGAGTTTTTCGGGGCACTGGAATGGGGTCCTTCACTCACTCCGGAGGCCCCGGAAAACACTCACGGGGCCCTGGTCCCCGGAGCTTCTTCCGCTCTCGGTGTTTGCCGGCAGGAGGTCCTTACTGCCGAAGCGAGACCCACCGCCGAAGTGCAGCCGGGTCTTCGGCAGTATTTCTGTGGCTGAGGGCCTATCCATTCCAGGACTCACTGCCAAAGTGCCCCGAGAACCCGTGGCGGGGACCCCCAGCCGCTGAATTACCGCTGAAGACCCGGCTGCACTTCGGCAGTGGGTCCCGCTTTGGCGGTAATTCGGCGGCAGCGGGCCCCCGCCGTGGGTCTTCGGGGCACTTTGGCGGCAGGTCCTGGAGCAGAAAGACCGCCCGCTGCCGAATTACTGCCAAAGTGGGGGCCCCCTGCCGCCAAAGACCCCAGACCCCCGGAATCCTCTGGGCGGCCCTGCCCACCACATGGACACTACACAATACCTGAACATCAATTTATCAAGATTACTCTTAATTGGAACTGAATTATCTGTACTTTCTAGGGGACTGAACTTCTGCCCCATTACAGAGCCCAATATATACTAACACATGAAGAAACTAGATTAATTCTTCTGCTGACTCTGCCTCAAAGAAGTCTTTCACAACAATAATGACAATACTCACAATTATCATGTCCCCACCAACAACCATAAGAAAAAAGAATCATCTGATTGACCACCACAGAGTGGACAAAACCACACACTTGATCATTACATTGATTGCTTCAGGGAAAAAAAAATTGACTGTGAAATCTTTAACAAACATCAGTCATAATAATATCTCAATTGCCGAGAGGACAGTCTCTGAAATCAAACCATCAGACAGTGATCAAACCTGCAGACAAAGGGGGCAGTATCATAGTCCTCAAACACGATGACTACATTAATGAGGCCAACTGACAACTTTCCAAAACCACCTACTATGAAGAACTCAGAAAGGACCCCACACCACAATTTACACAGGAATTTAAACATATAATCAAATCCTTCCCCAAACAATTCCAAGAGAAACTTTACAAACTCAGCCTCCACAAACCCACCTCAGGGACCTTCTACATGCTTCCCAAAATACACAAACATGGGAACCCAGGCAGACCCATCATATTTGGACACAGCATTCTTACTGAAGGAATAGCGAGACTCATAGAAACCATCCTCAAACAACTCATCACACAAAGGGTCAGCTTCCTTCGAGACATAATTGACTTCCTCCACAAACTCCGCAACATTGACAACCACCCTCAAAACATCATTCCTGTCATCATGGATGCCACTTCCCTATATACCAACATCCCTCACAATGATGGCATTGCTGCCTGCCTTAAATATCTATAAGACAATGCACAGCCCTCAGATATCCACCCCAAACACACCCATTTCATCCTCACCCATAACAATTTTACATTCAACAACAAACATTTTGGCCAAACCATTGAAACAACCATATCTACTGGGATGGCTCCCCAATATACCAAACTTCTTCATGGGCCACCTTGAAGAAGAATTTCTACATAAATGCATCATGAAACCAATGATATACCTGAGATACATGGATGATATTTTCATCCTCTGGATAGACAACTTAAACTCCCTTTTAGATTTCCACCATAACTTCAACAACCACCACCCTCCATTAAACTGTCTCTGGAACACTTCCACACCACAATCAGCTTCAACAATGGAATCCTATAGCCAATGATATACAAGAAACCCACAGATCACAACACCTACCTTCACAGATCCAGTTACTACTCCAAATACACCAAGAAATCTGTATTCTACAGCCAAACATTCAGATACCCCAGAATACGCTCCGAGGAGAAAGTCCAAGATGTATATCTCAAAAAACACACAACCCACCTTCATCAAACAAGGACACTCCTCCAATGAAGTAGATCACATCTTGGAATAGGCCACCTAAATATCCTGAGAGAACCTGCTTTAATAAAGAAATAAAACCTTCTCTGACTGCACAGCCGCCTAGTTGTCACCTTCCTTCCCACACTGGAACCCATATGGGGTATCATCCAACCCCATTCTGAAAGAAATGTTTCCCAAACCCCTCTTCTGGCCTTCAAGCAACTCCTTAACCTCTCCAAGCTCATCATCAGAAGCAAGCTGCCCACCGACCAGGACACGCCAACTCAAAGTGGCACCAGACCCTATCAAAACAACAGATGCAAAACCTGCAGATCTGCAAAACCTACTGCTACAATGATCAACCCTCCCCACCCCCATAGCTTTCAAGATCCAAGGGTCCTAAATATGCCTATCAGGGCTAACACAGGAACTCACAATTCTGGGAACCTCAGCCGATTGTCACATTGATAGATAATTTTGGTGAAATTCGAGACTGGCAGACTGTTGGGGTCAATTTTCCAAAAAGTAACTGGGTGGTGGAAACCAGGGTGTGATCTGCATGCTTGTAGGCTGGCTCTTGGTTTCAGGGCTGTGAGCACTGAAGGCACTCAGAATTGCAGGTTGGGCAATGACATGACCATGGACTAGGGCAGGTTGAACCTCTAAGTGTTACAGTTCCAAGTCTACATGTGAACGGAAGACTCCAAAAGTTAAAAGACTGGTGGACTGGCTTATTGCATTATCAGACCCCTATATATGAACAGTAATTTCTAAAGATAGTATAGCCAGATACACAATTTTAAATTGCATGTATGTCTGAAACACAGAACAGGCAGTCAGAAATCCAAGATTGACCCAGATTGTAACCATGTTAGTAGGTCAATGTGTTGATGTGTCTAACAGGATTACATGCAGTTCATAAAATTTCATCTTTATACTTTTCTTCATAACATACTAAATTTCTATAATTAGATTCTTTAAACTTCAATGTATCAACTGAATGTAAAAGGCTTTACTACAAAATATTGGGGCATAGTCTAACCTCATATGAATAAAGTTACATCCCTACCTAGCTAAGCAAATCCACTTTTGAGCATGCATAAACAACTGCAGAAGAATTATCAAGATAAACTGATTTTTCATGTGGTGAAATGACAAGCTGACAAATGGTATTGTTGCCCCCTTTTTGACCTGAGCAGCCAGTCAAAGTTTGGGGTCCTGATGGGTGTTCCAGTCAGAAGCAGAAATTGCTAATAGGTATTTCTTTGATGCAGCTTTGTTCATTTACAAAGAATGTAGCAAGTCCTGTGCCTCTGAACGCAGAAAGAACCAAGAACAAAAGAAGCATTTCTTAGCTTACAGCCCCCTCAAGCCTCTTCAGTCAACATCAGATCCCAGCACTTTCCCCCTAGCTATTTCCAGGCTCACATACTATGCTTACAAGCCACTGGTTCGTTTTTCTTGAATCTTTTCCCATGTTTTTCTATTTTTGTTTGAACCTCAATATTCATGTGTTCTCTCACACTCCCACACACACCTCCCCAAAACTATAGTCCACCCAAAAGCTTTAGGATGCGTTCACACCTTTTGTCTTTGATGGGGCTTATGGTTAGTGTTATGTTAATTGAAGGATGAGTTCACACTTGTCAATCTCAATGGGGGTTTAATTTAACTCAATACAAAGCTTCTCCCAACTCAGAACAGTATCAAACCTAGGTAGTATCTTTTCATCACATGACACAAGGATTTATATACACACCTATTATGAAAGTTAGTTGCTCAGATTCAAACAAACAAAGGAAAGCAGAAGATTCAGGGCTTGATTGTCATTCCTGGGACAAATGTAAATATATACAAAGTATGTGGGGGACTCTATCCTGAGAAGCAATGACTCTGAATAAGATTTGTGGATCATGATGGATAATCAGCTGAACAGAAGGTCCAAGTGTGATGCTGGGGTCAAAAGTGCTACTACAATCCTTGGATGCGTAAACAAGGGACTCTCAAGTAGTAGTAAAGATGTTAATTTAACTCTGTCTTTGACACTGGTACAACTGCTGTGGTCTACTATTCAGGAAGGATGTTGATAAATTGGAGAGGGTTCAGAGAAGAGCCACAGGAATGATTAAAGAATTAGAAAACATGCCTTATAGTAACAGATTTTAGGAACTTAACAAAGAAAAGGTTAAGGAGTGACTTGATTGTAGTCTATAAGTATCTGCATGTAGGATAAATATTTAACAACAGGCTCTTCAATATAACAGAGAAAAGTATAACACAATCCATTGGCTGGAAGTTGAAGCTAGATAAAAATCAGACTGGAAATAATATATACAATTTGAAATGAGGGTAGTTAACCTTTGGAAAAATTTACCAAAGATTGTGGTAAATTCTCCATCACTGGCATTTTTAAAAATCAGGACTGGATGCCTATTTTGACAGATTTGCTCTAACTCAAACAGGGATTATCTTGAGGAAGTTCTATGGCCTGTATAATACAGGAGGTCAGACTGCTTGATCATAATGGTACCTTCTGGCCTTAGAATCTATGACTATGAGTAGGCTACTCCTACCGACTTCATTGTGGGTTTGGGGTGCCTAAAGCATAGCCATGGAACAAAATTAGTGGGTGCTTTGCACTCACTGGCTGCCAGCTCCCCCGACCCCCCCACAGCTGATCAACTCCTTCCCCTTCCTTCCAGCACCTCTGGAATGCCATGGAACAGCTGTTTTGTGGCATGCAGGAGGCTCGGGGGGGAGGAAGGGGAAGGAGCAAGTGTGCGGCCTGCTCAGAAGAGGAGATGGAACTGAGTAAGAAGAGGCAGGGTAGAGGTGACGGTTTGGGGGAAGGGGACATGTGGGGGTGGAGCGGGGGTGGGTTGAGCACTCCCAGGGCCCAGAGGAAGCTGGATCCTGTGGCCTAAAGAATACAGGATTGGGCCCCAATAATTATTTTGCAGTGAGAAAATTGGCCTAATTATTACTCTTTTCAAAACCCCATTCATAATGATAGTAATGTTTAAATGCATTTTATGTAAGTATTGTAGTATCACACTCTCTCTTTAGAATACTTATATTTCACAAAGATGATGCCCTACATTTTCAAAAGTGACTAGGGATTTTGCCTTCTTCAATATTGGGCGCCCAAACTGGGACCCTTTAAAGATTCCTAATTTTAAAATAAATGCTGTGCAACAGCCCTCTGAAAATTAAGCCCTTTTAAGGTTTCTTAAATTGGGCACCTACAAACCGAGACAGCCAAAAACCACCAGAAAAAGCTTTTGAAGGTTCAGGCCATGATGCAGGCATTTTTTCTTACTCTGCATTTTCAAAAGTAGATATCACATGGGTTAGAGTTACAAAAGCGTGATTTAAAAATAAGAAGTAAATGAAATAAATAAGGAATAAATGAAAGGAAAGGATGGTTTTGTGGTACAGCATGGGACTGGGTCACTGGAGACCTAGCTTTAATTTCTGGCTCTGCTATTGACAACTCACTGTAATCTCTCAATGCATCAGCTGCTCTTCTGTAAAATGGGGATAATATTTCTTTATGTCCAAGTATGCTGTGAGATTACATTCAAAGCTGATTGATTGCTATTACCGTAAAGAGTGACAGATAAATGCCTACAAATAAACGTTGTAAATCATATTCATCAGTTGATGTTTGCTGTGAATACTTTTAGTGAATCCACTAGACTGCTTCACAAAAGTACGTTTGTCAGTCCAGGGGATAAAAGACCACGTTTCTCTCCTGTGAACAAATGTGCAGATTGGAACAAATTAGTCCAAGAAATCCAAAGTAGTGTAAGAGGTATGATTTAGCTGATTTATATTCCCTTGATCTATGTGACTAACGATGATATGTTGCAGGCAGGTGCTGGGGAGGAAACAGTGCAGGCTGGAGGTCCTTGAAAAAACTGGATCCCAAACCTACAGATCCCTGCCAGATATATGCAGGGGCTCTCCCTCTGCATGAACCTGGAGATCTTACGTTAGCTATAGTAGATTATCGAGGCTAACTGCTGGGCTAACAATATCTACTGCTACACCCAATAACTGATAGGGTCACAGAATACACAGCACAAATTAATGCTGATTTATGTATGTATATATGAAGCAGTAACCTGATATAAATTTATATTCTATAAGCAGCCAGTAGTGTCAGAGAATATGCTATGTCAACATAACTATTGCTTAGCTCTGCCTCCATGCTCCCAGGCCACATCCATTAGTCTTATAAATGTTTAATGGAGATGACAAAGCAAGTATGTGGAGGAGGGAATATAGAGTTTAACTGCCTTTTTTTTTTTTTTGCTCAGCCCATCAGCATCTTTTCTCTATAAACAAGGGGAAAAAACAAAATCAAATTCAGGTACTCAATCTTTGTAGTAACCTCCATGGTGAATCCCTTTCCTCAGATGTACTTGTGTTCATGGCATTAATTCTTTATAGAGCAACTGGAAAAGAATGTTTAAAATAGGGTGGTTTGCAGCTGTTTATCAAAAACCATCTATGTTATTCAGCTGATACTTACTCGCCCTGAGAGTGGTTATACTGAGGTTACATTTAAACATGGTCTGTTGCATGCACGTGGGATGAAATGACAGCCAGACAACAAAATATCAAATATCTGGTATATGTTATGCTTCCCTGCTAATACCGAGTCATATCCTGACTTCTTGTGCTCTGAGTCACTTGGCTTTGCACAAGAGCTGCAGCAGGATAGATTACAAACAGAATCCTACCCCCTTCAAAGCCATGGAGAGCTGGGAGCCACAGTGTGGTCTGCCTGCAGCTCATAGGCTCTTCTGCAATAAACATTGGCCAGTGAATTTACACATGCATCCTCAAATCAAGCCTGCACAGTGACATTCAGTGAGCCACCACAGAACACTCCACCACAGTGCATTTGGGCAGTGGACTCCCACTGCATGGCCTGTGCATGGCTGGGATCCTCTGGACAATATTTACTAACAGCAGTGCCATTTCTGCCCCTTTTTCAGCACACTATAAGATTTGGCCATTGTGAGTAAGAAAGGCTTCAGTGTGGATCCAGAAATTCATCCCTCGCCCACAGCCTTCTCTTGTCCATATTTTAGTAGTTAACAGAGATTTCTAGACTTTGCAGTACATGATGAGTATATCCACACTTATAAATATATGTTCTCTCCTAAAACAGGTCACTATTTCAGCCTGCTTATAACATATATACATCTCAACCATCCTAGTGCTACCACACTAGAAACTTACAGTAGATTGAGTCCCCCATGGACATTGACCTGACCTAAAACAATGGAGAGCTTTGGGGTGGGTGTGAAATGAGGATAACAGCTGGCGGGGGGGCAGGATTAGGATGGGCGTGTGTTTTGAGATGTCCTTTGATGTCTTAACTTGAGCTACCATTTGTAATACTGCTCCTGGCTTATCCCTGGATGCCACCGTAAGTGGGCTGGTGCAATCACACAACACACCCCAACTGGCAACTCAGGCCATTTCCCGATATAATCACTGCAGAATTCTGCCGTCTAGTATTGAAAATCATGTTTCTGCCTCTCACACACAAACAAACAAATATATACAAACAAATTGTCCTAAACTTAATATTTTTGTTATAATTTAATTAAATTTCATCATCTGCCCACGATAGACCCAACACATCTTGAGCCAAATCAACATAACTAAATCCATATAAAAACCACTACATCTCCAGTATCTGTAAAATGATGCCTTTTTACTGTAGTGTATATGTTTCAGAGTCCTTTAGGTTATAGTTCAAATTATGAAAAGAAAGATGAGTAATTGTATTTTCTTAGAATTTGATAATGGAAGAATAAGCATGCTCTTACCAGAATCGTACCACTAAAAACAGAAATCTGAAACAGATAATAATAAAAAAAACCAGGATGTGTTTACAACAGTAATCCTTTCAGAATGGCTATTGATTGAACCCACATGCACACCAAATTATCCTCTACCTTACAGGTGGGCCCTCTAGAGTATGACAAGTCATACCAATTGGTCAACTTCTAACCTAATCATCCACCTAGGATTTTATGCCAAGCTGATCACCATTGTATCTGAGCATTTTACAAAATTAAACAACCCTAGTAACCTGGTTTTTCACTTATTTGCCTCCAAAGGCAGGTAGGCTTAGGTAAAACTTCAATTCTTTCTTTGTGTGTCTTCCTATTCGTATTCTGCTTTGTTCTTTTCCTCCTCATCCTGCTCCCACTCCCACATTTTGAATGCAAACAGAATAATAAGGGCTTGTAGGGATTTTGTGTGTTTATGGGAGTGCATGGATGGATGAGGGTGTGAGTAAATGACAATGTGTGTTTATGAAGGAGATGGGGTCCTGAAGGTGTTAAATTCATTATCAACCTTTCCTCTTGTGGAAAGGAGTACAGAGAATGTGGAAGATGCAGCCAACATATCTTATGAGCAATATACTTATCAGAGAAGTATTTTAAAATTGAGTAGTTTTGCATACATTACAAATCAAGTTTACTTTCAACAAGTTCAGGTAATATGGTGGCTTGAAATGCATCTGCTATAAAATAACCCAGTGGCAGCTTCATAAGGTGGGAATGTCAAAAAGTGAAGGCTTCAGTTCTCTGAAGGTGCTGGTTGCTGCTGGGAGCTTTAAAGTTGGTAGTTCTTCAATTATTTAAATCAGAATAAAAAGAGAATAAAATTGCTGGGAACACAAAGATTTTTTTCTTTGATTTCTCCCTTGTTCCCCTTTCCCTGAGCACCTCTCCCCACCCCTGCCTCTCAAAGGAATGTTAATCTCATGGAGCTTGATAGGGTTAAAGAGCTCTAAGCGGATAGCAATGCTTTCATTTTGTTAACCAATCAGAATGTTCTATTTTCCAAAAGCATTTTATAAGATTATATAATTCTGACATTTATATACAAATTATAGTGTTTCCATGTATCATAACCCTTATAATCGTGAACAGCTTTAGCAGAATTCTCAGTGGAAGACAGCTTTGATAGAGAATGATTTCTGTCCTCCCAGTTAATTACTGATTTTTCCACCAATTAAAAATTTGAACACAATCCCACAGATTTATAATTTATAATCAGTACCAAATGCACATAAATTATTCTTGCTACAATTTTAAACATGATTATAAGGTCAATTTCTTACTTTAAATCATTTGAAATGTCCACAATGAAATGCTGAATAGTAAAACCTCTCATCACCACTTAAAAATACAGAAATATTTATTAATTTTAAATAATTGGTTTTAAAAGCTATCAAAGATTTTTCCAATCTGGATAAAAATAGATTTGTTTGCATTCTATCATACTTGATTTATACTACCACTTTTGATTTTCAGTCCATTTAAACACTAAATACACTTTTGGCTGCTCCAGTATAACTAATTAAATTATAATAATAATACAAAGAAGAACTGAAAATGTTGATAATAATTGAACAATTAACCAGCTAACAACAACAGGACAAGGAATAATTCAGTCCCTTATGGTTCCTGTCTTCAAAATTCAATTACAAATAATTCATCACTACTTGTAAGTATGGTCATCAAACAGATAGCACATCTAAGAATATCTTCAAAGTTCAGTACTGGTGAACGGTAAAGCAATCTCCGTTAAATCTCCCTCTAAGTGCTTGTGTACACTGGCAATTTACAGCGCTGCAACTTTCTCACTCAGGGGTGTGACAAAACACACTCCTGAGCACAGCAAGCTTCAGAGCTGTAAAGTGCTAGTGTAGACAGTGCACCAGTGCTGGGAGGTGAAGGTGGGTTTTTCAGAGCGCTGGGAGAGCTGCCGCAGCAGTGCTTTAATGTGCCTTCTGTGGTCACGGTGCAGCGCTGGGAGAGAGCTCTCCCAGCGCTGCACCATGACCACGCAAGGCACATTCAAGTGTAGACTAGCCCAATGTCTCTTAAGACTACATAAGAAGTCCTGATAAAGGTGTTCCTGAGCCCCTTTTCTAACTATTAGTAGATCAGGGATTAGGGATGCTAGGTATAACTAAATTAATTGAACAGAACTGACTTAGCTGTATTAAATTTAGGGTGACCATCCATAGTGTATTTTAACAGATACAACTTATTTTGTGACTAATGGACCTCAGATCATATCTACTGAAGAACTACTAAAAAGCATTTGATTAGACAAACAGTTTTCAAGCAATTATGCGGCAAAAAAATAATAATCAAGTAATGGAATGAACACAGGAATGATTTTGTACGATGAATAAAACTACTGAGAGGTGGATTACCTTGATTCATAGATTCATAGACTCCAGGACTGGAAGGGACCTCGAGAGGTCATCGAGTCCAGACCCCTGCCCTCATGGCAGGACCAAATATTGTCTAGACCATCCCTAATAGACATTTATCTAACCTACTCTTAAATATCTCCAGAGATGGAGATTCCACAACTTCCCTAGGCAATCTATTCCAGTGTTTAACTACCCTGACAGTTAGGAACTTTTTCCTAATGTCCAACCTAAATCTCCCTTGCTGCAGTTTAAGCCCATTGCTTCTTGTTCTATCACTGGAGGCTAAGGTGAACAAGTTTTCTCCCTCCTCCTGATGACACCCTTTTAGATACCTGAAAACTGCTATCATGTCCCCTCTCAGTCTTCTCTTTTCCAAACTAAACAAACCCAATTCCTTCAGCCTTCCTTCATAGGTCATGTTCTCAAGACCTTTAATCATTCTTGTTGCTCTTCTCTGGACCCTCTCCAATTTCTCCACATCTTTCTTGAAATGCGGTGCCCAGAACTGGACACAATGCTCCAGCTGAGGCCTGACCAGCGCAGAGTAAAGCGGAAGAATGACTTCTCATGTCTTGTTTACAACACACCTGTTAATGCATCCCAGAATCACGTTTGCTTTTTTTGCAACAGCATCACACTGTTGACTCATATTAAGCCTGTGGTCCACTATGACCCCTAGATCTCTTTCTGCCATACTCCTTAAATGAGCCACTACAGTATGTTTTAAATCTGTAGTGAACCATCTCTTAGACTTGAAACAATGATCTGTAATTCTAAAGGTAGAAGAACCTTTAACACTTTCATTAAGAGAGAATTTCCACTAATGCTGCTTATAGACCACTTTACTCTTCTGGGGATTCTTCTGGGAATAATGACCATTTCAATGCTAAGTATATCTGAGAAACAAATGATCAGATCATTTATAGACTAACCGTTCTCTTTTCAGTACTGGTGAGTTAGACTACTGTATTGCATTACTCCAGGCATCTTGAAACAGTATTTGTCACTTTTATAATCCAGGCAATCACCAGTAATGTGTTGGAAGATTCTCTTGTGAACTACCAGAAGTGCCATGTTAAATATTCTGCCATCCAGTAGAAGAGAAGTCTGGATAATGATTCAAATTACACAAGTTGAATTCTGTGCTATTCTTTCCAAATACTCAATATAATTTTCCAGAATGAAGTCAAAACTTTTTTTCAGCAAAGATTATCTTAATAACTTACCTGATAAATATCCAACCAGTTTCAGATAGAAATTTCCTTTAATTATAAAGGAAAAAACTGGTAGAACTAGTAAAAGCTTTCGCAAGGGTAGAAATATTTTAAATGCACAGTTTAGCATAGGATTTAATCACAGTTTAAGGGGAACATTTTTGTGGGAGCTCCTTTTTAAAATTTTGGTAGAATTTTATGAGCAAGTTTGATTGCTTTTGTAATAATTCTGAAGTAGCCATGAAGCTACCATAGTAAAAGTGAAATGCGTACAACATATACATATATGAGTTAATTGTATGCTTCCAGTGCAAATGTGACTTCTTCCCCAAAGGTGTACCCAATACTGGCCTCTATCACTGACAAAAAAGAAAAGTTAAAGAAATCTCTCATCAAAGATGCTTTCCAATGATGCCTTAAATTTTTTGTCTGTACAAGTGTTCAAAGCATAAATAAGTTATTTGAAGCACATTCTCCTCTCCATATTTGGCTTTTAAAAAACATAAAGCTCAACACTGGTGGAATTAACATACAAAAATCCTTTTATATTAAGTTATGCTAGTTAACACATTTCTTCCACGTGTAATAGAAATTATTCTTTGTTCCATTTAGTTACTGTTTTTAATCACAAATTAGACAAGCATGGTTATTCTTAATATTTTATTCATATTGGTTTCTTACAGGAATTGACTTCATTAGCTATCTTTCCTGTCCTTGCAAAATGAAGCTGAAAGTGAACCAAATAAATAAAGTGAACACAACAAGAACTGAGCATCCATAAATTCACATGATGAGTGAACCAAAGGCAGAGAAATTCAGAGAGTAGTTATTTTGTAAATGTACATAAAAGTTTTTTTAAAAAAGATTTAAATTCCTATTAGTGTTATGCCTGAACAGAGAAGTTGAATCTACCACGTACTTTGCTGGTACATGACATTCTTGACATTCTAAATTATTTTTCAAGTTATTGCTTTGTGAAACTTCACACTGTAATTTTTTCCATGTTGTAAGTTCACAGCTCCCAAGAAACTGAGGTGAAACATGAGTGCATTTTATTTTATTAAATAAAACAACAAAAATGGCATCAATACTAATAATTTCTTACACATCACGTTTTAATCTACAGCTCTCAAAGACTGATTTTGTGGCCTCAGTGGAGTCAATGGCAAGACTCCCATTGACTTCAATAGGGCAAGATTTTCACCCAAAGTACTTTACACAGGTCAGTAGGCGTTATTATCCTAGTTTTACAGATGGCGAAAATAAGGCACTGAACAGTTTTCTTAGGTCACAGAGTGACTCAAAGGAAGAGTAGGCAAAATAATCCACATCTCCTAACTCCTAGTCCAGTGCCCTACCCACAGGACAATTCTCTCATTTTCTATCCTTTACACTAACACTAAATAAAATCACTTACCGAAGTCAGTGGAGGCTATTTCCATGCTACATCCCATCATTCTCCACTAAAACCAAACTGATTTTAACTGCAGTTACTGGGATTTTATTTGGGTAAAGAATGCAGATTAGACTGTCCATTGTGACTGTCACGTTTCCAGTAGAGGAATAATGGGATATCTCCTTACGCATTAGCCAGCGACCCACAGTTTATGGGGGACACTTCAAAAAAAGGTAAGCATAAAATCACGTATGAACTGTTATATAGGTCTTACCCTTCCCGTTCGGGGAATTCACCTCTATAAATTCATTACTTAAAAACATACCTGCAGGTCACTTTTCAATTAAAATTAAGAGTTCATAAAGAATTTTTCTCACTTGGTCATAATGATTTTTTAACCTGCTCTTTTATTACTCCAGTATGAAGTTCCTACAGTGAATTCACTCTTGAAACTATGCAGAGCTCAATTGTGAGCACATAATTTCATAAGTACAACTCAACAGTTCAGAGGCACTGTTCATGGTTAAAATGTACTTCTAATATGGAATTTCAATATTAAACAATTCCTGCACATATAATGGCCTTAGGTTGATTAACCATTATTTGAGTCACCTTGACACACATTTATTTTCTCACTGACACTGCCAGACCCTGTTGCCATGTTTTCAAACAGCAAGGAATACTAGCTTCTAATGTTAGAACCACAAGTTTACAGAGACACGTGAGTCCAAATTAATCCATAAAAAGGCTGGATGCACTCTCCTTCAGCCACTGCACCACCAAATTGCAGGATTAAATAGCATGTAAATTAATTCTACTCCTAAGTGATATTCTGGATAAATTCCATCTGGTTAGAAATCTAGATCTGATCACACAGAGCAGCACAAGTAGTCCTCCATGGCTACCTTCTTTTACTGAGTACATTGTGTCCACAAATATGTTTTGTTCCTGGTCCTACATCAGGACATTTGAGAATAGCAGGGATGAAACATTTACACTTGGCCCAATCTCTCATATCTGCATTTGTTCTGTCAGTGTGCTTTTGCTGCATATATCACATATGAACGTGTTTTAAGTTCACTGGAAACCCCATGTTCTCCCACTACAGTGGAATATAACGACAACACCACCATTTCTACCAATAGCATTTTATCAGGAAAGACAGATGGCTTGGAAGGTAAAAGTTTAGTAAACATTCATATGTACTATTATTTATTGTGGATTTGATGATGGTAAGTGTAATTTTAAAGGCAATTATTTATCTAAGCCAAAGATTCTCAACCCCATCCGGCCCATTCATGCCAGGCAAAAGGGCCAGTGCAGGCTCTAGAAGCTGTGGATCTGCCAAGAGAAGCATTCCTTTGGTACTGGGAATGATGGGGACCTTGTCACAAGACCTAGTGCATGAGGAATTCTGGGAATAGGTCTAGGAGCGAAAAGCCTCAGGGTTGAGACTGTGTTACATATTACAGAGATGCTGGGCTGAGAGCAAGCTGCCATAATTTAGGGCTTGTCGACACTTCAAGCTAAATCAGGTCTAGGGAAAACAAGCCAAGCGCTCTCCCATCGACATCTGCACTCTACCTCCCTGAGAGGCGGAAAGTAAGTTGGTGGGTGAGCGTCTCCAGTCAACATAGCGTGGTGTAGACAACGCTGTACATCGACCTAAGTTATGTCAACTTCAGTTATGTAATTTACGTAACTGAAGTAGCGTAACTTAGTTTGACTTACAGTGTTAGTGTAGACAGACCACAGGCAACCTCCAGAGCTGTCTACTTAACATCCAGGGTCTTTGGGTCCCCAGAGCAGCCAAGAATTGGGAAGGCACAAAGATGGCTTAAATCCATCTTAATCCCTTCTCCTCCTGGACTGAGAGTTCTGTTATTTCACCCAGTATTTGACTCTCTCAGTGATCAGTTGTGTAATTATTTCAATACTTCTACAATTAAACAAGTTTAGTAATTAAGTCTAACAAAGAATTACACAGCTGAACAATTTTCTTCACTATCAGTCAAAAAAGTTGCCAACTCTTATACTAAGAGATTAATTAAAGTCAAGGGCAAAGTTCCCCTGCCCAGCCTGCACAACAGATCGTGTGTCTATTAGTCTGTTTTCCCTATCTACAAGGGTCTGCCACTAACATCAGTAGTTTGGCACATTTAGGTAGAGCTGAATGTTTTTAGTGGAGAGGCTTTACATGGAGAAGGACGTGCTGAATTGGAAGGAAGGAATTTATTTCCCCAACCTTACCATCCAACGCAGGGTGCACCACCACCCATTACCAACTATTCTAAGGGTATGTATATACTGACATCACAGATGTGATTACAGATGGAGTAGACACACCCAAGATAGCTTTAATCTAGCTAGCTCAAGTACCAAAGCAGTGAAGCTGTGGAAGCAAACATGTCAGAATGGGCTGTGCAAGCTCACCAGGAACACTAGTAATTAATAGCAGTGCTAGCCAATGCCAAAGCACATGTTGCTGCAACTTCACTTCTGTGGTACCTGAGCTAGCAAGATTAAAGCTAGCTCAGGTATGGCTGCAAAAGTGCAATCACACTCTATGACTGCACTATAGATGTAGCCTAAAAATGGGCTTTGGCCACTGGCCATGCATTGACTTGCCTGCAAACCCTATCCCAATTCTCCCACAATGTCCCTGGGACTATCAAGTCCTCCTGTGTAGCAACTATGCCCTCTTGCCCCAGGAATGAAACAATGCAGTTCCACTACCACTAAGGGGTCCAGTGCATTCTCCCTATGAAAATACAATTGTACCCACACAAAGAAATTGCGTGGATTTGAAATCCCCTTCAAATCCCTGTCAGTTTTCTCTGCTTCCACACACCAATAAAAAAATGGGGAAGGAAGGCTGAAAATGTCACAGTTATGAATAATTTTTGATCAACAAAGTAACTCATTTTAAAAAAGAGTCATAGTAACTAATGCCACCATTTTACTCTGAAAATGATTTTTTTATTAGTTTCTCTTTGGAGACAGTGACTTTGAGTACATACTGGTAAAACTTAAGATTTTATCCTGCTGTGGAAAAATCAGTAAATCAGGATTAACGAAATGCAATCAACTTTACAAATGTTTAATTTATGCAGTATCAATTTCATGGCGTTCTGAATTATTTTCATAATCCTTTAGTAGCTATGTTCACTCTCTCCATACTGTTTGAAATGCAGAGCTGGAGATTTAAGTCAGATACATAATATTAGATATAAAACATGTCTCTCATAGAATCATAGAATATCAGGGTTGGAAGGGACTGAAGGAGGTCATCCAGCTCAAATCAGGACCCATCCCCAACTAAATAATCCCAGCCAGGGCTTTGTTAAGCCTGACCTTTAAAACCTCTAAGGAAGGAGATTCCACCACCTCCCTAGGAAACCCATTCCAGTGGTAATCCCCTGCCCATACGAATTAGGACTTTTAATTTGAAACCTTTAGTAAAAGCTATGGTCAACATATTATTGCTTCAAAACGTCTGTTAGTCTATAAGGTGCCACAGGATTCTTTGCTGCTTTTACAGATCCAGACTAACACGGCTACCCCTCTGATACTTGACAACATATTATTTGGGATCCATTATGATTAACTGTCTCCTCTATCAGAATGGAACAACACCAAAAATGTCTTGAAGATACATTTACACTTTTATAATGTATGAGAATATTTCTTTACATTCCACAACTTTGGCTTTTATATTTTTTTCTCTACCACAGCAAGTACAGCTCATGACCAGAGTGCATCACATGCAAATTCTCACAGCTGCAGCTCAATACACTTGTTCAACAAATGAGCTGTATTAGGGGGGTCATCTCTATCAAAGTGGTTTCTCTATCTATCAGCATGAGCCAGGTTCATATTGAAATGAAATTTCTAGGTGGGAGCCCAGTTCTTCAATGGCTGTATTTGTACCTCATTCCACCATTAGCTATGTAAATGTCTTTAATGTTAAAACAGAGTTCAGCCTGAGGTGGACTCGGTACGGTGAACTATTGTCAATAATACATTATGGTACTTGAAACTAAAAGAAAAAAAAAAGTGTCATGATTTCTCTATCATTTTTGACTCTCTGGTGCTGTCTGCCAGTGTTAGAAGTTACATAACAGTTTCCTCCAGCCTAACTATGTGTAAGGTTAGCCCGAAATGTTAAAAAAAAAATGGCATGTCAGTCAATCAGTTTATCTCAAGACACAGCTGTGAAACTTGATTTGGATTCAACAAATACTGTATGCCATGTGGATAGATGCCTAAAAAGTAGCTAGAATAGGCTACTTAATTAAAGCCATATGTTCCCATCAGTTACATGCCGTGCACAGAAGCAGCTGGTCGCAAGTTATAAAACTTACATGCAAAAAGTGCTAGTAAACCTCTTACATTGGAAATTACCGCTTAGATGGCATGCTACTAGCACTGTATGGTGCTCTTAAGAGGTATACGAATACATAGCAATAACATCACACAGGGGGCAGTCAGATGCAAGGTGAGAGGAGTCAATTTCACAGACTATTTTTCTACCTGATATAATCAACAAATTAACACAAAAACTGCTTTAAAAGTTAGTGCTACATGAAGCAGCAATGTACTGCCTAATTAACATAGGAGCTAAGGCTAACCATATTGTAAGACTTCAAGCACTTAGTCTAATCATGAGACTATCAGGTATGTGAAGATAATCACTAAGGCCCTGGTCCTCCATTGAAATTTGCATGGAGAGAAGCCTGCACAGAGCCCTACAGGACTGAAGACTAAACTACCTACAACTCAGCAGTGAATTTACTAAATAGATGATACTGTAATCACCACTGTTTCAGGTGCAGAGCTGCTTCTTTTAAACCCTGCATTCCCAAGGGATGAATCAGAGACTATGCTGACCCTTTTGCAGCAGTTTTCATCTCCCTCCTGTCCCTCAGCCATAAAGCACTGTTCCCTTCATTTGACTGGCCAGCCAAATTCCGCCCTCCCCCCCATCTGCATAAAAGTGAACCTCTCGCTTAAAAGTGTGGTTTTGTCACTTTAGATTGTATGTTCTCCACAGCAGGGGCTTTCCTAGCACATTTAGATTACTCCAGTAATACAAGTACAAATATCTTTGAATGCCTATATGTATAGAACAAGAATAGACAAAGTGTGACCCACAGTGCTCTGTAACATGGCTCACAATATTTCTTATATCCAGATGTGGATGCTGCAGTGAACACGGTGCTAATTCTCTCTTGCCTGTTGCCCCATATAGTCATCTTTTCCACCTGTGGAAAGTGGTCGTAAAATGTTACCAAGTGAGATTTACACTAGTTTGCACATATGTGATGACTACAAAAGGTTAAAAGCAATGGGGAATCAGGTACTACATGTCCCAGTATGAATGCCCCACTTGATTTGAACAGCCAGGCTGCATTACACATGTTGGAACATAGCATCTCCCCAGCAGCAATTTCATATTAAGTATGAGAGTGGCTCCATTCTAATTAATTTTATGCAAATTGAATGCAGCCCAGGTCTCCCAGCAAGTTGCCAGTGTGGTCTTTAGGTAGACAAACTTGGAGATTATGTTGTGCCCAAACCACTTCTAATACACAAATAACCGAATCGGTGATATCTTCCTTGTGTTTTACGTTAGAAAACCAACCAAAAAAAAAGCTAAATTTATATATATATATACATACACACACATATACACACACACACAGTAAGTATTTAAGAAAATCAGTACTTCATAGCAGCAGACCGTAAATTAACAGAATAGGACTATTAATAAAAAGATAAGTTAAAACTCAACGAGCATAGCCATCAAAACAGTCATTGGAATATTCATATTCTGTGAAACAAGGGAATTGTAGAAGCTGTCATTCTGTTTGACAGAAAAGAGGCAATATGAAGAGAAAAAAGAAAAAACACATGCTGTTTAACTTCAAATATAGTTAAAGAGATATGGTGCACAAATGAAAGGATCCACACAGTGCGAGCAGCGAGCCAAGGGTGAGGCAGACCTGCTCACAATTCTTCCATGTTGTTTCTAATTGAATTCCACATATGTACATGCTCTTTTTTCTGCAATATTTTCAATGTATTCTTTTTCTCTGAACTTAAAAATTATTCTTGCCTTCAGCCCCTCCTTCTAAAATGCCATTTGATTCACCAGATATATTTAAAGCCAGCATTCTTGCAGTAGCTTAAATTAAGCTCTACATAACACATGCCTAAACTCCAATTACTTCCAAAGAGTAGAAATAGGAAGGGGGGAAAGAACTAAAAAGAGAGGAAAGAACTCAGAAGAGATAATGTGACTAAAAGAGGACATTTGAAGAGGAATATGTTGTTTTAATTAAAGGTTTTTTTGTTTAAAGTGTACCTGCTTCAATCATTCATTGCACATATAAGAACCATGCAATGCAGAAGCCTATAATGGGTTTCAAATCAAATTGGTCTGCTGTTTTAAATATCAAACTGCTGTATGTTTTAGCTTTGTAAGAAATGGAAGACTTTCATAATGCACTTTTCCTACAATTTAATTTTCATAAAATCTCCTCCTCTTAAGGGCGAACGGTTGCAGATAAAAATGGATCTCATCATTTTATGTATGTGAAGGAAGTGTTACTTCACAAGTAACTGATATTCTTCAGCTGTATTGCTTCCAGAGGACCATTCCCCCTTTGGAATGCACATGCATCTGGCCATAAGCCTGGAATCTTTTACTAGCAGTAAAGTGAAGCCATGAGCCATACAACCATGGAAGGCTATAAATGTGCATGACTCCCAATCACCTCATTTCTTTTCCCCTCTCATAGCTTCAGAGGAGGAAAACCTGACTCAATTAAAATAATCAACAAAGCTCCCATTGACTTTATTGAAACTAAGATGGCATCAGTAGATTTTAAGGCTATAAGGGACCATTATGCAGGAGGTCAGATGATTATAATACAGGCCATAAAATGTCACTATTTGATTCCTGCATCAGGCCTATAACTTCTAGCTCAACTACAGCATATATTTTAGAAAGGTATCCAATCTTGATTTAAAGATTTGAAGTACTAGAGAATTTCCATAGCCCCAGGTAATCTGTCCCAGTGGTTAATTACCTTCACAGTTAACATTTGTGACATATTTTCCATGTGAATTTGTCTAGTTTAAACATGCAGCCAGTGGATCTTAATATGCCAGTGTTTCATTTTAAAGAGCTGTTGGCTAGGCACCCCCTATGATGGCACACTACCTGCCTTCCCTTAGAGAAGGGTTATGAAAACCTCAGCACCCAAGGGGTTTTAATCAAAGTTGGAGTTAGGTTTATTTCCAACCCCCTCCTCCCTTTTAATCTGAGTGACAGGGGGATTCTCCCGAGATTTGTGCCTTCCATAAGCCCTTGACTCAACATATTCATCAGTAATTTCTGCAGCTCCCAAAATGGTGGAAGATTTTGTGCCTTCACCTCATCTGTAACTACCCATAACAATTGCTACTGGGCCATCAGATCAAACAGTTCTCTTAATCACCTTCAGACCCCATTATCCATTTTCTCATAAAATGACACATTTTATGCACATATTCAACATGTGTGATACTGTCAAACATTTTAAGATTTCTATAAATCAATTGATACCATGCCTGGGTAATCCTAAACCTTTCCAATACATTTTCTTTAAATTTATTATAGACCAGAGCATTACCAGTTAATCAGGTCAAGAGGATAAGCATACATAAGCATACATTTATCCTCTAGGAGAGTGGTTCCCAAACTTGTTCTGCGCTTGCGCAGGGAAAGCCCCTGGTTCGCTGGGCTGGTTTGTGTACCTGCCACCTCTACAGGTTCAGCTGATCGCGGCTCCCAGTGGCTGCGGTTTGCTGCTCCGGGCCACTGGGAGCTGCTGGAAGCGGCGCAAAACAAGTTTGGGAACCACTGCTCTAGGATATTGTGGATCCCACACACTCTCTCAAAGATGGATAGGACTTCTTCTATACAGTCTCTTTATAAACTGGGCATCCCTTCTCCCACTTGTGTTGGGTGGAGGGGGAGGTACTCAATGGCTGGAGAAATTCCTTTTGGTCCTCCAGTACTTTTTGCTGCAAAGTATGAGCTTCTGATTCTGGTGTGCCCTCTCCTCAGCTTCTAGTCTTTCCATGCATCTTTGGTGGCTCTTTCCTCTGCCTCTTCGATTTCTTTGGTCTCCCTGATCTGAAGTTCTGCCATCAGTCTCATGCTCTCACTCTCATTCATGCTCACATTCTTCCTGGATGGCAGTGGTCTCTGTGTCAGCTGGGCACTAGGGTGTTCAGATGCCTAGTCAACATTTATGAGCAAAGCTCTCCGTTCTTGATCTGTGGTTTTCCTTTTAAAGGATATTCCCTCTCCTTGCATAAATGTTTAAGGTCTGTTGTGTCAAGACTATCATATGACTATGATTCACTCACTGTGACTAATCTTTAAAACTCTCAGTATCACTTTTAAACTTTTAACAGTGTTGGGTTATGATCTATACATCCCACTGACCTGTGGTATGTAAATCCGGCTAATATTACACCAATGTCAAGCTGTCCAGAGTAGCTTCGAAATGTGAGTGCCAACCTTATTGCAGGCTCTCGAGAAACAGGGCACAATTCCCAAACTGGCTGTATGTTCTATAAGTAGATTTCACCAACCAAGTAACAAATGTGAACTCCTAAAGCACTACAACACCCTTAACATGGAGTCACAGACAGTTCCCTTGGACTGTATAAGTAGGGGCATTGCCAGCATATTGAGGGACGTGATCATTCCCCTGTATTCAAGATTGGTGAGGCCTCATCTGGAATACTGTGTCCAGTTTTGGGCCCCACACTACAAGCAGGATGTGGAAAAGTTGGAAAGAGTCCAGCAGAGGGCAACAAAAATGATTAGGGGGCTGGAGCACATGACTTATGAGGAGAGGCTGAGGAAACTAGGATTGTTTAGTCTGCAGAAGAGGAGGAGAGTGGATTTTATAGCTGCTTTCAACTACCTGAAAGAGGATTCGAAAGAGGATGGATCTAGACTGTTCTCAGTGGTACTAGATGACAGAACAAGGAGTAATGGTCTCAAGTTGCAGTGGAGGAGGTTTAAGGGTTGGATATTAGGAAAAGCTTTTTCACTAGGAGGGTGGTGAAGCACTGGAATGGGTTACCTAGGGAAGTGGTGGAATCTTCTTCCTTAGAAGTTTTTAAGGTCAGGCTTGATGAAGCCCTGGCTGGGATGATTTAGTTGGGAATTGATCCTGCTTTGAGCAGGGGGTTGGATTAGATGATCTCCTGAGGTCCCTTCCAACCCTGATATTCTATGATTCTAAGTCTGGTCTATCTTGCCACCCAGTAAGCTTCCCTTTATGACAGATAGCCCCTTATACCACAAATCACAACAATATTCAGGTTACTGCCAGTCCTAAATTCACAGTCACCTACCCTGGGTCAATTGTACCTTAGATCTCAAACCAAAGACAATGCTTCTACCAAATCCTATAATACTAACTAAAGATTTATCAATTAAAAAAAAAATAAGAGTCATTTACAAGGTTAAAGCAGGTAAACGAACACACAAATAAGATACAGTCTTAGGTTCCAAAAGGTAATAATAACTGCTATAATATGCAAGATCTATATCTCCTTTAGGGCTAATCCTCCAGCTTGGGGATCCCATGTTTATGCTTAAAAATATTGCCTTCTTCAAATTCCAAGCAGCATAGTGATAACAATTCCACACTGACAGGGATTTTTATGCCCTTCCCCCGGTGTTTAAGCTGTGATGGAATGAGGGCTTGCGCACATACCCTCTTCATGGGTGTGGGGTAAGCAATCAGTAAAATCTTCTGCCCACTGGTGTTCCACAATCACTTGTCTGGTGGTTATAGGCCTTCTTTTGTTGGGGAGGAGATGTCATTTCTTGCGGTAAACTAGTATTTCACCCTTGGTAATGCTTCTCCCCAGACTGTGGGTTGTTACTGCTTTAGCAAACACTTTTATAGTCACAGAATAAACACTTAAATATAACCTTATAACAAGGGATACAGATATTATAAGTAAGTTTCATGCATGCACCTACAAGCACTTAATAAAATCTAAACACCAAACACATTCTTATAACACTAATATCTATTTAAAAAATACTAACACACAGGTGAGCCAGACTGGTTTCCAGCTATGAATTTCTAGTGTTCACCGAGGACCCGTGATTTTGACACGAGTTGGAAACTGGTCTGCCAGGGTCGTCATGTCCACTGTCAGAAATATTCTCCCTGAGTAACTACTTATAGGCTGATTACGTCACTTCTTTACGTTCTCTTCGGTAAACTAATTAGATTGAGATTCTGAAGTCTCTCACCGTAAAACAGGTTTACCAGACCTTGAAGCATTCCTGTAGCTCTTTTCTGAACCATTTCCAACTTTTCAACATCCTTTTTTAAATGTGGAGATCAGAACTGGCCACAGTATTCCAACACCTACTCAGTATTCCCGTTTGTAAATCCATAGATCACAGCAGTCTTCTTAAAAACAGCAGCAGTAGTCTGAGAACTTGTATTCAGATGGTCATCCATCATGGTCCCCAAATCTTTTTTAGAGTCAATTCTTTGGGGGATAGAGGCCTCAGTCCTGTAAGTATAATTTACATTCTTTTTTTCCAGATGTATGCAATTGCATTTGGCAATATTAAAACAGAGAATTCTGTTCCTTAGAGTGATAAAATTTGTTCTTGCTGTGAAGAAGAGGGCAAGGTGGTGTGGATTTGTGGAGGGAATCCACTGGAAGAACATCAGTTATTTGTTAAGCAATCTTTTCTTATTCTCAGAATTGGCCCACACAGATTCCTACTGCGGGGTGATAAGCAAGCACTGCTAGTTTTGAGAAAGACTGGGGTGTAAACTAACTAATGATTGCATCACTCTCCAAAAATGCACTTTGCACCTCAATTCTGGGACAAAATAATAGTGCTGTGTGAAGATATGAACAGAGGTCACAGCTTTACATATTCCATCTAATGGGACACTTCTTAAGCAAGCAACAGAAGATACTTAAACTCCAACTGAATGTGCCTGTAATCCTACCATATAGCCACCCTTGCTAACTCATAGCAAATTTGAATATAGTTCTATCCATTTGGAATAAACAATCATAACAAATAGATAAGAATTCACCCACCAAAAAACGGACCGTAGAAGCAGCTTCCAGAGTACAATCCAGAAACAGTCTGGTCCAGGGGACAATGCACTGGATTAGTAATGAACATGAGAGAGATATTGTGTAGGACATGGAGAGGAAGAATAGGTCAGTTAAAGGAAGAAGGAGGTTAAAGTGTCGTCTACATATATAAATTGCACTGATTTAACTAAATTGGTTTAATTAAAATTAATACACCCTGCTTGTGTGGGCACTTTTAAAGGGGTTTAAGAGTGGATAAAATTGATTTAGCTTAATTTGTTTATGCTAAAAACTATTTTAGCCACTTTGAAACTGAGCTGAGTGTCCATATGAAGCAGTGGACCTGATTTAGTTAAATCAATTTAGAAAATGATTTAGTTACATAGGTACAACTTTTGTGTATAGACCAACCAAATGTGAAATACTAAGCAAAGGAGAGTTAAAAAGGAGAGGGGGAGAGAGAGAGCAGTGAAGGGGAGGTCAAAATGAAAGTAGGATATGAAATGAAGAGGAAGGAAATAGAGAGCATGAGCAAATGAAGGAGTAGACAAAATAGGGAAACAGACAGAATAAGAAGGAGAGGTTGCACTCATGGATTTTAAATGTGCATTTGAGCAGCCATTCATTTTCCAAACAACAAAAATAAAGCAAACGCTGACAGGGAGCAGTTAAAAGAAAGAAATAAGGGAAGAAGGAAAGAAAGAAAGGGGAGGTTTGTAAATTGTATTTTAAAAAGCAACCTTCTAAGCCTTGTTCTGGCAAATCTCCCATTGATTTCTGCCTGCCTAAGGAGTAAGCCTCTAATTTGGCTCTAAGAGTGGAAATTTACTAATTCTTCCCATGTATCATCTCACTGAAATATTGTAAGAAAAGATGCTTATTATGATCTTTCCATAAGATGCCAGGTGGTAGCACTTATAACCTCTTGCTGTGGGAGTGGGAAAGAGATTTATTTTTATTATTCATGAGTGCAGGTTTTTATTTTTCTTTCTTTTAAAGAGATAACTAGTAGCATGAATGTAACTCTGAATAGAGAGGCATGAGGTATATACATTTCATCAATTACAAAATGAATCAGGGTAAGGTAACTATCGTTATGCAACCGATTTCACCAGGGCTCCAAATCATGAGCCAAATTATTCTCCCCGTTATCAACGTGTCATTGAAAATTGATCCTCCATAGTTAAAATCGTCAGGAGTAAAACTGCTGCTCCATGCTTACAAATTAATCTCACTTCTCACTGTAAGCCTAGTTTTAAAACCTCATCCATAACTTCCACAAAAAAGAAAATGACCTCCCTGAAATGTCACACAGAATTTTTACTTAGAAGTTTAGTAAAAGTGAGGAATGGGGATTTTAAAGCTAAGGGACAAACTTTTCAGATCATAGGGAATTACAGGCACTCAGCATCTCCATAAAAAAAGAAAGAAAAAAAAAGCTGAGAATGCAGTTAGGAAAATTTTGGCCATGGTGTTTTCAAATTTTACCTACAGTTCACTTATTACATTTTCTCCTCACCATTTCTCCAAAATGGTTTAACCTAGAAACTCCAAACTTCTTTTGAGGCACTTGGTGAGAAGTGTCTTTTGTAGTATTATTTTTGCCTTTTCTTTGGAAGGGGTGTGCAGCTAGGGAAAAGAAGAGGAATTAGAAAGATATATACCATGGAGCTATATACAAGATAAAACTCACACACTGGTAAGAAAGGAAGGTTTTAATTAGATGCTTAGTATTGCAGGTTTATACACATAGAAGCAAAAGACCACCACCACATAATATTTGGCTCTGATATAGAGCTTTTAATCTCAAAGAGTTCAAAGTGTTTTGCAAAGGAAGGTAAAGCTTATTAATACCATTTTACAAATACTGGAAGAATCCTACCCCTTGAAAGGGAATCCAGTATTGTCTACTAGAGGAAAGCACTGAACTAGGACATAGAAAACCTGGGTTCTATTCCCAGCTTGTTCACTGGATGGCCTTGAGAAAGTCACTTAAACTCTCAGTAAAATGGATATACTGATCTTTCTTTCCTGTGTAAAGGGCTTTGAGACCTATGGATGAGTAAGAGCTAGGTATAATTATTATTTAAAACCGCCTGAACACTACAGTGTCTAAAAATGAACAGATAAGGAATCCAAACCTGTTTCCCATTGTCACATAATCCTTCCACTCGATCACCTTACCCATGATGCAGCTCTAGGGTTCCCAGGAGGCCAGGTCCTCTAAGTAGTGAGTCAATTTTGTATTACCTCCCCAATGTAAATCTGGTCCTAAAACAAGCTTAAGCAGCCCAGGGAGGATCACTGCAGCATAAGGGTGATCTTCTGGTAACACAGAGCTGAAACAGGTACTCATCTGCTTTTCTTACTTTCTGCTGAAGGTGTCGTCAGAGGAAAGGGCAGATGAATTTGTGGTTCCCTAATCCTAACCCTTTGCAACCTACTGTAAGACATAGTAGCCCTCGTTGCTCTAGCATAGCATGTGGGGGACTGCCCTGAGAAGAGCAACAAATCAGGTATCTCCAAATGTGAGCTTTAAGCACCCACCATGCACACTGCCTTGTGCTCTGTGCACTTGAGTCATAGACAAGGATCTGACTTAGCTTCTACATTCGTTTCTCAACACACTTTTTGCATGGGAGAGGAACGTGGGGACCACTATCATAGAATCAAACACTGAAAATAATGTATATTCAACATGAGTAGTAATTTTTAATATCTGAAGTGGTATGTTTCTCTTCCATGGGAATTGTCTGCGTGATGGATTAAGTTGCATTGTAAGACTCAGCTTCAAACATTATCTCATACAATTAGCCAGACATAATTAGACAGTAAAGTGGGAGGTTATTAGTGGACATTCACTGATCTTGTTCATCTGGTAACCTGTGCAGTTTCCTATAAGGCAGAGGCCAAAATGGACGACAGCATTTTATTTGACTAGCATTTGTGAATTCATGTATCATTATCTAAACATTACCTTTGATTGAGATCTCACTAAAGGTCTCTCTGTCTCATATCCAAATGTCAATAACCCTCCTAAGCTGGGAAATGTCATTTGACGAAGGCTGTACTTATTAATCTAATAACTTCAAAAATGATCACAGTTGCTGTCAGAAAATTATTTTTCTCATTAGACTCCCATTGTTAAGTTTATTTTTTCCCCTTCAAAAACTTAGTGCACGTTCTTCATACTAACTGGAATCTGAGAAAAAGCTACTTGGAACATATATCAGAATCACTTGGACCTAGGAACCTTGTCCTGGAAGTGCTCACTCCCGCTCTGCCCTTACAGGTTTAAAGTTACTTATTACTTTCAAACATTTAAAACACTTGTGGTATTTCTTGCTCTCTTTCATAACATTTTTATTTAAAACTGCAAAAATGACAGAACAGAAAAGTAATGATTCTGTTACCTGTAAAATCAATAGTAAAACTCCCATTGATACAGTGGGAGCAGGAACAATTTCTAAGTCTAAGGAGAAATTTTATATTGTTACCCAATGAAGACAGAAATCATGGGTTACAGCAGGGTCTGATGCTGGCAGAGCAGCTGCCAGCTCATGTCAAGGTCACCATTGTCTCAACCAAACACTAACATATATAGCTGGAATCTGTCCCTCTCAGGTGTCGGTTAATACTGATAAAATGGGTACTAGAATTATAAGAAAGCGTTTACTGTTTGGACTCTATCAAATGTTTGTGAGTTGCTGCCTGCATGAATCTTACTTGTAATATCCGTATTCCATACTGTAATGCAATAATTGAGCAGTTGTATTGTGAGCCTCTGTGCCTGTATGAATCACCATATAGGAGAGGGTCATTAATTACCACACAGAGCTGCTCTTCTACAGAAATTGTTGTGCCTCTCCTGAAAGAGGAGACTAATGAATACCAGATGGGTGTTGGGTGGATCTCACAACTGGAAACTCCCTACAGCTGAATTGAGAAACCATCAACAAATGATTAAAGACTTCTTACTGTTGTTCTGCTCTCCTCTCCGTGAAAATAACTCATGCAAGTGGGCTCCTCTCATTAGCTGAGTTTGCAGTTCAGAGCACATGGAAGGAAAAGGATAGAAACCCCAAACCAAAAGAACTAAGGATGTCTATGTTACTTGGATTCTGGGGGGACAAAGTGTTTCTAGGCTTAAGCAAGAGATCCCTAGATGCTTACCATGAGTTAGTCCTAAAGGTCATATGCCACTTGCTGATTATAGAAGTCTATATTACCTTTTGAAACCCAGGACTAACTCATTTGTGTGTCCGTTTGCTTGTTTTAATCCTGTAAATAACTCTAATTTCCTTTTCCTATTTATAAAATCTTCATATAGTTTACTATAGAATTGGCTACAAGTGTTGTCATTGTCTTTGGTGTGAGACCAAAAGTGCACCTGACCTGGGGTAAGTGACTGGTCCTCTCAGATCAGGAGTAATCTGAATATTGCTGTGATTCTTAGTGTAACAAGTCATCTACCACAAAGACACACTCACATGGGTGGCAAGACAGACTAGAGTACCCACAGGGACTCCATGTGACTCCATGGGAAGGCTTTTAAAGTGCCTGAGGAGTTCTTACTTGGGATAGTTGGTTGCTGAAATCTGAGCTCACAACGAATTAGGGTTTTATGTCTGGTTTTTAACATTCTGCCCTAAGGTTGGTACTCATGCTTCTGTGTCACTATTGTGAGCATAACGCAGAGTATATTAATTTGCCTCAAGATTCTCTATGCATTGTGGTTTATTAGGTGAGGATGCCTCCCACCTCGCTCCTACCCATCTTAGTAGAGGTGGAGGAGCTCTACTGGTCCTGCAAGGAGATGGGCTTTCTTAGATGGGAGGATGTGCCTTTGGTGTTCTGGGAGCCTGTGCCACTTCCACTTCCTGCCTAGAACTCACATGGAGCTTGCCTGTGAGTGGAGGAAAGGCTGAAGGGGAGAGTCTCCATCCCCTTCAGCCACATATTAAGTTGGTTCACAGGAGGAGAGGGAGCTGACAAGCTCCCTCTGACTCCTCTCCATCAGTTAAAACTCTCCTGGGCATGCATTAGGTGCCTAAATGCTGCTGTGGGCATCAGAGCTGGGCTTCAAGGTTTGCTTTGGGTCTGACCAGGAATGAGGTTTTCCCTCTAGCTAAGACTGACAAGATGTCTGGTGGGGCTTTTTTTCTTTCCTCTTAGAGGCCTGGTTGGTTAGGATGATGAGGATAAGGGACAGTAATGATAAATACATAAGTTAGAAAGGAGTGATATACGTTGAATAATAAGTATTGCAACTTGTGGCAGTGATGGAAAGAAGTTTTAGATGGCCAGTTCCTGGAGTAAACCTGAGCACAAGACCCAGGTGTTGGCTGGCCTGGACCCCATTAGCTTGTGGAGCACAGGGAGATCTTACATCTTTCACTTGCTGATGCACTGCTAATCTACACCCTCAGTCCCTCTTGTGGGGAAATTAGGGGGACTCAACCTTCAGGCTGAATCCTTTCTTCAGTTAGATAGGGAGATTTAGTTAAGGAAGCCAGCTTTTATCTGTTGTCGTTATATGGCGTAAGGCCAGTTAACCTCACACTGAAGCCAATTAATATATACATTACAGGGGAGGGTCTCCCACTTTTAGTGTGATTAAAGTTAATAAAGTTTGAGCTTGCTGCCTTGATTCCACCCTTGGGTCTGTATCTTCATTCTCTTGCATGTCTTGATCAATTGGTCCTGCTCACTGTCCTGTCCTCTCCACACACATGGTGACGGTAGTAGCAGTGGTGGGGGGATGCTCAGATGCATAAACAGAGTATGACCTCTCCTTAACTGGTTAAAATTCATTCTGCACCCAAGAAGTGTTGTAATTTTGGGGAGAATATGCTACATTCTTCAGATATATTAGAGGAATTCAACCACAAAACTTATCTCAAACTTTTCTAGGGAGCATCCATAAAACATATTTAATGATATTATACTCTCATGGTGCCTGGCAAATATACAGTGCTTAACCTATTTATATTATTACTATTATAATATTCAGAGATTGGCCTATATTTACCTTCTTTTGACTCTATTATGCACCTCATTCCAGCTATCCTTTTAAAAATGGTCTCTAGATTTTTTTTAAGTCAATGTAACATTGTTTAGCATAACAACTGAAATTAGCGTTACATTAGTTCGAGTAATCTTTGGCTGAAACTTTAAGAGTTCAAGAAAGAATATGTGTGAGAAAGAGATATATCTCTCCTCATATTTCTCTTATGCCATATAGTGGCAATGTATACAAAGCATAGAATTACAATATATTCAACTACTATGAACCGAAGCATTTTGCATTAGAAGCGGCAGCACTTTTGTGCATGCGGCATAATCCTGAGTGACATGAAAGGCATGTCACATGATGATGATTAATACCTGAATTTTAAGTGTACGTTATAATTTTGTCATAACAAAAAAGTGTAAGTTTTGAACATATAGACAACTAGGAGGAGGGAAATGGGAGAAGTTTTATGTAATATAACATTAAAAATAATCACAAAAATTGTCACAATTAGAATCATAGCTGTATCTATATATCTGTCTATAATTGTAACCTATTATTGGTTTTATGGACCTTAAGTCCTCCAGGAATTGTCACAAATACAAAGGATGTGCTAAAGTTTGCATGTGGATCTCTAGTTTAACTAAAGGAGCTGTAAAATCACATACAGCAAGGCAGCTCTCTAATGACTACAAGTCTGCAGAGTCTCCTGAGCACAAATTGTTCCAACAAGGGCCTGGAATAAATTATGTTCAGTAATTTGCCACTAGATCCACCTGGTTCAGATGGTAGCATACAAATAACTGTTTCTTGGCTAAATCTGCCCACTTTTAGTTAAATCATGTTCCTTTTGGGATTTCGCCATAAAAAATGTAGAAAACATGCAGATCTGGAGATATGAAGAATATTTTTGTACCACTGGAGCTTCAGTTAGAATGTGAACTCCTTAACCATGTAAATAATGCAAATGTCAACAAATTCTAGGCCCTTGGAGATTTTAAGACAATAGGGTATGCTTATCCCCACTGTCCCCAAGTAGTATTAAAAAAATCAATAATGTTGTCATAACTCTAAAAGGAAGGGTAACGACCCTCCTGTGTACAATACTATAAAATCCCTCCTGGCCAGACACACCAAAATCATTTTACTTGTAAAGGGTTAAGAAGCTCAGGTAACTTGGCTGATACCTGACCCAAAGGACCAATAAGGGGACAAGATACTTTCAAATCTTGGTGAGAGGAAGGCTTTTATTTGTGTGCTCATTGTTTTGGGGGTTGTTCGCTCTTGGGACTAAGAGGGACCAGACATCAATCCATGCTCTCCAAATCTTTCTGAACAAATCTCTCATATTACAAACTTGTAAGTAACAGCCAGGCAAGGCGTGTAAGAGTTATCTTTGTTTTCTCAACTTGTAAATGTTCCTTTTGCTAGACTGTTTACCCTTGTTTGCTGTAACTTTGAACCCAAGGCTGGAGGAAGTTCCTCTGGACTCTGAATCGGATTACCCTGTAAAGTTTTTCCATCCTGATTTTACAGAGATGATTTTTTAACCTTTTGCTTTAATTAAAATTCTTCTTTTAAGAACCTGATTGATTTTTCATTGTTTTAAGATCCAAACGTTTTGGATCTTTGTTCACCAGGACTAATTGGTGAGGGTATACTCTCAAGCCTACCCAGGAAAAGGGATGTAAAGACCTGGGGGGGGGAGGAATTAGTCTCAAATCTGCCCAGGAAAGGGGTGGGTTAGGGACTTGGGAAATATTTGGGGGAAGGCAGAGTTCCAAGTGGCTCTCCCCTAAGATTTGGAACACACTTGGTGGTGGCAGCTTACTGTAAATCTAAGCTGGTAAATAAGCTTAGGGGGCTTTCATGTGGGTCCCCACATCTGTACCCTAGAGTTCGGAGTGGGGAAGGAACCCTGACATACGTATAAAACAGTACATATTATAAATTTTGTGACATGAAAAAATCCCCACATATAAAAAATCTCCGGGGGCTAAATCTCTCTCTCTCTCTCTCTCTCTCTCTCTCTCTCTCTCTCTCTCTCTCTCTCTCTCTCTCTTTCCTGAATAACTTTTCTCTGTTTCCTCGTTCCCATATTTGTCTATCTTTCTCTCTTTGTTGCAAACCCATCCATCATTCCCAAAGTTCTGTTTTAGATGCTGTTCTCACCTATATCTTTTTTTTTTGAGGCCCCAGTCATGCCCATTTCAGATCTTAGGACTCTATGTCTTTTTATCAGAGGAGTAGCCGTGTTAGTCTGGATCTGTAAAAGCAGCAAAGAATCCTGTGGCACCTTATAGACTAACAGACGTTTTGGAGCATGAGCTTTCGTGGGTGAATACCCACTTCCTCAGATGCATGTAGTGGAAATTTCCAGGGGCAGGTATATATATATGCAGGCAAGCTAGAGATAATGAGGTAGTTCAATCAGGGAGGATGAGGCCCTGTTCTAGCAGCTGAGGTGTGAAAACCAAGGGAGGAGAAACTGGTTTTGTAATTGGCAAGCCATTCACAGTCTTTGTTTAATCCTGAGCTGATGGTGTCAAATTTGCAGATGAACTGAAGCTCAGCAGTTTCTCTTTGAAGTCTGGTCCTGAAGTTTTTTTTGCTGCAGGATGGCCACCTTAAGGTCTGCTATAGTGTGGCCAGGGAGGTTGAAGTGTTCTCCTACAGGTTTTTGTATATTGCCATTTCTAATATCTGATTTGTGTCCATTTATCCTTTTTCGTAGCGACTGTCCAGTTTGCCCAATGTACATAGCAGAGGGGCATTGCTGGCATATGATGGCGTATATTACATTGGTGGAAGTGCAGGTGAATGAACCGGTGATGGTGTGGCTGATCTGGTTAGGTCTGAGCTCTGTGTCTTTATCCTCACACACAATTATTTCAAATTTGATGACAAAATATATCTCCAGATCAGTGGCACCGCTATGGGCACTCGCATGGCCCCACAATATGCCAATATTTTTATGGCCGACCTGGAACAATGCTTCCTCAGCTCTCGTCCACTCACGCCCCTTCTCTACCTATGCTACATTGATGACATCTTCATCATCTAGACCCATGGGAAGGAGTCTCTGGAAAAATTCCACCACAATTTCAACAGCTTCCACCCCACCATCAACCTCAGCCTGGACCAGTCTACACAGGAGGTCCATTTCCTAGACACCACGGTGCAAATAAGTGATGGTCACATTATCACCACCCTATACCGAAAACCTACGGACAGCTATGCCTACCTTCGTGCCTCCAGCTTCCATCCCGGACACATCACACGATCCATTGTCTACAGCCAAGCACTGAGGTACAACCGCATCTGCTCTAACCCCTCAGACAGAGACCAGCACCTACAAAATCTCCACTAAGCATTCTCAAAACTACAATACCCGCACGAGGAAATAAGGAAACAGATCAACAGAGCCAGACGTGTACCCAGAAGCCTCCTACTGCAAGACAAACCCAAGAAAGAAACCAACAGGACTCCACTGGCCATCACATACAGTCCCCAGCTAAAACCTCTCCAATGTATCATCAGGGATCTACAACCCATCCTGGACAATGATCCCACACTTTCACAGGCCTTGGGTGGCAGGCCAGTCCTTGCCCACAGGCAACCTGCCAACCTGAAACATATTCTCACCAGCAACTGCACACTGCACTATAGTAACTCCAGCTCAGGAACCAATCCATGCAACAAACCTCGATGCCAACTCTGCCCACATATCTACACCAGCGACACCATCACAGGACCTAACCAGATCAGCCACACCATCGCTGCTATGTCTTTTTGACTCCTTTCTCTATATGCAAAATCTCAAGCTTCTCTCTCTCTCTCTCTCTCTTTTTCTGGCCAGTCTGTCTCTTTCAGTTCTGTTTATAGACTCATAGACTCATAGACTCTAGGACTGGAAGGGACCTCGAGAGGTCATCGAGTCCAGTCCCCTGCCCTCATGGCAGGACCAAATACTGTCTAGACCATCCCTGATAGACATTTATCTAACCTACTCTTAAATATCTCCAGCGATGGAGATTCCACAACTTCCCTAGGCAATCTATTCCAGTGTTTAACTACCCTGACAGTTAGGAACTTTTTCCTAATGTCCAACCTAAATCTCCCTTGCTGCAGTTTAAGCCCATTGTTTCTTGTTCTATCATTAGAGGCTAAGGTGAACAAGTTTTCTCCCTCCTCCTGATGAGACCCTTTTAGATACCTGAAAACTGCTATCAGGTCCCCTCTCAGTCTTCTCTTTTCCAAACTAAACAAACCCAATTCCTTCAGCCTTCCTTCATAGGTCATGTTCTCAAGACCTTTAATCATTCTTGTTGCTCTTCTCTGGACCCTCTCCAATTTCTCCACATCTTTCTTGAAATGCGGTGCCCAGAACTGGACACAATACTCCAGTTGAGGCCTAACCAGCGCATAGTAAAGCGGAAGAATGACTTCTCGTGTCTTGTTTACAACACACCTGTTTATGCATCCCAGAATCACGTTTGCTTTTTTTGCAACAGTATCACACTGTTGACTCATATTAAGCTTGTGGTCCACTATGACCCCTAGATCTCTTTCTGCCATACTTCTTCCTAGACAGTCTCTTCCCATTCTGTATGTGTGAAACTGATTGTTCCTTCCTAAGTGGAGCACTTTGCATTTATCTTTATTGAACTTCATCCTGTTTACCTCAGACCATTTCTCCAACTTGTCCAGATCATTTTGAATTTTGACCCTGTCCTCCAAAGCAGTTGCAATCCCTCCCAGTTTGGTATCATCCGCAAACTTAATAAGCGTACTTTCTATGCCAACATCTAAATCGTTGATGAAGATATTGAACAGAACTGGCCCCAAAACAGACCCCTGCGGAACCCCACTTGTTATACCTTTCCAGCAGGATTGGGAGCCATTAACAACTACTCTCTGAGTACGGTTATCCAGCCAGTTATGCACCCACCTTATAGTAGCCCCATCTAAATTGTACTTTCCTAGCTTATCTATAAGAATATCATGCGAGACCGTATCAAATGCCTTACTAAAGTCTAGGTATATCACATCCACCGCTTCTCCCTTATCCACAAGGCTCGTTATCCTATCAAAGAACGCTATCAGATTGGTTTGACACGATTTGTTCTTTACAAATCCATGCTGGCTATTCCCTATTACCTTACCACCTTCCAAGTGTTTGCAGATGATGCCTTTGATTACCTGCTCCATTATCTTCCCTGGCACAGAAGTTAAACTAACAGGTCTGTAGTTACCTGGGTTGTTTCTCATCTTCTACTTCATCATGACTAGCTCACTTTCTGAACACCATGCTCTTTTTTCTATAAATATGTTGCCTTGGCCTTAGTTTCTCTACTTCACCTCCATTTCCACTCGTATTTTCTCCCACAATCTCTGCCTCCTTCTTCAAGGCCATTTTCTCTATTATCTGAGCCTCTTCATACCTACAGCTCAGTGAGACTCAACACCAAACCCCCTGCTTAACCACAATATTCCTGATCTTGATATATGTTATTGTTGACCCTTCACTTTATTTTGGACTCACAGAATTCATGCTATTACTAACAAGAGGAATTATGAAATCAGTCTAAGGTCTAGAGGGAGATGCAAAGTCCCCTGTTTGATACAATTCCACACACTTTTCTTTTTATATATATGAAAAAAAACCAACCACACATGCCATATATGGAAGGACACACTTCACATTTCCTTCAAGAATTACTAAGAATAACATTAACAAGAGGAACATACATCACACTTTATAATATGAATGAAGAACTATGATACACTGTTAATCTTTACTTAGTACATTAAAAATTTCACATGGAGATAACAATACCTTACATATTGTGAGAAAGTTCCTTCTCTGCCTTGATGGGTCCTGCTCTTTTTGGTGGATTTGCTCACCTCAGAGGTTCACGGCAGCACTCAGTTTGGCCGCTTCTGCAAGAGGCTGAACTCTGCCATTCACTCAGCTAACCTCATCACTGACCAGCATGAGGGAAATGGACACAATCTCCGCAGTCTCTGTTGTCCCACCTAGTGGGTTGGGGACAGGCCAGATCCCTTTCCAAATTAGATCTTCCCTTCTGGTGTTTCTCACAGATCAGGTCAACTCCTCCTGTGTCTGATTAGGAGTTGGGGAGATGGCGGGAACCCGGGCTCACCCTCTACACCAGGTTCCAGCCCAGGGCCCTGTGGATAGCAGCTGTCTACAATGTCTCTTGTATCAGCTGTGTGACAGCTGCAACTCCTTGGCTACTTCCCCATGGCCTCCTCCCAGCACCTTCTTTATCCTCACTGCAGGATGTTCCTCCTGACACCTTATCACGCTTGTACTCCTCAGTCCTCCAGTAGCACTCCTTGCTCCTTGCATGCCCTCCACTAACTGGTGGGAGGGCCTTTTTAAACTAGATGTCTTGATTTGTCTGCCTGCCATAATTGATTCTAGTATGTTCTTAATTGGGTTGCCTGTCTTAATTGGTTCTAGAAGGTTCCTGATTGCTCTAGCACAGCCCCTGCTCTGGTCACTCAGGGAACAGAAAACTATTAATCCAGTGGCCAGTATATTTGCCTTCTACCAGACTCCTGTACCCCACTGGTCTGGGTCTGTCACAATATATAAAGAGTAATATTGTACTTAGATTAATATATATGTAAATTAATTACGCACTACATAGCTGATTTAGTTGCATTTACCTAAGGATGTGTTCTAATCTTTTTTACAGATTAATGTCTTTAGCCATTCACTCTCATTTATCATTGTCACTTGTGACACTGTAATTGCTGGCTAAATTGTTTTGTAACATCTAGCTTTAAAAATACAAAACAAAAAAACAAAAATAAAAACCCCAACCCTGCATAAGACAAAAGGACTTTGCAAGTTTCAAACTTTCTATTAGCTAAATTAAAGTTAGATGTAAAAAACAATAGGAAAGCTTACATCTAATTTTCTGTACTTCTATTCACAACATCTCTCTACATTGAATTTAATACAATTAACTGTCTCAATCATTAAATGTAATATAAATAACCTCAGAACAATTCTATAAATTGTATTTTCAAAATTCTTTACAAGTTAAAGACAAGGATTTAGGAGTATGCTGCATACTTTTCCAAGAGTTCTACTTATAGTTTTTATTGATTATAGGAAACAACTCACCTTCTTGTCTTTGCCTGTGGAATGTGAGAATGACTTTATATGACAGAAATGAGCAATCAATGATAAAAATTGCATAAATTACTCTTAAATCTGAAAAGAAACTTCCTTTTTTGCTCAAACTGCTCACCAATATATTAATCTACTTGTAAGCAAATATTGATCATTTATTTAGAATACCAAGGGAAAAACTGGGGTTAGGGAGAGTTTTTTAAACTAATTCAGGATTGAAGAGTTCATGAAATAGAAAAATTCCTAAAATTTAACATCTCAAAATTCAGGTAAACGTGGTACATAAGTTTCAATGTGGTTCATTGTATCACTTTCTTCTTGTCTGCTAAACCACTACAAAACAGTTTTCAATGCACTGAAGTATCAAAATGTGAAAGGATGTTGACTTGTTCTTTATCTACATAATTTTCTGGTTATAGGTTTCAGAGTGGTAGCCGTGTTAGTCTCTATCAGCAAAAACAATGAGGAGTCCTTGTGGCACCTTAGAGACTAACAAATTTATTTGGGCATAAATGCATCTGATGAAGTGGTTGTAGCCCACGAAAGCTTATGCTCAAATAAATTTGTAAGTCTCTAAGGTGCCACAAGGACTCCTTGTTGTTTTTACTTCTGTTATGAGATCTTTTTCCCGCATTGGGAAAAATGGTTAGGTATAACTGGGCATTTGTATGACTGGTATTCATAAAATTGTGGTTCTTCTGTATATTTATATGCACATGCATGCGCGCGTGCACACACACTCATATATATATATATCTCCTGTTATTCAATCCACTTCAGTGCTAGCATGAAGGGAAACAATAGGCATTATAGACACACACTGGTCTGGTTAGCCCTCACAGTACAAACCTACAATACTTTTCAGGTAATTGCAATGTGTACCTGATAGCACACAATATGCAAGCACACACAGTACTTTGGGATAGCGAGAAGAGGAATTATTGACTGTGATAGAGATTTATGTAGGACCAATGGTATGTAACCAAAAGGTGGAAAAAATTGGCAGATTTAGTGGAAGAATATCCTGCTGGCAAGAAAAATAAGCAATGGAAATTGTAGAAGTACAACTGCTTGGTATTTTTTTGTATTATAAACTGTACAAAAGACTAGAAAATGTGCTGTGGGGAATCATCCTGATTTGCAAAATGATGGACTGACAGTCTAAAAGGTCTTTACCATCCCTATCTGCTACAATGATCTGCGGTTCCATATGTAAAAAGTAAAGCTGATTAAAAAATGCCAATTCTTTTGTGGGGGAATTTTGAAAAAAAAAATCTCCAGAATTTACTGCATTTTTTGGGTTTCCAAAAAACACCACCACTTTTTTGGGTGGGGACGTATTAAAGAGCCTTTATAGTTCATTTATTTTTGTTGTCTAACAAAACCTAACATATTTATAACAAAAAAAAAACAACCAAAAACTAAAAACGTCTACCAAAGGAATTCAGTTTTCAGCTTCTGTTCTTTTCTTGCTGGGATGTTTGTTTGTTTTTTTTGCTTTGGTCAAAAAAGCTATTTTTTGAGGGGGAAAATGTACATTGGCTTTTTCACTACAGCTAATCAAAGTGGAGTAAGAACAATTCAACGAAACAAACAAGTGAAATTTGTTAAATGAGTTAGTTATTTTAATGGTCAAATTAAACAAGCCAGTTAAAGATCAGACTGACACTAACTGTATATTTGAGGCAATTATTTCAAGGCTCTACCCTACTACAGGATCTATATGAATGGACTCTTGCACTACGTCAGAGCCCCACCGCCATCAACAACACTCTGTATGGGTGAAAGGGTTCATGGAGATTAGGCTGCAGGATTGAGGTCTATCATATGATTTATCCTTTACTAATATGGCACTTTTTATTAAAAAAAAATCACATTTGCTCGTAGATGAACTTTTCTTTTTCTAATTTAGCTTTTTTTTAAAAAAATCTGAAGTGCATTGTATCAGAGGGATGATGTTGTTTATTTTGTAGCGTAATCTTCTTTCTGATAAGAGAAATAATGCAAAATATCATAGCATTCTATTAGCAACCAGTACACATTTTGGCCCTGATTCAGCAAGCACCAAAGTACATGTTTATGTTCATCTCAATTCAGCAAAACATTTAAGCACTGGCTTTAAATTAAGAATGTGCATGAATTTCTCAGTCATCAATGGGATTTAAGGTCACACAATGTTAAGAATGTGCTTAAATCCTACTGACATCAATGGGATTTCAGCACACGCTTAAATACTTTGCTGAATTAGGATAAACCCACACCCAAGTTTAAGTGCTTTGTTGATGAATTTAAGCACATACTTCAATGCTTTGCTGAATTGTTTAATTGGTACAGAAGTTATCCGCTACCCCTAACAAGAGTCCCTTTGATCACCATAAGAAACAGTCTTTTCAGCCTCCTAGTTATTTTGTAGATTAATTGATTCATAGATTCTCTGGTCAGAAGATACCATTTGTGATAATCTGGCATGACTGCCTGTATAACACAGGCTACAGAATTTTTCTAAAATAATTCCTAGAGCATATCTTTTAGAAAAACATCCAATCTTGACATAAAATTTGCCAGTGATGGAGAATCCACCTCAACCTTTGGTAAATTGTTCCAATGGTTCATTACCCTCACTGTTAAATATTTACACCTTATTTCCAAACTGAATTTGTCTAACTTCAACGTCTAGCCATTGGATTGTATTAGACCTTTCTCTGCTAAACTCAAGAGACCATTATCAAATATTTGTTCCCTATATAGATACTTATAGACTCTAATCAAGTCACTCTTGAACCTTCCCTTTGTTAAACTAAAAAGATTAAGCTCCTGGAGTCTACCACTACAAGGCAGGTTTTCTAACCGTTTAATCATTCTCGTGGCTCTTTTCTGAACCCTCTCCAATTTATCAACATCCTTCTTGAATTATGAACACCAAAAGTGGACGCAGTATTTCAGCATCAGTCACACTAGTGTCAAATAAAAAGGCAAGAAAACCTCTCTAACTCCTGCACAAGATTCTCATGTTAATAAATTCACAGATTGTATTAGCCCTTTAGGAGACAGCATTGCACAGGGAGATCATGTTCAGCTGATTATTCTCCACCCCCTGCAAATCTTTTTCAGACACTGCTTCCCATGATAGAGTTCTCCATTGCCTAATAAGTATTGCCTTGTATTTATTTGTTACTAGATGTATACATTTACACTTAGCTATGTTAGAGTGCAAACTGTTTACACCCAGCTTAACAAGAGATCCAGATTGCTCTCAGTCAGTAACCTGTCCTCTTCATTATTTGCCACTCCCCCAATTTTTGTGTGATTTGCAAACTTTCAGTGATGATTTTACGCTTTCTTCCAAGTCATTGATAAAAATATTTAACAGTGTAGGCCAAGAATTGATCCCTTCCGGACCACACTAGAAATTCCCTGCTTATAGTTACATGTTGAGACCTTTCAGTTACCCAGCTTTTAATCCATTTAATCCGTGCCATGTTAATTTTACATAGTTCTACTTTTTTAATCAAAATGTTGTGAAGTACCAAATAAAAAACCTTACAGATGGCTAAGTATATTACATCAACACTATTACCTTTATCAACCAAACTTGTAATATGTAACACAATTGTTTGACAGAATCTATTTTCCACGAACCCATGTCAAGACAAACCTAAAAATAATACCGTATCTGAATATTATAAATGATAATATAGTAGTTTGTAGGAATTAGTATAGTCTGAAAGAGGTAGGTGGAGTATAAGATTGAACAGTACACTATGAGATCATTACTGTTAGCTAGATGACTATCATATTTAGACTCTGCCGTTATTGACTAAAATCTATATTAGCCCTTTGATTAAAAATCCTGTCTCTACATAAATGTCCCATAGATGTCAGTAGGAAGTCCGCCTATAGAACAAGAGTAAAATATGCACCCAAGTTGTTTTAACTGAGATTTTCCTCTGCTTCTGCTGAAAAGAATTAAGAAAATGTAATGGAAGAGCATGCTGACAACTTAGGGGATAGTGATGGGGAGCTAGAACCATAACTTCAAATTTATGATTATAAGAAGTAAGCAGTCACATTTTTTTTTGTACACTGGTGGAATAAGAGGCTGTTAGTGACTTGCTAAAACTGAGGGAGATTAAATCATGACTGTGCAAATATCTATTTGATAGTGCATTTGGTTGGTAATATATTATGTATTGTAAAAATACACTTGTCTTTGTTGTGAACCTTTTCTACCTTCTGACAGTTTTGCAGGAAACATTCTGATTTCAGTTCATCAACAGTACTAATATGAATGAGGCTTCCACTCATTATGACGACTTGTTGTTTTTTTTAAAACAGCATGTAATACTGAGTTGTTTCTCATGGAACCTGGAGAATATTTCCAGATATTTTTGAATCTTCTCACTTCCTTACTCATATATACTTGCAATGCAGAATTTTTTTGTTGAAAACTATCCAAATTAGAATTTACTAGGATGATTAATAGTTGTTAAGAAATCAATATTGCATGTTGTGAAAACAGAATGGGGCTAAGGTGCTCTACTAGCACAAGCACTGTTTTGGCATTAGGGCTGAGTATCTATTCGTATTAGCAAAGAAATCTTATTCACTTTGGTTGCAGTATGTGCATTGCCATTTGCACATGGACCAATAGGTCTACATCTGGAGATAAAGTCACAAATCTACCAGTCTTCAGCACCCATCTTTACAATGGTGCTAAGTGTGTTTACAATGCCACCAAATCAGAAGGGTAGCACTTAACATTTTTGCATTGTCACAAGGTTCCGTTTGGACCTCAATATACCCTGTGTGAAAGGAAGGTAGCTGGCCCTGCATTTAAATTAAATGCAATTATATACAATAGTTGCCACTGTGCTAAGTGTGCTTTTGGAAATCCCACTGTAAGAGTCTAATCTTAGCACAAATCTTAGCACCATTTCCTACAGTAGCATTATATATATAAATGCAAAATAAAATAATGGTGCATGAGCAGCTACAACTGATGTAAATTGGAGCTACACAAATGCATTCTGGGGCATACATTGAATTTATTCTTGTTTAGGCTCCTGTCATTTATGTTACTCTAAGAAAGCCCTATTTGTTTACTTACCCACTTATGCAAACAATCTGAAGTTGTAAAATAAATATAAGATATCAGTGAATGCAAAATTCCCTTTGACAGTCCAACAAAACTGGATATTGCTGAAGGATACTCGTTCGGGAATCGCTTGTGTGTATGGTGATCCTTGTTCCAAACAGTGGTGTCACCAGGAATTCTTAGTGTTCTCACTGCTACACACTTTCAGGAAGCAGAAATATCTACCCCAAGAGTTGAAAGATCTTGAGTCAGACCCCCAAAATCATGAGATATTTGTTTTTTAAAAGATGATGAGGTGTTTCTGATCTGTCTTCTGATTTCTGAACTCCCTTTGCTCATCCCCAGCATATGTGGGGTAGTTACAGTGTTGCCAACTCTCCCAGATTTACAGAATAAGGTGATTTTGGTCCTCGCTCAGGAGTTCTTGGTAGAAGACCTGAGTGAGATCAAATTACAAAAATCTGTATGAAATGCTGCCTAATGATGTGGGGCTTCCAGCTTCCCCAAAGTCCCAAAATGCCAACTAATTAATTCAATGACATCTCACCAGTCTCACATCTGCCCAACCCCATATCAATTAATGATAATCCCCACTCATATTGATACTGTGCCCCTTCAGATCCCCATCAATTAATATGTGGGTCCCCAGCCCCACATCAACTTTGCCCATCCATCCTCACATCAATTCTGCACCCCCTGCCCACTGCCATCCATCCGTTCCTTGCTGCTGCCATACATCCTTGCTCCTCTAGAGCTCCAGGAGCTCTTTAGGCCAAGTCTATACTAATGTGTCACCTGGGGAGTGTAACATACACATCTCTGAGCAACGCAGTTATACCAACCTAAGCCTTGGTGTAGACAGTGTATGTCAACAGGAGAGCACCCCGCCCACCCCGGTCAATATAGTTAATCCACCTCCATAAGAAGCGGTAGCTATGCCAACAGGAGAAGCTCTCCCATTGCCGTAGCAGTGTTTTCACTATCCCCAGCCCTAGCCCTGGAGGAGGCCATTTCCAGGGGCTCTTCAACCCCCAGCCCCAAGCCTGGGGCAGAGAAACTCCAGAAGTGGCTCCTTCTACTCCTTCCCAGGCCTGCTGTTGAAGGATTAAAGGAGGAGAGAGGAGGAGCCAACCCACTTTTCACAAGAGGGAAGGGAGGAGAAGAGTGCAGAGCCACCCTGAGCCGCTGGAATCTTTTCTGCTGTCTCCTGTGCAAATGGTATGCATTCAGTGTTCAGGCATGAAAAGAGAGAAAGCCAAGACAGTGCAGCATTCAGGCTTGTTTTCTTCCTCCACACATGCTATTCTCTCTCATCAAGCATTTCCTGAAAGTAGAGTTCTAAGTTCCTATACATAATCACACTATATCACACTTAATTGGGAAGCTGTTCATCTTAACATCCCTTTTGTCACATTTATATGAGATAGAAAATTAAACATGAATAGCATAACCTGCTTACATACTTAACATTCTCTTCTATCCCTGTGATGGGGTGGATAAAGACGACACCAAAGTGAAAGGGGCCAAGGAGCTGCTTTGGGCTGGAGTAGCCCTGCTCCACAGTAGTGGGGAGCCATAGGAAGGGAGCCAACTGTTGAGCTTCTGGGAAGAGGCCTGGTAGCTAGCAGAGCCTCTGCCCTCATAGCAATGGAACACAGATCCCCTGTGCTAAAAAAGGGGAAGAGACTGTATCCTATAGCTTGTGTTGGAGACCCAGCAAATTTGAGAGCAGATTGTTGACCATCCAGGGATCCTCTGAAGAAAGAAAGGCCAAATATCCTGGATCATTTATCAGGGAAGCTGCTGCATTGTCCAAATAATGGATAACTTTGCCACCTGGACTGACATTCATCTAAACTACAGTGAAGGTGTGGAAAAAGTCAGACTTAGCAGTGCCTGTACCAAGAATGAATCTTTCAGAACAACCCATACCCATACCTACTGGTGATCTAAGAAACCTAGAGACCAAATCCTACTTTCAATAAAGTCAATGGCAATCTTCCCCCACCCTCCCCTTTGACTCTCATGGAGCAGAAACAGGCCACAATATGGAAGAGATGGTGCAAAGTACTTTCCAGAATGGAAGATTCTGTGAATTCACATGTCTGGGATTCAACCAAAAAGATTCTCTTTATTTGAGAACTACCGTGATGATCCGATAGCAGAACTGGAAGGTAAAGGAGAGGGGAAGGGGAAGAAGCAGCATACTTAAAGAAGTACTAATGAACACCCCCCTACACACACACACATTGTTCTTCAGCATGATTTTGAATGTGTGAATATTAACAGACAAGGTGACTAAGAGGTGTTAATAATGCTTAGTCTTCTTTTATATTTTATAGAGTCTTTATAGTGACACGCTTAATTTAGTACTGAAGCTGCTCATAAACCATTAAAAACAACATGATTTTCTCCTCTATATGTAGGTGGGTGGAAGATTCTGAAAAATAATTCTAGTTTGAATGTGTAAGGAAATTTATGTAAATTGTTGTCAGTCACCTATGTATTCATTTTACTAGCAAAATTACATCATAAATTATCTCTAGTCAGTCATTCTTCACTCTGAGACATGCATGCACACATTTACTCAGAATAGAAAAATATCACTTAAGGCTAAGCATGACTTTCTTACCACGCCAATAGAAAAGTAATTATTGATGATGCTATAAGGCACTGGATCTCCTTTCTCATCTTTATCATTGGGTATGACTTCAAATTTCCATCTGTCCAGCAAGATTTCTGTGCTGTTCTCAATGTCTTTCAAGATCTTCATCAGATTCTCACCTTCATATCCTAGCAAAGGGTGAACACGATGAATTTTAATAAATGTGACAAACTTTGCTGATGTTACTCCCACTCCTAAGTCCAGTAATTAGGAAAATTTTATCTGCACATATAAAACCTGAAGCACAGAATTATATTTTGCTCCATCAGCAATCTTCCAGTAACTATAATTATGGGAAATGTAAATACAGTGCTAACTTCTGCACTCAGCCACATCAGTATAAACTTAAAATAACTCCATTAATTTCAATAGACTTTGGATTTACACTCAGTATAACTGTGAGCAGATTTGACCTACTAACTTGAATTTTCCAACAGTTACCTGATTGTATTCAGACAACACCAAGCTAAACTTTGTAGCATGTTTATGCTATACAGTGAATGTTAACATGTAAAATACTTTCATCTCAAAATATATGTACAGAGGTTGATAGAGCAGAGGCAGTGCCCTAAGAAAGTTTGACAGTATGCTGAGGAGTTAAAAGGTGTAGCCAGACAGAGCACCAAAGCATGGATGCTTTTACCCAGATTCTGGTGTGGGTTTGCAAAGACTGTAACTTGCAAGTTCCACTTACTGATATCCAGGCTGGGGGTGGCATCCAGTGTGAAAGGTGCCTACTGGTGGAAACTCTCAGGCAGCAGGTGGGAGAGCTACAGGAGGAGGTGGCTAGGCTGAGGAACATCCGTATCCATGAGCAATTCCTGGACAGTAACCATGTGGAGACAGCTGACGTAGCTGTCCCAGTTCACAGGACTACTGACACACCAGTGGAGGAGGAGATGGCTCAGGGTGGACACTGGCAGCTGGTTACTTCTAGCAGCAGGCAGTGCTCCACCCCTGCTGCGAACCCTCCTGCTGTTGTAATAGATAACCGTTATGCTCTTCTTGATACAGGAGAGAAGGAATCACCCCCAACAGTTAAGGAGGGGAAGCCTCGTACCCCTAAGGCTAGGAGGTCTGCTGCCACCACTGATAATAAGAAACGTAAGGTAGTGGTGGTTAGAGACTCTCTGCTGAGGGGGACAGAGACACCCATCTGTTGCCCTGACCATTCATCCCGGGAGGTATGCTGCCTGCCAGGGGCCCATATCCAAGATGTTACAGCGGCATTTTTGAGGATTATCCAGCCTGCTGACGACTACTCCATGCTACTCATCCATGTGGGCACAAATGATACTGTGAGGTGTGACACTGAGCAGATCAAGAGTGACTACAGGGCTCTGGGAGTACGGGTTAAGGAATTTGGAGTGCAGGTGGTATTCTCTTCAATTCTTCCTGTCAAAGGTAGGGGCCCGGGCAGAGGCAGATGCATCGTGGAGGTGAATGCCTGGCTGCGAAGATGGTGTTGCCAGGAGGGCTTTGGCTTCCTCGACCACGGGATGCTATTCGAGGAAGGACTGCTAGGCAGAGATGGCGTTCACCTTTCGAGGAGGGGAAAGGCCTTATTTGCGCACAGACTGGCTAACCTAGTAAGGAGGGCTTTAAACTAGGTTCGACAGGGACAGGTGAGCAAACCCCACAGGTAAGTGGGGAACAAGACCTGGGAGATGGGTCGGAAACAGGAGGGAGCATGGGCTATAATGGCAGAGAGAAAGGAGGGTCAGGGCAAAGCTGGGAGGCAAGATCAAACCAGTATCTTAGATGCCTATATACAAATGCAAGAAGTATGGGTAATAAGCAGGAAGAACTGGAAGTGCTAATAAATAAATACAACTATGACATTGTTGGCATTACTGAAACTTGGTGGGATAATACACATGACTGGAATGTTGGTGTGGATGGGTATAGTTTGCTCAGGAAGGATAGACAGGGGAAAAAGGGAGGAGGTGTTGCCTTATATATTAAAAATGTACACACTTGGACTGAGGTGGAGATGGACATAGGAGATGGAAGTGTTGAGAGTCTCTGGGTTAGGCTAAAAGGGGTAAAAAACATGGGTGATGTCGTGCTGGGAGTCTACTACAGGCCACCTAATCAGGTGGAAGAGGTGGATGAGGCTTTTTTCAAACAACTAACAAAATCATCCAAAGCCCAAGATTTGGTGGTGATGGGGGACTTCAACTATCCAGACATATGTTGGGAAAATAACACCGCGGGGCACAGACTATCCAATAAGTTCCTGGACTGCATTGCAGACTACTTTTTATTTCAGAAGGTTGAGAAAGCTACTAGGGGGGAAGCTGTTCTAGACTTGATTTTAACAAATAGGGAGGAACTCGTTGAGAATTTGAAAGTAGAAGGAAGCTTGGGTGAAAGTGATCATGAAATCATAGAGTTTGCAATTCTAAGGAAGGGTAAAGGGAGTACAGCGAAATAGAGACAATGGATTTCAGGAAGGCGGATTTTGGTAAGCTCAGAGAGCTGATAGGTAAGGTCCCATGGGATTCAAGACTGAGGGGAAAAACAACTGAGGAGAGTTGGCAGTTTTTCAAAGGGATGCTATTAAGGGCCCAAAAGCAAGCTATTCTAATGGGTAGGAAAGATAGAAAATGTGGCAAAAGACCACCTTGGCTTAACCACGAGACTTGTGTGACCTACAAAATAAAAAGGTATCATATAAAAAATGGAAACTAGGTCAGATTACAAAGGATGAATACAGGCAAATAACACAGGAATGCAGAGGCAAGATTAGAAAGGCAAAGGCACAAAATGAGCTCAAACTAGCTATGGGAATAAAGGGAAACAAGAAGACTTTTTATCAATACATTAGAAGCAAGAGGAAGACCAAGGACAGGGTAGGCCCTGTCATAACCTATTCCCAGATTTGGACCTTAGCGTCCAAAATATGGGGGTTAGCATGAAAACCTCCAAGCTTAGTTACCAACTTTGACCTGGTAAAGCTGCCACCACCCAAAAAATTAGAGTGTTTTGGGGCACTCTGGTCCCCCCAAAAACCTTCCCTGGGGACCTCAAGACCCAAGTTCCTTGAGTCTCACAACAAAGGGGAATAAACCATTTCCCTTCCCTTCTCCCTTCCAGGTGTTCCCTCCCTGGGTTCCTGGAGAGATACACAGAAGCAAGCTCCGTGAATCTAAATAGAGGGATTCCACCTTCTCTATTTTCAGTCCTGGAAAACACAAGCACCGAGAGAGAGCCAAGCTCCACCCACCCCCCACCTTCACCCAGAGGGAATGCTAAGTCAGGCTAGTAAATCTAACACACTCAGATTTCCCCCTGACTTCCTCCTCCCACCAATTCCCTGGTGAGCTACAGATTCAATTCCCTGGAGTTCCCACCAAAGAAAACTCCAATAGGTCTTAAAAAGAAAGCTTTATATAAAAAGAAAGAAAAAATACATAAAAATGGTCTCTCTGTATTAAGGTGACAAATACAGGGTCAATTGCTTAAAATAAATATGAATAAACAGCCTTATTAAAAAAGAATACAATTCAAAACACTTCAGCAACTACACACATGTAAATACAAAAGAAAAAAACCAGTATAAACCACTGTCTTATCTCTTTGTACTCACAACTTGGAAACAGAAGATTAGAAAGCAGGAGACAGAAATCCTCTCATAGCCGAGAGAGAGTACAGGCAGAAGACAAAAACAAAGAACTGAGACACAAACTTCCCTCCACCCAGATTTGAAAAAGTCTTGTTTCCTGATTGGTCCTCTGGTCAGGTGTTTCAGGTTACTCCTTTCCAGGTTTAAGAGACATTAACCCTTAGCTATCTGTTTATGACAGGCCCACTGCTCAGTGAGGAGGGGGAAACAGTAATGGGAGACTTGGAAATGGCAGAGATGCTTAATGACTTCTTTGTTTCGGTCTTCACTGAGAAGTCTGAAGGAATGTCCAATATAGTGAATGCTTACGGGAAGAGGGTAGGTTTAGAAGAGAAAATAAAAAAAGAGCAAGTAAAAAATCACTTAGAAAAGTTATATGCCTGCAAGTCACCAGGGCCTGATGAAATGCATCCTAGAATACTCAAGGAGTTAATAGAGGAGGTATCTGAGCTTCCAGCTATTATCTTTGGGAAATCATGAGAGACGGGGGAGACCAGAAGACTGGAAAAGGGCGAATATAGTGCCCATCTATAAAAAAGGGAAATAAAAACAACCCAGGAAACTACAGACCAGTTAGTTTAATTTCCGTGCCAGGGAAGATAATGGAGCAAGTAATTAAAGAAATCATCTGCAAACACTTGGAAGGTGGTAAGGTGATAGGGAATAGCCAGCATGGATTTGTAAAGAACAAATCGTGTCAAACTAATCTGATAGCATTCTTTGATAGGATAACGAGCCTTGTGGATAAGGGAGAAGCGGTGGATGTGATATACCTAGACTTTAGTAAGGCATTTGATACGGTCTCACATGATATTCTTACAGATAAACTAGGAAAGTACAATTTAGATGGGGCTACTATAAGGTGGGTGCATAACTGGCTGGATAACCGTACTCAGAGAGTAGTTGTTAATGGCTCCCAATCCTGCTGGAAAGGTATAACAAGTGGGTTCTGCAGGGGTCTGTTTTGGGACCGGTTCTGTTCAATATCTTCATCAACGATTTAGATGTTGGCATAGAAAGTACGCTTATTAAGTTTGCGGACGATACCAAACTGGGAGGGATTGCAACTGCTTTGGAGGACAGGGTCAAAATTCAAAATGATCTGGAAAAATTGGAGAAATGGTCTAAGGTAAACAGGATGAAGTTCAATAAAGATAAATGCAAAGTGCTCCACTTAGGAAGGAACAATCAGTTTCATACATACAGAATGGGAAGAGACTGTCTAGGAAGGAGTATGGCAGAAAGAGATCTAGGGGTCATAGTGGACCACAAGCTTAATATGAGTCAACAGTGTGATACTGTTGCAAAAAAAGCAAACATGATTCTGGGATGCATTAACAGGTGTGTTGTAAACAAGACATGAGAAGTAATTCTTCCGCTTTACTCTGTGCTGGTTAGGCCTCAACTGGAGTACTGTGTCCAGTTCTGGGCACCGCATTTCAAGAAAGATGTGGAGAAATTGGAGAGGGTCCAGAGAAGAGCAACAAGAATGATCAAAGGTCTTGAGAACATGACCTATGAAGGAAGGCTGAAGGAATTGCGTTTGTTTAGTTTGGAAAAGAGAAGACTGAGAAGGGACATGATAGCAGTTTTCAGGTATCTAAAAGGGTGTCATCAGGAGGAGGGAGAAAACTTGTTCACCTTAGCCTCCAATGATAGAACAAGAAGCAATGGGCTTAAACTGCAGCAAGGGAGATTTAGGTTGGACATTAGGAAAAAGTTCCTAACTGTCAGGGTAGTTAAACACTGAAATAGATTGCCTAGGGAAGTTGTGGAATCTCCATCTCTGGAGATATTTAAGAGTAGGTTAGATAAATGTCTATTAGGGATGGTCTAGACAGTATTTGGTCCTGCCATGAGGGCAGGGGACTGGACTCGATGACCTCTCGAGGTCCCTTCGAGTCCTAGAGTCTATGAGTCACTAAAACTTCTGTTCATGCATCTATCTCTTTTGTCAAAGTTTCCAAAGAGATTTGTGGTAATACAACCAAATGCCTGGAAGCCATTCAGAACTGAGGAGGATAGTGATCAGCACTATATTTTCCACATTTTGATAATTTCTGGATGAACTTTCCAGACTGAAGAGTCTCTTCGCTGTTGGTATGCTCAGCTTTTGATTGCAGTAATATAAGTCCCTGTGTATTTTCTAAAAAGAAATGTGTGTTTCCTAAATAGAAATTATAGCAGTGATTTTTCACGAACATAGGGTTACTTAGCATAACCCTAATAAATTGTGGTGTTAGTATAATAAATGAAGAATGGTGTATTCACTTTTATTCTATGCATCCTCCCTTCCTCTTTCCAATGTGCAAATACCTTAGGCCTGATCCTGAGGTGGGATATAGAAGTCTACTCCTATGAGCAGACCACTTGCCTGACACTTCTGGTAACTAAATAGACCCTCCACTAGAATACTGACTATGCCATACATTATATTTGGTAGAAATGGACTTAATTACCATCTGCAGAGCCAAAACAAGCTACACTCTGCACAACAGGAAAAGGGGACTTCACTGACAAACTTCATATGCTGTTCAGACAAAATGGCTGTGCAGCAGCAATCCTAGATCCATGGATTTACTACTTCTTAATCCAAAGCAAGATTAAGTGCATGTAGACAAGAGTATGTGCATGCTGGGTCACCACCAGTGTCAGCAGTAAAAACGTATGTCCACACCAAGCAATGGGTCTACTTGATGTTAAAGTTATGGTAGAGGGTGACTAGTATCAACAGTTATTTTTAGCTCTGCAAATATATCAGATCTGAGATCCCCTTATTTATAAAACCAAGTAGGTGTGAATGTTTTGAACTAATCTGCAGATAGTAGTTGCCATGAACACAGGTAATCATATCCGTTGATTGGTACAAAGTCCTGGAGTTGCAGTGAGTGTGTCCAAAGCCATTCAAACTCCTCCTAGACTCTTTCAATTGTGATCTTCACTAGTATGTTGTGGCATGGAATATTTTTACTGTTAATTTGGAACTAATAAAGCTAGATATTGCCAACTTCCACATACAGCGGCAGTGCATATGATTCTCTGAGTTCCATAGTTACTTGTTTCACAATTTATACTCCATGCCAGAAGTCTGTATCTTTGAGAAGGGAAAATCACTCACCGGTAATTCAGTTTGCAGAAGTCTCATCTTTTCTCCCATCCTACATATGGTTCAGAAAATCAGTGTTATGGTGCTATTTACCAGAAAGCCACGAGGCAAAGAATAGTGAAAGGCTGAGAATATTTGAGCACTAACTCTTCCCACCATCTGATCAATAAATTTCAAACTGGTATCTCTCTGTCCAGATGGGATAACTCAGAACAAAGGGGAAAGAGAGAAGGTTGCTGGATGGGAGAAGAGGAGGGAACCTGACAAACTGAATTACAAGTGAGTAATTTTCCATTGTTATTTGTCCACATCTTCTTCCATCTTGAAAAAGATTCCAGACAATCATCAGACATAGCACACAGATGGATCAGAGGAGGTTGGTTTGGGGAGCTTTATAAGCTAAGTTTGCCTCTGCTGTTAATGTCCTCCTAGTAGAAGGCACCCACACTCTGTCTATCTTAAATACCCATTACCAAAAATTCCTGTGGCACCTTATAGAGTAACAGACATATTGGAGCATAAGCTTTTGTGGGTGAAAACCCGCTTTGTCAGATGCATGCGAAAGCTTATGCTCCAATATGTCTGTCAGTCTATAAGGTGCCACAGGACTCTCTGTCATTTTTTACAGATCCAGACTAACACGGCTACCCCTCTGATACTTAAGGTAGACAGTATATGATGAAAGTGGAAGGCAATCACCATGTAATGGCATTGCAGATTTCCACTGAAATTATGTTGGCCTTTTCATCACAGGAAGAAGAAATATACCCTGAGTACAGTGGGCTTTCACTGGCAGAGGTGGAGTCTTCCCCAACTACAAATCAGATTAATAATTGACTTTAGTCAACAACTGATAGCTGCACGGAAGTCAGAGACCTGTGCCTTGGTTCATGGGAATGGACAAACAGACTCTTCATCCTTCTCATGGGCTGTATATGGTGCAGGTAACCTTTTTACACCCAGAAAAAGTCTCTGCTCAAAGGAATTGGAGGGATTTAAACAGAGGGTTGGCAGGGACACAGACTCATTCATGTGGAATTCCAAAATCAATTTAGGGCTAGTGAGAACTGGGCAGTGATAATTAGGGAGTACAATAATTATCCAATAAGCTGAGCAGGAGTATAACAATTAATAGAGCCACTTTCACAGTCAACAAATGCAAGGAAATTTTTCATGCATATCCTAATTCTGGACCACAGTTGGAAAGTCTCATTGAGCACTAACATTTCTGAAAACTAATTCCCATAAGAAGAGGGCTTTTAAAAAAATGGAGGCATCAGTATGGCATGAAAAATCCCACTTGACTCTGGAAGGCCAAGATAGCTGAAACCTGAACACAGAGAGGGGAATTTCAGGCACCGATGACCTCAGTTAAAAGAAACAGTGAGACTTTTTGAATAAAAAACTTGAAGGTGTGGTATGCCTGCATGCACAACAATTAAAAAAGGCCATCAAGACCCATGATTAATGTTCTTGATCAAGGCTTGCAGGTACTAAAGTCAATACGCTTCCTTTCTCTATGAACTTGTTTCATTCATCCTCCAGGTCATAAAGTAGAGGAAGATGGAGTTGAGGTAGGGGACTAGGTCCTGAAAGAGGAAATCAGGGGAGATTGAAAGGATCCACATGTGCACCATCACTAGATCCAGGGACTTGGAGGGAAGAATCTCCAAGGCCAGGTGGAAACAACCTGGATACTGACTGCCATGTCCACTCTAAACTCTGACCTTGCATAATTTCTAGGGAATTTAAGGGAGTTTAGGAGAGAGATAAACAAACTCTTTTCACCTGTCCCACAGACGGGATCCCAGTAAGAGGTTCTAAGGCCTAAGGCCAGAATACTTGTCATGGGATCTGGAGACAGATCAAAAGGCTGAAAAAGATCCTTGCAGATGGCAGAAAAAGAGAGGATGCCTCTTAATTTAACCCCCTTTCCCAAAGGATAAGGGAACAGAGTCTGAGCTGGAGTATCAACTCTCATTCCCTCTTACACTGGAGAAAAAAAATAGATGTGAGAACTGACGCATGGGGCTGCACTCAATGTTTTTTGGGAAAAGAGTGTTTGGAGCTCGTAAAGTGAAACCAATATCTGATTTTCCATACAGACAAAGTCATGAGCCACACAGGGCTCTGTCGCAAGCAGCACTGCAACATACCTCCCATGAGACAATCGGCAAGTTACTCCACACATCCATGCCTTGTGCTCACCATTGACTCATTCATGTGGTCACAACGATCACAAGAACACAATAATCTATCTCAGGGTGATGTGTGAGAACTGACTCATTAATATTTGAAAAAAGTTCTCTATGATGCAAAGAGAGAAGGTGTTATATAATGAAAATACTACAGAACAAGTATTTGACCTACTAAGACCTTTGTCATAGTTCTCACAGAGAGGGTGCATCACAGATAAAAGCAGTTCTCACAACTTTCTCTCCCCTCTCCCTACCCCCATGCTCAATGCTGATCTGGAAAAAATGATGGTTTGGCCTGAGGTCTATCAGTAAAGGATCTAAGAGGAGAGGTAAGTTCAACCTATGAGCCCTGTAGAAAATATGCAAGAGCAGCAAATCTAAGGGACAATACAGAGATCTCAAAAAAATCTATAGAGGGATTTTTGGCTATCTAATAAGAATGGTCATAAAAGCTGAGAGAAACACTGTATTAGACATCTCCAACTCCAGTATGTTAACTTTAAGGATAGAAAATACAGGACACCAACAGGGATGCTTTAAGAATAAAATGTCTGATATGTGGAATTCCATTCCTACGACACAGCAGCAGGAGATATGCATACTGTCTCTAAGTTTGTAGCAAAACGTTTGGCTGAAGGGGGCTGGGTAAGATTCTTGAGAAGTCTAATAAAACTCTTTTTGTTTAAAATTGCACCTACAAGACAATCTCTCAGGTATACTTCCTTACTGATACCTTAATGATGTTCTGCTTACTTATATAGGACCATTTATTGAGGCTTCCATTCCTTCTCCAGAAGCGTAAGCATGCTTATTCGTGTAGCAGATCCATTTTGGGAAAGAAATTTTCATCAATATTTTTAAATAATGTAATAGTTATTTTTACCTCTTTCTATTAGCAAAGGCAAATGATTTAAAAATATCTTCCATCAAGAGAGACTATCTAAGCAAAAATTAGGGAGAAGGTAAGCCTGACCTACCAGATTGTTCTGTCTAAAGATGAGGCAGCAGTCAGTTACTATGCATTGAAAAGGCACCAGAGAGGAAGCTAAAAAGTCCCTGAAATGACAGACATTGTAACTCAGAAGGGAGCATTGTAGCAAGTAAGCTATTGAGATTTCTCCAAACAGCCTTCTGATAGGGAGAGATACCACAGCAAAGGAACACACACACACACACACACACACACACACACAATTGAAGGGTAACCTGTCACCATGAAGTAGAAGAACTAAAATGAACTTCACCCAGTGACTGACAAGAGAACAGAAGTTCCAAATGAACCAACAGACAATACAACCTGCCTGAGCTAAAACAGAAAAACAGGAGGGAAAACAGCCTCTAAGGAGAGAAGGAGGAGGAAGATGAGTCCTACCCAATGTCAGAGACCAATAGAAATTCCTGTTAAACAAACAAAGAAAAAAAGGATGGAGGAACCTTAGGCATTCCAATGTTCAGTGTCTGGAGCATCGCAGGAACAACACTGTCATCCACAAAAACTGAGCCAGGCACGTAAGCTCCCTATAGAATGAATGGGGAGAGAAGGGCAACTTAGAATGTGAACTGCCAGCACACTAGGCAGGGAGCTGCCCAAGCTAGCAAATTTGAGATGCTGATGAGAGGAGTGTGTCCTAAGCCCCGCCCCCCTCTCTCAGAGATAGGAACCTAACTCCTGGCTTCAGGAAGGTGCCTATCTCTGCTAGCAATCACAAACTACAGGAAGATAAGTGTTCCTCTATCTAACTCGCATGCAGGGCCTGGCCTCTGCACATGCATGCTATATCAGGCCCTGCATGGAAGTTAGGCAGAGGAGCACCTGTCTTCCCTTGGTTTGTGGATCACTCTGGGACTTAGGCAGGAGACAGGCATCCAGACTCCTAGAATGAGGCAGCAGTGTGCATGCCTAGAGGCAGGAACATAGGTGCCAGGGAACTTTTATTGCAAAAACGTAGGCATTGAGTGAGTTTAGGCACCTACACAGTTAGGTGGCAGCAAAGCAGGAGTTTTATGGATGCCAGTTGTGCCTTAAAAATGGGCTTAGGGTTAGGTGCCTAAGTCCTCTGTGGATCTGGGACCTAGAGTTCTAGAATCCTGCTCTTACTGGTGAGAGGGCAAGAATGTAGAGACTTGAGTCTATGGTTCCAGGACTTGCAATTAGTAAGATGGAAGGGAAAGTGAATCAGAGCTGCAGCCCCTGTGGAGGTGGAAGCAACTACCCTTGCTTAACCTAAACTATCTTGCTCTGTAAGACAATAGCTGAGCTGCTTCAGCCCACTGGAAGCTATAGGAACTCAGCACATCTGAAAATCAAGATACTCATTTATTACCTACTCTTTTAGAAAAGGGAAATAGGATCCCAAAGAAAGACCAGATGTGGGAGCTGTACTCACAATGTCCAATATATAAAGGAATGCAGGCAGGAGCTAGCAATGTGCATGCTGTGCTGAAGGGGTGCCTGCTAAGGAGAGCTATTTTTGACAGAAAATTGACAGATGAAATCTAGGTTTAGGGGTCATGAGATCTGAGGGAGTCATTGTTCCACAATTCACTGGCTACTTACATATCTGTTAGAGGGCATGAATGACAAGCTTGCCTTGGATTTCATAAGCAGGGGTCCCATTTCCTGCTCCTGCGGAGTGGGCCACGGTTCTTTGAGGTTTCCATCAGTGGAAAATATTAGGGGGGAGGGGCTCATGCATACCCAGCAATGAGGAGGAAAACCCAGACAGAAATCAAGCACCTATGACCAATTTTGCAGAAGTGAGAAAGACAGAAGCACTCTCCACTGAGCAGGAAGAAAAGTCACTGCATTGCAGAAGAGTTTGCCAACACTGGAGTGGGGTTACAAAGATCTGCACCCAGGAACCAATAAAGGATAGAGAAGATGGGGAAGATAAAATAATCCTTGTAAATTACTTACATTTTAGGCATGAGGAGTGAGGGAAACAGAAAGAAAGAGCAGCAGAAGCAGGAGGAGCACCAGAAACAGGACTGCATTCAGACTGAAATGACTGAGGGAGAGTTGAAATGGCATCAGCATTGGATTCCAAACTAAATCCACTGGACACCAGCAGGTTGGGATCAAACCCCTGGGTCTAGATGAAATAAGGAATCAGAGCTAGAGCGATTAGTCCTGTGGTGAGAGAAAGCTTGCAAAGCTGGATCCCATGAAGGGGTCTCTCCAACATCCTTTTTGATGTTGCAAGCCTGTGCAGTTGGTATACAGCCACCAGACAGGGGCTTAGTCTTGGCTGAGTCCTTCCTATTCTACCTGCCCCTGGAAATTTCCACTACATGCATCTGACGAAGTGGGTATTCACCCACGAAAGCTCATGCTCCAAAATGTCTGTTAGTCTATGAGGTGCCACAGGATTCTTTGCTGCTTCCTATTCTTGTCCCTCTTCTTCAGGTTGTGCTTGCTCTTCTCTTTTCATCTTTCCATGAATGGAAAGTGGCTATTGAAAGAGCTGAGAGGTAGGTTCCATGCTTCCAGGAAAAGAGGCAAAGGATATTGAAGGTCTGACTTGACACATCCTCTTGCTTTCACTAGTCTTTGCCTCCTTGCTTCCCGGTAGATGGCACCAACACGCTGATTGTCTGGAATCTTCACCGGGATGAGAGAAGAGGCAATGAACAATGAGGAATAGTCATCTCAAAGCTACTAGTTTAGTGTGGCCTGACACTTGCATTTTTCTTTCATATTTCTGAATATATTAAAAACAATAAGCTATTAGCCATTTGCAATACCCCCCCCCCCACATTTAAACTTACTGTTTTATAATGCACTCATCATGTGAATAACAGCAATAAAGATGGTAAAAAGCCAGGCAATTTTAAACCTTCATGATCATATTGTACTCTCCTTCAGTCTATAGAGCTCTGATTGACATTAATGGGAATTACAAGCAAAGTAATAGAATATGGACCTTACCATCTATAAGGAATTTTGATGTGCCATTTAGAGAGAAATATCTAGTTTTGCTCCATATTTACACTCACAATTCATTCCAAGAGGCTAAAGAAATAAAATTGACAATGGGTTTTCACACATTATAAGAGAGAAAACAATGCTGCAAGTAGATTCTCTCAGTAAACTTCTGTTTCTTTTGTAACAACGTAATGCAATATATTTTAACTTGTGTTTACCTCCTCCCCATCTCAGACACCTTGCTAAATCATTGCCAGTCCCAAGAGGCAAAATAGCAACTGGAGGATGTTTAAGCAAATTTGCCTTTTCTGTGAATAAAGAAAAAAAATATATAATCAAAGGGACAAAAAACCGATAAGCCAAGTTCAAGTTGTACATGTAATACTTCAAATTATGGATAAGGTAACTGAGTTAAATCAAAATCTAACAGTTCAGTGAAACGTGCTTTGCAAAGGAAACTCGACCTCCCACAGACAGGCATTTTATTGGCTGCAGTGATGCCCCTCCAAAACTGGTACTATTCAGGTCTATAATTACATCATTATTATTATTATTATTACTACAGGTATTTTTGGCACCCAGAAATGTGGTATCTGGCTTAAACAGAGACAGTCAAGATCTCAGTAAGACTGAACATCACGCTCTCTGTTGCTTTCAGCTTTATCATTCAGCTAGGAAAGCAGAATTTAATCAGCTGAGAAGGCCTGTGCAAAGAAGTGAGTCTTGTAGATTTTTCTTACCATGGCCAAGTTCACGCTTTTTGAGGCCCTTTAAATGGAGTAAATTTCACCCAGAAAGAATATTTAAGATACACATATTTCAAATACACAACTACAGCAACACAAAACAACAAATAATTTCAAATATGTGCACAAAACACATTTAGTAGCAATGAACAGCACTCCTAGCCCTAAACTGATATTTGCATGAATAAAGTAAACAATCAGCAATTTGATTACACAGGTTGAAGTGCACACTATGAGTAATTTTCACCAGGAGTTCACACATCCAGTAGATCTGAGGGGAACACGGTGTTATTTTACCAATTTATCTGTCATCTTTGTAGAAAGCTTGCGGAGGATTTGGTATTTACAAGTGGATTTTAAGACCCTAAGCTTTTTAGAAAAAAAATAAAAATTCAGTTTAAAAGGCTCAAACTGCTTAGATAAAGATTTGGGATTTTCTCTTCCTTTGATCCAAACTATGATTCTCCTTTTTATGTCATGGGTAGTGGAGATGGAGGGGGACAAGAAAGGAAAAGACATTCAAACTGAAGAACATATTTATTTCCCAGAGTAGACAGCTTCCAAAACTTTATATACATAGCTTATGGCTTTCATAATCTCTTCCTGGCTTCAGTGAGCTTGACTAAACCAAAAACTGCTTACTAAGTCTGCAAAGCTGTGGCTTCATATTGGCTTCAAAGCTGTGGAAGCCAATATTTAGTTAGCCAAAATACAGTATTTTGTTGAGATAATTCCACTATAATAGAAGGGAAACTGCATAGAAATCTGAGGTATTTCCCATGACTACTTAATGACAGGAGAAGAGTTTAGAAACTTCACACTTTCGGCAATATGTTTAAGATTCAAGTACAATGATTTATGATTATTAGGCTATTTTGTTTTTACAAAACCGTTTTATCTCATTTAGAAAGGTGTCTTCTCTACCATCTTTGCCCTTGACTTCTAAAGGTTCTCTGGTGCATTTGCCTTACCCTACACCTCCCAACAGCACACTCTAGCCAGCACTCCTAATCAAAACTCCAGCTGACCCCCTTACTGCCTTCCCCCATCAGCTCACACTCCCTTTTCATGATCTCCAATACCGCATGCCGCCAGCTCTTCTCTCTGCAGCCTTCCTAAGGTTGAATAACCAATCACATGGTGCCATTAGTCTCTATTTTCTCCCATAAGCCTTGAGTGGTTCACAAAGTTCAACTTTCATGACCTCAGGGGTTCCTTTATTAGATGATTCCCAAAATGCACAATATCTGACTAACTATAGGAATCTAAAATTTTAAATAAAGCACGTGCCCAATCTGAGGCATTACACAGAGACTGGAGGCCTACTCTACCACGAAACAGACCCTGTCAAATGTATATGAGAAGTCTCAGAGAGAAAGCAAGAATATGGTAATAGAAAGGAGGGGATAACGAAAGGGAACTTGCAGGAACTGGCCTAAACTTTGAAAATGCCTCACGTTTGATTCATGTTGAAGAAAGGAGACAGAAGCAAAAATTAAACAAATTCTACCATCCCTAATCTGTAAATAGCCTAAGTAATATCATATGGGAATGAATGACTCAGGTATTCTAGATGTTCCTAATTATTTTCAATTACAATAACTTTTAAAAGGTAATGGACTTCATACTTCAAAGAGTCTAACTATCAGCATTTTAAGGGACTAAAATATTTGAAATTGTTGGCTCCACAAGCTGATAAATGAGAAATAATCTTATAAAGGGACTCCCAAAACATAACAGCTCAAGAGCAAATATAAATAAACCTCCTCATTACCGATGCAATCCAAAATCCAACCCACTGTTCCATCTCCACCACATGCTAGTACCCGGAAGTCAGGAACGTCTCGGAAAAAATTTAACCTGCAAAATAATAAGTAAATGTACTTGTTTAATTTAAATAAAGCAGTTATACATTATGAGTCTTTCAGTTTTATGACGCCTAATCTTTGTGATTTGTCATATAAAAGAAATCCATGCTTCATCAAATAAAAACTGGGAAGTTGAACAGTTCCCTATAAAAATCACATGTATCCACAATGCTGATTTTTTTTCTTTGGAGACAGAAAACAAAAAAGATCCAAAAAAAAAAAAGGTTATCCAATAAATCTAATTAGATTATTAGAACACATTCATTTCTGAGTTTAGAACATTGTAATATTTTACAAATTGAAGAAGTCTGAATATGAAAAATTTGAATCTATCGGTCTGTGGAAAGAAACGGGAATCCCTGGTCTAAATTCTACATTTGTCCTATTTAAAAAGTGAATTTTACCAGAGGCATGTGGTTAAAAAATGCCTTTTCTATATCTACATTAACACACCTAAACACCTAGCTATGTGCACCCCCAGACCCACTGCAAAATAAACCAAAACAAAACTTAAAAATAGCTGTAGCTTAATGATCTAAGAACATCCATGTTTAATGATTCATATTTGTAGCAGCTTTTTGTTCATCACATTATTTTTGCTGGTGGTATAGCTTATTCTTTTCCAAAGTTCGAAACACAAATGATGTTTTGTTCACTCATCAAAAAATATCCTGCACATACTCAATAAGTCAACAAATACATAATTTAGACCAATTATGAGAACAAAGGAAGGAAAATTCAAATATCCTAGATTTGTTTGTTTTTAAGAGCCCAATCCTGTAACCTTCACTTAGTTCTACAAATAAATCATAGCAAGACAAATGTTAAGAAGCTACTGTGCTAAAGTGATTGTGCACATGTCGCAAATGTTAATATCCAGGTCTAATTTTCAGTTTTGCTTTGTATCCTCCCCACAAACAAATATAACTGGAATACATAAATTACAGAAGTATTTTAGGTCAGCCATATTCTGAATGAATGTTCAGGTCTACTCTGAAGTATCTTATATTTATACATAGTAACTTCACTGTTTGGAGAACCTTTACAGTTATACCATGAACTTCACATAATGTTTCTTCTGGCTTTGAATAAATGAATGTATACATACAGCCCATTAACTAAAAATCCAATTGTCAATCTTGCATTAATGGTTAATAATGGTTCTCATATGGTTTCACTCAAACACAGTAAAAGTCATCATTGTAAATAAGGAATGGGATGGATTTTCTAACATAGCTTGAAGGAAGGTATAAATATGGTCTATCAAGATTTCTCGAGTCAATTAGAATGTTACTGGCACTTATGGTCTACAATCTACAGAACAGATTTTTTTAAACAGTTTGACAGAAATGTTGGGCCTGATTCTCATTTATACAAAGGCCCCTTTATACCACTGTGGCAGTATAAAGTAGGCTTAAAGTGGAATTAAATTTACACTTAATTTAAGTGTACTGTGCACTGTCAGAACACTAAAATGAGCCTTACTGTACATGAGAATCACACCTACTATCCTTAACTTGCTCAGAAAATTGTCCAGTTACCATTGCTTTACCTATAATAGCCACAGTTAAATAAAAATATAAAATACTTAATTTATAGTGGATCTATGTTCAAAAATAACTGTATATGTATGTATTTTTTCAGCCATTTCAATTCTCTATGCTCAGACTTACATCACCATTATATAGAGATAAGACCAATGAGAATTCATTTTGTTCATTATATAATGAGATTTTTTAAATTGCCTTAAAAACAGCTGATAAAGACTAGACATATAAGAGCAGGACTGCTCATCTGCCAGTAAGGTATTTTTCCCCTAGTACAGTGTTACTCAAATGTAGCCACTAGGGGCTTTTCTTGCAGCCACAGCCTCCTGGGCTGTGATGGGGGGTTGGGGAAATACAGTGGCCCCTCCCCTCTTTGTAGCTCCTGAATTCACTGCCTTGGTGTTGGTGCTGGTGCTCGGGCCATCAGCAGAGTTTAGGCTATGCCCTCCTCTGGAGACATCGGGGGCATAACACTGGAGGAGCAGCCAGCCAGTGAATTCCCCACCTTCTCAGTGGCAGTAGATGCAGGCTTTGGGCTTCAGCCCTGGGCTCCGGCTGTGAAACGGCAGGCCCCAGCTTCCGGCTGTGGGGTTTTGGGCTCCAGCCCACTGCTGCCTCCCAGGTCCCCCATCTACCAACCTACATTGCCCCTGGCCTCCGCTACTTTCCCTGACCTCCACCCAGGGCTTAATTTGTCCCCAGGCATGCTAGGGCTGAGTAAGGCCTGGTCTACACTATGCGTTTAAACCGATTTTAGCAGCATTAAACCGATTTAACGCTGTACCCGTCCACACAACAAGGTCCTTTATATCGATATAAAGGGCTCTTTAAATCGGTTTCTGTACTCCTCCCTGACGAGAGGAGTAGCGCTAAAATCGGTATTACCATATTGGATTAGGGTTACTGTGGCCGCAAATCGACAGTATTGGCCTCCGGGCGGTATCCCACAGTGCACCATTGTTACCACTCTGGACAGCAATCTCAACTCTGATTCACTGGCAAGGTAGACAGGAAAAGCCTCGCGAACTTTTGAATTTCATTTCCTGTTTGGCCAGGGTGGAGCTCTGATCAGCACAGGTGACCACGCAGAGCTCATCAGCACAGGTACTATGCAGTCTCCTGAGAATCGAAAAAGAGCTCCAGCATGGACCGCACAGGAGGTACTGGATCTGATCGCTATATGGGGAGAGGATTCTGTGCTAACAGAACTCCGTTCCAAAAGACAAAATGAAAAAATATTTGAAAAAATTTCCAAGGCTATGATGGAGGAAGGCCACACCAGGGACTCAGTGCAGTGCAGAGTCAAAGTTAAGGAGCTCACACAAGCCTACCAGAAAACCAAAGAAGCAAACGGAAGGTCCGGGGCAGGACCGAAAACATGCCTCTTCTACGCTGAGCTGCATGCAATTCTAGGAGAGTCCGCCACCACTACCCCACCCCTGTCCGACGATTCCGAGGTGGGTTTGGTAATCTCAGCCAAGCCTGAGGATTCTGTGGGCGGGGAAGATGAGGAGGAGGAAGAGGATGACGAGCTTGCAGAGAGCACACAGCACTCTGTTAGCCCCAACAGCCAGGAGCTTTTTCTCACCCAGACGGAATTACCCTCCCAGCCCTCCCAAGCCACTAGCCCAGACAGTGAAGCCATGGAAGCGACCTCTGGTGAGTGTACCTTTGTAAGTATAAAACATGGTTTAAAAGCAAGTGTTTTTTAATGATTGATTGATTTGCCCTGAGAATTTGGGATGCATTCGTTGCCAGTATAGTTATTGGAAAAGTTTGTTAACATGTCTGGGGATGGAGCAGAAATCCTCCAGGGACATCTCAATGAAGCACTCCTGGAGGTACTCCAAAAGCCTTTGCAGAAAGTTTCTGGGCAAGGCAGCCTTATTCCATCCACCATTGTAGGACACTTTACCACATCATGCATGTAGCAAGTAATCAGGTATCATTGCATGACAAATCATAGCTGTGTATGGTCCCGGTGATTGCTGGCATTCAAGAAACATCTGTTCTTTATCTCGCTGTGTTATCCTCAGGAAAGTGATATCATTCATGGTAAGCTGGTTGAAATTCAGGAATTTAAGTAAGGGGACAGAGATGGCCATTCCTACTGGGCTGTTTGCCTGTTGCTTAAAAGAAATCCTTCCTTGCACGTAGCCAAGCGGGGGAGGGGAATAGCGCTGAGCTTTTTCACGTTTGGCTATCAGGGATCTTTCCTGCTACCAGCCACACGGTGGTGGGAGGGGAAGGGGGGTGATTAGCAGTGATCTTCCATGATACCAGCCATGGGGTGGGGGGAGGGGTAAAGCTATCATCCCACAGAATTGGAGGCGGGGGTAGCTTCTGCTGCTGCATGTTAACAGGAAAAAAGCATCACTGAAAGGGATTTGCTTGGTTTTTGGGAAAAGATGGCACTGTGTATATGAAGGCTGCAGAAGCCGAAAGACAATGGCTTACCATGGCTGCATGCAATCTGAATTCTGATGCCCAGGCCTGCGTCTGTGAGATCTGTAACACCAGAGCCACAGGCACTCAATATTAAGATGCAAAATATGACCTTGAAGTGAAATCAAATGTGCTATGTAAGGTGAATAGTGTTGTTCACTGTGAAAGAGTATAACCATTGTTCTGTAAAAATTATCTTTTTAAATCCTTCTCTCCTTTTTTTCCCTCCCTCATGCAGCTGCACATTCTTCAATTCTCCCTACTCCAACCCGAAGGCTATATCAGATAAGGCGGAGGAAATAGAAGACGTGAGACAAAATGTGTTCGGAAATCATGGAAGTGACCAGCAATGAAACAGCTCATCTGAATGAGTGGAAGGACGTGGTATCAAGTTACAGGAAAGATGCCATGAACGTGAGGACAGGAGGGACCAACGTGAGGATAGGAGGGACACTCAAGATGACAGGTGGTGGCAGGAAGATCAGAGGCGTAGGCAGGAAGATCAGCGGTGGTGGGATGCAATGCTGGAGCTGCTGCGTGATCAAACTGATATCCTCCGATGCCTGGTGGAGCTTCAGGAAGAGCAGCGGGGTCACAGAGTGCCACTGCAGCCCCTGTGTAACCACCCTCACCACGTTCCATGTCCTCCTCACCCAGACATGTAAGAACGCGTGGGGGAAGGCTTCGTGCACCTGCCCATTCCACCCCTGTGGACAGCCCAACCAAAAGGCTGTCATTACACTGAAATGTTTTTAGTAGCCTTTTCCTTCCCTCCTATCCTCCTCCCAAACCACACCCGGGGTACCTTGTCATTTCTCTCCCTCTTTTTATAATGACTTTTTAATAAAGAATACATGACTTTTAAAACGATAGTCACTTTATTTCCTTAAGCAAGCTGTAATCGAAGGGGGAGGATGGTTTGCTTACAGGGAATGAGTCAATCAAGGGAGGGGGGATTCATCAAGGGGAAACAAACACAACAGTTACACCGTACCCTGGCCCGTGATGAAACTCGTTTTCAAAGCTTCTCTGATGCACACCGCTTCCTGGTGTGCTCTTTTCATCGCCCTGGTGTCTGGCTGCACGTCATCAGCAGCCAGGTGATTTGCCTCAGCCTCCCACCTCACCATAAAGGTCTCCCCCTTACTCTCACAGAGATTGTGGAGCACACAGCAAGCAGCAATAACAATGGGGACATTGGTTTGGCTGAGGTCTGAGCGAGTCAGCAATGTGCCCCAGCGCGCCTTTAAACAGCCAAATGTACATTCTACCATCATCCTGCACTTGCTCAGCCTGTAGTTGAACAGCTCCTGACCACTGTCCAGGCTGCCTGTGTATGGCTTCATGAGCCATGGCATCAAGGGGTAGGCTGGGTCCCCCAGGATAACTACAGGCATTTCAACATCCCCAACTGCTATTTTCTGGTCTGGGAAGTAATTCCCTTGCTGCAGCTGTTTAAACAGAGTAGTGTTCCTGAAGATGCGAGCATCATGAACCCTTCCTGGCCAGCCCACGTGGATGTTGGTGAAATGTCCCTTGTGATCCACCAGTGCTTGCAGCACCATTGAAAAGTACACCTTGCGGTTTACGTACTGGGTGCCCTGGTGCTCCGGTGTCAAAATAGGGATATGGTTTCCATCTATCACCCCACCACAGTTAGGGAATCCCATTGCAGCAAAGCCATCCACTAAGACCTGCACATTTCACAGAGTCACAACCTTTCGTAGCAGCAGTTTAATGATTGCTTAGTTACTTGCATCACAGCAGCCCCCACAGTAGATTTTCTCACTCCAAATTGATTCCCAGGTGACCGGTAGCTGTCTGGTGTTGCAAGCTTCCAGAGGGCTATTGCCACTCGCTTCTCAACTGTGAGGGCTGCTCTCATCTTGGTATTATGGCATTTCAGGGCAGTCACAAAGTTCCGTGAAAGTGCTCTTACACATGCGAAAGTTTCGCAGCCACTGCGAATCGTCCCACACCTGCAAAACTATGCGGTCCCACCAGTCTGTGCTTGTTTCCCGGGCCCAAAATCGACGTTCAATGGCTAGAACCTGCCCCATTACCAGCAGGATCTCCAAAACGCAGGGGTCCGCAGTTTGAGAGAATTCTGTGTCCATGTCCTCATCACTCTCATCGCTGTGCTGCCGTAGCCTCCTTCTCCTCGCCTGGCTTTGCAGGTCCCGGTTCAGCATAGACTGCACAAGAATGTGCGAGGTGTTTACAATGTCCACGATTGCGGTATTGATCTGAGCAGGGTCCATGCTTGCTGTGGAATGGCATCTGCACAGTTCACCCAGGAAAAAAGGGCATGAAACGGTTGTCAGCTGCTTTCACAGAGGAAGGAATGAGTGACGACATTTACCCAGAATCACCCGCAACACTGTTTTTGCACCATCATGCATTGGGGTCTCAACCCAGAATTCCAATGGGTGGGGGAGACTGCGGGAACTATGGGATAGCTACCCACAGTGCAACGCTCCAGAAATTGACACCAGCCTCGGGCCATGGACGCACACCGCCGAATTAATGTGCCTAGTGTGGCCGCGTGCACTCGCCTTTATACAATCTGTTTTACAAAACCGGTTTATGTAAAATCGGAATAATCCCATAGCGTAGACATACCCTAAGTCTGCTGTGAAAAGTGATAAAAGTGATATTACTAAATATACAAGTAACAACAGACTTATGAGCTAGCAACAAATAAATTACGATTTGGATGTGTATATGTATATATTTATTTGTTTTTCCTAAAGCTAATTAAGTACTTTAGGAAAAAAGTGTGAGAGCAGCCACCAGCAAGAGTCGGTAGCCGCAATCTGAGGCCACCAACAAATTTGTTTTGAGAACCCCTACCCTAGTACTACATACATACAAATCATATTGCAAGCCTGTTGTTAACTATTATGGGCAAACATCCATTACATTAGTTATCCCCAGAGAAATTAAACAGACTATAAGAAATAATAGTTTGGATTTCTTAAAAATATGCATCATACTATCAAATTTCTCTCTACCAAAATCCATATTGAGTTTGCTAGTAGATCATACTCTATTTTGATATCAGATTTGTTTCTTTTGGTGCAATTAAAAAATTATTGCCATGAAAAGAACATTTCATGCATTCTTTCTATACAAGATACTACTTGTTTTTATACCACTTCACACAATACCTTGTGCCAAGCATTGCTGAATCACATAACTCGTCTTCACTAAAGATCTGAATCATTTGCAATTGAGCCAATTGTATTGAACTGGCTTAAGAGCACATAGTGTAGTGTTTCCACACTAGCCGAGTAGAATCATGTTAGGAACACTTGAAGATTTGTCCCACATCCACACTTGAAGATTTGTCCCACATTTGTCTTAAACCATTTCAGTTGTAATGGCCTTTAAATACCTATGACACAGTTCCTGCTCAGCTCCAAAGAAGTGAGCTGTAGCTCATGAAAGTTTATGCTGAAATAAATTTGTTAGTCTCTAAGGTGCCAAAAGTACTCCTGTTCTTTCTCCTGGAAGTAGAGCTTTCTGCATGGAAACGTCACAAGATCAGCAATGCTGTATGGGATAGTAGCTGAGGATGACCATCAGTCTGCAACCATAATGGCAGAGAAGTGCTGAGATTGGAATGATGTAAGATCAGATAGTACTGACCCTGATAACAAATAGTCCACTTGGTACTTTAGCGTGGTTGGTACTGAAAAGTTGTGTGTGTGAATGCAAAGTGTGTCACAATTAACTGAAGTAGTAAAATGTTATTTAGCATGCTGTATTTCTCTAGTGCAGGAAAGGTCAAAGAGCCAAAAAGAGAATGAAACACAAGGGCCTACTCTTCAAAATTCCAACCAATTTAAAAACTTGTGGCTTAAACCATGGTGTCCTGAACAGGTTTTAAAAACAGTTTTTTCCCAGGGCAGATTAGGCCCACATGTTTGGAAAAGGAAAGCAAACTTAAATACTCATTGCAATTGGGTTGTTTTCAAATCACATTTTTTGCTTTTTATTATTTTTTATTATTATAATAACTGTATCTGTTTTGTGTATGTACTGTATCAGCTACAGCATTAATTTCTAATTCCAGCTAATTTCAACAATCTGATTTATAGAAAAACCATTTTAAACATTATTAAAACTGAATTACTACTATTATTTGCATTTGGAAACCTGTACATGAAAGCTACTCTGAGATCTGTACATTTATGGTAACTAAGGCTGGCTTTACAGGTGGAGGGATAATAAAATAGTACTGAACCAACAAACGTGTTAGAACTCTAATATATTCTCTAAAACAACTTGTCTCTAAAGTCTAGCATAAACCACATACAGGAGAACCTCAGAGTTACAAACACCTCAGGAATGGAGGTTGTTCATAACTCTGAACAAAATGTTATGGTTGTTCTTTCCAAGTTTACAATTGAACATTGACTTAATACAATTTTGAAACTTTGCTATGAAGAAAAATGCTGCTTTTACCATCTTAATTTAAATGAAAACAGCACAAAAACAGTTTCCTTACCGTGTCAAATCATTTTTTAAAACTTTCCCTTTAGTTTTTTAGTAATTTACATTTAACACAATACTGTACCATATTTGCTTTTTCTTTTCTTTTTTTTGTCTGTGCTGCTGCCTGATTGCACATTTCCAGTTTCAAATGAGGTGTGTGATTAACCGGTCAGTTCATAACTCTGGCGTTCATAACTATGAGGTTCTACTGTACTCAGATTATACCTGCACTTATCTCAGATGACCTGTACAGCTCTTTCATGTCTTTGCTACTTGTAAGTAATGTAACCTAATATCTCAGTCAGACACAGAAATACAGTTGGCGTTTTTACCTTGATGCAGTATATGGATGGGGGAGGGTGGAGAGGGGAAGATGAGGAAAGCTCACCCTTGTCACTACTTCTTCAGAGTAAATTAGAGATAGATTTTAGCAGGTTTCCACTGAAGCAAGCGTATGACCCCATCGGTTTCTCCCCTTTCCAGGTGATCTCTGCCACTTACTTGTTTCTCCTTCTCTATACACAGAATCCTGGGATTAACTGACTTAAGTCAACTGATGTATCATTTCTATCTATCTAATTCATCATTAAACCCCCTTAAACCAAGCACTCATAGAGCAGAACAGATCCCAAGGACATAGCAATTAGGTTGTGGAAATATTTACTTCTTAATTATATTTACTGTCCCATACAAAAATTGGATGCTAACATGAATATCAATGACTGAAATTGCTTATTTTCTGGACTCTATTCTATGAGTGGAAAACTAAACACAGCTTTTCTCTCCGTCCAGACTGGCAAAGCTGGCTCAAGTTGGCTGTGTAACTGGACAGCATACATTCCACTCTCATTATAACACTCAGTTACAGTGTTGTCTACACTGAAAAGACACTATTCATGAGATGATAATTACAGTAAATCACTCTAATAAAATCACTTTAATTAAACATGCAGTTTATTACAGTGAGGGGCAAAATATTTCTCTCCTGAGGACTATATTTTAATGTGAGAAGATTAACTAGTATGTGGGTGCCAAGCAGCTGAATAGTTTAAAAATACTGATTTTCAGACAGCGCTGTCTGCAAACTAAGGGCGCAACAGTTTTCAACCCAACAGATTAGAGAACAAATTTAATAATGTATATGCAAATATAAGACCTCAATCCTTCAGTGCATTGTGTATAGGGAGATCTTTCGTACTTGTGTGGAACCCCACTTAATTCAAGAGATTCCATACCGATGGAATGCTCATAGACTCATAGGTCAGAAGGGACCAATATGATCATCTAGTCTGACCTCCTGCACAAGGCAGGCCACAGAACCCTACCCATCCACTTTTATAACAACCCCTAACCCAGGACTGAGTTATTGAAATCCTCAAAACTGGTCTGAAGACCTCAAACTGCAGAGAATCCACCAGCAAGCGACCCATGCCCCACGCTGCAGAGGAAGGCGAAAAACCTCCAGGGCCCCTGCCAATCCTCCCTGGAGGAAAATTCCTTCCCGACCCCAAATATGGCGATCAGCTAAACCCTGAGCATGTGGGCAAGACTCACCCGAATTCTCTGCAGTAACTCAGTTCCCATCCCATCCAACATCTCCCCGCAAACCACTGAGCAGACTTATCTGGTGATAATCCAAGATCAATTGCCCAAATTAAACTATCCCATCATAACATCCCCTCCATATACTTATCAAGTTTAGTCTTGAAGCCAGATAAGTCTTTTGCCCCCACTACTTCCCTCGGAAGGCTGTTCCAAAACTTCACTCCCCTAATGGTTAGAAACCTTCGTCTAATTTCAAGTCTAAACTTCCTAATATCCAGTTTGTACCCATTCGTCCTCGTGCCTACATTAGTAGTAAACTTAAATAATTCCTCTCCCTCCCTAACGTTAACCCCCCTGATATATTTATATAGAGCAAGCATATCCCCCCGCAGCCTTCTTTTGGCCAGGCTAAACAAGCCAAGCTCTTTGAGTCTCCTTTCATAAGGCAGGTTTTCCATTCCTCGGATCATCCTAGTAGCCCATCTCTGGACCTGTTCCAGTTTGAATTCATCCTTCTTGAACATGGGACACCAGAACTGCACACAATATTCCAGATGGGGTCTCAACAGCACCTTATATAACGGTACTAACACCTCCTTATCCTTGCTGGAAATACCTCGCCTAATGCATCCTAAAATCGCATTTGCTTTTTTAACAGCCATATCACATTGGCGGCTCATAGTCATCCTGCTATCAACCAATACCCCAAGGTCCTTCTCCTCCTCCGTCGCTTCCAACTGATGCGTCCCCAACGTATATCTAAAATTCTTATTATTAATCCCTAAGTGCATGACCTTGCACTTTTCACTATTGTATTTCATCCTATTACTCTTACTCCAGTTCACAAGGTGGTCCAGATCTTCCTGAATAGTATCCCTGTCCTTCTCCGTGTTAGCAATACCCCCCAACTTCGTGTCATCCGCAAACTTTATTAGCACATTCCCGCTCTTTGTGCCAAGGTCGGTAATAAAAAGGTTAAATAAGATTGGTCCCAAAACTGATCCTTGAGGGACTCCACTAGTAACCTCCTTCCAGCCTGACAGTTCACCCTTCAAGACGATCCGCTGGAGTCTCCCCTTTAACCAGTTCCTTATCCACCTTACAACTTTCATATTCATCCCCATCTTTTCCAATTTAACTAACATTTCCCCATGCGGAACCATGTCAAACGCCTTACTGAAATCGAGGTAAATTAGATCTACCGCATTTCCTTTATCTAAGTAATCCGTCACCTTCTCAAAGAAGGAGATCAGATTGGTTTGGCACGATCTACCTTTAGTAAATCCATGTTGCAGTTCGTCCCAGTTACCATTGACCTCTATGTCCTTGACTACTTTCTCCCTTAAAATTTTTTCCAAGACCTTACACACTACAGACGTCAAGCTAACAGGCCTATAATTACCCGGATCACTTTTCACTCATGCAGAATGCATTTTACGGTCAGGGTCTAAATTCATATTTTGGTGGCCAACATAAGTCATCCAAGTTGCAAATGTTGGCAACTGATGTGGATATTATACCAGTCCATCAATATGCTCTGTGTTTTCCTTAAATAAGATTTACGGACCTATTTAGGAATCTATCACATAAAACAAAACAAAAATGGCACAGGGCAGCATATGCTAATTAGTGATAGACCACCAGACAAACATGGACGTGAAAGGATAATTCTGGTGTAGAATAAATGACCTCCATTTAAGTGAAATTCATTTAACCTAATTTATGCCAAACATAGTAAAGAGGCACTGTACAAATATGTAGTAAAAAGCCATCACATGTTATAATTAGCCTACAATCTAAGTTAATGACAAGAAACAAGAGGTGGATGAAAAACAAGGATGAGTGGGGAGAGGGAAACTGAGATAACTATGGTATGAACATGTTACATATAGATTAGGTATGTACACAATGTAGCTCACAGCCTACTTAGCCATTAACAGGCAGTGTTCTGTGCACAGCACAGAGAAATCAGTCTTAAGGAAGGATTTAGTAAAAGGAAAATATCACTTTCCAGATTTTGGAGAGAAGTTTATAACACATGGAAGAAACTACAGGGTTGCTTGTGGGAGGAGATTAATGTACTGCATGCTGGAAAAATAAGTTGCTGGAGTGAAGACGGTGGTTGATGATGCATTAAGGTAATGGGTCTGGTTGGCAGAGCGCAGCTCAGCTGTGAAATGCTTTAAAGGTGGAGATATTCAGCTTCCATTTATATCTGATATGATGGAGAAAAGGAACCAGTGATGGGTCTCAAAGAGCAGGGTGACAGAACTGAAGCAATGAGTCAGATGATTTTGGCAGTAACTTTTGAATGGACTTGATACTAACAAGGTTACAGTAGTGAGGCCAGAAAGGAGGAGAGTACAGTAATTTAGATGCTAAAAAAACTGGATGGGAGTTTTGGCACTCCAGACAGACAAGGAAGGGTGGCTCATGATTCTGTTAAAAGTACTTTAATATAAACAATTCAGTTGTTAGGTAACACAGGGTATGTACTGTATATCTGTGTATTTAATACTTTATATACTCCCTTCCTTTATTAAACAACAGGGAAAACAAGTTGTTGAAAATACACACGTATAGACAAGGTTTAAGTTACACTTGCTACCATTTATTCTGAGTCTTTATCCACTTGTATTATATTCTTAGGGTTTTAGTTATGACAGCAGCAAGGGGCCATGATAGGCTACAGATTTTCTTTGGGTAAAACAACTCTCTTTAAAGGGAGCAAGTATAAGAGGGGTAGCCGTGTTAGTCTGGATCTGTAAAAGTGGGTATTCACCCACGAAAGCTCATGCTCCAATACATCTGTTAGTCTATAAGGTGCCACAGGACTCTTTGCTGCTTTTAAATGGAGCAGTCCTTAAGAAAAATCATGGACTCACGATTTTGTTTGGAATGCTGTGCACGTCCACCTTTACTTGGCAATGTTTGCCTTCTAAGGAACCAGTTCTGGAGTTTATATCTACTTCTCTGAAAAACCCCACAGACCCCTGGATGTGTAACAACGAAATGAGCATGAACACACTGCGATAATGGATTTCAATAATCAAGGAAAAACTCTCATTCTCAAAATAGCTCTGTCATTTGTGAAGTCACAATGGTTAAGTTGCTATAGTTTTCCCATTGCACTACAGAGAAAGTTGTGAGGATTCATGCTGCAGACTTATGATGTCTTTTAAGTGGATGGTAGGGAAAGTTTTTGTGGTACAAACTTCTGTATGAATTCCTAAAAATGACATTTTACCAAATTAAGTGCTTAAGACAGTTAACACAAGTACAGTTTTTGTGGACATAATTCTCATTATCAGGTATAAAATATTATCAATTAGACATTTCAAATAAAGCACTTAATGTAATATGGAGTTTTTTCAGATGGACAAAGCCTTTGATAAATAGGGACCTCTCTATATTGTCATGTGGTCTACAGTCCAACTCCTATTCATCCAACTAGTATTTACCTCTCTGTAAGGTGAATGATGACTGAATTTCAGATTCTTCAAGATCATTAAATCTACAACAGTTGTTGACAGAAGTAGAAGGCTCCTATAGAGATATAACAACCAAATACGGAAACTCTTTTCAAGGCTAAAAACACAGGTGCTAGTCACAAATTACACAATGTATCAGCCTGGTAATTTTCATGTCACTTTGTTAACTGTGGCAGTCTATAACTGTGCAGTACCTTTTATACTTGTCTTCAGCTGCTGCATTTGCAGGGGTTTGCACCCTTATCTTTCTGCTCCCTAATAAAGAATGTCTAAACCATTAATTAATGTGCCAATGCTTAGAGAACTGCTGCTCCTAGGCTGAGCAGCAGTTGATTTTGGGAGCCTGCAGCTGGTCTTTGGTGAGAAACTAATGTCCCTGAGTCAGATATGGTGTGATTTGTTTATTGAAATCATGTATATGTTTTTATCTACACTATGTACACGAGTGCTCTCAATCTTAAACTGAGATAGACCCAACCAAACACAGCTCTGAAAACCGTAGCTTAGCCAGTCTGAGACACCGCCAGGATGTTGTAGACTGGGACGTAGGCAGTTAGACCTAGTAGTCATAGCAGTGGTGATCATGCCTAGTGCTCAGATCAGTGAACCAGAGGTCAGAGAGGAGATAGAGTCAAGCCAAGTGTCAGAGACGGAGTAAATGGGGGTGGAGTATAGAAGCAGGGATTTGAAACAAGGCTGGAGGGGAGGGACCAGGAACAGGACAGGAAGGCAGAAATCAGGAACAAGGCAGGGCTCAAGAGTCAGGTGTGAAAGCATCATTCAATGTAGCAGCCTCCCAGAGATTCATCTAGTTGCTAAGACAACTTTCTGTGCCTCTTTCTGGCTTAAACAGTGAATTTGAGGCAATTGAAGAGGCCATAAATCTCCTCCAGTGGGGAGCTTGGTGGATGGTGCCTATGGTGAGCTATGCTCCACTAGCCCACACTCTCTGCCGGTACAAGCAAGTGGCCGAGTGGTGGCTGAAGACTGCCTGGGGACCTGTGTTTGAGACCCTGATCACTTACACAGGAAATCTCCATCCATCCTCTGAACTGCTATAGAATATCTCCCTCCAAGATGACCTGAGCATTTCCCAGTCAGGCTACAGAGAGCAGCAGCAGATCCAACACATTGACCTCTACTAACCTGTTACTCTTCAGCAGATTCATTATCATATGCACAGTAACTGTTGTTCTAAAAGGTACAATCTCCTTCTGAAATGCTTTGTTGAATAAGAGAGAATTAGTGGGGAAAGTTGAATCCACTATTTCCAGAATTTATTTAAACTCTTCAAAAAAATTACAGATATAAGATGCCATTAATGGGCCAGCTTTGCCCCGTCTCCATCTGGGCTGAGGCTCAATTGGTACTGCAGCAGCAGCAGCTCAATTCTGTGGATGGGCCCTCTGAGGCAATATGCACTGGGAAAAGGCTACGGGCATTCCATCATAGAGATGAGGCTGAGGGATCCAGCCAGTTGGTTCTAATTACTTCCACAAAGTGCTACAGCTTCATACCCGTTCTGCAATCTGGGGTTTTCCTACTCTCCTGGTTCCCTTGCATATTTGTTCAGTGTTCTTAACAGCACAAAGATCCCCAGTGAAAACAAACTGAAAACTTGCAATTAATAACAACACTGGTCTACAATTTTTTTGAAGTTGTCTGCTTCAGAAATAAAATGTGATATTTATTATGTATTTTGATGTGCTGAATTCAAATATGACAATTAAAACAACTGATTGGCTACTGTTTCTAAGATATTTAAGTTTTTACATTTTATGTCTATGTATATTGTGTAGATAGTAGAGTTTTAATCATAAATTGTAAACCTAGGTCTTTTCATGTGTTTATGGTTGCTTTACATGATAATATTTCACCTGTCCTGTTTATGTAACACTTGAAAAATCAGCAAAACGGTTATATAAATAAAATTTATTATGAAACAAAAGGCAAAAAACTATTATGTACATAGTTTAGTCCTATTCAGTGTCTACTCGGCGCTTTTTGGCTTGTCTCTTGTACTCATTAAATGGAGAATCTCTTGTCACTGTCCAGCAATAGTCTGCAAGCACTGATGGGCTCCATTTGCCCTGATAGCCTGCTAGGAGATTCCACTGCTGTAGTCTGGAGCCCAACAGCTCTGCCTTACTCTTGGGTAGTTCCAAATCCCTGACAAGGTCATTCAGTTCACCTTGTGTTAGGAGGTGTGGTTCAGAGGAGGAGGATGAGAGAAAATGTTGGTCCTGTGACATTGATGGTTCAGGACCAGAAGTTTCATCCTCTTCCTCTTCCTCGTCTGACTCAAGTGAGAATGATTCTGGTGCATTAGGAACCAGCAGTCCTTCTCCGTGGGGTACTGGGCGTATAGCTGATGGAATGTTTGGATAATGCACAGTCCACTTTTTCTTCTTTGACACACCTTTCCCAACTGGAGGCACCATGCAGAAGTAACAATTGCTGGTATGATCTGTTGGCTCTCTCCAAATCATTGGCACTGCAAAAGGCATAAATTTCCTTTTCCTGTTCAACCACTGGCGAAGATTTGTTGCACAAGTGTTGCAGCATATGTGTGGGGCCCACCTCTTGTCCTGATCTCCAATTTTGCAGACAAAATAAAGGTGACAGGCTTTCTTAACCATAGTGGTTCTACTGTGCTTTTGTGATGCAAAAGTCACTTCACCATAAACATAGCAGAAGTTATCTGCACTGTCCACACAAGTACGAGGCATCTCTGCTCACTTTGGCTAAACAGAAATGTGTCCCTTTGCAAAATCGAACACTGACAAAGAAAAGAGCACAACACTGTATGATTTCTAGAGCTGATATAGGGCAATTTGTTCAGCAGAGTGATGGAAGCTTCGTTATGATTGCATCATCCATGACTTCTAGGAATAACATGATGCAATTCATATCATGTATGATGCAATACCAGCTTCAGATTGCATCATTCATTGTTTTGCCTAAAAAGCAAGTACTGTCCAAACCCAGTCATAGAGTTATTCATAGATCCAGTCAAAGATGTATTTTAGTCATTTCTGGTTTAAACTGAGATCCCTTCCCTTTATAACTCACTTATCCTCTGCCATTCCCAAGTCAAGGGTCGTATATACTGAACCAATAGCATATCTTAAAAACTAGAGCCAATCAACAATTTTAAGCATCATTTTCGTTCTCAGTGACCCAGAATTAGTAAAGTTGGATTACATTTATTTCAGAAGCATTTTGGCTGTAGAGCAGTGTAACTGAACAGAAAACAACAAAAGTGCACGGTAATAACATAAACATTATGTAAGTCCGGTAAACATATCTGAAGTGAAATGAAATGCTCAATAAAATAGTCCCAAGAGAGAAAATTTAAATGGATTATGGTGATCATGAAAAATGTGAATAAAATAAATATTTATGTTGCATTTATATAGCCCTTTTCGATTTAGTAATAGTGGTGGGAAGTGTATATTTCTTGATCATTTCTCGTTGTGGTATTCAACTCCTCTCCATATTTCCCTTTACTTGAAATGCAATAAGTGGTGAAATTTAATAAATATAAAGTTTTGACTGACAATCTAAAATAATTGGCTTGCATTTGATAAAACGCCTACCAAAAAAGCAAACAAAAATGGGTAAATGAATTAGATAATGGGTTTAATTCAACTGTCTGGAGTTTCACAGAACCAATTTCCTGTAAAAGGGACAAATTATATACAGTTCACACTCTAGTGCCTGAATGAAGAAGGGCTGGTAAGAGATACCTGGAAACATATGATTATTTATTTCTATGGAATAAATAAAAAAAACTTAATTAAATGCAATACCTGCTTGAAAATTGATTAGAAACACTAAGTAAAACAGTTAGTTTCCTAATTAGAAGAGAAATTCAAAAAAACACCGTTATGGTTCAAAGAGAGACGGTGTTTGAAAGTTGAGACTCCCAGTTTAAGGCTTTGAGTCTGCACTTAATACTGCCCTCTTGTGCTTGTGCCTTAAAACACATTCTCTCTTTATATCATCACAAGTTATCTGACAAAATGGTACAAAGTGAAATACAAACTACAATTACTGTACAGTACACAGAGACTCCACACTCGGTTTGATTTTTAAGTCTCAATGAAAATTACAAAACAAGCTAAGTTTGAAGAAAGCTATTTCAATAGCTTTAAAAGCTGTCAAGTTGGTACGCAATCTGAAGTTTGGGGTCTGAAGGAGTATACAGTTCATAACATGGTGAGGGTGCTCGTCATGCTCTTGTAAGATTTAGCAATAACTCCCGATATGGCATGCTATAATTTCCCAGTCCATTCATGTTTGGTCTATACCCCAAGGTAAGTTTAATGAAAAACAAAAAAAAAAGGCAAATTCCTCAAAACAATAAGAGCAAAAACCAAACAACTGCCTTTGCATCAGTTGCAGGAGAATATCATAGGCAGGAAAAGATATATAATGGATCCCAAAGTTTCAAGGTTTTTCCAATATATTTTTTCTCCATTCCACAGATTCTAAGTTTCTGTTTTCCTTTAGAAGAAACAGCCAACACAATGCAACACATCTTGAAAACTCAACTCTTAAAAAAGCCTGAGCCTGATTTGCCCTCACTTGCACCAATTTTACATCCATATAAAACTACAATGATATTAATGGACTTACACTGGTATAAAAGGAGATTTAGGCCCTGAGTCTCCAGCCTTCATAATGTAAGCAGCAATGGCAGAAACTCTTTACCATACCATTCTTAGTGACTTAAAGTCACTCCTTCCACTGGAAGCCTGATGGAAGTGGGAGAAGCAGGGAAGGGGCATGTCAGGGGTAGATTGGAGAACCAGAGAGACTGCTGCAGACAGCATAACCTAGATAAGATCTTAGGCTCTTCTAAATTATGTCAACTGTCATTTTTGTTCCCGGTGGCTCCAGGATCTATGGAGTGAGAAGATGCCTTCGGGCCAGTGTCATTTTTTGGGAAAAATATTCCATAGTTAGGAGACAGAAGGAATTATTTCTACTACAGCTTTCTGAGGCTGCTCAGTCATGAGGTGAGGGGGAAATCAGAGTACAGATTTGATACTGCATTCTGGGCTATCAATACCACATATATGATATGTAGTTTTATATATGTACATACACATATAATTTTTTTCATTTCTGCAGTTAATACATAAATATGTGCTGCTGACACATTCAAAACATACCATATCTATGTGTATCAGGCTGTTTATTTAATTATGCAGTATTTTATTAAATGAGTTCCTGGTAATGCTATTAGTCTTTGACTTACCCATGCATTGGTCCATTTCCAGCAAGACTGTAAACTTGACGAGGATTTAAAAGATACTGAAATTTTCTGTAAATTCTGCAGAGGCGAAAAAGTTAGGAAAAAGTGCTTAGTAATTTTTTTTAATGAATAAGTTATGCTTTTGGATTAAAAAAACAAATGAAAGAAATTTGGATAAAAGAATTTAAGCAGTTAACATAAATCGTACCTTGATAAATTTAATAATTTAAGATAAAATCTCACATTACAATAAAGCAAATCAAATATATGATTTTTCTGTTACAATGTATATAGCCTTGTAGATGTGCATACAGCTTTTCACGTATAGCATTGAGACAAGGTTCAAATACAGAGTATATAAATAACAGGTGAGTAGACATCATTAGCACGTGGGTGGGATAGATATGGTGACAAAGCACGAGATGAGGCAAAAAAGCACTTGGGAAAGCTTTTGGGTACAAAATTTTAGAAGCACAATTTTAATTGCAGGTATAATTATTGGCATAAAATTACAGGTATAATTAATTGTGGATGCAAATGCTAGCATTTAGACATCTACTTGATTTGAGGGTGCAATCAAATGGCAAAGTAGTAGTGTTTTTACCCACAAAAAATTACAAAATCATTTTTATTTTCCCCAATGTTTTATATATGGGAATTTTGGGTTGTAATAATTGGAGCTGTCATGTTCTGACCATTTATTGAAAATATGTAGGAATGCAAATGGGGAGCACCTGATAGGGCAGGCTGATCCAGAAACAGGAATCATCACGAAAAAAGGTGTGGAGTCATCACTAGGAGACAAAATTAGTGTGAAAGTGCTGAGCAGAGGGTGCACGGGGAGAGTACAAGTATAGTAGAAGAGCGGAGCAGAGATGTATGAAGCAGTCATGAAGAGGCTTAAAAAGCCTTAGTTAAAATTAAGTGTTTTCCACAAATATCGATGTCACAATGGGACTTATTGATATAGTTATCGTATCCCATAACCAAAGATGGTCATCAAATATTTATTAGGATAAAGAAAACTATTCTCAAAAAGGTTGGCAACACATTTTTTTTTTATTGTAAACTTTTTGGGACAAGCACAATGGGGTCTATGTTCATGATTAGGGGTTTTAGGCACTATGATAAACAAACAAAAAACAAATAATAACGTTAATAATTTTCTGTTAAAAATTAAGCTGTGTCTCCTAAAACCAGGATACATATTTTGTTTCACAGTATTGAATTGTTTAAATAATTCCTAGTAATGACTACAACTAGAATTGTTTCCTTGTCATAAATATTCTTTTCCACATCTCACTCATGGATGAGAAAATTCCTCATGGAGTGGCCCTCTGACATGATGACTGGGATCTATCATACTCATTTGAGTTCATAAAGCCTTTCCTCCTTCCTGTAATTTAAATGTATATTTCCTCAGAATAACTGACATTAGGGAATCACACATTTTAATACTGTATTAGTTTTTTCACTGTAATATCTCTGTCTCCCTTATCTGCTCCTTTTTAAAAGTCTCTGTTTAGTTGTTTTTTTCCCTACTTTACTTCATTTTCACCCTATTTTTCCATTAGATTTTTCCTCTCTGCTCCTTTGTCCACAGATATTCCCCTAAGCAAAATGGGACTCTAACAACATCTGAACTGAACTTTTGAACTTACAATGTCTGAATGGTTTCAAATGAGAAAAAAAAACCAAGTTGCCTGTACATAATCTCTATGTACTTTTTTGTAATAAATGTGTAATTTACTAGGGTAAGAGAGGGAAAGGCTTTATATAAACAAACCTCTTAATATATGGTCATCTGTAAATGACCATATTGAAGATTTTCTTTAAAGCGTGATAATTTATCAATGCTTGTCAGTCCCTTGATAAATCACCTCACCAACTCTCACTCACTCATATTACTACAGCCCTGGTACCAGTCACGAGAGAAAGTCAATGTGTGTGACTGGCTTCATCCTGAAGATGGGCAGACTACTCTGAAGTATCATGATGATTACTAAACCAGACATGCGACAGGTGGATTTTAAAATACTCTCTGTCTGCAGTACCTTATTCATGAGAGGGCAAACAACTGCACTTTTAATTTGCTGGCTGATGTACATATGTGCCACTGCTCTTTGATGGGCAGAATCTCTCTTAAGAGAGCACCAACCCAGAATAGCCAGTAGTCCTGTTAGGACACAACAGTTCATCTCTCTCTCAATGTCTGCTGTTAGACCTTCTCTACTTTGTGTAAATAATTAAATATTCATTGGGTCACAGACTAGGAAACTGATTCTTTAGCCTGGTGGTCAGAGCACATCACAGGTGAGTGCCTTAAATGTTCATTTATTAGCTATTTGGGGTGGATCATGACTCATCACCAATAATGCTGATTTTCACTACTACCTGTGCACAGTTTACAGTGCAGTCTAGTGACATTCTTACTCAATATTTTCACAACACTAATAATCTTCACCCAATCACATTGTAGAGACTAGTGAATATTCTTATCACTGCCCTCTTACTTGAACATATCCTATTCCAGCCAGTAGATATGTTCAAGTCACCACTATCAGAATCATTCAGTGATGAGTCATGGTGAACCCACACATCTTGCTTTCTACTATTGTAATGCTAAGATTTTAATAACTTACACCTTTATGTATGTTACTCTTTGTGCAAAAGCCAGAACTCAGGAATGATTCATTTCAGTTCACACATTTACCAAGGAGGAAGAAATTGCCTGTAAATGTTTCCCTTCATGTTAAACTGTAATTGGCTGAAACAATGTGAGTGATAAGCTCAAGATTGGGAAGTGGACAGTTAAATAATTTCTCTGCCCCAGTTTGATATGTAGAGTAGCAAACAACAATTATTCTGACATGTTCTGATCAAATAAGTTGCTTTTACATGTAGAAGAGGAGAATAAAGGCACCTTGCCTTGTGACTGGCTCTGGGGGACAGAGGACTGCAGACAGAATCAGGAGGCAGAGTGGTGGGTAGTGCCACTGCGCATAGCTCATTGGGCAGACTGCTACATTGAGTTGGGCTGACTTTCTTGGGACTAAAATCAAGCCTTTAAAAGAATAACACAGACAACAATCTACTGAGAGCTAAAAATCATCTCTGTAAAGGAAAGGTGGCTAGACTGGGAGGAGAAATTGGTCAGAAGAGTGGTGCATTAGCGGCATTCATATTTAGGTGAATTTAGCTTTAAAACATCCATACTGACATGGAGAAAGGAGTAGAGCACTAGGCATAGTGAGATGTACCTTTCATTAAAAACTGTAAAAAGTAGCAACATTTCCTGTTACGACAGTCTGAATTCAAAAAGCATATTTTTGATAGATGGTGCAGAAACAGTTGCAATGCCAAATGAGTTTATGAATCCATAGTAGTCATAGCTGGGACCTTGGTTGGTAGCCACTTTGAACCAAAGTTATCTGAAACAGCCAAGGTCAGCCTGCACAGCACAGACACTGAAGGTGGAGTCAGCAGGAAATGTGAGTGGATGAAAGCTGATCTCCAGTGCATCCCTCTGTGCACTTGTCAAGGAAATAATTGTCCAAAATCACTTGTTTGTCAAACAAAATGGGAAATGAGGAGGGGAAAACACTAGCATTGGTTATCGTTTAACATCTGTATGATTTAGTAATGATGTTACATGAGAATTGTAACCTCTAACAACAAAGATTCTTGGGAAGTAATGGGTGCCACATGTGTAGCCATTTGTCAAAAATCACTTTCTGTTGATTAAACTATTCTGTCAGTGAGGCAGTAAATCTACGTATTTTATTTATAGAAAACAAAGTTGCTTTGATTAGTTAGATTTTAAGGATACACATATAGAAGTGTTGTCAGCTCAAGACTGGATTCTAGAACATCTTTCAGACTGAGTGTGTTCTCAACCACTTAATTTCCATTTTACGCACACAGTATTTTTTAAATCATATGTTATGATTTGGTTTAGTATGTGGAGGCTATCTTAATATCATTATGAAATTTGCTGCACTTCTATGTAACCTCATTTATAATGGGAATATATGTTTAGTATATGAAAAGCTTGAAATTGTCAGTTTAATCTTAATGTTATTTTCCTATTATTATTTATTTAATTGTATTTTTTCTAATCCTTTATAAACACACTTTCTATACAGCTGTAGTGTATCCTTGTTCCAAGCCAATGTTAAAATGTTGTAAACAGAGAGTCACTATCTAGCCCACCACTTAAAAAGAAAGTATAATTGGAGTAAGTTTCATAGTATCCTTTATTATATAAATATATCTACTAGTTGCTGAACTTCTAGTTTACTGGTATACAGATTCCTTTAAAATCTCAAGAATAAAATTGTATTAAATTACATACATTTGCCAGACCACTGCTTATTGAAAAGAATTTAAATTTTATTACCTGCAATAAAGACAATACCAGATACTGTTGAAGAAAAAAGAGGCTACTAGCCACAGTAACTTTTGTTCTCTGAATATGTTGCCTCAACAGATCAACATGCTGTGTGAATGCACTGTGCCAATATTCAAGAAGATACCCACTTGCCCTACTACAAACTATTCCTCAGTTTCCTTCTCTTCAATTTCAGAGGTGTGGCTAGAATAAGAAAGAAACTAAGGGAAAGTTACAGGTATTTATAAAATTAGTTCTATAATGCTGAAACAGAAGGGTATGTGTACACTTCCCAAAAGGCTAACTGCATTGAAATGGGTTGGTACAATATGGCAAGGGGGTAGAGTCTCTGAGCTTGAACTTCTACACTGCTATTTTTAGCCCCACAGCACAAGCCCTGTGAGCCCCAATCAGTTGATTAGATTCACTGCCATGGGCTTGGGATTTTTGGGGTTATTTTTTGCTGTGTTCATGTACCCACAGTGGAGATCTACAGAGAGAACATCATGAAGAACTATTGGATTCTTAACAAAATCTGTGACAATCTTTCTTTATTGAATGAAACTCGATTAAAAATTGTAGCTCAGCTCATCATGATCCATCAAATAAAGAAAATCCTAAGTAAAGACTATAGAACAGCTTTTAGTAAAACATCACCTTAATCTGAGTGAGCCAAGATAATGAAATTCTAGTCTATAAAAATTAGGTGTTTTTACACTACTGTAACTTCTATTTGGGGAATGTTCCCAAATCTGACATTGCAATGAAGTACTAAAGGAAAGAAATCTTCTATAAAAGATTCCACTCTTCAGATGAGATGTTAAACCGACACAGTATTTCCGCTTACCTCCTTCAAGTTCCTTAAAAAAAAACCACAACTAAAAACCAAAACCAAAAAACCCTAACCACAAAAACACACCAAAAGCACATTTCTTCCAAGAGACCTAAAATCTTGTTCTCCTTTCAAATACTATTTTACTAAATAACAAAGAAATCCAGCCTCAAAAATATCTGGGACTAACAAGGGACAATAACAAACATTGCCGGTTAATCATTGTAGTTTTGTTGCATCCTATCCTCTACCCTTTAGCTATATAATGTCTGAAGCAGAAACCATGCACATGATTCTATATTGTCTCGTGCTTTGAGTAGTCACATTTACACCTGTATAAAGTGAGTGCAAAGTGGATGTAAAGTGCTATGATTTCATTTTGCACAGGTGTAAATGAGTATACAAGGTACTAAACAGTAGAGAAAAAATGCCCTATTTTGCCCTGTGCAGCCCCTGTGCTGATGCTATAGTCTATAATTATCTGTTACCTGTCCTTGGTTGCCATCCAAATAGCAATTAAAAAAAGGCATTCCAAGAAAATTTAAAAAATAAACTACTTCTAATATGACCAGGTACTGAAGACTCATTCACACTTAAGATTTAATCTGTCAGCACAATATGTGCCCTTAATTACATTCTTGTTATTTTTCTGAAATGTTACTTGCACTGAGATGAAATGACCAGAGCAGTACACCTTAAAGATATAGAGCAAAATCCTCTTCAGAGGATATCCTGCATATGGGCCAAGAGCACAATTTCTAGTGAGATTAGGTCTGCCTATGGTGCAAAGATAGTTCCAGATTCACTTATGGACAGCATCCTTGTGGTGATTGATTGGGAAGTCTCCATGAGGGCTATTTTAGATCAATTACCTGCCTTTGACACAATTAACCATAAATTATTGTAAACATCTGTATGGGTTATGCCACTGATTAGCTAATTCGCTTGAGTTGCCCCGTTTTTCCTTTCCATTGAGTATTCAGATGGTAGTTTTAGTCAATTACTTTTTGGGTCTGAGAATTTCTCCAGTGGGTGCCACAGGGTTCTATTCTGTCACCTTTACCAATACAGATTAGGAGAGACCATTAGGGGACATGGTGAATTAACTGAGTTGTGGTGCCTTAGAATGCAGACAACAATCTGCATCACCATTTCATTAGACACAGAAAGAACAGCTGATCAGCTTTCTCAGTATCTAGCCAAAACTGGGGAGTGGCCAAGACAGACAAAATTAAGGTTGGTGTTCGGGGGGTGGGTGTGAGTACTGGAGAAAAATGGCAGAGGTTATATTTATGCCTTCCCTTGACTAGCAATTTGGAAGTACTGCTGGAACCTTTGCTGCTTCTGGATACCCAAATAGCTGCAATGCCCAAGAATGCTTTATTTAGCATTTGGCTAGAAGACTGCAACCTAGCCTTCTGAGAGTGTCAAGGCGAGATTAAGACATTGGCACTACAAGCACTACCCTGGCTCCTGAAGTTGCATGATGACACTAGAATTTCAGCTTTAGTTGAAAATAAAATTATATTTCTAGCACTCGTGGCTTTTGAAGTAAATCTTGAAAACATGATTTGAGAGTAACTGATACAGTGATTTCTCCACGTGTTGCAGACAGCCTGACAAAATAGTTTTAAGAAGTCTGAGCTGCCCCAAGCATCGTAGTGGGTGTTAGCTCTCAAACTTGTGTCTGCTGGACACCCCAAAGCAGCAACCTCGGCAGATGAGTTGGGGGTGGGAAGGGGCTCTCTGCCAACACTTTGTCATGGCTGTGCTGGGGTAGTGTCTCTGCTAAGCTACACTTACACACATGTGAATAGTCCCATTAAAGTCAATGTGACTATTGACATACATAAAGTTAAACACATATGTAAGTGTTTGCAGGATCAGGACTTAATACTTTAAACCTATTATTTTAATGCTTTCCTTTTGTAGTCCTCATAATATTTGGCCATTGTGGCCAGTATTATAATGAGGGCAGAAAACTTTTTTTTATTGTTCTTATTAAGGGTAGATTTACATTAGAACAAAAAGTGTGTTTATTGCTCTTGATAGAACATACACCTGAATGGCTAACTATTATGGGAATTATAGAGAGAATTGTTAAAATATCAAAATTAATACAAGAGATAGAAGCCCAAATTAAATTATAATACTCCTGAGCGGATTCTGCATAACTGCACATCTGCAGAAAATGTCCCCTCGTAGAATTCCTGCAGAAAATTGCAGGGAAGCAAAGGGATGCCATGTGGGGTGGGGGTGACCAAGGGCACATTTTGGTGGGGGATTACCCCCCTCTAAACAGAGGAAAGGCACTGGGGTGCATAGGGGGTTATGTGCCACTGTCCCCACCTCAATTTTTGCAAGCGCAGAGCTGCATCTGGGCTCTGCTGACTCTGAAGCTGAATGCCACCTCCTGGGTCCTAGTGCTAGTCGTGCTCCTTTTCTGTGTACAACAGTGAGTGACCGCAGGGGTGCGGGGTAAGAGGAGATGAGGGAAATGAGGGAAGGGGTGGCAAGGGGAAGACACAATGGGGAAGGAGGGGGGGTGAAATAGATCAGGGGAAGGAAATGTGGGAGTGAGGGTGGGAATGGAGAAGAAAAGAGGATAGGGGAATCACTGGGGAAAGCAGGAGTCTGGCTTGTGACATCCCCTTGGCAACAGCTGGAGCACGCCCATTAAACACTCCCATTGAACTCTCACTCTGACAAGCCCTTCCCCTCTGCACATGGACCCCTCCAACAAGCCCTGCACACCCAGACCCTCATCCCACTGCTCCCAACCAGTTGCACATGGACCCCACCCCATCAAGCCTCACTCTCCCAGCACCCAGACCCCCACACTGAACCTGCCGCACCCAGACTCCTCCTGCTGAGCCCCAACCATCTTCACCTGGATCCTTGCAGAGTCCCATTGCCCCTGCGCCTGGAACCCCTCAATGAGCCCCTGTGCATCCAGATCTCCCACTGAGCTGCCTGCACCGATTGACCCACACAGAAACTTTACACCTAGATCTCCCCACACTAAGCTCATCTGCACATGGATCCTGCTGAGATGAGCCTGCTCACCCACACCTGGTGCAGAGGGCCAGGGCCCTGGGGTATTTGTGGAGCAGGTGCAGCCCCTGCACTGTTTCAGGATCAGGTGAAGCCTCACTGCCGAGTCCCTATACCAAAGGAGGTGGGGGCTTCAGGCTGATCTCCCATCTCATTGTAGCCAGTGGCCTATGCTCCCCACTGCCATGCTGGAGCCACATTTATTTATTAATAAAATTTGCTGAATTTTGCAGAATTTTGAAACATTGTGCAAATAAAATTTTCTGCTGCATAATTTTAAACTTTTTGGGGCAGAATCCCCTCAGGAGTAATTATATAAATAAATCACTGGATATAGTTAATATTGGGGGTCTTGAAGGAAAAATGTTGCACAGAACCCCTCGTCACTAACTACTGTACTAATACCTATCTGAAAAGGATACTAGGGATGTCCAAATCTAAGGCATCACATTGTTAAAATGTACTCCCGAAGTCATTCAAACTAGTTGCTCTAGATCTGTTCTTCAGCTTGTCAACTACATTTTGACACAAAGGATCAACATATCAGAAAGACTGATACTTGTAAAATAAAAAAAAGTAAAGAACATACCTTTCTCCTTGTTTACCCCCACTTTTAGGGTTGACAAAAACTAAAAGCGGATGAGTTCCTGGAACCGGAGTGATCTAAAAGTAGGGAATAACACATGCATTCATTAATGTTGTATGTTGCCTTTGATTTATCCTACAACAGACAGAAAGCAACAAGCTTAATGCAAACTCAGGCTGTGCTCCTGTAACTGTAATCCAGTTGAAACAATTCCACAATTTGCAATGATTCCCTTTTGACTGAGTTTTTACAAATTGTGTCATTTATTATTCTCGCTCTGGCATACTGTTGTGCTGCCATTTTAAACATAAGTTCCATTGAAATCAATTCAGCATTGGCAAATATAAACTATATACCTAAATAAAGGATGTACACATCTGCTGATGCAAGAAATTAATTACTTTGATCTGAGAGAGCAGGTATATCCCATGGCAGAAAAGCAATAAAGAAAACACAGTATCTCAAGAAAAAAGTGGTTTTTTTAAACAATTTAAAACTAGCATTCCCAGTCTTTTGGGGTATGTTTTCAGCCAAGTCTCCAGGTGTGTCTAAACCTAAACTATGTGAAATGTTGAACCTAAAGGTGATGTCACAAGATGATCAGTATTTTTTTTCATGTTACTAACCCTCACTAATTGAAATGGCATAAAACCATGCTTTTTTAAAAAAAAGTATAGCAATCAGTACCAGTCAAAGATAGAAATACTAATATTGGAGAAATGATTGCTCTCTATCTGCTTCCCCTCCCTCAGTTGGGGATGTAACATAACAGATATTGACATCAGTTTTTAGCTTAGATGCAAAACTATCACCACCTTAGTAGACAATATAATTGCTCTGCACTTTCAGATATTATGGGGCACATCCTCAGCTGATGTAAATTATCATAGATTGATTGACATAAATGATTTTATGAAAATATTCACCAGCTGAGGATCTGATCTTGTATCCTTTTTCAATCCGTTAAGCAACAATTTTACATTAAAGTTCTCCAGACCATTTTATACAAACATTACATGAAAAAACACCTTAAATGAACATTAAGATTGCAAAGTTGAACACTCACAAGTTAGCAAAAGCCAGAATTAAGAGTGTCCCTGCTCTCAGCTGTTGTATCTGATCCCCGTGGCAAAATCCTGTTCAGCTCCTGTAGCTGTGGGCTGGAGCATACTCAGTGCAGATGGCATCTTCAGGGAGTTTTTTTTGCTAAACTCTAGGAAGTCTCCATTGAGTATGTACAAACTGAGATTTTTCAGAGGTTTATAAATTGGCCAGATTAGGTTGATTTTTGATGGAAACAGCAAAACGCACATACCGAACAAAAAATTCGGTTTCTCTATCAAAATTCAAGTCCTTGCTCCAAAGTACCGAGACAATAGTGCTTCTAAATGAAGTAACTATACTTTTTTTTTTAACATTGGCAAAATAAAGTATTTCTCCTTAATCTCATTCTCTGAAATGGTGAAGTGTCAGGCAACCTTACCTATAGATAGTACTATCAGTTCCACCTATAATTATATACAAAGTGGATCTGATTCTGATCTACTTTACACCAAAGTCCAGTGAAGTCACTGTAGTTACCCAAGTGTAAAACCAATACAACATCAGAAGCAGGTCCAACATACCTATACAGAGTATGCATTGGATGTTTGTGCATCAGTATACTTTGGATATAAAATTGCAGCATATATTAAGGATTGTCATATATTTATTTCTTATCTATAATTTTAATCAATTTTAGTTGTTTAGTCCAATTCCAGTTATGTTTGTTCCTGTGAACTAAGTGTAAACCAATGATACTCATTGTGACAAAGATGGACTACCTATCTGAAATCCCTTAGGACTCAGGTTAATTAATGAGACTCATCTTAAGGTTACACATGATCTATTACTTCCTCTAATTAGAAATAATAATCCTGATCATTATGCTGGTTAGCTAGAAAGAAGCAAGATTAATGTGCTTAACTATGATTAATAGTCTTCTCTAAGTAGCACAGATCCTCAGTGCCACTGAGTTACCTGCACTTTCTTCTGTGATTACGTTTTTTTCTTGATACTTTTCTAAACAAAAAAATAAATCTCATACATGCAATTATTTCTCTTTCAAAGCTTTTATATTTCAAAGTCCAACTACATTATCATAGGTAAAATTTCCTGGACCATCTAAATAGCCTAATAATCAATTTCTATTCTATTCCATTCTGAAAAAAATTAGGTCTCTTTCAATTAATTCCTTATAGCTTTTCTAAATGACTTTTCTAAATAATGTAGACATTTCCAGATAATTCAAAATGCAACCTGAGATTTAGACTAAATTAGTGAACATTTTCATGCCTTAATTTAATTTAAAGAAGGCCTTCCTGAAGTTACAGAACAGGTCACTTAAATTATCTGGGCCCAATCCTGCAGTAGAAGTCTTGCCATTGTTTTCAATAGAAGACTAGATCTATCTTTAAAATGAGGACAATATTACTAATCTCACAGAAATGTTGTGAAGCTCTGTTAGTGTTTATATAGTGTTTTGAGAATATAAAACAGTAAATAAGTGCCAATTATTAAGTTTTCTGATCCAAATATTTGTCTTCCAAGCTAAACTGCCTGAACACCTGTTTTGAGTAAATTACTGATGGCAGTTTCTATATTTTACAGGGAGATGGTAAGATTATAAAATAAAATTTTTGTCTTGGATTATTATTGATCCAAAGTATAAACATTTGTTATCTAACTGTGTAATTAAGTAGTAAAAATACACATTAACCTTAATTACCCAGCTACAAAAATTTAGCAACAGATATCTTTATACAGAAAATTAGGACAACAATATGAATGGACAATTTACTATATTTACTGAATTTACTCAAATCTGAGTCCTTATATAAACATTGTTAGGAAGAACTATAAAATAAGTTCAAAAATTAAAAGCCTCACAGATCTGGAGAATCTCATAGATCCACAGACTTTACGACCAAAAGGACCATCATGATCATCTACTCTGACCTCCTGCACATTACAGGCCACAAAACCTCACATGTCCACCCTATAATAGACCCATAACCTCTGCCTGAGTTACTGAAGTCTTCAAATGTTGATTTAATGCCTTCACATTATAGAGAGTACATCATTTACTCTAGTTCAGACTATGCTGCAGAGGAAAGTGAAAACCTCACAAAGTCTCTGCCACTCTGACGCGGGGAGAAATTCTTCCCCGTCTCCATATCTGGCGACCAGTTAGACCCTGAGCAGATGGGTGAGACCCACCAGTCAGAAACCTGGGAAAGAATTCTCTGTATTAACTCAGAGCCCTCCCCATCTAGTGTTCTATCTCCAGCCATTTGAGGTATTTGCTGACAGGAGTCGTGGATTGATCATATGGCATTTTAGGCACTCTCATCATACTATCCCCTCCATCAACATACCAAGTTCACTCTTGACATTGTGACAAAGTTCCTCCTCTACCTTGGTGGGTCCTGCGCTTATTGGTAGATTTGCTCACCTCAGTGATCTTCCCCACAGTCTGGGTTAACTTCTCCTGTGTCTGAGGTTTGGGGGGAACCCAGGCCCGCCCTCTACTCCGGGTTCCAGCCCAGGGCCCTGCGGATTGCAGCTGTCTATAGTGCCTCCTGTAACAGCTGCATGACAGTTACACCTCCCTGGGCTACTTCCCCATGGCCTTCTCCAAACACCTTCTTTATCCTCACCACAGGACCTTCCTCCTTGTGTCTGATAATGCTTGTACTCCTTTGTTCTCCAGCAGCACAGCCTCTCACTCTCAGCTCCTTGCGCTTCTTGCTCTCAGCTCCTCACACGCACTTCCTCTCCTCTGGCTCCCCCCCCCACCTGACTGGAGTGAGCTCCTTTTTAAATCCAGGTGCCCTGATTAGCCTGCCTTGATTGGCTGCAGGTGTTCTAATCAGCCTGTCTGCCTTAATTGGTTCTAGCTAGTTCCTGATTACTCTAGTGCCGCCCCTGCTCTGGTCACTCAGGGAACAGAAAACTACTCATCCAGTGACCAGTATATTTGCCCTCTACCACACTCCTGTACCCCACTGGCCGGGGTCTGTCACAACATACATTAGGTTTTTGCCCCCACCATGTCCCTTCAAAGGCTGTTCCAGAACATCACTCCTTGGATGGTTGGAAACCTTTGTCTAATTTCAAACCCAAACATATTGATGGCCAGTTTATATCCATTTGCTTTTGTGCCACATTGGCCCTTAACTTAAATTACTCCTCTCCCTCCCGGGTGTTTATCGCTCTGATGTATTTATAGAGAGCAATCATATCTTCCCATAGCCTTTGTTTTCTTAGGCTAAACAAGCCAACCTCCTTAAATCTCCTATCATAAGATAGGTTCTCCATTCTCCTAGTCATCCTAGTAGCCCTTCTCTGCACCTGTTCCAATCTGAATTCATCTTTCTTAAACACGGAAGACTAGAATTGCTCACAGTATTCCAGATGAGGCTGTGACAGGTTGGACCCCTTGAGATACCACTGAACCCGCCTCTTATGCCAGTTTGAGTACCCTTTTTTACCTGTCTTGCTGAGTCAGGCTATTAAGCCTCCTCCAACACACCCAACTGCAGAACGAAACAGCCACTGAGATCAGTTCTGGGAAGGCTCAGTTTAAGGGACTTTCCCAGCACACACATGTCCACCTCCATTGGAGCGCAGACCTAAAGATATATTATAAAATCCGCCTCTTCTCTCAGTGTGGAAGAAGCTATGCACAACTTCTCGCCCCTGCACCACCCAGTTAGAAGTTACAGAAACTGGGTTTAATAATAAACAAAACAAATTTTATTAACTACAAAAGGCAGATTTCAAGTGGCAAAAGGGGCAGTAGACAGAACAAAGCAGATTACTAAGCAAATGAAAAGAAACACGCAAGCTAAGCTAGTTTCACTAAAGAAATTGGTTACAAATAGAATTTCTCACCCTAGATATTGCTGAAGGCAGATTACAGGAAGTCTTGAAAGGCAACTGCACTGGTCTCCCTCTTGAGACCTCAGGTATTATTACTCACAAGCTAGATGCTCTTTTAACCAACCTTGGGTTCAACCCTTCTCCCCCACCCCTTTCAGTTCTTGCCTCCCAGTGTTTTTCAGTGTCTCTTTGGGTGAGGAGGCAGAGGAGACCCATGATGATGTCACTCCCCTGCCTTATATAGTTCTTGTGCAAGGAGGGAACCCTTTGTCTTCTAGTGAAAAACCAGTGGCATTCCAAAAGGAGAGGAGGGGTATCAAGTATGGGTGACTTGGACACCTGTCTTGCATGGCTGTGGCAGCCATAGCTCATAGGCTGTCTCCAGCATCCACAGGAAGACTAACTTCTTTCACAGTCCATTATCTCTGATAATGGCCCATTAGCCCTATCTGGCTTTTCCACTGTTGTACCTGAAGGGCTGGTTGGGGTTGAGACCCAAAGTAACACATTTGAAATACAGATACGTAGTTAATATTCCTAACTTCAGATACAGAAATGATACAGGCATACAAATTGGATAATTATATTCAGTAAATCATAATCTTTCCAAACATATCTTACATGAGCCATCTTGCATTAAGTATATCTCAGTTATGTCATATATGTATCATAAGCATATTTTCATAAAGAATATGGAGTGAAATGTCACAGAGGCCTCACTAGAGCTTTGTACAATGGTAATAACACCTGCTTTCTCCACTGATGCATGATGCATCCATTTCTCCACTTCTCCTGATGCATCCTAGTATTTCTTTAGCCTTTTTTCATGCCCACACCATATTGGCAATTCTCAGTCATCCTGCAATTGACAAGGTCTTTCTCTGGCTTTGTTGCTTCCAACTGATACATCCGAAGCTTAGAGCAAAAATTCTTGTTGTTAGTCCCTAAATGCATGACCTTTCATTTCGTACTAGTAAATTTCATCCCATTTCTATTCCTGTTTTAAATGTCATTCAAGTCATCATGTGTGATATTCTCATCCTTCTCTGTATTGGCAATACCTCCCAGGTTTGTGACATCTACAAATTTTATTAGCACACTCCAACTTTGTGTCTCAATGTCATTATGAAAATGTTAAAGAAGGTTGGTTCCAGGACTGATCTCCACTGGTAACCTCCATCCAGCCTGACAGTTCCCCTTTCAGTATGACCCACTGTAGCCTCCCCCTTTAACCAGTTCCTTACCTATCTTTCTATTTGTGTGTTTATCCCCATCTTCTCCAATTTAACTAATGATTTCCCATGTGGAACTGTATCAAATGCCTTACTAGAAATCCAAGTGGATTAGATCTAATGCATTACCTTTGTCTAGAAAATCATTTTTTTTTTAAGATAAAAAGATTGGGGTTGGTCTGGCATGACCTTTTGTAAGGTCATGTAAAACCATGTTGTATTTTATCCCAATTACCATTTACCTGTGTGTCCTTAACTACTTTCTCTTTCAAAATTTGTTCCAAGACTTTGCATACAATTGAAGTCAAACTAATGGGACTGTAGTTTCCCAGACCACTTTTTCTTCCTTTCTTAAATATAGGTACTATATCTGCAATTCTCAAGTCACAGGGCACAACCCTGAGTTTACAGATTTATTAAAAATCCTTGCTATTGGGTTTGCAATTTCATGTGCCAGTTCCTTTAATATTCTTGGACGAAGATTATCTAGGCCTGATTTGGTCCCATTAAGCTGTTTGACTTCCGCCTTAGATGTAGTAATTTCTGCTTCCATATCCTCATTCCCATTAGCCACCTGCTACTGCCCCCCAAACTCCTCATTATTCTTACTAAAAACTGAGGTAAAATATTCGGTTGGAAGTTGGACTACACCTATATTATTTTTAATCTCCACCCATCTTCTGTCCTTAGTGGTTCCAGTTCTTTCCTTGTTTCCTTCCTATGGCTAAAGTACCTTTTATTGTTGGTTTTAATTTCCTTTGTAAACTCCAACTCTTCTTGGCTTTTGGCAGTTCTCACTTTTCCCCTACACTTTCTGACCTCCAGTGGGTAGCTTTCCTTTATGAGCCATCTCTTTTTCCATTCCTTGCAGGCTTTCTGCTTTCTCTTAATATTTTGTTTGAGAAGCTTGTCCAGCTAGTTTTGTTTGCAACTCTTCCCTACAAATTTTTTCCCCTTGCTTGGGTGAAGGCTCTAGATAGTTTCTGCAAGTAATTCCAAGCCTCATCCACATTCAGATTCTTGACTTCAGTCCAGTTAACTTCCTTAACTAATTCTCTTAATTTTTTTTAAAATTGCCCTTTTAAAATCAAGGTCCCCAGCTGCAGATGTAATTTTAGATTACACTGCATTAAGTCATGATCACTCAAACCAAGGTTGCCCTCTAAGTAATTCTCGCTACTTATCAATACTAAATTTAAAATAGCATCCCCTCTTTTTGGTTCAGTGACTATTTGGTGAAGAAATCTGTTTGCTATCACATCCAGGAATATCTGGGTTCTATCATTATTAGTAGCACTTGTCCTCTTGTCTATATCTGGGAAATTAAAGTCTCCATAATCACACAATTCCCAGCTGTATTTATTTCATTAAAAATGTTAAAGAAGTCTCTGCCCTTATATAAACTGGATCCTGGAGATCTGTAGCAGACCCCAAGCATCATCCCACTGTTGCCTTCTTTCCCAAAATGATTTAATTTTATCCCTTACACCAAACAGATTTCATTTAATCCTTATACCAATTCTAATTTCTACCTCACCATTGGTATATGATACTACTCCACCATCTTTACCTTTATCTCTATCATCCTGAGCAGCACATACCCGTCAATACCTGTATTCCAAGCATGACTACTATTCCACCGTGTTTCCATTATCCCTATAATATCTGGTTCTAGTTCTAGCATTTTGTTACCCAGGCTCCTTGCATTGGTGTGCAGGTATCACAGGTGTCTCTGCTTGGTTTCACCCAGATCCCTTGCCCAAGCAGGTACAGTTATTTTACTGCCAACTACTGCAGCATTGCATGAGGAAAAAGGGGGACTTTGAAGTACACAGGATGAACCAAGCCATTTAAGACTTTAAAAGTTAAACCAATACCTGAAACTGCACCTTAGTGCTTCTGAAAATTCCAACGGAAACACCCTAACAGGCTCTAAGGTGCCACTATCTTCCGGTTGTTTCCCTGACCTACTACTATAAATTGAGGCTCATATGAACAAAGCCTCCGCAATTTTGCCTGCAATCAAGCTTGAATCCTGGTAAGAAACATGGTACTACTCTACTATTGTTCATATAGTTCCATGTGTGTGCATGGTGCTTTACAAAATGAAAAAAAAATAGAGTCCCTTCACCATGTATCAGATAAATGGAAACACTAAGCTTAGTGTTATCTGCAATGTACGGACAACATAGGCTGTACAATCAGCTACTGAGGGGCCTGAATCATGCTTCGGCCTGGTACTGGTACATTTTTGTGGCTAAAAATATTTTAAGAGCTTCAGAAGTTCCACCTGTCTCATTCTAGAGAGCTGAGAACCAGGAATGAGAATCTTGCACAGATGACATCCTTAGAGAAGGAAACATTTGCATTTTTGTAAGGTAAATGGTAGTATTTTCCAATACTTAGAAGTATTGAAAATATTCATATCGTACTGTAGGAAATGGTTCCTTTTTAAGGTTGCTTAGTGTATTGTCTTCTCTTAATCTATAAATGCCCATATAAAATAAATAGAACAACAACAACAACCACCATACCTGAAGTCCTTGTCCATCTACAGTGACAGAATTTGCTCTTTGCATCTTAGTCCGTTCTCCCAATTTGTTCATTTGCTGGAGGCAACTCTTTTCTTTTTTCACAGTTGCCTGTCTTTCCTAGAAGAAAAGTACAAAAGGCAATTTTAACATGGAATGCAAGTTTACTTTAGCTGACGGAGTGGAACCACGTACTAGCTTTTCTACGAGAGGCAAACATTCAGATCCCGCATTAGCGAAAATGAGATCTCGGTCAAGTCACTATGTGATGTTGGGATACTTCACACAACATCTATTTATGTGACTAGATGTGCCATAGAGACTAGGCAATAGATAGATGACAACTGCCCAATCACAAAACAAATGCAATGGTGTGAAAGATAATCTGACATCGTATTATCCTCATCTGCCAGGTCTAGGTTCTCTAATGTGGAAGTTAATCACATAAAATCCTAATAATTTAAAATGAAATTCTTTAATAGATTACTAATCGCTAGAAAACTGTTTCTGATGCAGGACAGACAGTTTTTTGAGGGCACTTTCATTGGGTACTGGCAAAATATACTCATACTTTCAGGTACTGTAATAAACTGACTATATAGATTTAAGAGAAATCTTTTCTTTTATAAAAGATATATCTTGGGGAACAGGGAAACAATATACAGAGAGCATAGCTAACCTACATTAGACTTCTAAGAGGCTGGCAACTTCTGATAAGATTGATGTATAGGGCATATGGGTGGGTGAAAGGCAGAGAAGACATAACTCTTTAGAAAGACAAATACTGTGAGATTTGACAACCAGATTTTCAACTGTTTATCAACTAGTTTCACCAAACTTTGTGATATCATTGAAATTAAAGAGAGGAAGAATTCTACTTGTTCTCTGTATTATTCATTTATTTTTCTATTTATAAAATAGACTCATCCTGTCCTTTTTCACATGTCCACAAAATACAATGCAAAATGATATGGCAGATCTTGATTACTTAAAATCTGTGTCCCCAATCCTGGGCTGTGCTCCATTAATTTTATATCACTCCAGATATGCAAAGGGGCTTTAAACTAGCCAGGGGATTAGACTAGCACAGAACTACCTCAGCAGGAAACCACATGAAGGGCACTTTTGTGCCACTAGCCTCACTCCCCCCAGCTGTGCTCAATAAGCAATGTATTAAATGCCACAGCTTATGTTACATACTGGGGCAAATCAGTCCCTGGGGTACTTGCAACAAAGGCAATGGGGTTTCACTGCAATTATTTTGTCCCATTCTTTCTAAAGGAGTTTAAACTAATTAGTAAGAGATTTTGACACAGATTCTCTGGCACAGCTGAAAGACATTCAGCTTAGTACAATGCCTGAACAGCACTATTGTTATTGGGGTTTAGTTGGCGGGCAGCAGTGGCTTTATACCATCATTGTGTTCCCAAAATCAGGGGCTGGGCAGGGGTTATTCTTGCCCTGGCAGAAATTAGTGCTCCTAGTTGGCTCAGGATGCTCTAAGTTGTACCTGGCACCTATGGCCACAAAGAGACCTTTTCAGTAGCCAGGGATTGCTGAAGGACAGTAGCATTCTGACCTCCAATAGGAGCCTACAGGTGTATAGCACAAAACAGATATGGCACTCTATACTTGCTGGATATTTTCCCTATACAGGGAGAATCTTCAAGAGGCCAGTTAAGTTGGCCTTTTGAAAGTTTTGCATTTCTGTGCCAGTACGATAGGATTATAGTGGGCTGGGAAGGGGCTCCCTGCACAGTCCATTGTTTACCCTCTGGCACTTGGGGAAGGTTTCTGAGGCAACAGCACAGGGACGGAGGATTGGCTCCTCCTCTTCCCTTCCCCTTGTGAGAAAGGAGGATCTGTTTGGAAAGACGGCCAGTCTCTCAGATAACCCCTGGATATTCAGCTCTAAGGGCTTAGTCTCCCAGAGTACATTACCCCTTTGTGGGGTTTAACTTTCTACCCCTCTTCCTGGCACATACTGCTTTTCTGACAATCAGAATGGTTTGGGGTTTAGCGCATCTTGTGACTGTTTCCTCCTCTGCTGAACTACTTCTGTTACTCTCGGTCTCTGGGTGGAGCAGCCTTCTTCCTGTTCACCACCCCTTCCAGTGGTAAATTCCCCCTTTTAATCTGCTCCTCCTTCAAGGTGCATCTTGTTAGTGTGGAACATGCCCAGAAGAGCTTGTTAGTCTCCTCCATACCAGTGTGAGGACATGCCCCTTCACAGGGCCCAAGAATCTGGCACGTAGCTTAGTTGTTTTAAATATCAAAGTACATTTAATGCTTATTCAAGGGACAGATTAACAGTGTTGGCCAGGCATTGTACAAGCTTACCTGAACAGCCTTGGCAATGTACCTCAGCACTGACCTGAAAAACACACACACTCTCTGTGTTGCCCCTAACACTGTCAACAGTGCATGGCTTTTATGATTTTTACAAACTGGGACCAGGATGAGACAATCAATCTGATTTTGATATTTTATCTCACACAAGAGTTAAACTCAGGTATGCCTTGCATAAATCCACTGTGCCACTCACTAGTATTTTTTAAATGGGAAATCTGTTAGTGCTATGAGCAAAGAGAGACAATTTCAAATATTAAAACAAATTCTGCATAACAAGAAACATTCTAAACAACTTTGGAAATAATTATCATCATCATCAATCACTCAAAAATTAATAAGAATTACATAAAGAGAAAATACCCGAGTTAAGTAGGATTTTGTAATATCTTGATGCAAAAGATCAAATATGGCTATTGATGTTGCAGTATTTTCAAATTTCAAAACCATCTGTGGCTGATATACAAAAATGGTTTAAGGACAGAAGTCAGGGGATTGGGGAGAATTCAAACTCTAAACAGTGTTAAACTGAGCAACATATTGTATAGTAACTCCAGAATACTGAAGGTAAGGGAAAGGGGTAAAATCCAACATATAAAGGGGAAAATAATTTTAAAAGAGAACAAATAAATTATTTTAAAAAATAGGTCTATTCCTAATATGTGCTGTTAAAAATCTCTTTTTACACCATGCTGTTTCTCAGAGAAAAAGTATTTTTACATTGCTGAGAACGGTCTTGACAAAAGCGATGTTTACCACAATGTACAAACCTGCTGTTATTGATCATTCACAAACTAGAAGCAGCAAGTGATGATTACCTCAAGCACAGTTGTTGTTTTTTTTAATCCCAGCATGAGACACAGATAACAGCAAAGCCCCTCAGTTGGCACTATGGCTGATACTTCCATTTCCAGAATCATCCTTTATCCAGCTTGTATTACTTGTGGTCTGGGTTAGAGAACAATTTGCCTAACTGAACAAGAAAGCTTCTCCTGCAGTTATACTATAAAATTTTTCCACACACTAGAAACAGAAAAATCTACAGGCTTTAAGAGAAATATAAGAGTTTTCTATAGCATCTCTATACCCTATAGAATATAATGGAAAAATTATATTCCTGCTATAGAACTCCATTAGAGGTTATGAAAATCTACAGAACAGACATTATCTACTATAATCTATTGTTTTACAGTGATTTCTAAAAAGTATATTTATTTTGTATTAACTTCTACAGGACTTTCTCACCAGGGACTGCCTCAGTGAATCCAATGCCTGCTTCAAAAATGGTGTTGCAATACATCCACCAATCCCAACTGCAACTCTAAATATCTCAAATGTACAGAACCAAAACAGTGTTTCTCTGTTATGGGCACCTGCTGTCACTTTTCCAAGTGATGGTGGGGTCACATTGCTGGGGCAGGGATGTAGTGGCAGAACCAGAGCAAGTGGCGTGCTGCAGTGTGCTTAGGATCATGAATTGCCTTATTTTGGTCTGACGTACACAGGCTACCCTATACTCAGCAATCTCTGTACTTCCTGCCACCTAGCTTAGATACAGGACATATAGGACACCAGAGTATGTCACTGGGTGCCAGAAGAGTGTTGTCTCTGTAATGTTTTGGAAAGGGCAGATAAGGGACTGTCCACCTTCTATCCCACACTCCTGCTGCTAGGCACAGGATTTTTGTGTGTGTTGCACCAACAAGGATTTGGCTCATAGTATAGATAGTATAGTATACTATGACCTACATCTTGACTGTTTACTCTACATATGCATTAATACAAATACAGAAAGAAATTTACATTTCATGGCCAAAAAATCTTCTCTCAGATTCCCTGGCACTGATGTTTTGCATACGTCTATCAAAAAAAATCTAAATGAAGGTTCCTTTCTAATTACAATTAAAAAGGGATATTTTTTAAGAATTAGGATATTACTGTGATATCCAAGGTTTTATTAGAAATTAAAAATGGCATTTTAAAGAGATAATTTAATAAAAACATTTCTGAATAATGGTGCACAACTTCTAAATTAATGTTAGGCAAAGCTGACACTTAAATGAAATTGCAAAATGCAGACATTTATTTTCAAGGTGGGAGACATTTATACTGCAACTATGTTCTATTCAATGATTTTTTTCATTAGGACATATAAAATGAATGATGTAGCTGTAAATTATTTTGTCTGATGGACATGGGTGAGAGTTACTTAATGTAACACTTTAAAAAGTTAATGTACATTTTGATGGCTTAAGGAATCAAATTGTTATGCTCTTCTGTCCATTCTTCAGATTGATAACATTCAAAACAACCCTTGTTATACCAAGTGAGTACTCTAATTCTACACATTTTCCCTCCTTTCATATCCCTTTTTTCTCCCCCTCACATTCCCTACTTTGTCAAACTATCCTTTGGCTGTTAGATATTGAGTGATCCAAGTTCCATCCTATCACTCCAGGGAGTTATTTGTTGAGTACCATGAAGCACTGCCTCCAGATAAGGGAGAAAGAATCTGAAACTGAAACAGGGCTTTTCAAATGACAGTGTACACTTCCACCACTAAACCACTAGGCCAGCCCCAAAATGCACTTTATTGCAAGAAGAATGTTGCAATATCAAGACCCTTTTACACTTATGTATATGTGGACACCTCTATGTTACGCACCTCAGGGAGTGAAACTCCTAAAGTGGGTAGAGTCTGTTGGAAAAAAAAAACAGTTTCAGCTAAAACATTAGAACAATGGGAGATGGGAAGGGAAATCCACTAAAAGGAACATTAAATTACAACAGTCATGCTGAACAAGTAATCAACAAATAAGTGAGCTGGTTTATTCCTATTACTGACACACTTCCACAAAAGTATATTCTCACAGCATTATGGCTACCACATCACATGATTCATATTTCTGAGAATGAGGCTGGAACACTTGGTTACAGATTCAGAGAAAGAATGTCTGTGTTGCCTGAAATAGTTTAAAGAGACACCTTTTGCTTCTTGTAAATATTTTCTTCTTTTTTTATCCTTTTAATTTTCTGAATCCTAGTCCAAGGCCAGGAGAGACTGATAAACAATCTTTTTCTACTAATTGGTTAAGAACCTATACAGTGTGCATGTACAGAAAGAATTTCTGTTTTCTGTTGATAGGCAAAGGTATACACTACTACACCTTTTAAAAAATGAAATTGTGACATTCACAAATATAGCTCTGTCTACTCCCACTAAGGTGTGCAATAAACTGTATTGAAGGCACTTGACAGAGCAAATAGATTCATGGACATCTGATCATCAATCTCCAGAAGCAGAGCATAATTCAGCAAAAGCTGACTCTGTGCCATAAGCATCTTGGAACTGACTAACAAGGGTCAAGGAAACATGAGTTACCCATTTATTGTGAGAGCTGTTTTATTACAAGCTTTCCAATAATATTACACAAACATGAATGAGAGTAAGAGCCAGATCAAAGATGGGAGAGATTGTTGACATCCACATCTACAGATTTTTTAAAAGCAGGCTGCTCTAATCTTGCACCAGATGCCCTCATTCCCAAGGGGAAATGCCAGCAGCCCAGGATCGACCATGTACCTGGACATTTTGACCAAACCTCTTTCCCTTAGATATATATGCCTATATTGGAGGCCAGGAGAGGGGACAGCCTCAGAGCTACTATGGAGGCTCTCTCTATGCCTCCCAAGGTTTCCCTCAGCTGTCTGGTTATGTTAATATGAGACTGCTTTGCAACAGGAGAGTACCACAAAGCAGCTGGGCTGTACTGGTGAATGTAGCCCAAAAATAGCACAGATAAGTTGTTTAGAACATTTTCTCTATCAATTACTCTTTCCCTTGTACTCTATTGTATAAGCTATTTTGAGAACAAAGCTATCTTTGTGCAAAATATGGAGTCTGATATTTTTGTTAAGTGTTTAGCTATCAAATTTAAAAAATAAGAGAGTCCTACTAAGATCACAAACTGATTTTTTTTTCTTGTGTTCACATTTCTGGACCATTGGTGCACTTCTTGAGCGATTGAAGACAGTTGGCCTTTGATCTCACAACTCAAAGTGCACTCAAAGAATGCATCAACAGCAAGGCCCAAGACAGCATGGCTTATTACTTACATTTAAAACCTAAAATAAACGTATACCATAGTAGCTAATAATACATGATCTTCTAAGAAAGAAGATACAAACTGAAAAAGTAGATTTAAGATAAACGTGTATTAAAGTCCAATGGAAGATGATCTGAGAAACAAACTTAGGAATGGATAACAGTGATGGGGAGGGCAGGCAGCAAGTTATAATTCAAAATGATTGAATGTCTGCCATTTCAGTTTATCAGCATCTTATTCATTTTAACATTGAACTGTGTTTGCAATACAGATAATTAGTTGGAAAGATACTTTCTTTCCTCCAGGACAATTATTAATTTCAATCTGACTTCAAAGAAATGGAAAAGCTCTTGCTGTGGATAAGGACACCATTGTCTTTCGACTGTTTTAGATTTGCAGAGAATTGAATCTGAAATTTCATATAATGTGTTTGAGGAAAATACCTCTCTCTGTGTTTTAATCTCAGTTTCAATCTCAGTTTCATTATATGGTGTGCAACACTATTATATAAATTTTGCAGTGCAAGAACATACATAAATAATGCTTACTAGTGTAAATGAAAGTTACTTAAATAGGGAGAAATCTACCCCTCTGCAGAAGCCTTGAACAAGTCCTATGACCCACTTAACATCTTTTTTGATGGTTTAAAAGGTGCTTTTGAGCCGACTCTCTGCACAAGAGTGAATTTCACCCATATACTATACATGAGAAGAACAAATGAATAGCCTTAAGGTTAAGGCACAGGAATAGGATCCAGGAGAACTAATTCCCAATTCTGTCACACATTCCTGTCATGCCATTGCCAAGTCACTTACCTTTAATATGCATCATAAAGCTTGCTTTTATAATGTGTATTTTTATCAGATAAAAGAAAATCTGAATTGATTTATGCAAGAGAATGTAAAATAGGGTGAGGTATTCTAAGGTTTCTATTGCAATAACTTTTGGGAGTAACCAAATCACTCAGGAATGGCCCAACAATGACTTAGGCAGATAATCCTAACTACTGGCAATAAACCCCCCACACCACCACATGCTGACTTTATGCTCAGTTTGCTTTATGGTCAATTTTATCCATTTTATTTCTTTCACTTTTTGATACAGCTTAATGTCACTCCACTTTTTCTTTTTTGAAATTGATTAGTTACTATGGAAACAATGATCTGTGGAGTTTCATAATATACCCCATGTAAAGTCAATGTACATAATGGTTTACAATTTGTACCTTGATTTGTAAAAACAAAGTTTGGATTATGGTTTTTAAGATCACTTATATGGATTGAAGTAATTATATGCAGTAACTCCAATGAAGTAAATGAAGTTTCACCAGAGTGAAAGCGGTAAAAGTGACAGTAGAATCAGATTTATTATGTATAAATCATATTGTGTGATTTGGTTGGTTTGTTGTTACATAAAGGAACATACATGATTTAGAGTGGATAGAGAGAAAATCTTATTATTATGTTACTTGTTTACACTGATAGAAAGAATGGTGTGATTGTACATTGATAAAATGAAACAGAGAGAGAAGGCACCAAAATGGAGAAGCCAAGATGTCAGGTAGCCTTACTCCTTTTTTGCTTCTTATAACAAGCCATATTGTAAAGAGGGAGCAGCTTTTCTTTCTGATTGGAGACTCACTCATCCCATTCCAATACTCCATTTCTAACCTGATTATAGTCTAATTCTATACTCATGCTAGGCTAGGATTCAATTGAGTTAAAGATTTTTAAACTCACTGCCAGTCATCTTTATCATGAACTTTCATTATGTGCATGTAATTAATTGGGTCCAATGAACAATATCAGCACTGAGTTATAGACTTTTCCCCCCACCATATAATTAGAATATAATTACCCACAGGATATCAGAATGATGCAAAACCTTTCCTCTAAATGTGCCCTCATTAGGAAACAAGTCTCAATGTACATTTATTCAATCAGTGTGAATTAATTAAAACGTTACTGAAATAAAAGAGGATAGCAATAAAGTGTATCTGACATCTATTAAAAGACTATCACTTGAGATCTGCATGCACAGTTTATAACTAAACTCATTTAAGTCAAGCAAGAAATTTCACCATACAATATACAATATGTACAATAAACTGGAACCGTGAATATGGCCTATTTTAAAGTAGACAAAATATGTCTTATTAAAACATGTAAAAATTACAGAAGAGCCACGTACAAAGTGCTTGATCTTTGTATGATATGGAATCATGCCAAGTTTTCTGTGTATCTATATAGTTGTTTTAAAGAATACACAGTGCCAATTCCCAAAATGTGTGTTTTCTCCATATTTTTCAGCTGAGAGCTTTGCCTTCTGAATGTATGGGCAGAATCTGGTAGGCCTCGTTTTTAATGTTTTGAAAGATACTTTGTGTCTGGATGGCATATTTGAATTTAATGTGTTCCTAAACCCTGCTTCTTTAATGGCTGTTAGAGTCACATGTTAGAGGTAACAGTCTTGCATCCTCTTTGGGAGTAAGTGCTTTTTTTGTTTGTTTACATATTTAACAATCTTAACATTTTACTGTTACTCAAAATTGGAGGTTTTATGAACCTATATGTTATATCAGAGCTTAACATTATTATGAAGTACTTTGGATATGTGACAGAGAATGTATCTCTGAAAGCCTGTTGGTTACAGAGAGTCAGGTCATGATCCTGAAAGGTATTCTCCATGAGTTGCTCCATCAGCTTGATGGCAGCTCCACTGAAATCAGTGAGGTTCTATGTGGGTACAGAGGTCTGCCTACGCATTGCAACTTGCAGGACTGGGGCTACAGACTGTAACCCCTTTTGCAATAATAAATGCAGGGCTATGATGTGTTACAAAGGACATTAATTCACATTAAGGAACATATACATCATACGGAAAGTTTGTAAAATGGCCTGGGTGAAATCTGTGATCTGATTTGCTGACTTACTAATATGTAAAAAATAAAAAAGCATCTTGTGCTATTTTGAATGCAAAAGAGTACATTTTAAAAATACATAAAATTAGTTATTTGATACCATTGTAATTCACAAACAGCAAATGGATTTATATCAAACTTTCTCGAACACCTAATTTCTGTGCTGAGAAGCATAAGAATTAAGACCAAAGGACAGTAGAGGAACAAAGTCACAAGTGACCTAAAATAAGGAGTTTAACATGTCATGTCAATCTTGTATATAGTGTTGCTCACAGAGCACAGGGCAAGATTTTATTTACTGTAATATCAATGATTATTAAGTTTATCTTAGCTGCTGCCTGTTTTCATCTCTTCCAGCAGGCTGGTGATATTCAATCCATGTAATAGATCTGGATAGTTTGCCCCCTTTCAACTCTACCACCTCTTCCCCCATCCCCACCACCACCACACTGCCAAACTTCACTGATCATTGCATTGTCCTTATTGTCTTCCAAACAGCATCAATCTTCTCAGTGAAATTCAATGATATTTAATATTTCATAATCATTAAATTATTGTGAAAACAAAAACAAATCATAGCATCAACACAGAAATGTAGGACTGGAAGGCACCTTGAGAATTCATCAAGTCCAGGCCCCAGCGCTGAGGAAGGACCAAGAATACCTAGACCATCCATAACAGGTGTTTGTCCAACCTGTTCTTAAAAATTTCCAGTGATGGGAATTCCGCAACCTCTCTTAGAAGCCTATTCCAGAGCTTAACTAACCTTATCATTAGAAAATTTTTTCTAATATTGAACTTAAATCTCCCTTGCTGCAGATTAAGCCTGTTATTTTTTGTCCTACATTCAGCGGACATGGAGAACAATAGATCAGTCCTTTTTATAAAGGCCTTTAATATATTTGAAGGCTATTGTCGAGTCTCCTCTTAGTCTTCTTTTCTCAATACTAAATATGCCCCATTTTTTTAACCCTTCCTAACAGGTCAGATTTTCTAAACCCTTTTTTTCATTTTTGTGGCTCTCCTCTGGACTTTCTCTCATTTGTCCACATCTTTCCTAAAGTGTTCCTCCTAGAATTGGACACCATACTCCAGCTGAGGCCTCAAGTGTCAATTAGAATGTGACAATTACCTCCTGTGTCTTACATACAACGCTACTGTTAATGCACCCCAGAATATTAGTCTTTTTCATAACAGCATCACATTCTTGTATTTAATTTGTGATCCACTATATCCTTTAGATTTATTCCAGCAGGACTACCACCTAGCCAGTTATTCCCCATTTTGTAGTTGTACATTTGGTTTTTATTTCCTAAGTGAAGTACTTTGCACTTGTCTTTACTGGATTTCATCTTATAGGTTTCAGACCAATTCTCCAATTTACGAGGTCATTTTGAATTCTAATCTTGTCCTCTAAAGTGCTTTCAACCCACTCCCAGATGCTGTTATCCATCAATTTTATAAACACACTCTCCACTCCATTATCCAAGTCATTAATGAAAATATTGAATAGTATCATACCCAGGACTCACCTCCTGTGGAAACCCACTAGATACAACCTCCCCGTTTGACAGCAAACCACTGATAACTACTCTTTAAACAGGACCTTTCAACCAATTGTGCACTTGCCTTATAGTAATTTTATCAAGACCACATTTCCCTAGGTTGCATATGAGAATGTTATGCGGGACAGTGACAATGGCAATAACAAAACTGTAAGATTGCTAAAAAGGCACATGGTTGAAGGGAATGACCTCTACAAGTGAAGGAATATTCCAAGAGTGGCAGTTTGAGGTTTGAGAACCCAGGCTTCTAACTCTGCCTAGGGACCAATATACTGCTACCTTGAAATGAGAGTGATGCAAGGCTTCTCTCTTTCTCAGCCATTAGGGCTTCTGTAATTTGCAGGCCTTCCCAGACAGCCATGGTGGGAAAGGGGATCAGATACAAACTGCTTCATTCCCTCAAAAAAGGACAGATTGTGGAGGAGTCTGGCCTGCTGGCAGTCTTTCCAAGAGATAAAGAAAATCTGTCTGTCTGCTTTGAACTTTGACTAACAGATACCAACACCCAGGAGGGAAGGGCTATTTTCTTTAGGAGACCTTGATGCAAGAGTTTTCAGTTGGCTGTTGGCTCTTTGCCACCGGACCTCTGGGGAGAATCTGGGTTCACTGGAGGAAGGCCTAGGAAAATGAAACCTCCAAATAAGGGGATGATATTGGATGATCTCCAGGAGCATGGCCTTCTACAATGTTTATTTGCTTTTTCTTTTTATGACACATCAAATTTCTACTCACGAGCAATAATGAAAAAAAAACACAACAAAAACACTTTCTCTAGTGATCAGCGATACCAAAGTAGTGGACCAGATAAGAGATCTCCCCTCTTCCTAGTACATAATGTATTGTCTCTGAAATGCAACATTTCCACTGATGAACGAATGAATATGTTTACTATTGCACATTTAGAGGATCACGTTACTATGGTTCTTCCTGCATACAGGTGCTCACAGCTTTGCTGCAGTTATTGATAGAGCTGGTTTCATATTCACTGAAGTATTACATTCATCAAGAGCAATCTCCACAACAAAGGAAGTGGGAGAAACCAATTTTAAAAATTGTCAAGACAAACAACATATGCACTCTAATCAATCATATCCAGGAGGAATTCCTGTTACCCAGGTCAGTGATGTGCGATCTGTAATATGAGGGCACACAGTGCTCTATTACTACACATTTTTGGAAGGATCAACTGGGTGACCAAACATACTGTATTGTAAAACAGTAAAGTTTCCAGTGATATACATTGCACCAAAGGCAACCACCTTCTTCCCATGACAATGTACATGTCCAGTGCTACAATGCACTGTCCAAATTGATTTATCGGTATGTATGTTGAGTCAGATTTGTTCACTTTAGGTCACTAATATTTCTCAGTACTTTTACTCCTTTTAAATTTGCAGAATCAAAATAAGCTACACAAGGGTGAACTAGGTTTACGTATCAACAGAACTGTTAACTAAATTCCAACTTCAGGACAAAAGTCTGTCTCCTTTGCACTTGTAAAACACCATAGAAAAAAATGGAGTTGCACAAATGTAACCAAGGGCAAAATTTCACATGCAGAAGCTTTATTATTGGTGATAATAATAAATACTACTTAGGCATCATCTGAAATTCAAGTTGGCTTTCAGATCTCAGGCTGAGTTTGCAGTAGTGGTGTTTAAGAAAACAAAAAGCAAAATCTCTTTCTACACATAAACTTACATTATCTGCAATCAGTGAAACACAATAATCATGGAAATCAACACATCATTACAGATAATCTAGGAAGCTACCATTTTGCAATTTAAGTTACTAACACCAGCTTGACATAGCTTTGACTCCAATAACTGCAATGGAGTGATTCCTGATTTACATAGTTATGGGGTGAGACTCAGGCATTAACAAACAAACAGCAAAAAGAGAACACAGATAATTTACAAATCATTACAGACTATTTAATAAGCAGAAACATTTTTAAGGAAAAGTTTAGAGAGTTTAGAAAGCCACTTCTCCTAATTTTTCTGACAGCTGTATAGTTTCTCAAATTCAACCATTACTTTTTTTTGTTATGAAGTGTATTTAAAATGAAACGTCCATGTGCCCATGTATATCACATCTGTTATTAGCATTAAGATGATGATGCTGTGCCTTTCATAAGCATAAAAACTCAATTTAATGTATTAAGTTAGATGTTAATTCTGAAGGTCTCTTTCTCATGACAAACTGCTCAGCCTTTTTCAGTTATACCTATGTACAGTGTGCATTTCTTTTTCTATTTTCATTGAACTGAGTAATTGTTTTGTGGACAGTGAAATTTACTGTCCACTCCTGCAGAATAAAATACACCATAATGTTGACGCATAGCTTTCTGCAAGGCCAATGTCATCATTCTAGGTAACCTTCGGTTGAGATGAGAGACCTCAGCACTGCAGATATACAATGTGCATCCCAAGCAAAAACTGCCCGTAAGAATAACTTCATTATTCTGGGAAGTTGGATCTATAAAAGATGTAAAATGCAGAAATGTTCTGCCTATGCAATTTCTGATAAGTACAGCATGACTGAGTAATAAAACCTGAGTCAGCTTCAGTTATAGCATATCCTACAGAAAGTTCATTGTCACACGAAGGAAAATACAATACATTGAGAGGGAAGGGGGGAAGCATTTCTGCCTGTAAGTCATGAACTAGAATTATCTGTTTGGGCTTATATATTGCTGTCAAATTAACAAAAAGCTAAAGCAGTCAAACATTCATTCAGGTTGTTCCAGTGTCTCTGACACAAGGCTATATCAGAATAGAGCATATGAAGAACTCACCAGTACTATTGGGCAGATTGCCGTGGGTGGTAAAATATGGTCCTTCAAAGGGCCACAGTCGCATTCAGGCTTTAGATGTGAAGCACATTTATTATGGAGCTGTGGGGAAAGACAGAAAAATAATAATCACCACGGTATCTCACTAGAATATTTCTATGAAGAACCTGTGCCCTATCTGGAATAGCATGAATACGAAAACATTAGATCAGTACAAGAATTAATACAGGAAAATATTTAAGAATTGTTGTCAAGTGACAGAATTATTTGACTCATATACAGTATTCTAGGAACTCACTTTGCTTCAGTTTACTTATTTTTTCTGAGTTTTCAAAATTCTAAAAGTTAATTCTCTCTGTAGATCAACCAATCCTAAACAAATAAACCACGCTCTTTTTTAAGCACATACAATAGTGAAAACTTTGCTTCTCTTTGTTCACTTTGGAAAATATAATGTGGACATATTTTCTGACTGCCCAGACTTCCAGGAAGGGTAATTGCCTACAAGTACTTTTCTAACAGAAATGTAATGCAGCCAAAGCAGGGATTGCTGCATTCGGCTGGAGGCGGTAAAATGAGGCTCGGCTGCACCCCCGCGCACAACAGTCTCTTGGAACAACTATAAAGGGGTGTCACTAGAACCTAGTTGTTGCATGGCGCTCCTGCCCACCATGTGGCCCTGGGAGAAAAGTTCAGAGAGGATCCAGACAGAGACTCCAACAGGCAGGAGCAAACGCAGCCAAAGCAGGGACCTTTTTCACCTTTGGACATTCCATTTAGAACTGTTTAATGTTCTCTTATTTTCCCTGCCTGGTAATGACTGGATGTTTGCACCAGCCACCCCTCTATCTCAGTCTCTTCACCTCAGCTTCACTCCAATCTGCCCTGTCTCTCTCATTCTCATTCATTTCCTTTCCCTTCCATTTAGCTGATCTCTTTAAAAAATTGTGGAACCAACATGCTATTTGCTGCCAACATACTGTTCACTCTGCTTCTGTGTTCCGCTCCCAATTCCTCCACCCTGTTGTCTGTCTTGTCTCATTAGATAAGATTATGGGGGCCAGGGATTGTCAACTACTCTGGGTCTGTACAGTGCCTAGCACAACGGGGTCCCATTTTGGTTGCCCTTTAGGCTCTATGGTAATAAACATGATTATTATTAATAATAATGTACTAATATACTACATCATAATATATTCTGTACAGCCCATATATTGTCCAGAAAACTATTTTTCAAGTTTTTAGAGAAGTACGAAAAATGTAATTGGGACTATTCTTCATACAACCTATAAATCCATTTACATCCCACTTTGTTCTCTTTATTCAATTGTTCAATTTGTCTGCATTTCTCATTTACCCATTCAGACTTTATTAATCTGCATTTATTCTTTATTGGTATATTGTGACTTCAGGTTTTGTTTTTTTTTTCCAGTTCTTGATCTTTGTGGTTTTACTTTTGTTCTTTCATCCATCAGAGCAATGATTTCATATGTTATCCATGAGTTTTTCTTAGTTATTAACATCTTCCCTAGATGTTTATCTGCAGCTTCTTTCAGACATTTCCAAATCACTCGGTCTTTGTTTTTATTAATGATCTGCAACACTTCATCTTGGTAGTAACTTTGTATTTCTTGATTCCTCAGAGCTTCAAGGTTCCATGCTAGATAACATTTGGTTTCTGTATCTTTCTCAGTTTGATATTCATTCTCACCACTACCAATCTATGATCTGATCTACAATCTGCACTTGTCATAATCTTAACCTTCCTAACACTATTTCTATACCTATGGTTGATCTGATAAAATCAATTTGGTTTTAATACATCCCTCCTGGTGATTCCCATGTATGCCTTGCACTGTCTTTTTAGTCAAAAAAACTATTGCAGATAATGAGGTCATGTTTCTCCCAAGAATCTATGAATCTTTTACTAAGGATAAATAAACCATCTGCGACTGATATTCTTTTTCCTCCTACTTTTGCATTCCATATAAGTCATATAAGGATGACTATTTTTCTTTCTACCACTGATTTCCATTATTTCAATGTTTAAATAGAATGTTTGGACATCTGCATCAGAATGTGCGTTGTTGAGGCATATATTTGAATAATCATATGTTTTGGAAGTCTTTTTATCACTATTATCACTGCACATTCAGATGATATATTCACTTGTTCTATCCTTCCAGTTACAGTCCTATCTACTATAATTGCCACTCCTTACCTACTTTGACATCCACTTGCACTGATAACTCTGTATTCTTTGCCACTCAGAAGACCTGAAACAAAATCTAGACCTCTCCAGAATGCTTCACTTAGTTTCATTATGGTAATATCTAGCCTTTCCATTTCTTTACATATATTGGCTAGGTTCCTGGGTTGATTCAATTCCCTTATAGTCCATGCAGCAATCTTTACAGTTGCCAGTTACACACATATGGCCAGGCAGGGAACAGGTTCACACTGAGGGCCAGTCATTTTGCGTGGCAGTGGACGAATAGTAAGTCATGTTTATCATATAACTTTGGGGTCAATACTGCACAAAGGCCCCAAAAATTAAGTGCAGCTAGTTTGGGCATGGCAAGGGAGTTGGAATTCTAGCTTTTAGCCAAAAGGCACAACCCACGAGGCAGCAGGGATTTTGGCAACCATCTTTTTGAATGGTGACCTGCACTTGCCATGTCACAGTGCCATCTTTGGACATTTGGAGCATTTGCCCCTACCACTCCCTGTTAATACTGTCATCAAATTGTTCAAGACTGCTTATTTGACAAGTTTTCCTGCTTATATCATAGTTAGCCTCTTTATCTAAAGGCTGTTACACCATCCTCAGCCTGTGACTGCGCTTGGTGGCAAAAGACACTACCCCAGGAAGTTTACGCACAACAAAACAATTGGATAAAGAGAACAAAGAGAGATGTATCAGAAGATGAGTCCTCAATTAGAAAAGGTGACCAATGTGACCCTTTAAGGACAAAAATGGACAATACTGTATTTGACAGATTCCAAAGATAAAAACAAGAAATGGGGAGAATATATCAAAGAACTACATGGTGATAAGCCTGAAAAACCTCAACTAAACCTCAACTAAAAATGGATGAAGAAATCACAGCAGCAAGTTGTGTTTGAATACAGACTGAATTGTTAAAAAGATAGGGGATGAAGGCTTGAAAGTGCTGTCAGAGGTAACAAAGAATGTGTTTGAGATAGAAGAATTGTCAAAAAAGTGTACAACCTCATTGTGTATCCAAATCCAAAAACATTATGGATCTGGTTTTCAAAGCCTGAACAGGCAGCAGATCCACCCACTTGCACACCGCTCCTAGTTCTCAGCAGTCAAGGGAAATTCCTGACACTATGTGTATGGATCAACATGGAGCCAGAAGATGGCTTGGGTCTGTGCCAACAAATACTACTGTGAAACTATGTAGCTATAGTGCTACTGGAAAAGCTCAATGGAACATTGCCACAAACTCTTGCTGCAACCAACATTAACATGTTACCTGAAAGCAGAAAATTGGGTGAGGGCCCTCAAAGTTAACACCTTGGGCCATGGTTTTGTGCTGCAGAGAGTGTATATACGCTTTAATGACATAATGTTTTTGTAATATGTTAACTGGTGTGTTTCAGGGTGCTTTATGGGGAGCACTTACCTACTGTTACAGTAATTTAAAACAGTTCTGCAAGATTTTGGGAGGGGTTTTGCACATTCCTTTTTCACATTTTCTGACACCATTGCTCACAGCACTTATCAGGTACCATGCATGAGTACTCCCATGGATGCAAGTTATGACTGCATGGTTGGAGTGAAAGAGGAAGGGTTATAAAAAGCACCGTTCTGTGTCAGATATCTTCACTGTTAATTGCCTTTTGTTTTCTTTGTCTGTATTGTCAATTAAGTCATTAACAAAGCTATAAAGACATCATAGTTTATTTCTCTTCTGTTTTTCATTCTGGTGCTTTGGACAGTAACAGATATTTCTTAGGTTTCAGAGGCATAGCTGTGTTAGCCTGTATCAGCAAAAACTATGAGGAGTCTTTGTGGCACCTGAGAGACTAACAAATTTATTTGGGCATAAGCTTTCATGGGCTATAACCCACTTCAGGCATCTGATGAAGTGAGTTATAGCCCATGAAAGCTTATGCCCAAATAAATTTGTTAGTCTCTAAGGTGCCACAAGGACACCTTGTTGTTTTTGTAGATATTTCTTAGCTTAGTTCATTTCTTAGTTCATGAGCCTTTTGGTTTTTTTTTTTAAACAGTAGGAAATTCATGGCTGGGGTTGTGGGGGAGAAGGGACATAGATGGGTCAGAATTCATTGCATTTCTTTGACACTACACAACTACAGAAATTACAGTGGTGCTGTGAATCCAGCGCTGAGCCATCCCAAATGTGTGGAAAATATCATGTTCATCATACTTGGAAAGCAAGGCACACACACCAGTGAAGTGAACAATAACTTTTATTTACATACATTGAACACAGAGCTAAAACAGTTTGTAACAGGAACAAATGAACAAAACACCCAGTCAAATTCCCTGAGAAGCGGGCAAACATTACTGTCTGTAGACACATCTCCTTGCTTTTATCCTCCCCCTCTCCCTGATAAGGGGAGGTGGGGACTGTTATAAACAGATAGCTAAGGGTTAATATCTCTTTCACCTGGAAAAGAGTAACCTGAAACACCTGACCAGAGGACCAATCAGGAAACAAGACTTTTTCAAATCTGGGTGGAGGGAAGTTTTGGGTGTGAGTTCTTTGTTCTTTGTCTTGTGTCTGACCCTCTCGGCTATGAGAGTGATTTTTCTGTCTCCTGGCTTTCTAATCTTCTGTTTCCAAGTTGTAAGTACAAAGATAGTAAGACAATAAGGTTTATATTGTTTTTTTGTATTTACATGTGTGTAGTTGCTGGAATGTGTTAAATTGTATTTATTTTGGATAAGGCTGTTTATTCATTTTTTTCTTTTAAGCAAATGACCCTGTATTTGTCACCTTAATACAGAGAGACCAGTTTTATGTCCTTTCCTTTCTTTTTATATAAAGCCTTCTTTTTAAGACTTGTTGGAGTTTTTTCTTTAGTGGGGACTCCAGGGAATTGAGTCTGCAGCTCACCAGGGAATTGGTGGGAGGAAGAAGTCAGGGTGAAAATCTCTTTGTGTTAGATTTACTAAGCCTGACTTTGCATACCCTCTGGGTGAGGGGGGAAGTACCTGTGTTTCCAGGACTGGAAACAGGGAGGGTGGAGTCCCTCTGTTTAGATTCACGGAGCTTGCTTCTGTATATCTCTCCAGGAACCCAGGGAGGGAACACCTGGAGGGGAGGACGGGGAAGGGAAATGGTTTATTCCCCTTTGTTGTGAGACTCCAGGAATCTGAGTCTGGGGGTCCCCCAGGGAAGGTTTTGGGGAGACCACAGTGCGCCAGGCACTGTATAGATTCCTGGCTGGTGGCAGCTTTACCAGGTCCAAGCTGGTAACTAAGCTTGGAGGTTTTCATGCTAACACCCATATTTTGGACGCTAAGGTCCAGATCTGGGAAAAATGTTATGACAGGGACAGCTGTGGAATATTGTATGAGGATCAAACCGAAATGTCTCCTGCATGGGATTTGGGAACTGTACACAGGCTGGGCTACAGGGAGTGGTTCTGGCTCGTTTTCCCCCACCTGCCTCCTCTGAGGGGTTCCTCTGAGAGGGGCTTCAGGTGCTGGCAGAGGATGTTGTGCCAAGGGTCCAGTATGCTCCTTCCTGGTGGGAATGGGTGTGGGATTCATTGTCTCAGCAGCAGCCTGGGTGGCAGCTGGAGGAGGGAAAGTATTGGAAGGAGGCAGAGGAGAAGGTGTTGCTCTTCCCAAAGAGAAGCAGTAGCCACAGCAGTGAGCAGGTCCTGAAAGTGTTCCACCAGTTGTACCAGTGACTCCATGAATGAATGGCCCTGTTTCCTCTGGACATACTCCCACTTCAGGAACTTTAAGGATAATCTAGGCATGGCCCAATACCTAAACAAATACTTTGCCTCAGTCTTTAATGAGGCTAATGAGGAGCTTAGGGATAATGGTAGGATGACAAATGGGAATGAGGAGGTAGATATTACCATATCTGAGGTAGAAGCCAAACTCAAACAGGTTAATGGGATGAAATCAGGGGGCCCAGATAATCTTCATCCAAGAATATTAAAGGAACTGGCACATGAAATTGCAAACCCATTAGCAAAAAATTTTAATCAATCAGTAAACTCAGGGGTTGTACCGTACAACTGGAGAATTGCTAACATAGTTCCTATTTTTAAGAAAGGGAAAAAATGTGATCCGAATAACTATAGCCCTGTTAGTTTGACATCTATAGTATGCAAGGTCTTGGAAAAGAAGAAAGTAGATAAGGACATTGAGGTCAGTGATAATTGGGACAAAATACAACATAGTTTTACAAAAGATAGATCATGCCAAACCACCCTGATCTCCTTCTTTGAGAAGGTAACAGATTTTTTAGACAAAGGAAACACAATGGTTCTAATTTACCTCGATTTCAGTAAGACATTTGATACGCTTCCACATGAGGAATTATTAGTTAAATTGGAAAAGATGGGGATCAATATGAAAACTGAAAGTTGGATAAGGGACTGGTTAAAGGGGAGACTACAACGGGTCATACTGAAAGGTGAACTGTCAGGCTGGAAGGAGGTTACTAGTGGAGTTCCTCAGGGATCGGCTTTGGGACCAATCTTATTTAATCTTTTTATTACGGACCTTGGAACAAAAAGTGGGAATGTGCTAATAAAGTTTGCGGATGACACGAAGCTGGGAGGTATTGCTAATACAAAGAAGGACCGAGATATGATACAGGAAGATCTGGATGACCTTGTAAACTGGAGTAATAGTAATAGGATGAAATTTAATAGTGAAAAGTGCAGGTCATGCATTTAGGGTTTAATAACAAGAATTTTGGTTATAAATTGGGGACACATCAGTTGGAAGTAAAAGGACCTCGGAGTACTGGTTGATCACAGGATGACTATGAGCCGCCAATGTGATATGGCCATTAAAAAAGCTAATGCAGTCTTGGGATACATCAGGCAAGGTATTTCCAGTAAAAATAAGGAGATGTTAAGTACCGTTATACAAGGTACTGGTGAGACCTCATCTGGAAAATTGTGTGCAGTTCTGGTCTCCCATGTTTAAGAAGGAGGAATTCAAACTGGAACAGGTACAGAGAAGGGCTTCTAGGATGATCCAAGGAATGGAAAACCTGTCTTATGAAAGGAGACTCAAAGAGCTTGGCTTGTTTAGCCTAACCAAAAGAAGACTGAGGGGAGATATGATTGCTCTTTATAAATATATCAAAGAGATAAATATCAGGGAGGGAGAGGAATTATTTAAGCTTAGCACCAATGTGGACACAAGAACAAATGGATATAAACTGGACATTAGGAAGTTTAGACTTGAAATTAGATGAAGGTTTCTAACCATTAGAGGAGTGAAGTTCTGGAACAGCCTTCCAAGGGAAGTAGTGGGGGCAAAAGACATATCTGGCTTCAAGCCTAAGCTTGATAAGTTTATGGAGGGGATGGTATGATGGGATAGCCTAATTTTGGCAATTAATTGATCTTTGATTATTAGCAGGTAAATATGCCCAGTGGTCTGTGATGGGATGTTAGATGGGGTCAGATGTGAGTTACTACAGAGAATTCTTTCCTGGGCGCTGGCTAGTGAGTCTTGCCCACACACAGGGTTTCGCCATATTTGGGGTCGGGAAGGAATTTTCCTCTGGGGAAAATTGGCAGAGGTCCTGGAGGTTTTCCGCCTTCCTCTGCAGCGTGGGACACGGGTCACTTGCTGGAGGATTCTCTGCACCTTGAGGTCTTTAAACCACGATTTGAGGACTTCAATAACTCAGACATAGGTTAGGGGTTTGTTATAGGATTGGGGGGGTGAGATTCTGTGGCCTGCATTGTGCAGGAGGTCAGACTAGATGACCATAATGGTCCCTTCTGACCTTAAAGTCTATGAGTCTATGACTTCATTGGCTCATTTACTATTGTTTTACTATTGTTTTTAACTGATTTAGCAGTGCCTCCTCCTGCCTAAGAGTCAGATCCTCCCTTGCTCTATGGAACTTGAACTGCTCCTGACTCTGTCAATACCAAGGAGCAGCTCCTCCAGCGTCCCTCTCCATCTGGTTCTGCTATCACTGTGGTACTGCTCTTGCCCAACCAGCAGAATAGTTTCCCTGTCATTGGAATGTCTGGGCAAATCAAATAAAAGACTAGCATGATATTACATTTCTCTTTTGAAGGAACTTAAGAAATGCCCCCACATAATGGAACTATGCTACTGAAGGCCACAGTATTGATACTTCTGAGCATATCAGGAATTATATTGTTACAGCCTCCTTCCTTCAGACTATATTTGCAGCTCACAAGGAAAGAGCTGACGGTAAAAATAGTAATAAACCTGCAGTACCGTTAGTAAAATATTGCACTGTTTACAGTGCATCAAGGGGCCAGCTGGGGGCGGGGGTTTGATTCTCTTTGGGGATTACATTACTAGCTACCTATTTATTCTTTAAAAGCTGGCTATCATTTGGAGAACATAGCAGTGCTCAAGGTGTCAAAATAGAAAACAAAAGTGGCTTTAGAGTCCTGTGGAAGTCACCCAGCCACCCAGATCAGAGAGATGTTTCTACACATTGTTTTGTGAGCTATGAAGCTGGATAAAGCTCATCTTCCCTGCTGTTAAAGCTGAAGAACCAGTTTGAATTTTTGCTACACCAAACATTTGCTGAAATATGCTTACAGGACTGGAGGAAACTGACTGTATTCTAAGCTAGCAGACAGAGTTCCCATGGATAAAGAACAAAGAACCCCATAAAATGTTTTTCCTCCTCATAACTCCCTACCTTGCCAGAAAGTCTCACCCCTGCATCCAGCAAACAGCACTGAAAAGGACAGGGAAACAGAGAGACATATCACAAACACATTTTCTGAACTTTTTGATTAATACCACAAACCAGTCGCCTCTCCACTGCTAAGGGACAGGGCATTGTGTTTGTGCAACTGCTGGAGTGCATGCTTCACCCAATCCTGCTTCTCCCAGCTTCTGCAGAGTGTCTCAGTGAGGGGAGACACCAGACACTAGGAACTGGAAATGGTAACCATCATTTGAAATGGTCACAGGGAGAATGGACCACTAAGATATTCCTTGGATGACCAACAGTTCCTTTTCCTTTCCTGGCCCAAGGCCAGTCTGCAGACAAGCAACCAAGCACCCCCAACTCCTTCTACCTGGCTCCCATTCATAAGGGGAAGGAAAAACAGAGCGTATAGGGAGAAAGGGGTAGTGGTGGGTCTTTGCACAATAAGCAGTGTCACAAAACTGTTCTTTCACCACCGGGGCCTTTCAGAACCCATTGACTCCCTTTTCCCCCAAGTCTTCACAGCCCAGGTACTATGGCATCCAGAGTGCTGACTGAGAAACACACAGATACAGGGGCACAATAACTGCGCACTAGTCATCTGTTATAGCAGTGGTCCCCAAATTGTTGGGCATGGAGGAAAATTTTTGAGGGGGCACGTGACAGGGCCCAGGCAAGCTCCCACGGAGCAGGGAGAATCGTCATGCTTCCAGCCCCTTTCCGTCCACAGTCTTTCTCCTCCTCAAACCACATTCAGCCCCCAGGCCCAGCTCCACCTCCAGGACAGATCTGCCTTCATTCCCTGTCTGCCCCAACAGCTCCATTTCTAGCCCCAAGTCCTTCCCCATCCCCAATTCCACCCCAACTCCATTTCAGCCCAAGCTCCACTACTGAGGAAGACTTGCTTTGCAGTAATGGAAGTAGGGGGCACAGACAGATGGTAAGAGGGCATGACTGGAAAAGTTTGCGCACTGCTGTTATAGCTTCCACTAAATACTTTACAGTGGATTTCAATACAAACATTGGTTTATAGCCATGTCTTACTTTGGGACCATGTCGGCGTGGAGCAAGGATCTGGTAGAGGCACCTTCAAGGATGAATTATCAGAGCAAGTGGGGATATTTTCGGGGCATGTGGGGATGTTTTACAATTTACCAGTCTTGGGTTCTGGTTCTGGTTCTTGGGTTTGGGGTCCTCCTCAGTGGAGCTTCTTCAGCTGGGTCTGCTGGGTTGAGATGCAGAATCACATGCTTCTCTTCCTCTGGGTCTGCCAGAGTTTCTTCTTGGAATTTCCTCTGAGGTCCCTGCTGCCTCCTCGCCCTGCCCCTCATTGACATCCTGTCATACAATGAGGCCGGCTGGATTAAGAAGGTGATCATGAGTCAATTCAGGCACTGTACACGGAGCCCTGGAAAGCACCTGTCCATTCCATCATAACATGGACATGTGCTAGGTTTCTTCCTGGACAGACTGTTGGAGTCCTTCTCTGTCTGGTCTAGGAACCTCAGGTGCTTCATATGCTCCTGGCACTGGGATGGTGTCTGGTGAATGTCTGCCTCCTCAAGCTTCTTTGAAATCTCCCAGTACAGGTGTATGTTCCTGCCACTCTGAGTAAAGTTGTGGAGGACAGTGTACTCTGACTATACATTGATCAGTACCCAGTTATGCTCTAGACACCAAGTGGCAGCTCTTGGAATATGAGCCATGATCATCTCTGCCAGTCAACAGAGTTCACGGTAGAACTATCTGAGAAGTTCAGCATAGGGCGCTGAGAGGGCGGGGACCTTTATACCTTTGGGTAAGAGTTAGGCAGCAAAAGAGATCAATGCATTGTGGTAATGGCCCAGGAGGACTATTGATTCCCAAGACCTGGTACACACCTCTTGCCCCCATCAACACAGCACTTTAAAATCTGTATGGGGCCATGCCATAGCAGAGGCATTTATATACCTACTCCTGTCATGCATGCTAGCTTTCGTGCTGAGTGCTCTCTTTCAGTGCCTCAGACTGAACGATGATGGGGGGAAGGTTATGGCAAAACAACACACATGTAACTGTGTACAGTCACAAAATAGCCTAAGATACTTTTGGAAGTTGTTCAAGACCAAATGTGAGAACAGATTCATAAGGAAATAAGAGATCAACAATATGGTTTCAAACATCGAAGGGGAACGATGAACACCATTATGAACTGAAGCTTTTATCAGAAATATCAACTGAAATGAGGAAAACAGAATACTTGTGTTTTATTGACTTCCAAAAAGCATTTATGGAATCTACCATCTATGCTATGTCCAACATACTAAGATGTGTGGGTATGAACTCCAAGTACTAAAACAATTATACTGGAATCAGAAGGCAATATAATAGGCAATGAAAATCTTGTAGTGATCAAGAGAGGAGTGAGACATAGTTGTATAATGTCACCATCTTTATTCAACATCTACAGTGAATGTTTGATTAAATTAATCGAAGAAACAAGAAGGTATAAAGATGAATGGAAAATGAGTGAATTACAATTCTCTATGGAAATGATACAGTGCTATCGGCTGATTCAGAAGGTGGTCTGATGAAGTTAGTGAAAATTATATATGAATATGCAAAGAAAGTGCTCTAGAGTTGAATATGGACAAGACAAAAAAAAATTAATGGTATTCAAGAATCCCAGGAAAATATGCAAGATTCCAGTAAATGACATAGCCATATAGCAAGTATCATTACAGCAGGTGGAAGATCGGCTACTCAAATCAGAACCAGAACTGCAAGAGTGAAAGAGACATTCTGGAAGAATGAACAGCGTATGAGAATGGACATAAATCTAAAGACTTAATTCTCACTCTTAAAAACTTACTTTTGGTCTGTGTTAAACTGTGGCTGTGAAACATGGACTTTAAAACAATCAATAATAAACTACAATCCTTTGAAATAGGGAGTTATGCAATAATTCAGAAAATATGAAGGCGTGACCATGTTATCAACAAAACAGAATTGGACATGATTAGCAAAGGCTAAAGAGGTCTTAAGAAAAGAAAAATGTGTTTTACAGGCACATTTTAAGAGGTTCAGCAGGCAATGCATGTTTACAGGAACTGCTATCAATTTTCCTTTCCAGATGAATACATGGAAAAAAAAGAAGATCTTGGATAGATGATGTGGTATCATCATCATGATGAGGTGGATCAGTAAGTTTCAAGCCCTCCTGACTGGGGGCAAATGTTTGAAAACATAGAGAAAGTGTGACCTAAAGGCTCAGAAACCAGAAGACAATACAAAGAACCTAATATTGTTCATTTTTATTTAAAAAAACAATCACACACCTTATGCTTGGTGTATGGTACAGACTTACGTCGGTATAGCTACATCATTCAGTGGTGTGGAAAAACCATATCCCTGATGCAGTTATATCAACCTAACCCTCAGTGCAGTCAGCACTATCTCAATGGGAGGACTTCCTCCACCTTTCAGGGAGATGGAGTACCTACCTGATGGGAGAAGCTCTCCCGTCAGTGTAGGGAGCATCTTCACTAAGCACTACTGTAGCTGTGCCACTGAAGCGCTGTATATGTAGACAAGTCCTTAGGAATTTTGGGCTAATCTCATGACTTTTGGAAGGCCTAACTCATGATTTTTTTAACACTAGAATTCCTTCATACTTCATTTAACATGATCTAACTATACAGGGCTCAGCAAGAGCCATAAAAATCTTCTAAAAATAACCTAAAATTCCTTCTATACCTAAGTATGCCCATCTCTAAAGACTATTATCCTCAGGAACATGTTGTTATAGGGGTAATCATCTCTTAGAATATACCCAGATTCTGCTTCACTGATCATCTCCCCTGAGAAGTCAACCTGCAAGGCCCAAGAGATCTTCCACCTCATGGCAGAGGGGCAATGCTGGTGTCAGAATGGGTCAGATGTGCCAGCAATTACAAAAGTAATCTGGGAAAATTGCTTTAGATCTAACTGGATACGCCCTGCTATGTAAATGACAAGTTTTGAGACTTCCGAATGACTTCTGTTACAGAAACGAATTATGGTTTAGCTTCTCCCATTTCTGTGCCCCTTCCTTCAATCCTTTCCCCCCCTCTTATTCTCCTCTGTTTTCCTCTCCCAATTTTAATCCCATTTCTATCACTCCCAATTCCCTTCTTCTCTTTTGTACTCCTCAGTTTCACCTCTACTTATCTGCTTCTCCAGGTTCCCTCCTTGAGTGACATTGCAGCAGCCACTTACTACTGAATGGGTAGTGGGTGTGGCTGGGATGAGTGCCAGGGCAGCTGGGTGTGCTAGTACTGAGGATACCTGTGATGGATGCTAGAGCAATTGGATGGGTGCTGCATATGACTGGGGTAGCTGAATGGTTGGGGGGTGGGTGCCTGGGGTGGCTGCTGGTTGTCTGGGTAATGGGTTGTGGAAAGGGTGAATTGAGAAGTACAGCCCCCAGGGCTGAGTGATGGGGGAGAGCTTGTTTACTGCTAACAGAGGGTGGAGCACAGGGCCATCAGTGGACACCTCCTCCTCTTTGCATAGCCACCTCTGGCCACTGCCTCCTCCTGGTTGGGAGCCTTGGAATTTATGGTATTACAGCGAAGAGGAGCCATACGTTTCAAAATCCCTCCAATGGTGGAAGTCGAGCATTTGATCCAGACTGCAGAGTAATAGCAGTGCTGCAGGATGAGGAAGGCAGCGCATCACTGTAGCATTATGAGTGGTCACAATCTTTATTATGGAAGATCTCTTCTTGATCTGTAAGTTCATCAGGCCAGGGACTGTTTCTTACTATAGTTTGTACAGTACTTTGCACAAAGGATCCCATTTCTGGGTGAAGACTTCGAGCATTTCTGAAATACCACTACTACTTCATTAGATTAATGACGACACCAATACCAAGAGGATACCAAGAGTGACAATGTAATATATACCCAAACAAAGCTCTGAAGGGCATGAGTGAAATCCTGGATCCATTGAAGTGAATGGCAAAACTCCACTAGGATTTCACTTCTCCATTTTTTCCTAACATGGAGATTCTTTTGAGAGCAATTAGAATAGTTCCACTCTCAGAACAATGAGAGAATACTCCAAAGGTCATTTACTAAAGAGCACTGAGTTACTGCTATATTCAAAGAAGAAAGGGGGGGATTGTAGAAGCCAACATAAAATATTAAGAAATACAATTAGTGATATAAACTGTTGGAAAAAATAGTTTGAATTAGATAAAAGTCTAGGTTTCTTATTCGTGCCCTAGAATTTAACTTAATTCAAATTTCCCTAAACAGCATATTTTAAATATACGCATCCAAACACAATACAAAGCTATAATGTTATCTCTGTTTATAGAGACAGATGCAATCCACTCAAGTTTCATTTTCATGGTTTACAATATCAGCAGACAATCACAATAAAAACACCATTTTATAGTGTGGAATTTGGTGTAGTTTATTATCACTACATTGATTTAATATACTGCATATTAAGTCTGTCAGATAGTGTGTGCACATCACATAAGAGCATGATTCCAAATTGAGGCATTTTACTACCAGCTATGTATATTTTAATTTAGAGAGGGTACCCTGGTGTACTAAGCATCTAAAACTTTAGGAAATATATCTAATTTATTTATTAAGTGGTTTAATAGGTAGCATACAACATCTAGCTCAATAGGTGATATTTCATTCAGCAGGTGATGTAAAATATGTAGTTCAACAGTTGCTCCTATAAATCATTTTTCCAGTGAGCGAGTGATTCATTTTTCTTTCGATGATTTATCCATGTTGGCATTAACTGTATCAAACTTACAATATAATCAATTCAGTAGGTGATATATACACTTCACCAGTAACACATTTTTGATAGAAGTTATCTAGCACAGTATAATATTGACATAATATTTCTGAATTTTGAAGAGAATGACACCCAGTATTAGCCTTGTTCGTATTCATTTATACTGCAAAGTTACCTTTTAAGGCAGTTACTTAGCAACGGAAAATAAAAGTTAATGAGTTTGGATTTACTCTGAGTATTAAAGCCTTATTGTGAGGGTATTTTGGTAGCCCTGTAATCTAAAGCATTTGTCATGCTAATTCTCTGCCTCAGTGGTAAGGCTACTTGTACCATAATTAATGCACACTAGGCCATGTAACATCAAATAAAAGTATCTTCGCACACTTGGTGATAATTAGCAACTCTGCTACTCAGTGCCATGCAAACTTATCTCTGAAAAAAAAAATAGCTTAATCTTATTAGTCTCTGCTGATCTTTGAACAGAAGTATAGGAAGTAAAAGGAATAGCTGAAGATGTGCATGCTATAGCTAATGAAAACAACATAGTGAGATAGTAAAGTAATATACTAAGCACATCATATTAAAAAATAATTGTTTTATTAACATTTTTGTATCCTTCCTCCAGCAATAGCGCCATGTCCACAAAGCTAGCTAGTTTACATTACTTATCTCACAACTGGATACCTAGGAGATGTGGAAATAAGGAACTGTAGTGAAAGACAAGAATTTGTGGAGTAGCTTGAAGTAGAATGACTTCCCTTAGGGAAGAGGAAGGAAAGTCTGCAGGTCTGTTAAGAAGCCTTGAAAAGAAGACCAGCTGTAAGACAGGACACAGCTGGACAGGGAATTAGGAAGAGGGTCACAAAGAGCAAACCAGTAGCCCAGGGAAGGAGGTCTCATTAGCCAAACTCATATTGAAACTCTGAAAAGTTTGTGATTTGGTTTGAGGTAGAAATGATGTCTAAAATGGCTCTTATCTTATAGGAATTAATCCACACATCTTTACTCTTGCTACCTCCAAAAATAAAACTAAAAGGAAAAAGCCCTATTACAATCAATATTACAAAAAGACATATTGTATCTCCATCCTGAAGAGAAACCCACAAGAGGGGAAAACTTGCTTAGAAAACTTCAAGGTGAATGTCATGAAATTTCTGAACTAGCAACCCCTCTGGGGGAAGAGTTTGCTGCCACTTGGAGGGGATGTGGACCTCTAACTGCAGAGAAACCCCAGAGGCTGCAGTGAAATCTGGAGATCCATGCAGAGACAGACAACCATATTCTTCTTCCCAGGACAGGGATGCCAGAACGGTGGCATAGGGAGGGGCTCAGGCAGGGGGCCATGGCCCCATTACTTTTAAAAGGTCAAGAAAAAACAGAAATACGTTGAAATAATCACTCAGCTATTGGAATAGGGATAGGAACTCCTGCTTCTCCATGGATGTTTTGCTATAAAAGCACGAGAGGTGATTCAAGACACCTTTTAACCTATTGCCTGCTAAGAATCAGGCCAAAAGAGAGAGATTCAGAGTAGCTAACTGAGTTGCAAAACAAAACATACAGCAACACTGGCTTGCTAAAATGCAGTGCTTGTTAAAGAGCATTATTACACAATGCCAAATTATTTTTGTCTGTGTTTCTCTGTTTCTTCATTTATTAAAAAAAGGCACACATTTTAAATGGATGCAAGATAGGTTTTACAAGGCAATTCTGAATCTGACAACCGCTCACACTGCAACTAAATATATCATCAACAAGCAGCAGGAATGCTGTATATAAACAGATGAAAAGATATGATTGCAAAGAGTGGTGATAGTTTTAATATCTTCAATATGACCATTCAAAAGTCACTTGTGTGTCTGTTACAAATATATCGGTTTTGCTTTGGTTTTAAGTTGGTAGCTTTAAGGCGTTTCAGCAGGTTTCTATACCTATAGTGATAGTTACGGAAGGAGAAAGGGTTAAAAAGGGCTCTGAGCTGGAATTACAAGGGAAATGAATATTATACGAGAAGTGGTATAAAAATGAAGCAGAAATATTTATAAAGGTTGGTAAAACTAGTAGGTATTTTACTAATGGACCATCTCTAATTTGCACCTGAAATCCTAGAAGTAAATTGAAAAGATGAATACTCTGAATTTCAAAACAAAGCACGTTATTTTCAGAAAAAAAAAACCACATATAAATCCTTAAAATATTGGCAGATAGAGAGAATCATGGTTGACAGATATGGAAACCCCAGGACTAACATTTTCAAATTTGGAGGTGTAAATTTAAGGATCCAAGGGTCAGATTTTAAAACACACTTAGGTACCTAAAGTCGCATCTAGGCACCTGAGGAATTTTCAAAAGCATGCAGGCTCTTAATTGCAATAGGACCGAGGCACCTAGGAGCTTTAGAAAAAAACCTCCTAAGTGCCTAAATACCTTTTAAAATCTGGCCCCAAGTCTATATTTAAGTACCTAATTAATACGAGTATGATTTTCACAGGTACAGGACTTTTGCAGCTTCCTTTCACTTCAGTAGGAGTTTTAGATGTTCATTACTTCTGAAAACATCATATCACTCTTATTTAGGCACCTAAATGCAGATTATAATTGCCTGACTTTAGTTAGTTACTCACATTTAAAAATTTGGCTTAGATGTTTTACTCTCAAACCAAACTACACAAAGCTTGATGGCTATCTGGCCTATATATTTTTCCTCTATGAAATATTGCTAGATCTGTAGTCCTAACATATATAATTGAAAATAATTTGGACCCATTTTCTTCTATGATGTTTCAAAGTTTGTACTAGTCCTATGTTAAAAAAGTGCATCTTAAATTACCCACATAGTCACAAGTGATTGTCCCATGAAATTCTTTAGAAGACTGAACAAATGTTTAATCTTTCAGAATTAAAATAAAATAAATAAACAAACACATAAATAGAGTACTGACTTTTTCCACGCTTAGATTCAAATCCTGAAAGCACAATGACTGGGAGTAGAGATGCTGGATTTGCTTCTTCTACCATAAAGAGCCCACCAAAAGGGACGTCGCTAGCTATTCTGGGGCCCTACACAGCCCCCTTACCCCTCACAGGGGGCCGTAGGGGCTGGCTTGGGGGGCAGGGAGGAACTACCCCTCAGCACTCACCGGCGGCGCAGCTGGGGCCGGGACTGCACTTCCCACCGCCAGTGAGTGTAGGCCCGGCCATGCTGCAGAGCTCAGGGGAATGGGGCTGGGGCTGGGGAGGAGCAGGGACGGGAAGAGGCGAGAAAGGGATGGGGCGGAGCAGGGGCTGGAGCAGCACACAGCTGCATGAGGCACCAGGAAATTTGATGGCCCAAATCTCCTGGTGCCCTACGCAGCTGCATACTTTGCCTATGAGTAAGGACAGCCCGGTCCATCAACAAAGTCAGCGTTTCGTGAATGTTCATACAGTTGCTGCTGAATACACATTAGCTAGAGGAAGACTGGATTTGGTGCATGGATTTTCTGGCCCTCTATTTTTACAAATTTCATGTGCTATGAAAACATTTTGCTCTGTTGTTTATTCAGGGGCCAAGATGCAATTAATTACCTCTATTCCATAGTGCAACATAGGATGTGATTTTGCCCTAACTTCACCGTGATCTTGCCTTTTACTTTTATCCACAATGAAAAACATTTACGATCTTTCTATAAAATACAGACGGAAGCACTATAATGAAGTCTATTCTTCTGTAGAAACGTGTGTACGGCTCTCATTAAGTTTAACAGATTCACATATTGGTACAGAGAAGAGAATATGTTTCAGTGTGTTTAGGCTATGCCACCGGAAGACGCTCATAAGTATTCTGAACATGTCAATCTTACGTGCACACCGACCATAACTGATGGTAAAACTGAAAGAGACTTTTTGCATTAGGTGTCTGTAAAAGGAAGCTGCAGTGTTTTCAGCCTACCTTATCAGTGCTAATGTTTTCATTGTAGGTACTCACTGTGATCTGACACCAAACACAATGAAGTCCAGTCAGGCCTTGGTAACATTTTATATTTTTGTGACACTTATCACATTTTGTCGGACAGTTTCCTTCTACCCAGTAGTGGTGCATTACCTATGAAAGGAAAGTGCAGGTGTAGGTAGGATTGCCAAATTTAACAGCTACATGCCAAAGTAAATGCTACTACAGACTTACATCAGTGTTCTTTTTGGACTTCACATATGTTTTGATACAAGAGGCAGGTGCTCTTGAGACACAGCGTTCATGGACTGTGTACTTGCAAACTGAAAAGAGAAGCATGTTAAGACTGAGTTAATGCTGTTTCTGACTACATTTCTATGAAAAAAAATGACATTAGTAGAACTCGGTTTCACATCTACTACTACTTAATCAATCCAATCAGACAACAAAAACTCAAAGTAGCCTGTTTTTTCCATACAATACAAAAGGCCAATTAGTACAGGAAATATTATGCAAGTGAAAAATCCAAGAATGCTCTATCATGGCACAGCAGGAAATGCTTAATTAAATCAGTCCTCACTAAAATTTTTCACAATAATTCCCAAACGACAATAATATTAAAGACAAATTGATGACTGCCAAATGGTTTGGTGTCATTTGCTAGTAGGAAGAAATCTATATTTTACAAACTATAGGCAAGAGAGCAGCTGGTAAGCATGAAAATAAAAGCCAATGAGTTTATGTTATTCTCTCTATTGATTTATAAATCTTAAATGGTTGATTAGTTCATTTCCAGATAGCTATTGTTGTCATGCATTTCATATAATCATCCAGAGTTCAACTCTTGCTTGCCATTATGCTACTCCTATACAGGGAAGCTTCCTTTTCTAAATCCACTACCATCAGTTTTACATACTTGTCTTTATTGACAAACCTTGTCTATAAAGATCACACTAACTATAATGGGGGAATATAAAAGTGCCAGTTTATGATGCAAAGCTCCCCTGACTTCAATTATAAAGCTCTATTATCATATTTCTGTAATGACTGAATAGTTAACTTTAGTGCATCACTGTGCGTTGATGAGGAAATAATGCTAGTGCTTATAATGACAGCATTGAATAGATTCAACTATTTAAAGCTAAGGATAAATGTCTGCCTGCATCAGATAAGTCTCATGCTTTTGGCCTTGACAGCAATTAAGCACAAAGCACTTCTAAACACCTTGCTTGCACCTATTACACAGACCCAGTGGGAGGTGCAGCCATTAATCAGACAAACTGCAGGGAGTAACATTGTTGATTGTGCCATGGAGAGATGGTGGGGCCCCCTGCAGTTCTCTAGCTGTTGTTTTTCTCCCCATACACAATTTAAAAAAAAAGAAGTGCAATCTATAGCAATGCTTCAAAAATATGTGGGAGGGGAGTCATTTATTAGGTAGAAGGAATGGAGGAGGGTTTCAGGAAGATATGGAAGTGTAGGAGTGGTTTCGTAAGAAAAAGATTCAGGCCCTTTCCCACTTGCTTACTTGAAGAAACTGAAAGGAACCCTTAAATTCCCTACAAAGTGATGATTACTACTGAAAAATGATCAATTCAGTGTCAAGCAACATAGCAAGTAAAGAAAAGAGAAGAATATAGCAGCAAAAAGAGACAGTCATGGTAAATGCAAATAAGGAAGTTTACGAACAGTAGCACTCTTCTTTTCCAAGGAAGTTTTCTTTTCTAGACATGGAAAGTCCTATTTTCATACTTCTGATATCTACAACAGAACAGAATATACCTGCCATATGCTGGGATGTAGGCAGTCTGACCTGGTGGTCAGAACAGGAGCCAGACCTAGTTGTCAGAAGAGAGCTGGAAGGTGGAACTGGAATCATGGTCAGGAGACAAGAGTCAGAACAGAAATGGAATTGTGGCCAGGAGACAAGGCAGTGATTGGAGCCAAGAGTCAGGGTTTGGAGGAAGGTAGAGGCTAGGGCTGAGACGCAAACAGGCAGGGGTTGGCACAAAGACAGGTACAGGAAGCAGATGTGACAACTGCAGGAGTAGAACATATTGAGCAGCTGATGTGCTACTGTTGCTACAAGGCTTAAATGATGTGCTGGCTCTTCTGTTCAACCAGGGAGCACAGTCACTTGGTGAGAGCTTATTGGGCCCAGACATGCTCACTGTGTTGCCAGGCGACTGTGTCTGGAGCCAGCTGAGTTCCTGACATTACCTCCCCCAGCTCATACCTGAGGGGTCCTGCTAGGGGGCCTTGGCCTTGGCTTGTCAGAATATCTTTGGTGAAATTCTCAGAAGAGAACGGGAGTGTGAACATTTTCCTCTGGCCCGGTGCCCCTTCCAGTCTATCAGATACTGGAGCTTCCCTTTGACCCATCGGGAATCAAGGACCTGATGGATTTCATATTCTTTCTGCCCCTGGACTATTACTGGGAGTGAAGGAGGGTCTACCCAGTCATGGGAGGGGTTGTTAACAAACAGCTTGCAGAGGGAAACATGAAAGAGTGAATCTTGATGGATTCTGAGATATGAAGCTTAAAGGGCACTGGGTTTATTTGTTCAATGATCTGAAAAGGATCCAAGTATTGGTGGTCGAGTTTGGTGGAAGGGTGGTCTCTTCTCAAGTTTCGGACAAGAGTCCAACCTTTAACCCCTATGGCAAGTTGAGAGATGCCTTGTTGCTTTTGGCTGGTATAATACGAGATTCTTTAGACGCAAGTAAGTGCTCTTTGAATTCTTCGTACTGTATATTCATTGAAGGTGAAGGCCTGGGTCTGCGGCTGCTGAGACTGCGCAGCCATCTGGTAAGTCCGGATGAAACGGGGGATGAAAACCTGAATTCACAAAGAATATAGTCTGTTGAGGTGAAGCGTAGGTTGAATTGTTGTATGAGAACCACAGCAGTGGAAGCTAATCATCCTGATGGAAATTCTAAAAAGAGTGACAGTACTGCTCCAAGGTGTGCTTGACTCTTTCAGTTTGGCCATCTGTCTGCAGGTGGTGGGCTGTTGAGGTGAAGGGCTCGGTGCTGAAAAGGTGGAGAAATTCCTGAAAGGAATCAAGAAGCAATCCCTATAATAGAGGAGGTCTCGTTGCAGGTGGAAGCTTGAATCTGAGGACACACCAGTATTTCTTAGAGACGGACAGACTAGGGCCACAAATGGATCACCTGGGAGCAGAATTAGGATAGTGGTTGTCAGATGACATTGATGCCCCCACAGACAAAGTGGGAGCATTTAAGGATGGTGGTAAGAGCTTCCTCCTCTGCTTAATGGTACTCGTCCTTCTGAGACAAGATGTCCACCTTCCTGCTTGTAGTCCCTGGACAGTGCGTAATCATAAAAAGTCAAATCAAGAAGAAAAAACACAGTCAATCTGAAACTGATTGAGTCATCGCGTAGTCTGTAGATGTTCCAAATTCTTGTGATCTGTCCAGACTTGGACAGGACCATGCCCCCTCCCTTCCTATTCCTCAATGGCAGACCCAAAGGCCAGACGTTCCTTGTCCCTATGATGGTCTGTCCACCCCACACAAGGCCTGAAGAATTAAGGTGGCTAGCTGGACCAATTAACTGCCCTGGCTGCACCTGGAAGAGAAGTCAGGGAGCAGGTATTAATTAGATGAGGCTCAGCTGGATGAGAACAGAAGGAGCCTGTAATAAAGCCCAGGAGTTGAGAGCAGAAAGGGGAACTGCAGAGTAGTCAGCAGGCATGCCCTGGGAAAGGGAGTTGCTAGATTGCTATTTGTTTAAAATGTTTGGAATAAAAAGGGCTATTTTACTCCAATGAATTTGATTATTTGATATGGAAACCAGTATATATAGGATTCATTTCCTAAATGGGACAGTGCTCGCCATTGAAAAAGTTAAATGTTTGATTCTGCCACCTTTATTGACAATTGGTAGTCTCAAGTTCATCAGTACAACTACTTGCTCAGAAAAATATATCAATATACCTTTGATGGGCTACTTTTAACTCAAGGGAAGGAGAACATGTTTTACATTTTACAGTAGCTCAATCTGTTTAATTTATCAAAAAAGAATACTAAGAGGTGACTTGATTACAATGTGTAAGTACCTTCACAAGGAGAAAATACTGGCTACTGAAGGACTGAAAGCACCCAGCAACCCCTACTGCACCCCTCCCCCTTGTCCCAGCCCTGAGCCCCCTTCTGCACCCAAACTCTCTCCTGGAGCCTGCACCCAGTACCCCACCCCTCACCCTGACCCTGTCTCAGCCCTGAGCCCTCTTCTGCACCCAAACCCCTCATCCCTGACCCCACCCCAGAACCCACACGCCCCATCTGGAGCCCACATCCCCTCCCTCACTCCAACCCCCCGCCCCAACCCTGAGAATGCACCCCCTCCCTACACCACAAACCCCTCATCCCCATCCCCAAGCCAGCGCACACATACTCCAACCCCCCACCGCAGCCCAGAGACCCCTCCTGCAGCTTGAACTTTTAATTTCTGGCCCCTCGCCAGAGCCTGCACCCCAAGCAAGAGCCCTCACTGCCTCCCACACTCCAACCCACTGCCCCAGCCTGGTGAAAGTTCGTGAGGGTGGGGGAAAGTGAGCGACTGAGGGAGGGGGGGATGGAGTGAATGGAGTGTGTGGCCTCGGAGAAGCGGCAGGGCAGCATGTAGGGCCAGGGGCGGGACAAGGGTGTTCAGTTTTGCGTGATTAGAAAGTTGGTAACCCTATTTATGATTGTACAGGAAATCATAGCATCTATGTAAATTGATTGCCAGTGCCAGGAAACTGGTACTTTGAAAATCAGGCCCCAATATGATAGGTAGAATGAATTATGAGGAAGATTAGAATAACTAAGTATGGCTATACAGTACCTGGGCAAGTTGATGACTAAGGAACAATATAAATAACATAACTATTTACAATTATTTAAAGGGAGAAATACCAGAGAAGGAGAAGAAATATTTAAGGTCACACCACAACCAGGATATACAGGAAGAAAATAAGCCAAGGTACATTTACGCAGAATATAAGAGGAAATGCCCTAATACTGAGGTCATTGTAATACAGAATATCCTTTCAAAGGAGGTTTTGAAATTCTCACTGTTTGAAGAATTTAAAACTAGTTCAAACACGCAAGTGTAAAATACAGGAAAAATAATCAATATGGCAGCAGGAGCATGGATACAGAGGATCTAGGAGATCTACTATGAATGTAACACTTAGTAAGCAGCAGTACTAGAGAATGCTCACTGAAATACATATACTCACAGGAACAGCAGAGACCCTGCTTGCCTACTCCTATTAACATGTTCAAGCAAAGATTACAGTAGGCAGGCTTGTTAAAGTGTTTCAGTCTCCATACATGCTGCCCATCATCCTTCACATTCTGCACAGGACATAAAAGAAACAGATTTCATTTAATGAAATACACAGTGAAATATATAAGTGCCAATAAAAATTGGAGATTGATTCAAGAACATAAAAGACAAGCTGTTACTTCATTTATTACTTCACACCAGATCACAACATAATCCTTTTAAATACACAGAAACTGATGTAATAATAGATTCATCAGAAGCTCATGGACATCCATGCATTTCCAAAGCCATGAAGAAAGGTAGACACTAGTAGTTAAGACTGCAACAGATTCCTATTTATAGATGTAATAAGGCAACTATTTAACTAGATGGGAGTTAGGTCTAAAATATATATTGTTCCAACTTAACAGCTACAGAATTGTTAAAATTTCAACAGATTGGCTTTATGGGCCTTCAGGGTGTAAAACATACTGTCTGTGGAAATCATATGGTCTGTGTTAAGCAAGAGGTCAGACAATGATCATAATGGTCCCTTCTGGCCCTACTTTCTATGAATCCACATCATTCTGTCTATCAAAGAACCAGTCTCGATTGGGGCTACAGTGGGATTTATATCCTGGACTTTCAGCACTAAAAGAATGAGCCCCTAGTACTTGATCCAAAGGAATAAATCCTCCAGCTGGAAGCAGTAGCAGACTTATAAATCTTGTGTGTGGACTAGCCACTAGATGGGGGTAGACCTAAAATATCCTAGTGTAGATTACACTTGCCTTTAAAAAGTGAATGAAAACATTAATGTTTAAAAGATTTCTTCCCCATTTTAATCAATATAAGCTCCCATTTACAAAATACTCAAACACTATCACTGAGGGTTTGGGTTTTTTTGATATTGCATCTGTTTTTTAAAATATTTGCTTTGTGCTACTTTCATGGTTGCTAATTATAGTTTGTAACTATTTGTGTAGATCCCAGGTTCTTTGGCTGGTGTGTTGGCAGGCTTCTTTATTTTTCTAAAATTAGTAACTATTAACTTGTTTTAATAAGCAACTGAGATTCACCTAACATATATCAATAGCCTTATTAAAACTACCTTAGATTCTTTTTTGAGACACTAGATGTCAATCTGTATTTATAAGTAACACAGCATGTAACATAATAAAAGTAGTGAATCTCTGTCAGTTAAATACAAGCAGCAGGAATTTTTTAAATTTTTGTTCTTTGATTTTTGTGTTCTGTGTGTTCCTATATTGCTGTGAGTGTCCTGGCCATGTCTTTATTAGACATTCTAACCAAGATTACAATTATATAAGGGATACATAATTTCTGATTGAAAATGCAGGGTCTAGACAAATGAACATTCAGGTGACCCAGAAATTTTACTTGTGTGCGCAACAAAAAGCAAAACTCCGCCCAACATTTATGAATTGCTCCAATTTTCATCCTAGCTTTACAACCAAAACCAAAGGACATGTAGCCCAACAATACCATATACCTAACTAAAATATACTACAACACACTGGGCCAAATCCATATCTGGTGTAGCAGGATGCAACTGAACTTGGCCAATACTGCTTAAGCACTTTCCACTCTGTTGTGTTTCGACACATACAGAAGTGTTATGAAAAAGTAAAGTAAATGAAGATCATCCCTCAATATATTTGTTGGACATGAAAAAAAAATAGCTATGAGTATGGCTGGTTCTTATCCAGTAATTGATTTATGATATCAAAGACCATACAAATGGGTTTCACAACGCTATATAACAGCCCTGATTTTGAATGTGCTGTGTGAGGCCTCAGTCATAGTACTGTCAGCATAATTCAAAGGACATAATGCAACTCAAATGTCATGTAGCTCTATTAGAATTTACACATTAGAGTTACTCGTTAAATTCTGACAACCATAGTATTGTCCTATTCTTTAAACTCAAGTTATTTGTCACTGAGTCAAAGTTCCTGAGGATTTATCCAACATCATGAAGATAACAATGTCTTTGTAATAAAGAACAGTACATTAGTAAAATAAGAATTTCTGTATCTGGTCCAAAGCCAAACCCTACTTAGAACACAACTTTGAATGATTTCTGTGAAATACCTACATTAACTAAAGTCAACAGAAGTTGAAATTAATGGGAATATTTTTGCCTATCTGGACACTTCAGGATCAGATCCTGTGTGTCAGGGCCTCCTTTCTGTAGAGGGAGCAAGAAAGATGCCTAATATGGGACTTTAAGGCTGACAAAGAGTATGGAGGTTTTCCAATATTCCCCGAAGAATCAGAAATAGATTCTGCAGCTGTGAAGCCCCAGAGTCCTGTTGAGCTTCTTCAGGACTAGCAGCTGTACACAGTATGTTTTATTAGATAGAGCTCCATAATTTTAACCCTTATCTTAATACCCCACTCAACACATTTTTTAATATTGTTAAATTTTACTGTACTGAATACATTTCAAGTCTTCTAACAGAGTGACTAGGCACTGGAAAATAAAGATTATGTAAATGTTTTCTGAGATAAATAATTACAAACTTTACACACTTTCATTCTAAGATATATTAATGTTGTCAATATATATAGTATTAAGCTAAAAAGCACCTAAAATTCAAACTGATCTTTTTTTCGCAAAAAGAAAATTTACTCTGTATTAAAGTTAACATAAAATAAATTATAACCCATAAATACATTTTTTGTTTCACATTAGTTTCATTTTACTTTTTTCATTTTTAAGATTAGCCATTGCATGTGAATGTGCCTCTTCTTATTTGAACAGAACATATGGACTAACTTAGCTGGCATTTTCCTTACCAGAAAAACAAACAAGTCTTGATGTGGGTGTTCTGCCAATTAAAACACTTAACTGTGTTACAGGCTGCAACTGATGCAGAAATCCATTACATAAACACAATGCACTTTTAGAAAATAGCAAATTAAATTTTTGCTCTTGTGCACTGCCAAAAATCAGCAATAAAAGTACTGCAGATTTTAAAACCGCCGGCGGAGGGGGGGAGGGGAAGCCCACACAATATGAAACAAACCCCCTCAGTGTAAGACTTTAAATATAAATAAAATCCACATTACTGACACATAGCGTGTTGAGTGACATTCAGTCATTTTACTTCCATATCCTGAAACAGAATTGAACAACAAATAGTCATTTAAAAGATCTCAAACTGGGGCAGCTTCGATACAAATTTCTTCCTCAGTTCTTTATACTACACTCAAAATGAATCCTCCATATGGCATACACAGACGTTAGCACACAACGGAAACAGTAACTTTTTCACTCACACCAAGTCTCATGACTGACTATGGTCCTGATCCTACTTTCACAGAAGTTAATAGGAGCTTTGTCACTGATTTTAAGGCAGAAGAAGTGGACCATAAATAAGCAACAAACCAAGGAACAGCCAACCCTAAAAATGAAAAAGTTGCACACAATCACTAGCTATACCACCCTAAACTAGTTTTATGTTAATGCTTATTTATTTTAGTTTTTTAGATATTTATTAGTAATTGTGATTTTGATTAGGAACCAAGGCACAAGGTTACAGTTTATAAACTGAAATTATAGGTTCTATGCAGGGGGAAGTGCTGCCTCTTCGTCTGCTGGCACATAAACACCTCAGAATTATCAGACATATAGAGGAACATAATTTGTCTGGGAAGAGTCAACATGGTTTTCGTAAAAGGAAATCATGCCTTGCCAATCTACTGGAATTCTTTGAGGGGGTCAACAATCATGTGAACAAAGGGGATCCAGTGGATATAGTGTACTTAGATTTTCAGAAAGTCTTTGACAAGGTCTCTCATCAAAGGCTCTTTTTAAACACACACGCACACACACACTCTCCAGGGAAGGCTTCCCCTCCCCCAAAAAACTTTTCAACAACTGGGAGGTCCCCTTGTCATTCTGCTACAGTTAGGGCAGGATCAACCTCCCCGCCAAAGAGATGAGTGGGAAAGGTGCCTATTTCTTACTCCCAACTAATAACAAGAAAAAGGAGAGGTTACTCACCTTGTGAAGTTCTTTGAGATGGGTATACTATGGGTGCTCTGCTTGTGGCGCACATGTGCCCCATGCATCTTCGAATGGAGATTTTCAGCAGCAGTACTTGTTCAGCCTGTGCAAATACTCTCGCTATCCTCATGCCCCTTATCAAAAATATATGGGGCTGCGAAAGATGAACTGGCCTCAGTTCCTTCTCTACCACTCATGGAGAGGAGACACCAAAGCAGAGGGAAAGGAGGGTGGGTAGTGAAACCCCCCTCAGGGATACCCCTCAGAAAACTTCAGTTATTGCACACAGTGAGTAACTGCGCCTTCATGCTCCACTTAAGGTGACTTCCAAGCATTACCCTCTGAAGGAGGTGGAAACTTCAGAACCAGGTCTAGAACTGTTTGCATAACTGTAGAACCAAAGATAGCATCTGCTCTAGAGGCATGCACTAAAGCATTGTGTTTTGAGAAGGTATGATCTGAAGCCCATGTAGCAGCTTTGCAGATTTCTGGGCTAGGAACATCTTTCATTGGGGCAACAGATATGGACAGAGATCTGGTAGCATGAGTTATGATCCTATCCTAGGAGGACACAGCACATTAGCAGCTGCCGAGCAGCAGAAATGCAGCCGGAAACCCAATTAGAAAGTTTCTGAGTGAACCCTTTAACTTTGTCCACAAAAAGCCTTGGAGAATCTTGAAAAGGTTTAGTTCTGTCCTATTAATAGGACATCTAAGGTGTAAAGGGCAGCATTCCCTAAAGATATTTAGGGTGGAAAACTGGCAGATGAATTGTCTAATTTACACAAAAGTCTGAGATGACTTTGGGTGAGAACTGTGGGAGTCTGATCAGAGATACCTTACCCTAAATAAGAGAGATCCACTATCAAATCCAACTATTCATCAACTCTTCAAGCAGAGGTAACTGTCACTAAAAAGGTGGTTTTCATGAAAAGGTTTAAAAGAGTGCAGGTAACTAACAACTCAAAGATAGTTCTTAATTCTTACATGAAACTTAAGTTCAAGTCCTAAGTTGGAGTGGGCTCTTTGACATTCAGGAATAGGTTGGACAACACTTTGATGAATCTGGAAGTTAGAGGGTCAACAAATAACAAAAAACCTTCCACAAGAGAATGAAATACTGCAATGGCCCCTAGGTGAACTTTAATGTAAAGCAAAGAGATCTCTTTTGAGTTCGAGTGAAAAGATATTCTTAGAATCTCCAAGAGCGTCATGTCAACAGGAAAAAAGTAATGGTGAGTGTACCAGTGGTAAAATCTTTTCCATTCCTGAAGGTATGTTTCTTTCTATTGTTCAACAGGACTTCTTGAACCTCTCTGGAACAGGAGAGTTCTAACCCCATGAGCAATCCAAATATTATCTTCTGAGTCAGAGTGGACTGAGGTGACAAACAATCCCCAAATCCTTAGTGGGAAGAATAGGCATCATTGGGAGATAGGTGGAAAAACCATATCTGTCTCTGCCAGGTTAGTGATCAAGATTACAGTGGCTTTGTCCAGTCTAATTTTTTTTAGAACCCTGAGGATTTGAGGCATTGGAGGAAAGTTATATAGGACACCAAGAAAGGAGAAACGTGTCCCACAGGGGATGGTGATCAAGTCCTCCCCTCAGGCAGAATTTCACACATTTCCAGTTGACAGTAACAGGGAAAAGGTCTATGTTCAGAAAACTCCAGGTAAGGAATATCTGCCTGAGATGGAACGGTCAAGTTCCCACACATGATCTTGGGGGGTGAAGTGTCTGCTGAGATCTTTGGGTATAGTGTTCTGGAGGCCAGACAAACCAACTGCTAAGATAAGGATTTGCTGGGCTCTGTATTAGTTCCATCACTGACAGTTTATGAACAGAGGGAAGAGGATCTTTTCAATTTATGTAGTACATACTGGGCCAACTAACTTTTGTAAACACAATGAGTGTGATAGAGAGTCCAACAGGGAGGACTCAATACTGAGATAAGGTCCTGACCTATGACAAAGTGTAGGAATATCTTGTGAGAGGGATTTACCACAACAAGAAAGTACGTGTCTTGAAGGATGAGGGTCACGATATAGTCTCCCAGATCGGGGGATGGAACAACAGCTGTGAGTATTACCATCTTGAATTTCTGTACCTTGATAAAGGTATTCAGCATCCTGAGATCTTGAATTGGCCCTTGTTTTTGGCAACCAGGAAGTATTGCAGTAAAATTGGCTTCCTCTGTACTGAGTGGGAACTCGTTCCACAGCTTCTAAGTAGAGGAGGGACAGAACCTCTTGAGATGGTTCCTGAAAAAGGATGGGGAAGGAGGGTGGTAGGAATGGATGGAGTAGCTTGGTGTTATAATCTCCAAGATTTGACCTGCAACGACCTTCTGCAGTGGAGACCGCTGAGAGGAAATAGAGGGAATCGAACACTGCTGACCATTGAATTCCCTGACAGTGCTGAGAACTCTGGAGACCTGTTGGCAGTAAACAGCCAAGGGTCCCAATGTGGCCAGTGGGGAGGACCATAAGAGAATGGGGGAGGCATCCAGGACTGATTGTTACAATGAGGAGAGCAGGTTGAGTGCATCCTAGCTCTGAAGTGTCCCTCAAAGGAGCAGATTCAGATGAGGGTGGTCTACACAGATAATAAGACTACTGAACAGAAATCAGAGTCTGAAGAACTCTCATCTGAATAGTCTAATGGAGGAACAGGCAGAGGAGAAGTGATGGTTTGTCTCTCCATATGCCTGGGTATAGGGGAATCAGGCAGTTCCATCAATACATGAGGTACCAGAGCTCTGAATGAGCTCAGTAAAGGATACTCAGGTACAACCTGAATTCCTGCAGTGCCAGATGCAGTGGTACCATGTCTGCAGCCTACTAGGCTCCCACAATGAGGTCTGTGGTACCAACAAAGGCATGAGGGGTTTCAACAACTGCTAGATGGTCAGTCAAGGTGCCAAAGATGCAGTCAGTGCAGCTGGAGGTACCAACTTCAAAGTGTGGAGTCCCTGGAGTTTTAGCAATTCAGTCATGTTTCAATGGTACCGAACTCTTTGGTATGGATTGTCGGGCACTGTGTGATTTAGATGAGCTTGAGGACTTCATTTTAGCGTTCTCGGTACTGAGGTGCTTGAACCATCCATGGAAGCCTTTAAGGGGCTTGGGGTCTCCCGTACAGCAGAGAGGAGGAGATTTAGTACTCCTCTTGGTGGAAGTCTTTCCCACACCACTTGCAGATCTCTTGGAGATAGAGGAGGCACTATAGTCACTTGGAAGCCACTGTACTGAGGGGGGAAAGAGATGAGGTCCAAGAGAGCACTCAGTCATAAAATTGAATCTCCCTGTCACTCCTGAAGCAACTCTTAAAACTAATGTAGATTTTGCGTTTTGAAGGCACTTGTGTATCCTGGAGGCAGGAGAGAAAGCGTGAGTGGCTGTCACTAACTGGGAAGGACTCCTGACAAGTGAGGTAACATTTGAAGCCTGGGGACTTAAGCATTCCGCCAAAACAAAACAGTCTTCTTCTAACAGTAGAGAAGGGTGGACGTGGGAGGCAAAAACTTCCATCAGTGAAAAAACTAACCCCCAAAGAAATATAATATCAACAAAATAAAAGATTAAAGACTTAATTATAAAATAAAACAAAACTATAAGAGTAACAAATAAGCAGGTATTTGTGAGCACCACGAATGGTCCTTCTCTAGCAGGATACTTGAGAAGGAATCAAGCGCAGTTCATCTGCCATATGAGGAATGAGAATAGCTAGGGAGCAGGAATGGATCGAATGAGCACTGCTGCTGAAAATCTCTGATAGAAGGCACCTGGGGTGCATGCGCACCTCAAGTGGAGCACCCACAGGGACACTACTCAAAGACGAAGAAAGACTCATATTAGGCTGGACCCAGGACTATCTATCACTTTCAGGACATACAGGGGAGCTACAGGCTTTAACAACTGCCAGTTCAAGTGCAAAATAAACAGGTGTATAATAGACCAGAGAGCACAGGAGGAAAGGAATCTTGCTTCTGTGAGCTTTGCTCCCTCAAAGGCACATCCAAAATTCACCACTACACCACCATTTTTAAATAGGTAGGCTTGCTGCAAAGCTATTATCTCCCAGTCCTCCACTGTATGCATGGCTTGGAAAGCTACAGACACTTTTTAATGCACAGTACAAATATGGTACAAATAAAAGTGAGCTGTTGATACAATTTGGAGAAATATAATATGCATAATGTATATTTTATTCACTGAGAATGAGTTAGATTTACTCCTGGTTCTACAACAATTTCTACACCATAAGCCTTGGCAGAAGGCTCCCAAGAAGGAAAGTCTTCCCGAGACAAGGCTGTAACAGTGCAATATGTCTGCAAACTTCTTTGCAAAAGGTTCTGAGGTCTTAGTGCTGGTGAAAGTGGGCAGCACTGACAAGGAACAGTGCATACATTTTTTCCAATAGTTCCTGGTAAAGTCTCCAGGAAGGAATTGAAGCTACTCCCTCTGGTGGTAAATCTAAGAGATAGCAGCGATAGAAATAGCACCTATTCTCTCTTAGGGTATCACTTCGGGATTATTCTGATTTTACAGAAATCAGTTTTTTAAAACAGATTGTATGAAGTCGAGTGGACGCAGCCACACTAAGCACATTAATTCGGCGGTGTGCGTCAGTGTACCGAGGCTAGTGTCGATTTCCGGAGCATTGCTCTGTGGGTAGCTATCCCATAGTTCCCGCAGTCTCCTCCGCCCCTTGAAATTCTGGGTTGAGATCCCAGTGCCTGATGGGACAAAAAACATTGTTGCGCGTGGTTCTAGGTACAGCCTCACCCCTCGCTCCGTGAAAGCAGCAGACAACCGTTTTGAGCCTTTTTTCCTGGGTGAACTGTGCAAACGCCATAGCACAGCAAGCATGGACCCTGCTCAGCTCAAGACAGCAATCATGGACGTTGTAAACACATTGTGCATTATCGTGCAGTCTATGTTGAACCAGGACCTGTAAAACCAGGTGAGGAGGTGGTGGCTACGGCAGCGCGGTGACGAGAATGATGAGGACATGGCCACAGAATTCTCTTAAACCGCGGGCCCCTGCGCTTTGGAGATCCTGATGGTAATGGGGCAGGTTCTAGCCATTGAAAGCTGATTTTGGGCCCAGGAAACAAGCACAGATTGGTTGGACCACATAGTTTTGCAGGTATGGGACGATTCCCAGTGGCTGAGAAACTTTCGCATGCGTAAGGGCACTTTCATGGAACTTTGTGATTTGCTTTCCCCTGCCCTCAAGCACCAGAATACCAAGATGAGAGCAGCCCTCACAGTGGAGAAGTGAGTGGCAATAGCCCTCTGCAAGCTTGCAACGCCAGACAGCTGCCAGTCAGTCAGGAATCAATTTGGAGTGGGAAAATCTACTGTGGGGGCTGCTGTGATGCAAGTAGCCAAAGCAATCATTAAGCTGCTGCTACGAAAGGTAGTGACTCTGGGAAATGTGCAGGTCATAGTGGATGGCTTTGCTGCAATGGGATTACCTAACTGTGGGGGGGCGATAGATGGAACTCATATCCCTATCTTGGCACCGGAGCACCAGGGCACCCACTACATAAACCGCAAGGGGTACTTTTCCATGGTGCTGCAAGCACTGATGGATCACAAGGGACATTTCACCAACATCCACGTGGGATGGCCGGGAAGGGTTCATGACGCTCGCGTCTTCAGGAACACTACTCTGTTTAAACGGCTGCAGAAAGAGAATTACTTTCTAGACCAGAAAATAATAGTTGGGGATGTTGAAATGCCTGTAGTAATCCTGGGGGACCCAGCCTACCCCTTGATGCCATGGCTCATGAAGCCATACACAGGCAGCCTGGACAGTAGTCAGGAGCTGTTCAACTACAGGCTGAGCAAGTGCAGAATGGTGGTAGAATGTGCATTTGGCCGTTTAAAGGCGTGCTGGTGTACATTACTGACTCGCTCAGATCTCAGCCAAACCAATGTCCTCTTTGTTATTGCTGCTTGCTGTGTGCTCCACAATCTCTGAGAGAGTAAGGGGGAGACCTTTATGGCCGGGTGGGAGGCCGAGGCAAATCACCTGGCCGCTGATTATACGCAGCCAGACACGAGGGTGATTAGAAGGGCACACCAGGAAGCGGTGTGCATCAGAGAAGCTTTGAAAACGAGTTTCATCACGGGCCAGGGTATGGTGTGACTGCTGTGTTTGTTTCCCCTTGATGAACCCCACCCCCCTCCCCGGATTGACTCATTCCCTGTAAGCAACCTACTCTCCCCCTTCAATTACAGCTTGCTTAAGGAAATAAAGTCACTATCATTTAAAAATCATGTATTCTTTATTAATTCATTATAAAAAGAGGGAGAGAACTGACAAGGTAGCCCAGGTGTGGTTTGGGAGGAGGATAGGAGGGAAGGAAAAGGCAACTAAAAAAATGTCAAATAATGACATCCTTTTGGTTGGGCTGTCCATGGGAGTGGAGTGGGCGAGTGCACAGAGCCTCCCCCCAAGCGTTCTTATATGTCTGGGTGAGGAGGGTATGGAACATGGTGAGGGGTGAAGGTGGTTACACAGAGTTGCAGCGGCACTCTGTGATCCTGCTGCTGTTCCTAAAGCTCCACCAGACGCCGGAGCATGTCAGTTTGATCATGCAGCAGCCCCAGTGTTGCGTCATGCCTCCTCTGATCTTCCGGCCGCGACCTCTCATCTCGAGCATCCCTTCTCTCATGTTCACTGGCATCTTTCCTGTAATTTGATACCACGTCCTTCCATTCATTCAGATGAGCTTTTTCATTGTGGGTCACTTCCATGATTTCCGAGAACATTTCGTCTCACATCTTTTTTTCCACTACCTTATCTGAGATAGCCTTCGGGATGGAGTAAGGAGACTTGAAAAATTTGCAGCTGCATGAGGGAGGGAAAAAAGGGAGAGAAGTATTCAAAAAGATACATTTTACAAAACAATGGTTATACTCTTTCACGGTGAACAACACTATTCACCTTACATAGCACATGTGATTTCACTACAAGGTCGCATTTTGCATCTTAATATTGAGTGCCTGTGGCTCTGGTGTTAAAGATCTCACAGACACAGGTCCGGGCAGCAGAATTCAGCTTGCATGCGTCCATGGTAAGCCATTGTCTTTCGGCTTCTGCAGCCTTCATATATACAGTGCCCTCCTTTCCCAAATACCAAGCAAAGTCCGTTCAGTGCTGCTTCTTTCCTGTTAACATGCAGCAGCAGGGTGAGAAAAAGCTCCTGGCTGTTGGGGAGAATGGAGTGCTGTGTGCTCTCTGCAAGTTTGCCCTCCTCTTCCTCTTTCTCTTCCTCCTCCTCATCTTTCCCATCTGCAGAATCCTCAACCATGGCTGAGATTACCACTCCCACCTCGGAATCCACGGACAGGGGTGGGGTTCTGGTGGCAGACTCACCTAGAATTGCATGCAGCTCAGCATAGAAGCGGCATGTTTGCGGCCCCGCCCCAGACCTTCCGTTTGCTTCTTTGGTTTTCTGGTAGGCTTTTCTGAGCTCCTTAACTTTCACTCTGCACTTTACTGAGTCCCTGGTCTCTCTGCATCATGGCCTTGGAAATTTTTTCAAATGTTTTTTCATTTCGTCTTTTGGAAGGGAATTCTGTTAGCACGGAATCCTCTCCCCATACAGCGATCAGATCCAGTACCTCCCATGCGGTCCATGCTGTTGCTGTTTTTTGATTCTCAGGAGACTGCATTGTTACCTGTGCTGACGAGCTCTGCGTGGTCACCTGAGCTGGTGAGCTCTTCACGCTGGCCAAACAGGAAATGAAATCCAAAAGTTTGTGGGGATTTTCCTGTCTACCTGGCCAGTGCATCCGAGTTCAGATGGCTTTCCAGAGAGGTCACAATGGTGCACTGTGGGATACCACCTGGAGGCCAATACCGTCAAATTGCGGCCACATTAACCCTAATCCGACATGGCAATACCAATATCAGCGCTACTTCTCTCGTCGGGGAGGAGTACAGAAATCGGTTTTAAGAGCCCTTTATATAGATATAAAGGCCTCCATTGTGTGGACAGGTGCAGGGTTAAATCGGTTTAACTCTGCTAAATTCGGTATAAATGCGTAGCATAGACCAGGCCTTAGGGTGAACACACCCCTCTGACAAGATGACTCATGGGCATCGCATGTGTGAGAGCTAATGAATTTTGCCTGGTAATGGTACACAATCCATGTATGCCTCATTCTTTTAAAAACTCAGTTGATAGTTGTGACCTCACAACCATAAATTGCACATTTAATGTTGAAATACAAAGCACAATTTATCTTAGTTCTGATTAAAAGGGCAGAATCTTATAAAATCATAAATTGTTGGGTATCATCCACGAGCATTTTTGCATTTCAATCTCAGAAGGACCACTCACAATACCATGGACCCCAAACAATTCACAACAAATTTGGAAAGACATATTAAAATGAATTGTGTGAGTTCCAAAACCAGTTCCTGTTCTACATATGTAGGGCTCAAACAACAGATGACAATAACATGTTAGACAGCACAAGAGGAGGCATTTCACACAAAGAGGTTGAACTCAGACTAAAGCACCTGATTTCACATTTAACCAAAAAAGAGTAAAATACTTATCTTTTAACTTCTCTGTGGTTATAGCATAATACATTCTATGCATGGGGTATGAGTGAATCTCATTCACAAGGAAATGTCCTTATAATTCAATTGTAGCCTTGTCATGCTTGGGTTGTATAGTATTTACCTCACTGAGATGATCAATTCTGTATTTTACAGATGTTCAGTGTCTGTCTGTTTCATGAATGTAGGTATAATGGGTTTAAGACTAAAAGGGGTAATTTAAAAAAGAAACGTGATTTGCTTTCAGATTACTTGTGATACAAATAAATATAGGTTACAAGTAATGCTATGATTTAGTCACGGAGGTCACGGAAGTCATGGAATCCGTGACGTCCAGCGACCTCTGGGACGTCAGCCCGCAGCGGTTGGAATTTGTGGGGGTTCCCCGCTGCCTGCGGGGGCAGGGAGCTCCGGGGTATCACTGCCACCTCTGGTGGCCCAGGGAGCTCCAAGCCTGCAGCTTCCAGGCACCACAGGTGGCGGTGACACCCCACAACTCCCAGCTGCCACAGGCATTGGAGGTACCTTGTAGCTTACAGCTGTCACAGGCAGCAGGAAGACCCCCAAGCTCCCGGCCACTGCAGACCCCCAGAGCTGTGGGCGGTGGGGGTACCCCACAACTCCCAGCCCCAGTGGGTGGCAGGGGACCTCAGGAGCTTCTGGGGTACACCGCAGCCCCTAGCTGCTGCAGGCAGCGGGGGCCCCACAGCTCCTAGCTACTCTGCAGCTGCCCCACTGCAGGTGGTGTAGGAACCTGCTTATTCCCATTTTGTCACAGATATTTTTAGTAAAAGTCAAGGACAAGTCACAGTTTCTGTGAATTTTTCTTTATTGTCCATGATTTTCACTAAAAATATCCATAACAAAATCTTAGCCTTAGTTATAAGGCATTTCTTCCTGTTGAATTTCTCTCTTACTATAGAACTCTTTCTGAGTTGCAACAAAATAGCAGCTGCGGTGCAATTGTGACATCTAGTGGCAATCAAGAGGAGAGCAAATGTAAAATATTCAGCTCCAAAATCCCTTAGCTTTTAAAATACAGTGGTGGTGTAGACATGTCGATTCCAGGGAATGAGAGAGAGAAAAAGTGTGTGAGGTAATATCTTTTATTGGCCAAATTCTGTTGGTGAAAGAGACAAACTCTTGAGCTTACACAGAGCTCTTCTTCGGGTTTGGGAAACTTAATCAGAGTGCCACAGCTAAAAACAAAAAGGAACAGATTGTTTAGCATAGGTAGTTAACATTTATTTGAACGGACCACTCAGGGTGCAGTGGCTCATCACACACGGAGAAAAGGATGGGTGGGAGGCAGAGGTGAAAGCCAGTATGGTGTACCGGCAAGAGCCAGTATGCTGTGCCAGACTGCACCGGCTTTTGCTGCGAGGATTTAAAGGGTTCTGGGCTCCCCGCCGCAGCTGGCAGCCCAGAGCCCTTTAACCCCCCCACCCGCGGCTCCAGCGGCCGGCTGGGGCTGGATTTAAAGGGCTTGGAGCTCCCCTCAGTGGCAGGAGCTCTTGGCCCTTTAAATACCTGTCTCAGCCCCACAAAGCTCAGGGTTCCCCACGGCAGCTGGAGCCCCAGGCCCTTTAATTTGTCCCTGAGCTCTGGGAGCCTCCCAGCTACCTCTGCAACTGGGAGGCCCTGGTTGATTTAAAGGCCCTGGGTCTCCCAGCCACAGCTGGTGCCCCAGGGCCTTTAAATCTTGAGAGGCCACAAGCCTTCCAGATGAGGCCATGCCCCCCTCAGGACTCCAGCAGTACCGGTGAGTTACTTTCACCCCTGGTGGGAGGGGAAGCAGCTGGAGTGTGGGGGAGTTGGTTAGTGGGTTACAGATTGTTATAAGTCATAAAACCAGTATCGCTAGTCAGTCCATGACTTTTAGTGTCTAGAAGAGTTATGCATTTTTGCTTCCAGGCTCATCTTTTGAAAGTGTTGTGCAGGTTTCCTTTGAGAATGAGGACTGATCAGTCAGTTATAGAATGATCACTTTGTGAAAAGTGTTCACCCAGAGACAGCGCCGCCCAGAGGATTCAGGGGGCCTGGGGCAAAGCAATTTCAGGGGCCCCTTCCATAAAAAGAAGTTGCAATACTATAGAATACTATATTCTCATGGGGGCCCCTGTGGGGCCCAGTGCAAATTGCCCCACTTGCTCTCCCCCTCGGAAGCCCTGGGAAAAATAAACATTTAAAAACCTTCCGCATCTCGGCACAAACCCAGTTTTGAGAAAACTTCTTTTCAAGTCACCTTTACAAGGTATCACTGGTTCTCAGCATCAGCTAGTGCTAAAAGGCACTAAAGCTAAAGCTCATTAAAAGGGTTGGACAAATATTTTCCGTCAAAACTTTTTTTGGATAAAAAACTAGGGGTTTTTAAAAAGCAGAAAAAAATCAGAGACAATGTCTGCTTTCCTTCAAAATTTGTTGTGTTTTTTTTAATTGAAAAGCTGAAATTAGTCTGCAAAAACCTGAACACGGTTTGGGGTTTCAGAAGTGTGTGGCCAAATATTTGCTGCTTGCTGTGTTTGATTGTTTAAAGAAACAATAAAAAAAATCTGCTTAAAAAAAATCCAAAACTTCTGGACACCTGAGCCCATCCAGTCAGATTTTTCCGGGTTTCTGATACTCTCTTGGCTTCTTTGACTCATATCTGTCCCCATAACTTTGGGTTCGTTTAGCTTAGAACATAAGAATGGCCATACTGGGTCAGATCAAAGGTCCATCCAGCCCAGTATCCTGTCTACTGACAGTGGCCAATGCCAAGTGCCCCAGAGGGAGTGCACCTAACAGGTAATGATCAAGTGATCACTCTCCTGCCATGCATCTCCACCCTCTGACAAACAGAGGCTAGGGACACCATTCCTTACTCATCCTGGCTAATAGCCATTAATGCACTTAACCTCCATGAATTTATCTCCACAGGGTCTCTCACAAATTGAAGACAGTTACTGTGGGTTTGTCTTTAGTATAGCTTATGTACATACTCCACAAACTGAGCATTTGAGTCTATGTTGTGAAAACTTAAATGCTCAAAATAGCACATGCATGTGAATGGACACAAAGTGCTAAAATTTAATTAACCCAGGGGTTCTCAAACTGTGGGTTGGGACCCCTCAGGGGATCACTAGGTTATTACTGGGGTCGCGAGCTGTCAGCCTCCACCTCAAACTCCGCTTTGCCTCCAGCATTTATAATAGTGTTAAATATATAAAAAAGTGTTTTTAAATTTATAAGGGGGGGGCGCGTCACACTGAGAGATTTGCTCTGTGAAAGAGGTCACCAATACAAAAAAGTTTGAGAACCACTGAATTAACTCCTCTGGAGCCTTGGGGAATGCAGGGGCTGGGGGGTTTCCCTTGGTAGGGTTGGGAAGGAGGTAGGTGGTGTAGGATATTGCTCTTCTCATGTGATCCCTCCCCCATGGAAAAGATAACAGCTTGACTCTGTGTTAAATAGCTGTCTGCAAGCCTCAAACTGCTGAATGAGCTTTAGAGTAGGGAAGGCTGTGCCTCCCCAAACAGCCTGGCCCTGCCCCCTATCCAACTCCCACCCACTTCCTGCCTCCCGACTGCCCCCTCAGAATCCCCAACCCATCCTGCTCCTTGTCCCCCTCACCACCACCCCCCAAGGTCCCTTCCCCAACCACCAACCCGGGACCCCACTCCCCACCAACCTCTCTCCATTCCCAGTCCCCTGACTGCCCCAACCCCTACCCCTCACTGAGTCCTGACAGACCCCCGGAATGCCCACAATCCAACCCCCCCTTCCCCATCCCCTGACCGACCCCCCTCCCTGTCCCCTGACTGTCCCCAGGACTCCCTGCCCCTTATACAACCCACCCCCGGCCCTGGCCATGCTGCTTACCCTCGCCTACCTTCTTCTCCTGGAGCATCAGTGTGCCATGTCCACGAGCGGCCCTGAACAGCGCTGCAGCAGCGTGGCTCCACTGGGGCCCCGAAGCTTGCAGCCCTGCCCCCTTACCACACGGCTATGAGTGGGGAGGAGCTCAGGCCCTGCTGGAGCCACGCCACTTTAGCTTTGTCCAGGGCCGCTCCTGTACACGGCGCGCTGAGGATGGGGGAAGGCGGAGGCGAAGCATTCTCTTGGGGGCCCCTGTGGGGCCCGGAACAAATTGCCCCACTTGTCTCCCCCCAGGCGGCCCTGCCCATAGGTGACTGGTTGTTTGTCTTTTATCATTTTCCAGTGAGTTCATTAGAGAGCATAGAGGTTGTCCAGTTTCACCCACATAGGTGTTATTGGGGCATTTAGTGCACTGGATGAGGTATACCACGTTGTGACAGGCAAGTGTAGGACACATGGATCTTGAAAGGTGTGTTGTGGAAGGGTGTTGATCATTGTAGCAGTGGAGATATGTTTGCATCTGCTGTTTTGGCAGGGTCTGGTGCCACTTTGAGTTAGTGTGTTCTGGTCTGTAGGGAGCTTGCTCCAGATGACGAGCTTGCAGAGGCTGGGGGTTGTTTGAAGGCCAGAAGAGAGGGGTCAGCTGTGTTGCTGTAGCTGTGTCAACTCCAGGATATTAGACAGACGGGATGGGTGAGGTCCTATATTTTATTGGACCAACTTCTGTTCGTGAGAGAGGCCAACTAGAAGAGTTCTGTGTAGCTCGAAAGTTTGTCTCTCACCAACAGAAGTTGGTTCAAATAAATATTACCTGACCCACTTTATATCTCTAGGCTTTTGAAAGTAAATCTAGTGCTTGTGAAAGTTGTTAGCCTATTGGCCTTCCTTTTGTGGGCTCATCCATAGAAGTGACAGTAACCCCCTGCCCACAAAAGAAAAGGCACCAAACACAAATGGATATAAACTGACAAATCAAAAGTGAAGTCATGGGGATGCGAACAAAGGTATAATAAAAACGTGCTAGTACAGGACAGCAAGCAGAGTATTCCAGACAACGCCCACTTCTCCGCACAGAGTTCCAAGGAGTAACTGGACACCACCCAACAGAATTCTGCCTAGATGTCTGAACAAATGAGGGCAAGAATAATTTGTCTCAAAATTACACAGACTCTCTCTGTGACAGACCTTCCTTCTTCTGGAACTATACATGGCAAATGGGAACACAAGAAGGTGGTTAATGGGGAGGTACCTGAACTTGGTGGGGTCTTGGATGGGTCAGACAGGTAGGGAGGAAGAGGGGAAGAAACACTGCCAGAAACTCGGAAGAGAGTACTGGAGGAGAAGAATAGGGGCTTCAGCCTGGAACTTGGGAAGTAAGTGTGTGTTACAGGGTCCTACTCTCGCTGCAGAAAGAGTAGGTATCAGGGTACCCTTGTTCTGTGAAGGAATCACAAACGAACTGCCCAGAAGGTTGCAGAACAAGGCTGGAGTGGAGGCACCCCAACAGGGGATTCTCGCTCTCCATGAGAGACTGTCAGGGCCCAAGATAGAGGCCCTCCCCTTGGCACAGCAATAGCCCACCCCTCAGTCACAGGGGAGAAGCCACAAAGAAACCAGCATTAAGATCAGGACAAACAAAATACAGAAGTGTAGGACTGGCAGTGGGATTAAATGACTAACCACATTGTACAAGTGGAGGATACTAATCAGAGAACCTCAGATGACACCCACTGCTCAGAGAAAAGATCACAGGAATCAGGGGACATAGCTCATTGGAACTCTGCCCAGACATAGAAATGGAGGAGTGAAAGGAAAATGGCCATATGGCCCAGAAAGTCTCCCAGTGCTTGAGCTTCTAGATGAAAAACTTGGCCAAGGACAGGAAGAAGTTCTAGAGACATAATCCACTCTACGCAGTCCTGAGGGTGATTAAGCTACACTGTCTGGACCTATGAATTTAGCAACGTGTTGTCTCATCTAAAATCTCTCTCATGTAAGGGGCTTCCGACACTCCACTTTGGAGATTACTCCGAATCCTAACTGATCTTAATGGTCAGGAAGCTGAAAATGACATCACAAATCACTGGCAGAGCTAAGAACAGAACCCATGGCCAATTACTACATTCCCAACCTTTGATTTCTTGCAGCTTTTCATACACTGTCTATCAAATCAACGGAAGAAATACTAAGTGCAGGCTAGGGTCAGGTCTACAATATAAACTTCCATTAGTATAACTACCTCACTCAGGGGTGTGAAAAATCCAGACCTGAGTAACACCATTATCCTGACCTAAGCCATGATGTAGACATTGCTACGTGGACAGGAGGGCTTCTCCCACTGACAGAGTTACCGCTTCCTGACGAGGTGGATTAATTACAGGAATGGGAGAAGCTCTCCCATCAGCATAGTAGCATCTTCACTAAAGTGATACAGTGGTGCTGCTGCAGCATTTTAAGTTTAGACCTGCCCGAGGCACCAGGAGATATGGATTCTTCAAACAGCCCTGCAACAGACTTCCTTTTGACCTTGGACAAATCACTTAAACTGTCTGTGCTTCAGAATCCCTATTTGTAAGAGAGGGATGAACATGCTTTGCTACCTCATGGTGCTGTTATCAGGCTTAATTTATTAGTGTTTTTAAAGCACTTTGAAATCCTCATATGGAAAGCACTATATAAAATAGGTGAAACTATCATAGTGGTGGTAGTAGCAGCAACCATTAGAATTAAGACTGTATGGTGGTTTCCATTCTAACTCCCCTTTTTTTAATCACTCAAAATATTTTCATTTAGTCAGAACCAGAGCTACTTTACTGTAACATCTCCAAGGGAAGCAATTTAAGCAAAAGTTATTGAATAGTTATTATTGGTGTTTAATGGGAACAGTTTTAGTAGATATGATGCTTGATGGATGCATTTAGCCAGAGCTAAAGGGTTAACTGGTGATTAACCAGATATAATATTCTAAAATCTGGCCTTTTAATACAAAAATTACAAAACAGTATTTGTAATACACAACATTCAGATCTTGCTTTAGATTATCAAAGCATTGTATAAAACAAGAGATAATTAATTAGCAATTAAATTTAATTGCATTGTGTTATAATTGATTGTTCAGCATGCTGATTGCCTTGGCAAGAGGCATCATACAAATACAATTACTGGTCTCCATTTTGCAGCTGCTCCACAGGCACAACTCCCATTTATTTCAATGAAAGTTTTGCCTGCAGTGCAGCTGCAGAATCAGGCGCTAAGAAAGAAAGAACAAAGGGATAAAACAAATAAAGGGGAAAAAAACCGAGAGAAGATCATTTTTTAATTCTTGCAATTTATGTAATATTAGTTCCTTGTTTCATTTTAAATATTTTCAGATAGCTATTCCCGTAAGAAAGACTAATTAAAGGATTGTTAGTGATTTAAGATCTTAAATAGTTTTTATGTTAGCATTTTCGTTTTCTTTTAAGGGATATACACAGTATAGGAGTAACACAGAGGTGATAAATGTATCATGGCAGATCCTCAGTTGATATAAATTGTCATAGTTCCACTGAGTCAATAGGACTGTGACCAAATATACCAACTGAGGATCTGTCTCACTGATTAACATAGGTATGTTTTATACAAAATGAGAAGGAGATAAAAGCCCTATAGACAGCCAAAAATGAACCAAGCAACCCCACAACCCCACCCCTATTTGTCCCAATATTAAGCAATTAAAAGACTTTAAGAGCTTATTGAGGGATGAGGGGGGGAAGGTTAAGAGCTGACTCAATCACGATTTAAAAGTATCTACAAAGGAAGACAATATTTGACAGAAGAGGACTTTTTAACCTAGCAGGAAAAGGCATAACTAAATCCAATGGTTGGAAGTTGAAGGTACACACGTTCATAGTGGGAATAAGGAGCTTATTTTTTAACACTGAGAGTAATTAATCATTGGCACAACTTACTATGGGATCAGGTGGATTCTCATTCACTTGTAATCTTTAAATCAAAACTGGATGTTTCTCTAAAAGATATGGACTAGTTCAACCACACATTGTTGATCTTGGTGGAAGAATTACAGGGTGAAACAGTGTCTTTGTTATGATGATCACAATGGTCCTTTCTGGCCTTAAAATCAATGAATTAAGACAATCAATACACCATTTTCTTTCAGATGATGTCAGAGCTGAGGATAGTGGAAATGTATTGAGAAGCCTCCAACAATTTCTGTCAGGCCAATCCCAGAGACAAGTGCTTACATGTGGAGTTCTATTAAGCTCACTACTCTCCCAACTTTTATACAACTTAATTGTGGAGCCATTGGTATACATGAGACATATTAGACTCAAAAGTAAACAATACTCAGGTCCTAAGTTCCCTGTAAGTGCACAGCCATGCAACACCCTATTTAGCTCTGCACAGGCACTCAGGGAACCCACCCAGGGACCTGTCATGGCCGGGGGAGGGACGCCCCTCCCCTGGCCCCAACCAAACACAGCCCCCAATATGCCACGGCTGGGGTGGCCCCCCGGCCCCAACTATGCTGTGGCCCAGATCTGCCACAGCCGGGGCAGCCTGGATCCGAACCCAGGCAGCCCGGCCTGGATCTGAACCCGTGGCTGGGGGCAGCCTGGTCCACACCCAGCCACGTCCGGGGTGGCCAGCCCAGAACCCTAAAGGCCTGGTCTGGAACCATCTGCAGCTGGGGCAGCATGGCTTGAACCCAGCCGTGGCCAGGATGGCCCAATCTGAACCCAGCCATGGCGGCCTGACCCAAACCCAGCTGCCTAGCCCAAATCTAGGTGGCCCGGCCCGGCTCTGTCACAGGGAGTCCCTCCCCAAAGCCAGCCCCGGCCCAGACCTGTCTCAGCCAGGGCAACCACCCCTGTATCCAGTCCCAGCATGGACCTGCAGGGGACGGGGGAGGGGCACCTCTCCTGTGGCCCCAGACCTGGAGCTGCTGCAGCAGGGAGAGGCACCTCTCTGTCCCAGCCGAGGTGCTGATGTGAGGAGAGAGAGCTGGGAGGAGTCCTTTCTCCCTTTCAAAGCCCCTGAGCAACCTCCTGCACCCCAAACCCCTCATCCTCACCCCTACCCCGAGCCTATACCCCCAGCTGGAGCCCTCCCCCCTCCCAACCCTCTGCCTCAGTCATGAGCCCCTCATCCTCAGACCGCCCCCCTGCTGAGCCTCAGCCCCCTACACACCCAGAATTCCCCCAGCCAAACCCCTACCCCCATGCACCCGGCCCTCCCTGCTGAGCCCCACTCCTCCTGCACACGGACCCCTGCTGAGCCCCTCCCTCCTGTATCTGGACTCCCTACCCCTTCACCCAGACACACACACACCGCCCACCCCTTGCCAACCTTATCTCCTGCAGCTGGACATCTACCCCTGTACCGAGACCACCTTCTGTTGAGTCTCCTGTAATCGAAATCCTATCCCCACAAGCCCCACGCCCTAAATGTCGATCACACCAACTGGACCCCCATACTTGGACCCCACCCCACTGAGCCTCAACCAGCTGCACCCAGATCCCCACCCCACTAAACTCCTCTCCCTCAGATACCCCCGCTGAGCCCCCCCACACCCAGACCCCTCCTGGTGAACCCCAACCACTTTCACCTAGACCCCTCAGCAGAATTCCATTCCCCCTCCACCCAGAACCCCTCAAGAAGCTCCTGTGCATCCAGATCCCCCACACACCTGGATCACCTCACTGAGTCGCCCATATCTAGATTGCCCCACACAGAACCCTCTCAACCCAGACCTGGATCGCCACACACACTAAGACCCTCCACACTTGGATCCTGCCAGGCTGAGTCTGCCTGTCCACATCTGCTGCACCTGGCACAGAAGGACAGGACCCTGGGATGTTTCTGGGGCAGGCCCAGCCCTTGTTCTGTGTCAGGGTTGAGTGCAGTCCATGTCCCGGGAGTGAAAGGGCTGCAGGGTGATCTCCCACCTCCATGCAGCCAGTGTCCAGTGCTGCCCACTGCCATGCTGGAGCCTGCACATTTATTTATTGACAAATAAAATTTGCAGAATTTTAAAATATTGTGCGCAGATTCCAAATTTTTATTTTTTTGGCACAGAACTCCCCCAGAAGTATTATGTAGTGTCACACCTATGCAGCATCTTAATTAAATAGAAATATTTCTCAGACCATTCCCACAATTCTGTCATCTATCATTCTGTCATCTATCTTACGTTTTCTTTGTAAATTATTCTGGAGGACAGGGATAAAACAGTTTCATATTACTTAACTTTTTAGTATCCAAAAATATATCTAGATTTGACCATTCAAGATTTACACAAATTGTAAACCTAACTGTAAAGACAAAATAACTTTTTGCTGGTTCAATGTAAAATGTAAAATGTTGACTTTCCTCTAGAAACAGCTGTATGATTCCATTGGACCAACAGGAAATTTCCTCTAAACAAAAGATAAAAGAAAAAAAATGGAGGCAATGTTAGAGCCTTTCACCATTCCTGTGGTAGTTTTACACTACTTTTCCTGGTAGAACAATGATGCAGCTTGTGTAGTCCCCTGAGTTGGTGGCCTGTCCATTCATGAATAATAATATAGTGTAAAGCACTACAGTTTCCAGTAACCACCTATACTAGTCTTCAAGAAATAAAACTTTATGGAGTGCTCTCAATATTGTTTTGTTAACTGATCAAAAATAAACTTCACATAAGTTAGATAAGTGTTTGTTCAGAACTGTGTATTTAAATTTTTCCCACATAAATCCAAATATTCCTGGATAGACAAAATACTGATGCACATCCACACTGAAGTATTTCAGAGTGCTAGGGAATTCTGATTGCTGGAGTGGCTTAGGAAAATATCAATTATCAATTTTTTCCTTAAAAGAAAATTTCAGAAGGAGAAATGTTTAAATAAGTTACGACAGTCTGTAAGTCGTTTGTTTAATCTAATGTAGTATTTTCCAGGTTTATGTTCAGTATGTACACCACTGGAATATTTCAGCTTCTGCCTTCAATATACTCAAGCAATAATGTTATAGAGAAGTACTTACATTAATTGAAGATGGAATAAGGCAGATTCAAATTCTAAATGAGTGAAGTTTTCCCACTGAAAACTATAGCGTCTAGGTGGAGGGATAGTTCAGTGGTTTAAGCATTGGCCTGCTAAACACAGAGTTGTGAGTTCAATCCTTGAGGGGACCATTTGGGGATTGGTCGTACTTTGAACAGGGGGTTAGACTAGCTGATCGCTTGAGGTCCCTTCCAACCCTAATATTCTATGAAAATCGCCATTCCATATCACAATAAAAAAGCAGCATATAGACTTTCTATATCCATTATATGAGAGGCAGCACTGCTTACTATTTAATTCAGCTAAACATGAGCTCCTAGTCTGATGCTGTGGCCAAAAGGAATAATACAATCCTTGGATGCATAAGCAGGGGAATCTTGAGTAGGAGTAGAGAGGTTATTTTACCTCTGTATTTGGTACTGATGTGACCTCTCCTGGAATACTGTGCCCAGTTCAGATGTCCATAATTCAAGAAGAATGTTGAAAAATTGGAGAGGGCTCTGAGAAGACCCATGAGAATGATTACAGTATTAGAAAAGTATGATAGTGACAGACTCCAGGAGCTCAATCTATACACGTTACCATAGGGTATTGTCTACACTGCAAAAAAACACCTACAGCAGTCAGTCTCAGAACCCAGGTCTACACACTGGGTCTCACAGTACAGTTCTAAAAATAGCAGCCTAGACATTCCCACTCAGGCTAGAGTTCCAGATCTAAAACCTAGGGCGGGGGGGGGGGGTCTCAGAACCCAAGCTTCAGCCTGAGCAGGAACATCTGCACTGTTATTTTAACACCGCACACAAGACCTGCAAACCCAAGTCTACAGACCTGAGCTCTGAGACGCACTGCTGGAGATGTTTTAGTTTTTTGTTGGTTTTTTCTCCCCTCAGCATAAAGATACCCAGAGAGAAACTTAAAGGGTGACTTGATTACAGTCTTTATGTACCTACTTTGGGAACAAATATTTAATAAATGGGCGCTACAATCTAGCAGAGGAAGGTATAACACAATCTAATGGCTGAAAGTTGAAGCTAGACATATTCAGACAGGAAATCCAAGGTAAATCTTTAACAGTGAGGGTTATTAACCACTGAAACAATTTACCAGTGATCATGGTGGATGCTCCATTACTAATAACTTTTAAATCAAGACTGGATGTTTTTCTAAAGGATCTGCTCTAGGAACTGTTTGGGGGGGGAGCTGTATGGCCTGTGCTATACAGGAGGTCAGTCTAGATAGTTACAATGGTTATGAGTCAGGAAAAACGGCAATCAATTTCTGAGAGCAATTTATTCTGTGATATTAGCCAAGTAACTTAATCTTTCTGTGCCTCAGTTCCACACATACAAAAAGAAGAAAATAATATTTACCAAGGAATACCTCCTTCACAGGCTTAATCAATAATATTTGTGAATAAATCTGAGATCCTGTGATAAAAAGTCTTATATAACTATTATATTGTTATACATTTAGCAACAGAAAGTGCTCAACTTAACCGACCTTCATAACAATATCATATAACTGATTGCATAATTGCAATACTCTGGGCTTGATTTGAGGTGGAGGGACTTCTTTAATATCTCCATTGAAGTGTCTGTAAAGTACTACAGAAGATTTTCAGTACTAATATTTTTATATCAAAATCCCACACCTAAGATATATGCTAAGAGAGAGGTGCCCAAAGGCAAGAAGGCCGATGGCATTGGCAATTTGCCAACAATACAATAGCTGCATCCAACTGATATAAAATTAATATTACAGTTGTTTTCATTCTTAATATGATAATAGGTCTCATTATGTAATTCTCCATCCTGGGATCAACGGCTCCCCCTGAAGTAGCTACTTATTGGATAGTCTCTGCCTGTCATAGTTCCATAGCTAAGATGAAGGTGCTGGCAGGTTGCAAATATATTAGTTTTTGGGCCACATCTGACCCACAAGTTACCCTTTGGACACTGCTAGACTAATGCTCACATTCTCTAATCCAAGGAGCACCAGGAGAGGGATTGTCGTCATTCCGCCTTGGATCCATTCCTCCAGAGATACGGTGCCATCATGGTCATAATCAATTTCTTCCATCATTTCATGAAGGATCTATAGGTTTAAAAAAAAAACCCTATAAATTGGATATTCTAAAACAATAAAAATATGCATTAACCCTGAGCCACCCACTTTGTGAAGGAAAAAGCAAAGTAAAATATATCTTATGTGGCAACTTTGGAAGAAAAGGTATTTAAAGTCTTTTTACCCCTCACCTCTCCCCCAAACATAGGTTCTATTAGAACAGGTATAACAACTTTTTTTTCATTTAAAAATATTTTTGTGGAATTTTTTTCAACATTTTCAAATTTTGAAACAAATAAATTAAATATCCCAAAATTGTTATTGACCCCCGTATTTTTTGTTTTCCCCTCCCTCTTTCCTCCATTTTGCTTGGGTTGAGGGAAAGCAAATAAATAAATGGGGAGATAATGGAGACAGGGAACCTGAAATATTACATTTTCCAGTTTTCAACAAAAACTCCAAGAAAATGATTTTTTTTGTGAAATATGCTTACTATTTTTATTTAGCTCTAGTAGTGACATTATATACCATAGTTTCATATTACCATCTTTGTAGCATTACAGATTCTTAGGATTCTATGGAAGGATAAAGCTTCGGGAAAAATTCACTGTGAGCCAAGGTTAGCACAAGGCCCTGTGCATCACTTAAATTCTTTTTATGGCTTCTGAATTTAGCTTTTGACTGATAAGCACCAATAAAACATCACCAATAAAAACAAATAAAAAAATTAAATCAATGTTTAGCTAATAAATCCAGTAAAACACCAGAAATGGTTGCTTGCATCTAAGAGTTTGTCCACATGGAGCAGTAATGCAGACTATGGAGTGGTTCGTGGGGATTTCTAAAGTGCACTAACATGCTGTACATTGATTGGTCTGGGTAGATTCCACAGTTTGAGACCCATTGTACTAGGTGTGCTGTACACAGATGATAGTTCCTGCCTCTCATGGGTTTTGGGTTAGGTCTGTACCAGGCACACTGAGAAGGTGAATTACTAAATGCAATGGGGAGAAAGCCTTAAACTTTAGTGGAGGGCATATATTTCAGACTTATGACCATAATGCTATGTTGTCCTCATTCGAAAAAGATTAGGAAAGGACTGAATGGCAGCCCCAGAAAGTAGTAACAACTATTATTATTTTTACTACTCAATATACGTATTAATATCACAGATATTCATGGGACATTACAGAATGTTTTCCAGAAATAATTGCATCATGATCTGACAAAATACTTACAGGACTGAGTTCAGTGACATCCCATTCAAGATATTCTGCAACATGCATCATTTGAGAGATGATATTTTCTAGCTCCTAGGCAGGAAAAAAGAACAAAGATATTTTAATGCAATATCAGACTGGCTGATTTTCTTACAATTCAGATATATAGTTTATAATTGTTTTAATATAGACTAACAGTGTATTTGGATGTATCATCTCTATGGATGAAAATATTAAATGTATATTTTAACAAAACAACAATTTAAACCTCAAATCATTTACTACATCAAAGTATATAGTAAAAAATATTCAATCAGCAGTTATATGCTATACATTTGAATATCAATATTATTACTAGTAAAAGTTAAAATCAGAAATAAATATCCATTGGGGACTCCAATAAGCAGAATAAAAGGGTTACTTATAATTATTTTAAGAAGGGAATATTTTAGGGTGAGGCTTTTCTGTGTATGTGTTTGACTTTGGTGAAAGGAAATCTTTCAGAGAAAAAGGAGGACCTGAACTCACATTTTGTAGGTGCTTTGGTCAGGTATAACTTATGCTTATCACGTAACTGGGATGACTTGTGCTGTTGGAAGCGAGACTAGTAAGGATTTGCTGTCACTGAACCATGTTCTTTCAAATTTGTGGTGTTATCTCCACCGTTCTGCTTTCAGTTTCACAAAATGTCATTAATTTAAATCCCTGGGTTTGGTTCACCAAGCTATGAACCCCACAAGGTTTGCTTAAGTGTTTAAGGATCACAGGAACTTAATGTATGCAAATGGTATTTTAACATTTTTGAGTAATATCTATTATAAAATATGGATATGTTTTAATGCAATTGTAAGTTTGGTACACTTACCATTTAGATATTTGTACAAACTTGGGGGCAAATCCTCAACTACTGTAAACTGAAGTCAATAGAGCTATGACAGTTTACATTAGCTAAGAATCTGCCCCTTTGCTTTAGGGTCAGCACTCAAGCCCAGTATAAATTGCATCCATACGAAAAGCATGCATGTCGGGGGGGGGGGGGCACATTCAGCCCTTCACTTCTGCTCTCAAAATAGTGCAAGTGAATTTATACTATTATTACAATTATTTCTATGGGGCCTTTATTTTCAGAGGCGCTGAGAACTCAACTGCAGTTGCAGTCTAAGTTGCCAGTACTTCAGAAAATGGCCATTAATGCATAAGGCTCAACAAAAATGGCATTATTTTGCAACATTATTCAAACTGCCAGAGTTCTTATTACCGCCTCCCTCGCAACCGCCACCACCACAACCACTTCCTGCACGTGCAGCCAACAAGTAATGCCAGCAAGGAAGGGCACACAGGTGTTCAAGAAACACACACTTGAAGATACTATGCTTCCTGACCTCAGATTCCTCCTAGAATGCATCTATGAAGTGTAAATTCCATGGGTTTTAGGGGAGCTAGGAATAAGGTACAAAAGTTGTACCTTGCTTACTCTCCTTTTTTCTCTCTTATGAACAAGAGGCAACATGAATTTGGCCACAAAATTTTTGGAACAAACTCTCAAACACTGGCATCAAAGTTGCACCTGCAAAATACATACACACAAAAATCAGTAGTTGTGCATGCAACTGGATGCATGCTTGGATGCACAACTGCTCACATACACACACAATGGGAGCTACACATGATGATTTTACAGACACACTTTAGACATCAATGTTTGAAAGAGTTCCCGTCAATATTTTTCTGCAGTTATTTATGTTTTCTGCATAACCCAACCTTTCATTTTTTAAAAAATCTGTTGTCTCTAACCCTTTCTAGTACAGATATTGCACTGATGTATACTACTTAGTGAAGGCTCTCTAATCCTCTCACCAGCCTCTTTTTTCTGTGCTTGAAAAAGCTTACAAGAACAAGGAAGAAGAAATACTGTGGAGAAACAAGGACACTTTATCCCTGAATAATCTTACTTTTGCTTAGTCCTTAAAATGTGGACTTTAAAATGTGATTTTTACATTCCAAAAACTCTTCACATTGTCATAATTCATATTTTATTAACATCCAAGAGTGCTTTAATAATCTTTTATGAAGGGTGATGATTTAATCAAGGACAGAATTTCTTCTGATTAAATTGAAAGATCAACTGTATATTATGTTCTGACCTGTATATTAGCATTGGGCACCACACCTTCCCTCCTTTGAGTTGTCACTGATCCTTACTTAATTCAATGAAAGCCATATTTAAACTGGTTCTCTCTTCAGAATTGTGCTAACATGGTGTTTGCCCACTGGAAAATGTCTGTTCGTAACACTGGGTCAAATTCACTCCAGCACATAAACTCTTAGTAAGTAAGTGGAGGAGAGGGGAGTGTAACACAGTTGGGGAGATGAAATCTAGCCCTATAGCCACAGTTACAGCCTGTGAATGGAAATAAGAAAATAGAACCTCTTCACACTCATTCTACAGGGTGCTAGAAGCTTCAAGAACCTAATCTATGATCCTACCTTCTATCCCTTACACATTAGTTGGCTGATATTTGTTAAAACCCCCGTTGCCTGGCCCTAGAACACTATCAGAACCAGTTTAAGTGTATGTCCTATTACTTTATTTCCTCCTATATGCCAATTTCTCTCTTTTCCTGCCTCCTCGTTTTTTCGGGGGGGGAGGGGGAAGAAGAGGAAGCAAAAGACAAAGATGCCTGCCCTATCCCCATTTCCAATAATATGCTAGTCTTTGCTCCTTCCCAATACCTGTAAACACAGCTGGTGCTAGCCTCCCCCCACCACAACAAACAATACTAAAACAGGCAAGTTCTTATAATAAAAAGTGAGCAGTGGGTCCCCTTGAGCTGTTCAGGGCTCCAAGCAATTGCTTTGTCTGCTTATGCCTAGCACCAGCTCTGCCCACAAGCCACACACTTCTTGAACATCTCTCTGATGACTTTCTCTGACGTTCTCTTAATTACATAATCAGGAACTACTCCTAAACTTCTCCTTTACAATGTATCCTCATTCCTGGCCTCTCTGAACATGCTAGCCTTTCCCCTTCATCTTCTGCTGTTACCTTCTCCCAGAAAGTTGAGCCTCACCTTTCTTCCATCTCAATGCAACCCTACAAATAGCTCTTTCATGTACAGCTCCCAATAAATACAAAGGGGTTTTGGGAACTGTGTCAGGTTGCCTCCTGCAGTAAAATGTTACAGCTAAAAATCAGAAGAATGATTTCACAGTGGGAGATTCAACATTTGACTATCTTTATAGTTGAGGAGGAAGTGGAGGGGAAATGGGTATGCTCAGCAGAAGGACAAATTGTTAGGAGTAGCCTCAAAATATCCTGGATGACAAATATTTTTATTATACACAGTTATTACTTCTGTTTATCCAGTGTGTGTTCTGCATGGATTCATACAAATACACTATTGCAGTTTATGCTAGTATAATATGTCAATAGAAATAAAATTACCGAACTGTCCAAGTACCCATTTCCATCTGTGTCATACAAGCGAAACATAACTAAAAAAAAAAAAAAAAGGGGACAATTAGAAAAAAAAAAAGTAATATGTACATCATTTTCCTTAAACTCTAGAGCAAGACAGAGAATTAAATGTCTGACTTGAAACGGGGATCCTGATTATAACTATAGAAAAAAGGATCCCAGTTAGAAAATTTGCTGGCCTCCTCTTGCACTCTCACTGTGCTTTTAGTCCACTATGATGATAGCGGCTCTACAAAAGCTTACTCATTAGCTAATTGTACCATTGGAAATTATTGAAATTAGTTTTCAGGTCAGCTGAATGCAACAGTAAATATACTTTCCATATCTGCAAAGTAAAATTTTCCCTGGTTTCACTGAGTTCACAATATTGGTATATAATTAGAGCTCTACCAAATTCATGGACGTGAAAAACACGTCACGGACTGTGAAATCTGGTCTCCCCCATGAAATCTGGTCCTTTGTGTACTTTTACCCAACCCTGCAGAGCTGAGTGTCTGGAGAGTGGCAGCTGCTGGCCAGATGCCCAGCCCCAAAGGCAGCGCTGCCACTGCTGCCAGCATACCATGCCATCCTTGCCTCTGAGCTGCTTCTGGTGGGGCTGCAGCCTTCAGAGCTGGCCAGTTTGAGAAGTGCTGAGTCTTAAAGATTGTACATGTTTATATTTTGCTGTTTAAAAATACATATTCATGGTTGTTAAAATACCGTGACATTTAAGATTTAAATATCTGCAAGCATGAAAGTCAAGATTTTTACAATGCTAATGACAGTGAAATTTACAAAATTTGGTAGGGCCCTATATATAAAATAGAGCTGTGGGGCACAGTTCTGCTCCTTTTGAAGTCAGTTGTAATGCTCTCTTAGGCTATGTCTAAACTGCACACCTTACAGCGGCAAAGCTGTGCCGCTACAGCAGCGTCGCTGTAAGGTATACCGTGTAGCCGCTCTTCGTCGGCAGGAAAGCTCTCTCCCGCTGACAAAATAAAACCACCCCCAGTGAGCAGCAATCGCTATTTCTCCCACCAACAAAGCACTGTCCACACCGGTGCTTTTCATCAGGAAAACTTTTGTTGGTTGAAGTGTGTTTTTTTCACACCCCTGACAGATTAAAGTTTTACCAATGAAAGTGCATGTAGATATAGCTTTAAAGTGTCTCACTGTCTGAAATTTTGCTTACATATCTGGGCCCAATTCAAGAACTCATTTCTATTCAGCACTTGATTACATGCTTAATTTTAAGTATGCACATAAGCTAGTTCTAGTACAGAAAACAGAATGAACTTAAGCATGCACAAAAGTGCTTTCCTGAATTGGTGCTTGAGGGCAATTCCATTCTGCCCCATAGGTCGTGCTTAATGTGAGTGTAAATATCTTAAAGGTAGCATCTCACGTATTCTTCTCTATAACTAATGGTATAGCGAGCGTAAAGACATTGAATACCTCTTAAAAGGTACAGTGCCTATGCATAAAAGTGTCTGTCTTTATTGTCTCACCCCTTGAGCAGCCACTTGTACTACATTTGAGGAAACTGATTTACTTATGACACCTTTCAGAATCTCCCAAAATGAAAGAGACTCATCAGATAATGTTTAAATTAAAGAAAAATAGATCTTCTTAAAAGTTCTCAGTTCAAGGTAAGAGAACTGTTTCATCATCCCCCTTCTCTTCCCAGAATGGATTTCATACTAAATCCTGCAGTCTCTAACAGTACCATCAGCTGGGAAGTTTTATACAACACCGAAGTTGAACACATGGTGCTAGAGTAAAATGCACTAAATCATGAAAATGTGTGTCTCTGTACAAGACAAAGATAACTATCGATATACAAGCATCAATAAATAGCTATAATACATAGCAGAATCCCAATAATGTTAGCAATTTTAAATAATGTAGATTAAATCAGGTCCATGCATGATTTAAATTCCACTTAGGTCCTCAAATTAGTATTTAAGTATCCTCTGCACAGGGATATATCATAGAACTGGAAGGGACCCTAAAAGGTCATTGAGTCCCAACCCCCCTTCACTAGCAGGACCAAGTACTGATTTTGTTCCAGATCCCTAAGTGGCCCCCTCAAGGACTGAACTCATAACCCTGGATTTAGCAGGCTAATACTCAAACCATTGAGCTATCCCTCCCCCCTAATTGAATGAATTAAACTGATTAACACAAACATATTCAATATGAATCTGTAGAGTTTCAATTCTTCAGTCAGTATTATATTCCTCTCTGATCCGCCACACAATTTTGGATAAAGCTTTGTATTAAAATTCCATTTATAAATAGTTTATAAAGGGTTAATAAATGATTAATAAGTGTTTTAAGCATATCACAGATATGATTAATAACATTAAAGATATTTATAACACCTTCAGTAGAAGGTGTTATAAGTAGTTGTAAGCAACCTATTGACCCGTTGGACTTGATAACAATCTATAACAAATGATTAACCAATAATTAAAAATATTTATTAATCATGATATCATACTTTTCTATCTTTGCCTCAATGGGTCTCCATCATATTTCAAATTTTATCTAAAAGCATAACTTCTCCCCTCATTTGTGTGTCTTGGATCTGATTTTCAAAAGCATCCAGTTTTGATCTAATTCTGCCGACACTGAAGACAATGGGACAACCATTGACTTCTTTATGGGCACAGTAAGATCAATCTGCTTCTTATTTTTTCTTTTTTTCTCCTACTATTTTATATTGAGTTCTCCCATTGTGTTATGTAACTAAAAATTTTCACTTTAGTAAGTACTTAGTTCCTGGTTCTACAAACAAGACTACTCACATGCAAAGTTTCTTGAGTACTTAAATGTCTGCAGGATCAGGACCTCATTTAGTAAATACCATTAATTTACATGGTGAAATATACTGTGATTACATGACAAATTTTTCTTCTGTTGAAGGTGATAACCAAAAATACATAATCTCAGTGTTAGCCTTATATGCTTATCTCATGCAATTAATTTTAGTTCTCAAAGGTCATCCAAAGCATATGTAAACTATTTATTTACAGATTTTTGTTTTGTAAATTAAAAAAGTTGAATTATGTACACTTTCATTTTCAAATGCTCCTAATTACCACAAATATCTCAATTAGGTTTCCTTATGCACCAGTCTTTGTAGTAGAAGAAAAACAGAACAGCAAATAAAATCCTGATAATCAAAAAACAGCATTTTAAGGAAGCAAAAACAGTTACGTCTAAATTAGAACAGATTTTTGAGCTGTTTTATGTAAACATTGTACTGAGTATGAGGATAATTCTCCAAATAACATTTAATATAAAATGCATATGGACCTGTTTTTAATACTCTGTGCTCTTGTACTTGGAGACTCTTTTATCAAAGCATTTCTTATAGCATTATAGCAAGTTATTATATTCTGCATGATGCGTCAATTGATGATCATTATGATTACATATTTATCTCCATCCCAAATAAATTAGCACAATGAAATCTCTTCAGTATTAAGAACAATTTTATTGTGCAAGGGCTGTGATTGAAATTATTGGACGGTATTCTGTGGCAGAGGGCCCCAGGATATGAAATTTCCACAAAAGCCCCCTCAGAGACAATTCTCCACATTGTCCAGTCAGGGTAGGATTTGCCTCAGAATAGGCCAAGGGGCCATTCTGAAATCTGGTAGATACCAGGGGACTGGTGAGAGGACACCACCATCAGGTGTCTTGTGCTTCTGCAGCAACTCTGTACCCTGACAAATCTCTTTTCCCTGGCAGCAGGGCTCCATTGACATCTTAATACCAGGGACTTCTCTGGCAATGCAACTTCTGGAAAGGAGACTGCATACAGAAGACAATACAGCCCCAGACTGCAACATCTTTTATGGAGAACCTCTGCAGGACCATAGAGGAGATGTGCATCCTTGCCTGGGGTCTTGGTAAGCCCCCCAGTCACTACCTTCTCCCACAATGCAGATCCCTGGGATCAGCGGAGGCAGCTTTCTCCCGTTCTGTATGTGGAGCTGAAGGTCATGATCTGGGCTTTAGGATTCTAGAATGGCCTCTACAGTCTGCCACTTGGATGGGCTCAAAGTATTGCCTGCTGAATTAAAACTTAGGAATTTAGATTTTCCTATTCAGGGGATCAACACATAATCCACAGATTTTGTTTTGAGTTGCAGAGAAACATCCAATACATCATTAACCTTGGACTATTGTAGCATTTATACGATATCAGTGCTATGATATTGGCAAATTTGGGACAGTCATTACTCAGGCAAAATTCCCACTAATCCTGTGTCATCAGGATCAGGACCTTGCATGCTATAGTTATAAGCTAGCTATAGACTAGAAAACTTGGAGGTTTATAAAAGACATGGTCATTAAAACTTGCAATGAATATAAATTTCCAGCAGATAGAGCCTAGTGTCTGTATTTTTACAGCAGTGATACTGAATAATTTCCTATAGTACAATATCAGGGCCTGATTCTGCATTTCTTACGGAAACAAACCTCCCATTAAAATCAGTACGACTTTTGCCTCTGTAAGGACAGCAGGACCTTAGTCTACACTTAGAGCTGGGGGTGTGATTCCCAGCTACAGTAGATACACTGGCACCAGCTTTCGTTGTGCTAGCACTCTAAAATTAGTAGTGTAGCCATGGTAGCACAAGCAGAGGAGAATGATGGCATGGACTAGCCACAAGCAAAAACCTGCCTGAACCCCACGGGTACATATTAAGGGCAGCTAGACGATGCCCAGGTTACCCCAGCTACTTTACTATTTTTAGAGCGCTAACTCAACGAGAGCTAATGCGAGTATGTCTACGCGAGCTGGAAACCACCCGCTGCAGCTCCAAGTGCAGATGTAGCCAGTGTGTTAGTCTAACTCAAGAATTGACTGTAAGAATGACAGTGTGGGGTTCTATATTCTTTGTGTTTCATTGATTTCCATATCAAACTTTTCAGGTCCTGGCTGAGGAAAGCATTTCTGTTCAGGAAAGGTGCTTATGCATGTGCTTAACTTAAAGCATATATTTAATTGCTTTTCTGAACTGAGCCTTTGTTTGTAAGTAAAGACATATTTCCTAACCGCTAGCCCTACAGACTCACCTGGACACACAACTGGGTTCTTTCCATCTTGCTGATAACCACTAGCAACATAGGATATATGGGCCATATTAACCTCTCAGCTACACAGAATCATAGACTTTAAGGTCAGAAGGGACCATTATGATAATCTAGTCTGACCTCCTGCACAATCCAGGCAACAGAATCTCACCCACCCACTCCTGTATCAAACCTGTGTCTGAGCCATTGAAGTCTTCAAATCATGGTTTAAAGACTTCAAGGTGCAAAGAACCTTCCAGAAAGTGACCCATGCCCCACGCTGCAGAGGAAAGCAAAAAACCTCCAGGGCTTCTGCCAATCAGCTCTGGAGGAAAATTCCTTCCTGACCCCAAATATGGTGATCAGCTAAACCCTGAGTATGTGTGCAAGACTCACCAGCCAGACACATCTGGAAGCCCTGTTGTCTACACTCACACTACACATGCATCTGATGAAGTGGGTATTCACCCACGAAAGCTTATGCTCCAATACATCTGTTAGGCTATAAGGTGCCACAGGACTCTTTGTTGCTACTCACACTTATGCATCCCTAGGCATCCTCATTAGCCTTACATGGATTTTCAAAAGGTATGACTGATGGAGATAATGGGGCCGTGCAGGGTGAAGGTATATCTAAGGGGATAATTTGGACTGCAAAGCCTATACTACTAGTGATGATGTGCAAGATGGAAAGAACTCCATTTGTCAGAGCCCAGGCTCAATTACTGAGGCTGGAAGTTGGAAAAATACATCTTGTAACTTACTGAGCAAACTTGATAAAGAAATCAGATAGACACAAGAATGCAGAACTCTGCTATGCCATTTTTATAGTGTCACTTTAAGATAAAACTACACTTCATTATGTCTTAAATTTAGAGCCAAAAATTTCCATTTCAGAATTTCCTCAAGACTGCGTACAGCTCAGGTCTGCAAAGCTGAAAATAAACCAATGGCTGTTGTTACTAGCATTATAATCAGGTGGATGTATTAGCAAATTATTAGGGGCTTTTGTGATTTTGTTTTAATTCCCTCCAATTTAGCAGCTTTTTCCTCAGATACAAAAAATATATACATACATTCTAGTTTGTCTTCAGGTCTTCCTCTTTCAAGCAGAGACAAATAGCAAACAATGTCTTTCAACTGGATTACATCTGGTACATGTAAATTGGCAGGAACAGCAAGTTGTGATGTAGTGGTACCTTTATTAATTCTCAAACCTGGAAATAATACATATGCTTTGTTATCTTTATCAACTACATAAATAGGAAATCAAAACCAGGATTCTTGAATATAATTATAATCCTTAAAGACATAATGGGGTTTAATTAATATTTAGATAAATAGATCAATTGACAGTTGAAACATCTACAGTTCTATTTCACATTTACCTCCCAAAACAGAATGGTGTTACAGGTCTCGCAAAAGAGGACTAAAACAATAAAATACACAGGTAGAAAACAAAACACTTCCCTGCAATAGGAAACAAAGAAAGGAATTCTGGGACTCACTGAATTTCTTTCCATTTAGGGTGATCTGCTGTCATTTGACTGTGTAGTAGTTTTTGTTGAATACCTTTATTTCACTTAGTGGATATGTTATTGTTTTTCCCCTGCGTGATGTCACAATCCAGCCCAAATTTGCCTCCATTCCAGCGGCCCTGTAGAAGCTCCATAGGCCTCCTAAATTATGTAGCTTCACAAGCCGCTCCCTATTCAAAGATGCTTGTTGCCATATAATGCTCTTTCATGCCACCTAAATTTGTACCCTTGCCAGTGGCAGAGTCAGAGCAACAAATAATTAAACTGTCAAAATCCCTGCCACTAGATATTATGAAAATAAATATCCCATTTTAATAATAACAATAAAAATACTTATGAGTCAAACTAGTGCTGATACATTTGTAAGATACAAATTTCAGCACTGTCAATCCTCATGCTTCAATTTGGAAGTTAGATGGACTATTCCTAGAGAAGTGTGCAGGATCAAGCCCTAAATTAAGATGCAAACAACAGGAGGACATGACAACACAGAGAGGAATCATAGAAGTTTCTGATTAAGGGGGTTTATTATGTCTCTCACTGACCTTGGAAATGTTAAAGAGAATCTTAACAAAAGGATTAACTGTTCTTAAACACTTTGTGTAATTCATTCAGAACAGGTTCTTCATTGATAAACAATTTCTCCCTCACACATTTTTTTGGCTAAAACAATTACTGTAGCCAATGGAAACAGAATCTTCTCTGTTCATCTCACAAATTGTATTCCATGCTTATTTCAACGGGATTATTGGAGTGAGTAAGGTGAGAAGAATTTGCCTTTCAGCAAACAGAATTTGGACATGCAGAAGCAATTAATTTAAATCAAGTTTATATCCAGCACTCTTTTTATGCAGATAGGAAGAAAGATTAAGACAACTAAAATAAATAAAAGGGTGTTTAGAAGGCAGTGTGCGCCCAAATATAAATGCTAAGAACTCCTCAGCACTAAATATGGATTTACCTCTGAATTACTTTAAGTTATTCTACATGGGAAAACCAGTACTTCCCAATAGTGCCAGGGTCTTTCCTTATGACAAGTCTGCAGATATAACAAATGGATATTATTAGACTAAAATGCATGTTTTAAAATTAACTCCAAAGTAACTCCTTCCTCTGAGTCTCTCAGTATCTGTTTTCCAGAATACAAACGTCATCTAAAATCTAACATCTATGGGATAAGGAAAGTCTTGCTAGTTCCATTTTAAACCAACACCTGAAAACGCTGGCATTGAATGAACAACAAAATAATTTCATATAGCAGATGGCCAAGTTCAAAAGAAAAAAGAAAGAAATCAAAGGCAAAGATCAGAAAACTGTAATATATGCATGGTAATTAAGGCCTTGTTCTTGCAATTGAATCTGTACTTGAGAGCAAGGCGAGTCTGGGCCCTGCAGAGATGCAAGTGTTTCTCCCATGCAGATCTCTAGTTGCAGGACAGGTACCTAACCTGATAAGATCACAAGGCTTAAGTGCTAATAAATGCCTATAAACTTAAATTGCTATAAAATATTCATCAAAAAGATGTTAAATCTTATCTAGCAAGGAACAATAAAATATTTTTCCGCAAGTGAAGTCCATTCTTTTCTTGGTTAAAAGTACTCTGTCATTCTTTGGAGAACTAATTGAAAAAAGTTTACTTTATTTAAAAGAAACTACCTAAATAACATGGCAAAAAAACACGAATATATTGTTCAAACAGCTATTTAACACTATCATGTGCTACATGGGGATGAATTTTGAAACATGAAAGGTAAAATATGACCTTGTATTCTGTCCAGATAAATATACGCATATCCCTCACTCCTACTGAAATCAGAGGGAACATGGCATCTGGATTGGAAAGTAGAATTTAGCCCACTCAAAGGTATAAGAAAGCAAAGGCATTTCTCAGTAAGTTGAGAAGAGCCAATGCTCATTTTCAGGGCAGCAGCTTGCCTGACATAAGGATCAGTTTCTCTTCAGACCGTTAAGGGAGAATACAATTTATAAACAGATGTGATGGGGGCACTTGTAGAGAGCAACTCATCACACAACTATCTCTGGCAACATTTGTCCATTATCCTTCCCTACATGTTTACTCAGTTTCCAGATGAGTTTCAAATGCATTTGAAATATTTTCTCTACTTTTGCAAATCTCTGTCTTACACTAGTTACAAAATGTCTTGATAGCATAACATAAAATTCTTCAAGTCCTTTGTGTGCCTTTTGCAGCTTTTTACATTAAAATTTACAACCATCAAGTTATTTCGCATGGCGTGTTACCCATTATAAGTGCTGTTGCTATGTAAAATCATATATCTCAGTCAGATTACATAGTTTAATTGCAGTCCCAAATTACCCATAAATCTAATATGAGGTCAATGGAATTATCTAACTGAATGTTTTTTCACTACAGCATTTGTATTAGGCATATATCATTGACTTCACTGTGAGTTTGAACAGTATTATAACAGTCCCCTTGGCATAATATTGAATCCAAAGGACTTAACTCAATAGAGTGAGAATGAAATTGTCTCATAATGAGTGGGTAATACGGATTTTATTGAGAGAAAATGGTCTCATGGTGCTAAAGACCTGAATGGTAGAGTGAGGGGGAAATATTTTATATATATTACTGTTACAATAAAAATCACACACATACAATAAAAACAAGCTAAGGATACGCTGGCAGAAATAATATTGAAATTCATTTCTTCTTACATCAGATAACATTGTTTTAAAAGAGGCTGTGTGTTTTAATGGGGGGACGGGGGAGAAGAGAGAGAGTGTTGCAAAGTAAAGGAAAATCCATATGCACCATTCCAAGGCAGAAGTTAGTTGAATCTAAAATGGACCTAAAAAGGTCTATATCCTTTCCATTTAATCGCTCATTCAGTGCTTAAACTGGGAAGGTGCATGTTTCATGGGATAACAGACTCAAGAAAAAATAAATACATACATAAATAGAGCCGAGTTGCTAAGCGGCTCACCTCAAACACTGTTTTACCAAACCTGCTAATCCTAGATTATGATAAATACTCCACCACCCCCACCTTTCACAGACCACTTTAAGCACTGCATGTAGTGGTTTGAACTACATAACCATAGACAACACCAAATGTGATTAAAAATAATTGTAGTAAATGATTGTGAAATGAACAAATGTCACTATCTAAAGATGTGGAACTCCACCCCCACCCAACAAAACGAACAAAAACAAGCAAATGAATACACAGACGATGCCTATTAAAAAGTCAGCCCCTATTACGTTGCTGAGACTGAACAGGAACAAGGATGGGAGAGGTGATGGGAGAGGCTATTTGCCCCTCTCACCCAGATTTAATGCTTGGCTTGGACTGAGCATGCTCACTAGGACTGAGCATGCTCAGTAACACTGCTGAAACTGGATGCCCTAATTCTGTTCCCCCTCCCCCACACCACCACCAGCAAGCACGGGCCATCTCTGTAGTATCTGTCATACCACATTGTGATAACTATTTGGTAACTGTTGATTTTTAGTGGCTACTACCAAAGGTGTATTCGCAGCTGACAGTAGCCACTGTGAAAACATCAACAACAAAAATAAGCTTAATAGAAAAAGCAATTAAACTGTTTCAGACACATTATTGGCAACAGAAACTAACAGGGCAGCAGAAGAAATCCCATTCAGCTGACTATGTATAACATCCAAAATGGCTATTGAAGAAAATCATTTCTAAAGGACAGATTTAGAAAAGCATAGTAGTAAAACAGTGAGCACTGTCATATTATGCACAATTATCATTGTAAAGTGTAAAACAATAACCAGCATGTAAATAATTATGCCTCAAAAGCGTGAGAAAACTTGGTAAATGAACACAAAATAAACATATAAATAATAATAGCCTGAAAATGTATTTTGAAATTGAAAAAAAAATATAATTTTAAATTGTTTAATAATTATACTTATTTACTGATAATACAGCACCAATCAAGATTAGGGCCCTATTGTACTATGCACTGTATAAACACAATTAGAGAAGTCCATCATCAAAGAGCTTACAATTTAAGTAGACAAGACGAAAGGAAGGAGGGGAAACAGCAGCAGAGAGAAGGGAAAGTCACTTCACAAGACTACATAGGATGCCAGTAGCAGAGTTGGGAATAGAACCTAGATGTGATGCCCTGTCGCTGGACCACAGTGCCTCTATTATAGGCCTTATTTTCAAATTATGCTACATATTTTTAATTCTCCCACCCTACCCTTTCAAAGTACATATTATCTCCATTTTACAACTTGAAAAACCTAGCTTGTTAAAGTCAATTGTTTAAAAACTGTCCGTTAAATTTGGGTGTTTCAATTTCTGGGTGCCCTGCTTGGGAGACCAATGACCTGATTTTAGAGGGATGTTCATCAGCAGCTCACAATGACTGAAAATTATGGTCCAAGTCAGTGCTGGAGCTGAGATTAGAATAAAGGCATTCTTGGTGCTTACTCTTTTGCACAATCCACTAGACCATGCTCCATATTGCTTGGCATGTTGAGCAGGTTTAGTTGACAAGGTGATTTAAATACTAACTGCTTTCAGCTACTTTACTACACTAGTGCTGTTACTGGTGGAGCTTTATAAAAAGATAGCAATAAAGGAAGCTATTGGGATGGTATCTCAGTGTATTCAATGCCTATGAAAGTATGTGTTTAAAATAAGCTGGTGATGGTAGTATAAAAATATTCTGTACAACCTAGGACAATAGAATAGTAACATGTATGTACAGAGTAATAGAAATGAATGGCGATTAACTAAGCAATTATATCTTTAAAGCCAGAGATCATAAAACAAAGAGACAACCACTGGAGATTAAAAAACAGGTGAAAAATATTTTATTCTGTGTAAGTATAGTAGTGAACAAAATATATTACCCACTATAGGAACTACCAAATAGGTAGATTTAACAAAAAACAAGTCAATCTCTGTAGGCAAGATATAAAAATTCCTTTCAAAACTCAATAATTGCTGCTGCTTACCAAGATAACTCTGGGTAAGCGGAAGTTGTTTCCTTGGTAATCAGCATGTTTGTTGTCTGGTGCATTCCCTGATGCTAGAAACCGGCACTGTCCCAGCCACACAGGAAGAAAGACCAGAGGCAATGGATGCGGTCTAATTAGGTTGCAACTGTATTCATTTAACATACTTGGGAATATGTGGCAATAAATTGTACGATGCAGGTCATCATTTCCTTCATTGTTTCTATCTATTTGAGAGGTTGCTGTCAGCCCTCCTGCTTCACAACCTCAACTCAGCCAGCCCGTCACTGGGACCCTACCACCCTGCCCTTGTATGAGGGATTAGGAGCCCGAACCCACCTTTTTTAGGCTCTCTTAGGGGGTGCCTCACCCAAAGTCCACTTCTAACTCCTGTTTATCAGGGAACTGTATCCCCTCTGTAATGACTACCTGCACTGGACACGTGCCACACCTGTTACCTACTAAGTTGCAACTATCTTGACCTCACCTCCTTACTTAACTCACTAGGTCACCGACCTATTGTGGGAAAGACAATAAAACCCAACCAGTCTGCCTCAGTCAATCTGGTGGTCAGGTAAAAATTCCTTCACAGTCCTCCCCAAAAAGGCAACTGGCGCAAGCACAGGGAAGATCATAAAATCTGGTTCTACTCTGATCCCTAGCTGAGGAAAGGGTGATTCTGGTCAGTGATGGAGAGAGTTCCAGAATGCAGGGGTATAAATACCATCCCCTTTCCCAATGTGGGGATGGGCCAGTGCCTCTCCCTACTCCAGCCACTTCCTGTTCCCCCCTTGGCTCCACTCAGGTAAGTCTATTCCCCTTTCCCATTCCCTTGTAATCCAAAAGCAGTAGGAAGCCTTGAAGGTGTCCTGTCCTCTTTTTCTGACACCCAAAGAATCACCACATTTTATAGATTTCAATGCCAGAAAGGACCATTATGGTCATCTAGTCTGACCTCCTTCATAGCCCCACACCTAAAATTTCACCAACTGACTCATACATCAAGTCCATAACTTATGGATGAGCTAGAGAGTATACTTTATAAGGACATCCAATCCCAAATGAAAGACTCCAAAGTGATAAAGATTCCACCACATCCATAGGTAAGGAGTTCCAATGGTTAATTACCCTCACATTATTTCAAGTCTAAATTTATCTAGCTTCAGCTTCCAACCATTGGATTTATTAGGTCTTTGTCTGCGAGATTACAAAGCCCTCTATCAAAAAGTCTTTTCCCCTAGAGATATTTATGGACCATGATCAAATCACCTCTATCTTCCATTGGATAAACAAAACAGTTTGAGCTTCTTTAATCTCTGTAAGGCAGATTGTAAAGACCTCATATCATTCTTGTAGCTCCTTCCTGAACCTTTTCCAATTTGTCATCGTCCATTTTAAAATATGGACACCAGAACTGGACACAGCATTCCAGTAATGGTCTCAGTAATGCCATATACTCCTTTCAGCCAATGACTCTCAATTGCTTCCACACTAGGGAATTTGTGATGTTAGAAACCTTGGATTATAACACCACTGTAAAAATCAGGCAGGTGCAAAAGCTAACAACACAGTAGAAAACTGCTTACACAACATTCTGATAAGTATCAATCGTGAGACTAAAAGGCACTTAAGATAGCATCATGCTAATGGTTAAAATTATATTAAACGGGCACCATTCTTGCATACTATTACACACATGTAACTTTACTACCATGAGTAACCCTATTGATTTCAATAAGCACGTGAATAAGTAGCTTCAGGACTGAGGCACTTATTTCTTTTATCCAAGTAGTTATAAGTTCTCAAAATAATTACCATGTGCACTGAAATATCTCAGGCTTATTTTTACACTAAACCTAATTTTTCTTGCAAAGTTTATTAAAACTCTGTTTTTAGTGAGTGTGGGAAGTGGATGTTTGGTGTTTTGTTTTATTTATTATACTTGTTTGTTTTTATATATTTTTGAGATGCTCTATCCTCTCTGAGAGCTCAATCATATTTAATAAAAATCTGCAAACAGAGAAAAACTTCAAACTACTCGATAAGGACAAGGGCCTTATGTTGCTTGAGGAAATGGGGCAGATAAATAGTAATTATAGCTATTTTAAATATCCAATGCAAAAGGATGGGTAGGAGCAGCAGCACAAATAGTCAGTCAATTACAGGGGAGGGAGTAATTGCAAGGAAGCTTCAAAGCATCAAGCAGGAGTTGTGGGAACCTGCTACAGGAACAGTGGTTTCCTAAATGGTGTTTAAGTGGCACAGAAAATAGGCAGCAGTACCATGTGAGATTAGAAATTGAATAGGTTTTAATTTGACAAAGATACTTCACTTGTTGCCTCGGCTGGATGGTGACTGTGGATTAATAAAGTGCAATTATTTAATTTCATTTCCCTATCACAAGCACAAGCACAGCACAGCGTTGAAAAAAAGAGGTTTAATGGAATACTTCTCCCAATTCTGCAAACACCTGATCACAACATGAGTCCTGGATAAAAGCACAAGTTCTATACACTGCCTAGAACTCTGTACTCGTATGGCTCTTAGAAACAAATGTTACTGCTGTACTTTCAATTTCCCATGTAGATATTTTTCTTTAAAATAGATCAGTCTTTGTCAAACTGGTATTATTTTGAATACTTACCTCCTGGTAGGAGTTGGGGCTTGCTTTTTACTAAGGGACTACAATGGGAGATTTTGTTGCTGAAGGATGTAAAGAGATGTTCACTGAAATCGTCGGGCAGTTCAGCTTCCAGAAAGGTCTTCATGAATAGCCTGAAACCTTCTAAATCAATTGTCTAAAGTTTAAAAAAAAAAATAAAAACACCTTTAACTTTTGGCATTTCAGGATAAATCTAATATTAAAAAAAATTGGTATTAGTTGAAATAGTAGAAAAACTTTAATAATATACATTCATAAAATATGACAATCACATTGTTTTAACTCACATAACTACAATTTTTTGTTTCAAAAATTAACAGCCTTTAAAACTCCACCTACAGTATTTGGCCCTGATTTTTATTTACTCTAAGGCTCATTTATATAAATCTGGTAAATTACATTCACTCCCACTTTATGGCCGCTTTACACTACCAGAATGCTGTAAAGGGACCTCAGTGTAAATGAGAACCAACGCCTTTCTCTTGAGGACTTCCAATAGCAAAATTTTTCACATGTTGACTATACAGCATTATATAATCAAAAGTTTCTTTGTTTTTTGCCATTTAATTTAATTTGTTTTTGTAATCTACAGCAAATTAAAATGGAGAGACTAATCAGCACTTTCATTTTGGTGATACAGTAATATCAGTTATTAAATGAACAGTAAAAGCTCACAATTACATTTTATCCTACTAAGTAATATAGAGTGACTCTGAGATTAAAGATGGCATGGAACAGATCAAAAGATTTTGAGATATTACAATTACTGTGTCATAACTATACACCTATCACTGGAGTTATAGCGTTATATCAGTGATAAATTCAAAAAAGCTGCATATCATTATTTCTTAAATTAATATAAAGGATAGATGATGTTTTCTGCCTTTGTTTCTATATCATAAATATGGCTGCGAGTCTGTCATGGACATCACGGATTCTGTGACTTTCTGGGACCTCCATGACTTCTACAGCAGCCGGCGTGGTTGACTCGGGGGCCGAGTGAGCAGCTCGGGCAGCCCTTGGACAAGCCGCATCAACTGTATTCTTGAGCCACTACACCCTCCCTCACCAGCAGCAAGAGGAGTTTGGGTGTGGGAGGGGGCTCTGGGCTGGGGCAGAGGCATGGGACGGGGTGAGGACTTTGGGCAGCACTTACCTCAGGGGGTCCCCGAAAGCGGCAACATGTCCCTCCCTCAGCTCCTAGGCAGGAGTGTGGCCAGGTAGCTCTGCACACTGCTTCTGCCCATAGGCACCACCCCTGCAACTCCCACTGGCAGAGATTCCCAGCCAATGGGAGCTGCAGAGCCAGGGCTTGGGGCAGAAGCAGCGTGTGGAGCCCCTGGCTGTACTTCTGCCTAGAAGCTGAGGGAGAGATGTGTTGCCACTTCCAGGGAGCCACACGGAGCTGGGTAGGGAGCCTGCCAGCCTGCCAACACCCCCCAGCAGCAGCAGCAGGGTTCCTGGGCCACCTGCTGCTGCCCGCTCTCCCAACACCAACATCAACTTTTGTCCTCTTCACTAAGTTTTTGTTGTGCACATTTTTCAACTCTGATTACCTTTTCCAGAGCTGAAGAGATCTATGTAGCTTGAAATCTTGCCTTCTTCAACAGAAGTTGGTTCAATAAAAAATTATTAGCTCACCCATGCTGTCTCTTATATATCCTGGGAACAACACAGCTACACTAAGGCCTGGACTACACTATGCGTTTAAACCGAATTTAGCAGCATTAAACCGATTTAACCCTGCACCCGTCCACATAACGAGGCCCTTTATATTGATATAAAGGGCTCTTTAAACCAGTTTTTGTATTCCTCCCCGACAAGAGGAGTAGCGCTGAAATCGGTATTGCCATGTCGGATTAGGGTTAGTGTGGCTGCAAATCGACGGTATTGGTCTCCAGGTGGTATCCCAAAGTGCATCATTGTAACCGCTCTGAAAAGCGATCTGAACTCGGATGCACTGGCCAGGTAGACAGGAAAAGCCCCGCAAACCTTTGAATTTCATTTCCTGTTTGCCCAGCATGGAGCTCTGATCAGCACAGGTGGTGATGCAGTCCCAAATCCAAAAAGAGCTCCAGCATGGACCATATGGGAGATACTGGATCTGATCGCTGTATGGGGAGACAAATCTGTTCTATTAGAGCTCTGTTCCAGAAGACGAAATGACAAAGCATTTGAAAAAATCTCCAGGCTATGATAGACAGAGGCCACAGCAGGACTCAGCACAGTGCTGCGTGACAAGTGTAACAGAAAGCCAAAGAATCAGACGGACGCTCATGGGGGGTGGGGACTGAGGACTCCAGCTATCCCACAGTCCCCGCAGTCTCCGAAAAGCATTTGCATTCTTGGCTGAGCTCCCAATGCCTGTAGAGTCAAAAACATTGTCTGGGGTGGTTCAGGGTATATCTCGTCAATTTACCCCTCCCCCCCGTGAAAGAAAAGGGAAAAAAATCGTTTCTTGCCATTTTTCAATGTCACTGTATGTCTACTGCATGCTGCTGGTAGACGTGGTGCTGCGGCGCTGAACAGCAGCATCCCCTCCCCTTCCTTTCCTGATGGCACTCAGTACAAAATGGTGGAAAACCGTCGTCATCCCGTGAGTGCTGCTGGCTGGCCTCGGTGAGGTCGGCCGGGGGTGCCTGGGTAAAAATGGGAATGACTCCCTGTCATTCCTGGAAGACGGTACAAAATGATTGATAATCGTCCTCATCATAGCAGCTGGAGCCTGAGCTCCATCAGCCCTGCCCCCCCTTTCGTGTCTAAAGAAAAGATTCTGTACTGCCTGGACTATTGAAGCAATGGGAGGCTGTGCTACTCTCTCCCACACCCTTTAATGTCCGGCCTGGACTATCATAGCAGCTGGATGCTGCCTCCCCCTCATTTTATCTCACTAAAAAGTCAGTGTTTCTTATTCCTGCATTCTTTATTACTTCATCACACAAATGGGGGAACATTGCAATGGTAGCCCAGGAAGGTTGGGGGAGGAGGGAAGCAACGGGTGGAGTTGTTGCAGGGGCACCCTCTAGAATGGCATGCAGCTCATCATTTCTGAGGGATCTCTGGGGCTCTGACTTGGAGCGGCTGTGCTCTCTGGCTCTCTAGTAGACTTGCCCCATATTCCAGGCAGGACTGACTCTATTTTTAAGCAAAACATAAAGAAAAGAATGACCCGGGGACTCACTCTCATTTTTGTCCATGTGCCCCCGGACGACCTCAGCCAGGAGCACCTATGACAGCAGCAGACAGTACAAAATGATTGATAACCGTCATCGCCAATTTCCAATTGCAAACGGCACAAAATGACTGATAACCATCATCTCATCACCAATTTACAATGGCAGGCGGTGCAAAAGTGATGGTAACCATTTCTGCTACCTTGCAAAGGCAAATTAATGCTGCTGTGTAGCACTGTAGTACCGCCTCTGTCAGCAGCATCCAGTACACGTACGGTGACAGTGACAAAAGGCAAAACAGGCTCCATGGTTGCCATGCTATGGCGTCTGTCAGGACAATCCAAGGGAAAAAGGGTGCGAAATGATTGTCTGCTGTTGCTTTCACGGAGGAAGGATTGAGTGACGACATTTACCCAGAATCACCTGCGACACTGTTTTTGCACCATCATGCATTGGGATCTCAACCCAGAATTCCAAGGGGCGGGGGAGACTGCAGGAACTATGGGATAGCTACCCACAATGCAACGCTCCAGAAATCGACACTAGCTCGGTACATGAATGCACACCACCAAATTAATGTGCTTAGTGTGGCCGCATGCACTCGACTTTATACAATCTGTTTTACAAAACCAGTTTATGTAAAATCAGAATAATCCCGTAGTGTAGACATACCCTAACACTGCAAACAACTTATTCATACCTCTAATATGACTGAAGTCAACAGGACAAATAACCTAAGGACTTTTCACTAAAGTACTGAAGAATCAAGCTATATGTTTGTGTTGTACTTATGTTATATAATGTTACTTTAGTGCTGCAGAAGTCATATGTAACTACTGTAGCATCTGTGGTTTGCAAATCTACTAGCCCCCAAATAAGTCCCTTTATCACATACTATATTGTTATACACCTGCCAGTAAGACATCCTGCCTCTCATTTCTGAAATAATAAAGATATAAGCAGACACTGTTTAAAATAAACCACTCCATATTAATATTTTAAGCAGCAAAGTTCTAGATTTACTATGAACAAATTATGGTGAGCCTGACGACTAAAATGTACTGCTGAGATATGGATATTAAGGTTCATTCATTGTTCAGATGTCAACTCCCACCTTCAACTGGCCCAAGGTGCCATCCTCTATTGCCAACCGTTAAATTTTCACATAAGCATCTTTGTGCCTTCTCCCATGTTGACACTCATGCTTGGGAGGCTGTCATATGATATACAAGCGTACCCATATTCACACCCTGCACACTGTTATAATAATCTGTGTATAAAATATGCCTTGTGAGGTATCATTTGAAAAGAAATAATTTGTGGTCAATAATACCATGGTGAAATGTATGCAGCAACATTATATGTAAAGTTATTAAATCCCCCTATATGATGTTATTAGCACATGTCCAAAAGCACAAATTCCTAGAACATAAAAACAGCCATACTGGGTCAGACCAATGGTCCATCTAGTCCAGTATCCTGTCTTCCAACTGTGGCCAATGCCAAGTGCTTCAGAGGGAATGAACAGAAAAGGTAATCATCAAGTGAACGATATTCCCCAGTTACCCACTCCCAGCTTCTGGCAAAACAGATGCTAGGGACACTTTTGCCCAGGCAGAAGTTGTTAAACAGGTCTATCCTAAACAAAGAAATGTGTGTTTATTCCAATTTACATATATGTATAGTAAACAGGGTCCATGAGACAGTAGAGAGAGGAAATGGCAGAAGACAAAGCAAAATTTGCATCTCACCAAACACAGGTGGGAAGAAAGAGCATGACGTCTCCTTTATCACTTGACTTTTGCTTTTAGAGATAAGCTTCAGAAGAATTTACTTCAAAGTTTGACTGGACTATAAGTGAGAGGTGCAGAGAACCCAGAGGTATCTCTCTATCTCTAAGAAGACAAAGGCATCAGCACCTTTGGGCTTCTGGGAGAGATCCTGACCAAGGAAAGGGTCAGTCACAATCCTGTTGGAAGACTAGGGATGAGAAAGGTTATCTTAAACAAATCCTTGAACCAAAATTTGCTAGATTAAATTTTAGACTTTTAGATGCGTGTTTTCACTTTTATTTGCTGGTAACCATTTCTAACTTGATCTCATACTTGAATTCACTTAAAATCCTATCTTCTTGTGTTAAACTGTTTTGTTTTGTTTTTAATCTAAGGCAATCCAGTGCTGTGATTAAACTAAACTGTTTGGTTACTCCAGTTAAAGTAGCAAACTGTTGAATATTGACTGTTTACAGGAGCAAGAAACTTTTAATATCTGAACTGTCCAGAAGAGAAATGGACAGTGAAAAACACAATTTTGGGAAAATTCAGGACTGGGAGTATGTTGGGATCATCCTGCAAATAGTAACCAAGGCTTGTGCAAGCCACTATGTGACTGGTGTGTTGCTGGCTGACTGCTAGAGTCAGAGCTGCTGGACCAGATGTGCAACTATACATAGACATTCAGGGTGAGACCTGTATGCCGATAGGCTGTTTGTCCATGGCCGAGGTTGGGAACTACAACAGTAAAGCATTGTTAGTCATGCACGGCTGTGGGGCAGGCAGTGCCTCAACCCTTCACTGACCTGGACTCTGCTCTGGAATGGAACAAAGGCGCTTCCTGTAAATATCAACAAAGCAGCCTCACTATCCTCCTTGAAATCCCTCCTCAATGGGGCCCGTGACTAGGGCTCCTAGGCATTATAACAACATCATCCTGGATGCATGATGTTATTAGCACATGTCCAAAGCCACAAAGAACGGCCATCCTGGGTCAGACAAATGGTCCATCTAGTCCAGTATCCTGTCTTCCAACAGCGGCCAATTCCAGGTCAATATTATTTCCAAGTAACATGAAAATAGTGCAATATAAAAAGATACAATAAATAAGTATACATACATTAGGACAGCACCTCAGTTCCAGCTGAGCTCAACTCGACCCAGGAGCTTCCAGCAGCCTCCAGTGAAACAAAGAGAAATAGTGTAGGAACAGCTATGCCAGCTCTACAGCACTGAAGGATAACTGTATGCTAGAGGAATCCGCAGGTAGGGATTTATGCATGGAAGCAGTGCAAATCAGACTTAATGAGGCCAAGAATCTGGCCCATATTATTTACAGTTGCAATAAGGCAGTAAGAAAATCATTACCAGAAAACTAAATTACACTGGACAATAAACATACACAAAGTTCCACCTTGATCCATGCCACATAATATGAAAATAAATTAAAAACTACATTATATATTGCCCACATTTAAGCTAATTTCTCAGATACTTAAGATATATGCAGTTGTAAGCCAATTTATTCTCAATGCAAACATATAAGCTTTACACATCTTCATATCAGCATCTTTCATAGACATTTATCATTACTACAGGTGATTTAAGACCAGCATCCAAACTTTAAATACAGATCTGTGCTTGTCTTGCAGTCTTATACATTCCTACGGTCAATTGAGAGATCTGTTCCTAAGATGTCAGATGCTATTTTCTGCAAAGACTATTTTTATTTGAGGACTAGTGGGCTGACAAATTTCACCTGCACTCTTTTTTCTCCCTCACCAAAGTCTAGGGATCCTCCTCCCACTGTCTGCCAACCCAACAGACTAGTGAATTGATAAAGTAGGAGTGTCAGATATACATAGGCACAATTTTCAAATTGTTCTTTTTCTCTAATGTTACTTCTTTCTCTTTTCTTCTAGTTTATCAGCTGACCTACTGGTATATAAAAACAAACAACTGATAAAAATATTCCATACTGAAATATTATGCGACAAAATTTTCAAGTGGAAAAGTAAACAGTGCACCCAAAAGACAGTGTGAAGCTGCTGTACTTACAAAACAAATATTTGCAGACAACTTAGTATCTGATAGGTCTGTGAAACACTAGTGGAAGATTTTCCACAAACCTTTGCACTAACATTTCCATCATATCCTCTCTTGTGATTTAAAGTACTGAGCATTTCCAAGGCTCAATTCATTGTTCAGATACTGGCTTCTCATATCCACTTCAAGCTCGTAATTTCATGGTTTCACCATTTCACAATTTCAAAAAAATCATGGTGACATGACAGTGTAGACATCTTTGAAAATTTTGGCTTGTGAAGAGATGACAGGGAATTGAAAATACAAAGCACCATGTAGTCTCTCTCTCTCTCTCTCTCTCTCACACACACCCCATTATATACAAACATGCAGGAATGGAAGTGTCCATGGTTACTTGTATTCAGGTTCCACACACCAGAAGGGCACCAGAACTTGTATTAGGTACTGTGCCCCCAAATTCCCCATGAAGCTGTCTAGCCAAGTGAAAGGGCCAAGCAGGAGCTATCAGACCATCTATTGCAGCTGTCAGATATTTATTTTAAGTGGAAGCAGACTGTTATGCAAATGACAAGTTTTTGGGGGAACTACATAAAGGCTACCCTGAGTTCACTATGAAGGCTGAGGTCAGACTTTGAAGGAAATCCCTCCACAGGGATCCTGACAGAAAGCCTAATATGTGCAGAAAAGGCTACCCATGAGAAAGGTTGTGTCCTCATCCTTACCAACTTGCTTGAAGCTGGACAGGTCTTTGGTGGTTGCAACCATGTGTTCTGAGTTGCTTGCTCATTTTGAATATATATTTGTTAAGAAAGCCAACTTTGTATAATACAGAACTATAAAATTAAAAGGGATGTTCAATGTCATAGGTATTAAAAATCCCTAGCCATTTTCAATCACATTCTCAAAGTTACTGATGTGGTAAACAATTTCATTTTCCAGTTCTCTCTGAAAAGTATATAAATTATTGATAAAATATGATTTCCCTCTCTTTTTAAATCTGATACATCATTTTATTTTTACTTGGGGGAGGGATAGCTCAGTGGTTTAAGCATTGGCCGGCTAAACCCAGGGTTCTGAGCTCAATCCTTGAGGGGGCCACTTGGTCCTGCTAGTGAAGGCAGGGGCTGGACTCAATGACCTTTCAAGATCCCTTCCAGTTCTAGAAGATAGAATATCTCCATCAGTGCTTTCATAACATGAGATGTTATATGAATAAATGTGGAGAGGTAGCATGGTTACAAATAATAGGATGTTTCTTCATTATAAAAATTACAGTTCAAGAAAAACATCCTTCTTAAAAACCACAAGTTTATAAGGAGCAGTTCCTTTAGGATCCATATAGTCATTGGCTCCTCCTCCCACATTTATGTAGTACATCCTTCTCCGATAGTGAAGACACAGAAATTAACACATCTTCACCAATTAACTTCATCACTGGTACCTGCCTGAATATGTGTGGGTCTCTAAGGGCACATCTTCACTGGCAATGTTAACATGGCTTGTGTAATCACGGCATAGGTCTCCCAGGACTCTAAAAAAAAAACAAACCACAACACCCGCCCCCCCTGCCAAGGGGAATAGCTACCAGTGGTGGGAGTGCAGTTTGTCTGTTCCATTTTACTTTTGCTCTTCTCCATGTCTCACAGCACATGGAAGTGTAGAGCTCAGAGAAATTTATTGTTCCATTATAGGAGGATTTATGCAAGCAACTTCAACTAGTATTAACAAGAGTTAGACTGACAGAGACTCCTGCACTGAACAGATGCCACAAGGCTCTAATAGTCATATAGCTTTAGTTATATCCGGATATTAAGCATACATAATTCCTGCTGACTTAAATGGGATTTCTATCTGCAGAACAAGATATGGCCATTAGACAAATTTTGCTCCCCTGTGGAATTTTTTTCTTTAATGACAAATAAGAGTTTTTGATCATGGCATATAACATTTAATATCTGACAGTTACACATTTGTACACAATAGGTAATTTAATTGGGGCTATATGGACTGGCATTGGATCCAAACTGCCCCAGAGGGAGGTAAAATAATTCCTGGAGTTCTCCCATTTGCCTGTTGTAGCATTTGGTGTAGCGACATGTAATGGCATGTCTACACTGAAAGAAAAAGGTGTGTTCTTTGTCAAGTTGTCTGATGACTGAGCGCTAACCTCAAGGCAGACTTATAAACCAGGGCACAAATCCCAAAGTGACTGTGAGTATACTTAGATTTCACCAACCAAGTATCAGGTGTGAACTCCTCAGCCACCACAACAGCCTTAACATGGAGTCATATGGGCTCTCCTATCTTGCCACCCAGGAAAGCCTGCCTTTGTGGTAAATGATCAATTACACCAAAAATCATAAGCATATTCAGGTTACTCCCATTCCTAAAGGACCAGTCACTTACCCTAGGTCAAGTTCACCTTAGATCTCTCACCAAAGGCAACACTTGTAGCCAATCCTATATTAAACTAACTAAAGATTTATTAACTGGGAAAAAGAAATGAGAGTTAGTCACAAGGTTAAAGCAGGCAAGCATACACACTAACAAATGAATTTCAGTTTTAGGTTACAAAAAACAATAAAAAAAGTCATTGTAAAGCGCAAGCTCTATATGTCCTTTAGGACTAACTTATGCTTAGAAACATTGCCCTCTCCAAACATACCTTTCGAGGGAGAGGACAGAGGAGAAACTTGTTAGTTGTCTTTTGCTCACCCAAGCACAAAAGCTACTATTGTGGGTAGGCTGCACCAAAGGCTGGACAATAAGGTCCCCCACTTTTCACCAACTCACTGTCCTTGTAAAGGGGATTAGGTACAATCTAGTGCTTCAGAATTCATCTTTAACACAAATAATATTTAAAATATCATCATACTCCCTTGGTTGTTTCTTTTTTCAAAACTGTATGTAGTATTTCAACATAAGCCCCTTTGCATCCATTGTCATGTAAATGGAAAATGGAAGTCATTACATATTCCATCCCATTTTCATGAAATACATGTTTATTTCAGTAAGTAAGGTAATTCCAAGTATAATTAGGACAACGATGTTAAAATACAATTTTCAGTTAAGTGCTTGTTTAATTATACATTAACCTGCCTGCTCTCCAGTTGATGCCAAGCACGTATAGTATAAGTGGTATTAACCTAGTGATGGTGATAGCATTTTTTGTAAACAGTAGATGGGCCCAATACTTGAAAAATGTTGTGATGTCACAGGGTCTACGTTCACTACTATGCACAGACTTAGTGCTCTCAGAAGTACACATTAGTAAAGCTGGAGCACTAGTCACAGCTGTAGTTAAGATTGTGTAAGCATTTCCAATACAAGCCGAATTTTTAAATCATTCTTAAATTTCCACTTTGGGCAGAGCCTAGGTCTGGAAAAGATGCAAAAGTTATTCTATGGTTTTGGAGTATGAAGAGAGCTAATAAAATAGACATTACCCATTAAAACAGAAGTTGAAAGTATTTTTGTTTGTTTTTGTTTTTTTAAATTGTTCTAGTATGGAAATGGATAGGCTTATAAAGTGGAAATTTATTACGGAAATTGCCCTTACTGAGCATTGCATTTGAGTATTGAGGTGAATGTTTTCTCCTAGCATTTCCTGAATTAAATATTTAGGGTGGGTTTTTTAAAAATAAAATTATGGAATATATTTAAAAGGTTTCAGTTACAAATGTAAATGTCATTATCTACCACATAGTAGAAACCAAATTCTGGCCCCTTGTGGTGCAGGTCTTAGCACAGCAAAATCAGAGTTAGTGTATGCCCATACATAGACTGCTCTTTGCATATTTGAGCACTACTCCTTGGGAACAGTCTATGTATTGGCACACAATATTTGTGATTTTGCTGAGTTAATAAGCACCAAAATGAGCTAGAACTGGATTCCTATTATGTGGCAGACAATGACATTGGCATTTGTAAATAAAAATATTTTGAATGTATTCATGCTAAGAACTAAATCTCATATGCAGGATAAGATGCATAAATTGCCATTACCACACCAATGCACAGACCACACACACACCGATGTCGTCGCTCTAGGACAGGAGTTGGCAACCTTTCAGTAGTGGTGTGCCGAGTCTTCATTTATTCACTCTGATTTAAGGTTTTGCGTGCCAGTAATACATTTTAAGGTTTTTAGAAGGTCTCTTTCTATAAGTCTATAATATATAACTAAACTATTGTTGTATGTAAAATAAATAAGGTTTTTAAAATGTTTAAGAAGCTTCACTTGAAATTAATTTCAAATGCAGAGCCCCCCACACCAGTGGCCAGGACCCGAGCAGCGTGAGTGCCACTGAAAATCAACTTGTGTGCCACCTGCGGCACGCGTGCCATAGGTTGCCTATCGCTGCTCTAGGAGCACACACAGAGTGACATGTCTGCTGGTTTTGCTAGTGCCAGATAATGTATTAGAAACTCTGGCTCATAAGTTCCCTCTGCAGAGGTGTTTTCTATTACATGCCCATGTGAATATAGCTGCCAGAATTTTGGCCTGTTTCCAAATAAAAAAATAAATACTGGTTACCTGCCTTTTGTAACTGTTGTTCTTCGAGATGTGTTGATCATGTCGATTCCATTCTAGGTGTGTGCGCACCCACGTGCACAGCTATCGAAGACTTTTGCCGTAGCAGTATCCGTAGGTTAGGCTCTGGTGTTCCTTTTAGTGCCGCGCTCATGTATCAGTATATTAGGTGCTGCCGACCTTTCAGTTCCTTCTTGTCGGCAACTCCAACAGAGAAGTAGGAGGGAGGGTAATGGAATGGACATGAGCAAGAAATCTCGAACAACAACAGTTACAAAAGGTAGATAACTGTTTCTTCTTCGAATTCCTGCTCATATCAATTCTATTCTAGGTGACTCACAACCAGTATCCTTGGAGGTGGGCTTGGAGTCCAAAGTCTAACGGCTTGCAGGACTGCTCTACCAAAACCAGCATTGTCCTGGGCCTGCTGATTAAGAGCATAATGGAACGTGAACACATGGATGGACAACCAAGTGGCCACCCTACAGATGTCCTGGATAGGCACTTGGGCCAGGAAAGCTGCCGAAGAGACCTGCATCCTGGTCAAGTGGGCAGTTACAATTGTCGGAGGTGGTACCTTTGCCTGATCATAGCAGCAGTGAATGCAGGCAGTATTCCAAGAAGAAATTCTTTGAGTGACAGTGGAAGACCTTTTATTCTGTTGGCCACTGTGATGAATAATTGCGTCAACTTGTGGAATGGCTTTGTTCTTTCAATGTAGAAGGCTAACACCCTCCTGACATTTAAGGAATGCAGCCGACATTCCTCTGCCGACTTATGTGGCTTTGGAAAAAAGACAGGTAAGTAAATGTCGTGGCCTGTATGAAACTGTGAAACCACCTTGGGCAGGAACGTCAAGTGTGGATGCAGCTGGACCTTATCTTTGTAAAAGACTGTATAGGACGGTTCCGAGGCGAGCACCCTAATCTCACAGACCTGGTGGGTAGATGTTACTGCAACCGGAATGCAACCTTTCAGGACAGGAGAAGGAGAGAGCAGGAAGCCAGAGGCTCAAAGGGGGCATCCCATGAGCTCTGACTGCATGAGATTCAGGTCCCATGGAGGAACGGGATCCTTTATGGGTGGGTAAAGGCACTGGAGGCCCTTAAGAAACCTAGCAGTCATATCCTGAGCAAAAACCGACCTACCCTCAAACAGCAGATGGAAGGTCTAGATAGCAGCTAAGTGGACCTTGACAGACGAAAGGGATAGGCCTTGGAGCTTGAGATGTAGAAGGTAGTCCAGGATTAACTGCAGCGAAGCTCACTCTGGCCGAATGCCTTTATCTGAGGTCCAGCAGGTGAACCGCTTCCAGTTGGCCAGGTAGGTTGCTCTGGTGGAGGGCTTTCTGCTGCCCAACAGAACCTGTTGGACACTGGCCGAGCACTGCTGCTCCTCTGCATTTAACCACGCAGAAGCCAAGCCCATAAAGTGAAGTGTCGTCAGGTTTGGACTGCTGTGGTTCTGGGACAGCAGGTCCAGCCTGAGCGGTAGCTGCAATGGAGCAGCCACCAAAAGGTTCAGAACTGTGCTGAACCAGGACTGGTGCGGCCAAGCTGGTGCTATGAGGATCACTTTCACCTTGTCCTGCTTTATCTTCATGAAGATCCTGTGGATTAATAGTACTGGGGAAAAAGGTGTACAACAGAGCCCCTGACCATGGAAGCAGAAAGGTGTCCGACAGGAGGAGGGCCCTCAAGCGAATATGCTGCTCCTTTTGTGTTCCAGGGTGAAAGTTTTTACAGATTCTACACTTGTCCTTTCTATGGGACTTCCCCAGGCACATCAAATAGCTGTTGTGGAGGTCACTAAAAGGCATCGGCCTGCTGCATGACAAGCATGGGTTGAAGCGGGAGAGTGGGATATGCCCTGTTCCCGGGCGAAGTTCCAGCCAGGACTCTAACTGCAAAACTAACTTAACACTTAACTTAATCACTAATTAAGTACCTACAAATGATATACAAAGAAGATAGACAATGGTTGTAAAGAACCACTAATGCTCTTGCAATGGAAGACTAGGAGCTCCAACAAACCATCATGGGTGGTAAGAAGGAACTGAGAGGGCGCAGGATCAGCAGTGCCTAATATACCAATGAGCACGGCACTTAAGAGGGCTCTGCAGCTGACCCTATGTATAACACTAAAGAAAAAGTCTCCGACAACTGTGCACGTGGGCGCAAACACACCTAGAATGGAATCGACATGAGCGAGCACTCAAAAAAGAACAAAGCTTCATAATGTTTAACGTAAATGGTTTATCTCCTCAGAGAAGTCAATTCAACAGGATGCACTAGAGTAAGATAGAAAAATCTGCATAGTTCCAGTGATGCAGTGTTCTGAGATTTAGTCACATCGCAACCCTGTGTCTGAATTATGTTTATGCAAAAAAGTGTCATTGCATGAAATCATGCATTACAATAACATGAGAAATGAGAAAGTAACAAATGATGTAGATTATAAGATCTGATCTCAGTGGTGCTGGTTTAAATCAGGAGTTACCTAATCAACCTCTGTGGATTTACAACATGCTCTGTTTAATTCAGAGAAGAATCTGGCCAGTAGTAATGATTTAAGTACATGAAATTTATAGAGTTCAGTAGGAAAGGCAGAGTTGCTACACTAATACACAACTTAATTAATCCATCTCCAATAAACAGCGGTAGCTATGTCAGTGGGAGAACCGTATTCACAACCCTGAGTGACATAAATTATACCGACATAAGTGGTAGTATAGACATAGCTTAAGTGTTAACACAAATACAATTATCACGTGCATACATAAAGGGGAGAACACACTGTTTGCCATAGAGACAGCTGGAAATTACAATTACCATAGAGGACTGAGAAAGGGGGATACATACGGTTTTAGAATAACTGTATGAATGAAAGGGATTAAGCTGATAACAGCAGAAGCTCAGACTGTTTCAAACCATTCCGCTGCCTGTGAAGACAGTGCCAAAATCCAATGATAGCTTGAGTTTCAATAAATTTTAGTTTAATTTCATTTTGATAAAATTCTTGAAAAATTTCATATTATAAAAGCATGTTATTACAGCCATATTACCTTGCTTACTAACTGTAATGAAATTTCCTTTACAGTGAAACCTGCATAGATGCTCCAAATTTTTCAGCCTTTTTCAGTGACAGATTTGCTACCTCTGATTTTTAACGAAAAATAAATATACAAATAAGGTATGTGAATAATTATATTTCTTCCTCATGCCCTGAAAATTGCTAAGAGTTACAAGTGACAAATCACCCTCAGTATTCGATCTTGTGAGTGATTGATTTTCTGGGAGCTTTAAATACTCTGGGCCCAATTACCATTGTCCTGCACCTTGTATGGTAATTTATATCAGTGCAAAGTGAGCGTAAAATGTTACCACTTTGATTTGTCAGTAATTTACATCCACTTTGCACTAGTGTAAAACAATATACAAGGTGTAGGGTGGTGATGAATCTGGCCCTTTACCCCCTTGCTTTGGTTCCCTTCACATTCAGAAATATATCCACTTCAAAGCAGTGGAGCTATGTTAATCTGATCCAACTAGGGTTGTGCTTTTTATGATATTTTCTAAGACAAATGATTGTATTTGAAATAGATAGTAAAAGGGGTGGCTTACAAGGTGAGTGTGAAAGATATGAGTGATGGCATCTACCCAATAGTGATGTTCCAGGGTGATGCCAGAAAAGATGGTTTCTGGTTTGTGTTATTAAAAGGGGTCCCAGGTCACATCCAATGGTTGGCCAATGACTGTAAGTATTATGATTGGAGGGAGTGTTTTTCGTATATTGTTTTACTAGGGAAATACTTAAGTATCACCTACATACCATTGCACAAGTGCAGAACTGCGGCACAAAGCCATCATCATGAAAACAGAAAGGGATGGACTATATTGTACAATAGAATGAAAAACAGGAAAGCAACAATTAAATATATATTGGGAAAATACTTTAACCAGTATTTCCTAATTCAAACTGAATAAATCTTAATTCAATTAAATGAATTTAGAGATTCTACCAAAGTCTGGTCACTACCTGTAATTTCACAGACAATGTACATTAGAGGAAAACACAGTAGGCCTACCATGTACCTGAACAGAAAATACAGAGGCTTGTAGAATTGCCTACAAGCACTGAACAGTGCTTTTTCAGCCAACAGATATAAACCAGACATCATAGTACAGTTCCAGAGAAGCATCTGTTTAGTGTCTTCAGCTTTCTCATTTTATAGAAGAAATGTTTCAAAATTAGGGATGGCTTTTTCTAAAGAATGCAAATTTATGAAACTATGAGGCAGAATGGGAAAAAAAAATTCCCCTGCTGACATCTTCCAATCATTCCCAAAAGCATTCTAAAAAAAATAATTGTATCATAATCTTGCAAGAAGTTCATGTTCTCTAAAAATCCTAACGTTTTCTTCATTTATTATTAGTAAGAAATAAACAATGCTGCAAGATGGGAGAAAAATATCAGTAATATCTTACCAGTACAAAAGGATATGTCAGAGGCTCTTTACAAACACATAATGTGACAGTTATTTGACACAAACATTATCTGTCACAGTTCAGGGCAACTGCACCTGTATTCCTCTTCTATAGTCCAGAAGAGCACCCACTCTAGGCTCCCGGCTCCAACCTCAGAGTTTATCTCCTTGGCAGAGACACTCATCTCTCTCCCTTCCGACTGGGGTATTTCCAGGATGAACAGTTCCCTGTCTACATGGTGATAACCTCTAGCAAGGCAAAATGCTTAAATGGCCAGCATCTGCACTGTCCTTTTTCTTCAGAGATTAACAAACAGTGTATTTGCCAGCAGTTAAGTTACCACACAGCCCTTTATAAGCGAACACATTTATTCTTAAGGTGAGGCATTACAAAGAACACACGTTAAAAACAATAAGAGAAGCTACATACATACTTAAAAGCCTGTCAAAGATCACCCCCTCACTCCAACAAGGTTGTTTAATCCTTCAAACCCCAGCACAAGGATTTTTTTCCTGTGGCCACACATTCATCACAGCTTCAGCTCAGAACAGGCACTCTTATGACTCTGTGAGTCACTCTTATCCTGTTCGGGTCTTTGAAGCCACCATGAATAGGTAATCAACCAAACAAAAGGTCCTCTATCCTCAGGGTGAAGCTTCAAAAACCTCAGTTCTTGCATAACCAGGGGCAATTCATTTGCATTCACGTCCCCTAGAGATTTTCTGGGAAACCGATTTAAAATTAAGAGTTCACTCATGGTTTAGACCACTGTTCAAGAGATTCCTCTGAAGCTCCCAACACTTCCCAACATTTACATGAGCCAAGTATCTTAGATACATTACATATACTCCACCAGAGAAGTAGTTCGCATCATGGAACAGGCCCCCACAATTACGCCAAGAGAACTTGCTTCAATATAGAAATAACCCTCCCCCCACTTCCAACTGCACAACCCTACTTGACACTTACCACCCCATACCAAAACCTATATAGGGTATCTGTCAAAACCTAGTCCCAGATTTGGACCTTAGCATCCAAAATATGGGGGTTAGCATGAAAACCTCCAAGCTTAGTTACCATCTTGGACGTGGTAAAGCTGCCACCACCCAAATTTAGAGTGTTTTGGGACACTCTGGTCCCCACAAAAACCTTCCCTGGGGACCCCAAGACCCAAATCCCTTGAGTCTCACAACAAAGGGAAATAAACCTTTTCCCTTCCCCCTCTCCAGGTGTTCCTCAAGAGATACACAGAAGCAAACTCCGTGAGTCTAAACAGAGGGACTCCACCCTCCCCATTCCCAGTCCTGGAAAACAGAATTACTTCCCTCTTCACCCAGAGGGAATGCAAAGTCAGGCTAGTAAATCTAACACACACAGATTTCCCCCTGACTTCTTCCTCCCACCAATTCCCTGGTGAGTACAGACTCAATTCCCTGGAATTCCCCACTAAAGAAAAACTCCAACAGGTCTTAAAAAGAAAGCTTTATATAAAAAGAAAGAAAAATACATCAAAATGGTCTCTCTGTATTAAGGTGACACATACAGGGTCATTTGCTTAAAAGAATATTGAACAAACAGCCTTATTCAAAAAGAATACAATTCAAAGCACTCCAGCAACTATACCTATGTAAATACAAAAGAAAATATAGAAATCACTATCTGATCTTTGTACTCACAACTTGGAAACAGAAGATTAGAAAGCAGGAAATAGAAATCACTCCTCGTAGCCGAGAGAGCATACAGGCAGACAGAAGACCCAAGAACAAAGGACTCTCACGCAAACTTCCCTCCACCCAGAGTTGAAAAAAAATCCTGTTTCCTGATTGGTCCTCTGGTCAGGTGCTTCAGATACTTCTTTCCAGGTGAAAGAGACGTTAACCCTTAGCTATCTGTTTATGACAGTATCAAACAGCTACAACTTATATGCAATAGGGACCCCTTTCTGAAAGAAATCTTTCCTGAACCCCCTCTTCTGGCCTTCAGACATTCCCCCTAAACTTTCCAAGCTCATCATCACAAACAAGCTCCCTAAAGCCCAAGATACATTGATTCAAAGCGGCATCAGACCTGACAGAGCAACAAATGGAAAACCTGTAGATATATCTCCACTGATACTATGATAAAAAAAAAAACCTCCCACAACACAATTTTCAAAATCCCTGGGTCTTACAAGTGCCTGTCATAACCATAGGCGCTGACTCTGTGGGTGCTCCGGGGCTGGAGCACCCACGGGGAAAAAATGGTAGGTGCTCTGCACCCACCGGCAGCTCCCCGCCACCCCACCCCAGTTCATCTCTGCCTCCGCCCATGAGAACGCCACATCCTGCTTCTCCTCCAGCTCCCAGAACTTCTCACCACAAAACAGCTGTTTCGCAGAGGCAAGCAGTGGGAGGGAGGGGGGATGAGGGGGAATGTGGCACACTCGGGGAAGAGGTGGGGTTGGGGTGGGGTGGGGTGGGGAGAGGATTTGGGGAAGGGGTGCAATAGGGGCAGGGAGGGGGCGGAGACTTTGGGAAAGGGATTGGAATGGGGGGGCAGGAGCGGAGTTGGGGCGGGGGTAGCATGAGCACCCACTGGCACCGGGAAAAGTTGGCACCTATGGTCTTAACCTGTGGCGTACCTCATCCTGTGCACTAAATGCCCCAGTAACAACTACACCTCTACCCTGATATAACGCTGTACTTGGAAGACAAAAAAATCTCACTGTGTTACATAAGAACATAATAAGAACAGCCATACCGGGTCAGACCAAAGGTCCATCTAGCCCAGTATCTGTTTACCGACAGTGGCCAATGCCAGGTGCCCCAGAGGAAGTGAAGCTAACAGGCAACGATCAAGTGATCTCTCTCCTGCCATCCATCTCCATCCTCTGATGAACAGAGGCTAGGGACACCATTCCTTACCCATCCTGGCTAATAGTCATTTATGGACTTAGCCACCATGAATTTATTCAGTTCCCTTTTAAACATTGTTATAGTCCCAGCCTTCACAACCTCCTCAGGGAAGGAGTGCCACAAGTTGACTGTGCGCTGTGTGAAGAAGAACTTCCTTGTATTTGTTTTAAACCTGCTGCCCATTAATTTCATTCGGTGGCTCATAATTCTTGTATTATGGGAATAAGTAAACAACTTTTCCTTATCCACTTTCTCTACATCCCTCATGATTTTATATAGCTCTATCATATCCCCCCTTAGTCTCCTCTTTTCCCACCTGAAGAGGCCTAGCCTCTTTAATCTTTCTTCATATGGGACCATCTCCAAACCCCTAATGATTTTAGTTGCCCTTTTCTGAACCTTTTCTAGTGCTAGAATATCTTTTTTGAGGTGAGGAGACCACATCTGTACACAGTATTCGAGATGTGGGCGTACCATGGATTTATATAAGGGCAATAATATAGTCTTAGCCTTATTCTCTATCCTCTGTGAATGATTCCTAACATCCTGTTTGCTTTTTTGACCGCCTCTGCGCATTGCGTGGACATCTTCAGAGAACTATCCACGATGACGCCAAGATCTTTTTCCTGACTCGTTGTGGCTAAATTAGCCCCCATCATATTGTATGTATAGTTGGGGTTATTTTTTCCAATGTGCATTACTTTACATTTATCCACATTAAATTTCATTTGCCGTTTTTTTGCCCAATCGCTTAGTTTTGTGAGTTTTTTTTTGAAGTTCTTCACAATCTGCTTTGGTCTTAACTATCTTGAGCAGTTTAGTATCATCTGCAAACTTTGCCACCTCACTGTTTACCCCTTTCTCCAGATCATTTATGAATAAGTTGAATAGGACTGGTCCTAGGACTGACTCTTGGGAAAGACGACTAGTTACCCCTCTCCATTCTGAGAATTTACCATTAATTTCTACCGTTTGTTCCCTGTCTTTTAACCAGTTCTCAATCCATGAAAGGACCTTCCCTTTTATCCCATGACAGCTTAATTTACGTAAAAGCCTTTGGTGAGGGACCTTGTCAAAGGCTTTCTGGAAATCTAAGTACACTATGTCCACTGGATCCCCCTTGTCCACATGTTTGTTTGACCCCTTTAAAGAACTCTAATAGATTAGTAAGACACGATTTCCCTTTACAGAAACCATGGTGACTATTGCTCACCAGTTTATGTTTTTCTATGTGTCTGACAATTTTATTCTTAACTATTGTTTCGACTAATTTGCCCGGTACTGACGTTAGACTTACCGGTCTGTAATTGCCAGGATCACCTCTAGAGACCTTTTTAAATATTGGCGTTACATTAGCTAACTTCCAATCATTGGGTACCGAAGCCGATTTAAAGGACAGGTTACAAACCTTAGTTAACAGTTCCGCAACTTCACATTTGAGTTCTTTCAGAACTCTTGGGTGAATGTCATCTGGTCCCGGTTGACTTCTTAATGTTGAGTTTATCAATTAATTCCAACACCTCCTCTAGTGACACTTCAATCTGTGACAGTTCCACAAATTTGTCACCTACAAAAGCCAGCTCAGGTTTGGGAATCTCCCTAACATCCTCACCTGTGAAGACTGAAGCAAAGAATCCATTTAGTTTCTCAGCAATGACTTTATCGTCTTTAAGCGCTCCTTTTGTATTTTGATTGTCAAGGGGCCCCACTGGTTGTTTAGCAGGCTTCCTGCTTCTGATGTACTTAAACATTTTATTATCACCTTTGGAGTTTTTGGCTAGCCGTTCTTCAAACTCCTCTTTGGCTGGCTTTTCTTATTATACTCTTGCACTTAAGCTGGCAGTGTTTGTGCTCCTTTCTATTTGCCTCACTAGGATTTGACTTCCACTTTTGAAAGGAAGTCTTTTTATCTCTCACTGCTTCTTTGACATGGTTGTTAAGCCATGGTGGCTCTTTTTAGTTCCTTTATTGTGTTTCTTAATTTGGGATATACATTGAAGTTGGGCCTCTATTATGGTGTCTTTAAAAAAGGGCCCATGCAACTTGCAGAGATTTCACTTTAGTCCCAGCTGTTTTAACTTATGTTTAACTAACCCCCTCATTTTTGTATAGTTCCCTCTTTTGTAATTAAATGCCACAGTATTGGGCTGTTGAGGTTTTCTTCCCCCCACAGGGATGGTGAATGCTATTGTATTATGGTCACTATTTCCAAGCGGTCCTGTTATAGTTACCTCTTGGACCAGCTCCTGCTGTGTTACAGGTGAGACCGCATTATATCAAACTTGCTTTGCCCCCTCACCCCGTTCCTTGTTCCCTGACAGCCCCTCCAGAGACTCACGTTCCCAATCACCCCCAGGACCCCACCCCCTACTCAATCCCCCTGTCCCCTGACTGCTCCAACCCCTATCCACCCCTCACCCCTCCAACAGGCACTCACCGGCAGAGATGGGAAGCGGAGCAGCCCGGCCCCAGTCTGCTCCACTCCACCAGCTCCCAGCTGCGGTGCTCCGCTTCCTGCCATCAGTGAGTGTGGGAAGGTTGGGGAAAGGATGCCCCCCCCCCGCACTCACCTGCAGTGGGATGCGGAGCAATGCAGTCCCAGCCCACTCCGCTTTCCTTGCCCTGGCCCCAGCTTTGTCGCTGGTGGGTGGCTGGGGAAAGGTCCTGCACTCACCGGTGGCAGGAAGTGGAGAGCCACGTCTGGGAGCTGGCAGAGTGGAGCTGGCTGGGGCTGGTCTGCTCTGCTTCCTGTCGCCGGGGAGTGCAGGGAGGTTGGGGAAAGGACAGCACCCGTACTCACCTGCGCCGGGAAGGGAGCACTGCGGCTGGGAGCTGGTGGAGTGGAGCGGGATGGGACCGGGCTGCTTCTGCCGCTGCTGGTGAGTGCGGAGGGATCCCTTCTCCCAAGCCCCCCTCCCGAGCCACATGGCTGGGGCCGGGGCAAGGGAAGCAGAGCGGGCTGCTCCCGGTCCCCTGCTAATCCCTCGGGCCACTCTGGGACTGTGGTTCCCCCAAAAGTGCCCTCTCACAGCTTGTGCCCCCCCAGACCCGAGGAGGAGTGTGAAGCTCCTGATCACCCCCGAGACCCTCTGCCCCTTATTCAACCCCTCAGCACCGGCCTGGCCCAGCTGGCTCAGAGCAGCATGTCAGAGCTTTACTGCATTGTGTGCAAACCTGCATTAAATCAGGTCACATTATATCAGGGTAGAGGTGTACGTGGGTGAAACCAGACAATCACTACACTCTCAAATTTCACACAGGAAAATGATAAAGGACAAAAACACACCACATCACCTGTTAGTGAACACTTTCCGATCACTCTATAACTGACCATCAATCCTTATATTCAAAGGAAACCTGTGGAACACTTTCAAAAATGAGCCTGGGAGCTTAAATTCATAACTTTGCTAGACACTAAAAAATCATGAACTGAATAGAGACACCAGATTTATGGCTTATTACGACAATCTATAACCCACTAACAACAATACCTCCCCCACTCCCAGCTGCCTTCTTCCTCCAATTATTTTCCTCTGTGATTGGGGAGGTGTAAACAGGCCACTTCACCTTGAACAGTCCCTTGAATGTGTGTTAACTGCTTATGATCAACAATCTGCTCCACTTTGTTTTTAGCTGGGACACTCTGGGTAGGTCTACATAGCAAAGAAAAACCCACAGCTGGCCCATGCCAGCTGACTTGGGCTCGTGGGACTCAGGCTGAGGGGCTATTTCACTGCACTGACTTTTGGACTTGGCCTGGAACCTGGGCTTTAGAACTCTGTGAGGCAGGAGCAGCGCCAGGGTTTCTGGCACCCTAGGCAGAATTCGGCGGTGGCATTTTGTGCGCTCCCCACGGGGTGCATGGGAGCTTCTGGTTCCACTCCCATCACGCTGCCGAAGAAGGACCCTCCGCTGAAATGCCACAGGTGACAGCGGCAGGCATTGAGCTGCTCAACTGCCTGCTGCAGTTTTCTGCGTCACGTCGGCAGAAGGTCCTTCTTCGGTGGCGCGACGGGAGAGGAACCGGAAGCTCTCGTGCGCCCCGTGGGGAATGCACAAAATGCCGCCCCCTGAATCCTGGCACCCTAGGCGACCGCCTAGGGTCGCCTAATGGAAGCGTCGGCCCTGCTGTGAGTTGGGAGGGTCTCAGAGCTGGGACTGCAGCCCAAGCCCAGAAATAATAAATCAGGAGTCGGCAACCTCTGGCACGCGGCTCACCTGGGTAAACACCCTGGTGGGCCGGGACAGTTTGTTTATCTGCTGCATCGGCACGTTCGTCAGCCCGCAGCTCCCACTGGCTGTGGTTCTCCCTACCAGGCCAATGGGGGCGGCGGGAAAGCGGCATGGGAGAGGGATCTGCTCGCCGCCAGGGTACTTACACTGGCGAGTCACGTGCCAGAGGTTGCCAACCCCTGTAATAAATAAAATAAACCCTACACAGGAATGAAACAGCCCCGAAGCCCAAACCCCACAAGCCTGAGTCACCTGGCCTGGACCAGCTGTGAGCGTCTTGCTGCTGCGTGGACATACCCTCTGTGTACATTGCCCCAAAGAAGAGTTCTGTGTAAGCTCAAAATTTTGTCTCTCTCATGAACAGAAGTTAGTCTAATAAAAGGTATTACCTGACCCATCATCTCTCATAGAATTCCAAAAAAACACAAACATTTACATTTTTAATACAATCAAATCCTAAAATATTTAAATTCAATTCAGTAAGGTTTGCCTGAATTAAATAAGGTTTGCCTAATATCTCGCATGGTATCATTTTTGTCATAATTATCAAATTGTCAAAGTTACCACAATTATCACAGTACCATTCTTGTTTAACCCCCTAACTTTTGTGTCACAACAGCATGTATGACAAAAATGTCCAACAGTGTACAACGTACTACACACATCACTGGACATCGGCAATACCAGGAGGGATGAGCTGGAGTGCCAATGAGAAATGCAATCAGAAAAGTAACAAATACTTTCCTCATGGATTGTATTTTCTAAATGGACAACCAACCTAATTCTCAATTACTGAGCGACAATCTCCACTCATTGATATATTTTGCTTTCCACAATCAAATCTCCATACAACTTCTCATGCGTGATGTACTCGAGTATTCAGATTCTAATATCTAAACGGTGCTGTTAAATCTATCCACCTAAATTTGGTTATCCTGTATCTTGGAGTGAAAGCAGTGGCATTTTGCAAACATCAATAACTTCAATGAAACTGCTTCAGTCAGTTAAGTATTTTAAAACAATAACAACAACAATACCCCTTTATGCCACGGTGACCATACAGTGTCTCTAGTGCATTCTGCCACAAATTATTCTGTATTGTTTAAAAGTTAATTGTCATTTATTTTATTTATTGTAGCTGGCCACTCTTCAGCTGTATCACCCCTGAGATGACAAAGATTTGATCAGTACAAAAGGTCTGTCTGAAGCAAATGTATGGACAATTGAAGATAGTGTCATGACACTCCAGCCTTTGGAAGTTTGATACATTCTTTTCTGTATGCTTAAATGTAAATAGATTTAATCCAACAGACACCAGCAAACATCATGCAGGTGCTTGCTTGTCCTACTAGGACAGTATCATTCTTTTTCTTCCCTGTACTCCCTTACGACAACCTCCTGTACTGGTATCTGGGGGAGGACAAGAGAAATCTAAAGTGTATCTATTCAGGACAGGTGTGCTTTGGCCAATAAAGAATTTTGTTACAGTAGAACTTCAGAGTTACAAACTGACCAGTCAACCACACACCTCATTTGGAACCGGAAGTATGCAATCAAGCAGCAGCAGAGATCTCACACACACAAAAAAGGCAAATATGGTACAGTACTGTGTTAAACATAAACTGCTAAAAAATAAAGGGGAAGCAGTATTTTACTTCTGCGTAGTAAAGTTTCAAAGCTGTATTAAGTCAATGTTCAGTAGTAAACTTTTGAAAAAACAACCATAACATTTTGTTCAGCATTACAAACATTCCGGTTACAAACAACATCTACTCCCAAGGTGTTTGTAACTCTAAGGGCATGGCTACACTGGAAACTTCAAAGAGCTGCCGCGGAAATGCTCCTGCAGCGGCACTTTGAAGTGTGAGTGTGGTCGGGCACGAGCACTGGGAGAGAGCACTCCTGATAATCCACCATGAGGGGATTAGCTCCCAGAGCTCGGAGCCTGTTTACACTAGCACTTTAAAGCGCTCAGACTTGCTGCGCTCAGGGGGGTGATTTTTCACCCCCCTAAGCCAGCAAGTTAGAGCGCTATAAAATTTAAGTGTAGACAAGCCCTAAGATTCTACTGTATTAGTAAAATAATTTCTAGCTATATAGTATGAAGAGCTATACAGTATAGAATCGACTGTTATTTCTACTTTCTTTTGTGCTACTTAGAAGGTTCTTTCACACCAAGCTGTCTTAACAGGAGCACTGTGCTGCATACTACTGGGTCTAACAAACAAAGTAATTAGCTTTGGAGCCACTGCTCACTCCTTCCTCTACAGAGATTTTTATACTGTGAATGTCATTATTTTGTTATATGCAGTGTTGTAGGTGTGTTGTTGTAACCATCTTGGCCCCAGGACTTGAAGAAAAGTGTAAGCCAGAAAGCTTGTCTCACCAACAGAAATTGGTCCAAATAGAAGACATTACCTTACCAATCTTGTCTCTCTATTATTTGGTTAATTATACAATATAAACACTAGGACTTGCAAAAGTGTGTTGTGATGAACATGATCACAAACCTCTGATGTGTTCTACATTACACCATCTTAGAACTGGAGTGATGGAATATTAGATATCACTATAGAATTTTCTTATAATAAATTAAAAAGTTACAGTTTGTAACAAAATATATTTTATATGAATATTCTTGGATAGACAAAAAAAAGAGGACAATATCTGCCCTGAAGAACACCTTGTTTCTTGTGGTTTCTTGAAGCAAGCAATTTCACAGAAAAACTGCTTTTCAATTCATGTTTCAGCATATCAATTTAACAACTGTCCCACATTAGCCATCAGAGAAGACTGATACAAACTGACTTGCTGTAACCCATAATCAAGTCTAAAACATAAAGACTGTGCTTCTTCTCATTATACTTGTGAACTCAGAAATGCTTCACCTTTAAAAATTCATCAATAGCCATACAAAAAAATCAATAGCTATCTGAATGAATGTTGCTTCCAACGAAGTGTTTATCGCACTTTTATTTTAAAGTGAATCACTAAACAGTACTTTGAAATACTGTCACATAAAAAGGGATAATGTTTATCCTGCCTCTTAATATCAATATCACCATCCACAATTGCTACTATATTCATATATTGTTTCCATTATGATCCTGATTTTGGAGAGGCTTAGCATTTCAATCATTTCCGCTTCTCACTTATAAAAGCTGAATCTTGCGCACACATAAAATCATTTAAAAATAAGTCATATGTCAGTCACAAGTCAGTTTGTAACCCAGGCTGGTGGAAGCCAGTGTGACTGGTGTGTTGATGACAGGCTGCTTGTGTCAGAGCTGCAAGACCAGGGTTTCTACTACACACAGGCACTTAGCATGACCTGCATTCTGGTAAACAGAGTAGCCCAACGGAGAGTGGGAGCTACAACAGCAAAACACTGTAAGGCACCCTGGGTTAGAGGGGCAGGTAGTGACAATCTCTCATTGGTCTAGATTGCACCCCAGAATGTGACAGATACTAGCTAGTTACTACAAGGGTGTGCAAACTATGGCCTGGAGGCCGCATCCAGACCTTCAGACGTTTTAATCTGAGCATCAAGATCCCGCCAGGGAGCGGGGTTCGGGGATTGCCCTGCACCCATGCTCCAGCCGGGGAGCAGAACTGTGGGGTTGCCTGTCTCCACGCAGCTCCTGGAAGCAGCAGCATGTCCGCTCTCCGGCTAGTACACATAGGGGCAGTCAATGGGCTCCACACACTGATCGCGACCCATGCACCACCCCCACAGCTCCCTCTGACTAGGAACCAGGCCAATGGGAGCTCTAGGGGTGGCATCTGCAGACAGGTCAGCACACAGAGCCGCCTGGCCGTGCCTCCACATAAGAGATGGAAGGGGGTCATCTAGACAGACTTATGTGTAGTGCTGGGGAGGAGCCGGTGGTCGTGGTACATGTAGGTACCAATGACATAGGGAAGGGTAGGAGAGATTTCCTGGAAGCCAAATTTAGGCTGCTACGGAAGAGACTGAAATCCAGGCCCTCTATGGTGGCATTCTCAGAAATGCTCCCAGTTCCACATGCAGGGCCAGGTAGGCAGGCAGAGCTTCAGAGTCTCAATGCGTGGATGAGACAATGGTGTAGAGAGGAGGAGTTTACGTTCATTAGGAACTGGGGAAACTTTTGGGATGGGGGGAGAGATGGGCTCCACCTAAACCAAAGTGGAACCAGACTGCTGGCACTAAACATTAAAAAGGTCGTAGAGCAGTTTTTAAACTAGGAGATGGGGGAAAGCCGACTGCTGCAGAGGAGCATGTGGATCAGACACAGACTTCTCTTAGGGGAGAGTCTGATGATAGGGAATCTCCAGGTTATAGTCAGGAACAGAGGACGGAAGAGGATAATGTAAGGGCCGGATCAGATGATAAACAGTCACATAAAAGAGAAATCTGGCACATCAGAAAAGGCCAGACAAATAAACAGGGACAAGTTTTTAAAGTGCTTGTACACAAATGCTAGAAGTCTAAACAATAAGATGGGTGAACTAGAGTGCCTTGTGATAAAGGAGGATATTGATATAATAGGCATCACAGAAACCTGGTGGACTGAGAGAAATCAATGGGACACAATCATTCCGGGGTACAAAATATATTGGAAGGACAGAACAGGTCGTGCAGGGGGAGGTGTGACACTATATGCGAAAGAAAATGTAGATTCAAATGAAGTAAAAATCTTAAGTGAATCCATGTGTTCCATAGAATCGCTATGGATAGCAATTTCATGCTCTAATAAAAATATAACATTAGGGATTTATTATTGACCACCTGACCAGGACAGTAATAGTGATGATGAAATGCTAAGGGAAAATCAGAGAGACTATCAAAATCAAGAACCCAATAATAGTGGGGGATTTCAATTATCCCCATATTGACTGGGAACATTTCACTTCAAGATGAAATGCAGAGATAAAATTTCTCGATACTTTAAAAGACTGCTTCATGGAGCAGCTGGTACGGGAACCCACAAGGGAGAGGCAATTCTAGATTTAATCCTGAGTGGAACGCAGGAGCTGGTCCAAGAGGTAACTATAGCAGCACCGCTTGGAAATAGTGACCATAATACTATGGAAAAGGATAAATGGACACAAATCAGATATTAGGAATGGCAATATACAGAAATCTGTAGGACAACACTTCAACCTCCCTGACCACACTATAGCAGACCTTAAGGTGGCCATCCTGCAGCCAAAAAAACTTCAGGACCAGACTTCAAAGAGAAACTGCTGAGCTTCAGTTCATCTGCAAATTTGACACCATCAGCTCAGGATTAAACAAAGACCGTGAATGGCTTGCCAATTACAAAACCAGTTTCTCCTCCCTTGGTTTTCACACCTCAACTGCTAGAACAGGGCCTCATCCTCCCTGATTGATCAAACCTCATTATCTCTATCTTCCTTGCATACATATATACCTGTCCCTGGAAATTTCTACTACATGCATCTGATGAAGTAGGTATTCACCTATGAAAGCTCATGCTCCAAAACCTCTGTTAGTCTATAAGGTGCCACAGGATTCTTTGCTGTTTTTACATAATACAATAGCATTCAATATCCCTGTGGGGGGAAGAACACCTCAACAGCCTAATACTGTGGCATTTAATTTCAAAAGGGGGAACTATACAAAAATGAGGAGGCTACTTAAACAAAAGTTAAAAGGTACAGTGACTAAAGTGAAATCCCTGCAAGTTGCATGGGCCCTTTTTAAAAGACACCATAAAAGAGGCCCAACTTCAATGTATATTCCAAATTAAGAAACACAGTAAAAACTAAAAAAGAGCCACCATGGTTTAAAAACCATGAAAAAGAAGCAGCGAGAGATAAAAAGACTTCCTTTCAAAAGTGGAAGTCAAATCCTAGTGAGGCAAATAGAAAGGAGCACAAACACTGCCAGCTTAAGTGCAAGAGTATAATAAGAAAAGCCAGCCAAAGAGGAGTTTGAAGAACGGCTAGCCAAAAACTCCAAAGGTGATAATAAAATGTTTAAGTACATCAGAAGCAGGAAGCCTGCTAAACAACCAGTGGGGCCCCTTGACAATCAAAATACAAAAGGAGCGCTTAAAGACGATAAAGTCATTGCTGAGAAACTAAATGGATTCTTTGCTTCAGTCTTCACAGGTGAGGATGTTAGGGAGATTCCCAAACCTGAGCTGGCTTTTGTAGGTGACAAATTTGTGGAACTGTCACAGATTGAAGTGTCACTAGAGGAGGTGTTGGAATTAATTGATAAACTCAACATTAAGAAGTCAACCGGGACCAGATGACATTCACCCAAGAGTTCTGAAAGAACTCAAATGTGAAGTTGCGGAACTGTTAACTAAGGTTTGTAATGTACCCAATGATTGGAAGTTAGCTAATGTAACGCCAATATTTAAAAAGGTCTCTAGAGGTGATCCTGGCAATTACAGACCGGTAAGTCTAACGTCAGTACCGGGCAAATTAGTCGAAACAATAGTTAAGAATAAAATTGTCAGACACATAGAAAAACATAAACTGGTGAGCAATAGTCACCATGGTTTCTGTAAAGGGAAATCGTGTCTTACTAATCTATTAGAGTTCTTTAAAGGGGTCAAACAAACATGTGGACAAGGGGGATCCAGTGGACATAGTGTACTTAGATTTCCAGAAAGCCTTTGACAAGGTCCCTCACCAAAGGCTTTTACGTAAATTAAGCTGTCATGGGATAAAAGGGAAGGTCCTTTCATGGATTGAGAACTGGTTAAAAGACAGGGAACAAACGGTAGAAATTAATGGTAAATTCTCAGAATGGAGAGGGGTAACTAGTCGTCTTTCCCAAGAATCAGTCCTAGGACCAATCCTATTCAACTTATTCATAAATGATCTGGAGAAAGGGGTAAACAGTGAGGTGGCAAAGTTTGCAGATGATACTAAACTGCTCAAGATAGTTAAGACCAAAGCAGATTGTGAAGAACTTCAAAAAAAACTCACAAAACTAAGCGATTGGGCAAAAAAACGGCAAATGAAATTTAATGTGGATAAATGTAAAGTAATGCACATTGGAAAAAATAACCCCAACTATACATACAATATGATGGGGGCTAATTTAGCCACAACGAGTCAGGAAAAAGATCTTGGCGTCATCGTAGATAGTTCTTTGAAGATGTCCACGCAGTGCGCAGAGGCGGTCAAAAAAGCAAACAGGATGTTAGGAATCATTCACAGGGGATAGAGAATAAGACTGAGAATATATTATTGCTCTTATATAAATCCATGGTACGCCCACATCTCGAATACTGTGTACAGATGTGGTCTCCTCACCTCAAAAAAGATATATTAGCACTAGAAAAGGTTCAGAAAAGGGCAACTAAAATCATTAGGGGTTTGCAGAGGGTCCCATATGAGGAAAGATTAAAGAGGCTAGGCCTCTTCAGGTGGGAAAAGAGGAGACTAAGGGGGGATATGATAGAGGTATATAAAATCATGAGGGATGTAGAGAAAGTGGATAAGGAAAATTTATTTATTTATTCCCATAATACAAGAATTAGGGGTCACCAAATGAAATTAATAGGTAGCAGGTTTAAAACAAATACAAGGAAATTCTTCTTCACACAGCGCACAGTCAACTTGTGGAACTCCTTCCCTGAGGAGGTTGTGAAGGCTGGGACTATAACAATATTTAAAAGGGAACTGGATAAATTCATGGTGGCTAAGTCCATAAATGGCTATTATCCAGGAGGGTGAAGAATGGTGCCCCTAGCCTCTGTTCATCAGAGGATGGAGATGGATGGCAGGAGAGAGATCACTTGATCATTGCCTGTTAGCTTCACTCCCTCTGGGGCACCTGGCATTGGCCACTGTCGGTAAACAGATACTGGGCTAGATGGACCTTTGGTCTGACCCGGTACAGCCACTCTTTATGTTCTTATGACACTGCTTCCGGGAGCTGCTTGAGGTAAGCACCACCCGGAGCCTGCATTCCTGACCTCCTCCCGCACCCCAACCCTTTGCCCCAGCCCTGATCCCCCTCCTGCCCTCTGAACCCCTCGATCCCAGCCCAGAGCAGCCTCTTGCACTCCCAACCCCTCATCCCCACTCCAGAGCCCACTGCCCCAGCCAGAACCCCTCTCACCCCTACACACGACCCAAACCCCACCCCCATCCGGAGCCCCTTCCCGCACCCCGAACTCCTCATTTCTGGCCCTACCTCAGACCCCGCACTCCCAGCCAAAGCACTCACCCTCTCCCACACCCCAACCCTCAATTTCGTGAGCAATCATGGCCCCCCATACAATTTCCATGCCAAGATGTGGCCCTCAGGCCAAAAAGTTTGCCCACCCTGAGTTAGTATGTAATATTTGCTGGCAGACCAGTTCTCTAGTAGTTGGAAAACTGAGGAACATAATGTTCTGGAATCCCTTCCTGCCACTGTTAGCATAAGCTCTTCAAACATATTGCCTCTTGAGCTATTATTGTATAATAAACCAATTACATGGAGCATTCACTCATTCTTCTCATGGTTTCATATCCCAGATAAATATCTTTTTGTTTACTGTTTTGGGATCTGGGACATGGGTGAACTTGGTATAAATGAAACTAAGGAAGAGCTGCAGTGGGAGTTTTAGAGGTCAGGAACAGAGTTTGATTGCACTACTCAATCTTCCTCACAGATACTTTGTTCCTGAATATAAATCCTGATTTTTAACATTCCTATACCAAGCACTGAGCCTCTCTAAAGCAGTGGCTACTAACTGTGTTGTACTGGATATGCTTTTGCTATGTGGAAAATAAATGCTCTTTGGATATTAGGGGAGATTACAAAACTTATTTTCAATGGTGAACTAAGCAGGATTTACAAACCTTAGAATCACATTGTCTCTGGTCTTCACACAGATGTACAGAGGGAAGACACAAGCAGCTGTCAACCTCTAGATTCATCTAGTTAGCTATCTACTGTAGTGTGGATATATGTTGTTCTTTTAGGTTCCGAGCACAACAAGGTAATGTTATTATATAGCTAATTACATTAAAGTTTATATTCTACTCAGATTCTGAAACTTGGATAGTTTATGGGACTAATTGGCTTTGTATCACACCAGTGTACATGTCAATGACATAGTATGATCATTAAAAGATTATGTGACCATATTAATGCTTCTCAAAAAAACATTTCCAAGAGCTCACTAGAAACTACACATTATTTTGTGGCTGATTACCCTACCTCAATTTTCCAGGTTGCTCTTAATTACACAATTAGCAAAATTTTGGACAGTCACGCTGACACAAGTTAAATTCACCTAACGAAAAACAGCATGCTGTCTTAGTAAGAACACACCTCGTTCTCAGCTTCAAATTGTAACACACTACCTGAGAGAGTGGCCACATGAAATATTTACCAGTATATGAATGTTTCAGTGGAACCCTGAAAATAAACAATCACTGTTCATATTAGTAATAATAAAAAAATCTAATAAAGAAAGATTACTTACTTGATTAAGAATGTCTTGTTTCTGTAGCGCATGCAAAGAAAGAGAGAACACACATATTAATGCAGTATATATAGCAACACTCAGACTCTGTTTTTATAATAGGACTATTTTAGTTGAAAATTTAGTTTTGTAGATAAACAGGTTTGAAAGAGAACAAACACATTCCATTATTTTATGCTAGTATAGTTATTGAAAATATGTCTAGTCTTGATTAGTTAGACAGTGCAAGCATTTGATTTTTAACCATGCAATGATAGATATCCAAGGGAAAAAAACAATGAAAATAATGTCCTGAAACTTTCATAGATTCATAGACTCTAGGACTGGAAGGGACCTCGAGAGGTCATCGAGTCCAGTCCCCTGCCCTCATGGCAGGACCAAATACTGTCTAGACCATCCCTGCTAGACATTTATCTATTCCACTCTTAAGTATCTCCAGAGATGGAGATTCCACAACTTCCCTAGGCAATTTATTCCAGTGTTTAACTACCCTGACAGTTAGGAATTTTTTCCTAATGTCCAACCTTAATCTCCCTTGCTGCAGTTTAAGCCCATTGCTTCTTGTTCTACCATTAGAGGCTAAGGTGAACACGTTTTCTCCCTCCTCCTGATGACACCCTTTTAGATACCTGAAAACTGCTATCATGTTCCCTCTCAGTCTTCTCTTTTCCAAAATAAACAAACCCAATTCTTTCACCCTTCCTTCATAGGTCATGTTCTCAAGACCTTTAATCATTCTTGTCGCTCTTCTCTGGACCCTCTCCAATTTCTCCACATCTTTCTTGAAATGCGGTGCCCAGAACTGGACACAATACTCCAGTTGAGGCCTAACCAGCGCAGAGTAGAGCAGAAGAATGACTTCTCGTGTCTTGTTTACAACACACCTGTTAATGCATCCCAGAATCATGTTTGCTTTTTTTGCAACAGTATCACACTGTTGACTCATATTTAGCTTGTGGTCCACTAGATCTCTTTCTGCCATACTCCTTCCTAGACAGTCTCTTCCCATTCTGTATGTGTGAAACTGATTGTTCCTTCCTAAGTGGAGCACTTTGCATTTGTCTTTATTGAACTTCATCCGATTTACCTCAGACCATTTCTCCAATTTGTCCAGATCATTTTGAATTTTGACCCTGTCCTCCAAAGCAGTTGCAATCCCTCCCAGTTTGGTATCGTCCGCAAACTTAATAAGCGTACTTTCTATGCCAACATCTAAATCGTTGATGAAGATATTGAACAGAGCTGGTCCCAAAACAGACCCCTGCGGAACCCCACTTGTTATACCTTTCCAGCAGGATTGGGAGCCATTAATAACTACTCCCTGAGTACGGTTATCCAGCCAGTTATGCACCCACCTTATAGTAGCCCCATCTAAATTGTATTTGCCTAGTTTATCGATAAGGATATCATGCGAGACCGTATCAAATGCCATACTAAAGTCTAGGTATACCACATCCATCACTTCTCTCTTATCCACAAGGCTCGTTATCCTATCAAAGAAAGCTATCAGATTGGTTTGACACGATTTGTTCTTTACAAATCCATGCTGGCTATTCCCTATCACCTTACCACCTTCCAAGTGTTTGCAGATGATTTCTTTAATTACTTGCTCCATTATCTTCCCTGGCACAGAAGTTAAACTAACTCGTCTGTAGTTTCCTGGGTTGTTTTTATTTCCCTTTTTATAGATGGGCACTATATTTGCCCTTTTCCAGTCTTCTGGAATCTCTCCCGTCTCCCATGACTTTCCGAAGATAATAGCTAGAGGCTCAGATACCTCCTCTATTAACTCCTTGAGTATTCTAGGATGCCTTACATCAGGCCCTGGTGACTTGCAGGCATCTAACTTTTCTAAGTATCAGAGGGGTAGCTGTGTTTGCTGCTTTTACAGATCCAGACTAAGAGTCCTGTGGTACCTTATAGACTAACAGACGTTTTGGAGCATGAGCTTTCGTGGGTGAATACCCACTTCGTCAGATGCATGTAGTGGAAATTTCCAGGGGCAGGTATATATATGCAGGCAAGCTAGAGATCATGAGGTAGTTCAATCAGGGAGGATGAGGCCCTGTTCTAGCAGTTGAGGTGTGAAAACCAAGGGAGGAGAAACAGGTTTTGTAATTGGCAAGCCATTCACAGTCTTTGTTTAATCCTGAGCTGATGATGTCAAATTTGCAGATGAACAGAAGCTCAGCAGTTTCTCTTTGAAGTCTAGTCCTGAAGTTTTTTTGCTGCAGGATGGCCACCTTATGGTCTGCTATAGTGGGGCCAGGGAGGTTGAAGTGTTCTCCTACAGGTTTTTGTATATTGCCATTCCTAATATCTGATTTGTGTCCGTTTATCCTTTTCCGTAGCGACTGTCCAGTTTGGCCGATGTACATAGCAGAGGGGCATTGCTGGCATATGATCGCGTATATTACATTGGTGGATGTGCAGGTGAAAGAACCAGTGATGGTGTGGCTGATCTGGTTAGGTCCTGTGATGGTGTCACTGGTGTAGATATGTGGGCAGAGTTGGCATCGAGGTTTGTTGCATGTATTGGTTCCTGAGCTAGAGTTACTATGGTGCGGTGTGCAGTTACTGGTGAGAATATGTTTCAGGTTGGCAGGTTGCCTGTGGGCGAGGACTGTCTGGATATGTGGACTCTCTACTCAGACCCTATGCCACCAGCACTCCCAGCTATCTCCGTGACACCACTGATTTCCTGAGGAAACTACAATGCATTGGTGACCTTCCAGAAAACACCATCCTAGCCACCATGGATGTAGAGGCTCTCTACACGAACATCCCACACACAGATGGAATACAAGCTGTCAGGAACAGTATTCCTGATGATGCTACAGCACAACTGGCTGCTGAGCTCTGTGCCTACCTCATGATCTCTAGCTTGCCTGCATATATATACCTGCCCCTGGAAATTTCCACTACATGCAACTCTGCCCACATATCTACACCAGCACATCCCGTTAGCAGTGCTGACCGGAGCCACCAGGGTCTCTTTTCAACTGGGCGTTGCAGTTGAAAACACGACGCCTGGCAACCCTAATCAGGACCCAGATGCTGGTCAACTGGATCATGTCATGATGCGCTCCCTCTCAGCCAGGTTTTAAAGAGGACTGGGGGGAAGGGGAGGCAGCAATGGCCCTTCAGGCACTGGAACTTTTATAGAACTGTAGGGGCTAAGGCCAAAGCGCTGGAGGAATTATACTGAAATATCCTGCAGAAAGTGCATATGTTTCTTTTGTTAGAAAGCAGAAGGCATGGCCCTCCCACTTTTAAAAGTGGGGGGAGCCCCCTGACTGCCCCAGTTCAGCACCAGTGATTACCTTTCCTTTTTTTATTTCCTACTTTTCAGAGATTTAAGTTTAACTGACTTCAACATTCTGGAAGGACACAGGACAGCATTGGGCAACTTTAACTCCGTATTAACAAAGATTTGGGGAATTTAATTTCCATGGCTTTTCAATAAGTAATTTATCAAAACCCCCACGTACCACTGACCAGCTCTCTTTCTCCCCTGCCACTGACTCCTTAGCAACAATTACCCTGGCCAGAGGATGCACTGGCTGCATGTTGGACCCATCACTGCCTCTGCATCATTATATCTCAGATCTCTCTGCCTGTCTAGTACAGCCTGGTTTTCTCTTCTGAACTGTCCTTCCCAAGAAGAGGCAGGCATCAACATGAGAACCAGAGGCAGAGCAGAGAATGTGGGAACAAGTATGGCGTCAGTGAGGCTATTTTTTGAAGGAGGAACAGACATTGTGGGTGATGTGAGAGGAAGGATGGTCCAGGATAAGGACATGGGACTTAGGAGACCCAGGTTTAAGTCTTTGCTCTGTGACAGACTCCCTGTGTGACCTCAGTCAAGTCAATTAGACAAGCTCTATCTCAGTTTCCTATCTGTAAAAGTGGGGATGACAGCACCTCCCTACCTCATCTGGGTCTTGTAAGGGTAAATACATTAAAGATTGTGAGATGCTCTGATGCTATAGTAATAGGGCCATATTAGTACCTATCTTGTTTGATTGATGGATGTGGGGGATGAGAGAGACAGAGCTGAAGACCCCACAACATCCTCCACTGCACCACTCTGACCCCTTCTTTCCACCTCACCCTCTTCGGCAGTTTCCACACCATCCCTCACCTACTCTGACTCATATAGTCCTACTAACTGCTGAGATATCACTACTCCACTACTACTACTACTGCCCCAGTCCCTCCAACATGCCTGTTATTCAAAGCCACCCCCAAGAACACCTACTATGCCAAATCCCCTCACCTCCCCCCACACACACCAGCTGCTTTGAGTACCTCCTACACACACACACACACACACACACACCCCAGCTCCACCTTGCCACTTCATGCTACCAGGAGTGGCCACAGGGAGGTTGGAAAGTGGTGAATCTGTGAGGAGTGCATGTACCAGCTGAAGACAGAAAGGATCAGGAGAATGGAGTTGCAGAGTCTCTACCCAAAAAATCTGGGAAAAGCATATGGGAAGAGACTCTACACATTCATCTGCAGCATAGAAGGCTTACAGTGGGTATACATTGCAACAAAACATCCGCAGCTGGCCCAGGTCAGCTGACTCAGGCTCATGTGGCTATAAAATTGCAGGGTAGATGTTCGGGCTTGAGCTGGAGCCTGGGCTCTAGGACCCTGAGAGTAGGGGAGGGTCACAGTACATTACAATTTCATGCACAGCCTTAGCTGAGTCAGCTGACCCGGGCCAGCCACCAGTCTTTTATTGTAGAGTAAACATAACCTCAGAGAGATGAAGTGGCCATTTCATGTTAATGACATGTTCTCAGCTAAATGAGAACACCCCAGGGAGATCAATACAGCTTTAAACAATAGTTCTGAGACACGTGAACTGCTCTATTAATCTCAGTGGGTGTTCTTATTCCTCTCCCCTGTGACTGCACTGGTGAGCCCGTGCTGTGCACCAAACATGCCGATTCGCAGCCCCTCACCTTAGTCTTAGCACTGGGTACAAGTTCCAAGAATGCCTGTTCTCAGCATCCCACACAGAGGGACTAGGCTCCTCCAGACCCCAGCTCACATGGCGGGCAGAGAGGGGCCCCACCAGGGAATAGATACCCTTTAAAGTAGCTTTACTAAGGTAAATGTCACCAAAAGTATAAAATCCCCTTGACACAGGTGGATAGTAGCAACACACTTACCTATTGCTCTCACATTTCTAACAAAGGCAGGACCTCAGACTCACAGTTCATAGGTGCATCTTAGGTTCAATGGCCACAGCACATCCCCTTGAGGCACACAATTCCTGAACCAGCCCTCGTCTTGCTATATATAAACATGTCCTTGTCTTTGGCTCTATCTACTTTCTTAACTTAACCTTGACAATTTCTTCAATATAGCTCTTCTAAAAGGCCAGTGGATGCCATGCACTAGCTGAGATAAATCCTGAATAACTGAGATGAGTTTTAGGGGCTCATCCCCTAATGAGTCTAAAAGGCTGCTCCAAACTATGCTGGCTGACAATGACTACGGTGAGATTGAAATGACAGCTGGGAATCAATGGTCCTTACAGAAGCCTCAATCACATTCCATACACCAAAAGCAGGAAGAGGGAGTGACATAGGAACTGCTACAATCAGGTCTATGACACTGGAAGGGTCCCCCCCCTACACTGGATAACCCTCTGATGGCCAAGTTCATTATCTCCATTGCTGCACTAAACTTCCCAATCTGACCACTCTACACAGGTTTATGTGATTCTACAAGGTGAAAGACAATGAAGAAACAAGATCCCATGATTTCAAAACTCAGCTTTGAATGTCAAAATGATCATAATTGTACTGGAGCAATCTGATTATTAGAGTGGCATATAGTGAAGAATTGCACTAGAACAGCACTAGAGTGGAATACAGCGTTGAGCCCACAAGTCAAGGAGAAGTCTGGAACATGAGATTGTTTAGGCACTTTTATCTCCATAAATATAGAACACTACAGAGTTTCATAGCATAGCCCTAGGCATAAAAATAATGCAGATTCAAGATAATCAGTCACGGGCAACTCATTGCTCTATGTCAGTGGTTCTCAACCTGCTGGCCACTTGTGGCCCAATCAGCACACATTTGCGACCCGTGACATCCTCGTGGCCATACAGGTAGTATATATATATATTGTGTGCATGTGGCCCATAATGATAAATAGGTTGAGAACCACTGCTCCACAGATCCAGAGGTCAGGTAAAATTACTTATTATTGTATTTTACCACCACAATTTAAAGTATCACACAAGATCTCAAAGTTCAAGGGGCTTTAGCTGGTTTACTTGCCAATGTTTGATATATACAAGTAATATATGGGAATTGATTAACAACACAAAGTTTACTTAGTACAAGTGCTCTCATATTATGAATTCCATATAAGTCTCAGAAAAATGTGCCAAGAAGGAAAATAATATTGAGCTAATTAGCTATTTTAATATACATTATATGGATGTGCTAAAAAGCATTATCTGGCTTTATTCCATAGGTTTAAATAGAAAAATACTCTTAAAGATAAACAGAAATGCTTTTTCTTAAATATATATTTATTTTAAAAAATAATTAAGAACTCATATCCATACATGTGAACTTCCCACAAGAATTGAGGACAACACCAAAAGCAGCATGAATTTTGCAGCTCCCTGTTCAGATAAGGATTCCCTACATATCACTAAAAAAAATTAATATTTAAAAAAAAAGTTTATGAAAACCAGTCAAGGTCCTCCTTCTTAAGGCCTATATTTTAAGGCCTGAATGGACCAATGTGATCACCTGGCCAATTTCCTGCACAGCACAGCCCATAGATTTTCACCCAGTAATTCCTGCATGAAGCCAAGTAACTTGTGGTTAAACTTGATCATCACCACCTTAATTATCCTACACTGATTGCAAGAAGAACTGGTAACATCAGAGTGCTCCTACTTCTCCTTAACAATAATGGGCATTACATCTGTGTCTGCCATAACTCCAAATCAGAATTCATATTCAAGGCCCTGTATGTAGCTTGTGTAGCAGCACTGACACAGGAAATGATTGCTGCTGGTTGACCGCCATCACTCTGGACACACTAAGCTACCTCTCCTCATTGGTCTAGCTGCACTACCGCAATTACAGAAACTAACAATGCATTGGTGAATTTCCTATTATTACTCTCAGATAATTTGCAATTCAGGCAAATATTCCTCACTCCCAAAATAATGATACAACAAGGTGTTTGCATCCTTATGTGGCTAGGATTAAGATTGCATGTGAAGCAGCACCACAAATAAGCATTGCCTGATTTTGAATTTGGTGTTTTGAAGTCCCACATCCCAGAAGGATATATGGAGCAGAAGGCATTGTTCTGTGGCAGCATCTTAACTTCATCTCAAAGATTTTTGTAAGTGATTATTTTTTAAAGAAAAGAGCAACTATAACTTTGTTTACACAAATAAATTACTCATCGGAATAAACATGAATGTTCTCTGGCTTTTTAATGATGAATTAGATCACTTCTTGACGTCCCTTCCAGACCTACATTTCTATGATTCTATGAAATTATCATATTAATAGATCCTTTTAATTAAATAAATCTTTTTTTAGTTCTTCAGTGTATATTTTACTTTCAAAAGAATAAAACATCACTCCAAGCAGCAAATTTGTACATAATTATCTATTTATAAATGCTCATTCTGCCATGTCATTTTAAAAAAAACATTTTGTTATATTAATCACATTTTTAAACCACTGAATAAAAAAGAAGAATTACCCCTTCAGGATTATATTTTGCTAGCACACCATTACCATGGAATTCTTCCAGAACATCCTTAATTTTCTTGGTAGAGTCTAGAATAAAGTAGAAAAAATAACAGGAAATTGATTTATACGGTATGAACTGTAGTCAATAAAAGTATTATTTGTTTCAGATTGAGTTTGTGCTGTTGAGAATATAGTCTCTTTTCAAAGTGCATGCGTAATCTCCTCTAGGAGTATGAGAATTACCAGCGCAGTAAGAAGAGAACATATTGTACCTTCCAATTTAATAAAAACAAGAACAAAAACAAAAACATCTGAAAAATTGTATACTCTGTGACCTAATCTTTGACTGTGGTTGAATAACATTTCAGAAAATGCTGTTTGCATCAGCAACTTTAAGTCATTTTTGCACTCTCCTGATCCTGTGCCAGCTGTGAATCAGGCTAGTCCTCAGTGTAAGTTAGATGCTTTCAGGCATAAGTCACAATGGACACAAGGGTCATGAAAGCAGCCAGGACACACCAGAATGCAGGGAAGACCAGGGCAATGCCCATTCTCCGCAACCATGCCCTCTATACCAGCCACAGGGAAGAGCATAGAAGCCATTGCACCAACTCTACACCACTGAAGTATTTTCTTACTGTGGCCAGTTTTGCAAGTGTTAGAGTTATTTTACCCCAGCAGAGTGTGCAAAGCAACACTACTGCAGCAGAAGTATGGCTCTTTAACTTTTCTATTTTCTCCCCACCGCCTCGTTATAAATGTTAAACTGAAATAGAATGATTTTAAGCACTCCACCTGCAGGAATTCTCTGTAGGTATTGACTCACAACTGGTAAATAATTTTCAACTGACATTCTGACTGCTCACTATTAATACAAAAATTTCAATAACTATTCACTGTGCAAATCCCTGGACTCAGATTCTTTCAAAACACGCCATTCACTTACACATGAGCATTTCACATTATTTGAAACAGCTAACAGAAACTAATAACTCAGTCATGTCTTAAAATAGCTTTCAGTAGGCACCTCAAGTTACAAATAGCAGGCGTAGCTCTGTGCATTTTTTTAAGTTATAATCAGCAAAATACAATACTGTGGTAGCTTTTAAGAGTTAAAAGAAATTTACCATCTGCAAACTGACTTAAAAAAAGAAAATGCATCTTTAAATCAATAAATAGACCTGAAAAGGGAAATAGGGCACCAAGGAAGAATGTATGTAATAAAAAAAAAAGTCCTGGTTGTAACACTTTACAAACTGAGGGGAAACAATTTCAGAGCAGTTCAAGCACTGTAAGAACTAATGCTTTCACAGTTCCATTATAAATGAAAGCTCTGGACAATATAGCTCTGACGGTCTTTAGCCCATGCAAGCCTCTCCAGCATGACAATATTGCGATCCATCAGAGAAGACTCCTCAGCCCCCTAAGAGCCCAACAATGAACCCCCTTGGCAGACATAATATTTGTATTGAGAGACAGACGAATAAGACGCTATAACGAGAGAGACTGTTGCTAATTGCTGTCTTGTTGCATGATCTAAGGTGTGTGCACGCCCTACAATCTGAAATGCACCAAACAAGTTCACTTCATTTTCTAGACAAAAAAAAATCTTTGTAATAAGGAAAACAGTACTGTATAATGTGAATTATACACTAAGTTAAGAACACAGATACAGGGCAAAATTAGCCCAATTTGTATTATTAAACATTAATGTGATTGCAGTGCCCAGAGGAGGCCTGACTCAGTATTAGGGCCTCACTGTGCTAAGCGCTATATAAATTCATATTCCATGCACAGAAGCACTTCAGGTTCTAAGGCCCTGATCCTACAAATATTTAGTCATCTGAGGAATTGCACGAGGGAAGCACTCAGTTGGATGAGATCTTTCCTTTTGGGCCGCATTCAGAGCTTGCTGATGGACAACTTCTCCTCTTTTACTGGACCCCTCACACTTGGGAGAATCTCGAAAGGATCTATTCTACTGACCATCCTACTGAATAACCATATGAACACACCTGCACTATATCTTAATCATTTCCCATGCTGATAGCAAAGTCATCCAACTATCTCAGAGCCTGACTGAGATCAGCAAGTGTACGAAAGGTGGATGGCTGCAACTAAATCCGAGGAACACAAAGTTGATGTTGGTGGGAAGACAGCTAAGTAGAATAGACAAATATAAAAATTCCCCCTTTCTGGGGCAGAAGCTACCCCCAAATAAAAGCCTCACCTATCTGAAGTGCTATAAGGTTAAGGCTTTCTATCAGAAATGGCCATACCTCTTCCTTCTTTTGTTTTCCCAGCTGTATTTTTAGTCATCTTTAAACAAACATTATATACACATATAACTTTAAATAATACAAACATCATTACCAACAAGTTGGATATGTTTCTTATAACTTCAGAAAATTTTTAATTCTGCTCCCAGCAGTGATGCTTAAAATTTTTTTTTTTTAAATCTCAAGTAGAGCTAAGATGAGGAAAGTTTCAGCAATAGTATCTCTAACCCTTCCCTTTATGCATGCCAGCTGGACCCTGTGGTCTAATGACATACTTCTCCCATATTCTGCATGTCATTGAAAAGGAGGGATGAGGGTCTAACTTCTGCCTGGGTTGCCCCAGATCCCCAGGAGTCTTTTAAATTCTGGACAGGTAGTATATTCATCATAGGCACAATGTGATACATCTCCCAACAACTGAGGCATGGTCATTTATCATTTCCCTTTGTTTATAGTCTTTCAAGCAGTTTTCAATCCATAGGACAGTATTAATATCCGAGCCAACTTGAAATAGTTTTTTAAAGTGTCATGAGACAATATATCAGCTTTTTAAAAAAATCCAAATATATTACATCTACTGCCTGCCCTTCATTCACTAGGTCTATCAGAAAAGAAATCAAGTTCTCTTTTCACAGTTTCGGTAACATAAACCAATACTGGGAGCATATTCAGCCCAGCTTGCTTTAATAGGTTTCCATAAAAGGACTTGTATTGTAAGATCATTTCAAAGCTTCGTTACTACATGAAGATCACATCAAATAAAAGAAGAAATATTGGTTCACAAAGTTATAAGCCAGTGAAAATGGGAAGATCCAACAAAATACCTTCTCAACCATACTGATAATTAAAATAGCTAATGAGTAAATGCTTCCTGGGAAAACTGAACAAATTGCAAAGTATGATGTGGATCAGGCATAATACAAAAAGGAAACAAAGTGATTAATCGTCCAATGAATAATTATTATCCTTCTTTGTGAGGAAACCATTCTAACAAGTAATTGCCCTGGAAACACTGCTTCTACAGGCAGGACTATGTATTGATCCAAAGTAGGCAATTTCAACTTGCGTGTGTTTCTTTGGGGATAGGTAGGGTGACCATACGGCCCATTTTGACTGGGACTGTCTCTTTTTTTAAGCTCTGTCCTGACCTTTTGTGTGTGGTGGGTTTATTGGGGGGGGGAGCACATGGGGGGGGTGACAAAAGTAATGATCAGTTGGCAAGAGCAAATGGGACAAATGCCCACTTTTGTCCAAAAGTTGCATAGAGGAATGTGCAGAAGGGGCAAATAGCGATGCCAGTTCTGTGGGGGATGAGGGGGAAATCAGACCTCTGGTGAGCAGCAGCAGCCATGCGGGGGAAGGGGCAGACAGGGCTCTGAGCAATTCCAGACCCATACAGGGGGCAGGCAGGGCTCAGATGAGAGCCCTGAGAGGGAACTGGGGGGCAGGACGTAGGCCAGGTATTACCTTAAATCAGTATTTAGATACACATACCCTAGTCGAAATGGTTACAACACATAACAAAAGCTGGGGTACAAGAATCATCCAATGTGATTATTATACAACAGCGCAGAGCAGACAGGATTAGCTTTGATTTGGAGAATTTAGTAGGCTAAAGGTTGGAAATGACAAAAAGATCATAATACAGCTAGGACATAAGGTTGCAATCTGAATTATGGGCAAGGTGAACAGTTTAGAAAAGTTGAATTAGATGTGACGGTGCTACTTTTGTCTTTCAGTTAATTTGGAGAAGAGAGACACTTTTTAGATCTGGGGTGGGCAAACTACGGTCTGCGAGTCATTTTAAACCAGCCCATAAACTCCTCCTGGGGAGTGGGGTCTGGGGCTTGCCCCACTCCGGCACTCCAGCTGGGGAGCAGGATTGGGGGCGCACCACACGGCTTCCAGAAGCTGCAGCATGGCCCCGCTCCAGCTGGGGCGCACCACGTGGATCCTGGAAGCCGCGGCATGGCCTCTCTCCAGCTCGGGCACAGGGTTGGGGACCGCACCACACAGCTCCCGGAAGCAGCTGCATGGCCCTGATCCGGTGCTCCAGCCGGGGCGCAGTCTCGAGGGCCACATCACGCAGCTGTCAGAAGCTGTGGCACAGTTCCCTTCCAGCGCTCCAGCTGGGGCGCAGGATCAAGGGCTGCTCCAAGTAGCCCCTGGAAACTGTGGCATGGCCCTGCTCTGGCTCCTACACGCTCCAATGGCCCCACTCCAATGGCTCCCTGCAGAGCTCCAATGGGAGCTGCAGGGGCGGTGCCTGTGGGCAGGGCAGCGTGGAGAGCGGCCTGACCATGCTGCCACATAGGAGCTGGAGAAGGGATATGCTGCTGCTTCCGAGAGCTGCTTGAGATAAGTGCTGCCCGGAGCTTGCACTCCTGAGCCTCTCCACACCCCCAACTCCTGCCTGAGCCCTCACTCCACTCCTGCCCTCCAAACCCATCGATCCCAGCCCGGAGCACTCTCTTGCACCCCAAATACCTCATCTCCAGCCCCATCCCAGAGCCCACCACCCCCATCCAGAGCCCTCACACTTCCTCCTCTCCCCCCGGCACCCCAACCCCAATTTTGTGAGCATTCATGGCACGCCATACAATTTCTATTTCCAGATGTGGCCCTCAGTCCAAAAAGTTTGCCCACTTCTGTTTTAGGTACAGACAGTCACAGAGAAAGCACATATACATATAATGTATAAATACTATCAAGAAAAGTATGATATGCAGAAAAGTAATGAAAGGAGCACAATACTTAGTAATTAGAATAGAAAAAGGTAAACCATACATCTGACGAAGCAGGGCATTCACCCACGAAAGCTCATGCTCCAATAGATCTGTTAGTCTACAAGGTGCCACAGGACTCTTTGCTGCTTTTACAGATCCAGACTAACACGGCTACCCCTCTGACAAAGGTAAACCAGCAGCAGTTACCATCCACACATAAAAATGGAAATGAGGCTAGTTTGGAGCGTAAAGAATCAAAGCAGGGGTGGCCAAACTTACTGACCCTCAAGATGCATACGATAGTCTTCAGAAGTTCGAGAGCCAAGGGGCGCACCTGCTGGGGCGCAAAGCTTCAGCCCCACAGGGCATGCCTGCCAGGGCTCGGGACTTCTGCCCTGTGGGGCATGCCCGCTGAGGCTTCAGCCCCACTCCTGCTGAAGCCCCAAGCCTCAGCATGTGCCCTGAGCCGCAGTGCCCCCCCCATGGTGCTAAATCCCTGAGACCCCCTTCATCACAGGGAAGAAGCCCCTACCCCCCACTACCCTGCCACAGGGCAGAACCTCCATCTACCAGACTGGGCAGTGTGGGGGAAACAGGGGCAGGGACGGCTTCACAAGCTGCACTTTAACTGTAAAAGAGCCATACGCAGCTCATGAGCTGTGGTTTGACCACACCTGAATTTAAGAATTGGGCTGGTCTACACTGCCGCTTAAATCCATGCAACTTACTTAGATCAGGAGTGTAAAAAAGACACCCCTCTGAGCAATGTAATTTACATCGACGAAAGCACTGTCCACACTGACACTATGTCATCAGGAGACGCTTTCCCGCCGACGTAGCTTCCGCCTCTCAAGGAGGTGGAGTAATTATGCCAACGGGACAACGCTCTCCTGTCTGCATAGCACATCTTCACTATATGCACTGCAGCTGCGCCAATGTAGTGGTCTAGTGTAGACTTGCCCTTTGTAGTTAGAAAAATATGATAATTAAAGTTAGCATAAAAGTATTCTAAAATTTATAACACCCCCCCCCCCCCAAAAAAAAAACGATTTAAGTGAGACTCTGAAGTTAAAAGATAACTCTTCTCACTCACCCACTGTAATATTACAATGGGGCGAGATCTAGAGATGCTTCTCTCGTGACAAGTAATTCACACATGCAAAAGCAGCATAGTTGCAGAGGGTAAGTGTGTAAGATATAGGGCACAGCAAAACAGTAATTTAATGGAGTTAAATTTAGGAACTTAGTTGAAGCAAATCAAAACAAAAAATAACCAATGATTTTTCCCAGTTTGAACACAATTAGTTTAGATTTAGTTATGTACTTAACAAGTCAAGGATTTTAAGGATAGCTCTTTTAAGCAGTAAGCCAAATAATTTAGTAAGTCAAGTGAAGGGAGTTTAGCACTATACATAAGATGTAAACAATAATTCTGACAGATACAAGTGAAAACCTGTAGTTTAAATCAGTATTAAATCAGTTTTAGTCAGAGGTGAAAGTAAGGTGGTACTGGCCAGTACAGCGTACCGTTAAAAAGTGACCGCCTGTCCCAGCCCGTACCGCTGACTTTAAAGTGCTGCAGCAGCGCTTTAACGTCCCTGCCCCTTTTCCCACCCCCCGGACCACCAAGAGTGGGGGAGGAGGCCAAAAGGAGCAGCTACCCCGGGGCCAGCGATTTAAATCACCGCTGGAAGGCTGGCTAGGGGACGCTGACCCCTCAGCCCTTCCCCTTCCACCCAAGGCCCCGCCCCTTCGGGGGAGGGAACAAAGCTGCCTCCTCTCTCGTACCAGTAAGAGAGAAATTTTACTTTCACCCCTGGTTTTAGTTACAGTGTTGTCAGATTCAAATGCTATAAAATACTTAGTCTAGTTACATTTTTAGGAGAATTTCCCCCAATTTAAAACAATGTTAAGGCTATATTTCTTTCCTATTTCTAGTATAATTTTCTTGGTGTCTATCTTTACAGTATCTATGGATGATATTAAATTTATTAATTCAAAGATTCAGAAGAATGGTCTGAATTTAGGAGCAAGAATCTAAACTACAAGGGAATGCAGGATTCTAGAAAGGCAGTATTTACACTTTCCCAGGCCAAATTCTGCTTTCCTTCAACGCACAGAAATTCCCTATGGAATCATGCCAGTAAGTATTGACTTAAATCTTCCTATGCTTTAGATCAAAGTGGGATTTATTTCATGCTTCTTTCTGTTGTCTGGGGAGTCTTCAGGTGTGGTGAGGATCTCTTTCTTGATGTCTTTGATTTTCAGGAAAGCACTTTCTTTCCTAAGGCTGCTAATTTTGGTATTTTGGACCTCTAAGGGTATGTCTACACTACAATTACGCACCCGCACTAGCCCATGCCAGCTGACTTGGCTAGTGGGGCTTGGGCTAAAGGTGCTGCTTAATTATGGTGTAGAGACCCTCCCACCTCACAGGGTCCTAGAGCCCAGACTCCAGACCAAGCCCAAACATCTTCACTTCAGTTAAAACAAAAACTTAGCCCAAGACCCGCAAGCCTGAGTCAGCTGGCATGGGCCAGCCTTGGTTTTTTAATTGCAGTTAGACTTACTGTAAGATTGCAAAACCTGGGTTCTAGCCAGTAAAGGACTTCAGTTATAAGGAACTCTTTCTTGGGAGAACAAAATCACTCAACACTGCTGACAAGAATATGGGGTCTCTTCCTGAGTCAGGATCAGAATGTCTTAGTGTTTGGAACCTCTGTACCTGTAGATAGAGGATTTCTTAGATGAAGAGAGAATTCTTCTGCAATGGAAAGAGAAACAACAAACTGGGATTTTGAACCATATTTATATAGTTATTTACCAATTTAGTTGTATTGAAGGGCCCTTTTAAATTTTGAGGAGGTATTGCTTTTTATTGCAGATGGTTATCCAACAACTGAACAAGTCCAAGCGTCATGACAAGTTTCCTGCCCAGCCAGCAGATGGCATTCAAACTTCAAAAAAGTCCATCTTTCCAAGGATTTCCATCCTCTCCTTGGAACTCCTTAATTTCTTCCTTGGCATCGTTAATTAAAATATACAACAACAGAACTGTTCAAAAAAGTCTTTTGGCTCAATTTTCTGCCTTGGTTAGGTTTGGATTCAAGAATATATAATTCAGGTGTGAACTGTTTCATTGTATCATTACCTTATAAAACTTTTAATTAAAAGAATATCACAATTGTATATTCAGGGTCCAACATCAGACCCTTTGGTCTTCTGATAATGTTCCTTCTATGGAAGTGTATACACAGAAAGATTGATGATACACATACTAATAGTTAAGAGAACACTAAGCAGGAAACATTCAGTATTATTTATTTTGAACTGTCTAAATAAATAAAAATCAAATGTGCAGATGGAACCAAAATTCTGTCTACTCCCTATATTTTTTCACCGAACTGCTCAAACAAGGGATCTAGCAGCTCTATGACACCCCCATACACACACACTGGACAGGAAGGTATGGCACACTGGCCCAGGGAAGTACTCTAAGAACATCACATGAATTTTAGATATGCATGGGATAATGCTCAATAAAGTGTATATTTTGTACTTTGAGACAGCTTGACTCCTTATACTGAAAGGAAAATGTCAGTCATAATTTTTCCTGCCATTCTTTACTGTGGACATTAGAAAAAAATGCATCATTTGTTTAGAAAAAACAAAGTAGCCATAAAAAAAGGTCTACTCAGGTTATCATATATGTAAGCATGGGATGATTTTCAAATTACTATTCAGTAAATGCTTCACATGACCTCTCACTGCAGATATGATTAGAGATGGTAATCACATAACAGACTTGGAACTGAATTCTGCTCTGTTACGGAAGTGTCTCTCCCACTGACTTCAATTGTTGTTTCACCTGTGTAACTAAAAGCAGAATGTATTATTAATAATTATTTGTATTATCATAGTGCCTAGAGGCTCCAATCAGAACCTGGGTCCAATTTGCTTGACAAAGTCCCTGTCTCTACTAATAAAAAAGTGGTATTAAGAACATTTCAAACACTTTTCCAAATTTATTTAATTAATCCTCATGACAGCTCTTTGAAGGAGGTAAGTATTATCCTCATCTTTAAAATGTTAATATTAATGCAGAGGGGTCTGTTAGCATCACGTATATGTTAGACATCGTATTTATGTGCACTTTATTAATATGATATTCATTGTATGTGTGTGCATTGGGAGGTTATATTAACTGAAAGTATTATGCTCTTCCCACAATTCTTCTCACCATGTTAAGTATCCCACAACATTTTTATAAAGCTGTAGCATTAGTACACAGGAATCCTGTCAAAGACAAGAAACATTAATAGTGTATCCCAACACAGGTTGGGATGTACCTTTACATCCAAATGGTTTGGAATGTGATTTCTAAAGCAAAAATAAAGAAGGCACACCATAATACCTAAAAATAAGTTTAAAAGTTGATTGGTGACTTTTAGTGCCGGGTGACAGTGCTCTTTAACTTGCAAAACAGCGATGCTATAAATAGAGGTAGTTTTGTGGATGTTTCTTTGAAGCACACCTACCGTGGAAAGCGAACATGCTGCGAGATAAGAACTACTCCTCAAAAAAGAGGTATGTATGTCTCATTTTTGTACGGTACTGTTTTGCCTTTAGGCAATAAATTGGCTACCTTGGTTATTTGGTCTCCTGAGCATTGTTAATAGCAAACCACAAAAGTGTAGTGAAATGACTGACACTACATTTTAATCAAAAGGTCATATAACTTGCCCAAGATCACACAGGAAATCAGTTTGAGAGCTAGGATTAGAACTCAGGGCTTCTTGATTCCCAGTCCTCTGCTTAAAGCTCTCAATCACAAATCATTCTCAAATAACAACAACTCTAAATAATATTTATAATTCTAAACCATTGTATTGCCACAATTTAAAATAAAGGACCAGATATTAACCAGTCTCTCCAACACCTCCTTGAAGATGTCTAGTGAAGCTCAATATTGCTAACATACAGCCCTTAATCTTACCCCTCAAGCCCTGTCTGCTACCTTCTTTCGTTGATGACTGTGGACACCACCACCATCCCGCCTATCACGCAAGTGCATAAAGTGACCTTTGTCATCTTCAGCTCAGATCTCTCTCTCTCGGTACTAAAACATCCAGGTTATGTCTAAATCTTGCAGATAATTTCTGTATAAGATCTTTAAGATATGGTCCTTTCTGTTCATCCACATATTTAAACAACTCTTCACCAGGCTGTCTCAGCTACCACAACATTCTTCTCTGATCTTGACAAATGCACTCTTGCCCCGCTCAGATCCATTCACAATGCTACTATAAAGATCATTTTCCTAGCCCCTCATTTTCACCATCACCCCTCTCTTTGCATTCCTCTACTGGCTCCGCTTTCTCTGTTGCATAAAACAAATTAAATTGTCTTCACTTTTATGGCCCTCCATGGCCTATCCGCATCCTAGACATCATCCTTCACTCACTATCAATGTCAGCTCCTGCCTCCGATTGGCCCATGATGCCAGTCTCCATCACCCACTTATTAAATTATCAAACAGGCACCTTTGTGCTTTTTCCCATGTTTCCCCTCATGCTTGAATATGCTCCCTGTAAACGTCTGCAGTGCTCTCACTATTCTCCTTGAAAATCCTCCTTAAACTCTCCTTTTCCATGATGTCTACAAAAAAGCTTGACAACAGTCAGGCCATTGGTGTACTGACAACACACTATCATATTGACCAAATTGTCCCGTTGTTTCCTTGTACTCCCATCCATCTATATCCATCTGTTTCTTGCTTTATACTTCAATTTAAGTTCTTTGGGACAGAGACTGTCTTTTTCTGTGTTTATACAATGCCTAGTACACTGGGGTCCTGATCCAGGATAAGGACTTCAAGGCATTAGGACAGTATAAACAATAATAAAGAGATGCTAATCTCATATGTGGCATGGATGGCTGCATTGCTTGTGCACTTTGAGACAGGGCATCTACTAATTGCCAGACACTAGAGATGGAACCATACATCTGAATTCAGAATCTACCACCCAACTTATAATTTTGTAAGCATAAATATTCAGTTCAATTTAATAATTTATTCAGAAACCTCCTGAGTAAGCATGGGTACATTTTCAAAACAGTATAAAATAGGTACCGACTGATCTCCACTTGGCTTGTTTGTTAGCTTCTGACAAGATATGTTTCAATACAATACTCAAAATAAAATAATTGGTGAGGTCTAAATGATACAAGATACAGTCTTTCAATTCTAAGTCTAAAAAATAAATCAGAAAAAGCAGAAGAGTTCAATAAATATTTCTGTTCTATATTTGGGAAAAAGCCAAATGATGTATTCATATCATATGATGGTGATGAAATAATTTACACTCCAACATTAACACAGGATGATGTTAAAACACCAGCTACTAAAGTTAAGAAATTTTAGATCAGTGGGTCCAAATAACTTACATCCAAGAATTTTCAAAAAGGTGCTCAAGAGCTCTCTCAACTGTTAGTGCTGATATTGAAGAAGTCTTGAAATATTGGGGAAGTTCCACAAGATTGGAAGAAAGTTAATGTTGTGTCAATATTTTAAAATGGCAAATGTGATGACCCAGATAATTATAGGACTGTCAGTCTAGTATCAATCCTGGGCAAAACAACAGAACAGCTGATATGGGATTCAGTTAATAAAGAATTAAAAGGAAGATAATATCATTAATGCCAATAAACATGGGTTCATGGAAGCTAGATCCTGTCAAACTAATGATCTCTTTTGGGGGGGGGGAGGGGTGGAGAAAGGTTAGTTGATAAAGATATTTTCAGATTTTTGTAAGGCATTTGGCTTGGTATTACACGATATCTTGAAACATGAATGATACAAAAATCAATATGTAACACATTAAATGCATTTAAAACTGGCTAATATATATAGATCTCAAAAACTGTTAACAGGAAACCATCATCAAATAGATGTGTTTGTAGAGGGGTCCTGCAAGGATTTGTTCTTGGCCCTATACCATTTATTAGTTTTATCAAAGACTTGGAAGAAAACTTGATATTATTACTGATAAAGTTTGCAGATGACAGAGATTTGAGGGAGTAGCAAATAATGAGATGGACAAGTCACTTATACAAAGTGATCCAACAGAAATATAGGAGACTGATCATTTCCCATGAATGGTGGAGATTCCTCAATAAGACAGACACTGTTGTGAGAAAAACAGGCTGTGATGGCAAGGGATTGTCATTAATAATATTGACAGCTGTATATGTGATGTCAGTTAGAACCTATGTGCAGCTTCACTAATGTGGGTGAGGGTGGCAGATTTCAGAAAGCATCTACACAAGATTCTACGAAGATGAAAAAGGCCCTCTGTGGTACAAGTCAATATGAATGATGACGGGAATTGTAAGAGATGCTGGAAGATAAATGTATAGTATTAGGAAAAAAGTTTATATCTAGGACTTCCACTGTAACTTTCCTGGAAATGCTGCTGATTCCATACACAGAACCAGTTACAAAAGTGTCAAAGAGAAAATAGCATAGAAAGGATGGTTTAAATTTATTAGACATTGGAGAACCTTTTGTTGGAAAGGTGACTATGCAAAATAGGTGGGCTTAATGAAAACAAAAGCAAATTACATTTCTGTCAGAGACCTGAGGTTGAAAAGCTGGTGAATCATTTAAACTATGAATCAGGGAAAAGCCAACAAGTGCTGAGGATTACTCAGTTCTGACAAAGACATTTGTTAATAACAACATGAACAAAACTATGAATCCAAAAGTTGCAGAAGTATAGTGCAATAAGGAAATATTTCAGACACAGGAGTTACATAGAAATAGGTGCACTCTGAGCAATAAAAACTAAAAGTGTCTATGTACCAATCGGAGATGCTTCAAGCAGCAGTGGTGCCACTGGAAGGAAGTCCACTAGGAGACAAAGAAGAGTAACCGTCCAGTTGCCTGCTCCCCACATCTTGATCCTGGACAGGGAAAGGAGCTGTTTGGGCATTAGGTCCCCACTGAACTTCCCAATAGCACAGTATGTGTCTGAAGCCTCAACCACCATCCTCCTGGATCACTCCAGTCCCTCTAGGACCAACAGACTCCCCAGTAGAAAGTAGCAAAAGGCCTACACAAACACTCTTGCCTTCCTACATCCTTCTGAACAATGTGCACGAACTGCTTAATTGTGTACAGGACAAGGTTTGGACAATGGAAAGGGGATTTGTGACATTCTGTACCTTGGGGGAACACCCAGCACCCCCATGTTCATCATTGTAAAATGATTGTGTGGTATTCAATGCAAAGTTTGTCATGAAAGGTGTCTTCAGAAGGGTCATGATGCACTGAGCATTGTTGTTATCGTAATGTTATAGCAATGTTATAGTAATTGTTGTTATAAGAATGTTATAGGTTATAATTTCATGTATATAGTTATGAGGTTGAAAATGTGTCCTCATGAAAAACTCTCCAAGAGCAGAGAGGCAGTTCACACCTCACCAGCGAATGTATGGGACAACCCAGCCCAGCCTAGACAGCAACAAAAGGATCTGTTGGACTCTTGAGTGAGTCACTCTTCTTCCTTTTGTCAGTTTAGAACTGCGATGAGGTAATGCTCACCTGACTCTGAAGGAGGAGGGGTGAGCCAAGAGGGAAGAAAGAACATGATAAAAGGGAGAGACTTTGCCATGCTCTTCCTCTCTCTTCCACCTACAGCTACAAGTGACTGAAGCGCTAATCCAAGGGGAGAGCCTGGCTGAAGAGCAACCAGCCAGCCTGTGGTGAGAAGCATCTAAGTTTGTAAGGACACTGAAAGTGTTAGGATCAGCTTAGAATGTGTTCTGCTTTTATTTTATTTGACCAAATCTGACTGTTATGTTTTGACTTATAATCACCTAAAATCTCTCTTTATAGTTAATAAATTTGTTTATTCTACCTGAAGCAGTGCATTTGGTTTGGAGTATGTCAGAGGCTCCCCTTGGATAACAAGCCTGGTACATACCAATTCCTTTGTTAAATTGACAAACTCATATAAGCTTGCAGCATCGAGCAACATAACTGGGCACTGCAAAATGGAGGTTCCTAGGGTTGTGTCTAGGACCGGAGATATTGGCTAGTGTCATTTGGTTGCACAATCCAAGGAGCAGCTTACATGCCAGAGGCTGTGCGTGAACAGCCCAGGAGTGGGGGTTCTCACAGCAGAGCAGGGTAAGACTGGTTCGCAGAGTCAATGATTGGGGTGACCTAGCTGGTCATCAGTCCAGATAACACCAGAGAGGAATGTCAAAGAATGTTTACCTTGAAGGTAGTATGGGAAGAACACAGCTACAGTGTCACTGCCAGGAAGGATGTTGTAGGTAGAATAGGGGGACGGAAATGCAGAAATGTCACTTTAGAACAAAAGACAAGAGTTCAAAGAAAAGGCTATACAGTGAGGGCTGGGCTAAAGCAGTATTGTTTCAGAATAGTCTAAAGACAGAATAAATAAGTTTACAACAATAGAAATAGTAATAGTACATATGCTACAGTTCAATTTTCAGTCTCAGAATCTTGTTAAAACCAGCTTTTTCAGACCTAACAAAGATGTTAGCTCTCACTGAAGACTAATTGCATGCTCATTCCAAACCATTTTTGCTGTAATCTACATTTTAAAAAGTATAGTTTCTGTTTTGTTTTGTTCTGTTCTGTTCTAATTCTCTCTCTCCTGTGAAGTATAGTTTTGATGCCAAAAAAAAGAGTGTACCTAAGAATTGGATTCAATGTATTGTTTTCCATTTCCGGGTAACTCAAATATGATGGACATTTTGGTCAAATTGTCCTTACTACCACCCAAAATAATAATTAAAAATTCCTTTGGAAAGATAGCAAGCAAGAAAGATTTAAACCCCAAAAGAGAATAATTTAGAAAGCAATGTGAAAACAAGGGGCTATATAATAGGAACTATTTTTCAACTTGAACTGCAGTAGTTGCTACTGAACAACAGCTAGAGTACAAGTAATGTCAATTAAAAATCCAGATCGTACTTCAATTTTTATGAGAACTGTTCATAATCAAGTTCCTTTTTGGACTGTAACTGAATTTGACACCTACAATAAATAGGAAGTGAAAAGTCATCTTCTACCCCTGCATCTCCATTCTGTAAGCCTAATACAGCTGCGACATGAAAAATGTCAGCAACCTTCCAAAATCCTGAATATGTGGAGGTGAGAAAGCTTTCAAAGAATTTTCAGAAAGATTTTCCAAACATGGCATTGGTCACCATATTTCATATATATGAAGAAGATTTCAAATCTTACTACATCAGGCCCAGCAAACTTGAGTACATATAATGAAAACAAAAACAATTAGAAGAAGCTCTTTTATACTGCTAATAGGATTAACAGTGAAAAAGAGAATTTTAAATGAAATTGTTTTAGAGGAACAAATATTCCAGAGTTCTGGGAAACCTCAGGCTCTCTCTTTGCATATTTAACAGGGAGTCGGATGGAATATATTCATATTTTGTTAATTAACAATTTGAGGCTCCCCTAAGATTGCTTTGGCAGTTTAAGGTAGCCTTACCCAGCTTCTTGTGAATTCCCTGGCATGGCAGAAATTTCTAGGTAGGTAGCAGCAATGGTCCCTTGGAGGCCAAAAGTAGCTGACATTTGATAATGCAGTCCTTAGGACCAAAGATTACACATGTCCCATCATCCAAAACACATACAATATTATTATTCATATGTAATAATATGTAATATGCATGTAATAATATGTAATATGAAAAGCAGTTCAAGTACTTGTACTTCAGATTTATTAATTGGAGGGATAGGGGATTCGTGCATGTTTGTGCAGCTACACCTGAAATTTACTATGAAAGGTCAGCGACTCTGTGGTGCTCTCCCTAAGTCACTTGTCTTTCATTCTCTGTTCGTGTCCATGTTTCACAGTTCCTGTCTGTATCTGTAAGATAAAGCTGTATAAAAGAGACAATCATACTACCATTACATCATGAAGCCATGCTACTGACTGCATAAATAAGGCCGAGAGACAGTTTCCATTATAAAAGCTCAAATACATATTTTTACACACATCCTTCTTATTTTTTTAAAGGAAAAAAGCCAATTTTCCTGAAATTTGTCATTTATGATTTCTGGTAAAAAAAAAAAAAAGGGGGGGGAGGTTCTTCTCTTTTTAAAGGGTGAGAGGTTCATTGCAATGATTATACTTGAGATCTGGGACTTAGAAAAAACTGTTTTGTTTGTGTCTGATTTTTTCAAAAGTTTTCTTTGCTGTTTCAGTGCCCTCTTTCAGGCTACGTCTTCACTACCCGCCATATCGGCGGGTAGCAATCGATTTCTCGAGGATCGATATATCGCGTCTCACCTAGACGCGATATATCGATCCCTGAACAAGCTCCTATCGATCCCGGAACTCCATCAACCCGAACAGCGGTAGCGGAGTTGACATGGGGAGCCACGGACCTCGATCCTGTGCCGTGAGGACGGTAGGTAATTCAATCTAAGATACTTCAACTTCAGCTACGTTATTCATGTAGCTGAAGTTGTGTATCTTAGATCGATTTCCCCTCATAGTGTAGACCAGCCCTCACTCTGACCCCTACTTTCAGGGCTCCAAAACTGACTGTCTAATATTTAAGTGTGACTTATGAAGAATTAGTGAATAGTATTTTCAATTATATAAAAATATATTATAGAGACAGACACACACACTGTGAGGATGAGTTAAAAAAATGTGTAATAATTACAATTCAGATTTTTGACCCTTGGGATGAAATGAAGGATTACATGGAACTATTCACCTGCTTTCAGTTAGGTATGTGCGTGAACATTTGCAGTATAAGCTTTGCACTGGCACACCATACCCAAGTGAATTTCACTGCATATTTAAATCTCACCAAAATAACGATGGAGATTAAACATGTGTGTAAATGTGTGGGGCACAAATCCTGACCCTGGTGAAGTCAATAGGAGTTTTGCTATTGACTTCAGTGGGGCTAGACTGTCACTCTGTATTTCTCAGCAAGTGTTATTTATTGTGTTTGTAACAGTAAAAATAAATAATTGTGTTGATACTAAAAACTAAACATTCGAAAATGCATTTCAGATAACTTCCTGTATAATGGTATTTTCATTATAGTAGTTTGAGTCCTTCTCAGCTGCCAAACAGAAATCACAAGAAGTGTTCCCAAACTCTTCATTTTTCCCCAGGTAATTCTGAGATTTCAAAACCTGACCTGTTTTATCCCTCCTTTGGTATTTATATTTATGAATTAAACCATCAGAAATACATTTCTCCAATAAAATGTTATTGTTTTAAATGATCATGTTACCTTGATTTTAATGAGCTATGGTTGTTCATCTTTAAATCAAGTACATTTCAGAATCTTAATGAAGTATCAGAATATTTTCCCTCACAAAAAATATTCTCTCAGTTCTAGAAAAGGAATAAAAATTCTTCACACTAGATAGTAAGTACACCTCTACCTCGATATGTTGTTGTCCTCGGGAGCCAAAAAATCTTACTGTGTTATAGGTGAAACCGCATTATATCGAACTTGCTTTGATCCACCAGAGTGCACAGCCCTGCCCCGCCCCCACCCTCCGGAGCACTGCTTTACCGCGTTGTATCTAAATTCGTGTTATATCAGGTCATGTTATAGTGAAGTAGAGGTGTAATAAATTATAATATCTTCTAAACAATAGCAGACATATCAATATTAATAAAATTTGCCAAACTCCCCAGAGATTAAAATAAGCTTGATGAGATAAAATTAAGGATGTAAATAACTATCTATTTAAAAAAAAACTACTAGAAAATTGTTATCAAAGAGATATTTGAAAGTCAAGGTGTTTGTAGTTAAAGTTTCAAAAAACAACTATAACTCTGTCCTGCTTCTGCCTATTTGCCATCACTCTTTATACTTCCACCCACCCTACCCCACCTCCATTTCTAGTACGAGTTACAGACTATAGTGCTCCCTCCCAAGGTAAATATTGATCTATGAACAACTACCCACCACATAATGGCCTGCAATCCAACAATTTTCCATTTGGCAATATGGCCAGGAGATTTTAAGATCTTGGGGCAAATTCTCAGTTTGTGTAAATTGTCACAGCTCCATTGAAGTCACTGGCTATGAAAATGTACATCAGCTAAGGATCTACCCATTGGTGTTTTACAGGCCAGATATCCAACCTTCTCATATGCCACTGCACCTGTTATGTAAAGTAGAGCTGGTTGGAAATTCTCCTGTGGAAGGTTTGTCCCATCGGAGAATGTTTATGTGCCAAATCAAAATGTTTCATGAAGACAGTTCTATTTTGATGAAGTTGTGACACAACCAAAGCTCACAGGCCCCTTTCAGCCCACCAGGTGGTCTGATGGGAAGACAGTTCTTGGCTCAGTGGATTCTTGCAGGTTCCCATCCCATCAGTCTTCCTGGAGCTGAGGCTGTAAACAAAATATCTAATATCACAAGATGATAAAATCGCAAGAGTTGACAACACTGGTACAGGTTACAGTTCCCTTCCTTTCCTGGTACCAAGGAACTCAAAGAACATGACCTCGTGACAATGGCTAGATTGACAAATGCAGTAGAATTCCCAATTTTATCAAATTGTATATTCTGAACCTGATCAACCAGTGAATTTTTTCCAGTTTTATGGAATTGTTAAAGTTGAAGTAACACAGTAGTATATCAGACCTTCTATGTGTATTATTATAGTACTGAAATACCACAAAGTATATAGAGGAAGCTGGATGTGCATTAAACAGACACCCAGATCACTCTTGTTGCTTATGATATCAACGAAAGCTTTTAAGACTTACATGCTATATATTATCCTTAAAATAGCTGAAGGCTTGTCTTATGAAAGGAAGCAATTGATAAATCCTGTGCCATTTGTACATAAAGTTATAATCCAACATTTCAGGCTGTTACTAAGTATTTGTATATTTTTGCTGTTTTAACTGTTCTGTCTCCCCTGAGATTTAAGCATTGTTATTCTCTGTCCATAGAGACAGCAAGGAAATCAAATTCCATCCATGTCTAGCAAAAGAAGGGAATGAGAAAAAACAACACTATCTACTTTCTGGAAACCACTTGCTTGCCATGTATGGTTCTGTTAAGACAATTCTCACTGGAGGAAAATGAACAAATGAATTGCTTTGCTGACAAGAAATGTGCATGACCAATTAGTCATAAGTTGATTAATTTGGAAACAAACCCACTTCTGACATCTTGATCACATTTATACTGTGCAAGCAGAATAAAGTTCAGATCAATAATACACACATTTCAATAAGTGCTTTAATAGGGCCAATTTCACAATGCTGAAAACAATTCTGAGCCAAATCAACTGGGAGGAAGAATTTAATCAGCAAAATGTGCACGTTCATTGGGAATCGTTTACCACCACCTTACTAGATACCCAAAAAAGCCACAATCGAGGAAGAAGGTTGTGCTGGTTTAAAAACCGACCTGGTTTAGAGGAGAACTGAAAGCACCTATTCTATATATACACACAGTATAACCTCAGTTATGAGCACCAGAGTTACAAACTGACCGGTCAACCATACATCTCATCTGGAACCTGAAGTAAGCAATCGGCAGCAGCAGAGACCAACAAAAAAGCAAAAACCAAATACAGAAAACAGTACTGTGTTAAACGTAAACTACTAAAAAAATAAAAGGAAAGTTTAAAAAAAAGATTTGACAAGGTAGGGACATTGTCTCTGTGCTTGTTTTGTTTAGATTAAGATGGTTAAAAGCAGCATTTTTCTTCTGCATAGTAAAGTTTCAAAGCTGTATTTAGTCAACATTAAGTCACAAATTTTTGAAAGAACCATAACTTTTTTTTTCAGTTACAACCATTTCAGAGTTACGAACAACCTCCATTCCTGAGGTGTTTGTAACTCTGAGGTCTACTCTAATAAGTGGAAGAAAGGGCAAGTTGATAATATTGAACGTAAATCAGAAGTTAGGAATTGCAGAAAAGTGAAAAAAGAATAAAAAAAATCAAAACGGACAAGAGAAATCTACCACCAGCAGAGTTAAGGACAATAAGGAGTTTTTAAAATATATTAAGAAGAAAAAGAATCCTGACAATGATATTGGTCCATTACTATATGGAAATGGTAGATTTATCAATAATAATGCAAAAAAGGCAGAAGTGTTCAATACATATTTCTGTCTTGGGGAAAAAAACAGATGATACACTCTCATCATATAGTGATAATACCCTTTTCATTCCCCTAACATCTCTGGAGGATATTAAACTGAAGCTAGTAAAGTCAGACATTTTTAAAATCAGCAGGTCCAGAAAAACTTGCACCAAAGGATTTTAAAAAAGAGCTGGCTGAGAAACTTGCTGGATCATTAATGTCAATTTCCAATAAGCCTTGGAACACTGGGGAAGTTCCAGGAGACTGGAAGAAAGCTAATGTGCCAATATTTAGAGAGGGTAAATGTGATGAACTGGGTAATTATAGGTCTGTCAATTCAGCACTGAACCCAAACAAGAGGGGAGGGATAGCTCAGTGGTTTGAGCACTGGCCTGTTAAACCCAGGGTTGTGAGTTCAATCCTTCAGGGGGCCATTTAGGGAACTGGGGTAAAAGTCTGTCTGAGGATTGGTCCTGCTTTGAGGAGGGGGTTGGACTAGATGACCTCCTGAGGTCCCTTCCAACCCTGATATTCTATGGTTCTAAAGATAATGGAACAGTTGCTTTGGGACTAGATTATTAAAGGAGGTTAATGCAAACGCACATGAGTTTATGGATCACTGGGTGCAAGCCAACAATATGCATTCTAATATGGTTAAATATAAATGTATGAATCTAGGAACAAAGATTGTAGGCCATACTTGCATAATGGGGATCTCTATCCTTGGAAGCAGTGACTCTGGAAAAGACTTTGGGTTGTGATGGATAATGAGCTAAACATGAGCTCCCAAAGTGATGCTATGGCCAGAATTGCTAATCAGATCCCGGGTTGCATCAGCAGGGGAATCCTGACTAGGTGTAGAGGGGTTATTTTATCTCTGTATTTGGCATTGGTGCATCCATTGCTGGAACACTGTGTCCATTTCTGGGAAGAAAAGGGGATTATTCTCCCCCTTGTTTTTCAAGCTCATCTTTCCCTTTATCTGTTCAATTCATCTCTCTCTCAAAGAGGGTTATCACTAAGAAGTCATATGAGAGGCAGCCATTCATCAATGCTAAGTCATTTATAAAGACCAAAAAGGAGGCCAGGAAAATATATCATCACATTTTCGATCATCCAGCCCCCTAAACTTCCTGGAGGCCCCATTTATCCCTGTATCACCTATCTTTCTGATATCCTAAAGGCTTATGCTTTATGAAATTGAAACAGACTCCCTTCTTGGAATGAAAATAATACTGAAACAAAAAATGCCCTACTATGCATGGAAAACATTAAGGTTTCATGTGTAAGCATTCAACATGTAGGAGATTATGATCGTAAGAAGAATCTCAGTTCTGCACCAGTATTTGCATCTTGGTGGCTTTGAAGCTGCTATGTAATAATTATTGATTATATATTCTATATGTTTGTCTAATTGTAAGGGATGTTTACAGTATGAATATATTTGTTTAGTTTAACAGCAGCTGTTGGACAAAAAAAAACAGGAAGGCAGGACAATGACTTGGGATAAGATTTCCCTCAACCACTACTTGGTGTCTGTATGTGTGTGCAGGAGTCGTCTTACAAGACAAACGGGAGAACAACTCGCCTGGTGGAGATGATTCAGCCTCCTGTAGAGCTCAGCAAAATTGGGTTTTGGACAGAAGGTCCAAGCCCAGGGACAAGTGAGAACTGGATTTATCTGGATTTAAGGAAAGGCTCTTAAGAACATGGCAGAGAGACCTAAGGCTGGAGTGTTAGGAAAGTTAAACTTGCCCAGAGCGTATACCAAGCCTTTAGGTCCAACAGAAATGAATTGTAGATTTTTTGTTGTTTTTAATATCCATTCTCTCTTACGCTATGCTTTACTGTTTCTTTAGCTGTAGGAACATTTTGGTTTCAAGAAGGCTGTTTTGGGTCAATGCAATTCACCGGTTACAAGCTCCCAAAGAGAAAGATTGCAGATCCTGAACCTGATCGGACCTGCTGGAGTAATCCACATCAAGACATGGTCAATGCAGACTGGGACCCAGTCTAAGAGTGGGAGAATTGCATGATTCTACCTCAAGAAAAGGTCAGGCCACAAGTCCTAACACCTCTAGGGTGCAAGAGAAATCAGCAAGGGATAAGAGTCAACTTGCCCTGTAATCATGATAGCCTGCATTATGATATAGTCCTTACTTGTGTGATTACATACTATTGTTCAAATACATTTTTATTTCAATAATGGTCTGGTACACATTTCTATTGAGCTAATACTTTAATAATTTAGCCAGTGGCAATATATTGTACAGGTTCAACCAATAAAACAGCATTCATTAGGTGCTATTTATCAGATGAGGTTTTAGCGGTTAATGTAAATAGCCTACATGAGCTTAATCATGCAATCTATTCAGCACTGCTGCAAGATGCTAACTTACAACTTTCTACAACGACATTTCAGCTCAATGTTTTTAATAGGGAAAATGTCCCCTCCTCCCTCCATGCATCTTGTACGCCAAAAGAGTTGAACCATTTTTGTTAAAACCTTCCCCAAACACGTTCACTTTTGGACAGAGCCCAAGCCTGATAAATTTCAGGCAAAAAGGTGAGAGAGTTTTTAAATATTTATGATAGAGCGGGATAGAATGAAAACTCTTATACGACTTTATGATGGTCACTACTACGCCCCCTATAATTCTTCATGTTGTATGGCATGTATACAATCCATATGCCTGAGGGCATTCTGCACCAAAAAATTAAAAATTCTGCACATAATATTTTAAAATTCTGCAAGTTTTACTTGTCAGTAAATAAATGCAGAGGCTCCAGGATGGCAGTGGGCAGCATAGGTCACTGGCTGCACAAAGGTGGGAGATCACCCGGCAACTCCCTCCACCCCTGGGACACGGACTCAGAGGTGAGGCTGCACTTGACCCTGACACAGCACAAGGCCTGGGCCTGCTCCAGAAACAACCTGGGTCCCTGCGCCTCTGCACCAGGCGTGGGGCAGGCAGGCTCAGCCAGGCAGGATCCAAGTGTAGAGGGGCTCAGTGGGATGAGAGGATTCTGGGTGGGACAATCTGGGTGCCGGCAGCTTAGTGGAGGGGTCTAGGCATGAGGGGATATGGATGCACCGAGGCTCGTTGCGGGGGGGTTCCAGGTGCAGTGGCAATGGGCCTCTGCAGGGACTTCCAGGTGAAAATGGTTGGCCCTCAGTGGAGGAGTCTGGACATGGGGGATTTCAGTGGGGGAGGGCCTGGGTGCTGGGGGAGTTGGGGGTCTGGGTGCAGCTAGTTGGGGTCAGTGGCATGGGGGTCTGGATGTGTGGGTTCAGTGTGGTGCAGAGGATGAGGCATCAGGTGGGGTTTGAGTACAGGGAGCTCAGTGGGGGTACAGAGGCAGGAGATCTGGGTGCAGGGCAGCTCCAGATGCAGGGGTTGAGGTTCGTGGAGTAGGGTTCAGGTATGGAGGGCTAGGGGGGTTCTGGATGTACCAGGGGAGGCTTGATAGGTGTGTCTGGAAATGGGAGGTCGAGATGCACGCAGGTTGAATGGTTAAGGAAGCAGCTGCTTGTGCAGTGACCCCTCCCCCCGCAGTTGAGATGCGATGGGGGCAGGAAGCACAGGAGGATGCTGAGCTTCCTGAAGCGGGGGGAGGTTTCTGGGGGTGAGTCTGACACATCCCCAGCCACTCTTTGCAGGGGAAGAGGAAATCCTGTCCTCTCCTGCCTCCAGCCCAGCCAGAACTAGCAGCTGATCCTGGCTCAGGGTAGGAGCTACTGGCTGGGGTGTCCCGAGCCCCATGGTGATTTACCTCTCTGCCAGCTGCTCTGGGTGCCTGAAACAATGTACCTGATCCACTAGGGAGTCGTGCATGACCGCTCTTGCGGCTTCCCTTTAGTTCCCTGTCAGAAAGCAAATAAATCTGTGGGAGACATGAATTCTGCTCACACGCAGTGGCACAGAATTCACCCAGCAGCAAACCCATAGCTACATCTATACCTCATTCTGGCACTAGAGTAATGCATTTTTTTATATGTTGATTGCACTCAAACAAAAGGCATATTTGAGAATATGTGCATTAGAACTGACAGAGTAAATCATTTACTTGCTCGCAATGTTCATGCTGTCAAGGCTTTGGCATATCATACATCATACAGATCCACTCTGCTGAAAGTAATGTCATCCCCTACCCTTTAGCTGTACTGTTAAGAGATATGCCAGAATCTTGTCAAAATATCTCAAGTCTGTGGTCATTCACAAATGGCAAACAGGTGAATTTGTCTATGTTCATACATTATCTCAACAAAATGAAAAACCCACAACTCTGTTTCTTCTGAAAACTCTAATTTTAAAAGAAATAAAATGATCACCCAAAAGGTCAAAATAAAAACATAAATGGTATAGTGAGGAAGATAACATCCATTTTAAATATAGGTTTAAAGGCTAAGAAATTCAAAGCTGCTCAATGAATATGAACACTAAAATCTCATTCAAATTCCCGTGGGCACCCAAATTCCCTAAGGCAGCTTTGGAAATCTCTGCCTAAATGTTTTAGCTGTCTCATGTTACATCTAAGAGTCAGTAAACCATTAAGATATCACAATGGAGGATATATTTCATTTCTTTTACAATGTGTAACTATTATCTTCAAATCAATCCCAGATCCTGCAATGAAGATGTGAATACGTGTAACCCAGTACACGAGCAGAATTCCACTGGAATTAATGAGGCTCCAGGTTGGTGCAGGTGTTCACCTATGTTTATCCCAGTAAAATCAATCCCACAACTAAGTTCTGAGACAAGATTCTCAACATGGGTGCCTAATGTTCCCCTTTAAGTCAGCAGGAGCTCCCTGAGTGTTCCACATTTCTTACAATTAGGTCATTTTTGTGGGTGCCTAAAAATAGGCACTTAAGTTTGTCCTTAATATTTCAGTACCTATATCTTGAATAAGACTGTATTACTGAAGTCCTCTATTTTTATCCCTTGTTGCATCATACTATACAACTTACAAGTAGGTGATGATCCTTTTATTGGCAGTTTTCTGGCCCCTTTCGCTTAGCTAAAAGACTGGCTCACCTGGTTAGTATAATACAGATGCTGTCATGTGCATACCTTAATCACAAAGATGACTCATCATGCACCATATGTGCTGTTCTTAGTCATGTAAAAGCTGGAAAATTAAGAGGAAGAATTCTGATTCAGCCAGTTGTGTCTTGTGGGGGAGTGATCCCTTCGTAAGAATCAAGAACTGGATTACTATTAATCTCTTTAGAATTCAACACCAGTCAAGTCTTTTAGAAGCCTGCAGAGGATTGTGTGGCTAATTTGCATGCAGCAAAATAAATAAATTAATTGGACAACAACGTGGCCTCAGCAAGGTAAAAAGCAACCAGGTGCATTTCTCAAGATGATTGTCTCTTTCTGCCCTATCTCTGCTCTCGCTTCCTCCCTGGTTCTGCTTCCTTCTCCTTTTGGTCTCTTCCTTCTTTCAACTCACTCACAAATCCATGACTTGCACTCATTACCCTATTTCCTCTTAGCTCTCCCTCTCTGCCTCTCCTTCCTCCTGCCTCTTGTCAACTGCTCAATCCCAATTGCAAATCCCAACTGCCACTGCCTTCTCTCAACTATCCTTTCTACCTACACATCTCCTACTCCTAAACTTCTATTCCAACATGCTATGGAATCTTCCAGAACCGTTTAATTCAAAAACTCCATTCATTCATTGTCCAAAATATTCTGCTTTGAGTGTGGTGAGAGAGAGAGAGATACACTCAGTTACACTCAGAATGATCAGTATTTAAAATCTAAGGCTGAAAATTAGACACCCATCTTAGCTGCCTGGTAAAATCTACTGAATGGGATAAGAAATAAATTAAATAGATTATTTGCTTTCCCAGACCACTACTTTGCTAAGTGCTCTCCCTGCCTTGCTTAACTAATGGTACCCCATACTATAATTCATACCCAAATGGAAAGTAAATACTGGCCTCTCACTTTAGTTTCTTTGTTAATGCCTCCAAACAGCAATTATGCTTACCCTCAAGGAACACACATTATTATTGCTCTCTCCAATGCTCAGTGTTGGCCATAACTGCCACTAAAGACATTAACCATTACATAAGGTATTCACTTTCAGCCTTCTATTGGGCATGCCAGTGAGGTGATGCAAATCAAACCTGATCAGCATCTTGATTTTCAGGAAGGGGGATACAACACAATCTCATTTCAAAATTCAGTAACTCCTCACTTAACGTCGTCCCGGTTAACGTTGTTTCGTTGTTACATAGCTGATCAATTAGAGAATATGCTTGTTTAAAGTTGCGCAATGCTCCCTTATAACTTTGTTTGGTAGCCACCTGCTTTGTTCACTGTTGCAGGAAGAGCAGCCCATTGCAGCTAGCTGATGGGGGCTTGGAACCAGGGTGGACCAGCAGCTCCCCCCATCAGCTTCCCTAAATTCCCTGTGCGGCAGGCGCCCAGCAAGTTATCAAGTGCTGGGCAGTTCAGCTGTCCCTCCCTCCCACTGCCATGTGGTGCTCCTGCCCTCTGTCTTGGAGCTGCTCCTAGGAGCCTCCTGCTTGCTGTGCAGGGGAGGGGGGGACGAGGGGTGCTGATGTCAGGGTATCCCCCTCCCCTCTCTCCTATGACCCATCTCCACAGAGCAGGGAGGGGACATGACAGGACTCAGGATGGAGGGAGCCTGCTGGCAGCAGCCGCTGTCTCAACTTGATGATGTATTTAAAAAGGCAGTGTAATTAGAATGAGATCAGCATACTTAAAGGGGCAATGCACATCTCTCTCTCTCTCTCACACACACACGGCATTTGGAAAGTGGAGGGAGCGGTGCACTCCAGTGGGATAGTGTAGGTTCATCATCTTGTTCAGTTTCCATAGGGAAGGTTTGCAGCCACTGTCATGCTGTGTCTCCTCTCTCCATTTGTGCTCCCTGTAGAGTCAGAGGCTACATTAACAACGTGTTAACCGTTGAGGGCTCAGCCGACTGCTAGTTCATCATTTAGCAGTAAGGCATTCCCTGGGAAATATCTTACCTTCTGACTCCACTTCAACCAAGCTTCACAATCATCATTGCTGTGTACTGTATTACATTGTTTGTTTAAAACTTATACTGTGTATATGTATATGTATGTAGAGAGAGACTTATCTGGCAAAAAAAAATTCCCTGGAACCTAACCCTCCCTCCCTTCCTTTACCTTAATTCTTATGGGGAAACTGGATTCGCTTTATATCATTTCACTTAAAGTAGCATTTTTCAGGAATATAACTATAACGTTAAGCAAGGAGTTGCGGTATAACCGGTTCCAGTGACAATAAATTAAATCAATACAATTAACTGGAGATTTAAGTTGTCTACAGACAACAAAATTCACAACTAGCCTGGTTTTACAGAGAACAGTTAGGTATTTTCAGGTTCAAGTCAAGGACTTTGGTGTAATATGTGATTTTCCTTTCATGCTGGAAAACTGAAATGCACACAGTGGTAATCTACTGAAGAAATATAGATGTCCAGTTTCCTTATTTATTAGGCTCATTAGTTTAATTCAACACAGTCATTTTGAGTAATTTCTCCAGCTTTAATCTACTGGGGTGATGAACAACTCGAAGAGGTCTGACTCAGCCTCAAAATAAAGACTTTCTGTAATATAAAAAGCGTATTACAAGTTTCCAGGAAAAAAAAATAATTGAGGCATGTGATTACATTGGGTCATGCCTAATTATGCAAAGTTACATGTAGTTTTTTTATGTTAAGCCATATCCTGAGCAACAGTTTACATTTTCATGCCTAGAATATTTGAAAGGCAGTTCAGATGTGTGTCCAGAAGGAAAGGAAAGGTTCTGTCTGCTAACTTGTTCTGACAGTTAGAGTGTTGGTTTTTTTGTTGTTTTTGTAAGGTACACATAGTTGATACAGGTATCACAGGTTTTGTGGGTAGATGAGACAACCAATGTAGTGTGGAGGGAGAAGGAGGAAAATTAAAGCAACCCAGGGTCTTGTTGGGCTCCTAAGTAAAGGGATAGTAGGAGAGTTGAGCTAGATGAGAAGCAGGATGACTTGGGTTATTCGTGGTAAACACAATTGGAGCTGCTTATTAATTGCACCACATGCATGGTTAGCACCCACTATATGTTCAGTGCTGCAAAGTATACAGTAAAAAAGACAGCATCTCCTCTGAGGAGTTTACAATCTACAAGAATGATCAGCATCCCTCCTGTAAATCACTCATTGTACCAAACTAATACAGGTCTTGTGGGAGTATCATAAAATCAACTACTACTCTAAAAGTCCCTGATAGAGACTTTGACACCAATTCAGAAAAGAACATAAGTGCATCTAACTTTAAAGCACATACTTATGACCATCCATATTCAACAAAACACTTCAAAAAGTGCTTAATTTTAATCATGTGCTTAACGGTTTTGCTTAATCAGGGCCTATATGAATTGGCTGGAAAGTATTAGAGTGCATTAGGGAAGAAGTGACAAGTTATTACAAATGCCATTCTTTTAAGGGTCTATATCAAAACTGCAACATTGTTTTAAAGCATTTATTATTTAAAAAGGCATAGCAGTGTGATTGCAATCCTGTTTGGTAATACCATGTTTTACAAAAAGCATCTGCTTGACCATTTCTGCAGATTAGAAGATGAAGTATTGAGCTTGGATTTAAGCAGCAACATGACAAGCAAGTCTAGCTTCATGCAAAATTCATAGGGTAGGCACCATGGCTTTCCATTTATGATAAAGCCATGAAGTTAAAAGAATGACGACTTGTTTCTACCACAACTACTAGCTAATTGCTAATTAAAATAATGTTGAATGCCTTACTTAGTTAACAGCTTTTCAGTATTTCTTTTATACACTTGCAGAATCTTTACAGGAGACTTCCACAGAAAATGCAACAGCTCTTGTAGAGCTGCTTCATCATCAGTGGAAGAGAAACTTTATCCTATCTCTACAGTTTTCTTCTGTTCAGTAGAGGTCATTTGGATTCCTTTAATCTGATCCCCCTCTTTGTCACAGTCATTCTGTTTCATACAAAATGTTTACCATTTATTGTATACAAATGTTCATTAAAAGCAAAAATTTCTGATTCAAGCTAAGATACCTTTCTGGATCAACTCCTCTGCTCTTTTCTCTATAAAACCTATTCTAACACTATTCTGATTTTTTTCTAAACTCGTTCCATTCTGAGGTCTGATCTCTCTCAGGTTCCTGTCCTCTCCAGTAACTAATTTAATATGGGAGCTGTAAATGTACCAGGCACCCATGGGTCTTGGTCTGCAAATCCTTTCAAAAACATGGTCTGAAATTCAATATGAAGACATTTTCATATTTTCTGAAGACTGATATCCTTCCTTTTGGTCTTTTTTCTCTTTGTTTTTTCTTAATTTAGTATGTATTTTATTTGCTTTCTTACCGCTCAGTTCATCCCAGGAATCATGGCTCATACTTCAATCCACTTCCTTGGCCTCTGCTCCCTTACTATTAAAGAACTTTGGAGAAACTCCCAGGATTATAGTGATTTCCTCCAGTACAGAGAAGCTCAATCTATGGCCAGTACAAAGCCCACCAGAGCATTTCATAAGGCCCTCAGCCTGCTTCAACACAATATACTTACAGGAGATTCATTAATAGTTTTTTTCCTGTTTTCTATAATTCTGATACATGTTTTATGCTCTGATTTCTTTATTTGTTTTTAAATAGACAATACTGTACATAGGTTGTTTCTATCTAAAAACATACAAAACAAGCTGAACTTAAAATATAAATCAATACAGATTACTTTAAATCTTATTAAAATAAGTAGAATCTGTTTGTTCCACACAAGGTTGTGCTTAGGTTTACATGGTCCTCCTGTGTAATAAGGTTGGGCACCACTGCTCCAGTACACGCTTCCCTTTCCTCCTCTAGCTCTTCCATTTTTCTTACAAAACAGCAATATTTTTCTTCCCTCATTGAGGCTCATGATTGCATCTCCAATATCTATTTGCAAGCACTGGCATAAAACTGAACTAATGCAGTGGTGAATCAGGCACAGATATTTTAACTCCCTTAACTGCTCTGGTCTTTGTTTCCTGTGATGTCCCAGGTCCTGAACCCAGGCCTGAAAGTTCCTAGAGAGCCATCACATCCTGGCCTCCATCTAATGTCTGTAAAATCTAGCGAACCAAGAAACTAGTAGGACTGCAATCTGAGCCAAGGCACACCCACAAGAACCAGCTCCGCCGATTGGCCCAACCTTCACTATTTAAGCCAGAAGGAGAGACAGGAACTTGTCTGAGCAACCAGGTGATTTCCTCTTGCATTGGACTCTGCTTCTGCCTGTTTCTTACACCCAACACTGTTCCTGCTCTGCTCCTAGCTCAACCCGGCCTTCACTCCTGATCCCACCATGCTCTTGCTCTGTGCTTGCTCCTTGCCTCTCCTCCAGCTCCTGCCCTTACATCTTGCTTCAGTCATCAGTTAATAGTCCTGGCTCTGACTTCTGACTCTGGCTTGACTCTTGGCTCTAACATTTGGTATCTAATCCAGCTTTGATTCCTGGTTCTGGTAAATCAGTAGATAACTCTGATACTAACCCTTGGCTTTATTCCTCAAGCTATATGCCTGCTCCACCCATTGGACCAGACCCCTGCTCTGACCACTAGGCTAAACCACCTACATCCTATTCAATCCTCTCTCATCCTCGTTAGTGTCATTTAAATAATTTACCAGCTACTTGGATGCTCCCCAGTCCTCTCATTTTTCGATTACTGGCCCTTATACAGGGAAGCACCTAAGCACATGGTTAACTTAAATCATGTACTATCTAAAGTCTCTAACCTCCTCTGGTCACTTTCCAAACTATAACTACTGTTTTGCCTTCATTCATTTGAGTTTCCCTCACTTAAGGATACACAGTGCTTCCTTCCCAGCAACCATGACAACACTGATATGACAAAAATACTAGCTATTAACTAATATTCTGATAAAAGAAAGGAAGTCAAATTCTGTCCTTAACACTGTGAAGACCCATTGATATAAAAGAGAAACTAAAGGCAGGAGTTGTCCATTCTACCAATTTCATATAGTATTCAATTAATAAAAAAGAATATTTTTCAATTTCAACTGGCAAGCAAAGTCTCAGAATTCCAAGACTATTCAATGTGTCTTTCTGGGTGAAACTACGTTATCTCCAAACAGGCCAATTAGTGCATCCTGACGTATTGCATTTTTCCAACTAAATCCATTAACAGCAGCTACCGCCACAATTACACTCAGTCCAAGATATGGCACCTTTATCAAGCAACAAATAATTTTGAAACAATTGGTTTCAATATATTCAAGGTTTCATATGAAGTAATCTGACCTTTAAGCAAAAGCTAAACTTATTCTTTTGTTAACCATATAAAACAGTACAATATCATACAATACTGGCATTTAATGGCAGTATACTCTCCCAGTATATTCCAAATTGCTTTACTAAGCAATAAATTATATACCACTGTGCAGTGTCTTTCTGCAGACAATTAATCTCTCAAAACAGCCAGTAAAATCTGCAATGCTCTCAAAAGAATTACATGGTACTCCTTAATGTCCCAATAAAACTCTTCCAAAGCAACAGAATGAGCAATACATTTTCAGTATTTCAAAAACAATGAAAATGAATATAACCATGAACATATTAAAAATATGACTCAAACTGTTATTTAAATGAGTAAGTCATAAATTGAATGTGAACAATGGTACCTTTATTAGCAGAAAGCATAGCCAGAATAAGGCAATCCAGGCCCCTTGGAATACAGGCTCCATCATGCAGCCCTGCTGCATTCATGTCCCATCGCAGAGACACAGAAACAGCATAGGCCTTCTCCCCACATGAAACAGCAACAATTCCTCTCAGGAGCAGCAGGGATGGGAGCTTTTCCCGCTTCTTGAGAAGCGGGAGTAGCAGCAGAAGGGCCCACTCAGCAGCAGGATATATCTGTTGATCTCTGCACTCCTCCTGCCACACACATTCCTCTACTAGGGTGATTCTGATAGGCCCTCCAGACAGTGGATCCTGGAGTGAACATCTGATAGAGCGAAATAAGGCAATTCCCACTTCTCAGAGCTACTGTTTCAGGTTGTGTACTGACTCAGGAAGACAGGACTGTATTGGTTACACTTGGGTGGGATACATTTTCAAGCATTTCTTCAAAACCAAGAGGGCTCATAACTTTAAAAAAAAATTAAAGCTGATATTCTGCCATAATTACATAATTCCAGGATTTTTTGTTTGTTTCCTCTCAGCTTGCTGAACTGAAGTTATAATTCTCTCTCTGTGACAGCATAATCAATTCCACAGAAATCAGTTATATTTATCCCCCTGTATCCTCCATGTAGAGAATGAGCAGCAGGAACAGATGAACTCTTACGAAAAGAAAGATTTTGCCTGCTTGCATGCAAATGTCCATAGGAAAAAAGTAGATGAGAAAATAAATGCAAAAAACAAGACAGAGGCATAATTAGTTCTCATATAATGTTTCCTACAATTTTAATAAGCTGTTGGTTAGGTTTTTTGTTTTTTTTTTAAACTAGCCAAAGTAATTTATCTTCAAAGGTAGTATCACTTAATGCTGCAACACATTGGTTGCAGTATTAGGCAAAGTCCTAGAGGTCTCTCTGGGTTTTCTCTTAGCACATCTGTTCAGACAGCATTTCTTCTCAGTCTAGAGTATGGGAAGAGTCCATTGCTCTAATGGATCAAGCCTCAATGAGGGAGAGGAAACAACTTTTGTCCTTCAAGATTCTGAAGATAGGTCTATGCTGCAATAAAACACCTGCGGCTGGCCCGGCTTAGCTGGATCAGGCTCGTGGGGTTTGGCTGTTGGGGCTATAAAATTGCAGTGTACAGATTTGGGCTTGGGCTATCACTTGGCCTCAGGAAGGAGGGTCCCAGCCCATGGGCTCCAGCCTTAGCACAAACATCTAGACTGTAAATTTGATAGCCCCCCAGCCTGAGCCTTGCGAGCCCGAATCAGCTGACACAGGCCAGCCATGAGTGTGTTCTCAGTGTAGACATACCCTGAGACACGGTAAGAAACAATGCCAGCATTTAAGGCCTGTGAATCTCACAACCAGAGAACCCCTAATCCGGAAGAACTAAAAATATCAGCGCTCGTTTCCCCTCTCTCTGGGTATGTCTACACTACGGGATTATTCCGATTTTACATAAACCAGTTTTGTAAAACAGACTGTATAAAGTCGAGTGCACGCGGCCACACTAAGCACATTAATTCGGTGGTGTGTGTCCATGTACCGAGGTGAGCGTCGATTTCCAGAGCGTTGCACTGTGGGTAGCTATCCCATAGTTCCTGCAGTCTTCCCCGCCCATTGGAATTCTGGGTTGAGATCCCAATGCATGATGGTGCAAAAATAGTGTCACGGGTGATTCTGGGTAAATGTCGTCACTCATTCCTTCCTCCGTGAAAGCAATGGCAGACAATCATTTCGCACCCTGGATTGCCCTGGCAGACGCCATAGCATGGCAACCATGGGGCCCATTTTGCCTTTTGTCATTGTCACCATGTGTGTACTGGATGCCGCTGACAGAGGCGGTCTTGCGGCGTTAGACAGCAGCACTGTTTTGCCTTTGCAAGATAGCAGAGACAGTTATCAGTTGTTCTGTACCGTCTGCTGCTCTCATGGGTGCTCCTGGCTGAGGTCGGCCAGGGGCGCAAAGACAAAAACGGGAATGATCCCCGGGGTCATTCCCTCCTTTATGTTGTATCTAAAAATAGAGTCAGTCCTGCCTAGAATATGGGGCAAGTGTGCTAGAGAACCAGTGTACCAGAGAGCACAGCCGCTCTGTGTCAGATCCCGCAGAAATGATGAGCTGCATGCCATTCACAGGGGTGCCCCTGCAACACCACCACTCGTTGCTTCCCTGCTCCCCCAACCCTCCTGGACTACCATTGCAGTATCCCCCCCATTTGTGTGATGAAGTAATAAAGAATGCAGGAATAAGAAACACGGACTTGTTAGTGATATAAAAATGAGGGGGAGGCAACCTCCAGCTACTATGATAGTCGAGGCAGGACATCAAACGGTGAAGGGGAGAGGAGCCCAGTATCCCGCTGCTATGATAGTCCAGGCAGTACAGAATCTTTTCTTTAGACATGAAAGGAGGGGGCTGATGGAGCTCAGCCCCCAGTTGCTATGATGAGGACGGTTACCAGCCGTTCTGTCCCATCTACTGGGAATGACCGGGAGTCTTCCCTATTTTTACCCAGGTGCCTCCAGCCAACCTCAACTGAGGCCAACCAGGAGCACTCACGGGCTGATGATGACGATGGATAGCAGTCATATTGTACCGTCTGCCACCGGGGAGGGGAGGGGAGAGGGTGCTGCTGTTCAGTGCGGCAGCATCGCGACTACCAGCAGCATGCAGTAGACATAGGGTGACATATAAAAAAGTCAAATGATTTTTTTCCATTTTCTTTCACGGGGGGGGAGGGGGATAAATTGACGAGCTATACCCTGAATCACCCCGGACAATGTGTTTGACCCTACAGGCATTGGGAGCTCAGCCAAGAATGCAAATACTTTTCGGAGACTGTGGGGACTGTGGGATAGCTGGAGTCCTCAGTACCCCCTCCCTCCCTCCCTCCATGAGCGTTCATTTGATTCTTTGGCTTTCCATTACGCTTGTCACGCAGCACTATGCTGAGTCCCTGCTGTGGCCTCTGTCTGGAGATTTTTTTCAAATGCTTTGGCATTTCATCTTCTGGAACGAAGCTCAGTTAGAATAGATTTGCCTCCCCATACAGCGATCTGATCCAGTATCTCCCATACGGTCCATGCTGGAGCTCTTTTTGGATTTGGGACTGCATCGCCACCCATGCTGATCAGAGCTCCATGCTGGGCAAACAGGAAATGAAATTCAAAAGTTTGCGGGGCTTTTCCTGTCTACCTGGCCACTGCATCCGAGTTCAGATTGCTGTCCAGAGCGGTCACAATGGTGCACTGTGGGATACCGCCCGGAGGCCAATATCGTCGATTTGCGGCCACACTAACCCTAATCCGATATGGCAATAGCGATTTCAGCGCTACTCCTGTCTTCGGGGAGGAGTACAGAAACCAGTTTAAAGAGCCCTTTATATTGATATAAAGGGCCTTGTTGTGTGGACGGGTACAGCGTTAAATCGGTTTAACGCTGCTAATATCAGTATAAACACGTAATGTAGACCAGGCCCCTCTCTCTCTAGGAAGTTTCTAAAAGTGTTCCTGGCAAAGATAGCCTTGAAAATATAAATTTATGAAAACCAATCTCCAGGACTAAAAGTTTGTCACTGTGATTTCCTCTAAAGATTATAGGTTATTCATACTCCCCCACTACAGCCATTCAGGGCTGAGATTTGAAGACATGTGGCTTTGCTATTTTTAGTACTGCTAGATCAATTTGCAGCACTGACTCAGCTGCCACTGATGGCACTAGGGTGGTAGGAAGCTCCTTTCCAGCTGGATGCCAGAGCAGCCACTATGCCCTTTAGTCACAAAGAAAGCAGCTCAAGAGCATGACATGCTGCATGATTCAGGAGAGCAAGATCAGCCTAAGAACAAGGCACTGTTTTCTAATCCTGCTTCTGGAATTAAACAAAGGGCCATATTTTAGGATGATTAAGTCAATGACATCTCCTACTGATGTCAATGGGAGCCCTAGTTTCCCCATGTGAAAATGGGAATTCTAATACCTGTCTCACAAAAATGAGATGTTCCATTGAGCATTGACCCTCCCCAAACTAATCCTGCACATAGTGATGTGATCACAGTGGAGAGATCACCCCAGCTTCACCCACATTTCTCACTACCCTATCCATTCAGGCTGCTATTGTTATTAATAAAGCATCATGCATGTGCCTGGCACTTTACAAACACTCAAGGAGGCAAGGTCTCCCCTTTTGGACGAGGGGCCTGATCCTGCACACAGACTACCCACCGACTTCAATAAGAGCTTTTCATGTGCAGACCTGGCAGTTTCAAGAATACAGGCCTGATCCAAACTCCTCTTTCAGGCAATGGAAATACTGCCCTTGATTTTAACAGGAATTGGATCAGTCACTCTGTTGGACCAAAACTAAGAAACAAACAGTAAAAGGTTCAGGAGCAGAGAAAACAAAGAGAGGGGCAAAGAGGTGATCACTGGTGGAGGTCTAATAAGAAGAGGTATATCTTTCTCTTCTACTCCATGAGTTATAACTTGTATGCATTTCTCTATGCTTTGCTCTTCAGGATTTGGCATCTACTCTATTTTCATAATCATAATGTCTTCAAAATGAAGAAAATAAAAGAAAACTAAAATAAACTACAGTTTTCTAAAACCACTAAAGGACAACCACCCCAAACTTGCACTACTCCTTCTTCATAAGAGTAGCAGCTATGAGATTTTAACTTGATCACTTAACTCCTCTCTTTGGAGGAGACAAAAAAATAACTATAATCTGGAACAATTATTATTTTTAAAAGTCATTAGCTACTGAGGAGCCAAATCTGAACTAAAATGTACTTTCTTTTCCACAAATTCACTTTTCTTCTCTTTAAAAGAACACTTGTGTTGCTCCACAAATAGACTTTTGAAGCAGAAAATTAATTAAAAATGGAGACTGTAATGATCTTGGAGTTCATTAAATAAAACTACTGAATGAGAAAGAATAAAACTTTAATAAAACAAACTGGAGAGCATCTCTGGTGAACTCAGCCAGGGGGTGTCCCCAGCTCCCACCTTCAGGGCACAGCTCCAAATTCCTATGTTCATAATACTGTCCTTATGAGGGAACATCTCTAAATTATAATCTTCTACAAACATATTTCTACATCCTCTCTCTTAAAGAAAAACAAATTAACTTATGTACATATATATAAACAGCTAACAACTATTTAACAACAATTCTCAAGCCATGTAGTACATTTCCATAAACCCAACCTCTCAACTACCTAGAGAGGAGAGGTTACCAGCAAATCACTCTCAACTGAGTCTTTACCACTCACTTTCCTCAAATACCCCTTCTCCAAGAAGGTTAGCAAGTCTCTAAACATCCTGAAAGACTCAGTCTCCTGTTCTGATCTTCTCAGTATTAGCCTTTCATTGGTATCTGAGTGGCTCTCTTGTTCCTTAACAGTTTCTCCTTTGTGACTCAATGATAAAGGATCAGTCAGATGGGAAATGCCAGAGTCAAAGTGTTGGAATTTTCTGGGATTAGTTGTAAATCCCTTTGATTATACTGAAATGGGTCTCCCTGGTCTGTCTAGAGTACATTAGATCTTGGAGGCAGCTGTTCTTTAATGCTACCTCTTTGGCCTACAGTATTCGAGGTGTGATTCCTCAGATACACTCTATCCCCTGGGTTAAAAGATGGGAGATGGGCCTTTTTATCAAAATAATATTTCTGCTTCGACTTCTGATTTTCATCTTCTGTATGTTTTCATTGTTATGAGATTTCAGCAAGATATCAGTGCTTGTTAAATAAGATCAGTCCTTTCCCCCCCATTAACAGCAAAGCAAGAAAAAATCCATTCTCCCAGGATGTACTTTGGTAAACAAGTTACACTTTATACAGATCACCCCCATTGTCAAAAGTCTTTTTCATAAGGTTCTTTATTGTCCGTAGAGACCTTTCCACAATTCCATTTGATTGGGGGTAATTTGGACTTGATCTTTTGTGATGAAAATCCCAATCTATGGCAAATTGCCTAAAATCTGCACTGGAAAATTGCAGCCCATTATCGCTGAAGACTTCATCTGAAATTCCATGTCTGGAGAAGATTGCCTTCATGCTAGTGATCACTTACTATTAGTACTGTGCAGTGTGCAAATTTCTGGATACAAAAAATAATGATCTAGGACTATTAAATAATCCTTTGATTGCCAGGTAAATAAATCAGTGCCTCATACACTTTGTGGAACTGGATGAGGTCTCAGTGACTGCCTGCTGGCATGGTTTGTATTTCGAGCAGGAAAAGCAGTTTCCTACCACATTCGCAATGTTGTGAACAATCCGTGGCCAATATAGCATATATCGTGCTCGTTGTTTGCACTTCTCAATTTGTAACTGACCCTCATGGATCTTCTGTAACATTTCTTTTTGGAGGCTCACTGGAATTACAACCTTATTACCCTTGAAAAATCACCCACTCTATCACAGTATGTTCATGTCTACAGGTCCAATAATCTCTTATACTTGGACAGCAACTACTTATTTCTTCAGTTTAATTATCACTTTAAGGTTTCCCAGTGATTCATCTTTCTCTGCTTCATTTCTTGCAGTTTCCTGTTAGCTAAGAGAATTGACTTTACAATTATACCTGCATAGGCTTGCATCTCATAGACTCAGACTTTAAGGTCAGAAGGGACCATTATGATCTTCTAGTCTGACCTCCTGTACAACGCAGGCCACATAATCTTACCTACCCACTCCTGTAACAAACTCTGACCTATGTTTGAGCTATTGAAGTCCTCAACTTGTGGTTTAAAGACTTCAAGGTGCAGAGAATCCTCCAGCAAGTGACCTATGCCCCACTCTGCAGAGGAAGGAGAACCTCCCCTTTTTCCCCCCAAACCAAATACGGTGATCAGCTAAACCCTGAACATGTGGGCAGGAGTCACCAGCCATACATCCAGGAAAGAATTTGCTGTAGTAACTCAGATACCACCCTGTCTAGTGTCCCATCACAGGCCATTGGGCATATTTGCCGCTAATAGTCAAAGATTAATTAATTGCCAGAATTAGGCTATCCCATCATATCATCCCTCCAAGCTTAGTCTTGAAGCCAGATATGTCTTTTGCCTCCACTCCTCCCCTTGAAAGGCTATTCCAGAACTTCACTCCTCTGATGGATAGAAACCTTAATCTAATTAAAAAAAATCTAAATTTCCTAATGACTAGTTTATATCCATTTGTTCTGGTGACCACATTGGTGCTGATCTTAAATAATTCCTCTCCCTCCCTGGTATTTATCCCTCTGATATATTTATAGAGGGCAATCATATCTCCCCTCAACCTTCTTTTGCTTAGGCTAAACAAGCCAAGCTCTTTGGGTCTCCTTTCATAAGACAGGTTTTCCATTCCTCGGATCACCCTAGTAGCCCTTCTCTGTACCTGTTCCAGTTTGAATTCATCCTTCTTAAACATGGGAAACCAGAACTGCACACAATATTCCAGATGAGGTCTCACCAGTTCTTTGTATAACAGTACTAACACCTGCTTATCTCTACTGGAAATATCTCACCTGATACATCCCAAGACCGCATTACCTTTTTTCACAGCCATAACACACTGGCAGCTCATAGTCATCCTGTGATCAACCAATACTCTGAGGTCCTTCTACTCCTCCTCTATTACTTCCAAGTAATGCCTCCCGAGTTTATAATAAAAATTCTTGTTATTAATCCCTAAATGCATGACCCTGCACTTTTCACTATTAAATTTCATCCTATTACTATTACTCCAGTTTACAAGGTCATCCAAATCTTCCTGTAGGGTTCCCAGTCCCTCTCTGTACTGGCAATAACTCCCAGCTTTGTGTCATCCGCAAACTTTATTAGCACATTCCCGCTTTTTGTGCCAAGGTCAGTAATAAAAAGATTAAAAAAGATGGTTCCAAAACCGATCCCTGAGGAACTCCACTAGTAACCTCCTTCCAGCCTGACAATTCACCTTTCAGTACGACCTGTTGTAGTTTCCCCTTTAACCAGTTCCTTAACCTGACTGGCTGTCTCTAAAGGTTTGTCTGGTTTCATGGAAGCCACTGCTCTGGAAAATGCATCTGCAGTGAACAAGAATTTACTAGGCATGTAGGTCACAACCAAGTAATACTTTTGAAGCTTTATCATCATGCTTTGAATCCTTAAGATACAGTCATTTAGAAGTTTACCAAATAACGCTGTCAGGGGCTTGTGGTTCATTTCAGCTTCCACTGGCTGTCCATAAATACACTGATTACATTTCTCACAGGCAAACAACATTCCTAAAAGTTTCTTCTCTATCTGAGTGTATCTGGTTTCTGCCTCAGTCAATAATTTGGATTCTTATGCCACTGGTTACCAACAATCCTCACGCTTCTGTAAAATCACTGCACCTAACCAAGACTGCGAAGCATCTGCTGAGATTTTAACAGGCCTTCTGGGTGCATAGAACTTGGACAGTGTCTTGTATCACTTCTTGTTTTAAATCTTCCCATGATTCCTCCTGTTCTGCACCCCAATACCATTCATTTTTATTCTCTAGGAGTTTTCCCAAAGCTGCTGCTTTGGTAGATAGATTAGATATGAGTAAGGCTATGTGTTTGTCATGGAGGTCACAGAAGTTACAGATTTTGTGACTTCTGCAACGGCTAGCCTGGGGGCCATCTGAGCAGCTCAGACAGCTCCTGGACCAGATGCACCAGCCACTCCTGGGACATGGCACACTCCTCCCCCAGCAGCAGCAAAGTGGTTCAGGGCTGGGGCATGGAAAGGGGTTAGGGCTCTGAGCGGCATTCTGGAAGCAGCGAAATGTCATAGACTCAGACTTTAAGGTCAGAAGGGACCATTATGATTGTCTAGTCTGACCTCCTGCACAACGCAGGCCACAGAATCTCACCCACCCACTCCTGTAACAAACACCTAACCTATGTCTGAGCTAAAAGTCCTCAAATCATGGTTTGAAGACTTCAAGATGCAGAGAATACTCCAGCAAGTGACCCGTGCCCCACACTGCAGAGGAAGGCGAAAAATCCCAAGGCCTCTGCCAATCTGCCTTGGAGGAAAATTCCTTCCCGACTGCAAATATGGTGATCAGCTAAACGCTGTGCATGTGGGCAAGGCTCAGCAGCCAGAAACCTAGGAAAGAATTATCTGTAGTACTCAGATCTCACCCCATTTGTCCCTCCCTCAGCTTCACATGCTGTCTCTGCCCGCAGGCACCGCCTCTTCAGCTCCCATTAGCCATGGCTCCCGGTCAATGGGAGCTGCGGAGCCAGCGCTTGGGGAAGAGGCAGTGCACAGAGCCATCTGTCCACGCCTCCACCTGGGGGGGGGGGTCAGCGTCTCCGTATAGGGGGGAGCCACAAGGAGCCAGGCAGGGAGCCCGCCAGTCCTGCCAACACCCTCTCCCAGAGCACCTGCAGCATTCCCTGGGCCACATCAACTCCCCAGAGTCCCCTGGGCTGTCCACCCACCTCGCAGGTTTAGTCCAGGGTATATAGTATAAGTCATGGACTGGTCACAGGCCATGAATTTTTGTTTACTGCCCATGACTTTTATTAAAAAACTCTATGACTAAAACATAGCCTTAGGTATGAGTTTTCCAAGATAATTAACCATTCCCAGGAACTGCTGGACAATTTTCTTTGACTGGGGACATAGCATCATTTCAATGACTAAAATCTTCCTCTTGTCAGGTTTTACACCTTCACTGGAAATAATGTCCGCAACAAAAGTCAGTTCTGTAATCCCTAAAACACATTTCTCCCTATTTAGTCTGAAGTTTGTAGCTCTAGTTATATCCCAGACTTCCCAAAGTCTATGATCCTACTCCTTTTTCGTTGAGCCCCAGATGATGATGTCATCCCTTGAGTTGTCAACTCCATTAATATATTCATAGATCATATGTACGGTTTTGTGGTACACTTCTGGTACTAAAGCTGTGCCACTGGGCCTTTGATTTAGGGACTACATTCACTGGGCTATCAGTCCTCACCTCTGACAAAGCTAGGATGAAGTTATATATTAGACCTGGGTGAAATTTTTCATTCAAAACTTTCTCAGTGAGAAAGGCTGTTCAGGTCAACTGAAATAGTCTGCAAATTTGTGTCAATTTCACCAAATTGTTTAGGTTTAAAAAAATGTTTTGTTTCAAAAGTTCTGAAATGAAATGTTTTGATATTTTCAATGTCAAAATTTCTTTCAATTAAATTAAAAAATATATAAAATTGATATTGAAATGAAATGCTGAAGTGCTTAAAAAGGTTTCTTTCAATCTCCTGGTGCATGTAATAGACTACCAAGTATTTCAAAGGGTTTTGTATATCATGCCAGTCACGCCAACACAGTGCAGTTAAAATAATCTAAAGCATGATTTTATAGTATTGTTCCCAGTCAAAAAAAAAAAATTATTGTCCACACTCTTTTGCTGTAGAAGCATTAGCCTGATCTCAGTGAGGATTGGTAAAAGGGTCTGACTGTCCTATCAATCAGTAAGGGCTCGATCCAAAATCCATTGACCTCAATGGGCTTTGGATAGGGCTCAAATGAGTACTATATGCATCAGCACTAACTGAAATAAAAATTATAAATGTTGTCTTACTCAATTACAAACTACTATAGCTGTTAAGAGTTTTCAGAAAAGTTAAAAGAGTCTGAAAATTAAGCTTACATATCAAATTAAATGCAAGAAACAGCAAATGAAAATCCAACTTCATAGTCTGTGGCTGGCAAATGAATCATTGACATATTTTATAATTTTTATACATATCTCATAAAAATATGTTATTCATAAAAATGTTTAACGTGCTGTTTGAAAAAAACAATTGGAGCTTGTTTAACCCTTTCTCAGTTCCTCTGGAGATACAGTATTACAGTATCCAATATGTGTTTTCAATTTGATATTACAAATATTACTGGAGATGTAAAAGTAGGGTGACCAGATAGCAACTGTGAAAAAACAGGACTGGGGTCGCGGGGGTGGGGGTATATAGCCACCGATATAAGAAAAAGTACCCAAATACGGGACTGTCCCTTTAAAAATGGGACATCTGGTCACCCTAAGACCCGGTCTATACTAAGCGTTTAAACCGATTTTAGCAGCGTTAAACCGATTTAACCCTGCACCCATCCACACAACTAGGCCCTTAATATCAATATAAAGGGCTCTTTAAACCGGTTTCTGTACTCCTCCCTGAAGAGAGGAGTAACGCTGAAATCAGTATTGCCATGTCGGATTAGGGTTAATGTGGCCGCAAATTGACGGTATTGGCCTCCGGGCGGTATCCCACAGTGCACCATTGCTGTCCAGAGCGGTCACAATCTGAACTCGGATGCAGTGGCCAGGTAGACAGGAAAAGCCTCGCGAACTTTTGAATTTCATTTCCTGTTTGCCCTGCGTGGAGCTCTGATAAGCATGGGTGGCGATGCAGTCCCAAATCCAAAAAGAGCTCCAGCATGGACCGTACTGGAGATACTGGATCTGATCACTGTATGGGGAGACAAACCTGTTCTGAGCTCCGTTCCAGAAGACAAAATGCCAAAGCATTTGAAAAAAAATCTCCAGGCTATGATACAGAGTCCACAGCACAGTGCTGTGTGACAAGCGTAACGGAAAGCCAAAGAATCAAATGGACACTCATGGAGGAAGGGAGGGGGTACTGAGGACTCCAGCTATCCCATAGTCCCTGCAGCGTCTGAAAAGCATTTGCATTCTTGGCTGAGCTCCCAATGCCTGTAGGGTCAAACATATTGTGCAGGGGGGTTCAGGGTATATCTCGTCAATTCACTTCCCCACTCCCCCATGAAAGAAAAGGGAAAAAAATTCATGTCTTGACTTTTTTCAATGTTACTCTATGTCTACTGCATGCTGCTGGTAGACGGGGTGCTGCGTCACTGAACAGCAGCATCCTCTCCTCTTCCCTCCCCGGTGGCAGACAGTACCGTACAAAACGACTGATAGCGATCCTCATCGTCATCCTGTGAGTGCTCCTGGCTCGCCTTAGATGAGGTCGGCTGTGGGTGCCTGGGTAAAAATAGGAATGACTCCTGGTTATTCCTGGCAGATGGTACAGAACGGCTGGTAACCGTCCTCCTCACAGCAACTGGGGGCTGAGCTCCATCAGCCATCTCCCTTTCATGTCTAAACAAAAGATTCTGTACTGCCTGGACTATCATAGCAGCAGGATGCTGGGCACCTCTCCCCACCACCATTTAATGTCCTGCCTGGACTATCATAGCAGCTGGAGGCTGCCTCCCCCTCATTTTATCTCATTAACAAGTCAGTGTTTCTTATTCCTGCATTCTTTATTACTTCATCACACAAATGGGGGGGACACTGCAACGGTAGCCCAGGAGGGTTGGGGGAGCAGGGAAGCAACGAGTGGGGTTGTTGCAGGGGCACCCCCTAGAATGGCATGCAGCTCATCATTTCTGTGGGATCTGACACGGAGCGGCTGTGCTCTCTGGTTCTCTGATGCACTGGCTCTCTAGTACACTTGCCCCATATTCTAGGCAGGACTGACTCTATTTTTAGATAAAACAAAGGAGGGAATGATCCGGGGAGTCATTCCCATTTTTGTCTTTGTGCCCCGGCTGACCTCACCGAGGCCAGCCAGGAGCACCCATGAGAGCAGCAGACGGTACAGAATGACTGATAACCGTCATCTCATCGACAATTTACAATGACACAGCAGATGGTACAGAACGACTGGTAACCGTCTCTGCTACGTTGCAAAGGCAAATGAATGCTGCTGTGTAGCACTGCAGTACTGTGTCTGTCAGGGGCATCCAGTACACATACGGTGACTATGACAAAAGGCAAAACAGGCTCCATGGTTGCCATGCTATGGCGTCTGTCAGGGCAATCCAGGGGAAAAAGGTGCGAAATGATTGTCTGCCGCTGCTTTCACAGAGGAAGGAATGAGTGACGACATTTACCTAGAACCACCCGAGACACTGTTTTTGCACCATCATGCATTGGGATCTCAACCCAGTATTCCAGTGGGCGGGGGAGACTGCGGGAACTATGCGATAGCTACAGGATAGCTATCCACAGTGCATCGCTCCAGAAATCGACGCTAGCTTCGGTACATGGATGCACAACGCCGAATTATTGTGCTTTATGTGGCCGCGTGCACTCTACTTTATACAGTCTGTTTTACAAAACTGGTTTATGTAAAATCGGAATAATCCTGTAGTGTAGACATAAAAAAGTGTGTAGTTCTGGCACTATTAATTTGACTCTTTTGCTGACTGATTTCCTAACAGTCTCACTGTGGCAGTCAGCATAGTTCTAACTATATATCATGGAAATAAAAGCATTTTATATATATTGTATCATTCCTTAATACTGTTACAATATTACATCTGCCAGCTCATCTAGACTGTCAAATTGTTTGTTTGCGTTCCAATTCTTATTCCTTCAGTAACTGCTAAATCCATAAGCCCAAACATGCACCTTGTTTAAAGCTCTATTCTTTTATAATTTTTATCCTTCTGAGAGTGGTATTTGGTATAAGACTCAGATTTAGGGTACACTAGAAACATATCCTGTAATCTAATTCTGCCATAAATATTCATATCTCCTTCTCTTTTATCAACATTAATTTTACTATTCTCAATAGTTGGATTCTGAGTGAAATGGTTCAAACCCAGCCAAAGTTGTGAGATACTGTGAAAAAAGTTGCACTTGATGACTAAGTAGTGTTTCTTATAAAGCTACACATTTTAAATTAAGAAGTCTTGAGCACAGTTTGAAAAATTTTCTTACCAGTGTCGTCATCCAGTGAGAACACTTTCACCTGGTTAGAGTTTCAAACCAAGGATTATATCTGGCAGACCCAATATTCTTTTGAATAAATTATCTTTACTACGTGAGAACCTTTATTACGGATACAAAGCAGTTGGGAAGACATAACATCCTAAGCAATCTTAGACTTGGTAAAATAATTTACTTTATAAAATCCTATCCTCCCACTAACGCATGCAAACAGATCCCACAGAAAACAACAGGAGTCACACACATTCCTATTTTCAACACTTTCAAATCCCTACTGTATCTTCATGTATCCCAACACTGGAAACCATCCTCCTGGTAAAGAGCTGGATACGCTCCTTCTAAAAATCCATCAATATTTCTCTGCATCCACCAGCATCAAATGCAATAGTACAAGCCAAGATGCTTGTATTACTGATGGCTGAGCATGCTCTCTTTACACCACTTCCAAATCCTACATGCCTTTTAAGTGAAACAGTAAGCTTCACACCACATAGCAGGCAAATTGGCTTCCAGGTAGTCTACAATCCTTTTGGCAGAAGTATTTCATATCCCGTCCATGAATATTTAGTATAGGTAGATCTTCCCAAACTGAAAACTCTATCTGTTCTTAAAAAACTTAAGCCATCTATGCTAAAAAGATAATTTACTGAGAAACCAAAACTTTGAGAACAAAAAGTCTAATTCAAGCTAAAAAATAAAATAAAATTTAATCACCATAGAATACAAATTTAACATGCCAATGAGTGGCACATTTGTCTATTCAAGGCTGATCATGACACCCACCTGCTGTTTTTATTTCATGGGTTAAGAAACATCTCTGCTTATATGCCAACATACAGCCTCAGGACAATCTTTTGTATTACATTTCAATTTGAAGTAGACTTAATGTTGAATTAATATAGTGAAATTACATAGAATATTTCAAAACAATAAGTACTTACATTCTGCATATTTCTGAAGCTGAGAAAATTCTGAAGGACTGAGGTTAACCCACTTCTCCCGGTTCATCATAATGGTGATAAGGCTTCTTATTAAATATCAGAAAAATATGCCATTTGACCCACGTGTTAGTAGCTTGCAAATTCCATGTAGTTTGGTAGTTTCAATTCACAGTGCTTAGAGAGTTTATGAGACATAGAATCAGTCTATATAAAATGTTTGATGGTATAAACTGTTTTGAATATGTGGCTTCAATGACGAATTACAACACTGTTAAAAGAAAAGGGGAAAATAATTAAAATATACATACCAAGCACAAAATTGGTACAACTTTTACTAACAATGAGATGAGTTGTTCAAATATATTACTATTCTAAAATTTTTACTAGTTCTATTTGTATTTCCAAACCTCACTTTTCACTAGCTATATACATGATAATTAATTTTAAACATTATGATTATAATAGAGGTTTTAATCTTTTAATGCCATCTCTAAAAAACAATTGTTAGCATAAACATAGTTACACTACCATGGTTCAATTCAGGCAACAAGATAAAACTAGTGCCCAGTCTCAATCCAACTTTATGCAATTTTTATCCCCATCAGACAGGATTGTATGCTTACTAATGGGATTACTAACAGTACTACTCTTTACAATAGATAGGTAACAGTAGTATTACATGGGAGAGTCGGGCTAAGGTAATGATGAAGATGGAATTCAGACAGCAGATTACCACTCTTTCCCTTTCATCGTGTCAAAGAAGAAGAGGTCAGAGGCTACAAGGGAGGAAGAAGAAAATGAAAGGAAGAACAGGAGAGGTTGGTGCACTAGAAAAGACATACAAAAAAACCTGTCTAACAACAGATAGCACCTCTTTTCAGTCTCTGATTTGATTACTGTATCTGGATAAACCAATTCAGAAATCAAAAAGAGAAATGAACAACAGAGTAGATCTAATTCACCCAGTGTAAGATAACTTTTTAAAAGTAAGGGTCATTCCCAAATTAAGTTATTTTTAGACATTGGTGCAACACCATATCACATTTAAAAATTTGGAATCCTGAATTACACTGCAGAATGTCTGATCACACTTAAGGCTTGTCTACACTACAAAGTTAAGTCAACATAAGGCAGCTTACATAGATCTAATTATGGAGGTGTGCATGCTACAATGTTTCTCCCACCACTTTAACTTGCCTGATACACTGACCTAATAAAACCATCTCAATGAGAGGTGTAGAGCTTAGGGTGACACAGTTAGAGTGACACAGTGTCAGTGTAGACACTGCATTGCTTATGTCGCCTTAAGCGGCCTTCAGGAAGTATCTGACAATGAATACCATTGCCCTGCAGCCAGGTACGCAGGTAGTGCCCCTCTCTTTTAAAGCCCCAGCAAGTTTTGAAATTATTCTTCCTGTTTGCTCAGTGTGAAGAGCTCACATGACATGCTCAGCTGGGCAGTAGCTGGCTTCATGCAACAAACACACTCCTGCCTGGAGTACCTGGATAGTGGTGGATCTGCTGAGTCTGTGGGGAGAGGATGCTTTGCAGGCACAGCTCCACTCCAGCTGCAGAAACTTGCTTGGGGCATGGAAGAGAAGGACTACAATAGGGACAGGCAGCAGTGCCATGTAAAAAAAATAAAATCCAAGAGCTGCAGCAGGCATAGCAGAAGAAAAGGGAGGCAAATAGTCAGTCCAGTGCTGAGCTGCAGACAAGCTGCTTCTACGAGGGGACTGGGGTCAGGGTGATGGTATGGGGGGCAGGGAATGGGAAGGAGCAGTCAGGGTTGGGTCAGAATGCTTAGCTTTAGGCTGTGCAAAAAAAAGATGGCAGGTTTCAAGGAAGAATGAAAAGAAAATGAAACCAAATTGAAACTTCCCCTGGGACAAGTAAAAATGGATGCCACTGGCATTCACTTTTTCATATAGATGTAAACTGTGCAGGGTTTAATTACTGATGGAGGGTGAGAAATTGGTACAATTTTTGTACACCTGTCATACATTATTCATTAAAGAAGAGACATTTACTTATCCTGAGGAAGGTTTTTGAATTAAAACAAAATCCAGTTGTCAGGAAATCTTTACTTTAGTAAACATGTTACATTAAAATAAATTGCAGCATTACATGGCTCTGTACCACGTTATTAAAAGTGAGTCAGTGTCATGTGACTAGATACTTTATTTCCATTAATACATATATTCAGAATTGGAATGAACTTTTGTTATCTGAACATGACTTGGGTCTCTACTTCCACAGGGATCACAGATGTACAGCGGTATCCTTTGGTCTCTCACCTCTTTCAAAGGAAGGAAGGAGTCTGAAAAGCAACCAGGTATCAGAAAAAAAAAGCACCTCCAGTTTCAAGAATCTCGGTCTTTCCACTGCACCTCTAGTTACATTTGCTCTGATATACTCTTTTGAATCTATTGCAGGGGTCGGCAACCTCTGGCACGCGGCTCGCCAGGGTAAGCACCCTGGCAGGCCGGGCCAGTTTGTTTACCTGCCGCATCGGCAGGTTCATCGGACCACGGCTCCCACTGGCCACAGTTCGCCATCCCAGGCCAACGGAGGCAGCAGGAAGCTGTAACCAGCACATCCCTCACCCATGCCACTTCCCGCTGTGCCCATTGGCCTGGAACAGTGAACCGCAGCCAGAGGGAGCTGCGGTCGGCCAAACCTGCTGACGCAGCACATAAACAAACTGGCCTGGCCCGTTCGGGTGCTTACCCTGGCAAGCCGCATGCCAGAGGTTGCCGACCCCTGATCTATTGCCTCAATTCTCTATTGGAGTGGTAATACTGAAATATATTTACAACAGAATTCATCAGAGCTAGTAGCTGCAGAGAAATCATAAGGATTTATTCCCCTTTGCTTTCTCTTTGCATAGGTGCACATGTCCTGATATAGGACTGTTGGGAGGGAGGGGGAGAGAAGTATACTGCATGTAAGTTACAACACTCTACAACAAATCATTAGATATAAATGTAAATAATCTCTATCTGAAACAAATTCAGGTGTTTGAGGTTTGTCTTAATTCTGGCTGAAATATTCTTCAAATCATACAAAGCTTAAAAAGAAAGGAAAAAGCATTCCAGAATCCAGGACCTCCCTACACTCTTCCTGTCCCCCATTCCATGTATCTTCTAGGGCTGAAGCAGTACCCAAGGCATTCTACCCCACAGGAGATTAAACACAATGGACAGCCACACACACACACACACTCCTAGCTGTGAGCACATTTTTGGTGTATGTGCTTATAAATTCCCTGTTCTGCCCCCTTCCCCTCCACTTTAAAGATACTTTCCCCTGCACGTATGATGCTTACCTCAGCATTACATAGGTACGTTTGCATGGGTGTGGAACAAAAAAAAAATCTACTTATGAAAACTGAATTTATCTTTATTATTCTCTGTCACATGGTGGCTGCTGATAACATTCACTGGACAATAGCAATAGGTGAATGTGCATTGTCATAGTCAGGCACACACAGCAATCATTACGAGGTTCATAGCATGGTGCAAACAAACAATGTCAGGCTCAGCACACTACAGCAACACAATATTACTGTGGCTCATTATTAAAATGCTCCTTCAAGGCCCCCTCAGCTGAATAGCCTCCCTGTTGATCTCCTCTTACAGCCTTGTGGTCATAATGCACAGCACAATACTGAAGAGCAGTGCAGGATCCATGCTTTGTGACAGATGGCTTGGCTTGCAGGTTACCAGGGCAGCTGAAAAGCAGCTGGAGGCCCACGGAATGATGGAATTGAGAAACCTGCATCATGAGATGCTGAACTTACTCTCATGAGGTATTGCAAACCCTTCTCAAAACACCCTGTGGCCAGTTGAAAAATGGGATACCTCCCCATCATGCACTGCTGTGTGTGTCCATGAAACAGTTGCTATTGTGGATGCAGTCCACCAACACAAGGATTGTAGTGTGGGCATGCAACCCCGGTTTACTTACAGCGTCAGCATAACTTAAGTTGACAACTTTGTAGTGTAGTCAAGGCCTTGGTGTTACGTAAATGGCAAACTGTGTAGCACTATCATAAAATAACCAGGTAACACTGTCTGTCCCTTTGTTACACAAGTGATAAAATGCATTGACTGATAAATAAATAAAGTGATTTATTTTACAGGTATCTAAGAACAAGAATAAGTATGTTAATAGTCCTAAACATGCTAATTTTCTATCTGAGGAAAGTTAGAAAAATAGGAACAAATGCCAAGAAGCTGCTATCTAAATAGCTTAAAAGGGTGTTTTGTTGTTTTCAATTGGGTTGTTTTTCCACCTGTGCGCAAGAAACAATGGTGCAAATAATCTCCTCTTATGGAAAAACATTCAGGAGAATAAACATGCTCTCGAAACAGCACAAGTTTATTTATTCATAGATTCATAGATTCTAGGGTCAGAAGGGACCAATGTGATCATGTAGTCTGACACTCTGCACAAAGCAGGCCACAGAACCCTACCCATCCACTTCTATAACAACCCCCTAACCTACGCCTGAGTTATTGAAGTCTTCAAATTGTGGTTTGAAGACCTTAAGCTGCAGAGAATCCACCAGCAAGTGACCCATGCCCCACGCTGCAGGGGAAGGCGAAAAACCTCCAGGGCCTCTGCCAATCTGCCCCGCAGGAAAATTCCTTCCCGACCCCATATATGGCGATCAGCTAAACCCTGAGCATGTGGGCAAGACTCACCAGCCAGCACTCAGAAAAGAATTCTCTGCAGTAACTCAGTTCCCATCCCATCCAACATCCCATCACCAACCACTGGGCATACTTATCTGGCGATAATCAAAGATCAATTGCCAAAATTAGGCTCTCCCATCATACCATCCCTTCCATAAACTTATCAAGCTTAATCTTAAAGCCAGATGTGTCTTTTGCCGCCAGTATTCCCCTTGGAAGGCTGTTCCAGAACTTCACTCCTCTAATGGTTAGAAACCTTCATCTAATTTCAAGTCTAAACTTCCTAGCGTCCAGTTTATACCCATTCGTTCTTGTATCTACATTGGTACTAAGCTTAAATAATTCCTCTCCCTCCCTAATATTAATCCTTCTGATATATTTATAAAGAGCAAGCATATCCCCCCTCAGCCTTCTTTTGGCTAGACTAAACAAGCCAAGCCCTTTGAGTCTCCTTTCATATGACACGTTTTCCATTCCTCGGATCATCCTAGTAGCCCGTCTCTGAACCTGTTCCAGTTTGAATTCATCCTTCTTAAACATGAGAGACCAGAACTGCACACAGTATTCCAGGTGGGGTCTCACCAGCACCTTATATAACAGTACTAACTAACTAACTAACTCCTTATCTTTGCTGGAAATACCTCGCCTGATGCATCCTAAAACCGCATTAGCTTTTTTAACGGCCATATCACATTGGCGGCTTATAGTCATCCTGTGATCTACCAATACCCCAAGGTCCTTCTCCTCCTCTGTTGCTTCCAACTGATGCGTCCCCAATCTATATCTAAAGTTCTTATTATTAATCCCTAAGTGCATGACCTTGCACTTTTCACTATTAAATTTCATCCTATTACTATTATTCCAGTTTACAAGGTCGTCCAGATCTTCCTGTATGATATCCTGGTCCTTCTCCGTGTTAGCAATAGCCCCCAGCTTCGTGTCATCCGCGAACTCTATTAGCACATTCCTGCTTTTTGTGCCAAGGTCAGTAATAAAAAGGTTAAACAAGATTGGTCCCAGAACCGATCCTTGAGGAACTCCACTAGTAACCTCCTTCCAGCCTGACAGTTCACCCTTCAGTACGACCCGTTGTAGTCACCCTTTAACCAGTTCCTTATCCACCTTTCAATTTTCATATTGATCCCCATCTTTTCCAATTTGACTAATAATTCCACATGTGAAACTGTGTCAAATGCCTTACTGAAATCGAGGTAAATTAGGTCTACTGCATTTCCTTTGTCTAAATAGTCTGTCACCTTCTCAAAGAAGGAGATCAGGTTGGTTTGGCACGATCTACCTTTAGTAAAACCATGTTGTACTTTGTCCCAATTACCATTGACCTTAATGTCCTTAACTACTTTCTCCTTCAAAATTTTTTCCAAGACCTTACATACTACAGATGTCAAACTAACAGGCCTATAGTTACTTGATCACTCTTTCTCCCTTTCTTAAAGATAGGAACTACGTTAGCAATTCTCCAGTCGTACGGTACAGCCCCTGAGTTTACCGATTCATTAAGAATTCTAGCTAACGTGCTTGCAATTTCATGCGCCAGTTCCTTGAATTTTCTCGGATGAAGATTGTCCGGGCCCTCCGATGTGGTAATATCCACCTCCATATCCTCATTCCCGTTTGTCATCCTTCCATTACCCCTAAGCTCCCCATTAGCCTTATTAAAGACTGAGGCAAAGTACTTATTTAGATATTGGGCCATGCCTAGGTTATCCTTAACCTCCTTTCCGTCCTCAGTGTGTAGCGGTCCCACTTCTTCTTTCTTTGTTTTCTTCTTATTTATATGGCTATAGAACCTTTTACTATTGGTTTTAATTCCCTTTGCAAGGTTCAACTCTACTTGGCTTTTAGCCTTTCTCACTTTATCCCTACATGTTCTGACCTCACTAAGATAGCTTTCCTTGCTAATCCCACCCTTCTTCCACTCCTTGTAGGCTTTCTGCTTTTTCTTAATCACCTCTCTGAGATGCTTGCTCATCCAGCTTGGTCTACAACTCCTGCCTATGGTTTTTTCCCCCTTTCTTGGGAAGCAGGCTTCCGATAGTTTCTGCAGCTGCGACTTAAAGTAATTCCAGGCCTCCTCCGCATTTAGATCCACAAGTTCTTCAGTCCAATCCACTTCCCTAACTAATTTCCTTAATTCTTTAAAGTTAGCCCTTTTGAAATCAAAAACCCTAGTCACAGATCTGTTTTTGTTTATCCTTCCATCTAGTTTGAACTGAATTAGCTCATGATCACTCGAACCAAGGTTGTCCCCTACAACCATTTCTTCTATGAGGTCCTCACTACTCACCAAAACCAAATCTAAAATGGCATCCCCTCTTGTCGGTTCTTCAACTACTTGGTGAAGGAATCTATCAGCTATCACATCCAGAAAAATGTGAGCCCTACTATTCTTGCTAGCACTTGTCCTCCAGTCTATATCTGGGAAGTTAAAGTCTCCCATGATCACACATTTCCCATTAGTGTTTACTTCCTTAAAAACATTAAAGAGGTCTCTATCCATATCCAAATCAGATCCCGGCGGTCTGTAGCACACCCCAAGCACTATCTCAGGGGAGGCTCTAGTAGCTTTGTTTCCCAGTGTGATTTTTGCACAGACAGACTCTGTCTTGTCCATTCCATCACTTCTTACTTCTTTACAGTTAACCTCCTCATTGATGTACACTGCTACTCCACCACCTTTGCCTTTATTTCTATCTTTCCTAAACAGCACATAGCCTTCAATACCTGTACTCCAGTCATGGCTACTATTTCACCACGTTTCTGTTACCCCTATAATATCCGGTTTCACTTTCTGCACCAGTAGCTCTATTTCCTCCATTTTGTTCCCTAGGCTCCTTGCATTAGTGTACAGACATCTTAATTTATGAGCAGTTTCTTTTGTCTTTCAAGTTCGAAAGCAGCCTCGGGTAGAGTGTATCTGTGCAGATTCTAGATTCTTCCAGAGATGCCTGGGAAATCTATAAGAACTGCAGGATCCTCTCCCCATAAGCATCATGGTTCTCTTCATAGCCATGCTGCCATTGGCTGATTCCTTAGCCACCCCCACCAGTTCACCATACAGAGAAGTTAATGCTCCAGCAACACTTACTCAAACATGGATTTCCCATCAGAAACCAACCACGTCCCAGGGGAACTTTGCTCCTGAGTGCATCTACTCCTTGGTCATTTTCCCTGCCCATCAAAATAGACTGACCAATCATTTGGAATTTCAGCAGAGGGTCTTCATGACCCCTTGTTGTGGGAGGGCGAATTGGGGGATGAACACCTTCTCTGCTCATGTAACGCTGACAGGCCCTGATCATCGGCAGGCGGGATCAAACCTGAGACCTCTGGAGCATAGTACATGAGACTCTACCACATGAACTAATAGCCAACTGGCCCTTAGCTAAGGCTGTAGAGCAGACTCTGACACACACACACTCAACTATACTACACCAAGGAGGTGTGTGGATTACACTCACACCCATGACAATGTGCAATGGAAGATCAAGACAAGACAAGTGCAAAACCAACAGTATCCAGAATTGAGGCAGACTGGAGTAGAACATGCCCACAGGATGCAACTATTGATGCCAAATACCTAATATCCTAATCCTGAGTTCCTCAGTAGAACAGTTTCAGATACAAGGTATTAGCAATATTGATTATATTGACATGCCTGCTTTTTGAAGCTGTAGCCAGTCTAAATCCTGCACAACACACTATACACAGAATAGTCTGAAGAGCCAAAGAAAACTAATTACAGTGAAAAAAGGCTAGCAGTGCCAAGAAAAAATGAATAATTAGCTACTACAATAGTGAAAGGAGAATTTCTTGTTAGTGAAGTTGAAGGAATTGTTCATGCAGGCAAACAATATGAATTTCAATATGTTCAAATATAAAGTCATATCTAAGAACAAAAATGCAGGCCATGATTACCGAACCAAGATGCTATCCTGAGATGCAGTGACCAAAAAAACTTGTGGGAGGAGGGGTCATGGTGGATAATAGCTGAATATGAGCACCCTGGGCAACACTGGGGAAAAAAGGTTAATGTGATCCTGAGATGTATAAACCAGGCAATCTTGGCCAGGAGTAGAGAAAGAAAAATTTAGGCTTGGACAGATTCAATTTAAATCGATAGTGGTCGGTAAATTTTGATTTCGGCTAACACACTGAAATCGACAAAAGCAATATCCATCAGTGGCAGCTGGTGGAAATGTAGCCTCCTCTTACAGCTGGCTTCTGCCGGGATTGCACTCCCTCAACCTTGTGGCCAAGCAAGGAGCCCTCTGCAGCCTTGCAGGGCCGTGACAGCGGAGCTGCAGAGGACTCTTTGCATAACCATGGGGCTGGTGACACTGGATCCATGCAGATGCAAGGAAGGCTGTGGTCCTGATAGGGCAAAGCAGAGACTGCTGGACCAGGGCAGAGCGAAGGACGAGCCCCCAGCCATAGGACCACTGCCTCCCCCATACTTTGCACTGCAGGTATTGGCTGTCACTAGCCCTGCAGCCATTTGGGGAGCCCTCTGCAGCTCCACTGTCACAAACCTGCTCACTCATTCACCAGCCAGGAGTGGGAGGGAAGGACATCCCTGGGCAGGAACCATTCAGCAACAGGGTGGCCTTCCTTGTGGCTGGGGGCCTATCCTCTTCTTTGAAGCCCTGGCCAGGAGTGTCTGCTCTACTGGACCAGGACCGCAGCCTCCAACACTTATGCTCAGATGTCTTGGGCTCCTCAGCCACACAGAGAACCCCCTGCAGCAACACTGTCAGTGCTGCCCTAACCCCAGTCCCCTGAAACTGTAAGAATAATTTTTAAAAAATCTATATTAATCATCAATTTTTATATGCAACACCTCTATATTTTGCACTGGTGCAACCACTATGGGAATACATTGTATAGTTCTGGTGCTCACAATTCAAGAATGACATGGAAAAATTGGAGAGGACGAGGATTCAGCGAGAACCACGAGAGCCATTAAAAGGACAGGAAAACATGCCTTATAGTGAAAGACTCAAGGAGCTCAATCTATTTAGCTTAACAAAGAGAAGGTGAAGAGGTGGCTTCATCAGTCTCTAACTACTTACACGGAAAATAGACAATAGGGAAAAAAACCTCTTCAGTCTAGCAGACAAAAGGCAAAATAAGGTCCAGTCACTGGAAGTAGAAGCTAGACATATTCAGATCAGAAATAAGGCATACACTGCTAATAGTAAGGGGTAATTAACTAGTGTAACAACTTAGAAAGGGTTGTGGTGAATTCTCTATCACTGGAAATTTTTTAAATCAAGATTGTCTGTTTTTCTGAAAGATATACTGTAGTTCCAACAGGAATTCATCTGGGGAAGTCCTATAGCCTGTGTTATGATCATAATGGTCCCTTCATGCTTTATAAATTGATAAATCCGCGAAATATAGACTATTGATGTGGACATGGAAACAATGAGATACAAAAGCTCATAGTATGGTTAAATGTAAGGTGGCAACTTTATTTAAACCTAGTACCTAACTTGGTTAGCCAGCCCAAACTACATGGCACAATTGTTCCAGTGTGGTTCTCAGTGGGCACCAATCTGAGGGCACATATTAAGGCCAGGTCCCCATGTCGCTTTCCAATCTACCAAGGGATCCTGACTAGAAGCCAGAGTCCCAGCCCATTCCCCTCCTCCACACTGGAGGTAGGAGAGATAAGTGGAGCCAAACACTGTGTGAGGCACAGAAGCAGTGCCATTCTCAGGACTATTAGCCAAGCAGACTACTGGGTTACAGGACCTCAGACTGGACTTCTAACCCGCCAACTGCACTGGAATCCTCCAAAGTTGTAACAATTGTAACTTAAACCCCACAAAAACCCAGCCCTCTTGGATGCCAGATGGATGGTTTGGCAGCAGAAGTTTGGCAATTTTGCCATATAGGAAAATCTCTTCCAGACCCCAAAACTGACAATCAGTCTAGCTCTCAGCATTACAGGAGATCAGATCCAGCAACTAGATTAAGGATGGGAAGGGTGGGGCTGAAACAGGGAGCCCACAATGGCTACTTCATCTAAGCAGCAGCACCCTCCCTTTCCAGTCACTCCAGACTTTAGCCAAACACATCCACCACTTAATGGCAGCAGCAGTAGGTGTGAGAGATTCCAAAGTCTAGGCTCTGGGTATGTCTACACTACGGGATTATTCTGATTTTACATAAACCAGTTTTGTAAAACAGATTGTATAAAGTTGAGTGCACGCGGCCACACTAAGCACATTAATTCGGCGGTGTGCATCCATGGTCCAAGGCTAGCGTCGATTTCCAGAGCATTGCACTGTGGTTAGCTATTCTGTAGCTATCCCATAGTTCCCACAATCTCCCCCGTCCCTTGGAATTCTGGGTTGAGATCCCAGTGCCTGAGGGGGCAAAAATCATTGTCGCGGGTGGTTCTGGGTAAATGTCATCACTCATTCCTTTCTCCGGGAAAACAACGGCAGACAATCATTTCACGCTCTTTTTCCCTGGATTGCCCTGGCAGACACCATAGCACGGCAACCATGGAGCTCGTTCAGCTTTTTTTTTTTTTTTTTTTTACTGTCACCGTATGTGTACTGAATGCTGCTAACAGAGGCGTTACTGCAGCGCTACACAGCAGCAATCATTTGCTTTTGCATGATAGCAGAGACGGTTATTAGTCGTTCTGTACTGTCTGCTGCCATTGTAAATTGGCAGTAAGATGATGGTTATCTGTCGTTCTGTACTGTCTGCTGCTATCATGGGTGCCCCTGGCTGAGGTCGGCCAGGGTCGCAAAGGCAAAACTGGGAATCACTCCCCGAGTCAATCCCTCCTTTATGGTTTCTAAAAATAGAGTCAGTCCTGCCTAGAATATGGGGCAACTATACTAGAGAACCAGTGTATCAGAGAGCACAGCTGCTCCGTGTCAGATCCTGCAGAAATGATGAGCTACATGCCATTCTAGGGGGTGCCCCGGCAACAACCACACCCATTGCTTCCCTCCTCCACCAACCTTCCTGGGCTACCGTGGCAGTGTCCCCCCCATTAGTGTCATGAAGTTATAAAGAATGCAGGAAGAAGAAACAGTGACTTGTTAGTGAGTTAAATGAGGGGGACGCAGCCTCCCGGTGCTATGACAGTCCAGGCAGTGCAGAATCTTTTCTTTACACAGGAAAGGGAGGGGGCTGATGGAGCTCAGCCCCCAGTTGCTATGATGAGGACGGTTACCAGGCGTTCTGTACCATCTACTGGGAATGACCGGGAATCATTCCTATTTTTACCCAGGCGCCCTCGGCCAGCCTCACCTGAGGCCAGTCAGGAGCACTCACAGGCTCATGACAAGGACAGCTAGCAGTCCTACTGCACCATCTGCCACCAGGGAGGGGAGAGGAGCGGATACTGCTCTTCACTGCCGCAGCATCGCGTCTACAGGCAGCATTCAGTAGACATAGGGTGACATTGAAAGAAGTCAAGAAATGATTTCTTTCCCTCTTCTTTCATGTGGGGGCAGAGGGAGTAAATTGTCAAGCTGTACCCTGAACCACACTGGACAATGTGTTTGAACCTACAGGCATTGGGAGTTCAGCCAGGAATGCAAATACTTTTCGGAGACTGCTGTGGACTGTGGGATAGTTGGAGTCCTCAGTCCCCCCTCCCTCCCTCCATGAGTGTCCATTTGATTCTTTGGATTTCCGTTACGTCTGTCACATAGCACTGTGTAGCCTGGAGATTTTTTTCAAACAAACACTTTGGCATTTTGCCTTCTGTAACGGAGGTCTGATAGAACAGATTTGTCTCCCCATACAGCAATCAGATCCAGCAGATTCCGTACGGTCCATGCTGGAGCTCTTTTTGGATTTGGGACTGCATCGTCACCCGTGCTGATCAGAGCTCCAAGCTTGGCAAACAAGAAATGAAATTCAGAAGTTCACGGGGCTTTTCCTGTTTACCTGGCCACTGCATCAGAGTTCAGATTGCTGTCCAGAGCGGTCACAGTGGTGCACTGTGGGATACCGCCCGGAGGCCAATATCGTCAATTTGCGGCCACGCTAACACTATTCCGATATGGTAATACCGATTTTAGCGCTACTCCTCTCATTGGGCACGAGTACAGAGACCGATTTAAAGAGCCCTTTATATCGATATAAAGGGCCTCGTAGTGTGGACGGGTACAGCATTAAATCAGTTTAACGCTGCTAAAATCGGTTTAAATGCGTAGTGTAGACCAGGCCTCTGATGCAGCATGTGAAACTCCCACACATACCCCCACACTGTGCAGCACCAGGAAAGAAATAGAAAAAAGCAGTCCCCCTCCATCATCCCATGCACGCTAAAAAAAACAGAAAACGGAGGGGCAAGCAGAGGAAGCACATGAAGCTCTGTCCCAGCTGATCCCGATTGAGATATTCATTCTCTCTCCACTGCTCCTGGCCCCACCAAAGCTAAACTCTCATTAGTGAGGTGAGCATTTGTGCATGCATCAGGAATGAATCATGGCCATCTGATGAAAATAACAGTCATTTTTCACGTAAATCTCTGCTTAGACTTCTGCCTTGTCCTGTTTAGTTAAAAAACAGAATCAATACGGGCCTTACAAATAAAACACATTAAAGATAGATTACCGTGTTGTTCATATTCTCAAATTAAAACAAAATATGGGATAGAAGTGAAAGAGATGGCACTAAAATGATGACTGAACAATAGTAAAGACTGGTTGGAACAAGCACAGTGGAATGGAAAAATAGCAAAATAATTGTGGATGATGGCAGTTAATGGTAATTTATGTCAGCTCTCACAGAAGCCAGTGCTAGACAGTAACGAGTCGACTTCAATAGCAAAGAAAAGGGGAAGAACTACATTAGGCAGAACTGATATTTTATCAGATAGCTACGATTCTAACTTGGGAATTTCAGTCATTGTTTTATTTATGTCAAAAAATAACTAAGGTCATCAGGGAACTTTTCATTAAATTACAGACTGGTTCTGATTGATTAGGTTTTACTGAAGTCAATTTTATTTTTAAATGGCTGATTCAATTAAGTTACTCTGCTGCTATCACTATCTTTTACATTACTGCTGGTATTCTGAATGATATGAAATTCTTCATCTGTACGAATTAACGTTAGTGTATGCTGTATAATTGTAGCTTAGTTCAACTATTTAATAAAGATACTTAATTTGAAAAATCTGGCATTAGCATTAGTGTCCATGACAAGACAGTGACTAATCAGGGATCTTAATTGCTCTGTCCCTGTGCAACTGGAATGACTTTGTAGTTGAACTTTCTGTGAAGGGGGAATCATTGTGTGCCCAGTCCATGTATGGGGGTACCCTTTGCATACTTACATATCCCACCTCACATGTGCAAGAGGGGGCTCTACCATCTGAGACAGCATGCCATTCTCCCCAAACCCCTTGAAAGGCTCTCCACTGATCTGGAGACTAACAAGAGAGAGAAGAGGACAAGAACTGAGCAAGCATAGGAAGCCGTGGGCAGACCAGGTGTGGGGCCTGGGGGAATGCACTTAGTGCCTGTCCTGGGGCCAGCAGAGTTTTCACGGAAAAGCTTTTAGACTTTGGGGCTATATCTTTTCTACAAACCCCTCTCTGATCTGTTTTAAGGAGAGGGCCCCTGAGGCAGCTAGGACCAATGAAACCAATTTGCATGGGTTGAGCAATGCTGGGGAGGCAACACAGAGGTGCAAGGTCCCCATAAGGGTGGCCCTGCCCTCCTGCTGATTCCTAACTTGGGGTCAGGTCTTACAGATTATCACATTGTGCAACAGAATAACATGGAGGAACCTCTACAAGGGGAACCTCATGGAGATTTCCTCTCTCGGTCCTCTCGCATGGGTTTCACTGCAGAAGGAGCAATCCAGCCCTATATAAGGAAAGATAGCATTCCTGCCGCTCTGTTACTCTGTTTTCATTGTTAAAAAAAATTTTTTTTTACAGTGGAGTCTTCCATTATATATAGATGATGTCCCTATAAAAATCCCATGTATCATAGATTATACAGATAGTGGAAACACGCTAAATATTCACTGATGCACACTTATCCTCAGTTGTATAAGTCAGATCAGATATCATAAACATTCCCTTTCAACAAGAAAGGTATTTCACACAATGGGTTGGGTTTCAGTAATGTAAATTAGATGTTAATTTACATTAGCTTTCTTGATTAAGTTTCAACCAAAATGCATTCTGTGCACTTTGTTTTAACGTTGTTCCCCGAGGTATCTTATTGAAGTCATGCAATGAGAGAAATATATCCTAGTTTACCAAGCAGAAAACCGTCACAGTGACACCACAACAACAAATGGGAAAAGAAAAAACAATCAAACATTCCCTGCTCGTTGGCAAGCAAAATACTGATCGCCTGCATTACACAGATATAAACAGTGCATTTACTTCTCCATGCAAAGGCAAATTACTTCAAAGAAAGCAATATGGTATACTCTTAAAATATACAGGACGTCAAGTACTAAACTCCACCGATCCTCGAAGAGTTTGACCTATTCCAGAATACATGGATCTCTGCCATCATTTTGTTCACATAAAGTCTCTGTTTAGGTAACTTCCAGTCCTCCTTGACTAAGAACTTAGAGACAAAGCAGATCCTACAAATAAGACAAACTGAAGTCCTAATATTATTAAGGCATCCATTTTATTACAATAAGAACACAAAAAACTTCCTCTGGTATCTCCTGGTCACAATGTATCTTAAATTATCAGTCTCCAAGTAATAATATGTCCCAGAAATTCACCCTTGAATTTACTCTGCTGAGTCTATGACTTTCCACCATGTGGAAAGTCTTTCCACCTTCCTATGGTGCAAACTCCCGCGCACAACTTTATTCACAAACTTTCCAGTCACTTACTCTCCAAAGGGGAGGGTGGGCTTGATGATAGAAGAAGAAAAACAAACATAAGAACAGCCATACTGGGTCAGACCAAAAGTCCATTTAGGCCAGTATCCTGTATTCTGATAGTGGCCAATGCCAGGTGCCCCAGAGGGAATGAACAGACCAGATAATCATCAAGTGATCAATCCCCTGTCACCCATTCCCAGATTCTGGCAAACAGAGGCTAGGGACACCATTCCTGCCCATCCTGGCTAATAGCCGTTGATGGATCTATCCTTCATGATTTTATCTAGTTCTTTTTTGAACTCTGTTATAGTCTTGGGCTGAGTGAATGGTTCAGTCAAGAACATAAGGTTTTACAACATAGGGTTTTATAACACAAAACCTGTGTTGTAAGTAGGCATCCTCCAAGTTATAGAAAAAGGAAAGCTGTGGGATGATCTAGGTCCTCTGCAAACTCATTCCTCCCCATTCCTGCCAACCAGTGAACCCTAACAATACTCCTCCCCCCACTAAAATGAAAAATGACTCCCATTCATTTAGCCAATCATAGAAACCTATTCCAACTTTATGCTTTTGAAAGAGAGAGAGAGAACACACACCACAGGGGGACAACAATTTCTCTCTATGGAAACAGTTACTCGCCCACAGCATGACTGATTGGTGTGTTTCCTTGAGTAAACAGGAACAAATAATTTATTAGCAGAACATTTCACCGCTTAATTGCTATGGAGGCTGAAACAACTATGCATTTCAAGAATTGGACTTCTCTAAACAGGGCTGACTCAAAAGTTACTTGAGGCCCTCTGTGATACCCAGGACTGCTGGAGGGAGTGGGGGCAAGAGGGGCAATTTGCCCCAGGCCCTGCAGGGGCCCCCATGAGAGTTTTTCGGGGCCCCTAGAGCAAGGTCCTTCACTTGCTTCGGAGGCCCCGGAAAACTCTCATGGGGCCCGGGCCCCTGGAGCTTCTTCCGCTCTAGGTCATTGTTGGCAATTCGGTGGCGGGGGTCCTTCTGCCCCAGGACCTGCCACTGAAGTGCCAGGTCTTCGGCGGCAATTCAGCAGCAGGGGCCTCCCACCGCCAAAGACCCCAGGTCCCACTGAATCCTCTGGGCGCTCCTGGTGATACTGTTGTATTGGGCCCCCTAGCATCACTGTCCAAGATTCACTGTGAAACATTCTCATTCACATCCTTCACATGCCTGCTGGGGGGCAGCCTTCCCATAGAGGCTGCGCTGAAGGGGATGGTTCCAAACTGATGTGTGTGTTTGTGAAGAAAGAGTCATAGAAACAGCAATCACATTTTTCTTGCTGCATAGGAGGAGACATGGGAGGGGACGGGGGAAGGAGCAAGAGGGATGACGAACTTGTGATCAGGCAAGGCAACAATAAGGGGAAAGAAATCAAAATTCCCCTAGTGGCTCAATATTTTCACAACAGAACACTTGGCCAGCACAAAACAGCTCGTACTCCACATCACACAGCAGTGTTTCACAACCAACAATCACCATGCTGGTCTTTTAATCTGCTTGTAGGGCAGTGCACCTATGGCCTGGGACTCCCTTTGCCTGCAGGTTTGCCAGCATTGTTTGAACCAGCCAAACCTCTGTAGAGAGAGGCCCTGACTACACAAGGGTATTTGCAAAGTCTAACAGTTTACAAGAACTTTTACTTGGGGCGGAAGGTGGGAGGGAGCTGAAGTACTTAAATGGACTCCTCAAAAGAGTTTTCCATAACAGTTTAAGAATATCTATTGGCCAGCAGATGCTGGCACAGACACATTCAAGAAATTATTTTGTATACTATTTCAGGTAAGTCAGCTGAGAACACAGAGAATTTCCTTATACAGACAGTATCTAAGCATCTTTCTTTAAGGAATCAAAATTACCATTTGCAGGCTTGTCACACAATGAAAAATTGCATATATAATGAACAGCAGAGGAGTGATTTAGTCCTGAATTACTATAACTTCCAACCCTGTAGCACATTAAAAATGTTCAAGGTTATCAATTACATTTTTTCTGCTCTATTAATTAAGCAATATTGATCAAAGTACATGGTATTTCCTGGGAATTAATGACCAGCTCAGAGGAGTTGATGCCTCACTATTAATCATCTGTGCCCTCCACTGAGATTGTTAGTGCCATGCAAGCTATACGGGGCGGGGGGTGGGGGTGGGGGCAGGGCAGGGAAATGATAACAATCCTTGAAAAAGTCCTAGGAATTCTTTCTGGATTTGGGTATGTGAAATCACTGATGAATGCATCACACCTTACAATTCATTTGGCAGTTTCTGGAAAATTCATGGCTACAATGTTGACTAGACTTCACCTGCCAATTAAGCTTATAGTTGATTAGTATTTCATTCAAAGTGCATAATGTAAAAGGCATTTACCGCTCCTCTTTTTGAGGCCTGATTTTATTTGCCTTTTTTTTTTGTAGTCACAGTTTTCACAACCTAACTGAAAACACAAATGTTAGAAGCTGCAACTTTTCTTATATAAATAACAAAAGAGAAACATTCATTCTTTTAGTAATACATACCTAATGTACTGAAGTATGGCATGAGATACACAGCTGGTATAAACTGGCATTCCTCCACTGAAGTCTATGGAGCTTTGCTGATTTTTACCCACTGAGAATCTGAGCCATAAAATTTACCTGAATGCCTTTGACACAACTAAGAAATGTGCATATTGCTTGACAAATGTACACCCTGGATTGTGTTACTGAGCTTGTAAAAATGTCCATTTAAATTTTTAATATTACACAAAAAACATCTAGTGTACTCCTCAGAGAGGCAATTACTCAAAATGTTCTTTCTTAAATTATTTATTTGCAACATATCCAGTAACACTGGGGACACGTGACATAGAAAACACATGACACATTAAGAAGAACATTTAAATTGGGGAGAAAATATTGCACAGTTATAGTCCCCATGGTTAAGAGGAATACTAACAAGAGAGACCCTGATCCTCCACTCCAATATATCAAGTTTTATGCCAGTGAGGAGAATCAGACCTAGTGTGATGAATAAAATAATTTAACACTTAATTACATTTTAAACGTGGAGGTGCATATTTACGATGCATCTTTTCCACTATGATTATAATGAAATAACTTGTACGCTGTTGCACCCCAAATTTTGTCTCTCTAAGCTTCCAAATATTTTAAAAGCTACATAAGCCAGATCTTAAGTAACCTAAAAAAGGCTTTCCACTTCCATCTATTCTTGCTGTGTCCAGGGTGTTACGGTAAGCTTTTCACTAGGTCAGAAAGACAACATCTGAATGCCTAAGGGTTTCTCTGCTGCAAAAAAAAGAAAAAATAAAATCAAAGGAGGAAACTTCAAAAGGAATAAAATAGGCATATAAATGTATTAACATTGTTACAGGTTCACAAAGCCTCTCTTGTCTTTTGGTTGGTCTTCCTTTTAGGCAACACAACTGACTCAAATAAATATAGATTGGCATCTTTCATGCTTGAATTAAATTCTCTCTCTCTCCCCCCCGCCTCCCAATTTACAGGCAAACAATACTTGTTCAAAAGCTTTCCCAAATAAGCCTCAAGGGACTTGTTTCCCTGGAGTTCAAACTCCTGGATCAAAAGTTTAAAAAAAATGAAAAAAATAAATCACTCATTTAAATAATAAAAGTGAAAGCATGATGTTGAAGAGCAAGTCATTTTTTCTCCTATTTGTAAGCAAGTGCACGCGTACACAAACTATCTACAGTCCCATCAGAATGGGTACTGTTCACTATAGGCAGGGGAGACTCCAGGCACCAACATGCCAAGCGCGTGCTTGGGGTGGCAAGCTACGGGGGGCGCTCTGCCGGTCGCTGTGAGGACGGCAGTCAGGTTGTCTTTGTGCACCTCCCGAAGGTGTGCAGCCAAATCCGCGGGACCGGGGATCTCCCGCAGGCAAGCCGTCAAAGGCAGCCTGCCTGCCACGCTTGGGGCGGCAAAATACCTAGAGTCGCCCCTGACTATAGGACAAAATTCTCTGCAGTGGTGTTGTCATCTTACCAGTTCACCTCTCTCTGGTTAAGATCTTTTAAATTCTTTTTTTTCCTATATGTTTCCCAGTTGTGTGTGTGTTTATCTTAAATTTATCTTATGAGTGTTATTTTTTAATTTTCCCGGACAGACACAATGTAACTGCAGTTTAAAAGTGTCGCAAGGCTGCCTTACCCAGTCTGCCTTCAGACTTTTTAAAAATGTCCACTGGCATTTTTAATATAGAAAATCACTCAGAGCATACTCCTCAGAGAGCTGCTGCCTCAGTTTCCCTTCAATTCCAGCAGCTTATCACCTGCTCACATCTCCACCACATGTACACTGCTGGCCTATCTCCTCAGCCCATGAAGGACTCACAGCTATGTTCAAGAGTCTTTTTTCAGGTACAGTTTTATTCTCCAATAATAAACATTAGTCAAAATTTCAAACACTACAACACTTCCTCAGCCCATCCTTGGCTACAGCTCCCAAGGGCTTTTCCCCTTTGCCTGTTAGTCCCTCCTATTGCAGCAGCCCATCTCCTTCCTGCATCTCCTGGATAATAGGATAAAATCATGGAGGTTAAATCCATTAATGGCTATTAGCCAGGAGGAGTAAGAAATGATGTCCCTAGCCTCTGTTTGTCAGATGGTGGTGATGGACGGCAGGAGAGAGATCACTCGATCATTACCTGTTAGGTTCACTCACTCTGAGGCACCTGGCATTGGCCACTGTTGGTAGACAGGATACTGGGCTGGATGGACCTTTGGTCTGACCCAGTACGGCCATTCTTATGTTCTCCTCCTGCCACATGCCATCAACTGAGCGGCTCTCAACTCAACTCATTTTAGGGATCACTTGTCTGTCCTTTTCCCAGCCGAGTCTGGTAAATTGAACAGAGCTGGCTGGCCCCAGACCCTCAGACCCTTAAAGGGACAGACTCCCCAGATACAAGGAGCTAGTGCTTGTTGTTAGCAAGTGATACATATAAAATGCACCTCCCAGGCTGTTTTATGAGCCATCAATTGTACTAGTCTATTTCAGTATTTCTGCTACTATGCAGAACCTCTGTGGACCTGTGGAGAGATCTCTGTACTAAAAAAAAATTCTTTCAAAATCCAGTGCACTTGGGAACCCTCATTTTACAACAGAAAAGTTTCAGTCCAACTCTATTATACTTTCACCAACATAACTGCAACCATAAAGGATTAAACCAATAGCTGTTGTCAAAATGGCCAGATCAAGTCAATCCTAGCTGTTAAGATGGTGTATAAGATCCACTCCACATCCACCTCATCCTAACTCATTTTCCCTGGCTTCTTGTCTGTTAACTAATCAATTGACATGACCTCTCTCTCTCTCTCTCACACACATATAGCTAGATCTTCCACAATACTCTCACACAGATGAAATTCAGTTAGGTTCAGGTTAAAATATGGAAGTGAAGTGTAGGGGGGATGGTGTGGAAGGTTACTCAAGATTTGGGCCTGCCTTTCACTGAAACCCAAACTGAAAGCATAAAGGCACTTTTGAGTTCATAAAGCAAAACAACACTTTGTGTGGCTCCTGAACAGGCACAAAGATTGAGAAACCAAGTTTTGTGGTTTGTTCTAGTTTCACTGTGAAAACTTTGTGAAGGATGTCACATGGTGCAAGACACATGCTAGCTCCTCCTGATCCTTAATTGGCTGAGTCGACCATATTTTATTAGGACAGCAGTAACAGTTGAGTTTAGGCTAACAGTGGGAGGCAGTGTTTAGAACACTTCTATAATTCCACAGTACCCACAAGAACCAAAAAAGTCCCAATTTTAAATATTTGCAGTCATTGTCTTTGCACAGAAAGGAGGCAAGCATGTACTGGAAATACAGAGGCAGAGGTTCTGACTGGAATTTGCTTCTGACAAAAACTGCAACACATGAGTTAATGTTTTAAGAACACGTTAGGATCCTTGGATAAAAGATGCTAGCAGTACAAAGTATTTACGCGTATGGTTACTGGGCAGGCCTGAACTCAAGCCGTATAAAGAACAGGACTAAAATTTCAGTCTGTTAGGTTCTTTTTTCTAATCCTTTCATAACCCAGATAAAATTTAAGTGCTTAACAAGAACGTGTTTCAGCAGCTGCATGGGAAGCCCCTCACTCAAAAGCCATAATACTTTCCTCATAGAGAATTTATTTAGTGACTCAGTCAGATAAACAAAATTGACAAAAAGACAAATCAAGCTTTGTTGTATTTTGTGTGTTTTCAAAGTTACATGCAGCATGATGCACCTACACACCATGATCATCACTTTTTGTAAAACTTGCAATGAGCTCAAAACTGGACTTTGAGACAGCTGTGATATCATAGAAAACGTAGGACTGGAAGGGATCTTGATAGACCATCTAGTCTAATCCCCTGAATGGAGGCAGGACTAAGTATTATCTAGACCATCCCTGGCAGATATTTGTCTAACATCTTGGGTGTCATCTGTCTTGGGTGCCAGGCCAGTCCTCGCCCACAGGCAACCTGCCAACCTGAAACATATTCTCACCAGTAACTGCACACCACACCATAGTAACTCTAGCTCAGGAACCAATCCATGCAACAAACCTCCATGCCAACTCTGCCCACAAATCTACACCAGCGACACCATCACAGGACCTAACCAGATCAGCCACACCATCACCGGTTCATTCACCTGCACGTCCACCAATGTAATATATGCCATCATATGCCAGCAATGCCCCTCTGCTATGTACATCGCCCAAACTGGACAGTCTCTACGGAAAAGGATAAACGGACACAAATCAGATATTAGGAATGGCAATATATAAAAACCTGTAGGAGAACACTTCAGCCTCCCTGGCCACACTATAGCAGACCTTAAGATGGCCATCCTGCAGCAAAAACACTTCAGGACCAGACTTCAAAGAGAAACTGCTGAGCTTCAGTTCATCTGCAAATTTGACACCATCAGCTCAGGATTAAACAAAGACTGTGAATGGCTTGCAAATTACAAAACCAGTTTCTCCTCCCTTGGTTTTCACACCTCAACTGCTAGAACAGGGCCTCATCCTCCTGATTGAACTACCTCATGATCTCTAGCTTGCCTGCATATTTATACCTGCCCCTGGAAATTTCCACTACATGCATCTGACGTAGTGGGTATTCACTCACGAAAGCTCATGCTACAAAACGTCTGTTAGTCTATAAAGGTGCCACAGTACTCTTTGCTGTCTAACATCCAGCAACAAAGATTTCATAACCTGCCTAAGCAATTTGTTCCAATGCTTCGATCTCCAGCATCCATCCCTCTAACAGGCAATTCTGGTATTTCCCCACAAAATATTCCAGAATTACTGAAGAGAAGTTCAATTTGAATTCAAAATCCTTGCCAGGAACAAAGCAGGGTCAGACTCAGCTAATGAACTGTTCAAGAGAGAAGCCGATGACGACTTTGGTGACATTACGGTGTTCTTTGATGAGTGAAGCTGATGAGTAGACAGGCACAGAGGATACTAATAGTCAAGGTGGTAATAATGTGTGGCTAAAAATATGATTGCTGTCAGGAGGAAACAAGTGAACTGGCTACTCTTTATTGTACTATAATGTTTTACAATCTCCATCTAGTCTGAAAGGAGAATAAGAGCAAGAGAAGGACGAAACTAGGAACAGGTAAGATGCAAGGAAAGAAAAGAAGGATCGATGCTCACTCTAAGATAATTGCTATCAATATTGCATGCTGAAATAGGAGGCACAGCATACTCAAATCCTGCAGTAGTGAACTTAAATACCAAAGCCAAAGACGACATAATAAGCCCAGATTCTGTCATCCTTACTCCTGCTATGTTGTACCACGCTCCACAAATATTTCCATTGATTTCAGTTAGTAAATTCTACGAAAAGAATAAATGGACACAAATCTGACATCAGGAATCATAACATTCAAAAACCAGTGGAAGAACACTTCAACCTCTCTAACCACTCAGTGACAAACGTGAAGGTGGCAATTTTGCAACAAAAAAAACTTCAAAAACAGACTCCAAAGAGAGACTGCCGAACTTGAATTAATATGCAAATTAGATACAATTAACTTAGGTTAACAGTGACTGAGAATGGTTGGGTCATTACACTAATTGAATCTATTTCCCTATGTTAAGTTCTCCTCACACCTTCTATGGGTCATCTCAATTATCACTTCAAAAGTTTAATTTCTCCTGCTGATGATATCTCATCTCAATTGATTAGACTCTTCCTATGCATACTTCCACCTTTTCATGTTCTCTGTATGTATAAATATCTCCTGTCTGTGTGTTCCATTCTACGCATCCGAAGAAGTGGGCTGTAGCCCACGAAAGCTGATGCTGAAATAAATTTGTTAGTCTCTAAGATGCCACAAGTACTCCTGTTCTTTTTGCGGATATAGACTAACACGGCTGCTACTCTGAAACCAGTTAGTAAGTTATTACTTCGCGTGAGTAAGGGTAGCAGAATCTGGCGCTTAATGATAATATCAAGTATCCAATGAAAGTGGTTCGCTGGCTGGGTCTGCCACAGATCAGCCAAGATGTAGATTAAGACTGTGCAGGGGTCTTATGTTTTAGTCAAAACTTGGAGCACATATGCTGCTGCATGTTGGAACCCAGCAGAGAGATGAGGTCCTCGGGGAGGAGAACCTTGCTAACAGATACGAGGGCTGGGACCAGCTGTAGAGGAGTGGGGGTCTGATGGCAGCTGGAAATTATTAGGAAAGGAATCATGACCTGCACTGGATGAGTTATTGCCGGTAGTTCCCAGATGAGATAAGTTAATAAAGTTGAGTGCTAATTAAACCACATCTTTTGCATCTTGACTTTCTTCCTGCACATCTGGGACAATAGCATAAACACCACCAAATGTGTGGCAGTGTGATACTACTACACTGATTCTTTCGTTACATGAAGAATTATATAATTCACTCTTCTAGACCCAACTCCCACTCAAAGTATCAAGGATAAAAGAAATACCCAATTATTACTACATATATGCTACCTACACTTATTTGTGTATTTCTATATCAACAGCACTATGTACATTGCATAGCTGCAAGCACAAATTCATTTCTATTTCACTAGGACTATCATTTCTCTCTCTCTCTCTCTCTCTCTCTCTCTCTCTCTCTCTGGAAAAAAAGGGGTGGAAAAAAACAAAAAAACAACAACACCTTTCTGCTTCCAGTCTGTGCTCCATTTTCTTTTTAAGATGAAATGTTGGCATGTGTCCACTGCACTTGACACATCACATTTAACTACAAAAGTCATCATGACAGAAACAGAGCTTAGACCAACAGCAACTTATTCAGAGTCCCTGCTGACTCAGAAATAGCATGGCAGCTTTCATGCTTCAAATCATGACACACTAAACAAATTAAAATACAGAATTCTATTTTAATGAATGTCACAAAGTTTTTAAGAGTGGTTTTGGGATTGAGTTTTTTTTTCTTGTTTGTTTCTTTTGTGGGATTGTTTTGTTTTACTAATTAAAAAAGGTCCTATTATAGGAGATGGATTCTAAAAGGGTACTAGATGAGGCTTGTTAGAAAAGTCTAACATAATCAAACTTTCTTTTTACTGCACATTAGTTCAATAATTACATTCTTCCAAAATTCTACAAGAATAAGGCATTACTAGTTTTAGGAACTGGATCTTGAGCCCACTCCACATGAGAGCATCCAATCACTTTTCACTCATAAGAGAGCTTAATAACATTTTCCACAGAAACACACATTGTTTCTTTTGCCTCACATTTCATTTTCACTGCAAGAATTAAAAATCATAGAAGATTAGGATTGGAAGAGACCTCAGGAGGTCTCTGTTATTTTACAGTTAAATTGTTTAGTACCAATGAAATAATAAAAATGACAAATGGACATTTCTATTTTTTAAAAAGACCATTCAAGATGGATGGGGGAGATACTTTGGAAGGATATACTGGTGATTGAAGAAGCTGGTAGATACATGGCCCAGAAGGTTACAGAAGATTGGCTCAATTTATACTTTAGTGAATACTGTTTCATTGCACTGTACCTTACACATAGGGTTTTTGTTTACAAATTCTGTTTTGGTCTTTGTAGCTAAAGAAAATAGCTAGCCTTGAAGTAACAAGGTCTTCATTGTTACCATCTATACCAATATATTGTATTTTATCCTTATTTGTTTTTCAAATTTTTCATGTTGAGATTTTCTGTGTAGTTCAGACTATACTGAACACAGTTACCACGGTTGTGCCTCTCTCTCATTCCACCTCCCTCAGGAAATTACTAAAGGTTGATGTATATAAGGAGAAGGCAATAACTGAATTGTACATTACAAATATTGTACATCATTGAAATCCTACAGAAGAAAATATAAATGACATGTCTGAATATTTGTCATCAAACAAGCAGATTGGTTTATAAGAATTATTCTCTATTGTTTGTTCCTGACTGTATCCATAGTACTATATCACTACAGAAGTTTTCAAATGAAATGATTCCTGAAAGACCATTTGGACCGTTTGTTCGCTTATCAATGTGCATGAAATTGGCATGAATAACATCCCTTACAAATGATTTAGCCATGTAAAGCCCTTTTCCATCAATGGGAAAATAAACTCTCGTGTGCTCATTATTGTAACAATTTAAAGAGGGGTTTGGTTCTGCTTCATAAAATGATTTTTTTAGGAATCAAGGCTTCAATTTCTTTATTACATAATGGAATATGCAGAGTGGATTTCCACTCTGTATAATAAAAGAAACAAAGATACTACCGTAGAGCTCCCTCTTTCATTCTTTGTATCTTAGTGAAAATGAGGTCTGGGTAAAGAAACAGCAAGTTACTTATTTTATTAATATCACCACCTGTTCACAATTTGTGAACAAACATCATAATGCTCCCATATTTACTTGTTATTTGAAACACTTGCCAAATAACTCTGATAAGTAATTCTTGTCACGCAGATTGTGCACAAAGTAGGGAGTACACAAAATATGAGCTATACAGAACACATAGGACAAACAATATGTTTCTTCTGCCTGACTGGATGCATGTCATTTCATTTTCTGTAAATGTTATCCAAGATTCACTTAAAGTTTGCTGTTTTTGAAAGCATCCCTAAACTTAATTTGTCTGCTATAAACGTTTCTGGAAAGAAGCCAAAAAAAGGGACAAAGCACACAAAGTGAATTTGTTTAAAAAAGTTCAAACGATTTTTCACAGGAACTTTTTTGCTGAACCTGCCTAGCTGTGGTAATGAGCTCCCCTCTTTTTACTGGTATTTGAAACAAACGAAACAGAGGGGATACAGGGAGCTAAGAGCCTGCAGGATTTCACTGTCTGAAAAACTGGAAATGGACATAGAGAGAGGAGAGCAGCCCAGGAGCATGAGGGTGGCACACAGGATGAGATGATGTGGATTATGAAGGACCAGATACATTGAGTCTGGTTGAACTTCACGAGAAACAGTTTGAGGCAAGACTCCCTCTGTGGTCCCTGCAGAACGACCTACAAACATGACTGTATTCCCCATTCCCCCAAATGTCCCAGAAGGTGCGGGGGGGGGACGGGGGAGAGTTCAGTATTCCTTCCACTCAGCATCAGGGGAGGGTACAAAGAACAGAAGGTAGCCATTTGAAGACTTTTGATGAGCAAGACTACTGCGCTTTCATAGACAAACTGACTAGGTTCCCCCCCCCCAATGTTGTCACAACATCTGCCCAAGATTAAAGAAACTGAAAGACCAGGGAAATAATTTATATTTGTGCAGTAAAAGTCAGAGTATTTCATTTTCAAAACATTATTCCAAGCATGAGGGCTTCAGAGGGAGGGGGGACAAAGGGAGATACAGGGAAACGATTCAACGGCGGGGATAGCATGGGTTATTATTGCCCTGGTATATGGCTGCTCATATTTAGCAGACAGCCTAACTGCCTCCACGCCCTACTCCTGCAGAAACTTCTCTCTTTGCCTCATAGAGATTATGCAACAGACAAGAAGCAGCTATAACCATGGGGATAGTTTTCACCGAGGTCTAGCCTAGTAAGCAAAATGTGTCAGCAATCCTTTAAAATGTCCAATGGCACATTCCACCACCATTCTTCACTTGCTCAGACTTGTTGAACCGCTCCTTCCTGCTGTCCAGGTGGCCAGTGTACAGCTTCATGAGCCATGCAAGCAAGGAGTAGGCTGGGACTCCAGGATCACTATTGGCATTTCAAGGTCACCAACGGTTATTTTGCAAACCAGAATAGAAAGTCCCTGCTTGCAGCTTCTAACAGATCGTCTTCTGAAAGATGTGCGCGTCATGCACCTTTCCTGACCACCCCATGTTGATGTCAGTGAAATGCCCCCTGTGATCCACCAGCACTTGCAATACCATTGAAAATTATCCCTTTCTGTTTATGTGCTCTTTGGCATGGTGGTCTGGTACCAAAATAGGGATATGAGTGCTATCTATCACACACCCTCCAGTTAGTGAACCCCAGGTGTGGCAAAACCAACCACTATGTCCTGCACATTGCCCAGAGTCATGACCCTTCTTAGCAGAAGTCAATTAATGACCCTGCACACTTGGATCACAACAGCTCCCACAGCGGATTTACTGACTCCAAATTGATTCCCCACTGACCCGTAGCAGCCTGGTGTTGCAAGATTCCACAAAGAGATCGCCACTCACTTCTCCGCTGTCAGAGTAGGTCTCATTTTAGTGTTGCTGTGCTTCGGGGCTGGGGAAGCTCTGCACTGTTCCTGGAAAGTGGACTTCTGCTTTCAAAAGTTCTGTGGCCACCGCTCATCATTCCATAGCTGCATTATGATGTGATCCCACTACTTAGTGCTTGTTTCCCAGAATCAGAAATGGCACTTCACTGTGTTCAACTGCTGAGCAATTGCCATCAGCACCCAGGAATTGTTTCGTTCTATGGCTTGCAGCAGGGCTGCCTGATGGACATTGCAATGTTCTGTGCAGCAGCTCCTGCAGGATAAGACACAAGGTGTTTGCAATGCTCACAATAAGAGTCCACAGCTGAGCAGACTTCATGCTTCTCAGGCTACGGTATATATGTGGCTAAGGCAGGTTTCTGAAAAAAGGCACGAAAAAGTATGGGTTGTTTGCTGTTGATATTAGGGGAGGGAGGAAGCTGCAACATGGGAGGTCAAAGCCATGTTCCCTTCCCCCCCGCAACAATATTTTGGTCCCATGAGGCATTGCAAGCCCTTCCCAAAACCCCTTGCAGCTAATTGCAAAGTAGGACAGCTATCGGCGGTGCACTGCTCTCTGCATCAATGCAAGCACTGCTAGCAAGGATGCACTCAGACACAATGAGCATGGTGTGGACATGTCCAATCAACTTAACTATGATGGCAGCTGTATGTCGACTTAAATTAGGTCAACTTAACTTTGTAGTGTAGATCTGCCCTTAGAATACATCTATACTGCAGCTGAGAGGGTGTTTCCCAGTTCAGGTAGCCAGACATGCATTAGCTCTGGTCAATTTAGCATGCTAAAAAATAGCGGTGAATAGCCACCTTAGTACAAACCCTACTGAATCCTTTGTTACACACTCAGGCATCTAGCCTGAGCAGACACTATGCTACCCTCTGCTACACTGCTACTTTTAGCGCACTAGTTCAAGTGGAGCTAGAGCACGTCTACCTACTTGAGCTGGAAAGCACATTTCCGGCTGCAGTGTAGACATACCTTTCTAGAGTTAATTGTATACAGTCAGCCCTAATATCACTTTGGAACTATGAAGATAACTGGCCTTCTACAATGAGTGGTGTTCTATAAAAGAATCGTAGACAGATTTAAAAGATATTGAATAACAAAGTGTGCTCTACATAAAATGCCAGAAGTGAGAAGTAGATGGAACCTAGTTATTTGAGAAAAAGATAAATAATGGAAAAACTGTTTCCCCGCAATTTGTCAATTAAAGTACAACAGCTTCTAGGTACATGCACACCTTCATTTAGAGAGCGGAGGGTCAAATCTGTGCCCATTTAAGGCCTGATCCAAAGCCTACCGGAGTCAATGAGAGTCTTGTCATTGGCTTCCAGGGCCCATCAGAGAACCCTTGCCTAGTCTGGCTAGGTTCAGGCCAGTCCCCTGGGCTCAGCCTGCCCACACTGACCTGTCCATGGCCCTGCTGCTCTTCCAGCCATCCAGACATTCAGTCTTTGAGCTCTAGGCCTGGTCTACACTACGCAGTTAAACAAATTTTAACAGCATTAAATCGATCTAAAGCTGTACCCGTCCACACTACAATGCACTTTATATCGATTAAAGGGCTCTTTAAATCAATTTCTGTACTTCTCCCCAATGAGAGGAGTAACGCTAAAATCGATATTAACATATCGATTTAGGGTTAGTGTGGCCGCAAATCGACGTTATTGGCCTCCGGGCAATATCCCACAGTGCACCACTGCGACTGCTCTGGACAACAATCAGAACTCAGAGGCACTGGCCAGGTATACAGGAAAAGCCCCGCGAACTTTTGAATTGCATTTCCTGTTTGGCCAGCGTGGAGCTCTCATCAGCATAGGTGACCACACAGAGCTCATCAGCACAGGTAACAATGCAGTCTCCTGAGAATAGAAAAAGAGCTCCAGTATGGACCGTACAACAGGTACTGGATCTTATCGCTATATCAGGAGAGGATTCAGTGCTAACAGAACTCTGTTCCAAAAGACGAAATGAAAAAATATTTGAAAAAAATTTCCAAGGCTAAAATGGCTAAAGGCCACACCAGGGACTCAGCGCAGTGCAGAGTGAAAGTTAAGGAGCTCAGACAAGCATACCAGAAAACCAAAGCAGCAAATGGAAGATCCAGGTCAGGGCCGAAAACATGCCGCTTCTACGCTGAGCTGCATGCAATTTTAGGGGGCTGCGCCACCACTACCCCCCCTTGTCCGTGGATTCCGAGGTGGGGGTTATAATCTCAACCATGGCTGAGGATTCAGCGGAGGGGGAAGATGAGGAGGAGGAGGAGAAAGAGGAGGATGACCTTGCAGCGAGCACACAGCACTCCGTTAGCCCCAACAGCCAGGAGCTTTTTGTGACCCAGACGGAATTACCCTCCCAGCCCTCCCAAGCCACTAGCCCAGACAGTGAAGCCATGGAAGCGACCTCTGGTGAGTGTACCTTTGTAAATATACAATGTAGTTTAAAAGCAAGCGTTTTTTAATGATTGATTTGCCATGAGGGCTTGGGATGCATTCGCAGCCAGTAAAGTTACTGGAAAAGTTTGTTAACATGTCTGGGGATGGAGCGGAAATCCTCCAGGGACATCTCCATGAAGCGCTCCTGGAGGTACTCCAAAAGCCTTTGCAGAAGGTTTCTGGGCAAGGCAGCCTTGTTCCATCCACCATGGTAGGACACTTTACCACATCATGCATGTAGCAAGTAATCGGGTATCATTGCATGACAAAGCATAACTGCGTATGGTCCCGGTGATTGCTGGCATTCAAGAAACATCCATTCTTTATCTCGCTCTGTTATCCTCAGCAGAGTGATATCGTTCATGGTAACCTGGTTGAAATTAAGGAATTTAATTAAGGGGACAGAGATGGACATTTTCCTACTGGGCTGTTGCTTACAAGAAATCCTTCCTTGCACGTAGCAAAGCCGGGGAGGGGAGGAAGGATAGCCGCTGAGCTTTTAGCGTTTGGCCAGCAGGAATCTTCCAGCTAGCAGCCACGCGGGTGGCGGGGGGGGGGGGTGGAAAACGATACCAGCCATGCGGTGAGGGGAGGAGTAAAGCAATCCTAGATAATTGGATTGGGGAGGGGAGGGGTTGGCGTCTGCTGCTGCTTGTTAACAGGAAAGAAGCATCAGAGGGCACTGTGTATATGAAGGCTGGAGAAGTTGAAAGACAGTGGCTTACCATGGCCGCATGCAAGCTGAATTGTGATGCCCAGACCTGTGTCTGTGAGATCTGTAACAGAGCCACAGGCACTCAATATTAAAAGATGTAAAATGAGACCTTGTAGTGAAATCACATGTGCTATGTAAGGTGAATAGTGCTGTTCACTGTGAAAGAGTATAACCATTGTTCTGTAAAATGTATCTTTTTAAATACTTCTCTCCCTTTTTTCCCTCCTTCATGCAGCTGCACATTTTTCAAGCCTCCCTACTCCAGCCTGAAGGCTAGCTCAGATAAGGCGGAGGAAAAAGAGGATGCAAGATGAAATGTACTCTGAAATCATGGAAGTAACCCGCAATGAAAGAGCTTATCTGAAGGAGTGGAAGGACGTGGTAGCAAAGTACAGGAAAGATGCCAGTGAACGTGAGGATAGGAGGGACGAACGTGAGGATAGGAGAGATGCTCGAGATGAGAGGTGGCGGCAGGAAGATCAGAGGTGTAGGCAGGAAGATCAGCGGTGGCATGATGCAACGCTGGAGCTGCTGCGTGATCAAACTGATATCCTCTGACGGATCCTGGTGGATCTTCAGGAAGAGCTGTGGGATCACAGAGTGCCGCTGCAGCCCATGTTTAACCACCCTCAGTACTCACCATGTTCCATATCTTCCTCAACCAGACGTGTAAGAACGCGTGGGGGAAGGCTTCGTGCACTCGCTCACTCCACCCCCGTGGACAGTCCAACCAAAAGGCTGTCATTATTGAAATATGCTTAATGGCCTTTTCCTTCCCTCCTATCCTCCTCCCAAACCACACCCGGGATACCTTGTTAATTCCCTGCCTCTTTTTATAATTACTTTTTAATAATGAATACATGCTTTTTAAACGATAGTGGCTTTATTTCCTTAAGCAAGCTGTAATTGAAGGGGGAGGGAGGGTGGGTTGTTTACAGGGAAGGAGTCAATAAAGGGCAGGGGGGTTCATGAAGGGGAAATAAACACAGCAGTCACACCGTACCCTTGCCCTTGATGAAACTCGTTTTCAAGGCTTCTCTGATGCACACCGCTTCCTGGTGAGCTCTTCTAATTGCCCTGGTGTCTGGCTGCACATAATCAGCGGCCAGGTGATTTGCCTCAGCCTCCCACCCCGCCATAAAGGTCTCCCCCTTACTCTCACAGAGATTGTGGAGCACACAGCAAGCAGCAAAAACAAAGGGGACATTGGTTTGGCTGAGGTCTGAGCGAGTGAGTAAAGTGCACCAGCAAGCCTTTAAACGGCCAAATGCACATTCTACCACCATCCTCCACTTGCACAGCCTATAGCTGAACAGCTCCTGACCACTATCCAGGCTGCCTGTGTATGGCTTCATGAGCCATGGCATCAAGGAGTAGGTTGGGTCACCCAGGATAACGACAGGCATTTCAACATCCCCAATTGTTATTTTCTGGTCTGGGAAGTAAGTCCCTTGCTGCAGCCGTTTAAACAGAGCAGTGCTTCTGAAGACGCAAGCGTCATGAACCCTTCCCGGCCATCCCACGTGGATGTTGGTGAAAAGTCTCTTGTGATCCACCAGTGCTTGCAGCACCATGGAAAAGTACCCCTTGCGGTTTATGTAGAGGGTACCCTGGTGCTCCTGTGCCAAGATAGGGATATGGGTTCCATCTATCGCCCCCCCCCACAGTTAGGGAATCCCATTGCAGCAAAGCCATCCACTATGACCAGCACATTTCCCAGTGTCACAACTTTTCATAGCAGCAGCTTAATGATTGCTTTGGCTACTTGCAGCACAGCAGCCCCCACAGTAGATTTTCCCACTCCAAATTGATTCCCGACTGACCGGTAGCTGTCTGGCATTGCAAGCTTCCAGAGGGCTATTGCCACTTGCTTCTCAACTGTGAGGGCTGCTCTCATCTTGGTATTATGGCGTTTCAGGACAGGGGAAAGCAAGTCACAAAGTTCAAAGAAAGTGCTCTTACACATGCGAAAGTTTCGCAGCCACTGCGAATCATCCCACACCTGCAAAACTATGCGGTCCCACCAGTCTGTGCTTGTTTCCCGGGCCCAAAAATCGGCGTTCAATGGGTAGAACCTCCCCCATTACCAGCAGGAGCTCCAAAGCGCAGGGGCCCACGGTTAGGGAGAATTCATTGTCCATGTCCTCATCACTCTCGCCGCCGCGCTGCCGTAGCTGCCTCCTCCTCGCCTGCCTTTGCAGTTCATGGTTCACCATAGACAGCATGAGAATGCGCGAGGTGTTTACAATGTCCACAATTGCGCTATTGATCTGAGCAGGGTCCATGCTTGCTGTGCTATGGCGTTTGCTCAGTTCACCAAGGAAAAAAGGCGCAAAATGGTTGTCTGCTGCTTTCACGAAGGGAGGGGTGAGGCTGTACCCAGAACCACCCGCGACAATGATTTTTGCCCCATCAGGCACTGGGATCTCAACCCAGAATTCCAAGGGGCAGGGGAGACTGCGGGAACTATGGGATAGCTACGGAATAGCTACCCACAGTGCAACGCTCCGGAAATCGATGCTAGCCTCGGACCATGGACACACACCGCCGAATTAATGTGCCTAGTGTGGCCGTGTGCAATTGACTTTATAATATCTGTTTTATAAAACCAGTTTATGTTAATTTGAAATTATCTCGTAGTGTAGACAGCCCCAGGCAGCAACTGACTGGTCTGCCTCTGCTCCTTCCTTTTATATGGCCTTTTTGGCCTTTGATTGGTTGCTCCAGCAGTACCTCTGATTGGCTGCTCCCCTGCAATCAGTCTGGACTGCCTGGAGGACATCTCCACTGCTCTTTTCTAGGGCAGGGTGAGGCAGGGCCATGCGACCTCCAGCAAAGGGCCTCTAACACTAGTCCACCCCATCACAGTACTTAAAAACTGAATAATCCCTTACAGAGAATAAAAGTCATCACAGATTTGAAAATTTTTTCAGGATAATTATATTTAAAAACATCTTAGTACAGTAGTTTCTTACATTGTTTGCACAGTCAGCATAATGGCCTCATTATTATTCTTTCCGATAATAAAAAATATTAAATTTTATGGATAGTAATTCCTGACAATCAAGTAACACCAAGCTGTCATAATTTATCACATAATCTTTTAGATAGAAGTCACTTTTAAGATTAAAATACAATTGTGACACTAACTTTTTATGGCTTTTTTGTATTATATGAGAAACAGTATGTAATTATGTAATCAAATATTGTGTTGTAATGCACACACAATAAAAGCAGAATTAAGGTAACAGATGTCACCTTACTGTTAACATTTCCTGACTGTTGAATGTTTTACCATGAATCATAATCTCCTTTTAGCAGTTATTTGTATAGAACACTATAATACAAAGATGAAACCTGTTAAAAATGCAACCAACAGTGCAAGCATCTTTACACTATTTTATCATTGTAAACCCAGTTCAGGAGTTACCACTTCTAAGGGGAAGAGAGTATTTGAGGACATGTGAACATTTAGATCTTGGCCTATCTGAGGATACTGCCAACAAAAAGGTAATTTAGTACCAATTGTAGTGGTGGCTTGCATGTCCAGTAGGAACTGAACTAAGACCACCAACTCATTTCACATGGGCCTGAGAAAGAGCAGTTAGATTGCAGTAACTTTCTCTCACTAGCTTTATTACCAGTTCAGAGAAGAACCGATGATCTAGAAGTGAAATGTTCCGGGCACTTTCAATCTTGAGTCCTCCATTGTTTAATTCTTTCATGAATTAAAACTAAAACGATGCCACTCAGATCTCATGGTTGATGATTAATATCTATAGCAGAAAATCCAGCATGACTAAACCTAAATTTGTAGGTGAAGCTACTACAAGGTGATTTAAAAGGGTTGTTTCAATAGACTACTATGATATATGTAGCTGCCATTCTCTTAACCTTCAAATAAACAAACCATCAAAACAACAAGGAGCTATTTAAGGGGAAATAGCACATATTTCATTAGGTTATTTAACATAAAATCAACTTGATAACACGATGAAGAGGTTAAGGTCACTCAGGAAGTACGTCAGAGCATCTTGCGTTTTCTTAAATTGACTCCGTTGAACTACTGAAGTTAGGTTTTGCAGTGAACTGGAAGTATAGATCTTCCTTCAAAAAAAGTTAGATCACAGGTTTTGCATATCAGATTTCTTACATATTTGTAAGAATTTTTAAAATTCTCTTCCCCCCTTTTCTACAACATATTTTAATCACTATTAATATTTTACTAGAATGAGAATTTTTGTTCACGTGTCATTTGGAGTGCATAACATTAAATGTTTACTAACTCTTCGTAAATAGTTACCTAACAAAATTTTTGATGCATAAACTTCCCTTTATATTCTTTACGCAGATCTCTTCTCCTTGTTTTTTTAATGGACCTTGAAATTAACATGGCTTTTGTTTAGTTATTTACGCACCAGTATCATTAATGTCAGCAGACTGAGGCTTTGTCATTTAATTAATTACTGAGACAGAGGTAGCGAAGGGTACAAATGAGAACAAAATGTTATTTTTGTGTTGAATCATATCAGACTAGTGGATTTTTTAAATAATTTTTTCAGACCCATAGGACATTCCACACCAACTATAACAATTTTAAAAATTGTTAGTTATTCTGAGCATAAATTGATAAAGTTCTATTAAGTGATGGTTACATGTTCAAATCAAGCCCAAATATTTCTCTCCAGTGGAAAAACGTACAGAAGAAAGCTTGGGGGAGGAAATCTCCATGAGGAGCACTTTGTGAGGATCGGCCCTCATTTTCCCATTGGAGTGGCATGGTTTGATTCCCTCATCATGGCAGTAAGGCTCCTGGGTGAGGCAGCATGGAAAAAAAATACAGTTCTGGGTACATGAAAATAAATAGAGCTGATTTGATGTACATTGTTTTATTTTTCTTAGGCTATACTTCGAGGTTAATTACTGCATTAAATGTTACTATTAAGTTAAACAATTCTCATGCATGACAGTCCCATAGAATGAGAAATTCAATGCATACTGTAATGGCAAAGTAAATTTATTACTTATTGTTTTAGAGCAAATCAGCAGCAGTAGCTAGAAGGATGTATCTAGTAGGTTCCCACAGGAGTAAGTCTTGGGTCTCACACTATTCAACATTTTCATTAATGACTTGGACAATGGAGTGGAGAGTAAACTTATTAAATCTGCAGATGACATCAGCCTGAAAGGAGCTGCAAGCACTTTGAAGGACAAAATAAGAATTCAAAATGACCCTGACAAATAAGTGAACTGGTCTGAAATCAAAAAGATGAAATGTGGTAAAGACAACTGCAAAGTACTACAGTTAAGAAGGAAAAATCCAATACAAAAGGGAGAAATAACTGTCAGTGGCTTTCAAACTGCGGGTTGTGACCCCGTACTGGGTGGTGGAATGTAAGGCACTGGGTCACAGCGGTTCTGGTCAGTACTGCTGACTGGGCCATTAAAGTTCCTGTCAGTGGTGCTGTCCAGCTAAGGCAGGCTAGTCCCTACCATTCTGACACCATGCTGTGGTCTGGAAGTGGCCAGCAGCAGGTCCGGCTCCTAGGCAGGGGACCACGGAGCTCCATGAGCTGCCCCCGCCCCAAGCACCGGCTCCACACTCCCATTGGCCAGTTCCTAGCCAATGGGAGATGGGGGGCATGCCTGCAGGTAAAAGCCATGCGGAGCCGCTTGCGCACCTCCCACCTAGGAGCCAGACCTGCTGCTGGCTGGTTCCAGGGTGCAGCGTGGTCTGTGCTTGCAGGGCAGGCAGGAAACAAGCCTGCCTTAACACCCTCACTGTTCTGCTGACTGGGAGCTGCATGAGGTAAGCCTGCACTCCAATCCCTGCCTCTAGGCCCACCCCAGAGCCTGCACCCCCAGCCCAGAGCCCTGACCCCCTCCCACACCCCAACCCCCTACCCCAGCCCAGAGCCCACTCCCACACTCTGAAACTCTCATTCCCAGCCTCACGCTGCAGCCTTCACCCCCAGACCCCTCATCCCTAGCTCCGTTGGGTCACGAGCTTCAACAATTTTCTTCAGCTGGGTCACCAGTAAAAAAGAGTTTGAAAACCACAGCACTATGGCCAATAGAATTACAAGCTTCTTTGCACAAATGTGTTTCAGGTAAGGGCTAAAGAGACCCACTTTTAAAAAAAGTGAGATGACACTTCAGTCTCCATGTCTATTTCTTGTTCCTTCTGCCAAGACTGATAATGAGGACAGCAACTGTGATGTTCATTTTTGTAACTATCCACTAAGGAAGGTGGTAAGAGCACTAACTTATTTTACACTGGCCAACAAAAACAGCAAATGGCAACAATTTTTGATCACTAGTAATATGGTCTAAATTCAGTGACCAAGAAATGAATGATCTATATCCTTTGCCAGTTTCTCTAGTAGTCCCTGTCTCTCCCCCCTTCCCCCACCAAAACAAACCACTGAAGAGAGAACTGAACAGATTCATATAATATTTTATTATGGCTATTTGCTCTACAACACGGACACAGAAATAAAAATTTGTCATCAAAATAAGTTACTAGCAAGATACGAAATGCCAAAAACTGTCTTAATTTACACCTGTGCATCTCCACTGACTTCAATGAAGGTACCTGGTTAAAGACAAAAATAACCTGTTTTATGCTGTAGTCTGTTCTCTGCTAAAAACTTACACTAACTAATACCTTTCCCCACCACTAGCCTCATTGAAATCAATGGGACTACTTGCATAGTAAGGTACAACAACAAAATAGGTAAAGGTGGTAGACTTGAACTCTATCTTTGTAAAGTGCCATGCTTACTGATGTCCCAGTCACTATTCCATCTATTTTTTTCCATCCACATGCAGAATGAATTGTGTTATGTGCACCGAGGCAGTGTGTGGATGTGTGCCACCAGTAGAAAAAAAAAAACCTAGATAAAATATATATTTTTTAAAAGTTACCCCATAAGGATAATTATTTCAGCCAGGGCAGGTTAGGCGTTTTAGAACTCACTACTAAAAGAATTAAATTTAAGTAAAAGAGAAATTAAAAAATGAAATGCATAGACCAGTCAAAAAACTAAACCACCCCTTGAAAGAATAAAATTACAGCCATGTTCTGTCTCTTTAAGGTATCTTACACGTCCTGGAAGGCTCATTCAAATCTCAGACCGTAGCAGCTCGCCTGCTCCTGAGCCCTGTCCCCCCTAGACTTGAGGTACAGGAGGGGGACCTGCTGATATTAGCACTCCACTCCCTCCTGTGCATCTAGCAGAAGGGTCCCAGGAGCAGCTGGCCAGGGGCTTCAAGGCAGAGGGCAGGAGTGATGTGCCTGCAAAGCACTAGGGGGAGGGACACCTGAACACATAGTGCCAGATGTGCGTGGCTCTACTAATCAAGTGCATGGCACTTGACTTGCTTCTGGGTAGCCACCCGACCGCACAGCTTAGAGGGAACACAGGTCTCAATATACCTTATAATGAATAATTAATACAGTAGAAAGGTACCTTTTTTAAAAATATTTTTGTTGACATTCATACTTTAAAATAATCATTTTCAAAGGGCCCATTGTGTCTTCTTTCTACTTACAATCCCCAGAGATGTTACATATTCATTGACTTAAAATTTAGATGTGCATTTTTTTCTGAACAGCCAAAGCAATTAATGTACAATTTACCCTAATAGCCAAAAAAATACTCTAATGAAAATAACAAGCATTTTTTTTAAAAAAACGAACAGGAGTACTTGTGGCACCTTAGAGATTAACAAATTTATTTCAGCATGAGCTTTTGTCGGCTACAGCACATTTCAGCATAAGCTTTTGAGGGCTACAGCAATGTGCTGTTGCCCACAAAAGCTTATGCTCAAATTTGCTAATCTCAAAGGTGCCACAAGTACTCCTGTTCGTTTTGTGGATACAGACTAATATGGCTGCTACTCTGAAGCCTTTTTTTTAGTTATACATATTTCTAAAATATATCAAAAGTTGCAAAACATGGCCATGCTCTCTTATAGAAGATCAGGATTGCTTTGTTTGTGGTAAATTTGCCCTGAGACTAACCATTTAAACATTGCTTTCATTACAAAGGGCCATAATGTGCCATTGGCTTTAAGCAGAATGACTTCAGAGGAGAATGTTATGCTTAAAACAGAGACAAAAAAATACAGCCCAAAGTAATATCCCCCCAAATTTAAATATTCTGGATATCTTGATCATGAAAGATTAGCATTTAGAAAACATTGGCTAGAGCATAGCCCCACGGCACTTCCCTTATTCTTCACATAGTCTAAAAGAGTAGGTACATTTATTATATTTAACGGGTAGGAGGAACAGGTGCAACCAGCTAAGAGTAACAGATAAACAAGGGTCCTCATGACTTATGGCTCTTAAAACAAGTTCCAGGCTAACAGGTGAAATCAGTCCATTTAACATCCCCATTTATTCCCGGGTCCAGCAGCAACAATCCCTCTCTCCATTAGAAGGGGCTGAGATGGGACTAAGAGTAAGGACAAATACCTGCAACCTAACACAACTACTGAAGTTTAGAGTGCAATGGAATCCCTGTTTTTGACCCAGAATACCTCAACCCCATTCATGAGCTACTTTGGGAACAGTGTTGGTGGCAACACCACAGGAGTCAATCAATTCCTGTTTTCACCCATTTTGGTCATCAAAGGAGTGCGTGTATCCAGGAGGACTACATGTCTAGATCTGACCAGCTGTTTAGTATCATTGCTGTGGGACACGTTTGGCCAGACTAGCTCCACTGGGCATCAAGGTAAAAAGCAGAAAGAGAGCTTTACTAAATTATGACTATTTGCTGGGAAGATTCTCCCCCACCCCCCATAGACACACACGATATCAATCTTTAAATTAAAGAGTTATTGTTTATCTTATTGTAGGAACACCTAAGGATGTATCTCAGCCTTGACATGCAACTAAACTTCTGTGTGTCATGTAATATTGATAACTTTCCACATTTATGCATAAACAGTGAAGCAATCTTAAGGCTCCGATTTAAAACAAAAAATGGAGAACTTAACGTTTAAGAGGAAACTGTATCTACATTGTACAAAGGCATCATTACAGCATATACATATAAGAATACCCACTGCAAGAGTCTGGACTCCCTCTGTAGAACAACCACCTACTCTGAGTGCAATCCACATGTATGCCAACTGTTATGACCAAAAAACCCCTTTAGGCACTATTAGTTATTCTTTGTCGCACTAAAGTAGACCAAAGTAGAACAAATCCATTTGTGTCATCCATAATTAACTAAAATTCATCTTAGCTTCCTCACTAACTTTATGATAAAGCCATTATCTAGGAGTGTCCTGAGTTTTCATAACATTATCAATGTTTTATGCATTTATCAGATTGTCTAGTTAATATATTCCCAGGAATTAATGCATAATTCATCTCACATCTATTTCTTTTGGTATTGTAAGTTTTGTTGCATCTCCTAAAATTTATTCAGACATCCACGATAATTAGAAAAAACAAAATCCCTATACCATCACCCTTTTTGACAAGGTTGGCAAATCGGACAAAGCTGAACTTTTGTCATGCATATCATAGAAGGCACAGATTCTAAAATATTGCTGTTGGATGTTGTAGGTGTGCAAAGATGGCAGAGTTGCCACTTGCTCAAAGACTCTGGTAAAAGATCTATCCTTGGCATCACTAAACAGCTTCATAACAGAAGGTTTGTTACAATATTTTGTACCTTTCTGGGAAGGCCAGAGGATTGCAGCCATAAGGCTCGATGCATGACTATGGCAACTACTACAGAGCTCAAAGCTTTGTCCAATACATCAAGAAAAGCCTGCGGGGAAGCCTTTGTAATGAGAGTTTGAAACTGCTCTTTCTGGTCTTGAGGCAAATGATCAATAAAACGGGAGAAGATGCGGCTATAGATGTTAGTCTATAAGGTGCCACAGGATTCTTTGCTGCTCTTACAGATCCGGACTAACATGGCTACCCCTCTGATACTTGACAAGATGCTGTAATTTAGTCATATTTTGCCATCAAGGCCTAATTGTTGGCAACCCTGAATTTAGTATAGCTTCAAAATAATAGCTCTTGCAGCCAAGAAGGTCCAGACACTTAAGTTCTTTATTAAAGGGAGTCGATCTGGATTGATACTACCTATTGCTTTTGTTGACAGCACTGACAACCAAAGAGTTAGGGGTAGGGTGGGAGAAAAAGGTACTCTGCAACATGGCCTGTACGTGACACTTGTATCAGCCCTTTGGGATTTGTGTGGGATGGTTGCCAGTGTTTGCCATGTCGTACTGGCTGGTGGAAGTAAGGAGTCATTGATGGGCCAGGCAATCTTACTTCGAGGGGAAGTATACAAAAATACCCACCAGGGAATGTGGAGGTTCTTGTATTTCCATCAAGAGGATCTGCATGACTGCTACTATTCTTTTCATTAGATCTTGAAAGGTATTAAAGTCATCCACATAGGATGGTGGTGGAGGGGGCATAACTGCTTCATCTGGTGAGGAGGAGGATGTGTTAGATGGTGGTGTCTCCTCTTCCTACTCTTAACTCCTGCTTCTCTGAAAGGTCTTCCTGAGGAAAAAGGTCTTAAAGTACCAGTGGTAGTTGATTTAGGCGGGTCTTCTTGATGAGGAGACCCTGTAGAATTAGTTATTATAAAAGGGTCCAAAGGTTCCAAAAAGCCCACTGTGGTGGGGCATAAAGAAAAGGAGAAGGACCCCAAAAGATGTTCCTGCAAAGATTGACAGGTCTGTTGTCAACTAGCTCCTGCAGTCTCATCCTCGGGAAATATCTCAAGGGAGGAAGGCTGGAATGGGAAGATGGTGGAATCCTGGACAGCGTTGTTGCCCTTATTCAAAGGAGGAGCTCCATGGGTCACTACTGTTGGTACCGGCCGTCAAGACTGTGTGCAGGGGTCCTAGCACCAAAGGGTATGTTGGCTCCAGAGGGTATGTCAATACCAGCAGGAAATCCCTCTTGCCCCTCAGCAGAAGGGATTCAGGCTCTGTGACTTTAAGATCCTCATAGGAGAGGAACATAGTCAGTACCAGTGAACCTGGACCCTGTTCCTTAGGGTGAAGAGCATCAAGCAGTACCAGAGACTATATGAACGAACAATCTGTATGCTCTTTGTGGCCACAGCCTGAGGAAGCAGGTACCAGAGTAGCGGCCAAGGACTATTTCTTTGAGGAATCCTTGCTCTTCAAAGAGTTCTTGCATTTGGAGGGCTCTGATGGCTGCTTACTGAGAGACTTCTCGGTACACAATGTGCTGGAAGTCTTTTTTGGTGGTACCTGCATCTCAGAACCAGAAGAGGCAAAAGCATCAGTAATACCTGTATGAGGACGCAAGGTCTCCTGGCTCCCTGGTCTTCTTAAAAGCTGACTTTTCCATTCTTATGGGCTCACTCTCTCTCAGGGGAATGGAGTATGTTCCTCTTAAAAGGCTTTGAAAAGTCCAGAGCTGCCCCCTGGTCTTTGTTTACTGGAGCCCAAGCTGAAGACATTGCCAGGGCATATTACGAAACTGGGGGGTGGGGAGGAACAATCTCAACCTAATTTGTCTCAGCTTTCTGGATCTACGCATGAAACCAGAGCAGACCTAACAATTGGAGAGGATGAGAGACTCTCTAAGGGCAAGGACCTATGACAGTTCTCATAGGGTTTGAAACCTGGGATCTTTGGCATAACCCATGTAGGAATGGCCACAAATAGTCCGGAGCTGAGGGTGATGGAGGCCCTGACCACAAAAGAGGGTGGGAACCCCATGAAAGCACAAGTCTGTTAGAAAACACTAAACACAAATAAAAATAACCAAGGTAGCTAAGACACACCACAACACACTTTCTCAAGTCACAGATGGATGAGAAGGAACTGGAGTGGTGGCAGGTTTGTGGCATGCAGGTGAGGGCTGACAAATCTCCAGTCAAAAGCGCACAGGTGCACACATTCTGATGCAAAGCACTGATACTGACAATAATTTGTAGTAGTAGTCATGGATTCTATAATATTGTTGTAGGATGGGGTTTATATTTTTTTATGTAGGTTGGCAGTATTTCCATGTCTCATTGTGTAGGTGGTTAGATATGATAATGAACAAAGGAAGAAAGTATTTGTGTCACAAAGAAACCATGAACTACATCTTTAGCTTTCTGTGGTATTCCTAATGTGTCTGTTGCCATAGTATCTATGTAGCATTTAAAAAGTGAACATATAATCACAGGTGGCTACTGATGTAAGACAGACTTCAGGGACAACATTGCAGCACAACAAATGACCAGACCTAAAGATTCACAGTGAGAATTTTAGTTCCCCCAGGAGGCTTGAGGTTCATTTCTAACCACTGTCCTTTTGGATGTATAATAAAAATGTTATTGCTAGAAGTTGGGTTTGCAAAGACATCCAGTACAGCAAGTTCTAGGTTAAAAACTATCTTCTCTTGCCCAAACATGCATATTTTTCTTTTTATTTAGATCCAAAATCTAGTGCTGTTCTGAGGGGTGTACAGGCATCTCTCTAAAAAGTGACTTAGGAGATGTCTATTTTGAGAAGAATCATTCAACTGCAGGATGTAAAAATGCTTAACACTACATCCACATATATCTCTTGATGCTGGAACTCCTACAGTGATGCAGTTTGGATTAAAACAGGCATTTCAAGTACAAATCACTACTTATTTCCATGTTACTGCCTGAAAAAAAAAATCACTTACCATGCATGAATGGAATTCCCATTAACATCTATGGCAGTTCTGCATGAAGAACGAGGGCAATCTTTAGACCCCAGAGAATGATTTAATCCTGGTTTCAGGTGAAAATTTACTTTCTGTAGCTCCCTCAGATGTTCAGCAGGTTGAGAGCTGGCTGTTGAAGGGGTTTTACAGATCTGCTAAGGTGAAGGCCTTAAGTTAAGGCAAACATCAGTGCTCAAGAACTTTATGTAGCGTTGGGATAATCCACAGAACAAAAATAATGTTTTGGCTATTAGTGACAGAAAAAAACTTCATGCATATACATTTCATGCTATTTAGATCATTTCCAGCAGAAATTAAGCCTTAACTTAACCCTAGTGTGAAATTTTGTGACTGCCATAGTCCCTGCACTTTATTGTCTATAACTAAATGCATGTGCGAACGGACATCTATCCATTCATTTGCACACTCAACATACCACCCACAAAAGTAAAGATTCCTTCCGAACATTTACACATTACAGGGATTTAAACTTTATATCAATTTTTCCTCAAATCAGCATTCTGAAGGTTCAAAATATAAGCATCACTCAGCATGAATAAATTCAAAAGTGAACAGAAAAATAATTGTACTTTGAAACAACACTGGAACCAGCAGATTCTGAGTACTGTAATTTGATAGGACTACAAAAACTCCTTACTTAATGTTGCAGTTATGTTCCTGAAAAATGTGACTTTAAGCGAAACGATGTTAAGCAAATCCGATTCCACCATAAGAATTAATGTAAATGAGGGGGTTAGGTTCCAGGGATATTTTTTTCACCAAACAAAAAAGACATATCATATATATATACCCTGACATTAGCTCCCCTCTTCCCTCCTGCCACAGCAAGCAGGAGTCTCAGAGAGCAGCTCCAAGGCAGAGGGGGAAGGGACAGCTGCAATTGCTAGCTTGCTGAGCGGCTGCTGCACAGGGAACTTAGGGGAGCAAGGAGCTGATCGAGAGAGCTGATACGGGGGGCTGTCGGTCCACCCTGGTTCCAACCACTCACCAGCTAGCTCCACCGGGCTGCTCTCCCTGCAAGCAGAGGACAAAGCAGGCGGTTGCCAAACGACATTAGAAGGGAGCATTGCACAACTTTAAATGAGCATGTTCCCTAATTAATCAGCAGCGTAACAATGAAACATTAAGTAAGTGAGGAGTTACTGTATTTGTTTTCTTCACTGGTCTCATTCACCTGTCCACGGTTAGTGTTACAAGGTTAACATGTCATATGACAGAGGTAAGAATTCAATGAATGCAGTGGCTACTGGTGGATACGTTGATATTGGATGTATCTGAATTGCAGCATTTTATGGCTCTACATACATGTCAGTGTGATAAGGCACAGAGTAGGTTACAAGCGACACCTGAAAAGTGGCAGATAAGCATTGTATTTCACAGCCATGCACACAACATGCCACTAAATTATATGACTCCTACTGAAAAGGTTAAAGATGTTATGTAATGGTAGATTTCATGTGTTTTATTACTTACAATTAAAGGTGAGTGAATATTTCATAAAAAATAGTTTGAGATATTACCTTTGTCTTTTAGCTAATTGTGAGCAGATCAGTTTTCTTGAATGTATTAATTATACAAAATGAAATTAAAATCCAAGTTATTTTGATTGGACAAATACAGGTAGGTATTTGTCTGTTCCTGAATGGAGAAGCGTAACTCTTAGAATCAGACTTCCAGTAAGAACAATCACATACATGAACGTTGTTTTCTCCCAAGTCTCTAAAATTCACTTTAAAATGTTTCTATAAAACAATCTTGCCAGCAACTCTTATTTGCTCATATAGCTGCAGAAAGGGAACACAAAAGGATACAAATACAGTCAAAGTGAATTTGTTTAAAATTCCAAATTAAAATTAGTAGGTTGTTTGTGTAGTATTCACCTAGCTCTATGTAAAAGTATCCTAATTATCAGATGTTAAAAACAGTGATGGGTCTCTGCACTGCTGTACTAGTTATATAAAAAATACTACCACCACATTTACTGCTTTATCTTCCTCTAGGTATTTTTTCAAATCCCTTAACCCCTGTACTTACAGAGTAGCTTAAACTGTAAAAACTTTTAGGAAGATATACATTTTAAATCATGATTACAGTATATGATATATGATATATGCTTGATGACATTCAGCCTCTAATCAACAATAAAAATTATACTCATCATAAAAATGTTTAATGACCATTTAAGTTACTTTGGACTTGATTATGGTAGTTAGAGCATCGAAATATGTTTTAAAAGTAGCAAAAGAAAAAATCTGAAACCCTTAAACAACTGTTTTTAAACAAAATATGTTTTTTTAAAAGATTTTGAAAATAAAGAAGCTAATGATTTCTGCCAGGTAATACAGGCTGATGTAATCATATAAGGCTGCTTCTTTTTTTAAAACTGCCCTTGAAACTAGTTTGTGTCCATGGCATATTTTACCCATGGAAAATTCTGTTTGTGACTTGCTCTGAGTACGTAAGTACAAAAGTGAGATGATTCTTCTACTTCCCATGATCCACATACCAATGGATGTCAATTGTCACATACAAAGGATGTCAATGAAAGTTTCATGTACAGAGCTAGCTTAATGTGTGACAGATACCAGTGTCTAAATTACCAGCTAGGATAGATATACCAAGTATAACACATGAAGAAGTTACTCATCTTTTGCAGTAACAATGGTTCTTTGAGGGCTGTGTCCCTACGTAAGTATGCTCTATTGTAGGTGTTCGTGCACACCTGTGCTTTGTATCAGAGAATTTCAGTACCAGTCCATCCCACACTCATGGCTCTGACAGCGTGCGGGGTATTTCTCCCTCAGTTCTTTCTCTACTGCAGAGTCAACCAGTGGAAAAACTCTGAAGTAGAGGGGAGAAGGGAGGGTTGTGGAGGACCCATAGGGGGACACATCTCAAAAGAACCATCGCTACAGCACAAGGTGAGTAAATTCTTCAAGTAGTGTCCCTATGGGTGCTCCACTGTAGGCAACTCCCCAGCAGTACCTACCACTGGACGCTAAGACTTCAGAGTCGAGGCTGATACAAATGAAGGTACAGAGGCACTAAACTGAGCATCTGAAGCCAAATTATTCAAAATGGCAGAGTGTTCTATGAAGGTATGTGCAGATGCCCATGTAGCTGCTCTGTATGTCTCTGATATGGGGATAACCTTAGACTCGAGAAAGCTATCGACAAGGAGACCGACCTTGTGGAATGCATGCATACTGAAGATGGGGGGGGGGTTGCTCCACTCCCCTCCATAATTGGCAGCAGTGTTTAATGGAGTCAGAGACCCACTTGGAGTGTCTCTGAGTAGAGATCACCACATCTTTTGACCTATCCACAATTGAAGGGAAGAACCCTAGAGATTTTTGGAAGGCCTTTGTCTTGTATAAGAAGGCCAAAGCTCTTCCCACATCAAACGTATGGACGATGGCCTCTGTTATCTGTATGATTTTTTTGATAGAATGCTGGGAGTTGAATTAGTTGATTCATGTGAAATGCAGTAGTTATTCTGAGAGTCATCATTGTGTGTGGTCTGAGCATGACCTTGTCCGGAAAGACCACCATTTATGGGGAATGCACCATCAAAGTTGCTATCTTCCCTATCCTTCCGGAAGAAGTGATGGTGGTGAGGAATGCCATCTTCATGGAAAGGTGAGTTAACCAACAAGAGGCCATGGGTTCGAATGGTGGTCTAGTCAGTCCCAATAGCACTAGGTTAGAGGTCCCATTGCAGGGTGGGGGTCCTGGGTAGAAGTTTGCTATACCTTTTAGAAACCTCTTTGTAGTCAAGTGAGAGACGATTGAGTTGCCTTCTACCTGCTGGTGAAAGGTTGCAATTGCTGCCAAGTGAACTTTCAGAGAGCTAATAAGGAGACCCAATTTCTTTAAGGATAACAGATAATCCAGGATCACCAATAAGGTGGCTGAACTAGAGGTGACATCCTTGGATTGGCACCATATCTGAAATCTCTTCCATTTCTGTAGATAGGTGCGACAAGTAGCACCCTACTTACTGTGCAGTAGTACATCTTGTATCTCCTCTAAGTAGGATGCCTCTATGTGCTGGAACCATGAAGGAGCCATGCTTTGAAATGTAGGACCCTGGATTGGTGTGAAGGGTGCAACCCTCATTCTGTGACAGGAGATAGGGAGTGATTGGTAGAGTCACCGGTGGATGCAACGCCAGCCGAGACAGGTAAAGGTACCATACTTGTGTGGGCAATCAGAATGATGTTTGTTTTTTTCCCTTTTTATCTTCAACAGAACCTTTAGCAACAGAGGGAATGGAGGAAAAGCATAAAGAAGGCCCTTACTTCCAAGGGAAGAGAAGAGCATCTTCCCTGAAGTGTCACCGGGTCCCCATACTGGAGCAGTACTGCAGACATTTCTTGTTCTGGTAAGTAGCAAACAAGGTTGTCTTTGGCAGCTCCCACTGCTGGCACATATCGTGTAGAATGGTTGGCTCTACTTGCAAGTTGTTGTCAAGCAGGAACATGTGGCTGAGACTGTTGGCCTTCATGTTGTGTATTCCTGATAAGCAGGCCACTGATATTAGGACATTATGGAAGATATACCAGTTCCATAACTTCAGAGCACCTATGCATGAGGAAGGAGAGCTGGTACCTCCATGCTGGTTTACAGGCTACGTTGTCCATCATGACCTTCGTGTGGTTGTTCTTGATCAGTGGGAGGAAATCAGCACATGCATTTCAGACCACTCAGAGCTCCAGCAGCTTGATGTGGAGACATGTCTCTGATGGAGACCATTTGCCCTAAACAGTGCAGCCATTGAGATGCACTCCCCAGCATATGAGGGATGCGTTGGTGGTCAGAAGAAGGGACAGGGAAGACTGCATGGGGATCCCATTCATCCAAACGTTCATTGGGTCCTTCCACCAATTCAAGGATTGTTTCACTATGATGGGCACCAACAGGATCTTGTTTACATTGTCTTCGTTTGGTCTGTATATTGAGCCAAACCATGCTTGGAGGCAACTCATGCATAGCCTGGCATGAGCAATGACTGATATGCCTGCAGCCACGTGCCCCAGAAGCTGAAGGCAGTGTCTGACTGAGATGTGAAGGCTGTATGTATCTGGGAGCTGTTCAATAAAGTTCAATTTTGTATAGTTCTGACAATCATATTTGGCTAGTAAAAGCCTAATAGCCTAATAATTCACTACCCAAACCTGGAGGGTGTTCCAACTGTCTCTGTCAGCTCGGTATCACATGTGCCCGATTCTAGATGGCTTTGACACCATCGGTACTGAAGATAGAGCTAGAGAGCATTTCAGTTTGATCTGGACTCACAGACCTCTTCTTACCAGTCTTTAGTGACTGGCTCATTTCCTTAAAATCACCTGCTTTCAACATAGAAGGTTGCAGTGATGTTTCCATCTGGGACTCCGGAGGCTGAAGGGCTCACTCCATGAGCAGGAGTTCTAGCCTTAACTCTGTCTTTCCTGGACCTAGGTTTTAGCTGTTAGCACCAACCACACTTCTGCGGATTGTGCTTCTCCCTGAGACAGCAAATACATTGCAAGCATCATTTCGTTACTGTGATGAAATCCATCTCTAGCCTAGGGCTGTTGAGAAGGAACTGAGGGAGAAATGCTCGTGCATGCTGGCTAGCCTCATGGCAGGTGGAGAGCTGTGCATGCACAGATGGGATGGACTGCTACTGAAATTATCTGATCGACAGTGCAGGGGTGCACAGATACCTACAGTGGCACACCCATAGGGACACTACTCGAAGAAGTGTAATTCTTATCAACCCCAGTGGTGTTTCAGGAGGTGCTGCTGGTGCAAGATAAAACCCCAAAGAGAAAAAGTGGGTATAAAAATGGACAAGGATTTTTTTTTGCATCTGAAATAACACCTATTGTAATGTTTTTGGCAACAGGCAATATATTTGTTCACTTCAAGGGTATAGGACAACATATCTCCTTTAGGCAGTATCTGGGCCTAAAAATGATACAGGTAAAGAGGATAAGGCAGAAAGAGCCTCTACTTTTAATATGTATAGCTTCCAAAAACAACTGATTCACAACTAACAAGTATTCCACTTAGATCTAATATTAAACCCATGACTCTTGTTAACCATTGTAATGGCATTGTCTTTAAAGCCTTAACAAGGAACGGCATTTTAAAAAGGTGTATGGTACCAAATGGAGTCTGCTTCAGAATTGCCACTGAAATTATAATTACCAATTGTTGAGCCATATGATATGCCCCCACGGAAAATTCAAGGGAGAAGGATTGAGGGCCTATGAAATTAATCAAGGTTCACCTTCAGATGTTGCTTACACATGCTTCCTTCAGAGAAGAAGGATTCAAGGAATTACAAAGGAAACAATGAGTATAAGGTTTCTGTCCCCAGCTCCAGCTCTGGAGCCTATACATCCCCTCTGCACTACCTTATTGGTCCTCTCCTTTCCCCCTCTAACCCCGACTAGCCTGGCTTTCAAATCAGCAGCCACGAAGGTGACCCAGTAGGAATTATCACTGAAATATGTGCAGGGGCTTAAGGGGTATATGCAACAGAGTGTGGATGCTCATAGGTTCAACTCCTTCCCACAAGTGTTCACGAGACTGTGAGAGAATGTGTAGACACAGCACTTTCCCTCTTCCACTCCCTCTTTGGATTAGTGTAAAGGAGAATATGGCCCCTTGTGTCCTCCTTCCCAGACTTATTTGATTCCCCGTCTTTTCTCTTGTAGTGAACAGACAATTCGTTTGGTCACTTACCTAATCCTTAGCAGTTCATATTGGAAAAAAAAAAAAAAAAACACACCACAAACTTCGATAACACAACTTCGATAACTCTTCGATTCTTCCTGTTGAAGGTAGGGGTCCGGGCAGAAACAGATGCATCGTGGAGGTGAATGCCTGGCTGCGAAGATGGTGTCGCCAGGAGGGCTTTGGCTTCCTCGACCACGGGATGCTATTTGAGGAAGGACTGCTAGGAACAGATGGCGTTCACCTTTCGAAGCGGGGAAAGGCCTTATTTGCGCACAGACTGGCTAACCTAGTAAGGAGGGCTTTAAACTAGGTTCGACGGGGACAGGTGAGCAAAGCCCACAGGTAAGTGGGGAACAAGACCTGGGAGATGGGTTGGAAACAGGAGGGAGCATGGGCTATAATGGCAGAGAGGAAGGAGGGTCAGGGCAAAGCTGGGAGGCAAGATCAAGCCAGTATCTTAGATGCCTTTATACAAATGCAAGAAGTATGGGTAATAAGCAGGAAGAACTGGAAGTGCTAATAAATAAATACAACTATGATATTATTGGCATTACTGAAACTTGGTGGGATAATACACACGACTGGAATGTTGGTGTGGATGGGTATAGTTTGCTCAGGAAGGATAGACAGGGGAAAAAGGGAGGAGGTGTTGCCTTATATATTAAAAATGTACACACTTGGACTGAGGTGGAGATGGACATAGGAGACGGAAGGGTGGAGAGTCTCTGGGTTAGGCTAAAAGGGGTAAACACAGGTGATGTCGTGCTGGGAGTCTACTACAGGCCACCTAATCAGGCGGAAGAGGTGGATGAGGCTTTTTTCAAACAACTAACAAAATCATCCAAAGCCCAAGATTTGGTGGTGATGGGGGACTTCAACTATCCAGATATATGTTGGGAAAATAACACCGCGGGGCACAGACTATCCAATAAGTTCCTGGACTGCATTGCAGACAACTTTTTATTTCAGAAAGTTGAAAAAGCTACTAGGGGGGGAAGCTGTTCTAGACTTGATTTTAACCAATAGGGAGGAACTTGTTGAGAATTTGAAAGTAGAAGGAACCTTGGGTGAAAGTGATCATGAAATCATAGAATTTGCAATTCTAAGGAAGGGTAGAAGGGAGTACACCAGAATAGAGACAATGGATTTCAGGAAGGCGGATTTTGGTAAGCTCAGAGAGCTGATAGGCAAGGTCCCATGGGAATTAAGACTGAGGGGAAAAACAACTGAGGAAAGTTGGCAGTTTTTCAAAGGGACGCTATTAAGGGCCCAAAAGCAAGTTATTCCGATGGTTAGGAAAGATAGAAGATGTGGCAAAAGACCACCTTGGCTTACCCTTGAGATCTTGCGTGACCTACAAAATAAAAAGGCGTCATATAAAAAATGGAAACTAGGTCAGATCACGAAGGATGAATATAGGCAAATAACACAGGAATGCAGAGGCAAGATTAGAAAAGCAAAGGCACAAAATGAACTCAAACTAGCTATGGGAATAAAGGGAAACAAGACGACTTTTTATCAATACATTAGAAGCAAGAGGAAGACTAAGGACAGGGTAGGCCCACTGCTCAATGAGGAGGGGGTAACAGTAACGGGAGACTTGGAAATGGCAGAGATGCTTAATGACTTCTTTGTTTCGGTCTTCACTGAGAAGTCTGAAGGAATGTCTAGTATAGTGAATGCTTACGGGAAGAGGATAGGTTTAGAAGAGAAAATAAGGAAAGAGCAAGTAAAAAATCACTTAGAAAAGTTAGATGCCTGCAAGTCACCAGGGCCTGATGAAATGCATCCTAGAATACTCAAGGAGTTAATGGAAGAGGTATCTGAGCCTCTAGCTATTATCTTTGGGAAATCATGGGAGACGGGGGAGATTCCAGAAGACTGGAAGGGGGCAAATATAGTGCCCATCTATAAAAAGGGAAATAAAAACAACCCAGGAAACTACAGACCAGTTAGTTTAACTTCTGTGCCAGGGAAGATAATGGAGCAGGTAATCAAAGAAATCATCTGCAAACACTTGGAAGGTGGTAAGGTGATAGGGAATAGCCAGCATGGATTTGTAAAGAACAAATCGTGTCAAACTAATCTGATAGCATTCTTTGAAAGGATAACGAGCCTTGTGGATAAGGGAGAAGCGGTGGATGTGATATACCTAGACTTTAGTAAGGCATTTGATACAGTCTCGCATGATATTCTTATAGATAAGCTAGGAAAGTACAATTTAGATGGGGCTACTATAAGGTGGGTGCATAACTGGCTGGATAACCGTACTCAGAGAGTAATTGTTAATGGCTCCCAATCCTGCTGGAAAGGTATAACAAGTGGGGTTCCGCAGGGGTCTGTTTTGGGACCGGTTCTGTTCAATATCTTCATCAATGATTTAGATGTTGGCATAGAAAGTACGCTTATTAAGTTTGCGGACGATACCAAACTGGGAGGGATTGCAACTGCTTTGGAGGACAGGGTCAAAATTCAAAATGATCTGGACAAGTTGGAGAAATGGTCTGAGGTAAACACGATGAAGTTCAATAAAGATAAATGCAAAGTGCTCCACTTAGGAAGGAACAATCAGTTTCACACATACAGAATGGGAAGAGACTGTCTAGGAAGGAGTATGGCAGAAAGAGATCTAGGGGTCATAGTGGACCACAAGCTTAATATGAGTCAACAGTGTGATACTGTGGCAAAAAAAGCAAACATGATTCTGGGATGCATTAACAGGTGTGTTGTAAACAAGACACGAGAAGTCATTCTTCCGCTTTACTCTGCACTGGTTAGGCCTCAACTGGAGTATTGTGTCCAGTTCTGGGCACCGCATTTCAAGAAAGATGTGGAGAAATTGGAGAGGGTCCAGAGAAGAGCAACAAGAATGATTAAAGGTCTTGAGAACATGACCTATGAAAGAAGGCTGAAGGAATTGGGTTTGTTTAGTTTGGAAAAGAGAAGACTGAGAGGGGACATGATAGCAGTTTTCAGGTATCTAAAAGGGTGTCATCAGGAGGAGGGAGAAAACTTGTTCACCTTAGCCTCCAATGATAGAACAAGAAGCAATGGGCTTAAACTGCAGCAAGGGAGATTTAGGTTGGACATTAGGAAAAAGTTCCTAACTGTCAGGGTAGTTAAACACTGGAATAGATTGCCTAGGGAAGTTGTGGAATCTCCATCGCTGGAGATATTTAAGAGTAGGTTAGATAAATGTCTATCAGGGATGGTCTAGACAGTATTTGGTCCTGCCATGAGGGCAGGGGACTGGACTCGATGACCTCTCGAGGTCCCTTCCAATCCTAGAGTCTATGAGTCTATAACAGGACTCAACCATCTCAAGTAGCACAGAAGAGTTCATACACTAATATCCTAATATGAATGTAGATGACTGAGGACAAATACAAATGGATTATTTTCTCTGTCTTGTCTGAGACTTCTAATTAACTTGGAAACTGCAAATATCTTGCAGCATCAGAGTTAACACTTCCACCTTTTTAGCTTCTTTATCTCACCAAATGACGTAGTCAGACATGAAAAACGCTTTTCCCATTCTATATATCAAAATCCATGCTATGGCCAAACTCAGTGAGTAAAAGCAATTCAAGAAAGGGGATTGTATTAAAGTATTATCATACCTTATACACTAAGTTTGCAGAAAGTACCCAATATACTGCTGAGTAGAAGGGGACAGAGCCCTACAGATTTAATTCTGAAATCTCTGCAAGAATTAATTACTCCTGCCCCACACCTTCCACCTTACTCTAACGAGTTTTTTTATTTGATAAACAATATGTTGATCATGTAAATAAGGAACATATCAAAGCAATCACATAAGGGAGAACAACTACTGTTCAATCTTAACTTTGAAGTTTCTGAATCTTTAAGTGTTTAACCATTGTTCAACCTTCAACTTTTTATATCTTATTTTATATGGAACATGCACTATAATTATATGCCTCCACAAAATGGCCTTTGAATTTATTTAATTAGCTATGAAATATGTAAAGAGATGCAATATTTATTAAAAATAATTATTTTAAATAATTTCAGTTCTGTAAATACATGTAATGTGCTTTAAAGATGTAAAACACAATATATATGTATATGCTTATTACTGGCTTACTTTCTTCTCTAGACATCTATCAGCATGCTAAAATGTTAGAATATGATTTTTTTTTTAAAATATTGCAGAGTTTAGAAAAGTCCATTTGTAAAGTTCAACAAATCCCTTTTTCTGTCAATGACAAAAGACATGCCTGTGACCTTATGTTCATCCAACCTAAGTATGAATTCACAGAAATTCTTGGTAGCAAGGCTAGAATTTCCTCTTGTGCATTAGAAATACAACTGGAAATACTGGGTCATCTATCAAGATTATTTTTCTCATCACCAACCACAAGTAAAAACTTCCAAAGTTTACTAGTATGTTGTGTAATACAAACTGAGCTAGAAAAGTATCTTGACTGGTCATACAAATAACCATATGAGCTCCTTTTGTAGTTTCTGGATGCCTCAACTAAATTACAAGATATGGAGAGGTTTCAGTCTTTGGTACGAAATTTTTAGTGACTTTTCAGAGAGCGACAATTTCACAACTGATTATAGTGTTATTTCTTTTTCAAGCCTCAAACACTGAATATTCATTTCATGTTGTTAGACAATAAGTACACTGTATCCACTGGTCATTCACCACTCTAGACTACCATTCATCTGAGATTTCTGTGCCCAGCCTCCTCTGCTGCAGGCTCCTCAGATTTCTTCCCATCCTGGCAATGAAGGAGGTATATCCATGGCTCAAAGAGGGGCAGGAACAGATCAATTTGCATTTTAACAAACAATAACATGGAACCTCTCATCACGAGACCTCATGGCTTCATCCTCACAGCTGGAAGGAGCTTTATATAGGAGTAACCCTCAGGAAAATGCATTTCAAATAGTAACTGGACCATAAAAGGGAGGGGCAAAAACATCCCAGGTCCTCTCTCTTTCTCCTGACAAAGAAAACAGACAATTGGACTTTGGGAGGGGCTCTGACCTGAGAATTTGGTCAATCCTGTTGCTGGGAACATGTAGTAAGGATTTGACCTCGAACCAAGTCCAGTTTGTTAAGTTAAAAGCATTTACTCTTTGTCTCTTGTAACCATTTATGATTTTAATGCCTTATACTTGTGTCAAGGTTTTTCCCCCACTTTGAACTTTAGGGTACAAAAAGTGGGGACCTGCATGAACACCTTTAAGCTTAATTACTAGCTTAAATCTGGTACACTGCCACCAGCCAGAATGTAGTGTCTGGCACACTTTCTGTTCTCCCAAAACCTTCCCTGGGGAACCCAGATCCAAACCCCTTGAGTCTTAAAACAAGGAGAAATTAACCATCCCCCTCCTTTTCCCCCCAGACTTTCCCCTCCCCCTGGATTGTCTTGAGAGGCTTCACACCGATCCAAACTCCTTGGATCTTAAAAAAGGAGGAATTAACCATCCCCCCCTTTCCCCCCCCCCACCAATCCCTGGTGAGTTCAGACTCAACCTCTTATATTTTAAAACAAGGAAAAATCAATCAGGTTATTAAAAGAAAGCTTTTAATTAAAGAGAGAAAAGGTAAAAATATCTCTGTAAAATCAGGATGGAAAAGGCTTTACAGGGTATTCAGATTCATATAGACCAGAGGGACTCCCCCCTAGCCTTAGATTCAAAGTTACAGCAAACAGAGGTAAAAATTCTCTCCAGCCAAAGGCACATTCACAAGTTGAGAAACAAAATAAGACTAATCTGGCCTTGCCTGGCTACTACTTACAATTTTGAAACATGAAAGATACTGATTCAGAAAGATTGGGAAAGCCGGGTATACGTCTGGTCCCTTTTAGCCCCAAATAAACGAACCACCCCCAAAACAAAAAGCACAAACAAAGACCTTCCTCCACCAATGATTGAAAGTATCTGTCCCCCTATTGGTCCTTCTGGTTAGGTGTCAGCCAGGTTTACTGAGCTTCTTAACCCTTACGGTAAAAGACATTTACCCTTACCATCTGTTTATGACAACTTGTATCACTTAATACCTATCGCTTGTAGTTAAGTAAGCTTTTTTTTTGTTTTTTTCCTTTAATCAAAACTAAATTCAGTATGTGTTTAAACTGAATTGTTGGTAACTCCAAAGAAAGTAGCAACCTGTTTTACATTGACATCTTACAGTAGCAATGAACCTCTAATTTCTGGACAGTCCAGAATGGGACTGGACAGTGCAGAACACATGTTTTCTGAGGAAATTCCAGGACTGGGAGTGTGTTGAGGTCACTCTGCCACTGGTAACCAAGGCTAGTGGACGCAAGAGTGTGAATGGAGTTGTGCTGGCAGGCTACAGCTATACAAAGACACTTGGGGCGTGACCCACATGCTGTTTGGCCCAGGTTGGGACCTACAGCAGCAATGCATTGTAAGGCACCCAAGGTTGCACACAACCCTTCTTTGGTCTGGACTGCACCCTGGAATGTTATACTCTTGTTGTGCCTACTCATGGCCACCACCTTTAGGTCCCAGAGATATGGAAACAGACTTCTCCTTTCATAGAAAGGCCCTGGAAAGACTATCACCATCTTGTGATTCTTTGGAGGGCTGAGCTACCTCAGTGCATGGTTTGCCACAGGCATTGCTCTCCTGCCATTTCCTGCCCCTAGTGTTGAATTAGGTCACTGTCATGCAAAGGCCCCCATCCTGCAAGCACATACAAAACCTACTTATTTGAGTAGTCCCTTAGTGTTCAGTACAGTTAACTCACATGCCCACTGGATTGAGGCTTTTGTATATGTTATGCAATACCTCAAATCACTGATATAATACAAACGCCAGCAGTAGCAGAGGTCAGCTAGAGACAGCCACTACCCAGCCTGAATCCCTCATTCTGTGCTTTTGTACTCTACTCTTCTCCAGGGATGCCTCTCCATAATGGATCCCTGAAGCCCGTTGTGAGTCTTGAAGAGCTGAAGACGAAAAGTCCTGGTGACTCTTGCCAATTTCACAAGACAACTCTTGAACACCTAAACGCTTATACATTTGTGGTAGAGGGGAAATGACTTGCATTAGCAAGTTTCCTTTGGCATTAAATTATTTACATGGTAGAGGCTATCTGACACGATCGGGATTGTACAATACTGCTAAGTTTCGTTCACATCCTGTTCCCTGTATAAATCACCATTGCAACGGAACACTTCATAAACTCACATAAGATAAATAACTGGGAAGTGGAGCAGTTTTTCATGGTGAGTGGCCAAGAATATATGATTCAGACAGCATGACATAACTTTGGGGAAATTCACTTTGGACAAATACAACTGTTTTTCGTCTCCTACTCATGTTGTACTCTGACCACAATAATAAATAAGTCTACAGGTGTGTGTATGGGGGGGGTAGTCAAGAGAGAGAGGGAGCGCAAGAGAGAGCCATCCAAGTAGCCTTATGATATATCTGTCCAAGGATCTGAGAGCACAAACATTCATTGATGTGAATTCTGGGCCTCATGTCATTCCTATGAGATAGGGTTCATAAATCTTACCTTTCCAGCACTGAGAATATGGTGCACCTCAGTTTCCCTTGTTCTTGTGTAGTTGGGCATTTAATGTGGTTAATCCTCCAGCCAAAACTTGTAAAGCTTTCCTTTTTCAGGGTAGAAAGTCCAATATGAAGCCCAGACTGTGAAGCCCTTACTAGCATGATTAACTGTTAATCACACAAGTAGTCCCATTGAAGACAATAGTAAAACACACAATGTTTTCAGTGGGGCCAGGATTATATCCAGTGGGTCTACTCATGCCCATAACTGCTCATTAGTGGAACAAAAGAATTCATAACCTGGCCATGAACATGGGCTCTGACTAAATGATCTACATGTACGTAAGTGCCAGCATTGCCCTTGTATTATGAAACCAGCCCACTAACCTCAAGTCAATTTCCCCTTCTATCTGTTTCAGAGAAATTGCAGAACGGTGCAATCCAATTTTTTTAGTATATACACAATGCTTTCAGCTAATCTGCAAGAAAACCATATACATTTCAATCTGACTACTTTAATAGCCAACATTAAAGCTTACAGAAGAACCTCAGGAGTTACAAATACAAGAGTTATGAACTGCCACATACACCTCATTTGGAACCAGAAGTACACAAACAGCATCACAGCCCCAAAACAGCAAATACAATACAGTGCTGTGTTAAATGTAAACTACTAAAAATTAAGGGAAAGCCGCATTTTTCTTCTGCATAGTAAAGTTCAAAGCTGTATTAAGTCAATGTTCAGCTGTAACTTTGAAGAACCACCATAAGTTTTGTTCAGAATTACGAGCAATCCTCATTCCCAAGGTGTTCGTAACTCTGAGGTTCTCCTCTAGTATTTTACAGTATCTGCGTAGTCATACCTTTTCAGTACAGCAGTAGGAAAAAATGATAAGATGGGAATTTGATCTTTTGGAAACTGATCAAAGTGAGGCACAAACTCTTTTGTGCTTAAATAAATTAGACATGAAAGGGAAAAAATGACTGATTTATAGCCTTATTTTTGCCAAAAGTTGTCAGGTAGACCAAAATATAGGTCACCTAAAACTCTTAACAATTTTGACGACAAACAACTTGCCAATATTCATAAAGCTTATGCAGAACTTTTCTAATTTAAAAATAATAATAAAAAAATTAAAACTGTATACTACAGAAAGAAAAAATATTGTCAAAAAATCCAAAGTCCCAAATGAAGCTGAAAGGCTTTAAAAATATATATTTTTATAAAATTTGAAATAACTAGGGAGAGGAGAAGGAAATCCCTCTGCTATATATACAGAAAATTTCATTTATGTCCTTGTGAAGTTGCATGAAATTCAAAAAGGATCAATACTGAGAAACACTAAGAACTGACATTGTGGCACAAAATGTTTTAACACAAAAAAGCTTACCCTAGATGCTATTTTTTCAAAAATGTATAGTTTATTAAATAGAAACACTATTTGAAACAGGATAATATTTATGTGTGGTGGGGAAGTTACGAATTCCACCATCTAGAACTCTAATTAGTAACACTAAAGTGACAGATGTGTTTGTAAATTATCTCTTTTTTCCTGAAAAGTTTAGGACAGCACAATGGTGTCACAAGTTGTTTACTTGCATCCCAAACTGCTACTAATGGGTCAGTCACAGAATAATTAAGCAACCACAAAGTGCTTACATTTGTTAAAATTTCAAATGTGTGTCAAAGTAAATAAAGAAAAAGATATCCCTCAGGCGCAATATTGCAAGCATTACTCAGACAAAGCCTCTATTATCTTCATATAAAGGCAAAAATAATTCAAAGGGGAAAAAGTTTGTTTTAGATTGTAAAAAGCTGTTTTATTTGATGTTTTGGAACTATTATATACTGATTTAAAAAAGCACGCACACTGTATATATTCCTTTGAAAATGAGCAGACAGTGTACTCAGCAAGCCTGGCTGATAGTATATTAAATCATTTATCTTCAGTAAATCATTTCTTTTCATCATTGCATAATTAAACCATTAGCAATGGTGTTAAAAATAGGTAAAAATTAAACAAACTAGCAATATCAGTTTCAATGCCCAATATATGAATTTTCTGAGTGGCTTTTTCTCCCTATCAGAGTATAAAAGGTGAGGACACAGAAAAATAAGGTTTTTAAAAAGTCACATGTTCTAAACTTTTTTACAGAATTACTAATTGGTTTGTCCAGCTAGAAAGCTATCATACCATGCTAACCATTGTATAGAAAAATTACTGTGTGAAGAGCTCTGTTACTACAAAGAATTTTTTTGACAGTGTGCAGAGAATTATAATGAGAAACTCCAGGTTACTATAATACTATACACCACCACAGGTATTCCGGAGCATTACAACAAATGGAAGAAAGTTCCCCACCTTAAAAGCTTACAGCTAAAGAAACCAAGACAATCCTACAATTGTGATTTTCCGCATAAAGGACTACAATTTTTCTCCACTGCCTTTCATCTTGTGTAGTAATTTACTACTATCCAAAGTACAGCATGTATATAAATTGCTAGCATTATGACCGGGTAGCACTTTAGACTACTTTGCACAGGTACACATTTTTTTCCCCACAAGGCTGAAAAGAATCAGTTCTATTGCTGCTTTTCTTTTTGAAGAGAAGAGATAGTGATTATCCCCACTGAGAATGGGAGCAGAGTTTAGTGGAACAGAAAAGGAGTTTGACTCTAAAACCAATCCATCTCAAGAGGCCACCATAGGTCTGTGCCTCTGAACTGTCTCCTGGCCACCAGGGAGCCATATTCCTATGATGTCCCCCCACATGTTGTCAGCCTTCCACACTGCCCTTCAGGGGGATGGCATATCACAATGAGGGAATGGGTCTGAATTCCATCTCCTTCCCATCTGTGAAGCTTGTTTGAGTTTCCTATGCTCTTGGACAGCATGCAACCAAAGGAAAAACTGCCCAAACTATGTTTCCTCTCATCCCCTGTACATATTTTATCCTGCTTGCTCTTTCACTTGTGGAAACAGTGGAGAAACTGGCCATAAAGTAGACATAGCAGACCAAGGAATGATAAAGGGTAGGGAGATATAATGAAAGCTACACATATATTGTAAAATATGGTTCTGTGTGACAAATTTAATTATAAAAACTGAGAAAATGTCAGAAATAATACTGCTAAAAACAGACTCTTAAATTATGTGTGGGAGAATGTATATTTAACACACTAATGCATTATAAAGGTCATGCCAATTCAAAGAGGAAATAAATGTGTATACTAACATTCAAATAAGCTCCATCTAGTTATTTGCTTCAAATAACTCGATTGCAAAAAGTATAGTGTGTTTTAAAGAGAAATTCAAAAGCATTTATAGATGCTACAAGTGTAAATATGCACTGAAAGCAGAAGTCCAGTTCTGTCATCAGCGACTGTCTTTAAAGTTTTAGCAGTGTTGTCTTGCTACCATAGGCTTAGCCAGCCTATTATAAGTTTGTTTGTAAAAACATCAATCAATCTACTTCCTGTTTGGTGCACATGCTGCTCTAGCGCTTCCTACAGCTGGTTTCACTATTCTCTCATTCCTCCTCTAGTGATCTGCAATTGTCAAGAGCTGTCCACCTGCATCCTAAAAAGGCACCACATGGATGACATTTTGCCTCATAGGAGTGATGGTACAAAAATCCTTGTACATAGTAAAATCACACAATACACTTTAATCTGTAATAGCTTTCCTACTCTCAGATTGTTTAAATCCATCCATCCATCTAGGTATTAATACTGACCCATTACTTCACCACCACTTCTCTTTAACATCCTGGGACACACACAGCTACAACAACACTGCAAATACCATATTCTATGAATTTATGAAACAGCCTCTGCAAGTAGCATCCTGCAGATATTTTCTCCTCCCAGACAAATAAGTATCTGTATTCTGTTACATGCGTGCAATCCTACTAATTTCAAAAGGATTAATAGTTCTTGGCCCAAAATATTTAAAACTTGAGAGGGTGGGGGAGTTTACCCCTCTCTCCATTTTAGTCTCCCTAATAAAGCATTGTTTGAGGACTTTTATTTCCTGACAAACAGCTGTTATTTTGCATGTCTAAGTTGTTCCACCCCCACAAATGAACATGGGGCATCGTGACGACCCTGTAAGAGATTCTGCTTCTGGATGTCAGCTATTTCTTAGAAGCTGCCGTCATTCTGTACATCCTATCCTTTTAACACACAATGCAATATTTCTGGGTTGTCATTTCTCTCTCACTCACATATACAAACAAAAATTGTCATTTCATCTGCAGAGCCTGGGAGGGGTCCAGGCATATTTTTCATAGATCTAAGACATTCCTTGGAACCTACAGCACTCCCTAGAATTTTCAGAGACAATGGTGATCAGGTGGTTTCTGCATATGAAAAAAATCCAAGAGGAAAAAAACAGGTTCTTAAACCTGAATAGGAGTGTGGCATTTCTTTTAAAAATAGCTGGGTTTTGAGTTATGGCTTCCTCCACGCCTGCCTCCATGTGCCTCCCCTCTCACTTGTGGAAATATTGCTCTCTCTTTTCATTCTGTTGCCATGCATTTTCTTTTCTGCTGAAATATTTTTACAATGTTGGCTTTTGGAAGCTATGCTAACTTGTTAAAATTGTTTTTTTAAAGATGACTAAAACTTCTCCTTTTTTCCCCCCCAATACTGCAAAAGGTTATTGGTTTTCCTCTGTAAAACAATCTCCATGAGAATTATTACCAGAAGAACTGAAAGACTGCCTATTTGGAAGAGGAAGAATATTCATGATGTTGTAATGTTCTCAGAAAATCCCTAATCCACCTTAAAAACAGTGCACTTATAAGAAATTTCATGTGAACACTTCTGACATATAAAAAAACACTTCACACTTCTTTAATATAACAAAATGAATCAAAGCACAACTGGACTTCATAAACCATGAGCGAACAGTAAATAAGTTGACCTCAGACATCTGAAAGTTTAGGCAAATACAACATTGCAATATTTTTTAATTCCTTCTTGGAAAGTCATTTAGACAAACAAGCTGCTACCACAACAGAAAGTTTCAGGAGTTGGGCCTTGGCAGTTCAAGTTTCCGGTTGCATGTTTTGTTTCATCCACTCACTACTCTATTAGTCACAATGAATGCTTAAGGGACCATGTATATGGAATTTAACAATTGATGAAAAGCCAACAGGCAACATGACATTTGCTGCGGCATGAACAAAACGATATAGGTCAAGGAGACAAATGGACTTGACATTAAGTAGGAACTGACTGAAGATTAATGAATCATGAAGCATCCAATGCACTCATGGCTGCTACAACTTTCTTCCTAACCCTTCCCATGTATATACGCACATATTCCCCTCAGCTAAGCTTTCAAGACTGCAATCAATCAATCTAAGCACCCCGGTGATTTGCTAACTTACTGCAGTACGATGCAGAGCGAGCAAACGTGCACCTTTGGAGTGAACCAGGGATCAGCACACCAGAGAGTAGCAGCATCTCGTCATCTATCCGGATCATTGCAAATACACAGTCTCTACCACCGTCACCTCTCTCGCAGGCTGCTGCAGCAGAGCCCCTAACCTTGCTCCCCACTGAAGCAGCACAACACCGGCCTCCAAAACAACTGCTAACAGCAGCTTCTCCCCCAGCCCCGGCGGAAGATGGTCAGAGCTCTCCAATCAACAGCGCAGCTTCACTGCGCTGCTCTTGTCCCAGGAACAGGCAACCCCAAGCCCTGCCGCGCATTGTGTGCGGGCTTTGTACCAGCCAAACTCCCGCCCCCTTTGGGGGGGGGGGGGGCTCCCACAGAAGCTCCCTATAAAACCCAGGCATTGCTCAGAGCCAGCCCGACACCAGCAAAACGGCGGTACCTGTTGGCCAGCAGCGGCGTTTATCCTCCTGCGCTGCCTCAGTGCCGGGCCGCTGGCTACGTCCGTGCTGGCGGGGCGCGCCCTGTGTGCAGAGGGTGCGGGGCTGACCTGGGCGCCGGGCAGGTGCCAGCCACGGCGTCTCCTGCTGCTGGATCTCCTCCGGAGCAAATGCGGGAAGGACTCCGCACAGCACTGCTGCTGCTGCTAGTGAGGAGGCGGCAGCTGCTCAGTCCCCACCCCCAGGTGAGAGGAGCGGCAGCGGCTGCTGCATGGGCAGCACTTACCTAAACTCCATCGATTCTTGCCGCTGGGGGCGGCGGCAATAAACCCAGCGCCGGGCTCTCGCCTTCCCCCCAGATAGAGCCCGCGGACTGGCGCTGCCTCTCGCCGGGCATCTCAGCGGGTCTCCGCGGGTGGGCTGGCGCCCTGCGTCGGCGTGCAGCCCCGGGCGTGCGCCCAAGGCAGGGGAGTTAGTGTGCAGCGCCGGGCGTTGCCTGCCTGTGGGCACCAGGTATGTCGGGCAGCGCGCCTGTGCGGGGGGCTCGGGCTGTGTGCCAGCAAACTGTGTGTCTGGCAATATGAGCTGCCTCTTCTAGCGTGTGTGGGGGTAGGTCACTCCCCTTTAGCTGCTCGGATCCTCCTCTCCCCGGCACTGGGACCTCAGGCTCGCCCCAGGCTCTGGCTACTGGCTGGCAGCCACACTGAACATTTCACCAGTGCCTAAGGAACAGCTCAGTCACCAACTGTACGTTCCCCTGCCACAAGACCCCTCTCAACCTAACCTACCTTGCCATTACACTATGGGATTAGACACCTTCATGAAGCTTCCTCTAATCAAGTTCCGCTATGCACTGCCCCATGTATTCCCCCACTTCCTTCCCCAGACATAGGTCTCAAGTCAACACCTAACTGGGTATTCATTTATAGAGTTTAGAAGAATTTGTGAATGAATAAAAACAAAAAGGGGAACACTTTGCAAAAATTGGACTTAAAGGTCAGTCTTGGCATCCCCACCCCCAGAGGCCTTCTTTCTTTTCTACCTACTTCCTCATCTGACATCCTTATTTCCCCAACACACAACCCTTCCTCTGTTAGTGAAATAGAAGCTGTACAGAAAGTGTCTCTTCATTAATCCCAGAGCATTGTCTTAATAATAAACATCTCTTCCCCCATCCTTAGAACCAATGCCTAAACGACAGGAAGTAGAGAGGTCAGATCTCACACTGAAATTAATGAGAGTCTTTCCATAATGGAGCTAGTCCTGGATTAAAGGACTTGATCTGAACAGGTGTTGAGACCTCTGAGTGGTGCTAATACCCTGTTCTCCACTTTTAAGTAATTCCCACAACTCATTCAGAGCATGATAAGATCAGGCTGATGTAAGCAACTATTTCCGAAATGCCTGAGCACCCCCACCACAAACACACACACACACACACAACTGGAGCAGGGAGTAGTCTCCATGAATGTGGAGAAGCATTTCCTGATGACAGTCTCACTCAGACTAACTTTTCAACTGCAGCCAGTGATGCAGATAAAAGGTGGCAAAAACTGTAAGTAGACATTTCCTCTGTCCATGCAACAATTTACCTCAAGTACACTGATAGTCCCTATCACCTTCTAAATACAAGACATTGATTTCCCTTTTTAATGCACTATTTAAAGGAGATTTTTCGCACTCCAAAATGGAATTTGGCCCTGACATAAAGCAACAGAAAAGCAAGAAACCTAGCTTTAGACGAGCCATATAATGAGTTGAACAAATGTCTTCAAACTTCTCAAAAAGAAAATGTATGCAATCTTGCAGACAAGAAACAAAACAAAGGAAGACAGAGTGAACACACCACTTGTAAAAGATGCAGGGGGCAGACTGCTTGTGACAAAAAACAGTATGTAACTAATAGCACAAATACTATGTGGATACTTAATTGAAAACCCTTGATAGGCTGTGAATTGATCATTATAGATGTTGATGAGCTGAGGGAGTGTCAAGGCTGCACTGCTGAAGATAGCACTCCGAAAAACAGCAGGTCCAGTCAAAATCATGGCAGAAGTGATCGAAGCCTTGACAGAGTTTGGCACATGCTGGTTCATGCAAGTCCTGCAGGCAGTTTTTAAACAGAAGAAAAATCACAAGAGAAAGGAGAAAGTCCATACTGGTACCAATATACAAACAAAAGGGTAACTCTAATGAGACAGGTTGGCCTTCCTTCAAGCCCAAGAGTGTGAGACCACTACTCTACCCCTGGACATAGCAGGAACTATAAAAGGCAGGCCTTACAGCTCAGTTGGGCTTAAGCCAGATGTTTTCAGTCTGCTGCAGAACTCCAGAGCCAAAACTGCACTGTGCAGTGCCCGGCCCCCAGGAGACTGACCAGGGAGAAGACATGTGCCAGTACTGTCATCAGTTGGGTATCCCAAGGAGACTGAGGACCATTGGACTAGGGAGCCCTATATCCGGACTGTGGGAAGTAGCCCAGGGAAACCAGATTTTAGATTGGTTTTGCTGCCAGAGAGTGATTCAGGGGGATCCCTGCTGACCCTGTGGTAGAACCATCTACTGTTGTTAGTGCCCTGGGCTTGGACCAGGTCCCCCTACTGCCAATCCCAACCCTTGGGGTGGCATCCAACTCCCCATGGCTGGAAGGCCTGTAGTGTGTTTTTGGCTTGTCCCAGCCAGAAGACTGGATCTCCAGACAGTGTTTGCTTGCTGCCTTAGCCAGGAGGCTTAGGCTCCCTTCTCTGCCCAGCTCAGAGGGCCAGATCCCAGACCCTGATTGCCACCTGACCTGGCCCAGAGGCTTAGGCTAGAGACTGCTTACAGCTTTGCTCAGAGGGCCAGACCCAGAGACTGCTAATTGACTTTGTTGCCTGATGTAGTGAGACAGAGTGGTCTCCCTCCAAACCTGAGACTGGGGGATCACTACAGTAACATACATGACTGTTCAAAGTACTAAGAAATTAAGTGTTGTCCCACGGCATGCAACTATTGTAGAGTATTATAGTCACATTCACTGAATGAATAGCAGAGCCCATTTTAGGAAAGAAACAGTTTGGTTCTAGAAAAGGAAAAAAGGATAACAGATCCTAGATAGTTGGTGGAAAAGAAGACAGAAGAAAACATCCAGCAGTTGGGCTTTCCTCAATTTGGAAAAAGCATTTGACAAAGTACCTAGGTGACTGTTCATGCCTCTGTTACAATTGTAGAGGGTACCAGAGGATCTTGTCCAGATGTATAATGGTTTTATGACAAAAAAATGTGGTTGCCCTTTGGTGTCACAGAGGGCTTGAGATAAAGGTTGGTTTACACCAGACACCAGCACTTAGCCCAATACTCATAATTGTGAGGGACTTGATAAATAAACAAATCCAAATGATAGGCAATACAAAATTGATCTGTACACATGATATTACACTAATGACCCATAGTGAGGAAGATTTGGTCCAGGTGATGGATGCCTGGAACGAGAAATTAAACTATGGCCTCACAATGAGTAAAGAAAAGACTCAAGTGTTTGGGGCAGAACCAAGACAGATGAATATCAATATAAGAGCCAACATCTAACTTAAACACAGAAATCTGATTATCTTGCAGGCTGGTTAGCAGCAAATGGAGAAAATTGACAGAGAACTGCAAGCAAGGCTGATGAACACCAGAGTCATTTATGATAAACACACCCTTACACTAACTGAAGGAACAACTATACGAAACTGTGGTAAAACAAGCTCTTCTGTAAGGATCAGAAACATGGGCAACCAAAGCGATACCTAAGACCTGAAGCCATAGAAATGAGAAGTTTGTGGGTAATGAGAGCAGTGACTTTGTGAACCACAAGAAGAATGATGTCATCATAAGTCAAACCATGTAACAGCATGGCACCTACCTCTCACGAGTGCCCCTTCTTGTCAGATGTGTCTGCAGTCTTTAACAGTCCCAGCCCTGGGATCAGGCCATACCACCTGGAGTTCCTTCCTGGAGGCAATGGTTTCATACTCTCAGGGCCCTTCTGGCCCCAGTTCTGCAGCTGGGCCACTAAGTAGTTCAGCTCTCCTTCTCGGGGTTTATCACTGTCCAAAGGTAGGCCACTTCTCCAGTAGCCTATGCAGGTGACCTAGGCCTGCCCACTGCTGGGTCCCAGCCCAGGGACCCTAAGAATAACAGTCACATGACACTGTATCCCTTTAATGAAACTGCTTTCAGCTCCCTGGGCCACTTCCCTGCAGTCCCCACCTTCACTAAAGCTTCACCCTTACCTCAGGGCTCTTCTATATTCAGGCTCAGCAGCCAGCCAGGAGCATTCTCTCACTCCCCTGGTCCCTGCCAACACTGAGCTGTCCAAGGTGCTGCAGTCCTTCAGCCCGCTAGGAGCACTGCTTTCATTCCTCAGGCTTCAAGCAGCAACTGACTCCGATCTGCACTGCAGTTCCTTTTATCCTAGCCTGCAACCCTCTGACTGGCTAGCCCCAGACAGCCTCCCGATTGGCTGCTTCCTACGCAGTCTCTCTAAGCCGCTTGGAGGATTTAGTTCCACTGCTCCTTTTCTGAGATGGGTGTGTTGGAGACCTCCGGGCCTAGTTCACCATGTAACACAGGGTCTCTGCTATCATAAATAAATTGCATGAGAAGAAGCTGAGATGATATGAGCATGGATGAAGGGAATCCAATTAAAAAAAAATTAACGGTAGCTTAGGTCCAAATTATCATGACTTGATCACATGTATAATGTGCAAACAAAGTCCAGACCAATGAGAGAGAGAGAGAGAGAGAGAGAGAGAGATTTGGTGCTTTAAAATGGTCAGTTTCACAAAACTGAGAACAATTATGAGCCATACTATCTGGGAGAAAGAATTTAATCAGTAAAATGTTCATGATCATTAGTAAAGTTAATCAATTCCCAGATGCCCAAAGTCACAATCCTGCAATCAAAGAAGGTGGCTGTATTGGTTAAATAGTGGACTTGGTTTAGAGGGAAAGTGAAGACAGCTATAAAAATAATATGTATAACAAATGAAACAAAGGAGAAGTTGATAGTAATGAATATAAATCTAAGATTAGGAATTACAGAAAACTGATAAAAGCAGAAATCCATGGCCAGCAGAGTTAAGAAGAGTAAGCCAGAGATTTTTAATTTATTAGGAACAAAAAGAATCCTAGCAATGGTATTTGTCTCTTACTAGGTGGAAAAGGTAGAACTATTAATAATAATGCAGATAAGGTAGAAGTGTTCAATGAATATTTCTGTTCTGTATTTTGGAGAAAAATGGAGGACAGAGTTCCATCAGATGATGATAACCTTCTTTCCATTCTACTAATATCTCTGGAGGATGTTAAACAGAAGCTACTAAATTCAGACATCTTTAAATCACCAAGTCCAGATAACTTGCATCCAAGATTTTAAAAGAGCTGGCTGAAGAGCTAATTAATGCTGATTTTCCAATAAGTCTTGGAGGAATGGGGAGAGTCCAGAAGGAAGAAAGCTAATGTTGTGCCATTTTTTTAAAAGGATAAACAGGATGACCCAGGTGATTATAGGCCTATCAGCCTGCTGTTGGTCCCAGGCAAGATAATGAAGCAGCTGATATGGGACTTGATTAATAAACAACTAAAGGAGGGTAATATAGTAAAGGCAAATCAACATTGGTTTATGGAAAATAGATCCTGTGAAAACTCTTCAACTTCATACCTTTTTATGATTACAGGTTTGGTTGATAAAGATAATAGTCTTAGACTTCTGAGAGCTATTGGTACCACGTGACGTTTTGATTTAAAAAACCTAGAAAGATATAAAATTAAACATGGCACACAATTAAATTGATTAAAAATGGCTAACTGATAGGTCTCAAAATGTAATTGTAAACAGGAAATCATCAATGGGTTTGTTTCTAAAAGAGACCCATATGGCTGGGTTCTTAGCCGTACATTATTTAATATTTGTATTAATGATGTGGAACAAAACAAAGTCATCACTGATAAAGTTTGGAGATGTCACAAATATCTGGATCACTTGGTAAACTGTGTGCAAGCAAACACTATGCATTTTAATATGACAATGTAAATGTATGCATCTAGGAACAAAGAATGTAGGCCATACTTACATGATGGGAAACTATCCTGAGAAGCAGTGACTCTGAAAAAGATTTGGGGGTCATTTCTGGTTATCACCTGAACATCAGTTTCCAGTGTGATGCTGTGATCAAAAAGGCAAATCCAATCCTTGGATCTATAAATGGGGAATCAGCAGTAGGAGTAGAGAGGTTATTTTACCTCTGTATTTGGCACTGGTGCAAGTGCTTCTGGAATACCATGTCCAGTTTTGGTGCCCACAATTCAAGAAGCATGTCAATAAACTGAAGAGTGTTGAGAGACGAGCCACAAGAATGATTAAAGTATTAGAAAACATGCCTTATATAGATAAATGCAAGGAGCTCAATCTTTTTAATTTAAGAAAAAGAAGGTTAAGGGGTGACTTGACTACAAGTAACTACATGGGGAACAAATATTTAATAAATAGCAGAAAAGATATAACAAGATCTAGTGGTTGGAAGTTGAAGGTAGACAAATTTGACTGGAAATAAGGCATAGATTTTAAACAGTGAGCATAATTAACCACTGGGGCAATTTACTGAGGGTCATGGTGGATTCTTCATTACTGATAATTTTAACTCAATATTGGGATTTTTTTAGGGCTTCCAACTTAATCACGATTAAAAAATTGTGATTAATCACACTGCTAAACAATAGACTACCAATTGAAATTTATTAAATATTTTTGGATTTTTTTCTGTTTTCAAATATATTAATTTCAATTACAACACAGAATACAATCTGTATAGTACTCATATTATATTATTATTGATTACAAATATTTGCTCTGTATAAAGATAAACAAAAGAAATAGTATTTGTCAATTCACCTCATACAGTAATGTAGTGAAATCTCTATCATGAAAGTTCAGCTTAGAAATATATATTTGTTTTGCTATATAACTGCACTCAAAAACAAAACAATGTAAAACTTTAGCACCTACAAGTCCACTCAGTCCTACTTCTTGTTCAGCCAATCGCTCAGAAAAACAAGTTTGTTTACATTTACAGGAGATAATGCTGCCCACTTATTTACAATATCACCTGAAATTGAGAACAGGTGTTCACAAGGCACTTTTGTAGCCAGCATTACAAGGTATTTCACCTTGAATGGTCCTTGAAATATGTGTTAAGTGGCCCGTTAACACCTATCCAGTCATACAGAGAAAAAGAGGGAGGGTGTTAGTGGGTTACAGATTATTGTAATAAGCCATAAATCCAGTGTCTCTATTAAGCCTATGATTTTTAGTGTCTAGCAAAGTTATGACTTTAAGCTCCCAGGGTCATCATTTGAAAGTGTTATGCTGGTTTCCTTTAAGGATGAGGACTGAAAGGCCAGATAGTGATGGATTTGTGAAATATGTTTACACACAGGTAATATGGTGTTTTTGTCTTTTTTCATATTCCTATGTGAGTTTATTTGAAATCTGGTATCACCCACATAATTGTTATTTAGTGACTGGATGAGTTACACCACATGTTGTCATAGGCATGTGTTGGACTCATGGATCCTGTAAGGGAATAGCACAGTCAGCTATAATCTGGCTGTGGTTTTCTATGCAAAACTGTGTTCTAGAGTTCCGGAAGTGGTGTGCTGCATAAACTACACTCACTTCTGCCATCTAGTCTATCTGTTCATAGGTATACCATCTTGTGACAGGGGGACTTTACTCACTGCTGGGATGGTGTCTCCACTTGGCCGCTCAGGAGAATAGCTCACAAGGCTGACACCCCTTCACACAGTTGCATACCTTTCCTTCCCCTCTCTCCTTCTCTGCAGCCCCTCTCTCACACAAGGAGCTGCTGCAGCCTCTTCATGACTCAGGCTTCCAGTCACATCACTAAGTGGATTTCCCTTCTGGTGTAATCTTTCAGAGTCTCTTCTACCCATGTGTCATCAGGCAGTCTTCATTCCCCCTCTCATGACCCTATCACTCCAACAGTGACTCAAGAAGTTTTCCTGTTCACTGCCCCCAAACAGTTTCACTCTGTAGTGATTGGTAGGGGAACCCAGTCCTGTCCTCTACTCTGGGTTGTTATATCTTTTCTGCCATCTTACTAGTCTCACCTCTGACCTCCTTCCTGCCAGGCATCTTCTCCCTTTTCTCAGGGAAGAGACTGCTGCCTTCCTTCTTGCTACTTTCCACACTGTTGCTGGCCACTTGGCTTTGCAGAAGCCCCGCCTGTTCCCTCACAGGTGAGCCTTCATCTAATTAGCTTCCTCCAGTTTTTCTCCCTCATTTGCAGCCTAATTGGCTGAATTTGCCTACTTGGCCTGATTTAGCCCTCTCAGGGCCAGTGTAAGGTGTACACCACACCAGACACCTGTAAATAAATTAGGCAAGATACAACAGCCCATTTCTTTGTTGGCAAGAAAAATAATCCAGTGGCCAAAATTTACAAACATGGGTGCCTAATTTATACTCTTAAGTCTAGTTTTAGACATCTAAGGAAATAGTATTAAAGGCAGGTGCATGTTGCTCAGTATTTTTGAGACTGCTTATTTAGGTGCTTTATATATGGACTTTTATAGATACACATTTTAAAAAACCTTTTCCAAATCTTTTTTACTACAGAGAAGTTATGACCATATATTCACCTGTAATTATGGTGAATTATAAATACTCTTAGAACCCTTAGAACAAATAGGCCCAATTCGGCTTGCCACAACCTCAGTGAAAGCATGATCAGGCTTAAAGAGGCAGATCTACAGCTGATGCAAACTATTAGAGCTCCATTGACGTCAGTGGAGCTATGACAAATGACAGTTAATACAAGATAATGATCTGCCCCATAGTGTCTATTTATCAGAGCTTGGCATGTGCCACAAAACAATCTTTCATAAGTATATGATCACATTTTAAAGATATTTAACTTTGGCCATTCTTCCACACATTTTGTGTTCTTTTTCTGCAAACTTTCAAACAACTGAGATATACTCACACAACAGTTTTCAGAAAGTAGATGTTAAGCTTGTACGTTCAAGTATTCTCACCAGAAGTAGTGTATGGTATAGACTGAGTAAGGAAAGGAAGGAGTGAGAGCAGCAGAATAAGAACAATGGACTTAAAAAAAACACAGACTTTAACAGACACAAAGAACTGGTAGGTAAGGTCACTTAGCTCTCGTCCAGACTAGGTATTAAAATCGATTTTAGATACGCAACTTCAGCTATGGGAATAACGTAGCTGAAGTTGAATTTCTAAAATCGAGGTACTCACCCGTCTGGACGGCGCGGCATCGATGTCCGTGGCTCTCCGTGTCGATTCTGGAACTCCGTTCGGGTTGATGGAGTTCCGGAATCGATGTAAGTGCGCTCGGGGATCGATACATCGCGTCCAGACTAGACGCGATATATCGATCCCCGAGCAATCGATTTTAACCCGCCGATGCCGCGGGTTAGTCTGGATGTGGCTATAGGAAGAAAATCTAAGAGATAAAGGAATTCAGGAGAATTGGCAGTTTCTCAAGGAGACAATATTAAAGGCACAAATGCGAACTATGCGAAGGAAAGATCGGAAGGATAGTCAGAGGTCAGTAAGGATAGTAAGAGGCTATAAGGAGCTCTTTTATGACCTGAAAATCAAAAAGGAATCCTACAATACATGGAAAGATGACAAATTGCTAAGGAGTACCAAAGAATAGCACACGTACATAGGGATGAAATCAGATAGGCTAAGGCACAAAGTGAGTTACACCTAGAAAGGGATATAAAAGGCAATAAGGCTACGGCTACACTACAAGGCTTTCAGTAACATGGCTGTGCTGCTACCGCCATGCCGCTAAAAGGCATGCAGTGTAGCTGCTGTTTGTCAGCAGGAGAGAGCTCTCCTGCTGAGAAAGCACTATTCACACTGGTGCTTTTCATTGGTAAAACTTTTGTCATTGGGGGGAGGGGAGGAGGGTATTTTTTAACACCCCTGAATGACAAAAGTTTTGCCAACAAAGTGTCAGGGTAGACAAACCTTAAAAAGAGTTTATTTACATACACAGGAGCAAAAGACAGACCAAGGAAAGTGTAGGTCATCTGCTTATCAGGAAAAGAGAGCTAATAACTGATGACATTGAAATCAAGAGGTAGTCAATGCCTATTTTGCTTCAGTTTTCACTAAAAAGGTTAATGTAACCAGATACTTAACACAATTGATATTAACAAGGGGAAAGAAAGCAAGTCAGACTAGGGAAAGAACAGGTTAAGGAATACGTAAATAAGTTAGAAGTATTCACGTTGGCAGGGCCTGATGAAATGCATCCTAGGATACTTAAGGAACTAGTTGAAGCAATCTCAGAACAATTTGCAATTATCTTTGATTACTCCTGGAGGATGGATGAGGTCCTTGAGAACTGGAGAAGAACAAACATAGTACCTATCTTTGAAGAGGGGAATAAAGAAGACCTGGGGAATTATAGACCAGTCAGCTAACTTTGATACCTGGAAAGATACTGGAACAAATTATTGAACAATCAGTTTGTAAGCACCCAGAATAAGAGGATTATAAGAAATACCCAGTATAGATCTGTCAAGAACAAATCATGCAAACCAACTCAGTTTCCTTAATTGACAGGGTTATTGGCCTAGTGGATAGGGAGAAAGGAGCAGACATGATATATCTTGATTTTTATAAGGCTTTTGACACAGTTCCATATAACATTCTCTTAAGCAAACTAGGGAACTGTGGACTCCATGAAATTACTATAAGGTGCGTGCACCACGGTTGAAAGAACGCAAGGGTCAGTCCTAGGTCTGGTACTATTCTATATTTTCATTAATGATTTGAATGATGGAGTGGAAAGCTTATAAAATCTGAAGATGACACCAGAGAGGGAGGAATTGCAAGCATTTAGAAGGACAGGATTAGAATTCAAAATTACTCTGACGAATTGGAAACTTGCTCTGAAATCAACAAGATGAAAGTCAATAAAGACAATTACAAAGTACTTCACTTACAAAAGAAAAATCAAATGCACAATTACAAAATAGGAAATAACTGTTCAGTTGATAGTACTGCTGAAAAGAGTCTGCAAGTTATAGTGGATCACAAACTCAACATGAACGAAATGTGATACAGTTACAAAAAAGCCAATCTAATTCTGGGGTATATTAACAGGAATGTTCTATTAAGACATAGGAGGTGATTATCCTTTTCAGCTCAACCGTGATGAGGCCTCATCTGGGGTACATTATCCAATTCTGGGCACTACACTTTAGGAAATGTGGAAAAATTGGAGAGAATCCAGAGGAGAACAATAAAAATGAAAAAAGTTTAGAAAACCTGACCTATGAAGAAAGGTTAAAAACATTTCACATATTTAGTCTTGAGAAATGATGACTGATGGGGGGCCTGATAAGTCTTCAGATAGGTTAAGGGCTATGAAGAGGGCAGTGATCAATTTTTTTCCATGTCCACCGCTGGTAGGAGAAGAGGTAATGAGCTTAATTTGCAGCAAGGGAGATTTAGTTTAGAAATAGGAAAAACTTTCTAACTATAAGGGAAATTAAGCTCTGGAATAGGCTTCCAAGAGAGGCTGTGTAATCCCCATCATTGGAGGTTTTTATGGAAAAGGTTGCACAAACAGTTGTCAGGGATGGTCTACATTTACTTGCTTCTTCCTCAGCAACGGGGATTGGACTTCATTACTTTTCAAGGTCCCTTCCCAGCGCTATATTTCTATGAGTCTATACTTTAGTGGTGCTTTTCCCCCCAAAATGCTTGATTCATGACATAAGCTAGACAAGAATCAGACCATTTTTTTCAGAACCAAGATCGCACACACAAATGCAATCATTTCTTGCTAATAGCCGTGATAGATCAGTGAATGCAATGCTCTTAGTATATTTATAGGGGATATATTACGGTGCTTAACACAGCAGGAGTACAGAAAAGTCAAAAAAAATCTTGCCAGAACAATGTACTTAATTAATTAATCAAGCTAGCTGAGACCTGCCTATTCTATTTGCAACTGGAGAAGGTAGGCAATTACTTTCTGTCACGATGATAAAAGCTAAAAAGTAGAGCTTACCCAGCCAATTAATTTACCATATCCAAAGCATTCAAGAAGTGGTCTTTTGGGTAAGAGCTAAGTGATCCGAAAGGCAGGGGCAGCTCTAGCCATTTCACCGCCCCAAGCACGGTGGCACGCCGCAGGGGGCGCTCTGCCGGTTGCCGGTCCCGTGGCTCCGGTGGACCTCCCGCAGACGTGCCTGCAGAGGGTCCGCTGGTCCTGTGGCTCCAGTGGGCTCCTCCGAAGCCACGGGACCAGTGGACCCTCCGCAGGCATGCCTGCGGGAGGTCCACCAGAGCCGCCTGCCGCCCTCCCAGTGACCGGCAAAGCGCCCCCGGCAGCATGCTGCCCGAAGCATGCGCTTGGAGTGCTGGGGCCTGGAGCTGCCCCTGCCAAAAGGTTTACAATTTTAGAAAACTCCCTAATCCTGCTTATCTGTTACCTCTGCCTGGATCATTAAAAACAAAATATCTTCAGACCCTCCAGTTTGTTAATTCAATCAGTGAACAAAATTAATAATATGTGACTTCTGACCAATCACACTTAAAAGCATATTTTGAGTACTGATTATCCAATACTTATAGGGAACTCTTCTTAGATAAGGCCACAGAGATGAGGGGGAAATTTGCAAAAAAAATATATGTCTGCATTTGAGGAAATCATGGCCTGCAAAAAGACATTCTGTAAGCCAGAAAACCATAATAATCTACATTCTCCAATTAACGTGTTGTGAATTATTTTTTCATCTTTATATGAAATAATTCTAATTGAATTCGTTAGATACGCTTTGGATATTACAGTGAAGGTACAATACAAGAAGTGTTAAAAATCTGCAACCGTTGGGTTGTTACTGATATAAAAGCATGCGTGTTTGACGCCCTAGCTGGTCTTTACATTCTAAAATCAGCAGTAGTAGAACAGCTGTTTGATAGACGTGATCAAGTAATAAGAGAGTTTGTAGGGAGGCAGTAGTGAAATTTCCATGCCTAATTACTGCCCATATAAACAAGAATTTAAAACAGATTTCCATCATTAAATTAATACAACTAAATTATTGCTTTGTTTGGCAATACTCTGATAAACACTACATTTTAAGAAATAAATATGGTCACTATACAAACAGTCAAACTAAAATTCCTTTCAGGTAAACTAGATCTGGGGAGGAGCCAGAAGCTGGGAATGCACGACGGGATGTATCGCTTGATGATTACCTGTTCTGTTCATTCCCTCTGGGGCGTTGGCTAGATCGATCTTTGGTCTGAGCCGGTATGGCCGTTCTTATGAGAAGGCTCATTCCCACTGAAATTTGTCTATGTTGTTTTCCTTTCTATCACTTCTCTTCTCCACTTTTAATTTTCTTTCTGTTTTTTGGTTTCATATGTATTTTGCCATCATGTTGCAGACACAGTGTGTACAGTAACTCCTCACTTAAAGTCATCCTGGTTAACATTATTTCGTTGCTGATCAATTAGGGAACATGCTCATGTAAAGTTGTGCAGTGCTCCACTCTTACATTGTTTGGGTGCGTGCTTTCTCCACAGCTGGCAGCCTCCAGCCCCCTGGCAAACCCCACGGATTAACGCCTTTCCCCTCCTCCCCCTGCTGTCTGCCTGCCACAATTAGATGGCTTGTGGCATTTGGTGGGGCGGGGGGAGGCGTGAGGACTCAAAGCGCAGGCTCCCGCTCCTGCCTCCTGAACACTTGCAAATCAGCTGATTACCCCAGGCAGAAGGGGGGAGAGCCTGTGCACCAAGTTCTCGCACCTCTCCCCACCCTCCCCTGCCTCCTGCCCATGGCAATCAGCTGGCTTGCAGCATTCAGAAGGGAAGGGAGGGATGAACGAGGATGCAGCATGCGAAGTAAGTGGGGAGAAGGTCGGGGTGTAGAAGAGGCAGGTCAAGGATGAGGGCTTGGAGGGGAAGGGGTGGGGTGGATGGGCCAAGGGTTGAGCCCCCAGCCCCCGACAAAGTCAGTGCCTGTGCTTGCAAGAACACCAAGAGGAGCAGCCGGACAATCCATCCTCTTCCAGTCTTTGACTCCACTATCTCAACCAAGCTTCATACTCAACAGTGATGATTGTAGTATTAAATTGTTTCTTTAAAATTGTTTAAAACTTATACCAGTATCAAATTGCTTATTTAAAATTGTTTAAAATTTATATAATGCCTTTTGTCCGGCAAAAAAAAAAATTCCCTGGAACCTAACCCCCCCATTTATATTAATTCTTATGGGGAAATTGGATTTGCTTAACATCATTTCACTTAGTCGCATTTTTCAGGAACATAACTACAACGTTAAGTGAGGAGTTACTGTACTTACATTCTGTCATGTGACTAACCATACAGGACTTGATTCTATTTGCAAGCCCCAATCCAATGGCCACTAAAGTCAATGGAAAGTCATCCACACACTTCAGTGGATCAGGACCATACTGAACTCCATGTTAAAACTTCCGTTAGAATGTAAGAACATGAGAGCTGCTATATTGGGTCAGACAGAGATTTAGGATCACTCCAAGCATAGGGTTGTATCCTTGACCATCTTGGCTACTAGCCACTGATGGATTTATCGTCCTTGAATTTACGCAGTTTTTTTTTCAACTCAGCTGTACTTTTGGCAATGAGTTCAACAGGTTAGTTGTGTGGAAAAAACGTGCTGCCTGTTCATTTCACCAGATGATCCCTGGTTTCTGTATTGTGTGCAGGATAAATAACACTTCCCTATTCACTTTTTCCACACCATTCATGATTTTATAGACCTCTGTCATGTCCCCCACCTCCCTTAGTCATCTCTTTTCTAAATTGAACACTTCTGATCTCTTTAGTCTCTCTTCCTTGTATGGAAACTCTTCCATACACTTGATCATCTTTGTTGCCTGTTTCTGAACCTTTTCCATTTACACTATATCCAAAACTGGATACAAAATTCGAGGTGTTGGCACACTATGGGTGTATATAGTGGCATTATGATATTTTCAGGCTTATTTTTTTCCTTTTCCTATTAGTTCCTAACATAGTGTTAACCTTTTTGATCACTGCTAAACATTGAGCAGAAGTTTTCAGAGAACTAGCCTCAGTAACTCCAAGTTCTCATTCTTGGGTGGTAACAGCTAATTTAGAACCCACCTTTGTATATGTATAGTTGGGATTATTTTTCCAATGTTGCATTTATCAACATTAAATTTCATCTGCCATTTTTTTGCCCATTCATCCAATTTTGTGACATCTCTCTGTTAGGCTTTGCAGTCTGCTCTGGACTTACCTATCTTGAATAATTTTGTATCATCTGCAAACTTGGTCACCCTACTATTCACCTACTTTTCCAGGTCATTAATGAATATATGAACAACACAGGTCTCAGTACCAATCCTTGGGGGACCTCTCTCCATTGTGAAAAATGACCACTTATTTCTGTCTTTTGTTTCCTATCTTTCAACCACTTATTGATCCATGAGAGTGCTTTCCTTCATATCCCATGGCAATTTAGTTTCCTTAAGAGCCTTTGGTGAGGAATCTTGTGAAAGGTTTCTGAAAATCCTTGTCCACAAACTTGTTGACTCCCTCAAAGAATTCTAATAGGTTGATGAGGCACAATTTTTCTTTACAAAGCCGAGTTTACTCTTCTCCAAAAAATCGTGCTTATCTATGTGTCAGATAATTCTGTTCTTTACTATAGTTTCTACCAATTTGCCCAGTGCTGAGGGTAGAGTCATCAGCCTGTAATTGCCAGGATCTCTTCTGGATCTCTTTTTAAAAATCAGCATTACATGAGCTACCTTACAGTCATCTGGAACAGAGGCTAATTTCAGTGGTAGGCTTATAGTTCTGTAGTTTCATATCTAAGTTCCTTCAGAACCCTTGGGTAAATATCGTCTGGTCCTAGTGACTTATTACTGTTTAGTTTATCAATTTGTTCTAAAACTTCTTCTACTGACACATCAATTTGGATCAGTACTTTAGATATGGCACCCCAAAAGAATGCTTCTGATGTGGGCATTCCCACAAATCCTCTGCAGTGAAGAGTGAGGCAAAGAATTCATTTAACTTCTCTGCAATGGCCTTCCCTTCCCTGAGTGCTCCTTTACCACCTTTGTCATAGAGTGGACCCACTGCCTGTTTGGCAGGCTTCCTGCTCTGCTGTACGTCTTTTGTTAGTTTTTGCATCTTTTGCAAGTTGCTTCTCAAATTTTTTCTTGGACTGCCTTATTATGCTTTTATATTTTATATGACAGATTTTGTGCTCCTTCCTATTTTCCTCATTAGGATTTGACTTCCAGCTTTTAAAGGATGCCTTTTTGCCTCTAATGCCCTCCATTTGTCTGCTGTTTAGCTGTGGTGGGATTCTTTTGGTTCTTCTACTGTCTCTTTTTATTTGGGTTATACATTTAGTCTGAGTCCCTATTATGGTAATTTTAAGTAGTCTCCATGCTTTCAGTTGATTTCAATGGGTGCAAGATTGAGTCCTTAGTGAACTAAATTCAGAAGTGAGCAAATAGTGGCCACAAATTCATAAGTGCTGTGCCACAGCACAAGGCATTCTATGTGGCTTAAATTTATCTCAGAAGTAGATGGCTGATAGCTCCCCCCTGTGAATGCTGTGGGATAAAGACAGCAGAGTACTATCGCCGTATGTTCTTTGGCACTAGCTGCGCAGTAGGCAAAAGTGTAAATCACATTCACTATTTATTTCTTGGTGTAGCATTATAAATTCCCCTTACTGACCTACAAGATTTTTTTTATTGCATACTATGTTTTCCTTCAGTATGTGCTACATAAAGGGCATATGGCCCACAGACTTTCTAAAAAAGTATTACATTTATGTGAAGTGTCTCAAATATGGCTCTAATGTATCATTTAAAATGGTCTTTTCAAATATAATTACCATCTGTATGTTTACTGAGGTATGACAACTATGTAATATCACTATAAACCTTTGTTGAACCTTAAGAAATATGTTCTTGGTAATCAATATTTTATTAACATTTAATAGCATATGTAATTTTGCAGCACGTAGTAACAACTGAAGCGCAATATGTTTCCTGATAGTCAGTGATCATTTCAGAATAGCTGATGGCCTGAAGTATACTCAAGGATAATTAAGCCCCAATCAGCTATTAATTCCCAGAAAGTGCCCTGTGCAGAGCTCATTCTTGCTATTATAGGAAGAACATACACAAACCTTTGAAAGGACCATTTTTGTTGTTTGCCTTCTTCCCCTCCCTCCCTCCCTCCCTCCCACCCAAACAGTTTTCTTTTGAATTTTGGGATGTTTTGTGCATGATGTCATAGTCATAGCACTGATAGTTTTGTGCTGTGTTCCTCAGAGTCTGTTTCAATGAGCCACAGGAAGAATGATGCCTGCTGGAAGCTACTGTAGGCTATCCAGCAAAAGCATAATCCCATCTCTAAATCTAAATATGCAAGGAGAAACTGTTAACAGCCTGCCTTTTCCCCACTCTTGATGAGTCCTTCACAAGGAAAGAAGAGCATGATAGAACTGGGAGCATAGTTTCTTTTACTCAGTGGTGTATTGTCTATTGGCTAACAGAGTTTTTATAGATTATTATTAAGCAACTATACACTGCTGTGTATGTACGCAACATTTTAGAAGACACAGAATAAACATGCAGTGTTTATAATCTAACAGAGATAAGGCAAAACAGAGGACAACAGTTCAGAGATAACTGAAGGCACCAAGGTATCAATAGCAAGGAGATAAACCTAGGAAATGGGGTTTAATTTGCGAATTTCAAGAACTTGTGCAGAGATTGGAGGATTTGTGGAAAACTATTAGGAGAATGTGTTACAAACTTCCAGGTTGTCATGGAGGAAGGCACAGAGCTGAGCGTAATAGGAGAAGACGAAGGGACCAGGACTGTGATTTCTCCCAACCTGTGTGGAACACCTAAAAATCATATGTTGGAGGAAAAGAACCATAAAGTTCTGATGAAATGAAATTAAAAAAAAATCCCACACACCTATGTGGTTTGCTGTTTAAGTATCTCTCTTCCTCAAACATAAAATGGTCATAAACAGAGTTCACAATAGAAGTTTGCAATTCTGTAAACAAAACACAAGAACACAAAAATTGGAGTCCTCAATCTACTAACTAATTGGTTTACTTAAATTGGGCTTTTTACAACCCTTGTCAGGAAATAAGATTTGGGGAGAAGGAGGAGGATAGACAGAGGTGGAGGAGTAGGAAAAGAGGACAGAGATATTCACTGAAGCTGGCACAGCAAGGTGTATCTGGCCAAGGGAGAATAGGAGAACTGTTAACAGCAATGGGGCCAAGATCAGGACCTTCGAGTGCTATCTTAATATAAATATTTATTACTGCTATTATACTAAGAGTGGGAAAGTGAAGAGTGTTTAAGAGTAAAGATAAGCATCTCAGGTTTGGAAAGATGGATCTGAGAAAGCAGCATGACATTCAAGAGGAGATGCCTGAAGCACATCTAGAAAAAAGGGAGGAAGTCAGGAGTCAAAAGGCAGACGTTGGAATCATCCACATAGAAGAGCTGGAGAAGAGAAGAATGGATAAGGTTGCCTCAAGAAGAATACAGACAGAAGAATGAAATCTAAGGGCAGAACCCTGATAATCCACAGGACACATGGGAGGACAAAAGGTGTGGTCATGCTGTCTGGAGTGGCTCACAACTGTGAGTGCCAGTCTCAGCTCAGACCACCAGAAAACAGCGCAGATGCCTCAAGCTGGTGGCGTGTTCTATAATTAGATTTCACCAAGCCAGGAACAAACGTGAACTCTTGGATCACTATACTAGCTTTACCATGGAGTCACAGACAGTCCCCTTAGATTCTCCAATCTATATTGCCACGCAGACAAACTGGACTTAGTGATAATGATCACATAAACCAAATATCATACCACATCAGGTTTCTCCCACTGGTCCCATGAGACCAGTCACTCGCCCCAAATCAACTAATACGCCAGATCTTATACTAAAGGCAACTCTGGCAACCAATTCTTTAGTAAACTAACTACAGGTTTATTAGCTAAGAAAAAAAGAATGAGAGTTATTGAGAGGTTGAAGCAGATAAAATATAACAGGTTAATCATAGTTTGTAACTCCAAATGGTGGCAACAGTATAATAAACTGCCAGTTTACCAAACATCCTTCAGGGCAGGGATGTAGCAACAAAGACGTGGCCCCCTCCAAACATATGTCTGGGGCCCCTTACAATGCAGAAACTGGAATGCAGTATTTATTTTATACAATATACAGGGTTCATATTATGTATACATAGGCCTACAGTGTACATGTATTCTATATTTACGCAAAGCGCTTCTTTCGAGCCTTGTTCTCCGCAAATTGGTTAATCAATGCGTCATATCCAGAGATCTGGCAATCTTGTTTTCGATTGAGATAACTGCAAGCGCAGAAAGCCTGTCATCTGTCATGGTTGAGCGCAGGATATTCTTGATCAGTTTCATTCTGCTGAAGCTCCTTTCAGCACCAGCGACAGTAACTGGTGTGGTCAGAAGAATTCTGATGCAAATGCAAAGATTCAGATATATCTCCTGAAGGCTGTTCTTGTATATGTACATTAAAAAATTGTTTGCCATGACAAGTCCTCTCTCTTTCTCAATGACATAAATAAAACGATTCAATTCCATTATGAGTTCGTTGGCATCAATGTCTCCCATTTTTCTTTCAAAATTTTTGCTGTGATTCTCCAGTTCATTTTCTCTGTGACACTGCTTCAGGCTGTTAGCGTTGTACAGAAATCCAAACAACTTATACCACTCTACGAGTTGGTCAAATCGCAACGAAACAGAAGATATGGCCTGATCAGTGAGAACAAGAAAGAACTGCGATTTGAATTTTTCTTCGGCAGAAAGATAACTCAAATCATCAGCACATTTATAATCAAACATTCTCTTCTTACGTCGCACCCTGGTTTCTGGAAACCACTGCTCAATACCCATATGTTCTGCTATTTCACGTGCATTTGTGACCACAGAGTTATATCCTGTATTTCGATAGTCTTCCAAAAACTTCATTGTAGCACTGACTTCTGCCTGCAGTACGTCAATTGACATACCTGGTGACTGAATTAATTTGCTGGTTTTATTGACATGAAATAGTATATCGTACCATGTGTACACAGTCAGAACAAAAGGCCACGTAGTAACATGGTCTAAAAGCGCACCGGCTTCTGTTGCTGTATTGCCATCTTTCTTTTCGAGCGCATATTCTCGCAAAGATGACAAAGCATTGCACAATTCTTCAAGGTGATAAAGCAATGGCTTCACAGCATCAATTCTCGACTCCCAACGAGTGTCCGATAACCCTTTAACAGATATTGGCATATGTTCTTGAAGTATATCCCAACGTGAAGGTGAAGAAGAAAAGATGACGTATATTCTGTTAATCAGACCGAAAAAGTCAACGGCATATTTCGATGACTTTGCCGCATCTGAGATCACACGATTCCAAGTGTGAGCTCCACATGGTACATACAAGGCACGGTCATTTATTTCTAGCATGCGGGCTTGAACTCCTTTATTCTTTCCTCTCATATTTGCGCCGTTATCATAAGCTTGACCTCTCATGTCAGCAATGTCTATTCCTAAGTTGTTTGCCTTTTCAAGAAATGCTTCCAATAAGCCCTCACCAGTTGTATCATGAACATTAAGAAAATCAACAAACACTTCACGAATATCGACACCATCTTCACCGTTGCATTCAACAAAGCGTAACACCACAGACATCTGTTCTTCATGTGACACGTCAGGGAGTACAGTCCAAATAACTGAATAATATTTTGCTTTTTTAAGCTGCGCTATGTTGGCCTCTTGAATGTTACTGGCAACAAGTTGAATCAGCTCGTTTTGGATCTGTGGACTGAGGTACTGAACAGGTGTCTCTGCCTTCTTAATCCTCTGTAAAAGTTGCCTGAGGACAGTATCATACTTTGCAAGCAATTCAAACAGTCCCAAAAAGTTGCCATTCGAAGGATCGGCGCGCTTTTCATTACTTCCTCGAAATGCCAAGTTTCTTTTCGGACAAGAAAATAATGACATCAACCATGCGTTTGACAACATTTCTCAAGAAATCTCTTTCTTTCAGAAAAGCCTGCAATTCGAGTTGGTCAATAGATGTACTGGTTTACTATGCCTGACCGAAGGTCAAACCATTTCACCATACAGTCTTGATGACCTTTGCCTGTTTCACGCTGCTGAAGTCTTTTTGACAGTGCTTTCCAAGCAGATGTTCCACGACGTAGTGGTATGTCGCCAGTGCCAAATAATTTACAACAAAAAACAAAAAATGGCATCTTTCTGAACTGAGTACATTAACCATGAACATCTTATTTTCTCGCCATTTGCCATGGTTCGATAGAAATGAGTACTTGTGAACCTCCGTCTTTCCTCAGTTAAATAGGAAATTCGTAACTTTCATTCTGCTGCGGTGGGCCACGTGCAACAATGTCACACACTTGCCTGTCCGATATTATAGACAGCCAATCTCCTGGATCATCAGTCAGTGGTTCAGATTCAGATACTTCTTTCCTGGCAGCAGCTGGAATATCTGTCACAGTTTGTTTGGTAGAACAACTGGCTTCACCTTCGACCTCACTTGAAGCACTTCTGGATACTTCTGGATACGATTCGTCGCTGCTAGCGCTGTCCGTTTCATGTGCCTGTACCTGTACATTGGATTGCAGCGCAAAATACGTTGACAACTTTGGAATTTTCTCAACTTCCTTCTCAGCATCTTTTGCTGCCTTTCGTTTACTAGCTCCGCTCTTATACATTCTCTTAGACATCACAAAGCATACTTCTGCGCTAGAAACGATAAAAAACTAAACAACTAAATTAATAACATTTATCCGCCGACCGCCATTATGAACGCAAATACACTTTCTTTGAATGGGTCCAACTAAAATTCGAAACTGACCGACAGACAACTGATGTAGCCAATAGCATTATGATGTATCATAATGACTTCACGGTTTTGTCAGTAAAACCGACATGGACTGTGCAATAGCGTCAATAAATGTCACTTACCTAGTTATATCTTACATTTTTTTGCCACTTTTAGGGGCCCCCTTCCTTGCGGGGCCCCCTCCGGTCGGAGGGTATGGAGGGCGCTCACTACACCTCTGCTTCAGGGCCACCCAGAATAATTCTGAGGAGCTCTGTCTTCTGGTTCAGTTATTCTGCCCTGTTAGAATCCAAACAATCCAGAGAGAAAAGATCTCTCTGAGAATCAGTACTTACAGCTTCTTTTCATAGACAACAATCTGAGAAGTGTCTGTACCCATAAAACGGCCAATTACTTTGAATTTAGCATTCTTCTTCATTTGCATTTGATGAGTTATTTAGTTACAGGGATATACATAATGTAAATGCCTGCCATTACGTTACAATAGGAATAAATAAGTGCAAAGAGCAGCAGACATTTCACCAAAAAGGAAATGCCTTTTTAAGTTAGTAAGGAAGAGGTAATTAGTGACTTTGTGAATTAGTGATGCTGCCCGTGGAGGTGGAGTGGTGAGAGCAGAAGGTGAATGGAGGAGGAACAAGAATTGATGGGAAGGTTTGTCATAGAACAGCTGTCTCTGAGTGCCTGCCCCACCTGGAATAGGGTATTTTACACCACTTTGGCCCATTTACTCAGTGTATAGGGACCAGAACTGGTCTGAGGATCTCATCCATAATTTTTAAAGCCTTGAACATGCAGTAGGCTGCATTCAGGTACCTGACTGTACATGCAGGCAATTCCAGATCAAGGCCTAAGTTTACACATCATAGGCCTGAACTTAAACCCTTACTTAAGTGGGTAACCCTACATGCTAGTTATATGCAGTCCATGAACTTACTGTACATTCTGTGGGCTAAACTGTGCAGTTTTATTCACAGTGACAAGCACTTTCTTGCATGAGTAATTTCATTTAAGACAGTAAAAGCAGCAAAGAGTCCTGTACACCTTATAGACTAACAGACATATTGGAGCATGAGCTTTCGTGGGTGAATGCCTACTTCGTTGGATGAGACGGTGGGACTAATCATGTGAGTAAGTGCTCACTGGTGTTAGTAAGGGTGGCATAATCTATTCTAGCCTTACATTATTGTAATAGTTTATTTTTAAATGACTTTTTTGTTTCATGGATACATATATGATCTGTAACAACTAAAAAATAATTAAAAAGGGGAACTGGAGCACTTATAAGTGCGAAACTAAAATTTCCTTCTTGCTTAATTCCTGGTTTATTATTTTTTAAAAACACACAATCAGAAATCTTTACATTATTTCAAAAATACTTTCATTACATTTTATGTTCCAAAAAAGTCATATGGCTGTCCTCATGCCATCATAGTTATTTCTCTCCTCTCAAGAAGTATGATGTCACCATAGCAACAACGTATTTATTTTTTACAAAAGCTTTCAGCTCACCTTTAAAAGATGACCAAATATTTCATGCAAAAATTATTACAAGGTTGATTTTAATGTCACAGAAACTAAAGCATAACAGATTCGTGATTAACTAATCTACATCTAATTTAGTGTGAAATGTTGTGCTTAAAATAATTGTCTGTAGTATTGCTATAAATCCACTTGTATTCCATTCTGTGTTCTTTCCCCTGATGATATTGCAGTAACTGTTGATTTGCATTTGTATATTCCTCTCCATTTCATACTACTTTTTCTTAGTGCTTGTCTTTTTCAAACATAATAATGTGATAAGGATTGTTCTACTGAAGCCCTCTGGGCTTTAGCACTATTGAGCACAATTGCTTTGACTATCTTTTTTATATTAAAGTATTAGAAAATTGTTTCACAGTCTATTACAATCTGGGCGTGCAAATACAAGCACAGAATTTAGATTTCAATTCATAATATGACACAGATAGCATCCCTAGAGCTAATAGAACAGGAATGAAGAAAGATACAAAGCTAAGGACTAGGTAGAATTAAAATAATCACATCCTGCTTCCCAGTTGCCCTGTATTCAGTTATCTACCTGGTAGATTACTGAATGCAGGGCAACTGGGAAGCAGGATATGATTGTTTTAATTAGATATGTATGGGAATACCTTAGTGCAGTGTTTAAGATAATAAAATAGCTTAATACAATTAAGAGCCATATGCTCTTTGGTTCACACACACATCTATCATTGTTTTCAGAAGAAGTTGCTTGTAGGGTTTAAAAGCAGTATATGGTTCTTTGGCTGTTCTAGAAGAACAATAATTGTACATAGCTTAAGTAGAACAGTGAGGTGTATATATAGTAAAGAAGGAATTTATGGACTTAATTGAAGAGATGCAGTTTTTGTTTTTTTAAAATCAAGGGTAGCCTTATAGACAAAATCCTATTTGAATGGGATGTTCTGTGAATAAAATATCATTGACTTCACCTACTAATCTTATCTAACAGTAACAGTATGCAGAATGGGAGGGGTCTCTATTTAATAAACACTATCATTCAGGTTTGGGTTTGTTGTTGTTTGTTTGTTTTAATTTTTATTTTCTGGGCAAAAAAAAGTCCCCTCACAACCCTCCTGTGCCTATGTTTTTAAAATATTATGTTTCGAGAATGGACCAAATTAGGCTGTTTACTGCTTTTTATACTCTTTCTTTATAAACCAGCTGGATAACAAAAGAAGCACCAATTTCCCACCAATGTTTAAACAAAATATCAAAGGAAAAGAAAACATTTATACAAGAAACAAAGAAAATATTATCAGGCTAACAAGCATGCAAACTTTACCCTGCTATCAACTAAACACAGAAGAGACAAACTGCTTTTACATACTTTTACATACTCCAATATCAGTTTTTAGATGCTTGTACCTTCTCATAAGCTTTCCAAATTCAATCCACAGACTAAGACTTCTCCATGGGGATATCACTTCTCTGTGGCTCTACTGAAGCTATGAATATACTGATTACCAATTCCTGTCATTACAGCTCAATCTCCAAAATGTAAACAAAAATAAGATATCAGGAGTACAGTCAATATGCAGTGGCACATGAGAAGTTTAACTAAGACATTGGCTCCATTTCCCCATGTTAGAATTTGCTCCCCCCTGCAACCGTGATCTGAAATTGGGAGCACTGTAGAAATAATGCCGTTAACATTCTAGTGTTGATGGGCGAGAGTTGTATGCAGCTACCAATCATAGCTCATAAATATTTGTATGTGAAACTCTAATTTTCAGTAGTATTCACAAGAATGCATGAATCTGACCTAAATACATTTTTTAAGGTTCAGATTGTATCAGACCTTTGTACGGGTGCTCAAGAGTGGGAAGAGTGTGCAACAAAACCTACCCATGCCATGAAGCGGGCAGCCACAGGGTGGCATTGGAGTGCAAGCCCTTCTCACCCTTAGCATCTGCATCATTACTATACATACCTGAAAGAAACGTTGAGGAAAGGGCTCTTCCCTACACCCTGGGGCCTGTCATGTGATGTGTGGGAAAGAGGTCTAGGGGGACGGATAGATTGAAGGATTTGCAAGGTGATATATCATGCGAGCACTTGATGACTGAGAGTCCCTTGAGGAATTCTGATTTTAAGATCATGGACCTTCACACCTTCCAATGCCCCAATGGTGTCAAAGACATAGCCTTGCCATAAATGGTGAAATTTTGCTTCAAATATGGAGGATTTTGGCAGACTAAGCCATGAGAAAAAAGAACAAGGAGTGCTTGTGGCACCTTAGAGACTAACAAATTTATTTGAGCATAAGCTTTCATGGGCTACAGCTCACTTCATCGGATGCATACAGTGGAAAATACAGAAAGAAGAGAGAGAGTGAGAACATGCTTCTTTAGCCCATGAAAGCTTATGCTCAAATAAATTTGTTAGTCTCTAAGGTGCCACAAGTACTCTTTGTTCTTTTTGCTGATACAGACTAACACGTCTACCACTCTGAAACCTAAGCCATGAGAGAACACTTTCCATTTTAAATGTTGCCACAGACCAGCATTTTAACGTGCAAAAAGGACAGCTGATGGTCCCTTTGTGAAAAGAGTTTCTTCTTTATCTGGAAGCAAGAAAAATATTTTAAGTGCAACAGCTTTTCACAAAAAGCAGAGTATGATGTTTGTTCATGAGCTTTATTAGCAGTGATAATATGTAAGAGCTAATTCACAGGTGTACTTAATAATCCATCCTGCCTGTAGAAATTACTGAAGTGCCCCTCATCCTTGAGAAGGGCAAGGATAGAAGTCTGGTCCTAACCTCACCACTATATAACGCCTAATATTGTCAAGCAAACCACATAAGGACGTTAAGTCAATCCAGTCCCTTCAGCACACTCCTCAGGATTTTATTGTTCTGCCTAGCTGTGAAAGAATCCTATTAACCTTTTTTCCTTCCCTCTCAAACTGTAAAGAGGAGAGAAAGAGAGAAATGGGAAAAGGAAAGAACACCCTGCTTCTTCTTAAAATGTGGTTTTACTCTGTAGAAGTTAATCTGTAAAAATGGGATTGTGGAGTTTCAATGTTCTTTGGCTCTTCATTATTTCCATATCAGCCACATTCATATTATAAGCATATGGGTTTTTTTGTTGTTACTGCAACCTCAGCCTTGGATCTGAGAATCAAATTAGGTTCATCTTTCTCATGCATCATTACCAGTAATAAATGTTCTACAAGCAAAACTAGGCTTTCAGTTACACCTGTGTGACCCTGCTGTCTTCATTATATCCTCAGCAACACCTGCGTCATTCCAGTAGTCACAATAAGTTTACATAGATGTAAGATGTAAGAGAATCCGAGCTGATTCACTCTCAACTAACAGGAGTAAAATAGTTTTAAAAAATTGTCACAAAAGGTAGCAGGCCTGAATTTGAGCACACAGGGAGCATAGCTGTTGATTTGAACTATGAAGGGACCATTTTTACAGTCACTTTTCAGAGCAGAAACACAAAAATGTATTTCATTTTTTCTTGGAGAAGAAGCAGAGAAAAGCAGGGAAACAGAACTAAACAGAATACTAAATAAAGCACTGAAGTATAGACTTCAGTGGACATTTGATCAAGCTTTTAATTATTACACCAAGCACAATATGGTGTTGTAGAAGAGAAGGTAGACCCCCAAAACTTTTTTTTTATTATTTTTTTTTAAAGAGAAGACAGAAAGAAAATGACTTGTTTCAGCAATCAGTCTGGACTGTGCTTCAATTAAATCTGATGAGTTTAGCAATTATGAAGAACATCTAGAAGAGTTTTTGAAAAGCAAATAATATTGAGGAAAGCATACAACGAATGGTGTTCTTTGCTGTAGTTGGACCAAATAAGTGAAAGAAGTTTCCTTGGCTAACAAAGCTCATGGCACAGGGGGAAAAAGGGTGAAATTAAGTTTAAGGTTCTCAATGAAGTGTTGAGAGTTTTATTCACTTATGAAAATTGTCTTAACTGAAATTTATAGTTTCTGAAACAGCAGACATCATCCAGGTGAAAAGTTGCCTGTATTTATAGCATGTTTTAAAGGTCTAGTTTCCCTGTGGAGGTTTAGTGCTTTGTTCTGACAGCTGAGAGAGCAATTTGTGTATGAAATTAGCAGCAGGGAGAAACACAGCAAGTAATTAAGAGGCGCCTATTGAGAAAATGTGTTTTGGGAAAGAACCCTGGACATGGTGAATAATTTTGAGATCACGGCATGTTGCGTGAAATATTTCAACTGTTCTCAGACACTCCAGATTGACCACACAGCCACAAAGATTCAATTCAAGAGGGACAACAGGTAGCTGCATTAAAAGTTAAGAATAGCCAAACTGTAAAGCAAGTGGAAATGTTTATGGTGTTTCTTCTATTGTTTCAGGATTATTAAGGGGAAGTGTATAGGATACTACACTAGGAGTCAAAATACCTCGGTCCTGTTCCTGACTCTGACACTGCTGGGCAAGCCACTTCACTATTGTCTTCCTGCCTGTCTGTCTTGTCTACTTAGACTAAGTTCTATGGGGCAGGGACTGTCTCTTACTATTTATAGGTACAGCGCCTAGCACAATTAGGTCCCAATCTAGGTACTATTTAATATACATAATAAATATAAACCTCAATTTCTGTGATGAAGGTTAAGAAATTCCAGAGTGACATGTTCACTCAGGAATCAAGCTGGAAAAATCAATGGGTTTAACTTTAGGCTTAAGTACTTGGTAAGCTACAAGGGGACATATGATAATAATACCACCCAGTACCTTTCAGTAAGAAGTCTTGAAGCACTTTACAAAGGGAGTAAGCAGTCTCCATTTTACAGATGGGGAAGGCAGGGCAAGGGACAGCAAAGTGAAGTGACTTGCCCAAGGTCATCTAGCAGGCTCGTAGTTGAGCCACAAATAGAAGCTAGGTGTCCCGTGTCCCCGCTATCCACTATGTAGTGCCCCCATATGAGCTAATCAAATTGACCTCCCTGACCACCTGCTCTCCCCCTGACACACACACACACACACACACACACACACACACACACACACACACACACACACACACACACACACACACACACACACACACACCAGTATCCAAACAGGTCATCTCTAACGCTATGTCTGCTGAGGAATTAAAGATTGCTACTCAATTGGGGCATGCTACTATGTAACCACTTTTCCCTTTCAGGTAGGTTTCCAGACCAAATGTCCATGAGATTTTATGATTTCCATATAGTTGAGATTCTTTTCTGGGTAGGAAACAGAAAATATGTCATTAAAAATAGAAGAGAGGCAGAGAAGACCTTCACCCATCCTTTCCAGTAAATAATTGAAAGCTTTTACAATACAGCAAGATAAGAATTTAAAAATAAAAATGGATTCATGAATATACTTACTAGGGCTAGTAGCTTTGTTTTCAAAGGACCTAGTGGTTTATTGTACTTCAGTACCCCTACATGGGCACTGAAGAAATTTCAATTTCTGAGGCCAGAGAAGGGCACGTATACAAGAATTATAAAATACATTAGCTGGTGTCAGTGATTTGCTGCTTTTTAAAAAAAATATATTGTATACACACACACACACCTCACAATAAAATGTAAGGAATGTGTCTCGTATTATTGAGGCAGTCTTAATTCCAATAATCTCGTGTGTGTGTGTGTGTGTGTGTGTGTGTGTGTGTAAAATAAAACAGAAAGCGCTATCTTCTTTTAAGATGCCATGCTAAAAGACATCCACTGTCATTGTTCCACTTGTGTGCAGTGCTCTGACATTTTCTAATGTCTTGACAAGAGCCTTCCTTGTGTTATTCTGGTGTTCAGGCTTCCTGATAGAACCAGGAAGTGCAGAAACACTCCAACTAAATATCTCAGAAAAGACTATCTAAACTTTTGCAAAACCCCTTTGCAAAACCCCTACTTGGGTTTAATTTTGAGCAAAAATTTGAGTTAACTCATATTTTACCTTATCAAGTCACCTATTCCTAGCTCCCAAATCTACTTAACTACAATAAAACACAAACTGAAGATTTGCAAATTAGATTTCCCAGAAGAGCTAACCAAACCAATATCTGTCAGAAACCCTCTAACCAATCCAATCTCTTATTCTCTTTCCTTTCAGTTAAGAGTCTCCCAATTGTGCATCATCAAAATCATTAATATGCTGTTGATTAAGAGTCTCAAACAACTTTCTTTGTGCCTAGGATTCAGTACCCATAATAAAGACAAAATATATTAACAACTTACATTTCCCATGAATCAGTCCGTGCTGTCAGTTGCCGCCTTCTCATCCAGAAGCAGTGTAGAGCACCCATACTGTAACAAGTTTCCTACCCAACCCCTGTGTAGTTAATTATGTGCATTCCCTCCAGCCCAGCCCCTGCCCCTCTTGTGGATTGCAAAACCCAATTAAGTTTCCCTACAAAGTGATGGTTATACGAAGGAAATGGGTCACCCATTCTCAGAGGCCATGGAGTGGATCACCAAGGCAAGATCTGGTTCTCTCTTTGTTTTTCCAGGTAGTATTAAGTACGTATGCTTTGCCCTTACTCCTCCTATGTACACCTCTACCCTGATATAACGCGACTCAATACAACACAGGTTTGCATACAATGTGGTAAAGCTCTCTGTGCAGTGTGTTAAGGGTGCCAGGCCAGGCTGGGGCCGAGGGGTTGGATAAGGGGCAGAGGGTCTCAGGGCGATCAGGGGCTCCCCTCGCCCCTGCAGGGTTTAGGAGACAGGAGCTATGGCGGGTAATTTGGGGGGGCCCGCAGTCCAGAGTGGTCCAGGGGATTATTGGGGGGCCGGCAGCAGCCTGCTCTGCTTCCCTCACCCCAGCCTCAGCTGTGTTGCTCGGGGGAGGGGGCTTGAGGGAAGGGATCCCCCTCCTCCACACTCACTGGCAGCAGTGGATGAGGAGCAGCCTGGCCCCAGCCCACTCCACTAGCTCCCAGCCGCGGTGCTCCACTTCCTGCTGCAGGTCAGTGTGGGACCATTCCCCAACTCCCCCACCCTCTAGGGACACTGCTGTGGCTGGGGCAAGGAAAGCGCCTCCCGCTGCAGGTGAGTGGATAGGGGTCAGAGCAGGGTGGGGTCCTGGTGGTGATTAGGGACAGGGGTCTCTGGAGGGGATGGTCAGGGAACAAGGAACGGGTAGGGGGGCAAAGCAAGTTCGATATAACGTGGTCTCACCTATAACGTGAGATATCGGGGTAGAGGTGTATCTCCAAACCACACCTACTTTAGAAGAATTTATAAATAATATGCAGATCTTCTGCATAGATTTGTAGTAAGTTGCTACTCTTTTCAGCATGCAAGTTATGAGAGCCTGTGGCTCACAGTGACATAACAACATGCATTTTGTACTAGGTGAGAAGATCAAGGAAATTTGATAATCTGTATTACTTCAACCTCATTATCTCCCCATAACTGTTAAAATAATGTGTTCTCTAAAACAAATCCTCAGCCTAGCAGAATAAGTCACTAGATGATCACAGTGGTCCCTTCTGGCCTTGGAATCTAATTGTGGGGTGTGGATAGGGCAAATTCTGGTCTTAGTGACACCTGTGTAAGTCAGGTATAAACAGAGTAATTTGAGCTGGATCTACGTCAGAATCAACAAGAACAGAATTTAGCCACATATGCCTGAATTCAAGTCTGCTGGAGCGTTTAGGGTAGAGACTTTTATAAAATGAGGAGGTCTGGCTAGAGCCAGAATGGTGGATGATATTTGTTAATAATTTAGTCTCCTTTTTTATTTCTTCTAATTTTCTCTATTTTCTTTGAATGTATTAATTATTCATAAGTATATGGAGAATAATTTGAATGAATAATTTCAACATAATGGGTTATCTGTGAACTTTTCTCTTAAACTTATTTTGTTATTCATGGTATGTGATTGGCCATCCAAGTTACTTGGAATTGATATTGCTCCCCAATTGGATAACGGAAATGGCTCAAACAGGAAAATAACTAATCATGCATTTCTGGTAGGATTTTTTGTGGATGAATATCATTTGTGATTCATGAAACTTTAGCACTTTTCATTCATACTCAGCAATTCTCCTAATACTTGTAAATAATATTATTCCACAAAATCGTAGAAACTGAACTAAATCCCTATATTTGCAAAGAAATAAAATATAAATGATTGTGATAGTAAAAATAAAAATCCTATGGGATTCCTATATAAGCACAAGATGTGTTATTATTTAGGAATTAAAGCAGAGACACTTTAAAAGTGAACAGAAAGTTTTAAAAAAACCCAGCACGCATAGCATCCCTAAGGAAGATGAATATTAGAGATGGACGTATTCCTTTAATAATAGATTGTAAAGGTAGTAAGGCTATTAGCCCAAATGGGTAGGGAAGGTGTCCCTAGCCTCCATTTGCCAGAAGCTGGAAATGGGCAACTGGGGATGGATCACTTGATGATGGCTTGTTCTGTTCATTCCTCTGGGGCACCTGGCATTGGCCACGGTCAGAAGACAGGGTACTGAGCTAGATGGACCTTTGGTCTGACCTACTCTGACCATTTTTATGTAGTAAGAAAGGAGTGTTAGATTTGCTGCTTCTGTCTCACAGCAGTATGCACATTACTGTGCATACAAATATCTGTATAGTACTTTTGGAATATGGCATAATGACCCATATTCTGAAATAAGCAAGTGAATTTAATTTGAGTTTGAAGTTACTTTTTATTTAACCTCAGTGTTATCCCTGCAGTTCAAAATGGTAGATTACTCTCAATTCATGAATGAAAAATTGGGCTTAGATTGTGCACAACTCTTCTTGTGCATAACACAGGGCATAGAACTTCCCTGAAATAATTCCCAGAGCACACTCTATTAGAACATCATCCAATCTTGATTTACAAATTGACACACAACCCTAGGTAAATTCTTCCAATGGTTCATTACCCTCACTATTAAAAAAATATATATTTTTTTTCCAGTCTGAGTTTGTCTAGCTTCAAATTCCAGCTATTGACTCATGTTATGCCTTTCTCTACTTGAAGGAAGAGCCCATTATGCAATATTTGGTTCCCATATAGGTACTTATAAAGTGATCAAGCATCCCTAAACCTTCTCTTCATTAAGTAAAATAGATTGAGCTCTTTCAGTTTGTCATCATATAACAATCATTCTTATGGCTCTTCTCTGAATCCTCTCCAATATATTAACATCCTTCAACTGTAAACACAAGAGCTGGACACAGTATTTTAGCATCAGTTGCACCATTCCTGAGATAAAATAATCTCTCTATTCCTACACAAAATTCCTCTATTTATGCATCAAAGGATTGCATTAGCTTTTTTGGCCACAGCACTGCACTGGGAGCTCACGTTCAGCTGATTATTCAGCCAGATCCCCAAATCTTTTTTGGATCCCCTGCTGCCCAAGATAGAGTACCCCACTGCGTAAGCATGGCCTACATTATTTGCTCCTAGCTGTATACTTGTGCCGTGATTGCTCTCAATCACTGACCTGTCCTCTTCATTAATTTACCACTCCCCAACTCCTCAGACTTTATCAGCGATTATTTTATTTTCTTCCAGGTCATTGGTAAAACTGCTAAAAAGCAAGGACCAAGAACTGATCCCTGCAGGACCCTCCTGGAAACACACTCGCTCAATGCTGAGTCCCCATTTACATTTTCAGACCTATCAGATGGCTAGTTTTTAATCCATTTAGTGTGTGCCATGTTAATTTTCAAACACTATTACTATTATCAACCAAACTTCTAATCTCATTAAAAAAGATATGAAGTTAGTTTGACAGGTTATATTTCCATACACCTATGTTGATTGGCATTAATTATCCTCCTTTATTTCTTTATTAATCAAGTCCCATATCAGCTGCTCCACTATCTTGCCCAAGATCAGTGCCAGACTGACAGGTCTATAAATACTGGCACAACAACATTTCCTTTCTTCCAGTCTTCTGGAACTTCCCCAGTGTTTCATGATTTACTAAAAATCAAGATTAAAGTTCCAGTTTGCTCCTCAGCCAGCTCTTTTAAAATTCTTGGAAGCAACTTATGTGGACCTGCTGATTTTAAAACGTCTGACTTCAGTAGCTGCTTAATAGTCACTTCCATTGACGTAAATCAGTCATAGCTCTCTAAGTCAATGGAGCTACCTTGTCTACACTAGAGACCACTATGTAGTTATACTGGCAAACCTACTAGGTTAGACATATTTTATACAAAAAAGTGTTTTTGCCAGTGCAGATTATACCATTTACCCAAAGGACACGAAATATATCAACAATAGCACTTTTTTGCCAGACTGCTTTTGCCCGTATAGCCATGCTAGTTAGCAGTGTGACTTTCTCCACATTCCTAACCAACATAGCAATGCCAGTATAACTTTAAGCATAGCTCAGGCTGCTAGTATGAGATTGGTGTGGCTGTCAGGAGAATCAGACCCAACAAATCCCAAGCGCTTTGAGATACATTGACTTACGAAATGCTTGATTTACCTATGTATTCTGCATGGCCATCTGAACAACAGCACTCTGGAGGAGGAGAAAACCCTTCCAGTGGTTGTTTATTCAGACTATGCTTAAGATCAGTGTATATCTTATCTATATCTGAATATCTTCTATTCTTTTATAGCTATAGACACTCCAGTTATATCCTGAAGGCCAAAGAAATATTAGAATTACCTGTCAGATAAGAGTTGGGCAGAGCAAGGTTTCAGTATGTTGTCCCTGTGTCTGGCTTCAACCTCCATTTCATCTGCAAGTGTTAAATTTAGATTAGAATGTCTAGAGCTCTCACCGAGGTGTAATGCATTTACATATACAACGGTTTTGAAAACAGTTCAAAGCAAACATTGTTACATTGTGAGTTTAAAAAATTATCTCCTTAAACAAAAACAAACGCAGCTAAATTTACCTCTGGTGTAATCCCATTGACGTCAGTGTAGTTTCATCAGCTATTAATTTATTCCTGCTATTGATTAATAGCATGCATTGTTTGGGCTACATTTAGGCAAAAGCAGCCAGGACCAAATTCAGTGGTGTCTTAATTAGGACATATAACAGTCATAAATGACAAATTAGAATAGATTACATCAATTTGTTATTCAATAGGTATACAAAATGAGTGTCCCAAGGGGAGACATAGCAGGAAAATCAATTAGCAGGAAGGTATGAGATATGAGTTCCTCCACCCCTAATTTAACTTATCTCCACACTATCCCCAACATTCCTGGAGTCATATTCAGCACTGTCGTAAGATGGCACAACTCCTATTAAATTTAATGGGAGCTGCACCTAGTTATGCTTTTTGCTAATTTTGATTCTACAGAATACCAAACCAGCTTCATTTTGTACAGCCACTGAATTACACATACACTATTTAACCACCATACTCTGGCTAATTTACACTTGATGTGTAATTTATGCTTTCATTTATGTCACAATTGATGTGACTCTGTCTTGCCTCTGAAAAGAAATGCTGTACCTCAAATCCACATTTGTACCTTAGATAAACCATTTGTAATGCATTCAGAAAGCTTTCATCCACTCACACATTTCTGGGTAATTCATTTTAATTAAATACACGCCCCTTTTTCTCTTCAGTAAGAAAAAATTTACTCTGTGAAGATGATTTCACTACAAGAATACTCCACAGCCAGTGTTTTCAGTGAGCATCAATTGAAACATAAAAGCACAAAAACAAAGAGCTACAAGAGGTTATGTTTGCTGTAACTATAACTCTGTTTTACATTACTTATTAGCTAATGATTCTTATGGAACTTATTGCTTATATTTTGCAGGTGGTCATCTTCAGTTTTTCAAAATATATCCAATGAATTGTACTTTAAGAGTGTATATAACAGGATCTCAATATGTGTTATCAATACAACAAGATCCTAAATAGAGTTCTCAACTTTTTTTAAAAAAAGTGTGAGCATCTGAGTGGATTGGAAAACTACTGAAGCTTTTATATCACTTTGAAGATATCAGCTAATGAATGGCTGGTGAGCAATCTGCTTTGTGTGCAATAATGAGGCTGCAAACAGCTTTCCAATTTAAAGTGGCCTCAAAGCAGCACTATTGATCCATGGACACAGGATATGTCTTGAAGTTAACTAAAGGAAAAGACTAGAAGCGAAGACATTTAACAATTTTTAAACAAAAATCCACTTGCATGTGGCTGATATTTCTATTAATAAAACAATAGCCATTCTTTACAGCAATAAGAACAAATCATGTCCAAGTATGTGATTATGCTAAGAATGTAAGCCTTGCACATAAACAATATAGCTATGACATCTGAAGTATATCTATGATAAATAATTTTAAGAGTGATGAGAAAATGATTGTACTGTAGTTAATGACAGGAGTGAAATATTGTAAAGATTAACGAACTATATTCTATCTTTGATACATTTATTTCCATTGATCTTTCTTGCACATTTCATTGCTAAGTATGAAAACAAAAAACTGTATCACACAGTAGCAGCATGAAGGACTTAAAATGCTGTACCCCTGGTCTCACAGCCCCTTTCTGCTATCAGTTCAAAGGTTAAACAGCGTCATTTACCTAGTGGGCTATCAGTGGGCTCCAGACATGAAGTACTTCAATTTTTAATGGAGTGATTTTGTTTTTGTTTTTAATTGATTATTCAAGGTCACTTTCTGGTTGAATGGACAAGAATGGGATATGATTAAGGTCTCACTCTGTCTCACTCAGCCAGCCTCTCCTTCAACTTGATATCCCACCCCCAATGACCTTGATTGGCCAAAAATCTCTGACTTAAGCAATAGCATCAGTGCCAATGATTGAATTGAATGAAGGAATCTTAAATTGCTGCATAAAGTGAACTCTTTGATAGAAAAAAAGTTTGTAAAGCTTCATTTTAAACCTTTGAAGCAAGAAGAGAAATCGTAACCCTAAGGTCTGGTCTACACTACGTGTTCAAACCGATTTTAGCAGCATTAAACCAATTGAATGCTGCACCCGTCCACACAACGAGGGCCTTTATATCGATATCAAGGGCTCTTTAAACTGGTTTCTGGACTCCTCCCCGATGAGAGGAGTAGTGCTGAAATCAGTATTACCATATCAGATTAGGGTTAGTGTGGCTGGAAATCAATGGTATTGGCCTCCGGGCGGTATCCCACAGTGCACCATTGTGACTGCTCTGGACAGCAATCCAAACACAGATGCACTGGCCAAGTAAACAGGAAAAGCCCCGCGAACTTTTGAATTTCATTTCCTGTTTGCCCAGCGTGGAGCTCTGATCAGCATGGGTGGCAATGCAGTCCCAAATCCAAAAAGAGCTCCAGCATGGGCCGTACGGGAGATAGTGGATCTGATCGCTGATAGTGGATCTGCTCGCTGTATGGGGAGACAAATCTGTTCTATCACAGCTCCGTTACAGAAGACAAAATGAGAAAGCATTTGAAAAAATTTCCTGGCTATGATAGACAGAGGCCACAGCACAGTGCTGTGTGACAAGCGTAATGGAAAGCCAAAGAATCAAATGGACGCTCATGGAGGGAGGAAGGGGGTACTGAGGACTCCAGCTATCCCACAGTCCCCGCAGTCTCCGAAAAGTATTTGCATTCTTGGCTGAGCTCCCAATGCCTGTAGGGTCAAACACATTGTCCGGGGTATATGTCATCAATTTACCCCCCTCTTCCCCTGTGAAAGAAAAGGGAAAAAAATCATTTCTTGAATTTTTATATGTCACCCTATGTCTACTGCATGCTGCTGGTAGACACGGTGCTGCGGCAATGAATAGCAGCATCTTCTCCCCTCCCTGGTGGCAGATGGTACAGTACAAAAGGACTGATAGCTGTCCTCATCATCCTTTGAGTGCTCCTGGCTGGCCTCAGGTGAGGTCAGCCGGGGGCACCTAGGTAAAAATAGGAATGACTCCCGGTCATTCCCGGTAGATGGTACAGAATGGCTGGTAATCGTCTTCATCATAGCAACTGGGGGCTGAGTTCCATCAGCCCCCCACCTTTCATGTCTAAAGAAAAGATTCTGTACTGCCAGGACTATCATAGCAGCTGGAGGCTGCCTCCCCCTCATTTTATCTCACTAAAAAGTCAGTGTTTCTTATTCCTGCATTCTTTAATACTTCATCACACAAATGGGGGGGACCCTGCAACAGTAGCCCAGGAAGGTTCGGGGAAGAGGGAAGCAACGGGTGGGGTTGTTGCAGGGGCACCCCCTAGAATGGCATGCAGCTCATCATTTCTGTGGGATCTGATACGGAGTGGCTGCGCTCTCTGGTTCTCTGGTTCTCTAGTACATTTGCCCCATATTCTAGGTAGGACTGACTCTATTTTTAGATACAACATAAAGGAGAGAATGACCTGGGGGGTCATTCCCATTTTTGTCTTTGCGCCCCCAGCCGACCTCAGCAAAGGCCAGCCAGGAGCACCCCTGACAGCAGCAGACAGTACAGAACGACTGATAACCATCTCTGCTACCTTGCAAAGGCAAATGAATGCTGCTGTGTAGCGCTGCAGTACCGCCTCTGTCAGCGACATCCAGTACACTTACAGTGACAAAAGGCAAAATGGGCTCCATGGTTACCATGCTATGGCATCTGCCAGGGCAATCCAGGGAAAAAGGGAGCGAAATGATTGTCTGCCGTTGCTTTCCCGGAGGAAGGAATGAGTGACGACATTTACCCAGAATCACCCGCAACACTGTTTTTGCACCATTATGCATTGGGATCTCAACCCAGAATTCCAATTGGCGAGGGAGACTGCGGGAACTATGAGATAGCTATAGGATAGCTACCCACAGTGCAACGCTCCAGAAATCGACGCTAGCCTCGGTATATGGATGCACACCACCGAATTATTGTGCTGTGTGTGGCCGTGTGCACTCGACTTTATACAATCTGTTTTACAAAACCGTTTTTTGTAAAACGGAATAATCCTGTAGTGTAGACGTAGCCTTAGATCACAAAAAAGGAGGATCATGTGCTGAAGCTCAAGAAAATGCTTTCCCTGGTCATGTCTGAACATCACCTAGCACAGTGGAGTCCTGTCCTGGAAAAGGCCTCTATAAGCTACTGTAACACAAATAAATAATCCCAATAAAAGGCTAATATTCCTATATTAACAGTGTGATGGCTGAGTGAGTTAAACCCTTCACCACTCTATGCACACACAATGCACTGTGAGAGTAAGCCACGACAGAGTCTGAGACTTATGGACATACCCTATAAAGCTTAGCATGCACTTGAGATTTCATATAATGAAGGAGGTGCTAAGAAAACCTTCTTGTACCCTAATTGTGCATATAACACCAAAGAGAAAAATTTTTAGCTATAATTGCATGAAACTTTCATACCTCTGCTACATTACTCTTTCATAAGAAATTCTGCCTGATCAGTTTTTGCACAGGCCTACAGTAAAAGATATTTTATTATTGTTTATGGATAAAAGTGCATTTATTAGACAAGGCAGTGCCAAACTTCAAATGAAACAAATTATTAACATTAACAAACTAAATGGACTCTTCGCTACAAGTAGCTCCCTGTACACACACAGGCCTAACCTTGAGGATCACAAACCTCCACTCCTCAATCAGACTGAACTCCTATGGAAGTCAACTGGAATTTGGTTTGAGTAAGGACTGTAGGGTTTGACCACAACTGAATAGAGACCCTTACACTTATATAACTGACTGATACAACACACAGTATTAAGCAGTTCTTTAAGAACCTTTGGCCTATAAACCACTCAAGGGTTCTCCAAGGGATTAAATTTTGAGTGATGATACAACTTCAAAAGAACTGTGTGATATATTGGCTTTCCTAATTTTCCAGGCCGTTTTTGAATTTCATGCTATTTGATCCATGCCAAATAAGAAAACAGTGAGATGGGAATCCAATTAAGTGCATTATAGCTAAGGCTTGGTTTACACTCCAGAGTTAGGTTGACATAAGGTAGCTTATGTTGACCTAATTATGTCAATGTATACACTACAGACTTGCTCCCACTGATATAAGTGCCCTACTACACCGACATAATTCCAGGTCCACAAGAGGCATAGGGCTTATGTTCGTGTAGTTAGGGCAATGCAGTTGCCTGTGGAGACACTGTGGGTTACTCATCGGCAGCAGGTGGAGCCCCCTCCTTCTACCCAAGGCTCCCCCGCCATGGCAGGATGACCTCTGGGCCAGCTGCAGCCCCCCAGCTGTGCAGCACCTCCCCTCCTGAGACTCCAATCCAGCCCATGGGAAAAATCTCATGTCTCTTCCCAAAAAACCTGACTTGATAAACCCAGGAAGCTGAGCAGCACATACTGTCTCCTCAGCCGCCCTGAACCTGCCTGGTGCATAAGCAGCAAAATCTTCCCCTTGCAAACCCACAACTGGTGTCCAGTGGCCGCAGCTGCACCAGGGGAGACTTAGCCTGCCCTGGCCTATTACACCCACCACCTATGGGGTTACTTACATCGGCTGTTGGCTGTCATTCTTCTCTCTGCTGGAGCCATGATATTGACAAGAAAGCCAGACTGTCAACCAGGGTTGGGTAGGGGGCTCCAGCTAGAGCTGCCTACCAGGCTGAGAAGAACCCTCCCAGCTGATGAGTAGACATACCTTAAGAATGTCAAACACCTTTTCTTCTGTATAAATAATTATAAACATTTATGGACCAGCAGAATCCTGATGCTGAAATGTATTCAGGGCATCTGCTGCTGATATTTCAGAGGGAGATGGGGGTTTAGGTTATGCTTGGCTCCTTAGTCTTTGTCAGCCTTGATTTATTTTCACAGTAGAAAAATCTCCCCTTCACTATAGTTCATTTAAGGCCTGGTCCTGCAAGACGCCAAGTGTCTCCTGAGACTGTAGTTTGCAGGTTGAAAACTGTAGCAATAAAATTAGAAGTCATTGCTGAGTCATCTCTTGCTTTCATCCAAGTAGGGGTGTGGATATGTGTGGTTATATTGAGAGTCTTTCCATTCCTGCCATTTGCAAAGGTTTTGATTGGATTTGGCTAACCACTTTTCAAAACTAACATTTCTTTTAAGAGAGACAAAGTGGGCGAGGTAGTATCTTTTATCACACCCACCTTGTCTCTCTAATATCCTGGGACTGACATGGCTTTAACTACACTGCATACATTTCTTTTGCCTATTTTAATTACTGTGTGTGTATGTAAAGGAAAACTGATAAAACCTGAGCTTACTACCATACATTTATCTGTAGAGCAGCAGCAGCAACAAAACTTCTTACTAATCCTCAGTTTTCAGACAGTAGCAAAAGGAAAGCAGAGAATAGGCAATGCAAAATAAGAAACTAAAGTTTAGATTAAGTTAGTCTCTAATGGACACTTTGATATAGAGCCATTTTAAATTCTAATACCAGTGGAAACAAAACATCCATTTATGCCAGTTCTCTTTGCTTAAATATTATCTTCAGTAGCTTTACTTCATTCTTTCTGGCTCATAACAAATATGATTATGGGACCTGTTATTTAAAAACCACTAACTCAATGTGTTTGATAAAGAGATGTTAATATTGCAAAAATATACAGTATTAGATTCTAAATGATTAATCTCTTTCGATTTCAGTTCGCTATGTGGTGCTCAGATGAGTGATCTCTGAACCAGGCTTCCCACACTAAGAGAAAAATCCCTGGTTCATCATCTCATTGTGTGCAGGAGTGGCACATGCCCTTAGGGTTAAATGTGCAACGTGCTTCCATAGTTTACGAAATTTGCACTTATGGCAAACAGGGCCCAGCAGAAGAGAGTCAACTACATGGGCTCTTGGGTCGAGAAGCAGGGAGTGAAAGAGAGATGGTGGAACAGACTCTGTGCCATGGACTAGATTCATGAGGAGCACTTAGATGCCTAAAGCCAACCTTTGGGCACCACTGGCATTCACAAAACCACCACTCAGCTTCACCTGAAGTCCCTAAGCACTTAAGTTTCCACTGGTGAATCCTTTAAATTTCTGCTGGTGGGCACATGCACATCCACCTAAATTCTAACACAGCCTAGTTGCTTAGTGGCTAGCTCATGCCTAAGCCCTGCCTGGATTCATAAACTGGACATTTCCCTGCTTCTCTTACTTGATTTGGTAGCTGTGCTGTGAGCATGCCGAATACACATTATCATACCATTGCTTACACCTAATAATCCAGAGGTTAGGGCACTCATCCAGCAGGTGGGAAACCCAGCTTTGAATCCCTGCTTTTCCTGAATTGGAGCAGTGATTACAGCTTGGGTTTCCCACCTTTCCAGCTGACTACCAGGCCGATGGGGGAGGGGGAGTAGTACACCCTCAGTCTTTCCTGTTGAAGCTGTTCCACTTTGCATAAATAATTTAACTAGAGAAAGAAAGCCTCTTTCATCCCATGAATATTTTTCTGCTTATGGACTTGAGCCTCCCTCTCCATCCCTTTTTTAAAAAGGGGGACTCTGTCCATCAACTGTACCTACCTTGTTGCAGTAATACTTTTACTGTACATGGAGGACAAAATGCAGAAAGCAACAATGAGTCCTGGGGCATGCGTCTGACGAAGTGGGTATTCGCCTATGAAAGCTTATGCTCCAATACATTTGTTAGTCTCTAAGGTGCCACATTGTTGCTTTTTAGAGATCCAGACTAACATGGCTACCCCTCTGGTACTAACATGCAGAATGTACACTATCTGTAGTACAAACACAGTTCATCTTGTTGGCCATATATTGTTAAACCCTAACCTCACTGAAGTCAGTGTCAAAACTCCCATTGACTTCAAAGAGGCCAAGATTTCACTCAATGTACATTTGTTATGCAGCCTTTATGTTTCTTGTTAAAGTTTGATAGCTTGCATGTGCATATCCTTATTGAGATTCTGTGTTGTACTGAAATCAATCGCAGTCTGAAAGCTATCATTTTACACCACTTCCATAGCAAACCCTCAAGTGTAGAGCTGTGGAATAGTTTTTGGCACTGAGTGAGCACATTTGAGAATGAGGTATCTGCCAAAGGAACTGGCAGTGTATTTTCACAGCTGACTTCTTATTTAGCTGAAAACAGCTTGGGCAGCAAACATGTTTTCCAAACTTTTTTCCAAGAATATCAACTTATTTTTGTTAACAGAGTCACTTAAATGATCCATTTTGTCAACTATTTGTGACTGACTACATCTCATTGCAGTTGCTCCATCTACATTCCCATGAGTGTCCTGTTTGGGAAGAGGGAGGAAATGGTATTGAGGGTGGTCTACACTAGGGAGTGGGATCGATCTAAGATACGCAACTTCAGCTACATGAATAACGTAGCTGAAGTCAAAGTATCTTAGATCGAGTTACCTACCATCCTCATGGCACGGGATCCACGTCTGTGGCTCCCCCTATCGACTCCACTACCGCCGTTCGCGTTGGTGGAGTTCTGGAGTCGACAGGACCGCGTTTGGGGATTGATATATCGCATCTCATATCGATCCCCGAGAAATCAATTGCTACCCGCCGATACAGCTGGTAGTGAAGACGTACCCTGAGTTAAGCTTTTGCCAAACAGCAGCAGAGAGCACTAATGGTTTGGCATATGCCTCCAGACTGGGTACTGATTCAAATTCCTGTGTTTTCTGAGGATGCTGCTAATTGCTCATGCTAGTGCAAAATGTGGAAACGAGTTTTGCATAAGTAGAAAGAATGCTAGTAAAATCTGAGATTAGAAGTGTACTCCTTTTGGTTTTCTTTGAATATTTAATTGTCAGGCTTACAGAAAATGTGCAAAATTGGTACAGAACTATTAAGTGAACTGAGATGGTAGGGCGCATGGTTTTAGTTAATATAAAAACCCTGAGATGTTACTTGCACAAAATCAAACACCACAAAGATTGTATTTGTCAGAGATGGGTCAATCAAGTGAAGTACTGTATTAAAGGTTCCTAAAAGCCAAAACACACTAACAGCAACTCAGTTCTTCAGTTAATGAGCCAAATCCTCAGATGGTATAAATCAGCATAGGTCCATTTACTTCAGTGGAGCTAGGCCATGCACATCAGCTGAGGATGTGGCATGTGGCCCAATGGGCTAGATTTTTAAAGCTGCTGAAAAATGCAGATAGGTGCTAGTATGATTTTCAAAAGCACCTGCCTCCCACTGAAATCAATACTGGCCCGGTCTCTTATTCTTAAGAAGTTTTAGAATGTGATCCAAAGCCTGTTGAAGTCAGCAGAATGACCCCCACATGCCCACTGACCTCAGTGGTCTTTTGATCAGGCCCTTAGACCATTCAGAGAAGCAGTCCCATTTTAAAAAACAAATGCAATCTGTTAGAATGTTGAACTCCATGCATCCACTCAGGTGCAATCAGCTACTTCAATCACGCAGGGCTTAATCCTGCAAGGTGCCGAGCACTCTGGCCCCAATCCAGCATTGCACTTAAATATTTGTTTGATTTGGGTAGTTCTGTATAGTCAATTGGACTACACGCATGCTGATAGCTAAGAGCTTTCCTAGACTGGAGGCAGACTGTTCAGCAGCTTACATGATCAAGCACTCAGAACTAAGTTTTGTCCCTTGATATACAGACATGCAACTTGGATATAGGTAGAACAGTTAGATTCAACGTTAAAATTGTTTTCCTAAAACTTTATTAACAAATATATTTTTTACTGAGTGAGACATCAAATATAAAGTAATAAAACAGCTCTGAACCCATCTCTGGCCCTTCTTGAACTTTTTCCAAGTTATTCAAACTGCAAATGAAGATTTTCCCTTTATTTTTAAATTTTGAATGTTGTCATTAACATGTTCAAAAGAAAAACACTTAAGTCCACAATTAATCGGCTTTTCCATTTTTATAGGGTCAAAGAGTCTCCATTACTCAACTGACCAATCTTTTTCATTTTCCAAGATCTATCCTAAAAAAACAGGGTTAAACTTGTTATAACATTGAAAGCTAAACATTGTTTATGCTGGGGCAAAATGTCAGATGGTAACTACTTTGGATCGTTTCCTAATTTGATTCCTGAATTGGTGACCCACTGTCAAGATGAAAAGTTTTAGCCAATCCCTTCACCATCCAGTCCCCCAGTGTGACTTTTATAATGCTAGAAAATGTTACCCCTTGATATGCCATATTAATGCATTTTTTTCTGGAGTCTATGATGTTCAAAAGATTTTTTTTCTGGAATAATTCATGTTCTTAAACCTAACAATGATTATTTAATGTTTAAGCACATGCTGTCCCAGTTTGAGGCCTATATGTGTGCACATTGGTTCTGAGCCCACAATAAGATTTTTATGATAACATGTTACGTATGCCAACTATTGCTATTGTTTCTAGAAGCTTTAAAGATTTTTGGTTAGTCTGGAAGTCTGTTCCAATTAAGAAATATTGTTATTTGGTGTCCAGAGGTAAGATCTTTTAAATTAAATTTTATTTGCTGTACTCTGGATAATAAAAACAACTAATTTGTAAATAACAAATATATTGCTAATCTATCTTTCCGGATCCAGTCAGTGAGGGGGATTTTCAAAAGCACCCAAGCATTGCATGACTCTGTTGCCACTTTCACACACCGGGAATTTACCATTAACTTCACTCTCAGCAAAGAAGCTAATGTGGAGCACTTCTGAAAATGCCACACATGTAATATTTTCATTCAACAATATATTGAAGGGCTTAGTACAATACATTGATACAATACACTCCTCTCTCTCTCTCTCTCTCTCTCTTCCCCATCTCCCCTCTACAGCTTTCTTCACACATACCTGCACAGGAACCAAATAGTCACCCGTTACATGCAAAAAGTTGCACAGGGAAACAGATGTGCCCCAAAATACATTTATGAACTTAACATTTTAGCTTCCCCTAAACCAAGACTCAACAGCCCTAGCTAAGGTCGCAGTAGGCATGCCTAATAAAAATGCTTCATGGTTAGATAAGGTTAAAGGAGGTGATGGCACAGCAATAGACCGAACTCACAAGAAACATCCATGAAACACTCCTGGTTAGAAGACCTGACATTGGCTTACAACAGCTGCAAGACAAGAGATGAATACAGATGCAGTACTGAGGGTGTGGTAGTGCAGGACATCAGTGTGAAGGTAGTTTTGATCCACAAGTCAGCATCCCTGCGGTACAGTAAGAAGGACGTTAGTTACGCCAACTGAAGGTGCACTTCCTAACATGCTGGCATACAGTGCACTGTCCACACAATACCTGTCAGGCTACTTTATATGCAACTGTGTTAGACTGGGGATTTTGTCACAAATATGGATCCATAAACCCAATGAACAACATATTCCAAGCATGCAAAAGTATGGATTGATACCAGCAGGTGCTCCTTAGAATCAAGTATATGACATATATATCAAGTCATCAACTGCTCTGTATAGCCTTATAGCACACTTCCCACATTCAGAGCAGCCTGTTTCAAACAGGATGCCATGTGCATTTTAGGCACATCAGGGAGCCCACTTCAGTGTTTGATGGAAGAATGAAACTTTTTATTTAATGTCTTTTGTACTGCTTGGAAATGTAATGCATGTTTAGCCCTCAGTGTCTGAACCCAGAAATTTTAGTATCAAAACACCATCCATTACCACTTGAGTTAAAGGAACAATTCCATTAATTGAGAGAAAAGTAACACAAAGTTATCCTCAAGTGGACCAGTCACTAGAGAGCAATGGGATATACATGATACTGGTGGGACAATCAAACACAAAGCATGGAAAGTCTAGGGGACAGTATGAACCATGGGATTGAATTATGTATCGAGAAAGCATCACAGTAAAGACTTACAATTGTGAAAGAAATTTTCTTTTTGCCTTTCCTCCAAAGGAAATTTTGAATATTTATTAATTTTTTAAGTCTCACCTATTATACACAATTCTAGGGAAAAAGTTCATACGTTGATCAATTTTTTTTCTAGAAGCATATTAGCTATGAATCCATCTGATTCTGACTATCATTGCTTGAAGATTTCATTAGATTTTGTAGACTAAACACTACTTTTCATATTATCATGTAATTTATCTATTGAAATTGTATTTGCTGTTGAAAATAAGCAGTGGAATATTTTAAGAAAGATTTCAGGCAGGTGTTTCCCCACAACCCTCTATACTTTGCATTAAAATATTTCATATAATTTTGTGAACTTGGGACACACATCTCCAGTTTTTCAAATTTCCAATGATATTTCATCTTCACCATCACATTAACAACTTTCCATTATTATAATAAACACACTGGATTTTCAGAAAATACCAGAAAGATTGATTTATATGAATGATCCAAATGTGTTGCTATTAAAGTAATATAAACAAAACAATTTTCTTTACCTGTGTGCCTGCCATCACCATAAGCTATCAAAAGACAATTTACCTTTCAATATTAAACCTATTTGTTTTCTTTTGCCATTTTGCCCTGCTTAGACACTGAAATTAGATATAGAAACTCATGCTTGTTTTTAGTCTGTTCCCAATTCTCCCCTCTATGCTGTGGAATGCAGGGAGGTGTGTGGTTCATTCCATCTATAGAATTCTTTATGTCTTTTCATAGCATTGTTTTTAATTATCCTTTCCTGCAACAACCTAGACTATTTGTCTTCCTTAATTTTGCCTGATCTTACAAATCCCGAGAGCTTTCCATTTATAAATGGGATGTGTCCACTACTCTGAAGGATCAATCCTTAAGGGAATGGATTTCTTTCATTTATTTTCTGTTAATTTTAGATGGACCTTCCCAAGCTCCCTTTCATTTTATCTCTACTTATTTTGTTCATGCTTGTGGCCACCTTCCTTCTGACTTAGCAAAATTGGGCACTATCTTTCCTTAGCCAGCCACTGTGGACCTGAAGGCCATCCAAAGTGGTCTCTTGAGAATGACTCAAGTATGAGAATGACTCTCCTTAAGTATGCTTTCTCTTGTAATGTACTAGCTAGTGTGCATGTACAGTGCTGAATGTACACTACCATTTAGTGAGGTCGGTGGTAGCTCATGGAGCTTCTCATTCAGTCCCAGTGGTTCTGGAGGAGAAAGTCTCTATGCCACGTGTGCAGCAGACTGACATCTGTGGTGTGTGTAGATGTATGAAGTCCTTACACTCAGCAGTGCTCCCAGTTGTTGCTGTCCTGGGAAGCTTTGTTTTGGACAAAAAAATTAGACCCCTTGCATTCTATTATGCCATAAATATATTGTTGAATTAATCCTATATTTGTGTTAAAAAAAACAAATACAGTAGAACTCATTAAAGGATAAATTGTAATACACTGACATTGAGCAGTAATTTACTCTTCAAATAGTTCTATTGATTTTAATGGGATTAATCAAGGAGTAAGGTACTACTGAATGTAATTAAGAGCATCAGAATCTGAATTTAATATGAATATATTAATGCTTTCTTCATTGGTCAACATTAACTAAACATAAAGCACAACACTCACAATGGACAATTTTCACAATGCACATAAAATATGGAATGACAGTGTGAAAAAAAAGCAGAAGGTTTTTATTTAAAAATAAAACCAGACTAAAAATCAATAAAGTTCTAAAAATAAGTTAATTAATCAAGTAGTAATGGATCTAAGATTCCCTGTGGTTTTATTTATTTGGCTTTTTTTTTTTTTAATTTAAATCGTGAAAGGAAAGAGGTACAGCAAATGAAAAGAATTCTAGTTAATTAACAAATCCAGTGGGAATAAAAAAATCTAAAACAAAACAGAATTAAAGATCAGATAGTGTTTAACCTGTTGCTGAATTTTAATTAGTGACAACTTAGAGTTTTAATTTCAATATCTATGTCTGAAATATCTACATTCTAATTGATGGATATAAATGATCCAAAAACCTTCATTCTAATGAGTTTTTGAACCTTTTATAAATTTTGAATGAGAAATCAAAATGCTTCCAAAAATAACTGCATGTAATTGATTATTTATTGTTGTCATTTTCACATTTGGTAAACTGAAGCTGGTTTTTCTGTTGCATTATCAATATTGCTCTAAAACAGAGAAAGATAAACATTGTGAGAGGCAGTGTGCTTATTGTTACAATCAACACTAGGGCAGCTGACTGAAGGGAAAAGAATAATGGATTTATAGTGTTTGTCTTTGAAGCAGGCAAATATCTTTTTTTCTTTCTTCTTTTTGCTGTGTGTAATAGCCTTAGTGACTGTAACAGTAACTTGTACTATAGCAATGTACACGTGTGGTATTCTACGGTATATTCATACTCAAACTAAAGAAAAATAAATGAACATACTATTAGAACGAAGTATTGTTCTAATTCTTGAAACTCACAGTATAATGTCACATCTGAAGAGAAGTGGTGATTTCAGGGGTAATTTTCTCTTGGAGAAATGACAGGAAAAAAAACCTGTCCAGCTCAGCTTATCTGTTGAAAAGCAAATTCTGCAACATGAAACTTTGGGATCCAGGTTCATTGGATTGGACACATTTGGCAGAGCTGATCTTTTGGAGCCATGGACCTCACAGCTGCAAGTACCACTTGTTTTGGGAGAAATTATCAGTTAAAACTCTTATTTTTTAACAGATCATGCTATCAGTCATCTACGAATAACTGTAAATACTGAGCAATTATTACTTAGGGTTAATTTAGGCTGATCTAGACGATCTAGTATAACACCTAGGCATAATTAATCACCCAGAGGAAATTTCTGTTGGCCTAATTTTCCACTTCCTTACACCACTTTTACATCAGTGAAACTCAAATTTTTAACTTTAACATAATTTGTTTATGATTCTTAATAAGGCTCAAGTACCATTATATAAGCTATGGGTAAATTTTATGCTGCACTGAATGTAAAGTGGTACCATAAATATAGTAACTAACAAATGTTATGATCGATAGGTAGACAGATGGCTCTAGCTAGTTGGTTTAGTATTTGTCTAAAAGAATCCTTGATGATCTTCTCCTGATTCCTTGGCCGCAGTTTCATGACCCTGTTAAACAATAATACCTGGAGCCAAGTTTAGGATGTATGTAGTTAGGTCTTGCTCCCTTTCTTCATCCAGGGAAAATCTGTACCATTAGATTTCTTGTGTAACTCAGGAGATGGGCTTGCCACTGATAATAAAGTAACAAGTTGGTTAGAATTAAACAAACAGTGTCTTTGTCCAGCACAACCAAGGTATGTGCTTATCACACTTGGTCATCTTTGACTCTTATAATGAACAAACACTGGACTTAACTGACTGACTCATAACTAGAACTCATTGTCAGTCTCCATGCAATTCTCATACCCACACTCTTTAGCACATGGTCAGTTTGCACCAAAAGACACGCTGTCCACTAGCTGCTTATTTTGCTTATTTCTTATAAGCCAATCTTCAAAGGCCTACTTTAAGGAGATCCAACTGAGAACAAAGCTTTATTGAAAGAACAAACAAAACCAAACACCATTGTATGGATGATGTTGTATGGAGCTTTTCTGTATGTAAATAGAGGCTGGCCAGTTTCTTTGGTCTAAGTGCCCTTTTCTGACTTCATAAACTGTTCAAATATGAAAAAGGATTACAAATCATTCAGCCAAGCGTGCAGGGCAAGGGGTTGTGGTTGGATATATGACTTTATGAATTCCTTAAATTCTGATGCTCCGACCACAGTGGACTCTTCCCACTGACAAACTGCTATGATATACAATGTTTGCAATGCTGGTTCTAGGATATTTAAGTGTTTTGCCTCCGTTTTTGCTGTGATGATATCATGGAAATCATATCACATCACAGCCCTGGGTTCCAGGTATTCCATGATTCTTTGCTATACTGTAGGGATTAATGCAACTCTAATAGGAAGTCTATTGAGCTGAGATCTTCTCTTATGAGCAGTGCATGAAATTCAAGGCCTACCTCCAATAAATAAAGATGAACTAACTTCACATCCTGATCTTCTGTCCAGCTGTTAATGTAGCAAACATAGCTCTTGCCACATATAAAAGATATTTGTCAACTTTTAAAACTGGCTTAGTCATGATTTTGAAATTGCCACAAATTCTCACATCTTGATTTTTCTTAACAGATACAATTTGTGTTGCCGACTCCCTGTTTCATCTACCTTTACTAACAATTCTAGAAGTGCTGAGTGGCTAAAAATCCCAATGAATTCAATAGCAGCTGTTGGCACTCATCTTTGAAACAAATCAGATCACCTTTACTTGCATGCTGTATATGGAGTTAGAAACTTAACTTTATCTTAGGCCAGGTCCAGACTAGAGCTTTAAATCGATTTTAAGAGCTCTAAATCGATTTAAAGCTGTAACCGTCCACACTACAGAGTGCATAAAATCGATTTTAAGGGTCCCTAAAATCGATTTTGGAACTCCATCTAAACGAGAGGAGTAACCCCAAAATCGATTTTTTAAAATCGATTTTATGCTAGTGTGGACGGACATCGAAGTTAATGGCCTCCGGGACGTATCCCACAGTGCTCTAGTGGCCGCTCTACACAGGTAAAGGAACTCTACTGCTGGCCAGGTAAACAGGAAAAGCCCCGGGAACTTTGAAATTCCATTTCCTGATTGCACAGCGTGGAGCTCTCAGCAGCAGAGAGAACAATGCAGTCTCCTGAAAATAGGAAAAGAGCTCCAGCATGGAACACACAGGAGTTACTCGATCTGATAGCTGTATGGGGAGAAGAGTCAGTGCTTTCAGAACTGCGCTCGATCAGATGAAATGAGAAAACCTTTGAAAAAATTTCTAATGCCATGCGGGAGAGGGGGCATACCAGGGACTCGTTACAATGCCGAGTGAAAGTGAAAGAGCTCAGACAGACATATCAGAAGACCAAGGCAGCAAAGGGCAGGTCAGGCTCTGCCCCCAAAACATGCCGGTTCTATGACGAGCTTAATGCAATATTGGGGAACAGCGCAACGACGAACCCCCCTTGTCTGTGGATTCAGAGGTGGGCGTCGTGATTCCTGCCACTACGGAAGATTTATTTGACGGCGATTATCAGTATGATGAGGACCAAGAGGAGGAGGCTCCAGCAGAGAGCACAGAGCATTTTATCCCCCCAAACAGCCAGGATCTTTTCCTCACCCTTACTGAAGTTCCTTCCAGCCATCTCAAGCCAGTACTCCAGAAAATGAAGCTGAGGAACCGTCCTCTGGTGAGTGTAATTTCTTTTAATAAAAGCTTCGGTTTAATGTAAGCCTTTTTTACTGGGTTCTTCAAATCACTACCTGTAGTTAGAGTCACTGGAACAGCCTGTTAACATGTCTGGGGATGGAGCGAAAATCCTCCAGGGACATCTCTATGAAGCAATCCTGGAGGTACCCCAAAAGCCTTTGGGGAAGGTTTCTGGGTAGGGCGGCCTTGTTCCGTCCGCCATAAAAGGAAACTTTACCACGCCATGCCTGCAGCACATACTCAGGAATCATCACATGACAAATTCTAGCTGCGAATTGCCCTGGTGACTGCTGACATTCAAGAAGCATGATTTCTCTTTCTCTGTCTGTTATCCTCAGGAGAGTGATATCCTCCATGGTCACCTGTTACAGATTAACATACTTTTAGTAAAAGGGAACAGAGATGCGCATACAGTCGGTCCTTCTGTGCTGACCAAGTAGATTAAAAACCTTTCCTAAAACAGTAACCCATGAGGTGGTTTTTAGAAAAGTCTCCATTGTAACAGGGCGGATTCCTCCTGCACTTGGCCATCATGAATCACGGCAATTTGTTGCCATGGTAGAGGGGGGATGGTGTGAGGTACATGGATTTCATGCGTGCTGTGAAGTGCAGCACAAGTGGGAGGGAAGTGGTAGCATGTCCCTGTCCATGGCTTAAGAAAAGAAAGCAATGTTGTTCCTTAAGGCACTTTGCTCCGTTCATGCTACCTGACAGTACAATCGACTACAGGGATTACTAGCCATTAACTTACCATTTTCTCCGGACACGGTCTGTGTGCTCCCCTGACCTGCATCTGAGCAGAAATCTCTGTCCTCAGCCACAAGCAATAAGTATTAAAGGAATCCTAAGGCGACCTTGTGGTAAAGTAACATGTTCAAGGTTCGGTAACAGGCACAGGTCAGTGAGGAGAAAGACTGTATGCATTGTTGTGTGAAATGTGTCTCTTATGATTCTTTTATCAGTCTTTCCTATCCCCACCCCCCCACACACAGCTGCACATTTCTCCAGCCTCCCTCTCCCTTCTCCTGTACGTAGGGGGGGTATCATAAGAAGACTGAGGAAAAGGAGGACGCGTGAGGACATGTTCACCGAAATTATGGCAGTAACCCGTACAGAGAGAGCTCAGCAGGGGGACTGGAAACAATTGGTCGCAAAGTACAGGGAGGCTGCCAGTCAACGCGAAGACAGGAGGGACCAACGCGAAGACAGGAGGGACGCCAAAAATGATGTTAGGTGGCAGGAAGATCAGCGCTGGCGAGCAGCAACGGTGGATCTTCTTCGTGATCAGACTGACATCCTCCGCGATATGCTGCAAGAGCTCCGTGGTATCAGAATGCCCCTACAGCCCGTGTATAACCTCCCTCAGTACTCACCCTGTCCCACACCTTCCAGAACCAGGCATGTAAGAACGCGTGGGGGAAGGCTCTCTGCACCAGCCCCCTCCACCGCTGTGGACACTCCAACCAGAAGGCTTTCATTAAATTGAAAAGCCCTTTGTGTCCTGTTTTTTCCCTCCTCTAATGCTCCAAACTTCTCCCATGGCACCTTTGCCTATTTTTACTCTCAGGTCAGGCTATTGAGGCAGTGTGAGTGTAGTTTGGTAATGAAGTAAAGCAAGCAGCTTTGGAAAGCTGCACGGAAGCTAGTTATCAGCATCAGGATTTGACAATTGGGGATATGGGTAATAAAGGGAAAACAAAGAAAGCAGCCATACCGTACCCTGGTCCATGAGAATTCTTGTTCTATCTTCTCTGATGCACTTTCTTCTTTCCAACCTCCCTCCCCTTTCCTCCAAACCTCCCTCGCTCCATCCCCCATAGAACGCTGAGTTATGAAATTTCATGCACAGTATTGTAACAACAAGCATGATGCTTGATTGCTGAAAGGGTCTGATTTTAAATAAAGAACACAATTCTTTTAACAAATAATAGTAACTTTATTTTCAATAAAAAAGCAGTTAAGGAAGGTTGCAGGTACGGTGCCTTGCAGCAGATGGAAGCAGCTAATGGTGGAGGTAGGTAATAATTGGGAAATACAGAATTATATGTTTTTCAATGGACAGCTCTTGCAAGTAACCTAAGCAAGCAGTTGAGGAATGCTGCAGGGAAGGTATCTTGCAGCAGCAAGACTGCATAGACGGGGAGGGCAGCAATCAATTGAAAGGAAAACAGCATTCAAACTGTACCCTGGTCCATGAGGAAGCTACTTTTCAGTGCTTCTCTGATGCGCACAGCATCCTGGTGTGATCTTCTAATTGCCCTGGTGTCTGGCTGCGCATAATCAGCGGCCAGGTGGTTTACCTCAGTCTCCCACCCCGCTATAAAGGCCTCCCCCTTGCTCTCACAGAGATTGTGGAGCACACAGCAAGCAGCAATGACAAAGGGGATATTGGTTTGGCTAAGATCTGAGCGAGTAAGAAGCGTTCGCCATCTCGCCTTAAGCCTGCCAAATGCACATTCTACCACCATTCTGCACTTGCTCAGCCTGTAATTAAACAACTCCTGAGCATTGTCAAGGCTGCCTGTGTACGGCTTCATTAGCCAAGGCATCAAGGGGTAGGCTGGGTCCCCAAGGATAACTATAGGCATTTCGACATCTCCAACTGTTATTCTCTGGTCAGGGAAGTAGGTCCCTTGCTGCAGCCGTTTAAACGGTGTAGTGCTCCTGAAGACACGTGCGTCGTGAACCCTTCCTGGCCATCCCACGTGGATGTTGGTGAAACGTCCCTTGTGATCCACCAGGGCTTGCAGAACCATCGAAAAGTACCCCTTCCGGTTTATGTACTGGGCACCCTGGTGTTCCGGTGCCAAAATAGGGATATGGGTTCCATCTATGGCCCCCCCACAGTTAGGGAATCCCATTGCAGCAAAGCCATCCACAATGGCCTGCACGTTTCCCAGAGTCACAACCTTTCGAAGCAGCAGCTTAATGATTGCTTTGGATACTTCCAGCACAGCAGCCCCCACAGTAGATTTGCCCACTCCAAATTGATTACCGACTGACCGGTAGCTGTCTGGCATTGCAAGCTTCCATATGGCTATTGCCACTCGCTTTTCCACTGTGAGGGCTGGTCTCATCCTGGTATTATGCCGCTTCAGGACAGGAGAAAGCGAGTCACAAAGTTCAAAGAAAGTGGTCTTACGCATGCAAAAGTTCCGCAGCCACTGCGAATCATCCCACACCTGCAGGACTATGCGGTCCCACCAGTCAGTGCTTGTTTCCCATGCCCAAAAGCGGCGCGGAACGGGTAGAACCTCCCCCATAACCGTCAGGAGCTCCAACATGCAGGGGCCCGGGGTGTCGGAAAACTCATTCTCCAGTTCGTCATCGCTGTCGTCCCCGCATTCAAGCATTCTCTCTTGCATTTCTGCATCATGGGTCAGCATTGATAGAACGAGAATGCGTGAAGTATTTACAGTATTCGCGATCAAGGACAAGAGCAGACCTGGATCCATGCTTGCTGCAAAATGGCATTTTCCTCACTGCAGCCAGTAAAAACCGCGCGAACTGACTGTGTGCCGCTAACAGGAAGGGGGGGGTTGAGGCTGTACCCAGAACCACCCACGACGGGGACTTTGATCCCATCATGCACTGGGCTAGTAACCCATAATTCCAAAGGGCAGGGACCCGTGCAGGAACTGTGGGATAGGTACCCAGAGTGCAACGCTCAAGCAAAAGATGGACGCCAGGGAAAATGGACGCTCAACATCGATGTAAGTACCTCTAGTGTGGATGCACTAAATCGATTTTATAAACCCTGCTTTATAAAATCGATTTTAAGCATATCGATTTTAGGCTGTAGTCTGGACGTGGGCTAAGAAGCATTCTGCCACCCCCAGCACGCCGCTCCTCTTTATTTATCTGTCACTGCTGATCATTTGATCAAGAAATGCAAGAAAAGACGTGTACAGTCATATACTGTGAGTAGAATCTTGCTTTACTATTCCAGGTGGGTGGAGCTTGGTCTGTGAACAAACAAGGGTGCATAGCATGAATTTGGAAGAGTACCGCTATCTCTTCTCCTCCCAAAATATTTGAACCCTGAGAACCCATCCTCCAGAATTTAAATTGTAAGGGATTGCTCCTTAAACACAAGATGGGTCACAGCACTTGTGTAGGAACATCAGACTAAGGCATGCCAGATAGTGGATAGTAGTGCCCACACCTGTTACTTCCCCCCTCCCTGCAGGTGGGCATGGAATGGGCACAGCTTTGTCACCCTCTTCCCCCCTACAAGCCACCAACTGATCTAATCATCATCAACTGTAGGACTAATGTAGATGATTTTACCCTCCTTTCCCTTAAGTGGAGGGAGGAATAGGGAAGCCAATTGTAACTTGGGGTCACAATTTGGTTCTCAGCCTCTTACTAGGGCAGTGCAACAATGTGCTGCCCCTCTGTGGTGCTTCTGGTCAAGCCACAATTTTGCCCTATGTAATATTGCATGACAAACATGCAAAAAACAAGCAAATGATTAAAAGAAATCAGATCATCATCTAAAATGGGGTCGATGTGAATGATAATACAAATAAACTGTGACTATTAGCAGAAAAATATGTAGCAATAAATGGGACTGGAGCTTAAATCATTTTAAGATCCATTTTCTTCCAGGACAATTGTATTAATCTAACACTACTGAACCTGGTATGAGCCAAAGAAAATGTCAGGATTCTCAAAAGCAAAGGATGGGCAATTCTACTGATTATTGGATCATGTCCTATTTAGAGATATAACCTTTTCAGCCCAAAAGAAAGGCAAACAAAGGCAGTTCAGTGTCACAGATATAACCCCCAAATTACAGTGCTGTTATTGTATTTTGCTAATCACAGAGAATCAGCAAAGGCAGTCTGAGTCACCAGTAGTATGAACAACATTTTCTTATTAGGTTAAATGAACAAGCTATGATTGAACACTAGTAAAAACCAGAAGTCTGAAAAAGCTTGTTTGATTGGTTTGTGTTTTATCTCAGTGCATAGACATCATTTGTTCGAGTAACTGTTTAAACAACAAGCTATACCACTATAAACACTAAACAGTGTATAAACCACACCTATTTAACATGAAATTATTGCCAATGTCAAAGGTAGTCAATTATAAATGAAAATGTTCTCATGCATTTCTTCCCTAACTTCTATTCCATAAATTAAAAACTTCATTGAAAAGAGATCAAAAAAGTCAAGTAAATTTTTAAAGGCCATATATTTTAATTAACCTTATTAATGCACATGGAGTCAACCTGTGATCCAGCTATAAAGGGCATCAGCATCCCCTTAGTCATGCGTGCAGATTACCTGTACCAGAGATTGCAGTGTACGGCAGAAGCCGGTTCTACATAGCTGATATTCACCTACCCTCAACATGGGTGGGTGACAATGAGCTGGCCCTTGCTCTGCATTCATAGCAAAGCCACAATTGAGCCCAAATAAAGTAACATTTATTTCCAATCGCCCCCCTCTACCTCCCAAAAATTCAATCTTTACCCAAAACTGATGTGCTGTAAATTTTAGTGAAGATACACTGGTTTCATCATTTGAAACAGAGAGCTTGAATCTCCACTTTACGTGAAAAGCAACAAAGAGTCCTGTGGCACCTTATAGACTAACAGACATATTGAAGCTTAAGCCTTCAAGGGTGAATACCCACTTCGTCAGGTGCATGCGTCTGACGAACGGGGTTTTCACCCATGAAAGCTTATGCTCCAATATGTCTATTAGTCTATAAAGCACCACAGGACTCTGTGGTTTTTTACAGATCCAGACTAACATGGCTACCCCTCTGATACTTGACACTTTAAGTGAAAAACTGAAACCAGCCTTAACAGCAGAGGTGCCACCTCACCTTTTTCATGTCCTTAATTTAACACATGTATGATTATAATTCTTTAAAACAACACTTTAAGGAGTCTTGACAGAAAAATCAGGTCACTTGAATAGTACTAGATATTTAAATAATCACCTGTGTGTTGATTGTAAGTTATAAAATGCCTTCACTTTCCAAGCAGAAAAATGGTTTTATAGACAGCACCTTTTTTACAAAGCTGCTTTATTAGCATAACATTTACTAGGGTGCATGCAAGAGGAGTATTCAGACTGTACGTAGTTGGAGTTCACAGGGTTTGGGGAAGTGAAATCCACTGCCCAGCCTACAACTGGGATGCAGAGATTCCGCTCAGTCAGTCCCATGGCTACTAGGGGCGGCTCTAGGTATTCTGCCGCCCCAAGTATGGAAGGAGGCTGCCTTTGGCGGCTTGCCTGCGGGAGGTCCCTGGTCCCGCGGATTCAGAGGCAAGCCTGCGGGAGGTCCGCCGAAATTGTGGGACCAGCGGACCCTCCGCAGGCATGCCGTCGAAGGCAACCTGCCTGCCGCCCTTGCAGCCACCAGCAGAGCACCCCCTCTGGCTTGCCACCCCAGGCATGCGCTTGGTGTATTAGTGCCTGGAGCCTCCCCCGATGGCTACTATTCCAGCTTAGCATCTGCAGCCACTCTACACTGGTATCACAAACTGTCAGGGCCACCAACATAAACATGGCTATTCAGTCCCTCCTATGAACCACCATATTATTGCAACTTTCATCACTGACTTAGAGGACCAGCACACAGTCCCTTCCCTTGGCAGACAGGATATGCATACAGGTATGCCTGAATAGCTGCTCAACCAACAAGTCCCTGAACTGCCCTTATGTGGAGGTAAAGAGGAGCAGAGGGCACTGTGCTGGCCCTTCCCACCATGAGAGATTTCGCCCTTAGCTAGACTGAATGGATCACAACCATGTGCATAAATGCATATTTTTGGTACAGCTATAAAGTAGAATGTGATAGATTTCAGAGTTTTAATCTACATTTCTTCATAACACAGAAGCAGGAGCCTCTGTCGCAAGGGACTATATTGGTTTTCTTAACAGAGATCCTGCCATCTGATTCTGTAACAGCATTGAGTTCTAAAACAATGTCAGACCTGCTTGGCTAGAAATGATAGGTATATGATCTGGAGTTTCACTAGTTGAGAAGGGGATGTGTAAAAATATGGGAGTGTGTTAGTGGAAACTCAATGGGGAGGTTACTCGGGGTTCTAACATGAATGCAGAGGACTCTGGAAAAAAATAGTTCTGACATACATAATATATTCTTTCAAAAATTTGTGGCAGTGAAATATAATCACAAACGCATATACAATTATATTCTCTAGGTTAAACTCAATCCTCAATACTGTGCCTGCAGAACTACCATGGGAGTTCTATGCATGGATTGCTTACAGGAGCCAACTCTCAGGGTAAGGATAAACTATATAACATTTTGATTCACTTAGTAGAATACCAAGAAAACATTTATCCTTTCAAGTCAGGTGAGCATAAGAAACTAAATGTTGAATGTGTAGAGGAATAAATCACTTTACATTGGTATACAGAAAATGTCAAGGAATTATGCAAGGAACTGTTTGTTTTATGTCAATGAATTAATCAATGTTTGAATACACTAAGGGTTGATCGTGCAAACCATTAGTCATGCTGGTGAGCACTTACTCACATGAGTAGTTCCATTGACTTCAGTGGATTTACATAACTTTTCAATTTGTTATTGCAACAGGCTGAAAAGGCTTTGTTTTTGGCAACTGAAAACCTAGCAACAACTGGATTGTTCCATACAGGCTGCTCGTTTTTAAACAAACCTGTTTGTTCAAAAAGGTACAATATCTGTTTGACTATTATGAATCTTTTGATCACTTGTCCACTTGACCTGAAGTCCATTTATTTCACTGCAACTTTCTGCTAAGTGAAGACTGCTTATTGGCTCTGTTGTACACAAGTCCCTGATATCTTCATACAAAGATTGGCCTTGATCCCACTGAAGTACAGTATAGAAATCCCATTTGAATTCAAAGGGAGACCCTGTGCATGTTTGAAGACTATTGATTTAAAATGGGCAGGGGGCAGGGCGAAATCCCTATTCACTTCTAAAATTAAATCTGAGATCTCATGACTAACTTTTTACCAGCAATGTGCGCAGCTAAGTGTACTTTGCTTTTTTATTCCATTTCAGAAATGAACTCTGCATGATGCAGATGCTTGACAAAAATTAAACTGAAAATTAACCAGGGAAAATCTATGGCTGCAGGAAAATAAGATACAATGTGTGTGTAATGGAATGAACCCCTGTATTCACACCCGACGCACTATTGTAATAATCTTTGTACAAATAAGCCTTGTGAGGTATCATCTGAAAACTAACTTTCAGGTCAATAATATCATGGTAAAATGTATGTAGCAACATTATATGTAAAATGTATGGACATAAGCTGAAATTGTGACTGAAGTGTGTTTACCAGACAAGTCTGGGGAGTGGGTAGACCTGTTTCTCAAAGACAAAGGACAAGTTGATGTTGGTGTCAAAACTGATGGGCCATCACCTATCAAGTGGCCATACTTTGGCAAGGAAGGGTGGGGGCAGGAATAAACAGATCTGATCTAAGCAGACAACAGCATGAAACCTCTTCCCCACCTGACTTCATGTCTCTTTCTTCTGGCGAGAACTTTACCAGGGTCGCTCTCAGGAAAATACATTTCAAAAGGTGACTGAACTGTAAAAGCGAGAGGGCAAAAACACCCCAAGTTCTCTCCCTAGCCATCTCTCTCTTTTCACCTAAGACAAGAAAAGAAACAGGCTGCTGGACTTTGGGAGCAGGTCCTGGCCTGAGAGTTTGGTCAGAAACGTACTGAAAACATATTGTAAGGGACTTCAACTTAAACCAACTCTAGTTAGGTAAGTTCAGAAATGATCTTCTCTTTTTTCCTCTTGTCACCATTTCTGACTTAATGCCTCATTACTTGCGCTCACTTAAAACCTCTCTTTTTGTAGTTAAATAAACTTGATTTATTCTTTAGTCAAAACTAATCCAGTGTTGTGAACTGTGTGGGTAACTTCATTTAAAGTGGCAAACTGTTCTATCTTGATCCCCTGAGAGGGGCAATAGACCTATTATACCGGTATTTCCAGGAGAGGGCTGGAATGTTCAGAGCACATGTATTTGGGGAAAATGCAGGACTGGGAGTGTGTTAGGGTCACCCAGCAAGTAGTAAGCAAGGCTGCTGGAAACCCAGAGTGTGGCTCATGTTTGCTGGCAGGCTGCTGGCGTCAATGCTACTGGACCAGCCCTATGGCTATACTTAGGATATGAACTGCATGCTGTTTGTGAGAAGCCCAGGTTGGGGGCTACAGCAGCAAGGCATTGTGAGACACCTCAGGTTGCAGGGCAAGTAGTGACACATCGCCTTACTGGTCTGGATTGCACCCCAGAATGTCATACTGTGCACATATAAGGATCACTTTTTTTTTTTTAAACACACACAGTAGGGCAGTTACATGAAACCTGTACTCCACACATGTATAACAGAGAAATAATGAAAAATACATCCATCTTTTGTTTTCCTACCACAATGACAACTGAGATTGTGTATTTCTACTATCATTACCAATTTTTCATCTGATCCCTTTCAAAGCATCTGCGGACAGAGTGAGTCTCTGGTGGCACAGCTCCAATGAAGCCACACTGCCAGGGAGCTAAGGGCCCAATTTGGCCTTTATGCCAGCATGGAGGCATAACTTTGCTGCCACAGAGATCTGAAGATCTACATGGATCCTTGAGGATCTCCTAGATTTGGTGGTAGGTTCCTTCGCTGATTTCGGATGGATAGTGTTGGAAGAGAAAGGAAACAAAGCTTGTCTAAAAGGAACAATATGCATGGTGTCATTGCAAGGAGATATTCATAGAAAATTTCTCCTAGGACAAGCCTCATAGGTTCTCTCCCCACTGGGGAACAGGGGTGACCACATCCTACACTTGCACCAGATCCTGCAAATGCATATTCACATGAATAATTCAATTAAACTGTACAATTGATTCTCTTATATAGTAATTCAGACCTTTCATCAAGTTACTTATTTTAATCCACATTACAAAGAATTGGAGGGTGAATAAAAAAAACTCTGAAAAGATGTAGCAAAATGACTTTTAGTAAATTAAATTATTCCAAAGCAGCTAAGCTCTCAAAATGCTGAAAGTATCAGAGGGTAGCCGTGTTAGTCTGGATCTGTAAAAGCAGCAAGGAATCCTGTGGCACCTTATAGACTAACAGACGTATTGGAGCATGAGCTTTCGTGGGTGAATACCCACTTCACATCAAGGACACTAAAATGGGCTCCTCTCATTTTCAAACGAACAATTTGGGTTTGGAGACAAGAAATATTCTAGTTAATCATAGATCTTTGAGAACTATTTAAGTCCATCAGTGCTTTAAAACCTTAAATAATTATTCACATAGCAGCGTAAGTCAGAAGGATGTATCAATTTTTTTTTCATTCCATCTGATCAGCTACAGCCCAGAAATTTCTTTTTCCTTAATGACAGGTAGAGAACTTGGGATGTTGAATGTAGGACAAGGAATAAATTAGAACATGTCCCTTCAACCATATACACCAAGTGCTCATTTAATGACTCAGACACTTTGCAATTATTTTAGAGAAGTTTGTCTGTTTTTGCAATCCCAAGGGATGTCACTATAAAGAAAAACTGTACAAAAAAAGCCTTTCTATAACAAAAAAAAGAAAAAATCTATCATCATTAATAAAAATTAACAAGTTTTGAAGGTGTGTTACTTGTCTGGTTCTGTCTAAAAACAAACAAAAGCAGGGAACATTTTTACATACATTTCAATAAGTATAAAACCTCTAATAAGAGTCATTTGCAAGCATTGCTTTGATAGTGGCTCAAGTTGACTAATAAATAAAGATGAGGCAATTAATTAACTCAAACACTTCTGTATTGCAGACCACTCATTAGGGACTCTCCACTACCCTCTCTTCCAATAGAGCTTTCAGATTACCTACACAATGCACACCACCTAGTCAGCTAGCGAAGAATTTCAAGTTATCATGGGTTCTCTCAAGTCAAAGAGGGAGGGTTCCTCCTCCTTCCTATTTTGACACTAGGGGTACGTCTACACTACAGGATTATTCCGATTTTACACAAACCGGTTTTGTAAAACAGATTGTATAAAGTCGAGTGCTCGAGGCCACACTAAGCACATTAATTCAGCGGTGTGCATCCCTGGTCCGAGGTTAGTGTCAATTTCTGGAGCATTGCACTGTGGGTAGCTATTCCGTAGCTATCCCATAGTTCCCGCAGTCTCTTCCGCCCCTTGGAATTCTGGGTTGAGATCCTAGTGCCTGATGGGGCAAAAATCATTGTTGCAGGTGGTTCTGGGTAAATGTTGTCACTCATTCCTTCCTCCGGGAAAGCAACAGCAGACAATCATTTCGCACCCTTTTTCCCTGGATTGCCCTGGCAGATGCCATAGCATGGCAACCATGGGGCCTGTTTTGCCTTTTGTCACTGTCACTGTATGTCTACTGGATGCCGCTGACAGAGGCGGTACTGCAGCGCTACACAGCAGCATTAATTTGCCTTTGCATGATAGCAGAGACAGTTATCAGTCGTTCTGTACCGTCTTCTGTGTAAATTGTAAATTGGCAATGAGATGACGGTTATCTGTCGTTCTGTACTGTCTGCTGGGTGTCCCTGTTTGAGGTCGGCCAGGGGCACAAAGACAAAAATGGGAATGATTCCCCGGGTCATTCCCTCCTTTATGTTGTATCTAAAAATAGAGTCAGTCCTGCCTAGAATATAGGGCAAGTGTAGTACAGAACCAGAGAGCAGAGCTGCTCCATGTCAGATCCCACAGAAATGATGAACTACATGCCATTCTAGGGGGTGCCCCTGCAACAACCGCACCCGTTGCTTCCCTGTTTCCCCAACCCTCCTGGGCTACCGTTGCAGTGTCCCCCCCATTTGTGTGAAGTAATAAAGAATGCAGGAATAAGAAACACTGACTTTTTAGTGAGATAAAATGAGGGGGAGGCAGCCTCCAGCTGCAATTAGCCCAGCATCCCGCTGCTATGATTGTCCAGGCAGTACAGAATCTTTTCTTTACATATGAAAGGAAGGGGGCTGATGGAGCTCAGCCCCCAGTTGCTATGATGAAGACAGTTACCAGCCGTTCTGCACCATCTACTGGGAATGACCGGGAATCATTTGTATTTTTACCCAGGTGCCCCCGGCCGGCCTCACCTGAGGCCAGCCAGGAGCACTCAAAGGATGATGAGGACAGCTATCAGTCCTTTTGTACTGTACCATCTGCCACCAGGGAGGGGAGGGGAGAAGATGCTGCTATTCATTGCCGCAGCACCGTGTCTACCAGCAGCATGCAGTAGACATAGGGTGACATATAAAAATTCAAGAAATGATTTTTTTCCCTTTTCTTTCACAGGGGAAGAGGGGGGTAAATTGATGACATATACCCCGGACAATGTGTTTGACCCTATAGGCATTGGGAGCTCAGCCAAGAATGCAAATGCTTTTCGGAGACTGCGAGGACTGTGGGATAGCTGGAGTCCTCAGTACCCCCTCCCTCCCTCCATAAGCGTCCATTTGATTCTTTGGCTTTCCGTTACACTTGTCACGCAGCACTGTGCTGTGGACTCTATCATAGCCTGGAGATTTTTTTCAAATGCTTTGGCATTTTGTCTTCTGTAACAGAGCTCTGATAGAACAGATTTGTCTCCCCACACAGCGATCAGATCCAGTATCTCCCATATGGTCCATGCTGGAGCTCTTTTTGGATTTGGGACTGCATCGCCACCCGTGCTGATCAGAGCTCCACGCTGGGCAAACAGGAAATGAAATTCAAAAGTTCGCTGGGCTTTTCCTGTCTACCTGGCCACTGCATCCGAGTTTGGATTGCTGTCCAGAGTGGTCACAATGGTGCATTGTGGGATACAGCCCGGAGGTCAATACCGTCGATTTGCGGCCACACTAACTCTAATCCAATATGGTAACACCAATTTTAGCGCTACTCCTCTTGTTGGGGAAGAGTACAGAAACCGATTTAAAGAGCCCTTTATATTGATATAAAGGGCCTTGTTGCATGGACGGGTACAGCGTTAAATCGGTTTAACGCTGCTAAAATCGGTTTAAACGCATAGTGTAGACCAGGCCTAGGTTTCTTCATCTCACACCTTCCAGGTTTTTTGTTTGAAAAAGCTTTGGTCAACCTGTAAGGGGAGGGTAGGAGGTGAGGAAGGTTGCAGGACCTGTAAATCCACCTCTTACTTTGGGCACCAGCCTCCCCTCGCTTACCATCTCTGGTGTGTCTGTCAGACTCTTTGAAACAAGGACGGTCTTTATTTTGTCTTGTGTTGTACCTACTGCATGGTCAGTGGTTAACAAATATAAATTATACTAGAAATTTATGTCAAACCACGGAAGTACAGGAGGCTTACAAAGCACTAGTAGCTAATACTAATCTGGTTTTAGCATCGAGTTATTTTCTTCCCCACTCCAACACAGTAAAAAAACCCTCTCTCTCTCTCATACACTCCTAAACATCTGCCAATATATTAATTGGCAGAGAACAGTTTGCATGAGGCTCAATACTCGTGGCTATGGGAGAATCAGAGAAAATGAACAACAAATCTCTTAAGCAATCAAAGAGCTCAATACATTCTCCCTTTAAAAGCAAAGAAAAGTATATTCAGATAAGTTCCAGAACACTGGATGTTTCAGAGACACTGGAATTTTGAGTCACTCACCTCACAGCCACTGGTTCAAATTGGACCCAAGTAGGTAGTGAAATTTGCTTCCATCTAACAGTTGATCAGGGATCTATATTAAAGTGAATGAGGGTTTCAGTGGCATGCTTCCTAGCATTATCAGCTGTAGTGTTAACAATTGACCATTCACAGACACCACTACCCAATCTCCCTTCAAGGTGCCCCCTTCAGACTAAGGCTGGGACACACAGGCAAGGGAAGCCACAACACAGGGAACTTGCACAGAGTCTGCTCTATTATACTGCCAACCAGGCAGATATCATGCATGCTAAAAGTCACTTGAGAGAAACAATTGTTTAACTGGCTTTTAAGAAAACGAGATCACTTAAAATGAAAGAAGAAAAGGACAGATATTTAATCAAGGATGTCAAAATAGTTGGATATAGTATCAAATATGGCACATATTGTCACTAAGAGTAAGTCTGTGATGATTAGGAAAACAATTAGAGCTTATTTAGCAAAGAGAATTTTAAAAATCCCATTCGTAATATTTAAATAGTTTTGCCTCAGTAGTTTCCAGACAATATAATATGAGAGGTCACTTACACCTTTCAATCTTCATAAGGCAATCCCCATTGTGCAAGAATCAAAACTGTCTTTTCTTTGGTGGTGGCCTTATACTCCTACACTGATTGAAGTATTATTATACTGCACAGTATGTATCAAGCACTACATTGATTGTATAGTCTTGTTCTATTTAAGATAAGGTGTTTCGTCTTCTCTTGATACACAACCGTAACTCCCATTAAATAATATATGTTCCTTGATAGAAGACCATCACCTTGGAGATGAAGTGTCTACAAATACATAAACAAATGATTACATCCAGGATGATATATTATTCTGTTTGGGTCCTTTAAATAACTCTCTTCTCCTTGTTCCCCACTGATTCTCTAGGGTTTGACATTCATTTCTCCTTTTTTCATTCTTGCTTGCCATCTTCTGAGGTTTACTTTGATATAAAATACTGAGCTTCAGCAGTATAACATTTTACACGTAATGCAGCATTAAGGGAGTGCCATGTTTCATGAAGACTCTCCCACAGAGATGAGAACCAGCTGGAGGGAATACAGATAGGGAATAAAGGCTCAATTATAGCAACATCAGTGCTGTGTTTACTTTACATGTTATTTCCTCTTGTCAGCGAAGTGAATCAGTTTTACTAACTTACCCCAGTCACTAGTGACTCATCTGCTTCCCTTCCTCCCCTTAAATGGTTCCTTCTTCTCTTTCTCTCCTATCAGTGGTGTTAATGCTCTTACGTCCCCACACAGAGTAAGGATGATGCTGCTTAGGAAGGAGGCAGGCAATAAAATAAAACATATTCCTTCATTCCATTCCTCTGTCCACCATGCTACCTCATCCCTCTTCTGGTGCTAAGGGTTTGGAGACAGGTTATTGTTATCCTCTTCCTTTCCCCCGTAAATGCCAGAAACCAGCAGCTGAATCTGCTGCTTTATTTGAAATGGCCCCATGCGGCCAGAGGCCATGTTGACTTTTGTATTGAAAGACGACGAAAGCAGTGGTGACTAGGAGAAAACTTGCAACAGCTCTAGCCCTGCTAGCAGAAGCCCAGGAAGCTTCCCATCAGCCAAAAGAGTCAGTCAGGGGACACCCTCTCATTAGAAAAAAAAAGGAGCCATGATTCCACTCTGAGCACCCCAGTACACACAGGAACAGGAGATACACAGACTACAACATCCCTTCCCACATGAGCCAAACCCACTCCGCAGGCTGGTACTGATTGGTAGCAGTGCTAAGGACTCAAGCACAGCAGACAGTAATTTTAGCTGTGCCTTGGGCAGGTCACAGAATTATTGAGGCATGATCCTTCTGCTGCCCCCTGATGCATGGCCATGTAAGGACAAGACATGATTTGGCCTTGAATATTGTAAGTGTCAGTTTGTGTTTCAGTGTAAGAATCCAGGTCACACATGCATCTGCTCTGAGGTGAAAATACTGTATATAAAGGAAATGAAATTTAAAAGTATTTACTTACATAACCAGCAGTTTTTAGTGAATAGATTTTTTGATCTAGAGAGCTCCCATATAGTTGGATTAAACAGTTGGAAGCATTTGTCTTTTGGATGCTAGCATATCAATTACTATGTTTATGTTAAGATACTTACACTCAAACCAATATATAGGCCCTAAAGTACCTAGGTCTTTCCTGTAGGCAGCACCTGAACCATTACTATTGTACTCCATAGCATAGTTAGATCTGGAAAAGTTAATCATTTAATCAGATCTGCTTTAAAACCTGTTACCTCTGGGCTCCTCTGTACACCAATGAAGTCTGTTTACACATGACATATGAATGTTTAAAGAGTAACTATCAATTATGGCCAGGCAGCAGTTTAGAAAGCAAACTGAGAACTAGGGCAGAAAACCCAGTTAAGTATACACCACTTCACTCCTTAGCTTTGGCCTCAGCAGTTAAAGAAGGCAGACTACACATTAACGAGGCTCATGCACACTATCTGGCTTTGGTGCCCCACAGCATTGTCTTCTGTGTTCTTTCAACATTTGAATCAGATTGGCAAACACCAGTGCAATAGTCTGTGGTCACCTTTAAGTTCTGCCTTATTACTGTCTGTGACATTTACAGTTCGCTCACATGGCTGTACCCCAGTATATTTAATCAAATTGTTGGAAAAAATCATTGGCATTAAGTTGGTTATTAGCATCAGGATCATGCACTGCCAGTCCACTGCTGAACAAACACCTCCTCTTAGTGCTGGTACACAGATTTCAGTGTCAGCATCCCAGATCATCACTGACTAGTTTAATTTGTTTTTTAAAATCATACATTTGGAAGGCCCAGGCTAGAAGTCCTTCCTCAGCCAAACCCCTCAAAGACTTCAGGATTAGGCCTTTAGAGCTGTCATTTATTGCTATTCAATTCCCTTGACTTTCAAAATAAATGTTTTTTTCAGCACACTGCATTATCCAAGGAACCAGTTGCCACTCCCGTAGAGAGGCAAGGTAGGGTGGGGAGGAAAATAACGTCTCTCAACATTTCTTTTGAGAGGCAAAGATTTTGTACTTTAATTGCCTTTGTGGCAATGTACTTTGAGCCCTTTGCAATTAATGGAACAATTCTCTAGGTACAGCTAGGGCTGGACAAATAAATTATCTGTAACTAATTTAGCCATTTTTCCTGTTTGTGAACTACAGGTCTGTTGCATCTTATGCTGGGGTTACATTCCACAGTCAGCATGTAAAGCAAAAATCGAGTATAGTCAAAATTACATTGAGTGTAATGGCAGGCAGAATCACCCGCACTACAGGTACAGTATTAAAATTGTTATTTCTCTCTCTTTTTTTTTGCCAACCGCATAAAGCTGAAATCGCACATGTTAAATGTGCGTAAGATGCGTCAGACCTGTATCCATAAAGTCAAAGGAATATTCATGAGTTGTTTCTGAATTATTCCCCTGTGCTAATTATAACCATTGCTTGGTACTCCAACAGTAATCAAACCTATTGTCAACCCAGTTCAATCTTCCAAAATAGCAATTACATCCATTAGCAACCTAGTTGTCCTCCTGACCTCCTCTTTATGGTTTCTGCAAAACAATCCACATTTCCAAAACCAGCAGTGCTCTTTTGCTGATCTTTTATGATGCTGATCAGTAGCATTCCTGAGCGCTCTCTCCATTTATGGTTATTTTCAGTCTAATTTTCTAGATCTTGAGATTGAAACCCTTTGGGAAAGTGCCATACAGCATATAATTGTATTGCCTATAATTGCATTGTCTATAACAAGATCATACTATCTGTAAATCTGTGATGCGGTAAAACCATTTAAAGTCAACTCTGGTTTGTCTGAATCTGATTCCTTCCTATGCCATCAAACTTCACTTAATTGCACACACAAGCTCCACTATCCCTGTCTATCCTGGGCTGCTCTTTATATGTCCGTTCGGTTAAGTCCCATACTATTTCCCTCTGAGGATGTTTGAAGGAGGGATTCTTTTAGTCATCCCCCTTTGTGTGTTCTTCTAGCTGCCCAACTGCACATCTGGCATGGCAAACTGTGGCAGGGTCTCATCCCAGAGCACACTCCTTTGTGGCACAGCATGGCCATACAGGCAAGACATCCTCAGTCACTTGCTTCTCCCTAACAACTTGTTCACAGCTCAAATAGTCCATTTCCTGGAGTCCAATTTGTTAAGTCTTTAAATAAAGATACTATCCCCTTTGGTCTCAGGCACTAACGCTTTCTCCTTGTTAAGGGGTGCACAGCCCTGCTCTGTAGGGTTGTGCAGTGCTTCTCTCAGGGTAAGAAATTCCACAGCCCACCTTCCTGAGGCTGTACACTGCTTCTCCGCAGCCTTCCCTCATTGATGTGCAGTGGTTCAAACCAGCTCATCAGTAGCTGGGTTTCAACCTTGCTTCATGGAGCCACCCTTCTCTCTCCTCCTGGCTCTCCAGAGGCTGAATTCCCACCACACCAGAAGGCCTGATTTTAGCCACATGAACTGCCTGTTATATGACTATTTTATCCACCTAGGAAGGCAAACCAAATGTGTCACAGGTTGTGCTGGATCCATCACCCCTACAAGGGCCAGTCCCCCTTGGCGGGATTCACAAAGGGACTTAGACATTGCATCATGACACCTAACTTTTAGGCACCTACAAAGTCCCAGGAACAACACTGCAATTCACAAAGCCTGAGTTGGGTGCTGAAGCTCCCTCTACAATGAATGAGGAGAGAGAGGTGCCTAAGAATGCAGTCTACGAAAGCCATCACAAATAGGTGAGGAGTTGCCTAAGCTAGCCAATGGAGATGATGAAGAGAGATGTATGTGCTAAGTCCCACCCCTCCCTTGGAAATAGACACCTATCTAGCTGCAGGAAGGTGCCTAGCTCTGTGTGAAATCTACAAACGGAAACCTTCTGCCTGGAATCAGGTGGCTTAGGTACCTAAACAGTTTCCTGCAGGAATGAGATAGGTTCCTGCCTCGCTGCACACAAAATGGCTGACAGAGGAGGAAGTGGTGGTGCCCATCTTGTAACTTTAAGCCCAATAATTAGAGCTCTCACCTGGGATGTGAGAGACCCAGTTTCAGTGCCTGCATTCTCTTCCGGAGGGGAAAAAAGGATTGCCCACCTCTGAGGACTGTAGTCTAACGATTGCATTATGGGATATCTTGATGTGGGGCTCCCTTAATCTCTCCTGTTGAAGCTGTTTCACCATGGATAAATGAGTGAGACCCATCTGAGCAGGGAGACTGGATCTGGGGTCTCTCACATATATTTTCTCAGGCTATTGCCCAATGACTAATCGTTTATTGTCATTGGGCTAGAGAGAGAAAGGACCCCTCCTCCCCCACCAAAGGGGGAAATTGAATTTGGGTCTCCCACATCCCAGGTCAGTGCTCTAACCACAGAGCTATGAGTTAAAATATCAGCACCTCCTCATCCCACCAGATTTTTAATGAGACCTGATTCAGTAGTTGTGCCCAGAGGCTGCCTACCAGATCAGGCCTTCCACAAGAGCTAGACTGCCACATGCCTGCCTGCCTTCCCTAGGTTTAAGAGTCACTCTGGTGCTTTGGCAGGAGATAGGCATCTGGGCACCTAGCAGGAGGCAAGCATACGCATGCTCAGAGACAGAAACTTAGGCGCCAAGTGAGCTTAGGCACCTACAGGGTTTGGTGAGAGTTTTGTGGGACTTTGGTGCCTACGTGCCTTTATGAATCCCACTCCCTGTGACACACTTGCTCTGTTTTCCTCATCACCACATGTCCCAAATATTGCTATCGTCTCTTCTGGGTAACTTTAGAGATAAGAGGTTGTATGCTGTTATACATTCATTCCATTTAATGCCCAACATACTTAAGACATTTAGATGTCTGTCTATACCTTAGGTGGATTTTTAGCTTTCATATTCACATGTTTACAGTCTGGCCTTTAGGTTGTATATTTTATATAACCAAATCTTGTTGAAGCTGGTAAATGCAGCTGCCACCTTCCAAGTTAGACACATTATTTCCTTCTGGAATCTCCATTGGCATGAATGTTACGGTCACGGTGTGCAACTACTTGTATTCTTTCGCAAAGTAATACTTAAGATGGGAGTTGCTCATTAGATTTTTTTCTTCACAACTGACTATAAACCACAATTTTATCCAGTGTCTTTCTTTACTTGTATGTTGGTTAAGCTGCCACTTAGAAGAGCTAGTTCATCAGCAAAATCTAGATCTTTTAGTGTTGTACTATTGAGCCGTATGATGGCTGTGTTGTATCTACACTTTCTCATAATGAAGTCAATGGCAATGCCAGAGAGCAAAGGTGACACGGCATCCTTGTTTGATGCCCTCTGTACTGGATTACTTGCCTAAGTCTGTCTTTACTTTAAGTGTGCATGCCGCACCTTGATATAAAAGCCTTAATTATGTTGTTTATTTTTGTTGACATACCATAACACTGAGATGTTCCAAAGTGAGTTGTGATTGGAGGATGTCAAATGCTGTCTTGAAATCAATTAAGTTTATGATGAGGGGGTTTTACCATTCAATGCTTGTTCTTAGGGTGAAAATCTGGCCAACATACGATCTTTTGGACCTAAATCCAGCCTGCTCTTCACTTAGATTCACCTCAGCTGCTTCTTTTGTTCTGCTTAAGAGGATATTGCAGAAAACATTAGCTATCATTAGAAGTATAACAGCTTGCCAATTGTTGCAATTACTTAGATCATCTGTTTTTTTGTATTTCGACTATACCTCAATGCCATTACCCATTACTCTGGAGGCTTTTCCTGGTCCTATAATTTGTTGAAGTCGTCAATGATTTTAATCAATGGTCTCATAATTCTGGTTTTTACATTCTAGAATCTATTAAAAAGACAACAAAAGCATTGTTTCCATTTTGTCTGAATTTTACACTCCGGATTTAAATTTAACCTCTTTATATTCTTTGGTTTATTATAGAATATTACTTTAAATACAAAGGGGTCCCTCCCAATTTCCACTGCTTTAAAAATAATTCAGTAAATATTCAGTGAAGAAATTATATATTTGATTGTCCTTTACAGAAATAATTGATCATGTGTATGGAATTTGCCTTTCTTGTTGGCTGAGTGAATCAACTGAGTCAGTATCTTTGGGGAAGAGTCTTGTTGATTCACTTGTATTCCCTAAGTTTGTTTTATCATTACTCTTGTGGAAAAAAAGTTAAGCTTACCATCATACCCCTGGCAACATCATATCCCTGGTAAGCTTAACTTACCATTATACCCCTGGCGACAGTTCCTTAGCTTGTAGAAATTTACAGTTTACAGCAGCTGATTATTTCCTCCCAGGCATTCTCCTTCTTCTAATGTGAAAAGCTTTCTGCCTCTCATACTAGTAATTAAGTGAAAAAAATGTTTTTAAATTAATTCGAGGTTCATTTCATGCTCTCCCATTCCTCCATCTTCCTCGGTTTGTGATTTTTCTTTCCTCAAATGAATTTTAAAGTGATTTATCTGGCAAAAATCTAAGCCCTTCTCTCTCTTCTTTGTTCTTCAGTCTCTAGCTTTTAAAAAGAGCATTTTAAAAGAGCTGTTTCCAATATTGTGGGGGCTTGTAAGAGTCTCCACTTAAGGTCTGGTTGGGAAGCATGGCCTAGTGATCATGGCCATAACCTCAGATTGTGGGGAGGGGAGCCCGGGCCCTTCCACTCCACCAGGCTCCAACTCAGGGCCCTTTGGGCTACCAGTAGCCTGGCAATCAAGACTACTTAAGGCTGTCCTCCCTGAGCCTCTCATCTCGTTTCCCCTCTGGGGTCACCTCAGTCCAAGGCCTTCACCTGGGGGGAAAATCCAAATCACAAGAAAGCAAGAGGGAGGTGCCACTGTCCAGGGCCACAGGATGCTTCCCTCTCTGCTTGTCTCTGCAGAGAGTCCTCCCTTTCCTCACAAACGGCCTCTTTGGGCAACTATGTCAGAGCCTTTAGGTTTCACTCTGCTCTGCTGGAGCTATGGCCTGCAGGTCTGCTCACCTTCAGCGCTGCTCTCCATCTGAGCTAATTTAATGCCTTTTAATTCCTCCAGCAGATGGAGCATTTGCTGCAGGTGTGGCAGGGCAGGGCTGGCTGAGCCCAAAATGAGCCCTTAAGTCCTCGTTGCTCAGTCTGGGGTTTGTACACCCCACCACAGGCCTCAATGAGCATCTTTCCTTTCCTCTCTCTGAGCACCAGTTCATCACTGGCTTTCCTTCCTTCTATGATGGGGAAGGCATCTTCAGAAGGAGTTCATGGGTCAATTAACTTTTTCTACACCTGATCATTATAGTCAGTGATTTCTTCATAATCCACACACAGAACTTTTTATCTCTGGGTAATCTGTGATTCAAACAGCATTTTCCTCAAGTCTTGCGCCTTGTGGCAAGGCTAATGATACTGGCATGTTTGGCATGAAGTGTTTACCTTGAAAACAGGAAGTTTAATATCATAAAGCTTTGATAGACCCATTGGTCTAGGATTAGCATTGAGGCAGACAAACTACTGTAAGCGTGAAATCAAAACACTTTCTTCATTTGAACTTCTCAGTTCTCTTTTCAATTGATTTTCCTCTGTCACCTTTTGTATTTTGCTGCATCTGAAATCTACCTCATGTTTAGTTCCCTCTTCCAATGCTGAACATACTCAGACCTATCATTCCTTGGACATCATCTATCATGGAAGTCTGAATTTCAAGACAATCATCTTTGTTTCATTGTATGGCTCTCTCAGAATTCTCTCTTTTGTTGAAGTATTCACGATTTCCTGTTTCTAACTAACAGCAATTCCTACCATCCTCTGTCCACAAATGCTGCCTGTTTCAGCTTGATTTGTCACTTTTTTTGTCATTTCCATTTCCCCATTATGACATGGAACTCTTCTGTAATGGTTTTAGAGAGGATTTATTGACCATGTCACAGTTTGTGCTGATCGTCATATTTTTCTCTCCCTCTTTTTCTATCTGAACAGTTATTTACTGGTGCATAAAACCAGAATGATTCTCACTTTGAAACTCATGTTGAGTTCTCAATGACTTGGTCATATTTTGTCTGAAGGACTTTTAAAATCCTCCACTTTGAAGTAAAGATTATTTATGCATGTCCTTAGTGCTGAATTTCTTTTCCCAAGATGATAAAGCATTTTATAATTTTAGAAGGGCTCTTTTCTTCCTCATTCAGTTAATCAAACTGCATTTCCTTCCCCCCATTTTGAATTGTTTACTTTCATCTCTGCTTGTTTACAGACTGCTGTTGATGGTAATATAGCATGCAATATACTATGTCTAGAGACTACAATATCCCTTGCACCGTACCAGCAGAGCACGACATGATCCTCAAAAAGCTTACCCTCTAATAAGAGACAATATAGTTACATGTCCCACAACAGATGAAGGCCCAATCTCAAATCATTGCAGATTTCTCCCCAGTTTCCACTCTGGTGGATTACCATTGAAAGGCTTCATGGAACTCTTTTAGAAGGACAGCACTCTATGAAGAGAGAAATACCAATGAAGTTATAAAGTTGCTAACCCTCCAGGATTGTTCTGGAGTCTCCAGGAATTATCTTTAATTCAAGATCATTCTTTAATGTCTTGTGATAAAACCTCCAGGAATTCATCCAACTAAAGTTGGCAACTCTAATGAGGTACTAACATTCTGAGCCTAGTGATTATGTGTCCTACATTTTTGTACAATCTTTCCTATATTCTTGTTCTCACACACACCTCAAACAAGCCTTGGCTGAAATTAGCTCTATGGAATTTGAGTCTACAGGAGCTTTCATCTGTACATCCTGTAAACAAACAGTGAGGATGGAGAATCGGCCCAGTGAGTTGCCATAAATAGGTGCAGTATGATTGCTTCAAATATTGATTTATTTGATCTCTCAACTGTTTTAGTCATTTGTATTTCTGTGTATAAAATAAAAGACATATTATATTGTATCTTTTACTTTGCACACAGATAGATCACAATTTTAAAATTTGAACCAATCATGCTCACCTTAGTCATGAAATCAGTCCATTGAGTTCAACAGGACTAACTGCATGATTAGGTAAGCAGAATTTGACACAGATTGGGCCATAATAGAATGCTCTTTGGGGAGTAACTGTATGCTAACAAGCTGGTCGGATAAGTTACTGGGCTAGAGTTTGTGAAGGTCAAAGTATCCTATAACTTTTCTGTTCAAAATGGACAAGCTACACGGATACAATCGCCCACCACACCCACTTTCACACAAACACCTATATTATGTTGAATATTAATACATCCCAGCAGCAGATGCCATATTTTAATTAGTTAACTCAGTAATGAAAAACTACATATTTCTGTGCATTTTATATCTGTATAAATTATACAACTTTAAGTAGATCCTGACGTTATCTACACTATATAGCACATATCTTTGCAGTGAGACAGTTATTTGAAATGAAACAATTCAGTAATTTACCTGACAGCTGATGTTGGTTCAGAGCTAACTGTTTAGTTTTTTTTTTTTAATAGGAAGTTCAAGTTGGTGTATAGTTTTGAAAGAAAAAATTAAACTCTGCAGGAAAAAAGTCACTCAGGAAGTTAAAAGCTGAAAGAAGCTTTCACTTACACAAATGAAGATAAGTAAACTCTTGATTACCTTTGCCACAAATATCTGAGGAGAATATGTTTCACAACTTAAGCCATATGTAATTTATTCCTACATGAAAACATTCTTAGCAGTTGAAGGGAAATTTAGCTGTAAAGATGAGAGAACATGGCACAGCCTATGTGACAAGCTAGTTCACTTCTAAAACAGAAACCTTTAAAGCAGTGGCTCTCAAACTTTTCTACTGGTGATCTCTTTCACATAGCAAGCCACTGAGTGCGACCCCCCTTATACATTAAAAAACACTTTTTAATGTATTTTTATGTATTTAACACTATTATAAATTTTGGAGGCAAAACAGGATTTAGGGTGGAGGCTGACAGCTCGCGACCCCCACCCCATGTAATAACCTCGCAACCCCCTCAGAGGTCCTGACCCCCAGCTTGAGAACCCCCACTTTAAAGTTTGCAAGCTTTTGAAGCTAAGTAAAGTCAATGGAGAATTTTAAAGTCCAAAATAAATTAGCATACAAAGTCATTTAATGGGCTTGATAAAACTGAAAATAATGCAGATAGTCTAGAAAGGCTTGTGTCCATCATTATTCATGTGCTGTTAGGGGATATCAGAGAGGAAACTGTGGGAAACAATAGCAGCCAACTCAACCTTCAAACAACAAAGCATAGGTAATAACGTAGGCCAGGCTTGTGACTGATCACTTGCAACTAGCACTTAGTAGTAGAAGTGCTATAAATATTATAGGTATGAGTTTACTTACAGACCCCATTTTATCCCTTTGCAGCCATACTCACAACATACTTAAAATTATGAGTAAGGAATAATCAGAATTGGAAATCAGATGCTTCCGATCACTAATCTGGACTCCATCACTGACTAATTGTGTGGCCTTGGACAAGTCACTTAACCTCTCTGCCTCGTTTTCCCTGCCTGTAATATAAGAATAATTCTTGCAAACCTGTTTCACAGAGGTGCTATGAAGATTAGTTAATGTTTGTACTGTGCTTTTAATATGTAAAGCACTGTATAAATGCTACTGTTGTGGAGTCCCCGGGCGATGCTCTGGAACTGCTCCCTACGAAGCCAGTCAGGACTCTGGTGAAGTCTCCTCTCTGGGAGCAGACTGTCTTCAGGGCAAGAAGCTCACATGGCTTCCACCTTCCTGGGTTTGACCCCAGAGCATTCAGCATCCTCTGCCCCTCCGTGCCCCTCCCACAGCGAGCCCACCCAGGCGGGGTCCTGGGGAAGCCAGAGGGTCCTGCACCCCAACCTCACAGTCAGACGTGACAATTAGCCAGCCAGTAAAACAGAGGTTTATTTAGATGACAGGAACACAGTCTAAAACAGAGCTTGTAGGTACAGAGAACAGGATCCCTCAACTGGGTCCATTTGAGGGCACAGTGAGCCAGACAACCAAGTCTGCACTGCACTTCACATCCTCAGCCAGCCCCAAACTGACTCACTCTCCAGCCTTTCCTCCTCTGGGCTTTGTCTCTTTCCCAGGCCAGGAGGTCACCTGATTCCTTTGTTCTCCAACACCTTTAGCTATCTCCTTGCAGGGGGGAAGGGCCCAGGCCATTAGTTCCGAGGAGAGAGTGTCAGCCATTTATGCACACTGGCCCTTTGCTCTGCAACAATCACACCCCCTTATCCCACCACCTAGAGACTTAAGAAATGCATAGGTGAAACTGAGGCACTCCTACAGTATTCAGAGGAAACATTAAGAACAGTCCCACTTCATTACAGCTACATACCAGCCAAACTATTTACATAGCGAACATAGTGAAGAGAAAAAAAACAAAACTTTGTTTTGTTGTTTCAAGCAGTTGGACATTATATTGCTGTATGGATTACTCTCAATTTAGATATGACAAGTACTGTATATATATTCTGAGGAATAGGAAAAAGATCAATGGAGAATGTCAAAATGAAGAAGTGAGGAAATAAAGGGGAGATTTCCTAATTGGACAATGATCTTTACCATATGGGTGTTTTGTGGCATGTTCTGTATTGAATCAGTGGCAATGTCCCTGCTATACAAAAATCTAATATTGAACTTGCTAGATTTAGGGGACTTAGAGACAGATCTTCAGTGAAAGAACTCTCCATATCCACTGAGACCAATAACAATCCATCATCATCAGGACTCCTTGCCTGAGCCTCAGTACCTGAATTATCATCTTATAGTAACTCAGTTACTATGTGATTTATTGGTACCAATTCCAGCTAATAGGTATGTGCTAACATTTGTGCCCTGTTTAGCTAGAGCTTCCAAAGCTCATTCTGTACAGCTGTCACATCCCCAGGGTTCTGGGACGAGGCCTGAGGTTCATTTCAGCACATAACATCTGGATCCACTAAGATCCTTCCTCTAATGTGATTAAGTCATAGTGCTGCCATTTGTAAATTGCATGGGCAGAGTGCTGGCAGGTCTTCATTAATATGCTCCCAAGTTAGAGATTGGGTTAAAATGCTCCCAAGAGACTTAGATCAGAGTTTTACCCTTTACGCACAAACAAGAACAGCATGTGGTGATTAATTTGGTAATAAAAGGGCAGACAAAGGTAAAAACTAATACTAATAGCAACACCTTCACATTGTTCACTATTTGTACGTGCTAGAACAGCTCTTGATAGTTGCACATTATTTCCTCAGTGAAAGAGGAAGAGTGGATAGTGAATCCTTAGCGATGTTCACCGGTAAGTAAGTGTGTCATAGCAATCATAATGTGGATTCCAAACTTGCAACAGCTCACATTTCTTTAAGACAAAGCCAATCTGACATTCCAAAATGATACGTCGACTTCAGCAATGCTTTTCTCATAAGTGAAGTTGTGCATCTTAGATTGATTCTCCCTCTGCCCCGCCCCAGTGCAGACCAGGCTTGAGACAGGAGAAACAGAGTAATGGGGCACAGTAAAAGGGAAAGGAAACACAGCCTGCTTGTTAATACATATTTGCTCTCTGTGCATATTTGACATTGTGAGACCAGACTCTTGGGCAATTAGGAATGGATTGTGCAGGAACTGTGCAGAATGTGGGTGCATATTATCATCACCATCTGCACAGTGAGCAAGAGAGTCCCTTCTCTGAGAGGGACATTCACTTCTGTACTTGCCAGAATTTGACCATTTTATTTGCAGGGGCTTTTACTAAAGATTGAGGTAAATGAAAGGGGCAGTCGATTGATATTCTTGTTACTTGCAGAGCATCAGGACACCACAGCTTTTACAGATATACAAAACAATAGATAACTTACTTATTATTAGATATTTTGCATCTCCCACCCCAAGCCTGAATCACTGAAATCTCATATTCAGAATAAAAAAAAAATTTCTTAAGCTACGTCTGCACTTGGAGCTGGGGACTGGGGGTGATTCCCAGCTCAAGCAAACATAGTTGTGCTAGATTTGACGAAACTAATGCGCTAAAAACGATAATACCATAACTGCAGTAGCGTGGGCAGCGACGAACGGCAGTCTTGCTACCCCAAGTTCATACCCACAGAATCCTGGTCGGTTTGTGCTGAGGGCAGCTAGCCCATGACTAGGGCCCTACCAAATTCAGGGCCATGAAAAATGCATCACGGATCGTGAAATCTGGTCTTTTATGTGCTTTTACCCTATATTATACAGATTTCACAGGGAGACCAGCATTTCTCAAATTGGGAGTCCTGACTCAAAATGCAGGGGGGGGTAGGTTATTTTAGGGGGGTGGTGGTATTTCCACCCTTCTTCATTGCCTTCAGAGCTGGGTGACTGGAGGGCGGAGGCTGTTGGCCAGGCACTCAGCTCTGAAGGCAGTGCCGCACCAGCTGCAGTGAAATAGTAAGGGTGGCAATACCATACCATGCCATCCTTACTTCTGTGCTGCTGCTGCCGGCGGTGTTGCCTTCAGAACTGGGCTCCTGGCCAGCAGTCGCCATTCTACAGCTGCCCAGCTCTGAAGGCAGCACCACTCCAGCAGGAGAACAGAAGTAAGGGTAGCAGTACTGCAACCACCCCCTACAATAACTTTGCAACTCCCGCCGCCTCCCCCCCCCCAATTCCTTTTTGGGTCACTACAATTACAACACTGAAATTTCAGATTTAAATAGCTGAAATAATGAAATTTGCAATTTTAAAATCCTATGACCGCAAAATTGACTAAAATGGACTGTGAATTTGGTAGGGCCCTACCCACGACGCTATCACAACTACAGTACTATTTTTTGTGTGCTAGCTCAGTGACAACTGGTAGGTAGTTCTACACGAGCTGTGAGTCACCCTTCTAGATCCAAGTCTATGGAGCCTATGTTTCACTTCACTCTCTGGCAGATCAAAGAATAAAATAAAACTCAAAGAACAACAGAAAATGGTGCTTTCCTTTTCAGTCAGCCAACCTCTTTTGAAAATAAAAAACACTTAAAACCTAATTGAGCTCTCCTGTAGTTGTCACTTTTCTTCCCCAAACCCATACCTCCAAAAACAACCAAACCAATCAACCACACGCACCATATCACCACCAACCAACCAAAAAACAGATTTTTTTAGCCCATTTGGAAATGTTTAGTTCAGCCGAGGCCACGGCATTACAGTTGAATGGGAACTTGATGTGGGAGACAGCCTCCCTATTTGTTCTACAAGAGACAAGCCATTCTTTCCACCTCCCAAAAATTGATCAGAAGGAAACTCAAAGAAGGAAAACCGCAGTTCTCTATCATCTTTGTGGGTTATTCCCCCATAGGGATTGATCTGAGAGTATATGAATACCATAGCAAAAGTTTAATTCATGTACAATTAAAGTTATTACAGTAAATCAAAACCCTTATTTCAAAATATATATCACCTAGGATAAAAATTTTAAAAATTACTATGCCTTACAAAGTATGAAAATGACCAGTTGAGGAGTTACATCAATATTTTATCCATACATCAGTTAATGATACCAGCTCTCACACACACAACATTTAAACTTACACATTCTAATAACCTTACCCTGTTATGTTTATTATCATGGATTTATAGATTCCAAGGCCAGAATGGACCACTTTCTAGTGCAACCTATATTCCTGGTTGAACTAGAGTATCTTTTTCTAAAAGATCCATTTTTGATCTAAATTGCCAGTGATGGAGAATGAACTAAAACCCTATAACATAGTTTAACAAAAAAGACATTTACATTTTATTTTAAAATTAGAAGTGGTAAAGAATCCACTATAAGCCTAGTTAAGTTGCTATTAATTATCCTCACTGTTAAAATTTGTGCCTTGTTTCTAATCTAGATTTGTCTAGCTTCAGCTTCCAACCATTGGAATTTATGTCATTTTCTGCAAGATTAACGAGCTGTGGACTATCAGAAATCTCTTCCCCACGTAGATCATGGTTTACAAGTATCAAGTCACCTCTTAATCTTCCCTGTGGATAAACTAAATATTGACTGAGGTTCAGTCTCTCCCTGCAAGATACGTTTTCCAGACCTCAAATAATTTTTGTAGCTCTTTTCTCAACCGTTTAGATTTTCCAACATTCTTTTGGGAGTGTAGGCATCACTTTATCCTATAAAGATATGATTAATGCCACCTTCCCACTAGATATTCCAGAGATCACATTTGCCATCTTCGCTACAGCACTACAGTGGAAGTCCATATTGAATTGGTTATATACCCCAACCCTGAGTTCCTTTCAGTCTCTACTTTCCAGGATACAGCCCTCTTTTTATGTAAGTGTCACCCACACTCTATTTCTAGATGTATGACCAGGGGCAGCTCTATCTTTTTTGCCGCCCCAAGCATGACAGTCAGGCAACCTTCAGCAGCATGCCTGCAGGGGATCCGCCAGTCCCGCAGCTTCGGCGTACCCGCCGCCGAATTGTCACCGAATCCACGGGACTGGCAGACCTCCTGCAGGCAAGCCGACAAAGGCAGCCTGCCTGCCGCCCTCGCAGGGACCAGCAAGGCGCCCCCCATGGCTTGCTGCCCCAAGCACGCGCTTGGAGCGCTGGTGCCTGGAGCCACTGCTATATATGGCCTTGCATTGTGTGTGATAAACCACCATACACAATGAATCTCTGAGCAGTAATTCACAGCAGAGGTACTTACCACCAATCTGCTTTGAATCATCTCTACACTCATAGGGATGCCTAATGAAAGTGAAAGCTCTGTTTGCATATCATATTGTATGTAAGAAAACAGAGGACATGCTTACCCCAATAATAGTGCAAATAAATATTTTTCTGTTGAGAATGAATGTAGTGTCCATGAAAGTAAGGGATGAAATTACTCTTGTACAAGCTTCTCTGTGCAATTCACCCATAGCCTGCAACACCTCTGACAATGTGAAGCTTATTTTCTTTTGAGCAAAATCTAATAACTAGAGCCCTGCACAGATACAAAATTTGTATCTGCATCCAATCTGCGATCAGTAAACATGGTCCATGGATATCCGCATCTGCAGATGTAAAGTGGATCTCTGCAGGTTTACAGGGCTCAACTAGTAATTCTCTGATTGCTTTGTGGATTGCATAAAGAAGAGCAGGATGAGATCCGCTCAGATTTACTTTTGCAAAACCAAGTCAGGATTTGGATTCAAGTTAGAGGTATTTAGATATTCTGCAAGTGTAAAACCCACCTCAGCACTTAGCCCCTAACAGTTAAGACCAGATCTACCAGTGATGTAAACCAGAATAGCTTCATTCAAGCCCATGCTCATTCACAGTAGCTCAGGATTCGGCTCAAAGTGTTCAGATCTAGGTGCCTGATTTGGGGCTGTGTGTAGAAAGTGGAATCCATCTCCCATTCGATTAGCAGCTGACAGGGCTGCAAGCACAGCTCCTGCAAGACTGCTATTCAACCCTACGCAAGGGGAAAGCAGTGTCTGTGTAACCCACACACCTCCTGGGTGTGGTGCTCTGTCCCATTTAGTGGCACTGTGACCACTTAGCAATTAATGAGCCTGCTACATACTTAGCTAAGGGCCATGTGGCTTTTAGCTCATGCAATAGTGGCTCATGCATTTAGCTTCTGGGGTTCCAGGGTTGATCCTGCCTGCCAACTACCAGGGTCTGTTGGCATTACAAGTGGGGGCTCATCCGGGATATCAACTGGGAAGTCTCTGAAGCTCAGGACATGCTTCCTCAGCTGATGGAAATATGTAACCCACATACCTCCCGGATGTGGTGCTCTGTCCCATTCAGTGGCCCAGAGACCACTTAGAGATTAATGAGTCTGCTACAGTGTTAGTTAAGGGTCATACGGCTTTTAGCTCATGCAGTAGAGGCTCATGCATTTAGTTTCAGGCTTGATCCTGCCCGCCGCCAACTGGGGTCTGTCAGCGTTACACCTGCTTCTCCACTTCTGCTATGTGTGAGGTGATTTCTCGATACTACATCCAAATATGTACTTCCCCTGATTCATGTACTTCCCCTGTTCACTACTAGCCTATTCAGAACAGATGTAAAAGCTACCACTTGTGTGCATGGGGTGATAGCTTCCATCCCTGTGTGGCCACTCTTCCCACTGCTAGCATGGATGTGCAAGCCTTCCAAGAGGGGAGGAATTTAACACTACATTAATGATAGGGACCACTCCCAATAGGAAGGGGATCCTTTTGGTTTCACTGAGTTTTCTGGGTTATGCAGCTATGGACCCTGCTCCCAAGTCAAAGACAGCACTTCATTCTGGGCTTCTATGGCAAATGTGGAAGGGGCAGACACCCCAGGAGCAGGGTCTATGACTCCATCCCGCCAAACCCGCAGGAATAACACTGGATTCAAGGAGATACAGAAGTGGGCTTCTAGGCAAGACCCTGTAAGTGTCCACATTCCAAAATCATCAGTATCTGCCAACAGCTCCATTTTGTCAACTAGGGAGAGGCCTATACCACCACGGCCAATAATGAGGGAAAGGCCTGCCCAGTGGACTGAGGATCAAGTCTGGGACGACTCCTTGAAAGCAGACTGACAATTAAAGAGTAGACAGAAATCTTCCTCACAAACCCTGCAAGAACGCATTTTCTTTGTGGTTTGACCAAGCCGGAGAGCAAGTAGCAGCATAGGGGTCAGTCTTATCTCACAGTGCTCTCTGTAAACAATCAAATTTCTTATATAGTTTATCCAGTTGTATGGCTGTAGTAACAGCCCTCTGCTTGCAATCCACAGAATAGGAGAACCAAAGCTAACGTAGAAGGTGAATCACTTCCCTGGCACACTCCTACAGAGCCAGTTCCCCATCCTCAGCAGCATGCTGATAGGATGAGGCTCACTCTAACTTGGAAGTCAGCTGTTTTGTGATGCATATAGTATATATATTAATACAGTGAATGATTTAGATGGACATTTTGCCTAAATAAGAAATGACACACTGCTTACCTCAGATACCACTAAGGGCCCAATCTACTGTTAACCTCTTACCTGAGAAGATAAAAATCACTCATTAAGACTTGTAAATTTATGAAGACCTCAGTATACTATCTAGAAATAAAAGAAAACCTGCTTGGCTGCCAACTTAATAAAAAAGAAATACATGCATTTCTAGCTACTATTTTGCTAGTTCAGCATGATACAGAAACAAACACCTTAGCACAATGTAATAAAAAAACAGAAAAAGTCAGACCTAATTCTAAGCAATACAGAACCCTTTATGCAGCGGCAGTGAATGATTTAATTTAAGATACTTGTGCTAGAGAATAAAAATGCATATCATATCTAAAAAACTGTTATTTGGCAAATGTTTTAAAAATTGAATGGCAGAGCCAAAGCGCAACACCATTAAATATGTCAGTGATAAGGTTTTTTTATGCAGCTTACTTTAAATTTTCCTAGTTTGCCTGACTCCTGTTTGCTCTTCGAAGTAGTTTCAGTTGACAAATTTAATTAAGTAAATCTTGATCTTCAGCCACACAGGCTTCTCACTTGGCCTATCCACTTTCATTTATAATTATATATTTTGTTCAATTTTCTAAGAAGTTAATAATGACAGTGTCAAAAGCAAAAAAAATTACTCTTGCTACCACCTGACTTCTGTGTTTACATAACTTATTAGATGGTAATGATAATAGAAAATGTAAGATTGATCACTAATATAATGTATTAATCTCCTAGCAATTAGATATTAAACAGATTTTATATCTCTAGGCATTATTAGATTTCACAATTCAGGATTTTCATTTGCAAATACGATTGCATTGTTTACTTATTTCTATCAACCATTACAAAAATTGTTGGGTATCTTTCTATAATCATATAACTAAGCACTTTCAAAGCACTGGGAAAACATTAAATAAATCAATCATCCCACCCTTTATACCTGCATAAATACCTGAGATACTTGAAACACAGAGGGTGTAATTTACCAAAGGCTATATAGTGAACAAGCCTCAGAAGCAGTACAAAACTGCAAAATGACTAATGCATTCCTCAACCCATGAATTTTCAACCTAGGAAATCACTACTTCCAGGGAATCACAAACATGGGCAGCCCTAGACTAGCGACCAGCAACTGGAGCCCTAGGCAAACCATGCAATTGGTGCCCCACCCTCAAACCCTAAGGGTAGATCTAGGCTGAGGTTTTTGGTAAACTGGGAAACATTTTGCCTGATTTTTCCTTTTAATGTTTAAACTTTTTTTTTTTTCTTTTTTAAACAGAGGCTTAATTATTCAGTTTGTCCATCAGTTCGTCCATCCAACCAATGTTTCTGAGATCAGATAAAATAGAGACATTACATTTTCAGAATAGATTTGTACATGACATCCAGATGATATTTCAGTCTGATTTCAAATAAAAATACATTAAAAATGTTAATTATAATTATTACTACAAATCCAAAAGTATCCATTACGCTATCCTGCTTTAACTGCCATTACCACCACATCCAATACAGAAAGAAATAAGAAAGCTCTTCAATGAACTTTAACCCATATTTACAAAAAAAGACTCCAAATAAAAAACACTGTGCACTCTTTAAACGTAACTTTTCTTGCTTTAAGTTTTGAAAATTCAGTCACTAGTTCTTTTAGATCCAGTTTTCCAGATATTTCATGCTCTACTGACATTGTGGCAATTCCAAGAAGTCTTTCTTGCACCGTTGTTGAACACAGATACCTTTTTATCAATTTTGACTTTGAGAAGCTATGTTCCCCACTAGCTACGGAAATTGGCAAAGTTAAAAGAACGCGTAGAGCTATAAAAATGTTTGGAAAACTGTCAGTTTATTTTCACAAACAAACTTCAGTACTTCTTCAGGAGTGGAATGTTTCTTAAGTCATCTTGAAAAAACCTGAAGCTCACGGCACAAATCTGTAGCATCAATGTCTTTTGAATTTTCATGAGTTAATGCCGACTCCAGTTTTGCACAAAATTCTCTTATCTATTTTGCTGTTTTCTTTTGCAAGCTATGGATATATAGAAAGCCAAATACTGATTCTACCTGCTGCATCTGTTGAATTCTTTTGTCAACCAAGTGAATAGCAGTATCAAGGATTGCGAAGTAGAAATTCACTTTGAGCCTTTGTTTTGGGTTCTGAATGAGTGCATCTCATCCTTCATACAAAAACTGCTGGGTTTTTTGCTGCATGCAAACTGGCTCTGGTATATATTGTCAGAAAGTCTATTTCTTCAGCAAGCTCAAGAGAATCTACCAGTGTTCCTTTGAACCCTTCATCACTTCTGAATTCCTCCAGAATATTTTTAGTTTGCTTCAGTTTTTGAATAGCAGAATGTATGTTCAAATTCTTTTCCTGAAGCTGCTTACTAGTGATGTTAATCTAGAAAAGGTTATTATACTACAAAATGAGCGAAGTCAGAAATTTGAACTTGGAAAGACCATTTGCAAGAGCTTCTGCATCTGTTTGTGTCATATTACCAGATGATCCAGTAAAAGTAGTATCAGAAATTTCAATTAGGGCATCATAAATGTTTCCAAGTTCATAGCGAAGAGGCTTCAAAAGTATCAATGCAACTCTCCCTTCTGACTGAGTAGTTTCACAGTTAGAGAATTCACATGGCGAATCAGAATCTCTCAATAGCGTGTTGAGCCTGAGGGTATGTCTACACTATGGGATTATTCCAATTTTACAGAAACTGGTTTTTTAAAACAGATTGTATAAAGTCGAGTGCACGCGGCCACACTAAGCACATTAATTCGGTGATGTGCATCCATGTACCGAGGCTAGAGTCGATTTCCTGAGCATTGCACTGTGGGTAGCTATCCCATAGTTCCCGCAGTCTCCCCTGCCCATTAGAATGCTGGGTTGAGATCCCAGTGCCTGATGGGGCAAAAAACATTGCCGCTGGTGCTTCTGGGTACAGCCTCACCCCTCCCTCCGTGAAAGCAGCAGCAGCCAACCGTTTCGCGGGTGAATTGTGCAGACGCCATTCCATGGCAAGCATGGACCTTGCTGAGCTCAAGACAGCAATCATGGACGTTTTAAACACCTCGCGCATTCTCGTGCAGTCAATGCTGACCTGGGACCTGCAAAGCCAGATGAGAAGGCGGCGGCTACAGCAGAACGGCGACGAGTGTGATGAGGACATGGACACAGAATTCTGTCAAACTGCGGGCCCCTGTGCTTTGGAGATCCTGCTGGTAATGGGGCAAGTTCTAGCCATTGAACACCGATTTTAGGCCCAGGAAACAAGCACAGACTGGTGGGACCACATAGTGTTGCGGGTGTGGGACAATTCTCAGTGGCTGAGAAACTTTTGCATGCATAAGGGCACTTTCATGGAACTTTGTGACTTGCTTTCCCCTGCCCTGAAGCACCAGAATACCAAGATGAGAGCAGCCCTCACAGTTGAGAAGCAAGTGGCAATAGCCCTCTGGAAACTTGCAACGCCAGACAGCTACTGGTCAGTCGGGAATCAATTTGGAGTGGCAAATCTACTGTGGGGGCTGCTGTGATGCAAGTAGCCAAAGCAATCACTAAGCTGCTGCTACGAAGGTTGTGACTCTGGGAAATGTGCAGGTCATAGTGGATGGCTTTGCTGCAATGGGATTCCCTAACTGTGGCGGGATGATAGATGGAACCCATATCCCAATCTTGGCACCGAAGCATCAGGGCACCCACTACATAAACCGCAAGGGGTACTTTTCCATGGTGCTGCAAGCACTGGTGGATCACAAGGGACGTTTCACCAACATCCACGTGGGATGGCCGGGAAGGGTTCATGACATTCGCGTCTTCAGGAACACTACTCTGTTTAAACAGCTGCAGCAAGGGAATTACCTCCCAGACCAGAAAATAACAGTTGGATATTGAAATGCCTGTAGTTATCCTGGGGACCCAGCCTATCCCTTGATGCCATGGCTCATGAAGCCATACACAGGCAGCCTGGACAGTAGTCAGGAGCTATTCAACTACAGGCTGAGCAAGTGCAGAATGGTGGTAAAATGTGCATTTGGCCCTTTAAAGGCGTGCTGGCGTACATTACTGACTCGCTCAGACCTCAGCCAAACCAATGTCCCCATTGTTATTGCTTCTTGCTGTGTGCTCCACATCTCTGTGAGAGTAAGGGGGAGACCTTTATGGTGGGGTGGGAGGCTGAGGCAAATCACCTGGCTGCTGATTACGCACAGCCAGACACCAGGGCGATTAGAAGAGCACACCAGGAAGCGGTGCACATTAGAGAAGCTTTGAAAACCAGTTTCATCACTGGCCAGTGTGGTACAGTGTGACTGTTGTGTTTGTTTCTCCTTGATTAACCACCCCCCATTGATTGACTCATTCCCTGTAAGGCACTCACCCACCCAACCAACCCTTTGATCACAGCTTGCTTTCTAAGGAAATAGAGTTACTCATTTAAAAATCATGTGTTCTTTATTACTTAATTATAAAGAGAGAGAGAACTGACAAGGTAGCCTGGATGGGGTTCAGGAGGAGGATAGTAGGGAAGGAAAAGGCCACTAAAAAAATTTCATAATAATGAGAGCCTTTTGGTTGGGCTGTCCACTGGGGTGGAGTGAGCGGGTGCACGGAGCCTACCCCCACAAGTTCTTACTAGTCTGGTGGGCGAGGAGGCTAAGGAACATGGTGAGGGAGGAGGGTGGTTACACAGGGGCTGCAGCGGCACTCTGTGATCCTGCTGCCGTTCCTGAAGCTCCACCATACGCCAGAGCATGTCAGTTTGATCACACAGCAGCCCCAGAGTTGCATCCCGCCACCGCTGATCTTTCTGCCGCCACCTCTCATCTCGAGCCATCCCTCCTGTCCTCACATTGGTCCCTCCTGTCCTCATGGTCATTGGCATCTTTCCTGTACTTTGCTACCACGTCCTTCCACTCATTCAGATAAGCTCTTTCATTGCAGGTCACTTCCATGATTTCCGAAAACATGTCTTCTCGCATCTTTTTTTTCCCCGCTGCCTTATCTGAAATAGCCTTCGGGACGGAGTAGGGAGGCTTGAAAAATTTGCAGCTCCATGAGGGAGGGGAAAAAAGGGAGAGAAGTATTTAAAAAGATACATTTTACAGAACAATGGTCATACTCTTTCACGGTGAACAACACTATTCATCTTACATAGCACGTGTTTTCACTACAAGGTCGCATTTTGCATCTTAATATTGAGTGCCTGCAGCTTTGGTGTTACAGATCACCGACGCAGGTCCAGACAGCAGAATTCGGCTTGCATGCGGCCATGGTAAGCCATTGTCTTTCATCTTCTGCAGCCTTCATCTATCTAGCGTCCTCCTTTCCCAAATAGCAAGCAAATCCCGTTCAGTGCTGCTTCTTTCCTGTTAACATGCAGCAGCAGAAACCACTTTGTGGCTGGTATCATGGAAGATCACTGCTAAACATTCCCCTTTCCCCCGCCCACCAACCATGTGGCTGATAGCAGGGAAGATTCCTGCTAGCCAAACACGGAAAAGCTCAGCGCCAATCGCCTTCCCCCTGCTTGGCTACCTGCAGGGAAGGATTTCTTTTAAGCCACAGGCAAACAGCCCAGTAGGAATGGCCATTCTGTCCCCTTACATAAATTCCTGAATTTCAGCCAGGTTACCATGAACGATATCACTCTCCTGAGATTAACGTAGAGAGATAAAGAACGGATGTTGCTTGAATGCCAGCAATCACCGGGACCATACGCAGCTAGGTTTTGTCATGAAATGATACCAGATTACTTGCTACATGCATGGCGTGGTCAAGTGTCCTACCATGGAGGACGGATTAAAGCAGTGCTGCCCAGAAACCTTCAGCAAAGGCTTTTGGAGTACCTCCAGGAAAGCTTCATGGAGATGTCCCTGGAGAATTTCCACTCCATCCCCAGACATGTTAACAGACTTTTCCAGTAACTGTGCTGGCTGCGAATGCATCCCAAGTCCTCAGGGCAAATTAATCATTAAAAAACGTTTGCTTTTAAACCATGTCTTATATTTACAAGGTACACTCACCAGAGGTCCCTTCCATGGCTTCATTGTCTGGAATAGTTGCTTGGGAGGGCTGGGAGGATAATTCCGTCAGGGTGAGAAAAAGCTCCTGGCTGTTGGGGAGAACAGAGTGCTGTGTGCTCTCTACAAGCTCATCCTCCTCTTCCTCCTCATCTTCCCCGTCCGCAGAATCCTCAGCCATGGCTGCAATTACCACCCCCACCTCGGAATCCATGGACAGGGGTGGAGTAGTGGTGGCAGACCCCCCTAGAACTGCATGCAGCTCAGCATAGAAGCAGCATGTTTTCAGCCCTGCCCCGGACTTTCTGTTTGCTTCTTTGGTTTTCTGATAGGCTTGTCTGAGCTCCTTAACTTTCACATGGCACAGTACAGAGTCCCTGCTGTGGCCTCTCTCCATCATCATGGCCTTGGAAATTTTTTCAAATGTTTTTTCATTCTATATTTTGGAATGGAGTTCTGTTAGCACGGAATCCTCTCCCCATACAGCGATCAGATCCAGTACCTCCTGTGCAGTCCATGCTGGAGCTTTTTTTCGATTCTCAGGAGACTGCACTGTTATCTGATGAGCTCTGTGTGGTCATCTGTGCTGATTATCTCTCCATACTGGATGAACAGGAAATGAAATTCAAAAGTTCACAGGGCTTTTCCTGTCTACCTGGCCAGTGTATCCGACTCCAGATTGCTGTCCAGAGCGGTCAAAATGGTGCACTGTGGGATAGCTCCAGGAGACCAATACCATCAAATTGCGGCCACAGTAACCCTAATCCAACATGGCAATACTGATTTGAGCGCTACTACCCTCGTCGGGGAGGAGTACAGAAATCAGTTTAAAGAGCCCTTTATATCGATATAAAAGGCTTCGTTGTGTGGACGGGTGCAGGGTTAAATTGGTTTAGTGCTGCTAAATTCAGTTTAAACGCATAGTGTAGACCAGGCCTGAGAAAAACAAACACTTTGTACAGGTCAAAAAAACTGCTTGCCTCCAAACAGCATCTAGCAGCCTCATTGACAACCAAATTTAGAGAATGTGCACTGCAAGGAACAAAAAAGGCCCTAGAATTGATTTCCATCATTCTCCTTTGCACACCATTGTCTTTACCCTTCATATTTCTTCCATTATCATAGCCTTGGCCACATAAGTTTTCAACATTGTTTCAAGCTCTTGTAAAATAGTTTCAGTCAGAAATGCTCCAGTCGTCTTCTTCAGTGGTACGAAACCCAAAAAAATGTTTCTTTATGAGCACTTTAACATTATCTGCAGACTTCCATATCCACAAAACAAATGATCATCATTTGTTCAACATGACTCAGATCTGGTGTACAGTCCAGTATTATTGAAAAGTATTTTGCAGAATGGGCAGCTTCTACAATTTTCTTTTTAATGACATTTGCTAGGATTTGAATCAGGTTATTCTGCATATTTTTTCCTAAATAATGTACCTGTGTTTCATGTTCAGTTATTTTACGTAGATGCTCCTTCATGACTGGATCAAATAATGCTAGGTATTCAACAAATTTAAAAAAGTTTCCATTACCTGGAGTGTGTAATTTTTCATTTCTACCATGGCCACAGAATGCTGAATTTTGCCCACCGAGAACTCTCACTAAAGCAATCAGATGCTCTAATATTTGTTGCCAATATTCATTTTCCTTGATCCCATGTAAAATTTCTTCGATAGTTTTTCCTTTTTTCAATCCTAATTCAAGTTCTTTCCAATTCTGAAAACATTCCTCCTCTCCAAGTAAAATTCCTTCATCTGGATGCTGTGAACTGCTTCCATCTTTATTTGGATTAAAGAGAAGATATTTCAGGAAGGATCCCTGCTGTTTTGCTTGGTCGTTTTTACTTCTCAGCCTTTCGTTTAAGATACTCAGCTCCTGAGGGTTTTCTTTTTCCTCTTTCTGCCATGGGGCATTTGAATAGTTATGTACTGTGCTCCTGACTGCAAGCATTATAACATTAAGGATGACTGACACACCACATGATTGGCAATTTAAATCACATTGCAGCCATTCCAACACATCTTTTCACTGCTTAAAGATCCAATGATTAGTAACATACACTTACTTACCTATTAAAACAGTTAGTTACAGTATTTACGTGGAAACAAAATGACCTTTTTCGACATTATAACCCAACACTGGTTGTTTGGAAAGTAATCCCCTTCCTCATGGTTACCCACTTGGAGTATGACATCATCACTTTTTTAGTCTATTAAGCATTAACACTGTTACTTTTCTTTTATGGATCTTGTTTCTTATACGTGAACCAGTTATAACAAAGAAAAGTTCATAATTATACAGCCAGATAATAATGCTAAGGTTTAATAATGCTTAAATATACTCACATTTTGAATTTATAATGCTGAAAGATGTTTTCTTTATTCTTTCACACCTAGAAACAATTGTCCACACTATTTGCTTGATTCTTAACCATCTACCTGCAACCTGTGTTAAAATGACCGTTTGACATGTATCAACTCGCGATATCTCCGCTCTACATGAATTTCTGGCTATGCGACCTTGATGTATATTCAAGTTAGGTGTCACTAGCACTGCAGCTCTAGCCACTGGCAGATGTGTTTCATTGTGGCTGAGTTATTGCTTTTCAAAATTGTGGAGTGGGTCATCTTGACCCTACATTGCAAATTGAAATTTTTTTTGCTAAAATATTTATTTTTGCAGTACATAAAATATTTGACATTATTACTAAATTCTCAGAAATTTAGAGAAATGAATTATAATTCATATTCTCTCCATATTCACACAGGAATTGAAATAATTTGTATTTTTTTCATCTTTTCCTTTTTTTCATGTTTTTAAATTTGATTTTTTTCCTCGAATTTGGCGCCCCATAGCTTGGCACCCTAGGCGACCACCTAGTTCGCCTATATGGACAGGCCGCCCCAATCACAAATAAATGCAAGGGGTCATAACCAGCCTACTTGTCTTCATCCCAACATAAGAATTACCATATTAAAATCAGACCCATAGTCTATCTTCTCCAGTAGCCTCTCTTTAACAGGAGCCAATACCTGCTACTTCAGTGGAAGGTGCAAGAACCCCACTGTAAACAATTTGCCCCCACAGAGGTCTCATCCTAATCCCGAATCATTAGAAATTAGTTTAAACCTGAAACAAAGGTGTTTTTTTGTTATTGTCTTCTAGATGAAGGGGAGTCCAGAAAGGTTTTTCTGGTGTAATATGTTTATTGTATAGAAGAGACTGAGAGCCACTTCACTAGACCATACTGCAGTGGTGGGCAACCTGTGGCCCGTCAGGGTAATCCACCGGCAGGCCATGGGACAGTTTGTTTACATTGACCATCCACATGCCTGGCCACCCACAGCTCCCAGTGGCTGCGGCTCGCTGTTCCTGGCTAATGTGAGCTGCAGGAAGTGGCACGGGCTGCCAGGTCATGCTGGTTGCTGCTTCCTGCAGCTGCCATTGGCCGGGAACACCAAACTGCGGCCAGTGGAAGCTGTGGGTAGCCACGCCTGCCAGAGGATTACCAGGGTGGGCTGCATGTGGCCCACGGACCGCAGGTTGCCCACCACTGCCATAATGCCTTTGTCCCAAGCATGTGGGAAGAAAAACAAGATACAAGGTTTAATTAGTCTGCAATGTTATTAATTTAACTCATCTGGGAATTATCCAGCAATAACTCATCAGGACACGTCATGATTCCTTCCTTAGCCATTTCACCTGCCCACCTTCAGCTCCCTACCCCTCTTCCCGGCCAGAGTCCCAGGGCCTTTAAATCTTGAAAGGTCCTGCCTCTTCCCATTGAGGCCATGCCTCTTCCGGTTGAGGCCATGCCCACTCAGGACTCCAGCCTACCAGTAAGTCCTTTAAGTTCCTCTTGCACCAGGGGTGAAAGTAACTAATGAAAACTACTTAAGCCAGGCTTTATAAAGAAATTGAACTTATATTCTACCACGCTGGTACTTTAAGTTAATGATAGAGAATACACAACTGTGGTTGGTTTCATGGAGAGTGACTTAGCACCTTGAATAATTTATTTTAGAAACAAGTATTCTTTATTTTCTACAGTGTTCTTTGGGGAAAGCTTCTCCTCTCACCACCCCCTCATCCCCCATACCCCCTGATAAAGAAAGCCGACCCCAGGCCCAAAAGCCGGATCTTAATCAAGTTAATAATTATATCAAGGCCCTAGGCCTCAATTATACTAACATGTAGCAAAGGAGAAAAAGTTGATTGTTCACTAACCCTCCTGAGGCTCACTCTCTGAATTTATTACACGCTATTATCATAACGCTATTAAATGCTGCTAACACTACAATCACTACTAAATGCTGCTAAACAAGTAAACTGCTGCTCTAAGGGGTTAAACTGACAAAGTCCCTTAAATAACCCATCCATCACTGCCGGAATAGACTGACAACTGCTAGGTCACTGTAGTTTATTAAGTAGCTTGTGCACGCATAAAAATAACCCCTGATAACTTGGCCAAAGGAACAAACATGTATTTTTGGACCCAAGTTCCTCAAAATTTTGCTTTGGAACACAGCTGCTGAAACCGCAAGTAGGTGGACACCAGGTGTCAAAGTCCTGACGAACACAAAAACCCGTAAAAAGGGGAAGTTACAAAGAGCAAGCTTGCAAATTAGCTCATAACCGATATATTTTTAGCAGATGGTTAAAAGATGTCATTGTGTTAACCAAATATGGTATCTTCGGATGTATGAGTTCATATGGTAATGTGCGGTTTTTGGCTATATAAACCCAGGTATCACTGCTTTAAGGTAGAGCGACTTCCCCTTGCTAGGGGACTTTGTCGTCTCTCCCTGCATATATGCTTGTATTCTCTGATTAATCAATAAAGGAGCCTCAGGCTGTCTGATCAACTCAACTGGGTGGTGGTCATTTTCCACGACACCCATTTATTTTTTTAAAAGGGAAGAAGCAAATTTTTCAGGGCAGTAATTCATCTTTTATCTTGCTCAAGAGAGATAATTTACTAAGATGCTTCTTCTAATTGCTTAAGATGTACGGTAGAAGAGCAGTTTGGCCTGTCTGTATGCATTGCTAGACCTCAAAGTAATCATCTTTGGCAACATTTACAGCTTTATTTATTAAGTTTACTGCCAAGATTTTAATCTCCTTTCCCCCCTTTATCTGTGTGGTGGTGTTTTGTTTTTTTTTAAGACTGACCATTCATGTACATCCCCAAAGTCGAATTACACAGATATTGCTTAAATCATGTACATTGTTGAAGTTCCATTTCAATATGAATATGACATGAATGACAACATTTTTTGGCTTGTATTCCTTTCCCATTCACTTAAACTAACCTATCCTCCAAGGTAAAATAAAAGAAATTATGGATTCATGTAAAAAGCAATCCTATTAAATCTTAATCACAAATGTAATTGCTTTTGTTCCTGTAGGGATGTTTGAATAATGAGTGTCATATCATTTCACTACGTATGCTGGTTTCATAGCAAAACTGAAGGAGGTCACTGTGAGCTGTCCACATTTAGAAATTTTCTCTCGTTGAACTTCTGTAATAAATAAGTGAAATCAAGATGGAGCAAGCCAGTGCTATTGAATTAGGCTTGTGTGTTAAAGGACAGACAGAGACAACATGCTAAGGATCGCCTTGAAGAGTTTTGGCTTTGGATCAGATTTATTAAGAACACAAACACTGACTGCTAGGGAAAATGCTATTTGGTTATATTTCCATGCCATTATTATGTAGTGTTACATATTCCTAAACAGTTAATGTCATAATTTTGGCTCTGTGCTGTAGAAAACTGGACCAGCTGCAAAAATGCAACCAAAGGATTTTGCTAAACTTGTGATATTCCTAATGACTAAGATCTTCATGAGAAGCTTTTGCCAGCAGCAGTGTAATATTTCTGATGTGGGAAATGAGCATTTAAAAATATGAGATAGTGGAAGCTAAGTGATTTGAGAAAAATATCTAGGATTATGGATTTTACAATATGACTGAAGTCCAGTACATCAAAGGCCCTGTGGCTAAAACTAACACGGCACAAAAAAATCTGAAAGTCATGCAGGAATTAAAAAGGAAGAGATTGAAAGATTGTTTTAAATGACAAAGGTGAAAACAACTAAACAGAAAACAAACTGAACTGCAATTATTTCAGTGCAAAAATGCTACATACTTCCTCAAGTGCACACTCCTACTGCACTTGTAACAAATTTAACATGAAAATATTTTTCTGCATTCAAATAAAGTTATTTATACCAATACTATGAAAATATTTCTTTTCTCTTTATTCTGATGGACTGAAAAAGTAAAAGCATATACTGCTTGGATAATAAATTGTTCTTACCTTTCCTTTTATGTCAGGTTACCTTATCTTTGGCTTGAATACATCTTGATCCAATGTCTACATCAAATCATCTATCCTTACCATGACTAAAGGCTTGTGCTAAGCGAGATGTTCTCATTTCTATTACTTTTTATACAAAAATATAGATGACAGATCCTTTTACAAGGTAGCCTAGAGTGACTAGTTCTTGTCATAATGTTGTCATAGTGACAGTGACATCAATATACTTCATGACAATCAGTGGAGCAATTTTTCTAAAGAAAACATTAGCATTGATTCCTCACTGTATTTTATATAGATCTCCTTTTCTAGTCTTATTAGATTTTTACTATGCTGTTCCTTATTTCTTAATTCAGATTATACTATAACAATTTTTCCAGTTGTAAACAAGCTCTCATTTTTTATATGCAAGAATATTTAAAACCTAAGTTTGTCCCTAAATTTCAAACATATCAAAAACTGAAACAGTTATTTGTTAGCGAAACAAAAACCGTCTGGGGCCTAATTCTACCACCCTGCCTCACGATACATTACCTCTGCATATAATCCTATTCAAATCAATGGGAGCTGCTTACAAAGTAAAGCACTAATCACCATGAGTAAAAATAGCAAAAAAGGTTTCTTTATTAGGAGTTGGTAGTCAAGACTATGTTTTTGCTCTGAAATGCTGCATATTAGCTAAATGGCCTTTCTTCAAGACACAGTAGTTCTTCACATCATAATTTTAAGTGAGTTTTTGTCTTCATAAAAGGTGTCAGATTAGATGTTGAAAGCCCCTCTTTATTGACAAATAAAATGGAACATGGAGTGCAACAGTGGAAGTTTCCCATGTAATGTTACCAATATGCCCTGCCTTTAGCCTGGAGAGACCACCTCTAAGGTCAATGTTCACAGCCATGCGCATTTATAATTTGTGGTGTATGCAGAGTCTGCCAAGATGACCAGTTAGCGCTAACCATGACCCTGGCTTTTGTAATTTGGGCAAATTTCAGTCCAAGTTGGTTTGAGACTCATTTCACCAAAAACCTCCTTCAAACAATGCGATTTCATAAATAAAGGCATATTTGTCTGATGATCTGAATGTGAATGAGAAGACCACACTCACAGAACTGGGCATTGATAGCATCTGAAATCCTGAGCCAGCCAAATTTGCTTTGGGCCTGGTTTACAGTGCAAACTTAAGTATCAGGGGTAGCCATATTAGTCTGTATCCACAAAAAACAATAAGGAGTCTGGTGGCACCTTAAAGACTAACAGATTTATTTGGACATAAGCTTTCGTGGGTAAAAAACCCGAAGTGAGGTTTTTCACTCATGAAAGCTTATGCCCAAATAAATCTGTTAATCTTTAAGGTGCCACCAGACTCCTTGTTGTTTTACTGCAAACTTACATTGTTATAACTACATCATTCAGGGTTGTGAAAAATCCACACAGTGAGTGACAAATTTATACCAATCCAAGGGTTCTCCAACTTTTTCATTCTGAGGCCCCCACAACATGCCATAACCACCTCCATGGCCAATCTGGGCCACAACAACTGTTTTTCTGCATATAAAAGCCAGGGCCAGTGTTAGGGGGTAGCAAGCAGGGCAACTGCCTATGCCCCCATGCCACAGGGAGCCCTTGAGAAGCTAAGTTGCTTAGACTTCAGCTTCAGCCGTGGGTGGCAGGGCTTGGAATCCCAGGCATCAGCCCCATGTGGTGGGGCTTTGGCTTTCTGCCCTCGGCCCCAGCAAGTCTAATGCTGGCCCTGTTTGGCAACCCCCCTAAAAAACCTGCTCAGGGCCCACCAGTTGGCCCTGGACCCCAGGTTGAGAACCACTGGCATACACAGCACTATGTCAAGGGGAGAGATTCTCCTGTTGACATAGCTACTGCCACTCATGGAGCTGGATTAACCACACTGACAGAAGAAGATCTCGCTTTGGCATAGTAACATCTTCACTAAAGCGCTGCACTGGTGCAGCTGCACTGCTGCAGCTTCTTAAGTGTAGAACTGCTTTTAGCGGCTTTTATCTGTTCTAAGTGGGGTATTTCCCACTCTCAGTACCTGTCAGAGGCAACTCTGAGTTCTCAACCCTACTTGTCTAAAGTCAGTTGCATAAGAATGACATCAAGGGAGCATGTTAATGAGGGTTCCCCTCACTCAACTGTCAAACCCAGGGCATATTCTTTCATAGAAAGACAGACATGGAGAGGGATCCAAAGCAGCCTCTCTCTTGTTAACCTCCAAAATGGAGATATCAGCAAGGAACACAGACAATTACAGAGGCCTAAAGATTACCTTCTCTTCGCTGTAAACCTGGTGGTTATTCAAGAGCAGAGCAATCATTCGTAAGTGAGCACCACATTGCATTGTGAGCCTGTTTTTCAGAGGCGTTGAGCAGCTTTTATCTTCCAACAGAGTTACGGGTATTCAGCACCTCTTTAAATGCTCTCTCTGACTTATCTGGCCAGTATGTCTTTAATCATACCACATAAATTATCCTTTTTCTATATTTAGTGCACAAAATGAAAGTTATATAGGAACCTCAAAAGAAAAAAGTGGGAGATTGGAACTCACACAGGGAACCCAGAGAGGAAGAATAAGAGTGGCTGGGCAAGGAGACTGGGATGGGATAAGAAACCTGAGGAGTGGAGACAGACTTGGTCTGCAAGGAGAATGGGACTTGGACTCAGAACCTGGGGTGGGGAAGAGACAGGATTGGGACAGACTGGAGGTGATGGAGCAGGAGGAGCCAAAGCTCGGGAGAATGGGAAGAATAGTTAGCACCTGCTACAGCACTCTTCTCCCTCCCTCTTCCCAGAAAATAGAATGAAATCCAAGATTCCCAAGTGTCATCATTCCTCTGCTGTCTGCAAATGTGTGAAACCTGCTGTCACAGTAGGTGTCTCAGCCCCCTCTTGCACTGCTGCTCATAAAGGATGATGACAATCTACCACCATCAGTTACTCTATTAGCTCAAGTCAGAGGTGGATCTAAAGGTTCCAACCCTGATGAACCACATGAGTGTAAATATGATGCACCTGATGGAATTTGTGTTTTTTTCCAGCTTCTGGAGGGGTTCTGTGCAAAAGTGTGATGATGTGTTTAAAAGTTGTTTCATAATATATATAGACAAAGAGGGAAAACTAAGGGCTGGTCTACACTACGGGGGAAAATCGAACTTGGATACGCAACTTCAGTTACGTGAATAACGTAGCTGAAGTCGAAGTATAAGATCGAATTACTCACCGTCCTCATGGTGCAGAATTGATGTCCACAGCTCCCCCTGTCGATTCCGCAACTCCGTTCGGGTTGGTGGAGTTACGGAATCGATATAAGCGCGTTCGGGGATCGATATATCGCGTCTAGATGAGATGCGATATATCGATCCCCGAGCAATCGATTGCTACCGGCTGATACGGCGGGTAGTGAAGACGTACCCTCAGATTTCACAGGCAACCTTAAAGCTGAAATTTCCCACACAACTTTAACTCTGCTGAAGGGACCCTACCGGCCTACGGGTCACAAGTTTCCCTGCTGAGGACAGCCTAGCTTCTCTGCCAGTGGGAATAATGGGAGGTGGTAGCACTCTTAGAAGAGTGCACTTCTAATAATACCTGTGACTTCAGGAGCCATCCTAAAAAAATGAGAAAGAAAGCAGTTCATTAAATTCTCTGAAGATTATTCACTAGTCCCAAATGAAGGAGAAGTGTTTACTTAACAACAAAAATGACCATTAATCCTAAAAATATTTGTTCAAATATAACTATCCACAAGATTTCAGTAAGATTTAACAATATAGGAGTTTAAAGGATCTGTGTTTTTCCATTGAGAAAATTAGTGGGGGGGAACTGTAACATTCAATACTAAATTTCTTAATGGACCAATTAATTTTAACTCCTTAACTAATTAATGGATGTACTTGAGAATTCTCCACAAATTCATTCTGTATTCAAAGTACTGTAATTTTGAGGGGAAAAGATGCTGTATTATCTGTATTATCTGTATTATCAGTGCGGGGAATTCTGATTTTAATTGTAAAATTATACTCAACCGTAACTATAGAGTTGTAACTGACACCTCCATAATGGAGACAAAATACAAGCAGTGACAGTTTCCTCACGCTGGCCTAGATACACTTTCTAAGACTGGAAGAGTTTAGTTCAGTCTTATTATGTAAGTTTAATCCTTGCTCTCTGGTGTGGCCAACTGTGATGATCTGCATCATATATATCTATCTCAGACCATGTCTACACTACCAGCTAAATCGGCACTGCTGCGGTTGATGCAGCGGTGTCAATTTAGCCGATATGGTGAAGACTCGCGAAGTCGACACACTAAGTCGATGGGAGAGCACTCTTCTGTCAACATCTGTACTCTACTTTCTTGAGAGGCAAAACTATGTTGTTGGGAAGTTATGTCAGCTTCACTTACGTAACTGAACTAATGTAACTTAGATTGACTTACAGCATTAGAATACAACAGCCCTTAGTTGCTTATATGCCACCTGGTTATTGTAAGTTCTGAGCAGCTCACAGTATTTAATGTGTTTATTCTCACAACACCCCTCTGACAAAGGGAAAAGCTAGTCTCCATTTTACAAACTGGAAACTGAAATAGAGTTGTCCCAGGTGACCCAGAAAGTCCATGATAAAACAGAGAATTGAATGCTAGTCTCTCAAGTGCTAAGCCAGTGCCCTAACCACTGCACCATCCTTTTTCTCATGCAGCTACCTTTCCATTAGTAACTGGATTGATACCACAAACTCAATTCTCAGGCACAGGATGGCAGTCATATTTGGTAGCTATAGAATTAGAAATAGGCTTAGGACACATCTGGGTGTGCGAATAGCAGTGCACACCGAAGTGCTATGCTATTACTCCCTCATGTGAATGATGCAGGCCCAAACTTAAAGGCAAGGGTGCTGGAACTATTTGTATAATGGGGGTGCTGAGAGCCATTAAATCAAACTGTAAACCCTGTATATGACTGAAACCACTTCAGGCCATGGAATGCAACAGCACCCCTAGTTCCAGCACCTATGCTTCAAGGTCCCTTTTTGGAGAGTACATTAGTACAAACTGGGGACCTGTAAGTTTGCACCCACAACATCCACATAGGGAGTTACAGCACAGCAGTTTGGCAGGCACTATTATCAGGGATGAAAGTAACTCACAGAACTTACTGGTACGCCAGAGTCCTGGGGGTGTGGGGCCTCAGCCGGAAAAGGCGAGGCCTCAATATTTAAAGGCTCCAGGCACCAGCTGTGGCTGGGTTTCCCAGGGCCTTTAAATCACTCGGGGACTCCCAGCTGCAGAGGTGGCTGGTAGCCCCAGAGGCGAACTAAAGGGCCCAAGGCTCCAGCCACCATGGTGCTCCAGGTCCTTTAAATGCTGGTCCCAGACCACCTGCCAAAGCTGCGGGAGGGATTTAGGGGGCTTCTCCAGGCTTCCTGCCGCAGCGGGGAGCTCGGAGGAGCCCTTTAAATCCCGGCCCCAGCCCAGCAGCCGGAGCTGCAGGCCAGGGCTGGGGCTGGGATTTAAAGGGCTCCTCTGAGTTCCCCGCTGCCCGGCCCAGCCGCCGTGGCTGGCCGGGGCCGGCATTTAAAGGGCTCCTCCGGGCTTCCCGCTGCAGCAGGAAGCTCAGAGGAGTGCTTTAAATGCCAGCCTCAGCACGGCCACCAGAGCTGCGGGTTGGGATTTAAAGGGCTTGGGTCTCCCTGACCCAAGCCCTTTAAATCCCCGCAGCAAAGGCGATGCAGTCCAGCACAGCGTACTGGCTCTTGCCGGTATGTCTTACCGTACCGTACTGGCTTACTTTCACTTCTGACTATTATCCACACCACACAGTCCAAACTGTGGGGCAGTACAGGCATGCCCCTGATTTAAATCAGTGACCTAGAAGCTGAAAAATTATATCTGCCATTGGTCTTAGACATTTCATTCATTCACCTTTTGAATGTATTTCCCACTCTTCTCCCCCACAAGGAGTCTAAGTTTCCCTTCAAAGAATTGTTTCCCTTCTAAAACTATAGCGTAAGGGTTAGAATGGCATTGTCACAGGTATACAAATAGTGTAGTGGAAGATCTGTACCCTGCTAATAAGTAGTTCTGATAATTATAAACAGTAGAGCTGTATTTTCTCCTCCTGACATTTACTCTACCTCCATTAATGATAAAGATTTAGGCACTGAACTCCCATTCAAAGTTGATGGGAGTTGGTTGCCTAACTGCCCCTTATGCCTTTGGAAAAGTCTTCCCCTTGTTTGAAAACATTGGCCATGGACTATTTGACCAAAGTAATACTACAATTGTCATAAACAGATGGTTAAGGGTTAATGTCTCTTTTACCTGTAAAGGGTTAAGAAGCTCAGTGAACCTGGCTAACACCTGACCAGAGGACCAATGGGGGGACAAGATACTTTCAAACCTTGGTGGAGGGAAGTCTTTGTTTGTGCTGTTTGTTTTGTTCGTTGTTCACTCTTGGGGCTAAGAGGGACCAGACGTACACCCAGGTTTTCTCCAATCTTTCTAAATCAGTCTCTCATATTTCAAAATAGTAAGTAATAGCCAGAAAAGGGAGATTAGTCTTATGTTTGTTTTCTTAACTTGTAAATGTGTATTTTGCTGGAAGGATTTTTACCTCTGTATGCTGTAACTTTGAATCTCAGGCTGGGGTGGGGGGGGGGGAAGTCCCTCTAGTCTATATGAATCTCAATACCCTGTAAGCATTTACCATCCTGATTTTACAGAGATAATTTTTACTTTTTCTTTAATTAAAAGCTTTCTTTTTAAGAACCTGATTGATTTTTCCTTGTTTTGGAATCCAAGGGATTGAGTCTAAACTCTCTAGGGATTGGTGCGGGGCGGGGGGGAAGGAAGGGAATGGTTACTTCCTCTTTGTTTTAAGATCCAAAGAGTTTGGATCTGTATAGCTTCCCAAGGCAACCCAGGGAGGGGAAAGTCTGGGGGGAGGGAAAGGAGGGGGAATGGTTTATTTCTCCTTGTTTTAAGACCCAAGGGGTTTGGGTCTTGGGTTCCCCAGGGAAGGTTTTGGCTGGTGGCAGCGTTATCAGATCTAAGCTAGGAATTAAGCTTAGAAGGGTCCATGCAGGTCCCCACTTTTTGGACGCTAAAATTCAAAGTGGGGAAAAAGCCTTGACAACAATGATGCAGAATAAATAATGGAAATCCTTAATCTTTTGATTAGATACTTATGCAAAGTCAAGTGATTTATACTGGTAACATATACTCACTGTAAACAAACACAAGTTTACTACTCAGCTGTATAGAATGGTAATAAAACATGTCTTTTCTGTTATATACTTGAATCAAATGCAAATTTAATAAGATACTTTACAAAGGAGTAAGAGTTGAAAAATTTGTAAGGTAACCTCTAACTAAAAAATATTTTTCAGCTATAAAACTAATAGAATATCTAACTGAATACATTTTTAAATGATCAGGTTATAATTGGTGTAACTTGGTGACGTATTTACAAATAGGACAGTCTCTGGGTTCTCAGTAGAGACATCAGCTCTGATCAGTATCCTTGAAAATGTAGATTAATGGATTGCTAAAAAAAGGCACCTCACACACACTACTGCAGCTATCAGCCATTTCAATTAGCCATGTTAGGTTACATGCTTTATTCAAATGTGTACACTGGTCTGCCTTTGAAAAATCCTTGGAACAGCAAAGCCTACCAGTGATTCGGTACTGATTTGATCACGACTGAATTTGTTTAAGACCCATGGGAGGTTATCAAGCATTTTGTCTGAAATATCAGCAAAACATGTATATTTCTGCTGCTATTAAGTGATAATTTTTACCATCTCCTTAAAAAAAAGAAGAGCACTGATTACCTAATCCCTATACCAAAGATTCAGTTAACTTTTCTTAGAGATTTTGATCATAATAGATCCTATTAGTCTATGCCAAGAAATCCTGATTTCATGTGTCATAGGATCACAGCAAGAGTAAGTGACACCAGTGCTGGACTCTTGAGAATGTATTATGCTGGCAGGTACGAGACCCAAGTTAAGGACCAACTTTGGGCTATCCAGGCTATTTAAGAAGTGCATTAAAGTGGTAAACTCAGTCTCCTTGGAATGGACGAGTATGAATCACATAGCATCTCCCAACAAAGCTCTAGAGCAGTGATAGCAACCTGCGGCCCATGGGCCACATGCAGCCCATCAGGGTAATCTGATTGCAGGCTGCAATTCATTTTGCTGGTGTTGACTGTCCACAAGTATGGTCCCCTGCAGCTCCCAGTGGCCGCAGTTTGCAGTTCCCGGTCAATGGGAGCTGCAGGAAGCAGCTGGCTGCAGGTTGCTCACCACTGCTCTAGAGGCTTTGGAAGAAGATGCTCAAGTGTTAAAATGAGGTCTGTGGAAAGGATGGATCACTATATGTAAATATGCATCTTGTAGGCTTAGTACTGGGAACCAATCCCATAGGTCCAATAATGGTAGCATTGTTGCAAGTGTTATCATTTTGACCACCACAAACCTGTTGAAGAGCCTTAGATCTAGAATGGGTTTCCCCACACTGTTGTTTTTTGGAACCAGGAAGTACCTGGAATAAAGCCCCTTATCTCTATGTTGTACAGGAACTAGTTCTAGAGCATGTAAGTTCAGGATGAAATCTATTTCCTGCTTTAGAAGATGCATGTGAGAGAGGTCCCTGAAGGAGGAAGTAAAGTGAATGGAGTATCCTACTGATATGATCTTCAAAACCCACTTGTCCATGATGATGTGATCCCAAGCTTGTTGGAAGTGAGAAAGAAGGTCCCCATGTAGAACTGATAAATGAAATTGTTTTTAATTTATTAATGTAACTTCCGTTCACCATCCACACTACACTTGCCTACGCTGTAACTTCTGTTCCATATTGTAATTCAAACCCCATTTTAAAACACTCACTCCATTTTGTAAAAGCTTCCTCCAACCTTCATTTTTGCAAACCCTGCTGTAATCTTATTAGTTTAGTTTAGATGTGTGAATGAGGTATGTGTGGATGATGGAATCAACCTCCAGCCCCAGCCTGTCCTGATGAGATAAAGTTCAAATACCAATGGCTGAAGACCTAGACAACAGCCCTAAACAAAGTAAGAAGCATCCACCCTAAAAAGAAAAGGACAACAGAACAACAGAAGGAAGATCAAAGCCAGGTTCAAGGCTGAAAGTACGCCTGCAATTGATGGGTGATCAATCCAAACCCAGAGGCAGCATGACACAGCAAGACCTATAGACTTTGAATCCAAACTAAAAGCCTATAATAAAGAAGGGTGAGATGAAGACTCTGGGTAACATTCTGCTGCCAACATGGAAGGACATCAGTGCCTGCCCAACAGAGATCCAGCTTTTCCTTGTGCCTGGCTTTCCTGGCCAGTTAGCCGCCACAAGCTACGAACCCAAGCTACAAAATCAAGCTATGAACTTAAGCTATCTTCAGGACTGGTAACTATGCAGCAGCTGCAGAACATCTGATGGGTGAGAGTGTGTGTGTGTGTGTGTGTGTGTGTGTGTGTGTGTGTGTGTGTGTGTGTGTGTGTGTGTGTGTGTGTCTGTCTGTATAGGTATTAGGTATAAGGTGTGTGTGTATAAGAATTAAGATATTAGTTATTAGTCATAAATCAAATTATCATAATAAATGTGGTATCTTTGTCTTGTCCCCTTTAATAAGCTCCTGCTGGTTTTTACTGGTCTAATAAAATTGGTGTAACACCCAAAGCAAGGAAGGCATGTGAACCATTGCAGCTGGTAAGGAGACAGAGGGAGGTAACTCAAAGCCTTGACTACCCCATCAGAATTGATAGTTTTGATGAGAAGAATTGTGAGTTTGATGTCAGTGTAGCATGTGATTTCCTTTTCTGGAACCTCTGCCTCATTCATTAGCATTCATAAGGTCTCTGGAAGCTGGAGAATAGGACAGGATGAGATCTCTGCCCTGTCTGGGATTTACTAAATTTCCTTATATGTGCAGATTCACAGCGAATGCAAAGTGGCCATGAAATGCTTTTCATGTATGGAGAGACTAATCCGTTTCCTTGAAAGGCTTCAAATTTTTTGTGGAGAAAGGTCCAGACTGTATTCTGGACTGCCCTTCAAAATCCTGAGAGTTGAAGGCCATTCCATGACCACTGCTGTAGAAACAGAGCAAGCTGCTGTGTCAGCAGCATGCAGAGATACCTGTAAAGATATTCTGGCAAGGAGCTGACTCTGTAATGATTGCACGGAGTTGGTCCCTCTGCTCTGGAGGTAGATGCTCAAACAAACTGAACTTTGAGGAGTTGGTGTGATTATCTCTCACCATCAGTGCTTGATAGTTGGTGATTCTAACTGCAGAGTCGCCGATTAATAGGATTTGTGACCAAATAAATTGAGAGACACTTCTGATTTTTATCTTACAGTACTGATTTAGTGTGGTGCTGCCTTCCATGTCCATTTACAGCCTCGACAACTAGGGAGCTGGGTGAGGGATGAGTAAACAAATTCCAAATCTTTAGATGTAACATAATATTTCTTAGCAGCCCTTTTACAGGTGTTTAGTATTGTTGCAAAAGTAATTTGGCATACCCCAGCAGGATCCAGCAGAGCCTCATTAATAGGTAGCACAATCCAGGCAGACAATGCTGTTTGCAGAATATTAAGCAGTTTATATTGTATGCAGTGTTGTAGCTGTACTGGTCCAAGGATGCAAGGTGGATGTCACAGCTAAATACAAGATCAAACAGATAGAATATATGCTATCTGTTCAATCTTGTATTTAGCTGTGATATTGAGTACCTTTTACAGACCTGAGGAAGAGCTCTGTGTAGCTCGAAAGATTGTCTCTCTCACCAACAGAAATTGGTCCAATGAAAGGTATTCTCTCACTCACCTTGTCTCTCTCTAAGCAGTTTATGTTTTGATTCCTTAACCTCTTCAAATAAAATTTCTAAGAAGTCCGCTATACTTTTAGTGAGGTCCTGCAACTGTTTTAAGTCATCAGGTAGGGATGGTGGGAGAGGCTTGACTGCTTCATCAAGGGATGAATAAGAGATGTTGGTTGGCAGGGTGACCTCTTTGTCCGCTCTCGTCACCTATTCCTCGAAGATCTCTTCTTGTAGATCAGGTTTTTTTGAGAGAGGGGATGGATGAGAGTGGGTGGAAAGTGTCATGATAAGGGTAGACAAATGATGAAAGGGTCCTAAAGAATTGGTGGTTTGCCAGCAATGAATCCCAGTGTAGCTAATAAAAGGTCCCATGTGGTATAGATGGGGACACCTAAGTGTTCATACCACCAAAATAGAGCTTGAGGATGTTTTTCCATAAATGTTTTAGTTCCCTAGAAATCTCTGGAAAAAATATTCCTCTGATAGTGAGGAAGGGAGCTCTAAACTAAAATTTGAGAGAAAGGTGAGAAATCCTCATCATCATCTTAAATGTCACTTTGTAGAAGAGGAGCTCCAGTAAAAAAAAAAAAAAAAAAAAAGGTGGTGACTTCATTGGTACTGGGTGAATGTTAGGAGACCTGCAGGATGGATCGGTACCAAACAAAGGGGAGTCAGGTATCTCTCTTACTGCAAGATCCCATGAAAATTCTCAACTCCTGTAGTACCAACATGGTGGTCGGTACCAAAGCAGCAGCCTGAGCAGAGGGGACTGTGGCAGAGGAGCAGGCAGTACTAAAGGCTTTATGGTCTCCGGGGAATGTCTACTAGCTGTTAGACTGGTCTTCTGTGATACTGAAATGTCAGGTATCGAGGCCGTGATAGATTCTACCAGCACTGACTTAGAAAAGATATTCTTTTCCTTTTCAACTTGATCTCCTGACATTACTGATGATCTTCCTGAGCTGGAACTTTTAGATTTTGGGGTTTACTGGTAGTCAGAGTAAACTTGCAACCCCGCGGGTACTAAATAAGGACTAGCGGGCATTAAAGCAGTTATCTTCATAAGCAACTGGGATTTCTTTGAGATAGGGAATCTATCTGGAGAACATGAGCTCTGCTTCCTATTGTCTTTTTGAGAGGATTCTTGAGTCTTCCTCTTAGAAGCCCCAGGGGAACATTGCACCAAAGTGGCTGAGGTAATAAGCTTGCTCAGAGAATAACGTACAAGGGTCAAGAGGGCCCCTGAGTCAGAGGTCAAACAGAGGGAGCATTCCTTCATAAAAAGGCACAAGTTAATCTCCCAGTTCATTCTGGCTCTTGATTTTAAGGCCAGGCAAAAAATTACACTTTCGGGAAATATGAGGCTCCCCCAGGCAACACACACCAGGATATTCTCCCAGCAGGAAAGGCAACATTTAAAACTGGGGAAGCCAGGCACACCTGCCCAGCAATCTGTAGTTCCCTGCAGGGAACAACTGAAATGACAACCATTCTTGCAAAAAAAAAATGTAAACTACTATCACTGATGACAGGCCAGATGCCAGCTCTTGGCCAGGCTGCAGGCATTAGCTAAGAACTGACAACTTTGTGGCTGGAGACCAGACTAGGTCACCTCGGTTCTCACTAAGGTGCGCATCTGTGCGACCACACACGACATCACCAAGGGCCATGAACTTAGTTCCCGCAGCCACAGGGCTGTGGCATGGGGAGGAGATGAGCCTCTCCCCGCCCCCAGCACTGCTGAGGCGGGTAGAGGAGCTTCTCCCCCTAGCACAGGTGCTGCTGTGGGGAGAGAGGGCTGGGGGGAGTCCTTTCTCCCTGGCCCCACCCCAGAGCCTGCATCCTAAACCCCTCATCCCTGTCCCCAGCCCCAGAGCTGCTGCAGCATGGAGAGGGCTGGGGGAGGGGGAAGTCCTCTCTTCCTGGCCCTACCCTAGAACACCCCCAGCTGAAGCCCTCACCCTCCACACCCCAAGCCTGAGCCCCTTCCCACATTCCAAACCCCTTGGTCCTACCCCTGCCACACATCACCTCCATATTGGTGCACATAGCAAAATTAATTCCGCACATGGATGGGACAAAATTAGAGGGAACATTGCAAGGTCACCTGTACGTTAGTTTTGCTCAAAGCAGGTATTAGTCTTCTAAGAATGTATTTAGAGTTTAGACTCTATGAAATGCTTGTAAATTGCTGCACATATTAATCTCACTTACAATATGGTAATAGTTAAGTGTTTGCTCTATAATTGTAACCCCTCTCTCTCATCAGGAGAAAAGCATTACCAATGTGAAATACCGTTTTGTCACAGGAGGTGTTCTGCTGCCCAACACAAGAAGGCCCCTAGACAGCAGACAAGCCATTGTGAAACACTGGAGGACAAAATACTTTGTTGATTGCTTCTCTTACACCCATGAAGAGGAGACATACACGTGAACTTGTCCCATCATGTTGAAATCTGGGGGGTAGGGAATAAAAGTCCCTGACAAAAAGAAGCTTCATCTTTTGTTGTTTGGACTCTCAAGGGCCAGAGACTCTAAACTGTATTTTAAAGAAGCCTTGCTGAGGGCGCAGGAACAAACCATCCCTAAGTTCAGAAAGAATTGCAAATATGGCAGGTGACCAGCTTGACTTAAAAAATCTTCGATAAGCTTAAATACAAAAAGGAAGCATACAAAAAGAGGAAACTTGGACAGATGACTAGAGAAGAGTATAAATATATTGTTCGAGCATGCAGGGGTGTAACCAGGAAGGCCAAAGCACAATTGGAGTTGCAGCTAGCAAGGGATGTCAAGGGTAACAAAAAGGGTTTCTACAGGTATGTTAGCAACAAGAAGGAGGTCAGGGAAAGTGTGAAACCCATACTGAATGTGGAAAGCAACCTAATGACAGATGATGTGGAAAAAGCGGACGTCCTCAATGCTTTTTTTTGCCTTGGTCTTCACAGACAAGGTCAGCTCCCAGACTGCTGCCCTGGGCAGCACAGTATAGGGAGGAAGTGAGCAGCTCTCAGTCATGAAAGAACAGGTTAAGGACTATTTAGAAAAGCTGGACATGCACCAATCCATGGGGCCAGATGCATCCGAGGGTTGCTGAGGGAGTTGGCTGATGTGATTGCAGGGCCATTGGCCATTATCTTGAAAACTTGTGATGATCAGGGGAGGACTGGGACACTTGAAAAAACGCAAATGTAGTGCCCATCTTTAAAAAAAGGAAAAAGGAGAATCCAGGGAACTACAGCCTCACCTCAGTCCTGGAAAAATCATGGGGCAGGTCCTCAAGGTGTTCATTTTGAAGCCCTTGGAGGAGAGAAGGTGATAAGGAACAGTCAACATGGATTCATCAAGGGCAAGTCATGCCTGGCCAACCTGATTGCCTTCTATGATGAAGTAAGTGGCTCTGTGGATATGGGAAAAGTGGTGGACATGATGTACCTTGGCTTTAGTATTGTCTCCCACAATGTTGTTGCCAGCAAGTTAAAGTTGTATGGATTGGATGAATGGACTATAAGGTGGATAGAAAGCTCGATAGATTGTCAGGCTCAACAGGTAATGATCAAAGGCTCGATGTCTAGTTAGCAGCCAGTATCAAGCGGAGTGCCTCAGGATTCGGTCATGGGGCTGGTTTTGTTCAACATCTTCATTAATGATCTAGATGATGGGATGGATTGCACCCTCAGAAAGTTCCTGGATGACATTAAGCTTGCGGGAGAGATAGATACGCTGGAGAGTAGGGATAGGGTTCAGAGTGAACTAGAAAAATTGGAGGATTGGGCCAAAAGAAATATGATGAGATTCAACAAGGACAAATCACAGAGTCCTGCACTTAGGATGAAAGAATCCGATGCACTGCTACAGACTGGGGACTGAATGGCTAAGAGGCAGTAGTTTTGCAGAAAAGGACCTGGGGATTACAGTGGACGAGAAGCTCGATATGAGTCAACAGTGTGACCTTGTCTGTGAAGACTTAGGCAAAAAAAGCATTGAGTACTTCAGCTTTTTCCACATCATCTGTCACTAGGTTGCCTCATTATGGGATCTCTTTTCAAAATTAAAAAACAGGTAGCTGCTTAAGTGGGCGGGAGAAGAGAACTGTCCTTATAGCTGGTTGCTTCTTTGGGTCTCCATTTCAGAGAAGAATTTGTACAGTAGCCTTCAGTGGCTTGTTCTGGTCTCTTCTCTGTGCCCAGATGACTTTTCGTGAATGGTCTGTTGAGCTATCTACTTAGACACATGCAATATCATTGGCTGAGTTTGTTATACTTTTAGTGTTATGTAGGTGACAAGTTGAAAAGTTAAGGAAGGGCTATATAATTAATTAAAGAAAAGGGCATTGAACAACATGGATCTCACTCTCTCAGGACCTAAGCTCTTATAGACTATAGAAACATCGTATTTGCTGCTCTGAAAGAGCTAAAGAGCTGCAGGACTCTGTTGATTCCATTAATTACTCTCTTATAATCCAGTATCTGCCTTTACAAGCATCCAGAGTATAATTTATATCTATAAGGAAACTAATGTGCTGAATATGTGTGCTACATGATTTGCAAATGGGCATAAATTTATTTTCTGTGTAGGCAAAGTATGTAATCAGAATTAGAGTATGCCAAGTGTGAAGTTTAAAAACAAAGTTGTCAGAGTGAAAAAACACAACAAAAACTAAAAGATCAACATCTGAATATTTTTAAGAATGGGGAGGAGGATTTTATTTTCATACTAAGATGGCTGAAGAAAATTACTCTTCTTTTTTTTTTGAGTTATACCATGAAGTCACAGACAGTCCCCTTAGACTCTCCAGTCTATCATGCCACCCAGACACGCTGGACTTAATGATAATTATCACTTACATATGGTGTGGGTTTTGGTGTATGTTGCTTCCAGTCCCAAAAGACCAGTCACTAACCAAAGATAAATTGGTACTTTAGATCTACACCAACAGTACCTGTAGCCAATCCTGTAATAAACTATCTAAAGCAGTGATACTCATATTTAGGCAGGCAAGTCGCGAGTGGCTCTTGAATGTGTCTCCTGTAGCTCTTTGCAGCACATGATATTAAAACACTGATTTAATTATTAACCAATCAGAATGCTTTACTATGATATTAATCAGTTGTAGTTGATAAAATAATAATACTTGGTTAGTCATTTTGCTGTGACAATAATTATATATAAATAAACATAGTAAATGAAACAATTAATTCACACTTCTGTGGCTCTTTTGAATTATCTTGATAGTTAATTTGGCTCCTGAACCACTGAGGTCTGAGTATCACTGATCTAAAGATTTATTAATCAGGAAAAGGGAATACGTTATTTACAGGTTAAAGCAAGCAAACATATACACACAAACGAGTTATCAAACTAAATCCTAAGTGTGACAGAGTTGTAGTGATCTGTCAAAGTGTCTTTCAGGGCAGATACAGGAGGCAGCCCCTGCGGATCTCTGTCTTCAGTTTAGAATCATAGAAGATTTGAGTTGGAAGAGACCTCAGGAGGTCATCTACTCCAACCCCCTGCTCAAAGCAGGACCAACCCTAATTAATCATCCCAGCCAGGGCTTTGTCAAGCCAGACCTTAAAAACCTCTGAAGATAGAGATTCTACCACCTCCCTAAGTAATTCATTCCAGTGCTTCACCACCTTCCTACTGGGAGTTGGATATCTGAGTGCTGGAGACAGGAGCACTTCTTAAGCTGTTTTCAATTAAGCCTGTAGCTTTTGGGAGCCATAGTTCAGACCTGGGGCTGTGTTTAGCGTGTCTGACTCAAACAGGCAAGGTTCTGGAGTCCCAAGCTGGCAGTAAAAATGGGTCAGAAGTAGTCTTGGCATATCAGGTGACACTCCCAATGCAGTTTCTGTAATCCAACCCGTCACAGGCCCAATCCCTGAAATACCGACACTGTGCTATTTACTTCAAATGGGAGCAGGCGCTAATGGCCCAATTCAATCAAGCGATACGTGACCTCAGCTCACACTTAGTTCAGTGGACATTAGTGGCCTTCATCACCTCTCAGGATCTTCAGCGTAGAAAACAATATTTTCAGATGCAGACATTTGATTTATGGGGAGAGAGGGCATAATGAGGAGTTGTTTAGAGCTCTCAGTCTTTCTGCCTTGAAGATTGTTCCAGGTATTAAAAGAGCAAATTTCTGAAGAGCTTGGACCTTTTAAACCAGATGATTACTGCTCAGTGCATTTTATTTGGGACACCACCACACAGATACTCCTTAATTTTTTTTACATTTGTATATAGCTTTAGCACTTCAAAAACCACTAACAGTTTTACAAGATTAGTAATGATATTGTAGCCATGTAAATGCCTCCTGGGATTGATACCTGATATTTGAGTTTTTTTCTAGCTTATAAGTGATTCCATTTAGGATGTGTGTCTATACGGCAGAGTTAACCCAGGCTCTTACTCAGATGCTGCCCCAACCCTCTTCCTGGCCACACACAAAAAACCCTCTCACTTGAACCTGGTGGTGCTTTCCACCTGACCTCCCTGTCCTGGGGTATAGACTAAAGCCGTGGTGTTGCTTTTACGCAGGATGGTAGTATGCCCACTTTGCGGTGAGGACATAGGCTAAACCATTTCAGTGACAATAGTCCTCCAGTGCCTTCCCATAGTTCCCTCTGTATGCCTAAAAGGACTGGGAAATAACACAGCAACTCAGTTTAATGCAACTCCAAGACCCAAGGGTGTACCGCAGAAGTACTAGCAACACACATGGGTTAGCACAGCACCAGTGAGGACACAGGAACTCAGGTATGGCTTTGCAGTGTGCCTGCTTACACCGGTCTAGGGTAACCTGTTTAGGATTAGCAGAGTTAACTTTGAAAATCTCAGCCATTTTTTCATTTCAAAAGGTCTATCAGGAGTTAAGCGTCCAAATCCTATTGAATGACACTGGAATTTGGGAACCTAAGGGCTTGGCTATACTCAAAATGCTAGAGTGACACAGCTCCATCCCTGTAGCTCTGATAAGTATGCTGATATCAGAGGTTCTTCCCTCAGCATGCATAGTCCATGTTCCTGAGAGGCAGCAGCTAGGCTGAAGGAAGAATTCTTCCATTGACCTAGCACTGTCTACACAGGAGGTTAGTTTGGCTTAACCATACCACTCAGGGGTGCCTGATTTTTCATACCCCTTCATGATGTAGTTAAACCCACTTAATTTTCTTGCTTAGACTAGGCCTAACTATTTGGCCCCTTTGAAAAGCAACTATTTAATTGTGAAGGCTCATCCATCCCAATTAAGCAGACATTCTGTTAAAATAAAGTTTTTTTAGGCCACAACTCATTTCATTCATCAAATGCTTTTGTGATCTTTAATTGCACATTAACACTTCTGATTTGAACTGATGACTATTTCCTGGATACCCTCAGGTGAGACAAAGAAAAGCGACAGTCATGAGCAATTTCTGGCTTTTAACCATCATATTAACACCCCTAATTGTAAATGATAGGACATTTAAGTCCCCTCCCCCCAAAAAAATCTCCCTAATAAAGTGGCTTGAGAGATTGTCACAGTACCACCACAGAAAACTTATTCTGTTTGATGGGGGAAGGGAAATGATTTTCTGAGGCTTTCATGTGATTTACATCCCCTGGAAGTGGCACTGACTGTACATATTTCATGATAGTATGTTTTGAAAAGTGTTATATGTGTGGTATCTTGCCAGCTGAGCTAGTGGTAGTACCCTGCATTGCTACATGAGACCCGAGTTTGCCACCTCATCCTGTTATCTTGCTCCCTTGTGCTTCAATGAATATAAACTCATTAGACTGTAGCCAGTCAAATCTTTGAGCTAGTCAAAACTCACCGACTAAGGAAAATATGGGCTACTAAATACTTGGATGGGAGAGAAAAGTATTAATATCTTCTTATAAGCAAGAATTCTGCACTGAGTGCCTAGTAATTCTCTCATATAGAACAATAAACTTTAACTGGAAGCCACTCCAGGAATGTGTAACTGACTTATTCTAAGCACAATTGTCATAGGAACATTATAACTACCCTGTAGAATACTCGTCTTATCTGAGCGAATGCCTTTTGACACATTACTGCCTGTAGACCTGGAACCAACAAGGGCTCAAACATCAAAAGCCAGAGTCTACTCATTATAACAGTTTAAAGATGGGTCCTATGGCAAGCATATTCGAGCTTCCCCAGAAATTCACACCTATTCCCTGGTCTGGCTCCTTTCCTCTTCTGCAGAATGATCTTGTCCAGCTCCTTGTCTCTAGGCAACATCTGGTCCAGTCCTAGGCATCTGATTCCAGTGATTTTTCCCAATCTTTTAAATCCTATGGTATAGAAGACTGTATCAGGGGGAGCTCCACTCCTGCCTTCTTGCACTACAGAACACTGCTGAGAGTCCACTGGCTGGATAGCCTTACTGTGCTGTATATTTATGTTCCATTCAGCAACAACTTTACACCTTCACGCAGCATGAGCCTGGAGCATTATACGCAGCCATTGGCCCTTCTCTTCCATAGCTGCTCAGCAGCTTCCTGGCTCACTGCATGCTGTACTGCAGCCATGGAGAAAAGCAGTTCTTGCTATTTCTGAGAAACCTAGGGAAAGCAGGACAGGCACTTCACTTGCTCTGCCTCAGCCAAGGAAAGGGCTAACAAAAGATGTGGACGGTCCCCCACACAATTAGCCAGAACAGTCCAGGAGAGGAGAAACACTGAGAACCAATTGCAAATTATGGCTCCCTTCTCCTCTGCCCTGACCCTGGTGCAGCTTAGTGGTACCAAGGGACCATGTGCTAGGTAGGAACAGCTGCAGCATAGTATGATCCATCTACATTCCCTCCTATTGAGCACCACCTTTGCCAGATGTTGCAGTGAGGGAGGCAAAAGAGCTGGTTCTGATGGCTCTGCACCCACTGATGACTCCCCCATACTAGGAAAATGCCTAGTATGGGGCTTAAAGGTGGTTTTGGCCCCCTTTGCACCACCTGAGATGGTTTCTGAATGGCAGAAACTCTACCCCAAAGTATTGACTGTGACAGCTTGATCTTTCTGTAATAATATTTTAGTTCATCAGGATGAAAAAGTTGGCTATCACTGCAACAGTCCAAAACATTGTCATGTTCTTCAAAACCAAAAAAATTGGACGTCTCATTGTAAAAAAAATGCCCACAATGTTTTTGAAGCAAATATTATTCCATATAATTGGTGTTAAACTGTGCCAGCAATGGGACAGATAAATCACCCCCTGGAAAGTGGGCAAGGAAGTACATGTGGCAGATGCTAGACATAGCACTTTATGCATTGCTCAGATACCACAGTATAAGCTCCTGAACACGGACTCCAGCTATGAAATCTACAACACAGATTACTGAAGCTCAATCCTACAAACTTTTACTCAGCTGAGTAGTCCTTAAACACATGAGCCACCATATTGAAGTTCATTTGAAATCAATGGTACTAACCACAGGAGTGAGGGTTTGTAGGTTCAAGTCCCAGGTTTATTCAGCTATGTATAAAGCATTGTACACGATGTCTTTGCACACAGAGGTCTCTAGCTCTGAGAGAAGCCTCTAAGCTGGTTACTGATATTAATCAAATCACTTTAAAACCAGCATTAATTGTACTTTCTTCTTCATTGCACTTAATTAGATATGTCTGTCTTAATGTATCTGTCCAGCTTTAATATATCTATCTTGTAGTGGGAATACACAATTTCCTGGTACTACAACAGCTACACAAGCTTGATGAAAAAAAGTAATTAAGAGCTATCAGGGGAGGTCTAGTTAGAATAAAAATCCTAAATTGTCAGATTCTTGGGCTAGGACTGTTTGTTACTTTATATGTCTGTAAAATCAATGCTGCTATATAAATAATGAGATTGGGGTAGAAGCACCAAGTAAAGAACAAATTGAGGCCCAAATCTGTGAAGTGTTAGGCTCCTTTGCACCAAATAGCATCAGACCAATAATGTCCACAAATTGTTGTTTCCGGCCATTATGATGAGTCATAATAAATTGTCGTCTTGTTAGAAGTAAAAGGGAAAAACTGAAGGAAAATTCACTTCAGCTAGAAAATTATTTACAGGGACCTTCTAAATTGGTCTCCCCCTTTTAATCCCTCCTCCTCAACCATTTCTGCTTTCTGTGCCTTTATTCTATTTAGTATGAGAGAGTTTAGTAGTTGTAGCTTCAGTGCAGCATAAAGATGACACTGATACTTAGTCTGTTGTACAGTCTTTATTATAATTGTTTATTATATAGAGAGGTTTTCTGTGATAAAAATTTGTTCCTTTATTATTTCATTTCTTTACAATTTATTCTGGACATTAGTAGAGTCTTAATTACAGGAAGGAGTAATTATTAGCTGCCCCTTTTGTCTTTAGATTTTGTACATTTGAAACCATCTTTTTTCCTACTTCTTTGACTTACTCTGTATTATAAAATTAAGTAATAAAATGATACTGTGGCATCTTTTGCTCTTTCCTAGTGATACTTCATATTGTTTTTGTTGTGTAGACAGTTGGGTCTTGAGTAACTGTTTATATACAGGCATGCAAGACATAGGTACATACATACTGCTGCTCTAACTCGGTTCTGGGGGCTTCTGAAGTACAGATCATAATGACCACCACTGGAAGCACACTTTAAAGGGATACTGCCCTATTCCTATATACTATAAGTGTATACCAGAATTCATAGAATTCATCTAAATATCTTTTTAAAGAGTATATAAAGATACTGCTCCAAGATAAACACTCGAGCCAACGGCATCATGGAGTTACAGGAAGGATAAATCTGGCTCTTAGTGTAAACTGGAACATTACTGCCTTTAAAAAATGCTGTGGGAAAAATCATCATTTCCTAACCAGCTCCATTTCAGATATACCTTAAAAGAAACTGAAAAGTAGCCAAAGGTGAAACTGAGTCCTCTTGCCACTCTCAGCTGTTGGGAAGGACAGTGCTAGGCTTCCTAGAAGGATGGCGTGAATTGCCACTGCCCAAAGTTCTTACCAGCATATGGCCCATCAATATCAGCTCTGAAGAGCTAGCCCCACTTCTTCTGTAAGAAAGAAATACTTCTGTGTCTTCTCCACACACCAGCCTCATTTTTAAGGTTCTTCTCCCCATGAAAATGGATTTTAAGGCCAGAAGGGACCATTATCGTCATCTACTCTGACTTCCTGCAAATAAATTCACTCACCAATTTCTGCATTGAGCTCAAAAATTATGCCTGAGCTTGAACATATCTCATAGAAACAAACCCAGTCTTGATTTAAAGACCTCAAGTGAAGGAGAACCTACCATGTTTGTGACTGATAATTCTCTCTGTTAAAAATCTGCAACATATTTCCAGTTAAACGTTCTTGAGCTTCAGCTTTCAGCCATTGGGTCTTGCTATACTTTTGTCTTCTAGATTAATGAGCCCTCTTCTATCAGATATGGTCTCTCCACGTAGGTACTTATACATTGTGATCAAGTTGCTACTCCTCTTTCATAAGAAAGAGACTGAGCTTCATAAGACTGTCCTTTAAAGCATCTTTTCAAGACTTTCAATCCTTCTTGCAGCCCTCTTCAGTTTTTCAGCATGGCTTGCAATATCTCCAGTGCCTGTCTCTGCTGCTGATCTTGTCTTCCCCAAGCAAATGCAGCATGAAATTGATGATTCTTGATAACTTCCTTCCCACCTGGTTTTGACAAGCTGACTCGATGTTTTCTAGTTCACTCTACCATTGTTTGGCAATGAATCTGTCTTAAGACCCAGCAAGACAACATTGCATTGGTTTACACTTTGTTCACGTGGAAGCAACTATAAGGATTAGTAACTTTTTTCCTAACAAAAATTTAATTCTGCACAAAATGATTATGTAGATACTGCCATACCTTCCACACTCAACAGGTGTGGACTTTATGGCCCACGTGAAAGCAGCACAGTTATTTCTTTTTAAATTATGCAGAATAATAAGATGCAGTTGATGGGAAGTATGACCAAACCACAGAGCCCTATGATAAAACTTGCACCAGAGTTTTGAGATACAAACCTGCAAAGGAAGCAAAGACTGAAATCGATTCTCAAGGATTAATACAAGGCTGTCCGTCCTCCCTCTCACAAATTTGCCTCTTTTTTGGACAACTGAGAAGGGGCCTATGTCTTGTTAGATTGGGATCTGGTTCACTGAGCCATCTAGTAGGAGTTAGCTGTCCTTGAAATCCATATCTGAATTACCATTTAGTTTACTGATCCCTGTCCCTGAGCTGTGCTTTCTTGTAATATAGGCCAAACAGAAAGTCACATACTGGAACCAGTAATAAGGAAAACATTAATTCACATAATCAATGTATGGGGATTTCCTCATTAAATTATATGCAATGGGAAATAAAAGCAAGAACTGCAGCATACAACATACAATCATAACTCTCAGACAGAGCCACATAGCAAACTTTCATTCCATCTATCATTTTTTTATTCCAGATCTTTATTATTTGTATAGCTCATTATGATTAAATAAGAGTTACTAAAAGTGTGCTGGATTGGTTATGCTCATATTCATATGCTCTTTCGTCATCACTAACACAATTTACAGATGTTTTCTCTCAGCCTTTTCCCTCAGTTGCAGTTTCCTTTAATGGTCTTTGTCCCTCCACCGGCTTTTTTTCCATTGTTTTTCTCAGAGTCTCTCTTCCTTTCCTGACTGTAACTAACTAGATTTCTCAGTTCCACATTCTATCAAAGACGTGACCCAAATGTTTACCATCCATGCCTGAATTTCCAAGGCACTAACAATGTGCTGGTTTGGAGCCCAAATGGGCAAATCTTTAACAGCCAATCTATTTTTCTGCTTCCTAGTTTGAATCACTTCTACCCTGCTTCAGGTCACAAAAGTTAATTTCTTGTTATAAAGAGAGTATGTGTGACCATTCTTTAACAGCTAGTCACCCTGACTCCTGAATGTTAAGTTAAGAATGGGCAGGGTCCCTGCCTTCTCTCTCTTTCCAAATCTAACTGCCTATATATATATTTTCATTCAGCAAGGCTGCACATTTGCTAGGTTGGCTGAAGCACGGAAGTTTATGAATCGATATCTGGATCAAGCTTTGGTTAGTACTTTATCCTTCAGACTGGTCCCACCACACTCGCATGCCAATTACTTGCCTTTCTTTTTTTAAACTCAGACTAGAGCAGTAGAGCACATTTTTCACACTGAGAGAGCTCCTAGTTCAAAAGATCCTCGAGTAGGAGAAGGGTGCTTGTTACAAACCCAATACAGCATTTACACTCATTTCCTTTATCCTTTGCCACTGTGGGAAATAGGAAGCATATATAAACATTGTGCATGCGGAACACTGGAGGAGAGCAAGGTGAATATCTAAACAGATCCTGTTTACATTCCACAGACCCCAGAATAGGAGATCCCAGCACTGCTTAGGAGCATAGGAATTGCTATATCAGTTTAGCTCTGTAGCTGTCTCACAGCACCTTTGCCAAATTAGTCAGGGAAAATGCAATAAACACGATGCCCACAATGGAACTTGCTTCCTAACTCGCATCAGTTAGTGGTTGGTTTATGACCATGTATTACTCCGCAGGGCACTCACAGCTGGGAGGCACTGCACCACCTGATAGGAGTTGCTGTTACAGAAGTGAACCATTTTGCCAGCTAGCATCAAGGGGCTCTTAGGGTCGCAGTCCTGAAGAAGGATATATCCATTATATTTTTTCCCTCATCTAATGTAACTGTGGATGCTCTCATTGGCTATACAAAAAGTTGACTCTAACTCTGAATGCATGAGAACTGAGGTATAAAGCCACTTGCAGTTAGGAAAAGGGGGTGGGAAATCAAGGATAAGATGAGGGTCCATATCAGGGTGGGGCAGAAATGAGGCCTAGAGTTCTTGCAGCTAGAAGCCTGGAGGGAATTTGACAATTGGATAGACTGGGGAAGGTTTGGTAGATAGCTAAGGACTGGGGCACTTGTTAATGAGCAGAAGGAAGTTAGGAGGAGCAGCATGTCTTGTCACTACCATCTCTGGGAGCAAAGAGTTCGGCAGCTTGTCAGAGAGGAGAAAGTGATCTGGCTGAGGTTGGGGATTCAGATCTCTTACTACATGGGGACTTTGGTTTGACAGCTGGGAAGTCAGTCTGTCATCTGTCATTGGGAGGGAAGTAGGAGCAATCTGGCCATAGAAAGGAAAAGTAAAGAGAGTGTTTTTCTATATCTGCTTCCCTGGTCCCCTCTGACCTATACTCTAGAAACAGTGCACCAGAGCACAGGCTTCACAGCTACCTAATGCCCAGTGACCAACCTTGTCCTACTGTCCACCTGCAAGAGTTGTACCACCATAGCAAGCCAGCCTTAAAAAACCCTAAACCCCTACTGTGATATGTTAATATCTCAGTCCCACAGATCTCAGCACAGAATAATCAGCTTTTCAGTAGTATTGTTTAATCCAGCATGCCTCAGCCTCCCTGACATACACTGTAGTTGGATCAGTAATATTTTACAGCTTCTGATTCAACTCTTCACTATCAAATTTAAAGCTAAACAGCCTCCTGCAAGAAAGGAAACCACAAAGCAGGAGCTGAGGAGGTGGAAAACAAGTGGATAAAAAGAGGAAAGCTAAACTAATTAAAACATATTCAGTGTTAAGATTTAAGCTTTCTTTATTTTTTAGAGAATTGTAGGACATTTGTTTACATTTTGTTTGGCACTATTTTCAGTGGTGTAAGAAAACATAACAAAAATGGAATAAATCTTTGTTCTTGGTAATAAAACTGATACAAAGATATAGCTCATAATCTGAAAATCCTGAGTCTGTTGCTGTTTCGTGGTAGGGTTGTTAGGTAGAAGCCCAGTTGCCGCAAATTCCCATGCAGAGAAGCATTGCTTCTCTGCATGGGAATTTGCGACAACTGGGCTTCTACCTAACAACTCTATGTGGCTTAGTAATAGCTCAGAAAACCATGCACTCAGTTATGTTTTACTTCGTAATAAATAAAGTAACTTCATACTTCTATAACACCTTTCATCTGAAGATCTTAAAGCACTTTACAAACAAGATCAAACTGAGTACCCTTAAAAGGGTCCAGAAAAATTTCCTCCTACTAGCAACAGAAAGATCAACAGACGCCTTGCCTTTACTCACTAAGCACTCCAGGAATTGCAGCACACTATTAGCCACAACTCAGGCCATGTCTACATCTAAAATTTTGCAGCGCTGGTTGTTACAGCTGTATTAGTACAGCTGTATAGGGCCAGCGCTGCAGAGTGGTCACACTTACAGCAACCAGCGCTGCAACTGGTGTTAGATGTGGCCACACTGCAGCGCTGTTGGGCGGCTTCAAGGGGGGTTCCGGGAACACGAGAGCAAACCGGGAAAGGAGACCAGCTTCGCCGCGGTTTGCTCTCGCGTTCCCCGAACCACCCTGCAAACCGCAGGGAAGGAGACCTGCTTGCTCGGGGTTCCGGGAACGAGAGAGCAAACCGGGAAAGGAGACCAGCTTCGCCGCGGTTTGCTCTCGCGTTCCCGGAGCCACCCAGCAAACCGCAGGGAAGGAGACCTGCTTGCTCGGGGTTCCGGGAACGAGAGAGCAAACCGGGAAAGGAGACCAGCTTCGCCGCGGTTTGCTCTCGCGTTCCCGGAGCCACCCAGCAAACCGCAGGGAAGGAGACCTGCTTGCTCGGGGTTCCGGGAACAAGAGAGCAAACCGGGAAAGGAGACCAGCTTGATTACCAGAGGCTTCCTCCTTCCACGGAGGTCAAGAAAAGCGCTGGTAAGTGTCTACATTGGATTACCAGCGCTGGATCCTCTACACCCGAGACAAAACGGGAGTACGGCCAGCGCTGCAAACAGGGAGTTGCAGCGCTGGTGATGCCCTGCAGATGTGTACACCTTCAAAGTTGCAGCGCTGTAACTCCCTCACCAGCGCTGCAACTTTCTGATGTAGACAAGCCCTCAGTCAATTTGTAGTGCCTAGAAAATGTTCTTTCAAAGAGGATAACTTGGGATTGGGTTTTAAAAATCTTGAGTAATCTCTCACAGTCTATGTGGACTCAAAATTAACTAAACAGTCTTCTTGGATATACCTTTTAATGGACTGTGTGTATTAATATATGTCATTTGCAAGTATAACGTCAAATTAAAATCTATTGGACAAGATTTGAAAAAATAAATCTCAATGTGTACTTTAATTGACACACTGAAATTTCATTTCAGACTCTTTCTCAGTCCCATGACCTCATTTGGCTGGATGTGACTTAAGCTACTTAATTTTTTTTTTGGTCAGTTTAAAGTTTGTGATGCATTATCCTGCCTAGAAGTCTCAACATATATCTGCAAAAATCTCAATGGGCGCTTTCGATTTTCAATGGCGTGATAGTGGGTTTTGCTCAAAGAATAATTTTTATTCTTATTTTTCAAATGAATACGTTCTTTGTGAGGCCACTACATAATGCATGTAATTTGCATAGTAATTGCTTTACCATTATAGAAATTAATTGCTATACAATACAGGATCTAGCATATAAATAGCCCCAGTAACATTAAACGTATTAGCATACTCGTAATGAGCGTTAAACAAAAGGGAAAGAGGACAAGCAACAGGGAGAAAGACAGTGATGGGGCAAAGGGGGAAAACTGAATGGAAATAAAGAGAAAAATGAAAAGATGAGAGAAACGAGAATGGAACAAAGGATGTGAATCACAGGACTGGAAGGGACCTTGAGAGGTCATCTAGTCCAGTCCCCTGAACTAATGGCAGGAGTAAGTATTACCTAGACCATCCCTAACAGGTATTTGTCTAACCTGCTCTTAGAAATCTCCAGTGATGGAGATGGAGATTCCATAACCTCCATTGGCAATTTATTCCAGTGTTTAACCACCCTGACAGCTAGGAAGTTTTTCCTAATGTCCAACCTAAACCTCCCTTGCTGCAATTTAAGCCCATTGCTTCTTGTCCTATCCTCAGAGGCTAAGAGGAACAATTCTCCCTCCTCCTTGTAACAACCTTTTATGCACTTGAAAACCTTTATCATGTCCCCTCTCAGTCTTCTCTTTTCCAGAATAAACAAATCCAGTTTTTTCAATCTTCCCTTATAGGTCATGTTTTCTAGACCCTTAATCATTTTTGTTGCTCTTCTCTGGACTTTCTCCAATTTCTTCACATCTTTCCTGAAGTGTGGCACCCAGAACTGGACATAATACTCCAGTTGAAGCCTAATCAGCACAGAGTAGAGCGGAAGAATTAATTCTCGTGTCTTGCTTACAACACTCCTGCTAATACATCCCAGAATGATGTTGGCTTTTTTTGCAACAGTGTTACACTGTTGACTCATATTTAGCTTGTGGTCCACTTTGACCCCCAGATCCCTTTCCACAGTACTCCTTCCTAGGCAGTCCTTTCCCTTTTGCATGTGTCCAACTGATTGTTCCTTCCTAAGTGGAGTACTTTGCATTTGTCTTATTGAATTTCATCCTATTTATTTCAGACCATTTCTCCAGTTTGTCCAGATCATTTTGAATTATAATCCTACCCTCCAAAACACTTGCAACCCCTCCCAGCTTGGTATTGTATGCAAACTTTATAAGTATACTTTCTATGCCATTATCCAAATCATTGATGAAGATATTGAACAGAATCAGACCCAGAACGGATCCCTGTGGGATCCCACTCACTATACCCCTCCAGCAAGACTATGAACCAATGATAACTACTCTCTGGGAATGGTTTTCAAACAAGTTCTGCACTCACCTATGCACATCAATCTAGCCACCTCCTCCTGTAGCTGTCCCTCCTGCTTCCTGAGAGATTCCACCAGCAGGCACCTTTCACACTGGATGGACCCCCATCCTGGCTTTCTGTGAGTGGGAAATGCAGGCCACAGTCTCTGTAAATCCACACCAGGATCTGGGTAGAGGCATCCATGGTTAGGCTGTGTGTCTGGATAGAGGCACAGGTGGAGGAGGCAGGAGCAGCTTTGGCACTGGCGATGTGGCCCTTCCTAACCATAATGATTATATTATGACTCCCTTTTACAAACTCCCTTTCAAGCTCCTCTGGGTTGCTTGGCCTCTAGTTTTTAAGGCCTTCTCTCCTAGGTCAGCCCAACCCGCCTCGTTAATCACACAGGGGGAGGGTGATCACAACAAGGCTGATCACAGACGATCAAGGGAATAAAGGATCAAACAGTCCCCAGACACCATCTCGACTGACCCAGGAACTGAAATAACCCGAAAGAGAAAGCAAAATACAAACAGCCAAGCAAACTCACTCACCCCAAGATTAGTACTTGCACCTTGTTCACTCAGGAGGGGAATCTTTCTTCCCCTCTCAAAGTCTCCTGTTTGCAGTCCCCTGTTCACTAGCCAGAAAGGGGGCGGGGGGGAGGGTGGCAAGGAGAGGGGAGTTTATAATTAAAAAAATATTTAATAAAATAAAAACCAACTTATTCTGAGACTATCTGGTCTACACCAGGAAGATCCTTTTCCTTTTCAAAATAGACCACTGTATCTCTGGGTATCTGTTCTGAGCAGGCTAATAGTCTGATGCTGGACCCATTGACTTAAGTGCAGGATTGGACCCTACTGATACCAGTATCCCTTTGCAGTGAATTTCTACTGATTGGGTTAAATCAGTCCAAGTGGCTTTGGCATCCAAATGCTATTTCAGCTTATGCTTATTATTTATTCTTGAAAATATGAAACCATGTAAAATGGGCCTCTAGCTCTGCTTGATAATTTTCCAGAGGAAAAGCCTGCTGCCAGGCAAACCTTTTACTTTAAGCTGTTGGTTTACAAAGGCACCTATTGAACAGAATCATAGAAATGTAGGGCTGGAAATGACATCAGGACGTCATCTAGTTCATCCCCCTACACTGAGTAAGGATTAATTATACCTCCCTCTCTTGCTGTTGGTTCCTGAGAAGGGCTGCCATTCTCAATTTTGCACTCTGTGAGCTACTTTTCTGTCTTTCAAAAGATCTAGAAGAGCAATGATCTCACCATTAGATTGGTGCAATAAATGCCAATACAAATCCATCCCATTTCACCTCACAGAAGCAGCTGGTATCTCACATGAACTTACTGCAGAGGTGGCCTATATAAACTTTCTAGATTTGTCTTAGAAAATGGTACCACAGTAACTAGAGGATTCACTGTACAGCTGAATTTTCCTATCTGTAGTATAATATAATGTATTTTATAATTTGTATTGCAGATGTGCCCTCAACATGTTAGACATATTCCAAATAGGTAAATATAAGGTCCTGCTCCAAAGAGCTTACAAAAGCCACACAAAGAGCTGGCGCATGCAAGCAAAGTGGTCATAGTGAGAGGTGCATAGGCCCAGATCCTCCAAAGTATTTAGGTGCCTAACCCCATTGATTTCGATGGGCCACTTAAGTCCAATGAGAATCTATCCACAGACTCCAATGGACTTTGAATCAAGCCTTTAGCTTGTTCATTTCATACCCTCACCCCTACTTCTTGGGTTGCCCAAACATCCTCCCACATCCTGCTTTATTATTGTTTGCTTTAACATTTTAAGTTTGGGCCAAGATTTAAAAAAAAAAAATAGGAACCTAAAGTTACTCCTAAACCAATACTTAAGCACCTAACAAGTGGCCTGATTTTCCAAAGTGCTGAGTCCTCAACTGTTTCTATTGCTTTAATTTTCTTATATAGATTTTACATGCAGCTGGGCAAAATTTTTTGGCTGCAATATTTTCCCCCCAAAACAACACAGATTTGTGTTTAATTGTTTTGGGAAAAAAAATTCCCCCAAACAAATGTTTATTTCAACATCCGAAATGAAAAGTTGAGATTCTAAACTATCTTTTGAAATTTCCTTAAGTTTTATTTTAAAAAATTAAAAACCTTTTAAAAAACTTCAGTGTTTCAATTAATCCAAATGAAATTATTTTGCCTTTTTGGTTTGCTATTTTTTTTTTTTTTAACTATTACATACCTGAATTTTTTTTTTTTCAGAAGTGCCAGGAAACCAAAAAAATCAATTATTCACACAGCTCTAGTTTTAAGTCAAAGAGTGAGTGCTCATCACTTTTGAAAATCAGACCATTCAAGGTTGGGTTTAGGATCCTAATTTATGCTCTTACTTTTTAACATCTTTACTTTTAGTTTTAACAAAAAATTAATCCTAGACAATACTTTTCTTTAACTCAGAAATATTGGAGCATAAGCTTTCATGGGTGAATACCCACTTCGTCAGATGCATGTGGTGGAAATTTCCAGAGAAAGGTATAAATATGCAGGCAAGAATCAGTCTAGAGAAAAGGAGGTTAGTTCAATCAGGGAGGATGAGGCCCTCTTCTAGCAGTGAGGTGTGAACACCTAGAGAAGAGAAACTAGTTTTGTAGTTGGCAAGCCATTCACAGTCTTTGTTTAATCCTGAGCTGATGGTGTCAAATTTGCAAATGAACTGAAGTTCAGCAGTTTCTCTTTGGAGTCTGATCCTGAAGGTCTTTTTTTTTTTTTTGTTTACTGCAGGTTACCTTTAAATTTGCTATTGTGTGTCCAGGGAGATTGACGTGTTCTCTTACAAGTTTTTGTATATTGCCATTCCTAATATAGGACTTGTGTCCATTTATCCTTTTACATAGGGATTTTCCAGTTTGGCTGATGTACATAGCAGAGGGGCATTGCTGGCATATGATGGCATATATTACATTGGTGGATGTGCAGGTGAATGAACCGGTGATGGTGTGGCTGATCTGGTTAGGTCCTGTGATGGTGTCACTGGTGTAGATATGTGGGCAGAGTTGGCATCGAGGTTTGTTGAATGTATTGGTTCCTGACTTAGAGTTGCTATGGTGCAGTGTGTGGCTGCTGGTGAGAATATGCTTAAGGTTGGTGGGTTGTCTGTGGGCGAGGACTGGCCTGCCTCCCAAGGCCTGTGAAAGTGAGGGATTGTTGTCCAGGATGGGTTGTAGATCACTGATGATGCATTGGAGAGGTTTCAGCTGAGGACTGTAGGTGATGGCCAGTGGAGTTCTGTTTCTTTCTTTCTTGGGCTTGTCTTGCAGCAGGAGGATTCTGGGTACAAGTCTGGCTCTGTTGATTTGTTTCCTTATTTCCTCGTGCAGGTATCGAAGTTTTGAGAATGCTTGATGAAAATCTTGGTGAAGATTTTCATTGCGGACACACCACAGAATCCATCATCTACAGCCAAGAGCTGAGGTATAACCGCATTTGCTCCAACCCCTCAGACAGAGACCAACTCCTACAAGATCTTCACCTAACCCTTGTGATAAACCTGGGGTGATGAACATGTGGGGCTGGGAGTCACACAAAGAGGCCTCACGGTACCTCTAGTAGATAGTGAAGATGGGTTCATTACTGATCCTAAATAAGCCAGTAGCTCAGGCCATGGAGGGCAAACTTGATAAAGGATCCCTGGATCCAAGCTTAGATCCAGTTGTGGAGGGACTGCAACTGAGATTCTAGTCCATAAAGCTAACATGTAGAGTGGATAGTTGCATTACAGATGAGCTCAGAAGCCTGCCCACACATTAACAAGATAGATTCTGTCCCTCCCACCCCACATGGAACCCCCTGCACAAGGCCTAACTATTCTAGCTTTGTGCAGGCGCAGGTGAATTTCATTCATAATATATAATTTAACATTCATAGCAATCAAAGAGTATACCTTATGTTAAAGTTTTGGGTAACCAAAGGACTGTGTCCTCATGATTATTTTACAAGCTGAATATGAAGTTAGAATTATTCTTCAATTGGGTTGCGTACAGGTGGATGCTCAGAATAAAAGTGAATTTTTCTGTGGTGCTGAAGCAATAAAGATTAATTCAAAAGAGATGGCTGTTTACAAATAAAACAGTATTCCCTGTTTTTTTGGCTTCCAGGTCTGCAAGCTGAACCTGATTCTTTATTAACAGCTTTTTTAAATGTATCATCTCCGGAGGGAAAACCTTACTTGCCATGTTGGTAGTTGAACTAATATTTAATATAACCAGAAGCTACATTTTCAGTGACTCTTTCACTAGTTTATGGCAGAGCACAATGTTCTGTCACGGTTCAGTACAGTGTTTGTCCCTGTGTCCTGTAGACAGCCATCCATGTTACAGTGTTAATCATGCTTGGAGCAGATCCTAGTTGTCTGAACTACCATGTGACAGGCTTTGCTACCAGCAATTAAAAAAAAAGAAAGATTTTGGAAACATATCAAGTTTGTCTGGTGGTAGTAATCTCAGCTGTGCAGACCTAGCAACATAGTAGGCATCCATCCAAGAAATTTTGCATTGAGAATTAACACAAACTTTTTTTTTTTTTTTAAATGACACTAGCTGGCAAGATTACAAAAAGCAGACCACTTTTACCACAAAATACTAATCTCTTACTAAACTAATACATGATGACTACTTTCAATGGAGCTAGACCTTTGGAGTATAACAGTAGTGAATTACATTCACTAGGTTCAGAGTAGGCAAATTAACATTACCATGAGAATCAAATTTCTTGAACTCTTGGGATTTAATTTCACAACAGACATTACATGGGCAAAGCTGTTCAAAAGACAAAAATCCAGCCAACATTCCAGCAAACATTTCTTATGCTGTTGATGAAAAGAGAAATATATTAATTAAGTGGAACTGCAATTAACAGAAAATAGAATATTTGGTTTGGAGATATATTTAGCAAGTCAGTTATCAACCCTGCATAAGCATCAGTCTTGAAGAAAGACAAGCAACAGAAGCACAGTTACGTTAAACCCAGTACAGATGGTTCTAACTGTGCAGAAAAGATGTGACTGACCATTAATTTGGGAGGATATAAGAGGGAAGATGAAATAGGAAATTCCATGGCATGTCATCATCATTAGCTTAGCCAGATGGCAAGGCAATATTATCTACCTGAGGACTTCTATCAGGATGGCTTTTAAGCATCATTTATTTACAACTTTGAGAAGTGTATATGAAGACTGAAGAAATATTCATTCCTGACCCGTTATACCTTCTTAGTCTTCAGGGAGTCAGCAGTTTTGCTGACCATTAACTCTCAATTGATGATTTCTGTGCTTCAGTAATGTGTAGACAGAAACACAACAAAAATAATGGCTGAAATTTAGTTCAATTATCTCCAAAAATTTGCAAAAAATCAACTACTTCAATGAAGTTACATCAGGCATGAATTTGGCCCATATTATAATAATTAGGTTCTGTTGGCATTAGCACATGGTGCCAAACAATGACAATTATTAATCCCTAAGGAGAAATTTTCAAAGCACTTTATGGTAGATAAGTCCACAAATACTCAGTTTTGTTTGCCTGTTGTGAAAATGAATCCATATGTCTGTCTATAAACTCACGTTACTGTGTCTAACTGTAGTTCCTGGGATACTTTTAATCTAGTTTGTAGAGATGATGCAATTTTGATCTCTGCAAATGTTTATTCAGATTTCATCTTTAAACACAATAATAAGTTTTTTGGGTAAAATTCTGATCCCCACACAAAACCAGCTAACAGGTATTTGCACAGAGGACCAAAACGTGTGTGCAAGGGAGAAGTGATTCATCTGTTCTGTAGATATTACTGCATCTTACTATAGCATCATCCATGCCTCCCTGACCTGTGTAGATCCATCTACCCAAAATAATAGTGGGCAGTGGACCTATACATTTCAGACACCTTGGCTACTCCATTGCTGCTGTTGTCCAAAATCCACTGTCTTCCATGCTCCTTTAGCACCCAAAGGGCTGCAGAATCCTCAGGCTGCAGAATCACTTCCCAACCGCCAATGCAGCACACTGCCACAGTGCATCCACGACATTATGAGCCTCCCACCGTGGCAAAGGGGCTGGGAGGACTTGGGCCTGACACTATTTCTACAGTCTATACAAAATTGCACTGACTTAGCTAGGAGACGCATAACAATAACTAGGTTTCTTTACGGCTAAGCAAAGATGCTGAACATTGGACAAGCGCCAAAATAAGCTGAAAGTTTAGAAAGTGAATCCATTTAATTAAAAAATTCTGCTAGACTTTCTCTCAATACTTTTTACTTGTAGCTACCAAAATTATGTCCTATGACGACTACTGGGTCCATACAGAGAATTATACTCTTGTATATTGAAATATTTTACAGGCTAGCAAGTATCCCATAGCAGTCAAATGCTCAGATAGAGACGTTCCCCCTAGACAAGAGATATTGAGTCAAGGTGTTAGCAAGTGTTGGTCCACTGACTGAGCCTCGCCGTAGAGATGCAACCCCTTATACCAAGACTGAATTTGACCCAATCTGCTTTTCTTTGACCTTCATTGTTCATAAATCATCTCCAACCTTCTCTCAAAAAACTGGACAAGAGGGCAAATATTTAAAAACACAGTATCAAATACCAGATACAACAAACAAATACAACATACAAAGGCACATTAAATAAAAATAAAAGCAAGTCAAATAAATGAGAGATTGTTTTCTTGCAACATGTGGTGCTTTGAAAAAAAACCCTGCAGATTTTGAAAAGTTGTTTTCGATTATGGTCTGAGTTGAATCAGCAAATAAAGGTCTCATTAGGGAACAGACTGTAGAATGCAATGCCTGATCTTGCATTTCTTGAGCACCTAAGACCTCCTGCTGACATTTATTTTCAATGCATACAGTTTGTGGGCTGAAATGTTCAAGTTTAGAGATGGTGCCACAACAAGAAAGAACCTCTCTGGTTTCAGACAAGTGTCAAACATGGAAGGAGTGAGTGGGAAAAAAGGTGGAGAGAACTAAACCGTACTGAAAGTAGCCACCACCATGTGGCAGTGGCTATTTTATGTATCTGAAACTTAGACCATTTCAGGTTCAATATTGCTCAAAGCCAATTTGTTCTGCTCTGGAGTGTGCATTTGTCACATCCCTCTATAAATAAAAAGCATTATTAAAATTTGAGCCAAAGAGCACTCATATTTAACCTAAAGAAAGTGGACTTCAGAATTATTAGTCTGACAGGTGACACCACTAATACAATTAACCAAATCTCTCTCCAGACATTTTCTGATTATTGTGGAACCTTGGTCACTGTTTACACTAGTCACTCTCATAAATACTTCCCTGTACTTTGCATCCTACAGAATGCCTGGTTACTCATTAGGACCAAACCAGGAACTAGTAAAAAAACTTCCTTCCAAAGATTAGTTAAAAGATCAGGGTGCTGGATAATTTAACATAACCTGGTTATATGTGCATGATCTAAAATACAATTAAGTCAATGAAAGATTTCCATTGATTGCAATGGCCTTTGGATCAGGTACATACAGTAAAAAATTGTGGGTCAGATTCTGCCACCTAATACACATGGTACTTACTATACTTTAGTGGGGAATACTTTTCTGAAGTAGTGTAAGGGCATGTCTACACTTACCAGTAGATCAGCACTGCTGAAATCGATGCAACGAGTGTTGATTTAGCAGGTCTGGTGAAGACACACTAAAATCAATGGGATAGCACTCTCCCATCAATTTGTGTACTCCACCTCCACAAGCAGCATAAAGGAAATTGATGGGAGATGCTCTCCCATCGACACAGCGCAGTGTATCCACCATGGTAAGTGGATCTAACTACGTCGACTTCAGTAATTGAAGTTGTGTAAGTTAGATTGATTTACCGCGGTAGTGTAGACCAGCCCTAAGTGTGAAACACTCTTGCCCTTTGTTATGCAATCTCTTAAACCTGTTTGACAACAGATCACCATTTGCCTATCTTGTGTATTTTTGGAAGAGTGAAGCGACTGGCTGTGTTTTAAATTCTGACTACAATACTCTAGAGAGATTACCAGTTTGGTTTCAATGTGAAGAATTCTAAAGATACAACTTTTACTGGCAAATTTGGTAAGAGAATGTTTCCACATCAATATTATATCTTATACATATAAGCCCTGTCTCTCTCTTTTGCTAAGCATGTGCTTTACTGAATCCAGGCCTAAGACTATAAAAGGGTATAAATAGCAGAGTGGTCGCTATTCAAGGTACTTACGATATTGTAGTGTTTTCCTACTCCTGTACCTATCACTGCATAGTCAATTCATTCCAAAAAAATGTGTGGTCATTTGTGATGTGAAGAAATGGTAATTGGGAGAACAACATTTTTTTCATATGTGATAGAAGCCAGGACTTGAATGCAGGCATCAATATGTGAAAGCCACTGTGCTTAAAATCCACCTTTACTTCACATGTTTAAAAAAAATTAAAGGACAGGTTAGTTCAAACAGCTCTAGAGAAGAAATCATTTGCAAGTCAGCAAGATAAAATAGGAAAGTAATACACAGCATTTCAAACTGTTCTCTGATAGGAAGCATATACTTACCTGTTATGGATGTCTAGATCTCACTACACAGATGATACTGTATTTCCTGTATAATGTATTTGATCCATAATATTATAGTGCATGTAAAAGAAAGCCAAGTTAGAATGAAAAATAACTCAGCCACCCAGAGTAGTACATGATGATAATGCGACAGAGTAACTAGAGTATATTTAGGGTAAATATTTAGAGCCAAACATTCAAGACACTATCTGAAACTTTAGAAAAAATAAGAGGTAATCATACTTTAAAAAAAACAAAAACTTTTATTACATTCTTGGAATAAAAGAGTGAATGAAGAACAGTGTATGTGGATAATGCAGCCTTAAATGCATCTGTGAAGCAGCAGCAGTCAAGTGAACAAACTGTGTGAATGAAAAGAAATGAGCTAGACTAGTGTAACGCTATTCTCTACGATAATCAATCTGATAGACCTATAAATGAGAAGTGAAAACAGCTTGTAAATGCTTTTCATGATGTCTATGTGATAGTCACTTATAGATTGTAGGAAGGGAGTTAGGTAATGAAGACTTCAATATAAATCAATAGACCACTTAGTGCATTGCCATCTATCACCGTCATTATTGCAGGAATCAACAGCCAGTTGTCATAAAGGAGATTACACCAAATATTAAGAATTTTCAAAATGTATGTTTATAGTAGCTTTAAAAATCACTGATGAAAGAATGTTCAGGTTTTATTGACCTAGACAGAATTATTGTTTTTTTCCTATTTAAAGACCAAGTCCTATTTTTAAAGGAAGAATATAATTAATAGTGATTGAAAATGAAGAAGCTGGATGTCCTCAGCTTCACAAGCAACAGATGTTTGGGAGAAGGCTCAACAGCAAAGGACATGGGTGAAATCCCGGCCCCACTGAAGTAAATGACCATTTCCTTTGGAATGGGGTCAGGATTTCATTTCTCCCAAACACAGCCAATATTCTGGGGGGAGAAGTTCTCTGCTTCTTTTCCAAAGCATCTAACTGCATTGGTAACATCAGGCCTAGAAACAAAGCCCAGCAGCCTCCACAATATGCCCAGCTTCTCCTCCACTTGTCATCAGAGAAGAGTCTGAGCAGGAGATACATCTCAAGTAGCATCGCACCCAAGCCCCATGCAAGACAAATAGTTGCAGTTGGGCCACATAGAGAGGCTGCCAGAGATCATCAAATGTAAGGCATGGTTATGAGATGGAGAAAGAAGAGAAACTGCATCATTCCCAAACCTCAAGAAAAGTTTGGGCTTGGGTAATAGGTAAAGGTTTGTGCCTGTTCTTATTTGGACTAACCCATTTTCCCCAATACTTCAAGTAAACAAGCATCTGAAGACAGCAGCTTTCCTGCCCTTCCTTGAGGGACACCATAGCAGAGGTCTAATTTATGAAAGATTGAATTGGAGAACCCTTACCAAAAGGGCAGGGCTGGGTCATGTCACATGTGCATGATCCCGTAATGGGAAAAACCGAATTTTTAGATATTTAGGTAGATATTTGTGGATCCTTATTTCATATAACTTAAATCATAATTGGAGGGATAGTCAAGTGCCACACAGGAGTTGTGTGCTGTTAGGGAGTTTCATAGGAGATGAAGAGTTCACTCCTGCTAAAATAGGACTGAAAGCTATTGTTTCTTAAAAAGTACATTAGTGGTTTACACTATTTTTACCTTTTTCTGTTATGCAGTTTTCCAGTACGACCACACAAAGGAAAGAGGTAATTAAAAATCTGCTTTGAGTTTTCTGGGCGGTAACTGAAGACATAGTATAAATTATTTAGGAAATCAAAGCAGTGGGAAATACAAACCTATAAACGAAGGAGCAGAGAGGGAAGGACATTATTTATGTAGGAACAACAATCATAAAAATGGCATTGCTGGTAAATATACAGATGGCTGTTGAAAATACTGTAAAGTTCCACTGAAAAAAAGAATATGTTTTCAGGGTCAAAGAAAAAGTAGTAGCCTAAGGATTCAATTAAATATGGGACAATGTGTGCTGCAGTGGTGCCTGCTGAAGTAATCGCTGAGTGGCATGGGAAAGTGTTCTACCACAGTGGAAAAGTAAGGCAGCCCTCTAAGAAACCTTTGGCCAAGGATTGCAGACTACCTCCAGGAAAGTTTCCTCGAGATCTCTGTGGAGGATTCATGGGACATCCCAGTGCACATAAATTGTTCTGCAAGGTCCTCTCTGCCTAACTGTACAGAGGAACGAGAAGCAGATAATGACTCTACTTCTACTGGTTATTTCACTACCTCTTCTAGCATGATTAAAGAAAGAGTAAATGAACAGATGTGTCCCTGCAATATTAAAGCAAACGGTGTACTTACCAGAAGTTCCTTCCCCTGCATCAGGTTTACCCATACTGGACCATAGGCTCGACTTCTCTGGAGTCGAAAACAGGTCCTGGCTCGCTGCACCACTGGATCCAGTCACCAGTCCTCCATTCTCCTCCTCATCATCATCCAACTCCTCCTTCTCACTGTTCACTCCAGGGGCCATTGACTCCAGCTCCTCCAAAGTATCCCCAGGGCTCCTGGTGGCGGTGGGGTCCCTGCCTAGGATGGCATGCATTTTTTGTAAAAGTGGCATGTCTGCAGCTCCACTCCAGAGCGACTGTTAGCCTCCCTTGCTAGATGGGAGCAGTGCTTGCACAGCTCTTCTGCCCAAAGACCCAGAAGATCCACCACCTCTTGTGTTCTCCAGGCAGGAGAATGTCTGCAACGTGAAGCCGGAATGGCCAGTTGCTAAGTGAGCTCGCCATGCCAAGCAAACAGGAAATGGAATTTCAAAAATTCACAGGGCTTTAACAGGGGAGGAGCAAGTACCTGCATTCCTGGCCGCCCGACAGTTCAAAACTGTGGCCAGAATGGTCACAGTGGGGCACTGAGGGACAGCTCTCAGAGGCCACTAAAATCAATGTAAGCAACAGAGTATCTACATTAACACTCCGTCAACCTAACTACATCAACCAAAGCAGAGGTGGAGTTATTAAGTCAGTGTGGCAGGCGAGTTACATCGTCAAAAGCAGCATTTTAGCATAGACGTTTAGAGAGTTAGGTTGACATAAGCTGTAGTGTAGACCAAGCTTTAATCAAAGCCAAGAGATAGTGCCATAAGCATGAGAAAGAGAGGGAGGGGTCAAGGTTTCTGTTTCTTTTAATTTTAGTGAGAGGTGAGACTACTCAGTGCTCTTTTGACGTTACCCAGACTATCAGGATGATGACAAGGTGTCTAGGCTTAGAAGACAAAATTGATGTCTGTTAGAGGTACATAATGGAACAATAAGTTCTGGATGTTATAGGTTCTTTGTTGATTATTATTGTTATGAGAATTAACCTAAATTAATTTTTAAAATAAATGTTTTGCAAAACATATCTGATTTTCTATAAAACCAGCACAGAGTCCTGTGGCACCCTATAGACTAACAGACATATTGGAGCATGAGCTTCGTCAGATGCATGCAGTGGAAATTTCCAGAGGAAGGTATAAATATGCAAGCAAGAGTCAGGCTAGAGATAACGAGGTTAGTTCAATCAGGGAGGATGAGGCCCTCTTCTAGTAGCTTAGGTGTGAACACCAAGGGAGGAGAAATTGCTTTTGTAGTTGGCTAGCCATTCAGTCTTTGTTTAATCCTGACCTGATGGTGTCAAATTTGCAGATGATTTTCAATGTGAGTGTGTTCAAATGCTTAGTCTACTTTTATGTGGTTTTTATTTGATATAATTAGATGAAAGGGTTACTTCCTTTTGTAAGTAATTATATGGTTCTTTTTATTCCCACAGTTGTTAATGTGTTTATCTTCCTCACAGCCTTGTGAGAGGTAACTAGTATTATCCATATTTTACAGATGGAGAACTGAAGCTAAGTGACTTTCCCAAGTCACACAAGAAGACTGGAGCAGGGACTTGAAATTTACAGTGAATTTCTCTTCCCTCTGTATTTGTTGCCGTTGTAACACATCTTAGTGAATCCCCCTCTGCTTCCAGTAGACTGAATGACCAGGAATCCCACAGTACTATGGTGATGGGCCCTATAGAAGCACCAGAATGATAGACTAACCGCATACATCTCTAGGCACATGTAAAGCTAATTCCTAATCTCAGTTTTCCTACTCTCTTGAGCTCAACTTTGTTTCTTCAGATTGGCTAACCAGCACTTGACACTACACTCCAGATAAGTAAATTTTAAGCAAGGCTTTAAGTTCATTCTCTTAAATTTAACAGAATCAGAAGGGTTCCGTAGCTCACATACATTTCCACTCAGCCTGGGGGAGAAATCACTTTGAGCCTTTTTCAGTGCCAAATTTGGGGTTACCTTTAGTTTAGGTGGTTTGATGAAAGCAAATTAAAAGGAATTGGAGAACCATTTCAGCTACAAAATGACCTCTTCTCTTAGGGCCTGATTCTGCAACTCTGTGTGAGCTGAGCCTCCACTGCAGTTGGCAGGAGTTGTGCACTTGGGAGTGCTTGCAAGTTCAGGCCCTTGGCCATGAAACCTGCTCACTTTGCAGTGCTTAAATAACAAGATTCTCTACCTATTATACACTCAGGATAAAGAAAATACAGAGAATGTTAACTCAGAATAATGGAATGGTTTATTATAATTGAATATATGCTGGCACCGATATAACCCTTTATTTGCAGCATGCAAGATCCCTCTTGTTCACAAGATGTGAGCAAGAACTACAGCTTTTCATTTCTCTTATCCTTAATGGTATCAGTAAGGAGACAAGACAGTTATGCTCATAAGTCTGCACTCATTTCTAAAAACAGATTTCACTGCTATTGCACACTGTCTCATTTGTATTTACTGTTTTACTTCCAGAGCTTTATCTACCATGCTGTACGCTACAAGGCATAATAATGTTAGAAGCAGAATTATTTCCAAAGGATCATACAGTCCCCTTCGTTCTGAAGCTTGGAAGGAATCAAATACACATTAATCAGCATGGAGGGACACGTGGGCAGGTGCGGGGGGGGCAATAGAGTCAGGGAGCAACAGCTCTGTGAAGCATGCTCCCACGGCAACCCACATTAATTTAGATGACAAACTACCACCCCAGTTAATGTTGCATGTTCTTGTATTACAATCACCTCTTCTGGTCTTTGAATGCCACAGAAAGGAAAGGAGCTTGCAGCAGGTGGCAGTTCAGCCAATGGCAGCATAGCAAGAAAAATGGTAAATACTGGGGGAAGGAAGAGACTGATCTAAGTGGATGACAGACATCCTTGGGATTTGGTCTTTGATGCACTGGCTCCATGCTGTTGGCAGGCTATGCCTCCTGATCCTTCTGATAGATCAGGATGTGCTGTTGTTGTCCAAGGAGATGATATAGCAGGGGTAGGCAACCTATGGCACACATGCCAAAAGCAGCATACAAGCTGATTTTCAGGGGCACTCACACTGCCCTCCTGGTCACCGGTTCAGGAGGCTCTGCACTTTAATTTTAAATGAAGCTTCTTAAACATTTTGAAACCTTATTTACTTCACATACAACAATAGTTTAGTTATATATTATACACATAGAAAAAGACCTTCTAAAAAGGTTAAAATGTATTACTGGCACGTGAAACCTTAAATTACAGTGAATAAATGAAGACTCGGCACACCACTTCTGAAAGGTTGCCGACCCCTGTTATATAGCATAGTTTCCTCAGGACACTTGCATAGTTCAGAGATCTCAGATCCTTGCATGCTACCTTCCACGGAAGGTACAATCTGGGCCACAAAGTTTGTACACTTCTCATTATTGCAAGAGTGCTGAAATTTAGCCATGAAGAAAGGTACTGTTGCCCCTTTTCCACTCAAGTGGCTAGTCAAAGTTTGGGGATGTTGCAGTTGGAATTAGAAATTGGTATTAGTCAGACATTTCTTTGATACATTTTTGTTTATTTACAAAGAATGAACCAAGTTCTGCATCTTTGAATGCAAAAGGGATCAAATAGCAGTTCACAGGACCAAGAATGTTCTTCAGCATGCATCCCTACCCCAAAAACCTCTCCACAGGTTTCTTCCAGGGTCAAACACCGTGCTCTCGGCTGTTCCTTCCATCTGTCTGTCTCTCCATATCTCCCAGCATCTGCCTGCTTGCGTTCTCTCTTTCTCACACACACACACTTCCATACTCAGCAAAACCCCTGTCCACTCAGCTCAATCTCTTGGGCAGGTTCAGGACCCCTTTTTTTCTTAACTGTGGGGGGGTGCTTCTGATATTACTGTCAGGGTAAGTTAGTTAATTGAAGAATATTAGTCACACCCAGTCTCAATTAGGATTGTGATCAAGCAGTCAGCAGTGCCTCTCAGCACAATAGTATTATACAGTATCCAAGGCATGGATGAGAGTTCTATTTTTTAAAAGCAAAACACAATGCTATGTGCTGTATATCAGGGGACCACTGTATGCTTCCCTAAGTTTCTGATCTTTACAAACAGATGCAGAAATACAGGGTTTTTTTAAGGACATCTGCAATCTAAAAAAGGAGCTGAGCCTGAAAAATTGAGGCCTTGTCTACACTTACAGTGATGTAGCGGTAAAGCAGAGCCACTGTAGTGTGTAGCGAAGACACTACCAATGTCAACAGGAGAGTGTAGGTACTCCACTTCCCTGAGAAGCAGCAGCTCTGTCAACCGGAGAAGGCCTCCCACCCACATAGCGCTGTCTACTCTGGGTGTTCAGTCGGTATAACTGCATCTTTCAGGGGCATGGATTGGTAGTTATATCATCATAAGTTTGTAGTGCAGACCAGAGCATAGTTATTCCTAACTTCTATGAGAATATTTACTGCTAGCTTGAAAAGGAAAAAAAATAAAGAAAGATATATTAGTTTGTGCGTAGCAGGATTCAGTCTGTGGAGCCCATGACCACCATTGTCACTAAAAGCACATATAAAAGAAAAAGTACCTGCCCCAAAGAGTCCAACAGAAACAGTCTTGCACAAAATGGTGAATAAAAGAACTGCTGATCCATAAAAGTGAAACCTCTGCCTTCATCCTGCCCAGTGCCCAACCACTCACTCAATAAGTAGTAGAAGTTTGTATAATGATATCACGTAAAACCCGAACACTTCAGTAACCCTTTTGTACAGTGGAATACATGAGACCACCGCTGCACTCTAGGAAACTATAGCATTTTTAAAAGGAAGAGTTTTTAATGGTGTCAATGTGCAAATCTTTGTTTATTCCTAACAGAAGGATAAAGAAGAAGGGCTTCTGGCGCTCTCAGTCTCTGGGTGGAAAAAACCACACTAAAGAGAATTTATTTCAGTGACTCAGTTTGAATAAGGGCTCTAAAGCCTTTATACCAGGGGTCAGCAACCTTTCAGAAGTAGTGTGCCGAATCTTCATTTATTCACTCTAATTTTAGGTTCCACGTGCCAGTAATACATTTTAACGTTTTTAGAAGGTCTCTTTCTATAAGTCTATAATACATAACTAAACTATTGTTGTATGTAAAGTTAATAAGGTTTTTAAAATGTTTAAGAAGCTTCATTTAAAATTAAATTAAAATGCAGAGCTCCCCTGACCCATGGCCAGGACCCAAGCAGCATGAGTGCCACTGAAAATCAGCTAGCGTGCCGCCTTCGGCATGCATGCCATAGGTTGCCTACCCCTGCTTTATAGTAACAATTTATATTTATATATTACTTCTCATCAAAAGGCATTTCAAAACGGTTTTGAAAAGTAGGTAAGTATTAGCTCCACATTAAAGCCGGGAAACCAGGGCATGGAAATGTTATATAACTTATTTAAAGTCCCAAAGGCAGTCTGTGTCTGTGACAGACAAAATAATGCATGTCTCCTGACTCCCCAGCCCAGGGTTCAAATGCAGTCTCAGGCCTAACCCTTCTCCATCTACACACAAATTGCACTAATCCCACAGGGATCGAGGGGGGTGGAAGGTTTGAGCCTGAGTCAAGCAGAGACCCAGGGTTCAAGCCTCATTGCTTTTCAGTGTAGAGACAGCCCCTCCTGGACTTTTGCTGTGGGAACCCACCAAAAGTAACCCACAATCGCATGGGCCAACTTTCTTTGTCCTCTAGACAGTTAAGTTTCCATAACACTGCATCATGAATAAATAGCTATATAGACCCATAGGTCTCTAGGAAGTCTAGGATATGGCTGGTTGGACTCAGGCCCACATAATGCAGTGTAGATGCTGGAGCCCGAGGGTTCAGCAATTTCTAACCTAGGGTTACAAACGAGTGTTGATGCTCAAGCTCTAGGTTAACAAATCCAGGGACTGCTACTCAAGTTCTACTAATCCTGGTCTTACATTGCACTGTACAAATACCCCAAGTCCTGTGCTCTAATCATTTGACCACATTGCATTCTTCCCAAATCCCTTAAAGGAAGCTAATGGCACCCTCAACATGTCTAACTTTCATCAGTCGAGCAGAAACGATTGTACTAAAGACTCAACCCCAAGTCTGAAGTGGTCAACATGCTTAGGAAAGGCCAGTAAATGAACCTTTACGGTCCTGATCTGTGATCCCAATGAAAGAGGGAGAGATTAAAAGGTGACATTCTTGGGTCTCTTTTTTAAGCATTGCATAGTTTATAAGATTTCAGCCACACACGAGAATAGTTCTGGGCTTTCTGAGTAACCTCTAGGCTTTCCTGAAGAATTTTATCTAGTTAAATGCCTCCTTTCTGCCTCTTGCATAGGCAAATATTGATCCTTCAGAACACTAGAACCTAGGCTGAACCCTCAGGTATTCAGACACAATGCTAGTTCAACACACAATAATAGGCATGGTCAAAATAACCTGAATAGAATCACATAGAACAACTCTCTCTTCTCTAGAAGTGTTATCTCATACAAGATGGGAGTTGTTAATGAGTGGCTATAACACAATGCTATTCTAGAGAAAGAATGTATGTGGCTACTGCCATGCTAACAGAAAAGGCAGAACACAATTGTATTGTAATATTGTCCTCTTCCCTGATATAGATAAGCACTATCAAATTTAATAAATACTATACCTATAGAAATAACTTAAAATGTGCAGAATGTAACAGAGAATGGTAGTCTACCTATAGACTCATAGAATTTACTAGAGAATTATATCCCTACCATAGAAATTCTAGAGTTCTATATGTTGGTTTAAAGTTTATCAGCCTCTACTAAATTTTTATTGAGCTTTTCCATAAGCTTTACAGCAGGCTTTATTTCAAGGAGCCACTGACTCCTACTCAGAGACCTGCAATGTCTACATTCCCAGAGAGTTGGATTCAGACAGCCTCACAAAAGAGTATGAAATAAACGCAACAATCCATACCCCCTTTAAACACCAGTTGACCCTAGTGGGCATTGCTCTAAACATGGTCATCTTCATCTTTCGCAGCTGCACAAAGAAGCTAGATCTTTTTCTGCCACTCTTTTTAGCAGGGAACCTTCAAATTGTTAACTCAGGAACATTACTGGGAAGTAGTTTAAAAAAACGTTTTGCAGCCCTACTTTTTCCTGCATTAAAAATGTAGAATCTTCTCAAAGCATCACTTCCAGTGGCAGCCTAGCCTCAGGCTGAATGTACCCTATTGCACAGGGAAAGATTAAGTGTTACTTGTATTACTGTTGCTAGAAGGCAACCGTATTATTATTCCTGCTGAGACATTTATAGCAGTATGTAATGAATGCAAGTAAGCTTTGTTATCAGTCAATAACCATATGCAAAGGTAAAATTTGAGTTAGATAAAGTAAAACTAATCCTGAATAACCTCTCAAAAGCCAAATATTAGCACTTGATTTCTGACAAGCAAAGCTGGCAGGGAGGGGAAGTAATCCTGGGCTGGGCTTCATAACACTGACATTTAAAAAACTTCTGTTTGTTATACAAATAAACCCTTTAGTCTCCAATGTTGCCCTTGTCATATATTATGAATTTCCCATGGAGTCCCCCTCTTTGGTGTAATTTGTGCCAGTGCTTTCCGGACTTCATCACATTTTATGGATAATTAGTTTCAGTAAAGCCTAAGAGGTGGGATTGTGAAAGTAGGAGTTTGTAGAGGTAGCAATTAGAAGGCTACAGAAGGAATTCTGAGAAGTTTTTTAAAAACAGTGATCTCCACAATACACATTACAAGGGAACCAGATTGGCTTATGTCAAAAAGTTGATCTCATTTCCTAGGTGAATTCTGGCTTTATGTTTACCTCAGGGTCTGAGCAGCTGAGGGAGAGCAGCACTCCATCCCTCTGAGGAATTGCAAAACAGCTTGCAGAGCTATTCTGTGCGCAAGTGGGTATATCTTAATTAAAGGGTGTGGTATATTAATTGCTTGGTTCTTGTAGAGTGGAAATTTGAATTTTGTTTTCTCTCTGATTTGGGAAGTCTATTGTTTTATGGATATAGGTGTAATGTTCATATTTATATAATAGTAATATGGATGCCCAAATCAATTATTAAAATTTCTAGTGTAAATTAACTATATCAGGTTGTCTGGGTACTCAGACCAGTGTACCATTCTGATATTTGCTTCTGATAGAAGTTTATTTATACATACATCTGTAAGCACACATCTTCACTGAAACAGTTATATTATATTCCACCTACAAAATGTGTTTATATAAAATGTGGCGCTTGCTTTGCACTGTGTCAGGTAAGAAATTGGCCTGAGCCACAGAGTTCAGGTCTGGATTTGACTCCTAATCCAAATTTCTGAAAAGATTTAATCTGACTATACTAGTGTTTTAGTTTGGCCCATTACAGTAATATAACCAAGTTACAAGTTATGGAGCTAAGTGTAAATCTGAACTTTTGGATCTGGCATCCCAGTTTGAAAAAAAGGGATTGTTAAGATTTTTCCCTTGGATATCACACTGCTTCCTATCTAGGCATTTCTAGAGTGCCCAAAGTTCTGTACAGAACAACGAATTCAAGGAGAAGAGTTACTCTTGTTTACTACACAAATGGTTATTTCATGCTTGGAAACACTGTACCTACAATATTGTGTATAAGTAGTTCTAATTCAAACGGCACACAAGCCTTCTGGCAGTGTGAAATGTCCTGTATGAGAGCCTCTCAATTTCCATCGATCCTAGACACTCACGTTAAACCTAAAAATGTTCTGAGTGAGCTGTTTAGTTAAGTGTTATGCAGGAGATGGGGTGCAAACTATTAATCTCATATACAGGCTAAAATTAGTACAATATATCAGTAGCTATTAGAAGAAAGTATATTATAGTAAACAGGAAATTTTGTCTATAAATAATGCTCTTTGTAAAAATCTTCTGGCTTCCGCTCAATTTTTCATTTTCCATCTTTCTTCTCAAAATATTTTTGCTTGAGAAATATGGCAAAATATATTATATCTGGCATTTTTCTGTCACTCCACCATATGTTGCAATGATACGAATCTAGCAGAAGGCAGCTTCTGCTTCAATATTAAACAAGACTGTATTTTGATTCCTCACGCTGACAGTGTGATCACTCATTTCATGAGCTAAAGAGGCTGATTTTTCAGAGTTAATTAGACACTACCTATAAGCTCACAGAAAGATGTGCTTCTTTGGGAAAGCCAGTTTTGAGGCAAAACAAAACTCAGGATGTTGATCACAAAAAGAAGGATTTATATTGTTTAAACCACAAGATGAGATGCAGGGCTTTTCCCACGTATTAATGACAGGTTGGAAGAGCTGATTGCTAGAGGCCATTTAGTACAGCTGAGACTTAATTCTTTCAGGAAATGCACTGTGTTGGAAAAGTTGCTTGTACAATAAGGAAGAGAAACAAATGAAATTCCAAATACTTGTAAGACCTAATTTTCCCCTGCCCAGTCCCTTCAAAGCAGTTCGGCACTGACTGTATTTGTGTCACCACAGTATGTTCTCTCCTAGGTGGACATAAAATTGTTCTGTGAGTGATCATGGAGCAGATGGTTTATTAGCTGGAGGTTTTCTGGACAACTAAAAATTGCTGCATAAGTATATAAGAATACCCATAGTGGGTCAGACACAAGGTCCATCTAGCCCAATATCCTCTCTTCGAACAGTGGACAATGTAAGGTGTTTTAGAGGGAATCAACAGAATAGGTAATCAAGTGATCCATCCCCTGTGGCCCATTCCCAGCTTCAGGAAAACAGAGACTAGGGACACCATCCTTGCTCATCCTGGCTAATAGCAATTGATGGACCTATCCTCCATGAACATATCTGGTTCTTTTTTTAACCCTGTTGTATCTTGGCCTTCATAACATCCTCTGGCATGGAGTTCCACAGCTTGACTGAGCGTTGTGTGAAGAAATACTTCCTTTTCTTTAAAAGCAGCAAAGAGTCCTTTGACACCTTATAGACTAACAGATGTATTGGAGCATGAGCTTTCGTGGGTGAATGTGACGTGCATCCGACGAAGTGGGTATTCACCCACGAAAGCTCATGCTCCAATACATCTGTTAGTCTATAAGGTGCCACAGGACTCTTTGCTGCTTTTAAGATCCAGACTAACATGGCCACCCTTCTGATTCCTTTTCTTTGTTTTATACCCGCTATTAATTTCATTAGGTGACCCCCTAGTTCGTGTGTTAAGGAAGCATTATTTACTCCTTCTCATTTACTTTCTCTACCAGTCATGATTTTATAGACCTCTATCATATCCCACCCCCTTAGTCATCTCTTTTCCAAGCTGAAAAATCCCAATCTTATTAATCTCTTATTAACAATATGGAAGCAGTCCCATATCCCTAATCATTATCATTGCCCTTTTCTGTACCTTTCCCAATTCAAATATATATATTTTTTTAAGATGGGGCAACCACATCTACATGCAGTATTCAAAATGTGGGCATATCGTGGGTTTATATAGAGGCAATATGATATTTTCTGTTTTATTATCTATCCCTTTTCAAATGATTCCCAACATTCTGTTCACTTTTTTGACTGCGGCTGCACATTGAGTAGATGTTTTCAGAGAACTATCCACAATGACTCTAAAATCTCTTCATTGAGTGGTAATGGCTAATTTAGACACCATCATTTTATATGTATAATTGGGATTATGTTTTCCAATGTGCATTGGTAAAAGCAGCAAAGAATCCTGTGGCACCTTATAGACTAAGACGTTTTGGAGCATGAGCTTTCGTGGGTGAATACCCACTTCGTCAGATGCATGTAGTGGAAATTTCCAGGAGCAGGTATAAGTGGATTTATCAACATTGAATTTCATATGCCATTTTGTTGCCCAGTCACCCAGTTTTGTGGGATTCCTTTGTAACTATTCAGACTGCTTTGGACTTAACTATCTTGAGTAGTTTTGTATCCTCTGTAAATTTTGCAGCCTATTTACCCCTTTTTCCAGATCATTTATGAATATGTTTAACAATACTGGTCTCTGTGCAGATCCCTCGGGGACACCGCTATTTACCTCTCCATTTTGAAAACTGACCATTTATTCCCACCCTTTGTTTCCTATCTTTTAATAGTTACTAGTCCAGGAGAGGACATTCCCGTTTATCCCCTTTCTGAAATTAAATGCTACCGTGGTGGGCTTCTGTGGTGTATCCCGTCCCACCCCCATCCCAAAGGGATGTTACATTTTATTATATTATGATCATTATCATCAAATGGCTCAGCTATATTCACTTCTTGGATCCTATCCAATGCTCTTCTCAAGACTAAATCAAGAATTGCCTCTCGTGGGTTCCAAGAAGCAGTCATTTAAGGTGGTCAAGAAACTTTGTGTCTACATCCCGTCCTGAGGTGACATGTACCCAGTCAATATGAGAATAGTTGAAATCTCCCATTATTATTGAGATTTTTTTTTATTGCCTCTCTCATCTTCCTGAGCATTTCACAGTCCCTATCATCATCCTGGTCAGGTAGTCAGTAATATATCCCTACTACTATATTCTTATTGTTCAAGCATGGAATTACTGTCCATAGAGATGCTATGGTACAGTTTGGTTAATTTAACTCTACATTTTCTTTCACATATAGTGCCACTCCCCGACCAGCATGTCCTAGTCTGTCCTTCCAATATATTTTGAATCTGGTTTTATCTTGTCCCACTGATTATCATCATTCCACCAAGTTTCTGTGATGCCTATATCAATATCCTCATTTAATGAGGCACTCTGGTTCACCCATCTAGGGTCTTAAATAGGAGTTGGGCACTCAGGAGATATTTTGAGCTGGTATTTGACTGTACTCAGGTCATTAGAGAACACTGGCTTGAGCACTCAATGTGGGTCAGGGTCTTGATCAGATAATGGCTGCCCAAACAGTAATTTCAGAAGTCTAGGGTGCTCAAAGTTAGTCATATCTGAGGCATGACTAAGTCACAAAATACAGCTAAGGTGGTCAAGCAGAAGTCCCTCATTGGCAGCTCAGACTACCGGGGTATGATTAACACCAGCTGATCACCTAAAAACAGTCACTACACAGAGTCGGTACTCTGCTTCTCCCTCACGCATCCCCAAACACAAGTAAGAGCGAGAAAGAGCCTGATTAAAGGCATTGAGAGGGGAGGGAGGGGCGGGAATAGAAAGAGTTACAGATGCTATGGTGATGGGGGCAATTTAAATACCTAGAAAGAAATACAAAGAGGACTTATTTAGAGTTTGTGGAATTAGTATGGACAACAGGGTAGACAGTCAGGATTAGAATACGGAATAGGAAATGCAAGTGGTTAGAGGTGGAGGAAAGGGTTGGCAGCATACATTCTGCATCCCAGAGGAGTGGTGGATGGAGGAACAGATTAGAAAAAGGCTCAAATACAGTCATGATCCCTGTTGGCTCCATAAACCAGTTGTAATACATGTAAAAGACAAAAATGATGAACCAGGTCAAGGCTCAGAGGAGGAGATAACCTTATCTTTCTACCCTCACCTAGGCGCTGTCAGTCCCATGCTACCAGAACGCCTAATGGGGCCATAAGGAGCCTGACATAGATTAGGATGTTTGGCTTTTCACTGGGGACCAGAGTAGCCCTCAGTGGGCTCCAAAATCAGGGGGCTGCACAGATGGTAGAAAGATTCTACCAATCACCAGTCCTGTACTAAATACAGCTCAACTGAAAGAAGTTATGGTCCAATATTTTGATTTCTCATTAGACTGTTAAACATATATCTTACTTTACAGAATGGGCAGTGTGTGAGTTAATGTTCCTATAAGATACTTCACTTTCATGCATCCTAAATGTTTTGTGATCCCATTTGTAACTTCATAATGAATTAATGTGCTTCTTGCATTTATTTATCACACTAGCCAACAAAAACAACCCACACAACACAGAGGAATTTTCTCCAAATAGGTATCCTTTGTGTACTTCAACACCCACAAGGACTTGATTTCTGAATGTTTGGTACATTTCTTGTTAGAAAAACATAATCCTGCCAACACCCAGTTTTCACTGTTTTTAAGATGTGGAAAGATACTCACTTTTAAAGGAAATGTCAAGTAATTAAGAGAGTGGAGGCAAAATAGAGATTTTTTTCCAGGCATTTATAAACTGATAAGTGAAATCACATTTACCAGTAAGCAAATTGCCTTGTAAAGAAAAGAGTCAATGCAAATTTGATCTTAACTATATCATGAAATAATCCTGTAGAACAATGATCTCTCTATAGAATTTAACAGATTCTCCCTCTGATAGATTTAATCAGAGGATTAAAAACCACAGAGAAAAAGCACATCATCTTTTGTTAAATTCTTTAGGTTTTGAGAGTAATTTTCAGACTCGTATTACATTTATATAGAACCCTGTTGGTTTCTTCTCTATTAAATTGTTTGGTTTTCTTATAAGGGCTTCTTTTATTCTTAATTATCATGTTTAAATATAAGGTTGCTGAACACTACAAAAATAAAATAGGTTTCCTCTAAAGAGGCAGAAAATGAAAGATTTTTCTTCTTCTGTAATATATTTAAATATGTAATTCCTGTCATATCTCAGCATTATGTCTTCTCTAGAAAATTTTATGCTTGAAATAGCAGATGATAACCACTATGGCTAGTTTATGAATATTCTCTGGGCCTTGCATCCACAGATACTAACCATGATTTACAGGACAAATGCAATTTATTAGGTATTATTTTATTTATCTGGATTTATAACAAAGCCAAAAAAATTCCAACATACTCTTCGTGCTCTTACAATATTAAAAAAGAATCACAATATTGATGTTGATAAAGTCACAAACTGCCCCATGTCACCATTTCTTTGCTGCTAGCAAGATAATCCTAATCTCAACACATACAAGCCTTAAATCCTCCAAGACATCTCCAATAACCTTTATCATGTCTCACCCCAGATAAAGAAACCTGTGTCACAAATGACCCTCAGCCAGTGCTATTAACATTACCTGTGTCTCATCCAGACTGAGCCACAATCAGCTAGCATATGTAAAAGCCCCAATCTCTGCTACTCCACTGCCTCAGTAGGATCAAATGAGAAGGAAACAAAGGTTATATGTTTATATTGGAGACTAACTCATGCCTTCTCTGTAATCCTCCTAACAGTCTTAAACATGTATCAAATAGGAAACGGGGGGGAAGATAGAATCTTTGATAGTCCACCTGTAAAACCTCTCTATGGGGTAACAGAGTAATTTCCTGAAAGTCAGCATCTCTTACCTTCTATCTAAAAAGAAATGAAGTCACTCAGGAACTATTCTGTTCACTCCTGCCAGGGACTGCAACTCTGTCAATACCCACCACCTTTTGGTTAATGGCATCTGTTACAGCCCTGACTGAATGCCCCCTTGCCGATAGTCACCCATCTGCAGTATTGGACCCAACTCTTGGACCCCACTTGCTTTTAAGCCTACTGATTCTGAACAATGTCCAGACGGAAGTCCAACCTCTCTGGCACACATCTGGAATATAAATTACCTGTTTAGTATCTCCTTCTTGGGTGTGGGATCCCACTGTCCAGCTGCCCTAGCACCAAGACCTGACTCCCAAGTCTCTCCAGTATCTTACGCACACCCTGCCCAGAGCTCGACCCTCCTAGGTATTCTGGTTTATTGTTAACTGTTTGGGGACCTCAGGATTAGAGGGAACATACAGATTCTACAAAGGAACATCTAAACCAGACACACACTGCTCATAGACAAAGCACACAAGTTACCGATCTATGGAAAAATAAACATCTGCACATAAATCCTCTTCCTCCAAGAGTTTTCTGGGTTTTAATTGTGTTCTTTCAGGTTTCCAGCACCTTCCTGCACTGCACTCCTCCTGCTTTGTCGTCTTGTTGTCAGCTGATGTCTGGCTGGTGAGAGAGCCCCAGGCCAGGAAAATGCATCCCTTAAATAGAGATCTGGTCTCCTTTATCAGGTGATCTCCTGCACAGCTTCAAACACCCTGTCTGGTGACTTTTTGTTTAGCTCACCCCCATAGAAAAAAATGGCTCCTTTGATTGCAGCCAGCCGATTGTCCTAAACTAGTCCCATTTGAATGGAGCACCATCTAGACTGATGACTCTTTATGGCACTCTCAGTGTTGGCCTGTCTACTTAACATCTCCGTGGTATTCTTGCTCAAGATGGAAGCTCCAATGCAAAAGTGAAGGGCACACACCAGTTTCAAATCAAAAAGGTATTCACAAAACAGAATGGGGTTGGCTGATTGATATAGATATATACAGCCATATACTAACCTGTTAGAGTATCAAAGGCTGCTGATTGATTTTATTAAAGCATCACAAATATTGAATTGCTACCCATTTGCAAAGAGATAAGCAAGGAGACCCTAGGCCCAAGATTAGGTAGCCAAGACAAGCATGGATCCAGCTCTCAGGATGTGGTCCAAAGAGAAATCAGTATCTCCAAAACCACAATGAATTACACCAGCAGAAAGTCCCTGGGGCTGCATTTGTCTCCTCACAAACACCATAGCAGCAGGTTATGATCAACACTCTCTATGAACCAACATGTACATTTCTGAAAATGTAAAACACTTTATTTTGTAATCCAGTGCCGGCACTCTGTGCTTTCCAGTTCTACCCCATCCCAGCAGACTTCTTTACTCTGCTTGTCCAGGTAATCAGTGTATTGAGAATTACATTAGCATTAAACTTCACTAAACAGATGCATAGAGTAATGGCAAGACATCAGATTAAGGTGTAGGTTCTTTCCAGACAGACTATTCAGAACTTTAAAGATGTCACTGTCTTATCTCTTTTCTTGACATTTTCCCTGGTTAATACAGAGATTACTTTTGCCAGCTGTAACAGTATCCTGTAATATCCTGCACAAACTTTATTGAATTGAGTTAAACCTTATTGAACTGAGTTTAATATCTTTGGTGTCCATTGTATCAAAAATGTGATTTTCTGTGTGTTATTGAGGGATTGTATGTATTTCCATGGGAAGGTTAAATAGGAGAACAGCAGAGGGAGATTAAAAAAAATTCACTCAGGTTATCACATCTCCAGAGAAACGCCACCCCTGCAGAGGTTTGCATATACTAGTTCAAACTGGATTCTCCAGGGACTAACCGACAAAAAGAATAAATCGCCTGGTTTTAAACTGGTGCGGGGCCTCCTTTCTGATTCAGCGGATAGACAGGATTTCTGGTCAAGGTGGGGCCCAACCCTAAGGGAATGATTGGAAGGATTCATCACCAAGCAGAGGTCTTGTCTTAGTGTGTGGGTGAAGGGTGGGGGTGAGAGGGGTCTCGTATGTAGGTTCTTATATTGTTAATGTTTTCTGACGTGTTTTTACCCTTAGAATAAAAAAAGGCTTGCATAAAAAGAACTGTGTGGTATCTATAACGGTGGGCAGTCACACTGTAAACAACTTCTGATGAGAAAGCAAGCAGGTGTGCTTGGGCAGCCTGTGTCTGCTAGCAATAACAGTGAAGGCAGGGAACTGTGCAGCCTGGAAATACCCCAGTTAGAGAGCAGTGAGACATGGTTCTTCACTCAAGAAAAGCGAGGGCTGGGAAGTTAGAAGCCTGAGAATAGGTGCCCTTGTTGGATCATAGAGGGGCAATACAGGTGCAGTTCCCCTGAACAGTGACATCAACCATTAACTTGCACCTCCTCTAGCATCCTTGGGGAAAGACATCAACTAACTAGAATAGGGTAAGTGGATCTCCATACCAACCTCAGCAACAGCCCAATCAGATAAAGTCAGAAAAGTGACCATGTAACCAATCAAACCAAATTAGCATTCAGGGATTCTTCCAGGTCTCAAACTGGTCTGAAACAAACATTACAGGCATTACCTGGAAATAGAATTCCACTCATTCATAACAAAAAGCAGAGCACCTCAGCTTTTCTATACATAGCAGTGTTTCCTAGTTTTGTTAATTAATGATATAAGCATTTAAATGTATTATCTGGGTTATGCTCTTACAATGTCTGTCTGGTGGGTCTTGTGCCTTTACAACAACATTTTGTCCTCTGACCCAGCCAGTCTACCACTAGATCTATTGGAAAGAAATGGCCCTTCAAAATAAAGACAAGAAGTGGAAGAAGATATCAGAAACCAAGAAACAAAATGCATTCTCCTGTTAGATACTGTACTCAAGAGCAATTGCACTGAATTCAATGCATCAGTGAGGAGGGAGAATTTAGTTCAATATCTCTAGACCTTTCCCTTGACATTCAGCTCCAGATAACATAATACCACACTCAGAAATAAATGTAAACCTTTCGATAGTAATTTAGGTGACTCATTCACTTAGGGTTTAATTTAACTTGAGCTATCAGTACTTGCTCAATGGCAGTTCTTGCTATCCTACAGCTCAGCTAATATACTTGTATACTACCAATTCTGACAAGCACATACTTTCTCTTCTTTCTTCCCATCGGTCTCCTCAGTTTTTAGGGGTGGGAGAAGATTAATGGAGCAGATTTTTTGCTTTGGCAAGAGTTTTATTACAATGTATTTATTATTTAGATTGGGATAGCATCTAGAGGCCTCAAAGGATTGAGGCCCCATTGTGCTGGGCACTGTACACTGATACAACAAAGAGATGGTCCCTACCCCAACAAGCTTGCAATCTAACTATGAGATGGCTTCAGCGAACATACGGTAGGAGGTGGAGCACCAAAAGGTAACAGTGAGACAAGTATGATCTGGGTAACAAGCAGCTTTCACGGCCCATCAACAGTAGTTCATGCTGGCTTGTTTGTGATGAGAAAATAAAACCTTGGGAGTGCTCGAGGAGGAAGAGGGTTGCCATGATTTAACTTTGGCTGTTGCCCATGACTGTAGATCTGAACAAAGTGAACTGTGAGGTGGGTCAGTGGCATGTCAGTACAGCTGAGGAGCCATTGATGCAGTCAAGGGTGAATCTGAAATCATGTTTTACAACCAGCAGTTGGTTCTCAATATCTGCTATACTCACCAGGATGCTCTCTAGCATTTGTAATGTTATTGGTTTGTATTTGTACAATTTATGTTGGCCTGGTGATTTATAAGGTATAATTTCTTGAACTAGTCACTGGTTCATTGGACAAGAGGGAAAAAAAAACAACCAACTCAAAACAGGCCACCATAGGCAATTTGCCAGATAAGCCAAGGTGCTTTCCAAGCGTTTTGGATATATCCACTCCTGAATACACCATAGTGGCATTAGGTACAGCAATAAAACAGATTTCCTTACGTTCCACTTACTTCCAAGTAATGAGCTATTTCCCCTCCTCAGGGATGTGTTTCAGATAGTTTGGAGACATTTGTTTTAACTGATGAAGAACTTATTTCAGATTGCTGTGAAAACAAGCTCTTTTCAATATTCATTGCATTCATTGCTCTTAATATGGTCTGATGTATTTGGCAGAGTAATTAGTTGCTTGAACTTGAGTTTAGAATTTCATAATAACTTGGATAAAATCCCTTAAACCATGTTATCTTTCTAAACATTTGATTAAATAAAGGGTATTTCACTAAATATAAAAAGATATACAGACATACCTCTGTGTTTGACCTGAAAAATGCTATACTTCTTCACTGACCAAGTGAATACAGTAATATGCATGGTTTACAGTAGGTAGTGTGATGGGGCAAGGCCAGATGGCTACAATAAAGTAGTAAGGAACAGGTATGTTAGCCTCAGGCTAACCAAATCCCTAGTACCATGGTAACCAAATGGCAGTTGCTCCAGGTTAATCAAGACACCTGGGGCCAATTAAGATTTTTCTAGAAGGCAGTGGACATAGCTACATTGATTGGGCCACCTGCAGCCAATCAAGGGCTGGCTGGAACTAGTTAAAAGCCTCCCAGTTAGTCAGTGAGATTTGTGTGAGAGGAGCTGGGAGCAAGAGGCACAAGGAGCTGAGAGTGAACTGCTGGAGGATTGAGGAGTACAAGCATTATCAGACACCAGGAGGAAGGTCCTGTGGTGAGGCTAAAGAAGGTGTTTGGAGGAGGCCATGGGGGAGTAGCCCAGGGAATTGTAGCTGTCATGCAGCTGTTACAGGAGGCACTATAGACAGCTGCAATCCACAGGGCTCTGGGCTGGAACTCAGAGTAGAGGGCAGGACCAGGTTCCCCCCAAACCTCCCAACTCCTGATCCAACACAGGAGGAGTTGACCCTGACTGTGTGTTCCACCAGAGGGCAAGATCACTGAGGAGAGCAAATCCGCCAACAAGCGCAGGACCCACCAAGGTAGAGGAGGAACTTTGTCACAGTAGCTGCACCAGGGTGCTGATGCAAAAGAACCTAATTAGCCCCTGCCCAGTCAGCTCCAATCAAGGAAAGCAGATTGGGGCTAATGAAAAAGGCCTGTGTCATAACATTTCTTCCCAGATCTGGACCTTAGAATCCAAAATATGGGTGTTAGCATGAAAACTTCCAAGCTTAAGTACCAGCTTGGACCTGGTAATTGCTGCCACCAGCTAGGAATTATACAGTGCCTAGCTCACTGTGGTCTCCCCAAAACCTTCCCTGGGGGATCCCCAGACTCAGATGCCTTGAGTCTTACAACAAAGGGAAATAACCCCCTCTCCTTGTTACTTCCTCCCAGGCTCCCCTCCCTGGACAACCCTAGGAGATTCCCTGCTTCCAGTCCTGGAAACACAAGTACCGAGAGATCTAATCTCTCCCCCTCACCCAGAGGGTATGCAAAGTCAGGCTTAGTAAATCTAACACAAAGATTTTTCCCCTTGACTTTTTCCTTCTACCAATTCCCTGATGAGCTGCAGACTCAATTCCCTGGAGTCCCCACTAAAGAAAAACTCCAACAGGTCTTAAAAAGAAAGAAAGAGACATTAAAAATAGTCTCTGTAATAAGGTGACAATATACAGGGTCAATTGCTTAAGAAAAAAAGCGAATAAACAGCCTTATTCCAAAAGAATACAGTTTAACACATTCCAGCAACTACACACACGTAAATACAAAAAAAACCAATATAAACCTATTGTCTTACTATCCTTGTACTTACAACTTGGAAACAGAAGATTAGAAAGCCAGGAGATAGAAAGATCACTCTCAGAGCCAAGAGGGCACAGAGCCAAGACAAAACTTCCCTCCACCCAGATTTGAAAAAGTCTTGTTTCCTGATTGGTCCTCTGGTCAGGTGTTTGGTTTCCTTTGTTACCCCTTTACAGGTAAAAGAACATTAACCTTTAGCTATCTGTTGTTGACCCAGACTGTGTGTTCCACCAGAGGGCAAGATCACTGAGGAGAGCAAATCTGCCAACAAGCGCAGGACCCACCAAGGTAGAGGAGGAACTTTGTCACAGTAGCTGCACCAGGGTGCTGGTGCAAAAGAACCTAATTAGCCCCTGCCCAGTCAGCTCCAATCAAGGGAAGCAGATTGGGGCTAATGAAAAAGGCCTGATGCTGGCCTGAGGACTGGCAACATCTGCTGGCCTAACAAACCAGGAGCTATAAAGGGTGGGAGGGAGCCAGAAGGCAAGGGGCAGCCAGAGAGGTCAGTCAGGGAGGGAACTGGAGGCCTCCAAGCTGAAGGCTGACTCAGCCTGTAAAAGAGGTTGAAAAATCCTGTAAAGCTTGTAAATAGACACTGGTGATGCGATAACTGTAGGTAAATAAAGACACAGGTGTTACACAACCCTGAAGCCTCTGAGCCTTATTGGGGCAGCAAACAGGCCCCAAGCAGAGGGGCAAGTTGTGAACCCTGTTACAGTAGCCTACCTTGAAAAAGACTCTGCCAATCTATAATCCAATAAGCCTTCCCCCACTTCCTCCCTATGACTGGAGAAGTGTTATCAGGCCACTTCACCTTGAATGACCCATTGAAATATGGGTTAACCACTTATGCTAAACGGTCTGTTCCATCTTGTATTTAGCTGTGACACCAAGTAAGTTTCCCAGACCTGAAGAGCTCTGTAAGCTCGAAAGCTTCTCTCTCTCATATCAACAGAAGTTGTCCAATAAATGATATTACCTCATCCACCTTGTCTCTCTAAGATAGTGGCAGCCACATAACCATGAGGATAAAAGGTAAAATGTATTTAGCCATCCGTAAATTTGACTTGCCCCTTGAAAAGACATGAATATGTATTTATTTATAAATATATTTATGGAGGCAACGATGGGAGGAGTGATAACGATGGGCGGAGTGAAGAGAAAAGCAAGCTAGGCATGCACACTTTTGCTCAAAGCCCCTTCTTTGTACAGTAATGCTCTGTGACTTTTAAAGCTTTGCTGAAATGGTTTTACAGCTCTGCAGCAACATGGGGTATTTTCCTGCCTTACTGTTGACATATTGGTGCAGGATCAGTGCCTTTTGGGTCATTTACTGGAACTGGCAGGCTGATGGGGTAAGCAGCTAGAAGCTCTGAGCAATGTCGCTTGGATGAAAGCTGTTTTCAGGCTCAATAAAAAGAGTGGTTAGACCAAGCTGCACACATGAAAGGCCTGGAGCCCCGAGAAACCAGGGCCATCCGCAAAGCCAGCTCATGCTGTTGAATTCCTTCTCCAAAGAACATAAGACTAACCTGCCACAATGGTGTAGAGTAGGGGGAGACAGTACATCATTGTGCAGATGGGCTGCGTGCAGGAGCCCCTTTGACCTTCACAGGGCCTTTTACATTGCTGTGATTGCTCTCCTCAAGCAGCCATTTCCTGAAGATTCCATTTCTCCAGAGATCCTCTCCCTGCCAAGGGGAAACTGAGGAGAGGGAGAAAAACAAAATAACAGCAACAGCTCTTGTCTTGAAAGACAAAAAGGAGAGGTCTAGTTCAGTGGTTCTCAAACTTATTTTTTTCCCCCCGTGGACCACTTGAAAATTGCTGCGGGTCTTGGCGGACCACTTAATGATCATTCCAAATGTTGTTTGTACCATTAGCTAACTATTGTAAAGTGCTTTGGATAAAAGTGCTATATAAAATTATCATAATTAAAGGTTTTTTTGTTCTACAATTAAAAGCACACAACTCATTTTAATATCAGTAGTCTTACCTTTCTAATGTGAAGGATGTGCCCTCTCCCCCTCACTGCAGCAGCCTCCGAGCTGGGGCTGGGAAGGATGGTGGTCTCTCCCCCGCCACAGAGCTGAGGCTGGGGGTCTCTCCCCAGCAGCCACAGCCCTGGAGCTAGGGCAAGTTGGCTCTTTCTCTGGCTGCCGCAGCCCTGCACATCCTAAATTCCCCCCAACCCCTCTACTCACCCCACTTCCCCTCCCACCTATCCCCTATTCCCCCCAAGGCCACCCCTCACCTTACATTCATGTCTTCTCCAAGGTCCAGGCACCGAATAAGTAGAGCCACGCCTGCATAGCTCCATTAATTAGGTGGGTGGCCCTTCATTCTCTTGTGTGCAACCGTCCAGGGGAACACCTTAGAGGGAACTATCTGCAGACCATCTGAATGGAGCTTGTGGACCAGTGGTGGTTCACAGACCACAGTTTGAGAACCTCTGGTCTAGGGGAAACTCCTGTTTCTTTGATTGGTGTTTGAAAAGCAGTCAGTTCTCCAAGCTGCTCCACCTTCTGGCAGTCCCTCGAGAACATTCAGACAACTTTAAATACATCAATTAAATAACTAATAAAATGAAAAACCAGGAGGCCCTCCATGCTGGAAAATGAGACGGAATAGTCCAGGTTTAACAGATTGCGGAGCGCCAGGGTGGGAGAAAAAAAATGTTCAATGACTTCCTCATTGACTGACCTCTGTGCATCCTGACTTCCTGTCAGACAGCCTTTGGTCTCTACTGTCTCCACGGAAAGCCAGCCGGACCATTCTCCATACACTAGTCACTAAGCCGCATAATCTCTCACAGCTCATCAGCTGCTCCTAACTCCAGCTGTAGTTGTCTTACTGCTGCATGATTCCAGAAACATCCTGCCTCCACTTCCCACACATGTTGACCTACTAGACCACTAATTTGGTTCTAGATAAATTAGGGTATTTATCTTGTTGAAGGGCACTGATGCCAGATGAACATGTTCAAAGTAAATGATATTTTATAGCAGCCCAAAGATGCATTTGGCTCTGTATAGAAATACATAAAGGACAAGGACTCTGTCCTAAATAACTTATTTTATTTCAGATGTGAAACAGCCGGGAAGTGATAATTTATATGGGACACATTATTATATGCAGATCCTTGCAGCGCAGACAGGATATACTGTTATTTGCAATAGTGCAAAACTCTACTTTGACACCACAGTAAACTGCACTGGTGAAAAAATCAGTTTAGCTCATCTATTCTGTGGGTCTGCATGCAATAATTTGATAATTAACTCGGTTGTTATTAAAAAGTTCACATTTACCAACAGTTCTCTCTCACATATTGTGGTGAGCTAAGAGGAAAAAAAAGCTGTTTCTTAGATTCTCAGATGTTGTGGTGGAGTAACTTAGTAAATATTTACTTTTAAAATATGCTGTGATAAATTGGAGGTTTCTTAAAGAAATGGTTCCATGGCTCAGGGGCAGGACATGTAATATATGCCACAAAGCTTACAATTTTAAGTATGCAATTTCCATTCAAAACGGTTGAGAAATATTTAATTTGTATACTAAAGATTCTATGCCAGACCAGCACAGCCACTGCAGTGGCTGGCCACCAGTAGCTAGAATTGGGGCAAGAACCTGGTATAGACAAGATGTAGGGAGACTGAGTTCTACATAAAAGCTGAAGAAAGGCAGAATTGCTTAAAGACAGCTAGAGAGGAGTATGATTCACGTTTTAAAAATGTGTATCTAAATATTTCACCAAACATAATACATAAAGCCATAGTTCTGATTTTTACTGAGGAAACACTTCACTCTCGCGGTTGTTTGAGCCACTATCCTTTGTCTTTAAAATTTTACTTTAATGCAGAAACAGAAGACACACAAAAATTAAACAAATTCTTCAATCTTTTAAAGCTGATAAAGAGATTGACATTTACATGTAGTTGGATGAGGCGCAGCAAACAGGAAAAGTAGTAGGATTTTTTATGAGACATTTAAAATATTTTCCAATAAAACTCTGTAGAAAAATATGTATTCTGTATAGCAATGTGTGTGGGGGGGAGGGGGATGCTGTTATGAATAAACAACATGAACCAGAGCCAGCCAGTCTAATTTGCATAAATAGCCCCCTCTGTGAATGACTGAATTTTGCAAAAACAATGAAATGGCATCAAATATATTACTGATCAAAGTAATTCAGCTGCTAGAAATTCAGTTTTCTATCCTTAGGGGGGACTGCTGATGACAATCCCAAAGCTGATGTGTAACGTATGTGGGAAGTAAAGTACACTAATATCATTGTGAATGTTCAGATGCAAATTAGCATAGTTTGATGATAGATTACCTAATGAATATTAAACCTCTGAGCAAATGCCAGGTATTATTACTATTAGACTAGAATATTATGTACCTGTAAAATTAATAAGGCTTTTTTAGTGCATTTGTATTTTATTTTTCATGTTAACACATCAAAGGTATTAAGTGTTCTGTGCTTGCTGACCTGTCTGACACATCTAAGATAATATTCTGGAAGTATTTAAAAATCTTTGCTGACCCAGCTTCTTTCAGCACTTCATTTTGCAAGTATGTATTTTTGATACTGTTGTTCCCTGAGGCCTTTTTTCCCCCCTTCTCTCTCTTCCCTTCACAAGTCTGGATGCACACAGGTAATTTTTTTTTTTTCAGGGAATCATGAAACACACCGGGTATTACCTGATCATAAATATTCATAAGCTATTAATGAATTCCAGATAAGTTCATGATTATTCATCATCCGTTCATACTCTAGATTTTCAAATGAATTATTCATAAACTTTGTTTATGGCATGAACATCTTTAACTGGTTAATGACAAATCTTGGATGAATATTTTTGAACTGTTCAGGACTAGCACATCCTTCATAATTAATTAAAACATACACTGCACTTCAGATTTATATAAGATGAACAGTTAAATCCAGAGGGGGGAAATAATTCAATTTGCAATTGTTTGGTTTGGATTTGAGAGCCTACATGTTACTAGCAATAAACTGAATATTTAATCTGTAAGATGATTTTAACCATTCTAGTATTAAATTGAACAAAGTTGGAATGAATATAAAAATACTATAAACAAGTTGTCACACAGATAAGCAAGAGTTAATAGAACAGAAGTACTTCATATCTCTTTTGCCTGTAAAGGGTTAACAAGATCAGTGAGCCTGGCTGTCACCTGACCAGAGGACATGCATCTGACGAAGTAGGTATTCACCCACGAAAGCTCATGCTCCAAAACGTCTGTTAGTCTATAAGGTGCCACAGGATTCTTTGCTGCCAATCAGGGGACAGGATACTTTCAAATCTTTAGGGAGGGAAGTTTTTGTGTGTGCTGTTAGTGTTTGGTGGTTGTTCTCTCTGGGTTCTGAGAGGGACCAGACATGCAACCAGGTTTCTCTCCAATCTCTCTGATACAGTCTCTTATGTCCAGAATAGTAAGTACTAGGTAGATAAGGCGAATTAGGCTTATGTTTGTTTTCTTTACTTGCAAATGTGTATTTGGCTGGAAGGAGTTCAAATGTGTATTTTGCTGAAAGGATTTTAATTTGTACTTGTATACTTAGGCTGGGAGGGTATTCCCAGTATCTATAGCTGAAAGACCCTGTAACATATTCCATCTTAAATTTACAAAGATAATTGTTACTGTTTTTTCTTTCTTTAATTAAGAGCTTTTCTTGTTTAAGAACCTGATTGTTTTTTTTATTCTAGTGAGACCCCAGGGGACTGGGTCTGGCTCCACCAGGGAATTGGTGGGGAGAAAGGAGGGAAGGGGGAGAGAGGTTAATTTTCTCTCTGCGTTAGGATTACTTTCTCTCTCAGGGAGAATCTTGGAGGGGGAGAGAGAAGGAGGGGGGGAAGGTGAATTTTCCTCTCTGTTTTAAGATTCAAGGAGTTTGAATCACAGTGATCTTCCAGGGTAACCCACGGAGGGGAAGCCTGGGAGAGGCAACAGTTAGGGAAAGAGTTTACTTTCCTTTTGTTAAGATCCAGAGGGGGTCCCCGGGCAAGGTTTTTGGGGGGACCTGAGTGTACCAGGCACTGGAATTCCTGGTTGGTGGCAGCGCTACAAGTACTAAGCTGGTAATTGAGCTTAGAGGAATTCATGCTGGTACCCCATCTTTTGGATGCTAAGGTTCAGAGTGGGGGTTTATACCATGACACAAGTATAGGGTCTTTTTAATTCTGCATTTCTCTCTGTCCAAGTGGAAGCTTCAAAACATGAAAAGTGAATGTATCCTTTTTAAAATAATATACCTAAATAAAAAAAATTGTAATCACATCTAAAAATAGCTGTATTTGTCTTTTTAGAAAGTACAGATTGTCAGGGAACGTGGTGTGCTCACACAGCATGCAAGGTTTTCTCTGCTTAATTAAATCTGGGTTATTCTATTTTATTTCCAGAGACCATCAGTCATGATTTACTTCCAACACACATGAGGAGAGCAGGAGGAGGAAAAAAGTGCTCCCCACTACACACTATAAAAGCTCCATATAAAACACTATAACCTAAGAAAGGAAAGAATGCTTTAGCTGGCTTTATACTAGGTAGTCTATTTCTTTGGATTAGGTCTGTTTGATATAAAATGGATAGAAATTATCTGACTGAACTTTACAATTAATGATGAAAGAATGTAGACCATGAGTTGTGAATGTATCTGGTAACAAAAAGGATTAATTAGTTTCTGAATATTGCCAGAGTGAATTAGGCCCTCATCCTCCAAGACAATGGGCTTGGCAACACATCTAATTATTTTATTATTTTCCTTATTATCAACTATTCACAAGACTTTCCTTAATGGACTATTTGTCAGCTCAACTTTCCAGGTTCACTTCCTGTTTTGTCAGCCAAGTGGCTGATTAAATTCTCTCCCTTTTCCCTCCAAAATTATATCCTGACTGAAACTGAGTCTACAAATTATTACAGAATGGAGTCTACAGCTTTATACAGACTGGAGTATGTGGCTCAATTTAGCATTGTTTCTCTCTCTATAATCTTAAAAATATACAGACAAAGTAGTTCCTTGAGAATTCTTTTAGCAGTCACTCAAGCCTCTTCTGTATTCTGTAAAATTCTGTGGAATTTTAACAGCAACAACTATGCAAAAATAGCAAGGTGGTTAGTCCTAAAATGCTGAACAAAGAGAAATCAGCCTGACTCAAACCCATACTCTGATCTCTGTGGCTTGTATATTACTAGGTTTGGTCAATATTTGCCCTGTATATCCTATGTCCTTTGCTTTTAAATGTATTTCAAAAGGTGCCCAGACCTTGGATGGACACTTTTTAGTATGGAGTTTGCATAAAACGAAAACCAAAATAAATAATCCTAGAATATTGATTACATTAAAGTAGTTATGCACAAAGTAATAAATGTATGATTGATGTTTCTGCCAAACATACCTCAGTTTGTATCTCACATAATTAGTGTAGACAATGTGATATATCAAGTTATAGGAAGAATATAACTAGAGAATTGCCATTAATAATCTGCTAATAGCAACTAGACACAGACAATCAGACTAGTAACTCCTGCAATCTTTACTACTCAGATGTTTACAGATCCCAACTACCTATCATTACCCACATGTCAGAGCTACACAGAATATCCCTGCCTTGCAAACTCTGCCATTGCTAAACACTCAAAGCTATAACTTTTCTCAATTCCATAATTGTACCTTTCAGTTTTAATCTTTCCCTCAAACCCACTTTATGAGTGGTGAAATGTTACATAAAAGAAATCTAAAGTTGCTCCCCAGGACTGTGAAAAATTCCTGATAGCCAGGTTAGAAATGTTATAGCGTTTACAAATTACACAGTACATTTAGAGGTTGGAATTATTGATGGTGCATTGTAAGGACAGGAAAAACATGTTCAGGGGATCTAAATGCTTCCAAGAGGGAGGAATGGTGAATGGATGTAAACTGCTTATCATACTTCCCCTAAAGAGCAATTTACATAGCTTCCTGGGTATGTAAAGCTAAGCTAGCACAATTAGAGGCCACTTTTGAAATGTGTGCCTCACCACCCAGCGAGACAAGGTAGATCAGGTTATATCTTTTATTGGACCAACTTCTGTTGGTGAAAAAGACAAGAAGCTTTCAAGCTACACAGGGCTCTTCTTCAGGTCTGTGAAAAGCATTCAGAAGTATATAAGGAATGAGCTCACTCCCAGCTAACTATAGCTTGTGATGCTGTACTAGGATTCCTTGGGGTACCTTTTATAACATGTTGTAGATCCTGGCAATGCGAGATCCAGTCAAGGGTGAAATTTACTCCAATGCAGAAAGCCAGCACAAGGCCTTCATGCACCACTTGAGTTCTATTTTGTTGGGTTAGGTAGAATTTAAGTGGTGCATAGACCTGATGGCACGGGTCCCCTCTTCATAAGGGTCAATTTCACCCTAGGACAGTTGTGGTTAGCAGAGGTCACATTCCATACACCAGCATCCCTCTTTAGAGGCTTAATCTAGTTCCCACTGAAGTTCATGGGAGGATTCCCATGGACTACAACAGGCATTGGATCAGGCCCCAGAAGTCCTTACGTTATCTGAACTTTTCTTGTCTATTTTGACATGGAGGGAACAAAAGAGAAGGAAAAATAGCCAAGACCTTTGTTTAACTTAAGGCTTGATCCTGAAAACCCTTAATCGCCCTTACTTCTGTGACTAAGGAATTCACCCATGTTGTAAGGGTTTGCAGAAATAGTCCTTTGGAACATAAACTCTTGGAAGGGGGTGTGCTTTTTTTTTTTTCAATTGTCTGTCACACAAATACTAGTAATCTATTTACACATGCAGACATGACTTCATTTCTGAAAGGTACTTTCTACATTGGATATTCATAGTACATTGTGCATGTAGACAGGTATGTAGTTAGGCAATTAGCCGTTATTTTGCACGTAACTGTTCTTGTATCCTGCAAATTTACAGATGTACCTTTACACATCAGCAGTCCCATAAAACTCAGTGGAACAATTCACATGCATGAGAGTTTGTAGGACTGGGGTTTTAGACATTCATGTGTTTATAGTTTTCATCTAGATGGCTCTGTTTCTTACATATGCAAGTTCAGTGAAAAATGTAATTAGCAAGAACAGTCTACCCATGTATAGTAGAGACTGCTAAGAATGTTATGCTGCACTAAGGGATTTTGCAGAAGATCTGCAATATAGTCTCTCCGTCCCCGCCCCCCCCCCAAAAAAAAAGTTAGGGCAATCTTGCAATACAGAGAACAAAACACTGGTCAAGAATTGCTACATGTACAGTGATTGTTAACTTGTATATTTTATTTAAAGGTCTCTTGTGAAGATGGCTAGTTTCAAAGCCCTATCACAGTGCAAAGATGAAACAAAGATGATATTCAAAGCTTTTGTAAGTTTGCCTGTTTTGCTACTGAGACATTTTCAGTTCGGTAACATCCTGGCAATCTTGTTACCTAACTAGCGAATCAGAGATAATTAAACAAAACGTAATTTTATTACTGGGACATTATTGTTTCATAACATTTTCTATTCAAAATATTTTTAAAAAACTCTAAAACCGATGTCATTCTAGCAGGGAACTGAAATTAATTCCTGCTTGAAATAAATTGGAAAAATTGTGTATCATTAGATGTGCATTGATTTCTAATCACATTTGTGACCCTTTGTTTTATTGAGGTCTGAAAATCTAATAAGTCTATGGTACATTAAGGAAAACACGAAGGGGAATCTTACTTTCACCGTTTGTTTTGTGTATAAATGAAATTTAATACCTTCTAGGAAAAGTAGATTAAATTAAGCAAAGAAAAAAAATGTTTGTCTCGTTTGTCTGGTACCACATAGAGGATATTTTAGCTCCACCCAGGGAGAAAACTGTTGAAGAAAAGTTCTTAGAAAAATGTACCATACGATATGCACATTTCTGTATTATGCCTGACTATTGAGGAGAATTTCATTTTCCCCCTCTAGCATGTGGACGTTAGCTGATCTGTAAAAAACAATAGTTACTGCTTCACTGCACTCTGAAATGGGTGTGAAACACTCCTTTACTTGCCAGAAATAATCCAACCAATACAAATCTACCAGTAAATCATAAATAATATTCACTCTTCCATTAAGTGGAGGCATCTAATACTAAAAGATTTCATAATAACTGACGATGGAGGAACCAGAGAATCTTTCTGATCCTTAAGAGACTCAGAACATGAATCGGTTCACATTTAAGGCAGAACTTAATTATCAGTTATGTTCCCTATGAAAGAAATGTATTCCAGTACAGAGGACTGGTGGAAGCCCTGTGCCTTACATAAGCCACTATTGGAGGGGAGCAGGGTTTTGTGCCACCTCAAAAAAAAAAAAAAAAAAAAAAAAGAGGTATAGAGAGAAAAATTGTGGACTAGGGTAGGGAAGAAAGGAAAGAATATATGGCGAAGAGGATCCAGTGGCACAAATCTCCTACACAGTGGTTCTGGATGGGCAGCAACCACTATTCTAATCCATAAACTGGAAAGACTGCACAACACCACCACAACCTCTTTTTAGATTAGGGGTGGGCAAACTCCATCCTGCCAGCCACCCGTCCACATGGAATTCAAATTTCAATCAAATTCTGATTACTCCGAGTAGGGAATTTCGATTCAAATGCAGAAAAAGCTCATTTTGCTCCAAATGTGTCCCTAGCCCCCTTTTGCACAAGGACAGACACCTTGGCCCAATTAAGTCAATGGAAAACTCCTACTGGTTTCAAAGGAGCCAGGATTGCACCCAAGAGATTTATTTGCCCCTTTTTCTTCCTTCACAGAACTGTAATTCATGATAATTATACTGTGCATCATTCAATTTAAATGTGTTTAAAACAGACAAAGTGGAGTGGGAGAAAGGAATATTTAAACTGTTATGAGAACTGAGAGAAACATTCTTAGTGAAACCCAAAACCAGGCCCAACTTACTTGGTTTCAACTTTCATGAAGGAGCTGACTTGGACTAGGGTTTAGTAAATTGGAGTGGAAAATCATGCATAACTGGGAGCGCTCTCATGGTTTGGACTGAAAAAATCAAGCAGAAGCTGATGGCCCAAGCTGACTTCCCAGGTTCATTTGAACCCAAAACTCTCAGCAAATTTATGTTTGTGGACCAACGTGACCCTATATATTTGTATGTATGTTTCCCACAAATCCCTGTGAACTGAAGCCAAAGATTTTCTCAAAGATCTTGTTTCATAGCAAGATGTTGCCATCAGTGTTGTTTGACTAGGCAATGCTCTTTCTCTGCAATCTACTCTTGCATCTGTACTGCAGGTTAAATAAGGATATAACTACCAGAGCAACTGTATAGTGTAAAATGAATAGCAATGAGCAACCTTCCCCATGGATTAGCTTCCCTTTAAAATAGATAATTAAAGCCCAGCCTCATATTTTCTGTCTATGAATGTTTCTTTTAGTCATTTTCCCTACTTTATCTCCTTTTCACAAACTGCCTCCCATATTGATCTTCTGGGGTACATTTACACTGCATTTGGGAGGTGTAATTCCCAGCTCAGGTAGATGGATATACCCTAACTTTGATCAAGCTAGCACACTAAAAATACCACCAGTGTGGTCACAGCAGCATAGGTGGCAGGCTGGGCTAGTCACAAAGGATATATTCTGACAGCTAGTCAGAGCTGTGATTGCCACACTGTTTTTTTTAACCTGATACCTAGAACAAAACTCATTCATCTATGTCTACCCAAGCTGGGAATTACATCTCCCAGATGCAATACAGGTGTACTCTTCGTGTGAAGGTATGGTCTATAAACCCCAGTATGGTTGTGCAACTTCACACAAGGTGACAAAGACAATTCACCCAGGCAAAACATTTAACAAAAAATTCTACCCCCAACTCTTGCTCATTAGCTAAGTACCTGTAGCCATTGGTGATGAAGATGCAAAAGGGAAGTCTAAACCTATAGTGGATTGGGCATTGAAGGGACATGCATTTCTGCAAGAACAGCCTTGCCTTCTTTAGGGCCAAATAAGTGGGCTTTGAGCATAGGATTTATGGGAGGTTTGCCAACATAGGCCTCCCCTGAAGTTCCTGTATGTGACTTATATGAGTTGGCTTAGACCTATTGTTCTGCCCACTGGTTGGTCAACTGCCCCAACCATGTAGCCTAGCCCTTCCTCCACATTTCCACAGAAAGACAACATGCAGCTCCGCATTTCTCTCCTCTATATGGGGATGGCAGAGTATCCATAGCTGGCCTCTCCAGGGGCTGCCCCCTGTATGCTGAATCCATAACATTTCCACTGCATTCCACAGAGGGACAGATGAGGGTCTCAGCATTTGGCCCTAAAATAATGGTGTCCTTTTGTTAAGCTGTAGCAGATTTGGGAGCCTCATAGGTCAGTTTCTTACTCTGAGAAGAAATTGGTGATGCAGATTTAGACATTTTCATAATGTAACTTGTTTATTTACAACATGTATGGAAGTCCTATTCCCTAAGCAGAAGTGGGGATAAAACACTTAATCAGTTTCCTATTCTAACTCCAGTCCCTGAACTTGAAAGCTAGGGAACCCTTTGTCATAGAGTAGAATTGGCCTGTTAAGAAGGAATAAATCAGTGCATGCATCAGCTGTCCCAATTGGGCTCATAAGAGGGTACCTGTGCCCTGTGAATCAGAGCTCTCATGTCTACACTGCAGTGTAAGCCATGCTTGAGCCCAGGCTCAAGCCAACCCTCCCTCCCCGCTTGCGCCTATACTGCAATTGTGCTAACCTGGGGTCCCAGGACCCTGCTAGGGTCCTAGCTTGAGTCAAACCAAGACCCAGGGTCTGTCTCTATTGCTTTTCAGTGTAGACACAGTCCTGCTTGACTTGGGTCCCAGGGGTCAGCTAGAAGTATCCCACAGGATTGATAATCTATATTGCAAATATTAAAGCAAATTCTAAAATTTATCATTAGCAAATGTTAAGGATTGTACAGTAGTTTTATTTTCAAGTGTTTACTTATGCCCTCCAATATGGGAACCCTGGTTTGTAGCAATCTCTGATCATAGATTTTTTTTAAATGTTCAAATGGATGATTTCTCTCCATGCCCTTATTCATGCTCATTTTATGTGATCCAATTCCCCCACACCCTACTGATAATTGAAATTAAACAAGATTGATTTGATTTCAGGATTTAATTTGCAACAATTAGAGCCAATTCAATTTCTTCTCTTTTGGTTTTGAAAAATAATCTAATTTAATACACCTTCCCTTATGTAGGGCACAAATGGCTCCAAGTGCTTCATGAAATCTAATAAAAATTGAGCTGTTTTGAAGGAAAAGTCAATCTTATAAATGTGTCAGCCTGCTAGCCTTAACCCTCTAAATGCTTCACATTCTGAATTGCATTCTCCTGAGAATCTGAAATGGTAGAGAAAGATTTTCATTCATAAAAGAGTTAAGCCATTAAATGAAGGCTATTTAAAAATTACCCGCTCTGATAGTGCCCATGATATAAAGTAGACATTGAGGATTGGTCATGATGGTAGCTTAATTATAAGGTATCAAATCAGTATGATGATATTTCTCAGGAAACCAGTTCAAGGACTTCTTAACAGAGTGATGCAAAGGCTCTGGTTTGTTTTAAATAAGCAGAAATGTATAATAAGAATAACCTCTAGCCAACTAATGAATGAAGAACTGCGACAGCAAAAAATGTCTACTGGTAGAAATTGCTCCAAAAGCTTGTATTAAAATGTTACTGTCCTCTTAAGGTGGGATGGGGGGTTGTGAGGGAATATCAGCTTTAAATCTTGAATTATTTTTCACACTATTTAAAAGAATCTTGGAAACATGGTACAATGCCAACTGCCTTCAGAAAAGACAACTAATATAAAACTAGGCCATGATTTCCACCTACTGCCTGATAAAATAGTAAAAGTTGTATTGGTAAAAGTGAAAATAGGTAGGGAGGAGATATCCCAAGAAATATTGTGTGCCAACTGCCCTGTAGCAGCATGTCCTTCTCATTCCCAAACTTTTCAGACACTTAGCTATCATCTAAATGAGTACGTTTCACTAACACTGAAGAGATGACTCAAATCTGACTTTAGTACTGCCCAATGCAGACAAGACTTTTGAGGCTGGAGATTTATTTAAGTACAGTCTGCTCCAGGCTAGCTGTACGGAGAGACATTTTAAATGATATATTTATTCAATAGTCAACCTCTCAGAGTGAAATGGCGACAACAAGATGCAGCAAGGCAAGAAAAGGAGACAGAATTGTCAGGCAAGGGGATAGAGCTAGAGAAGATACAAGCACAGTTAGCATTTTGTGCCCATAGATAGTATGGTTGGAGTAGCATGTCAGGAGGTGCAGCAGTACTAGTTAAGAGAATGAGCCAGATATAATAGGAAATGGATAATTTAAAAAAAGGAGGTGACTTTCTTTGTTCTCCATCTCATTACTACTTCCCCCATCTTGCCTTCTGTTGGTCCGATCTATTCTCTTTCCCCCCTTCCCTCTATTCCCTAGCTTTTTACCATTAACTGTACCCTGCCCACACCTTCTCCCTTCATTCTCTGTCTACTTTACTTCAATCCCTTATTCCTATCCCATGTCTCTCTGTCTAGGCTCACATCTACAAACGTCTGTTTTGTTCCCTCCTATCTCTTAAGATTCTTGCCCACTCATGATGCTCTGCATATTTGAAAAATCAAGCCACTGATTTAGGTGCCTAAACTTGAATTTAGGACTCTGACTTTGTGCACTCAGGTTTGAAAATGTTGGCTTAAATTCATGTCATTTGACATTTTTATATTGCATCAGTGTTTTAAATACACAGAAACTAATACTAACTTCAGAAATATGGCTAATAAGAAGTAAGAAAAATGGAATGACTTACTACCTTATTAGCTTAAGTGAGCTATTTGAGACAAAATTCAATGTAATTTATTAATAAAAATAAAAGCAAGTGTTTCTAAAATTGACAAACTCCCCTTTTATTATATTTGCAGGAAAGATCATACAGTACCATGGACAGTAACCCATGAGCATCTAAATCAGTTAGTCTTAACCATTGTGGGCTGCATATGCAACTCTATGTATTATGTGGGCACATATATATATATTATACATACACACACCCACAACCACCTGTATGGCCCTGAGGACGTCACATGGCCCACAGCTGTGTGCTGATTGGGCTGCAAGTGTCTCATGGGCCATGGGTTGAGAACTACTTATCTAAAGCATCTGAAATATATTTATTCATGACAAAAATTCAGATGTGAAGATTAGGTTGCCACATTTCCCCAACAGGAACTTCTGATGGAGGATCAGAAATGACTCAGGACCTATGGAGCATTTCACCTCTAGAATGGTACCACTCTTAGAGTTTAAAATGCTCTAAGATATTTTGTTTAAACTACAAATTTAGCCTTGGTTCAGATTCACTTTCTTTTCACAAAGCAGCAATGCCTGATTAGAATTATTTTTTCATATGCTAACTCTTGACATTATTTTGCTCTACCTAGGTATCTTCAAGGCTTTATGAAGCTCCTACTCACTGGTGTAGTATTTCAAGTTCAAATCACTTTTACCGGGAAAAGTCACAGAGGGCAGCTGAAAAAGAATTCTCCAGTATCAGTAATAGTCCTCTTTAAATTGCTGACAAAACCAGTCTTGTCTATAGGTTTGCAATGAGTTCCTCCATGTTAAAAAATAGCTTCTTCAAACCCAAACTTTTCAAGAACTTGGTCTCTTACTTGCTATGACACAAAGTTTGAGAACATATTTTTAGACATTTGGTGTAGATTCACATGAGATTTATTTAAAGGTCCATGGAACATGAAAGACCTGAATAAGAGAAGCTGTGCTGTTGCTCTCAATTTCAACATGCAATTCAAGCAAACCACCGCATCTCCAGCCACTGTTATGTGGGCTGTTTGCTGAGGATGTTCAATCACATGCCAAAAGGTTATTAGCTAAGATTTTCATTGATGGCTTCTAACTAGCTTGCAAATAAAAGAGCTTAAAATTGGCTAATGAAGATTTGATGCAACCACTAAAGATGCTACTTGAGTTTTCATGCCTCAGCTGATACCCCAGCTTTGCAACAGCAAAGGAGACAGTCAAGGTCCTTCCAGCACCATCCGTAAGGAACCCTTGCAACGAATGTAAATATTTCTTAGAAATTAAAGCAACTCCTGAATCAATCAACATAAGGAATGCAACCATAAAGCTCCCACTGATCATTCATTTAAACTCATTACTGTAAGCTGTGTATTAACTTTTTTTTTTAACTCTTTAGAGATGTGTAGGGTGACCAGATGTCCCATTTTTAAAGGGACAGTCCCATATTTAAGCCTTCCTGCAGGTGTCCCAACTTTTCCTTAAAAAAGGGCAAATTGTCCCATATTTTTTCTTCCTCCTCCCCATCAGTACTGGCAGGTCCTGCTGCTGGCCAGATCCCTGCATGCCAGCCACCTACGAGTGCAGGCGTCTAATGGTCGACAAGTTGGTGAGTGTGCAAGCTAATGGCAGGGCTGGCCACTCCCCCTGCTGCATGCTGGCTCTCAGCTGGTGCTAGCTGTGTGCTGCAGTGGCTGGTGAGTGTGGGCAGACACCAAAAGGTGGCTGGTTATGTGTCACCTCTGCTGCCCATGCAGCACCCCTTAACCTGCTCCTCCTCTTGCTATCCTCTCCTTGCTTTGCCCCTTCACACTTCCCAGCCCCGTTACTACTCCATATCCCCCCCGACGGGGCGTGTCCTGCTCCCAGCACTATGCGGAGAACCAGCCCCTGGTCAGAGTGCTCAGCTCATCAGCAGCCTGGCTGACAGGCTCCTTCCTTTTCCCACTGCCTCTGGCTGGACTAGCACCCTGGAAAAGCACAAGACCCTCTGGCCCAAGGCGCTAGCCAGGAGGAGCTGAGCCCTGCATGTGCCAAATCCTACGCACAACGCTGGCATTGGGAAAGCCTCTCCACCCCTCAGCTAAGTTCTGGAGTGGGAGGGGAAAGCAATTTCCAGCCTGTTCATTACACAGCAGCCCCCTGGACAGAGGCTGAGCACCCTCTTCACCCGCCCCCCCTTCACCTGTGCCCTGGGACCTGCCTCCAGAGAGCATAGGGCTGGCTCCATCCCCAGGCATCCTTGCCTGCTGAGCCACCTCTCTGGCCAGGTTTGCTGAAGCCCCTGCAGTCAGGTTCCCTGGGCCCTGGTGCAAAATGCATCCCTAGGGCTTAACCCCTTCCTGCCCACGCTGTAGCCAGGGGACAGGAAGAGGCTAGGTTATGTCCATGGCCAGCAGCAGCCTGGAGGTGTTAGCTGCTTTTCAGCACTGGGCAGGCAGGAGGAAAAAGCTGCTTCCAGCCCCAGGAGAGTGGGTGGGAGGGGCAGGGGGAAGAGATGAGCTCTGCAAAGACATGGGCTAAGTCATCCCTTCCCACCCCCCTCCTTTCCTGGGGCTGGAAGTAGCTCCTGTCCCTTCCCTCCCACAGTGCTGAAAGGTTGCTACTGGACACATTCTGGTGTGAATCCTGGCAGAAAACTGGGGGCATGTTACCCTGGTGCCTCCTCTGGTGTTGCCTTAGGAAGACATGGCATCAGGTACCAGGAGCCCAGCCAGGTATGGAGGGCAGAGCATGCTGGGCAGGGAGGGTTGGATCAGTTGGTCAACCACCTTGTGTAAGAGAGGCGTACGGGGGAAAGAGAGAGAGTGTGTTACCTCTCCCCAGGGGTGTGTGTGTGTGTGTGTGTGTGTGTGTGTGTGTGTGTGTCAACTCTCCCTGTGTCAATCCTAAAGCCTTAAAAGATAAGAATGTAAATAAAAAGAATCCAACTAGGCAGTATTTCTTTTTTAATGGGGGCTCAGTCAAATTGATGTTAATTTGAATGTTTGTACTGCATAGTTCTGATTGCCACTGAACTTGCTTGAATACAAGTAATTTTATCAGATATCTCATATTCAACATAGGGAAATATAGGCACCCTAGAGATGAGTGATTCTTATGCTTACATAACAGCACCAACTTCCACATAAAACTTGAAATCCCTACCAAATTTTAAATCTGAAAACTATTTTTACCTACAAAAAAAGTTGAAATTGTGCCATTATTTCATCATCTTTTTTTAAAAAAAGAAAAAAACAACCTCACATTCCAAAACATACAAACCCTACGAACTGTCCCATACTGCCATTGACTGAGTATCAATGCACACTTCCGGGGGTGGGGGGGAGGCGCTAACAAAACACCAAGCCAGATCATTATTAGGGGCCTAAAGAGCCCATATACAGGCCTTAGACACTTCTGTGACTCCCAGGTGAAGCATCTTTGCCCTTCTTGATTTAATGTTCATCTCATGACCATTGTAGCCTGTGTTCTGTTTCACAATGTAATGCATATTTGGGTCCAGCAACATGAAAGACTATGGTCAAACATCAAGCCATGCTATATATGTGACATGTGACCATCACAAGGACCATACGTAACTTCATATATATAGGGGGGTATTAAGAGCCTCTCCATGTGGAGAAGTGACAGACAAGGGACAGAGAGGAAGACCCAGCAGGGAGCAAGACTGTTTACTTAACTTGCTGTATTCTATCCTATGATCATTTATTTGGATTCTCTTGTGGTTTTCAATAAAATGGTTAAAATCCACCTGGTCTCTCTCAAACTTAACTGAATTGTTCTAGGGGGAAGAGCAATTTGTAACATCAAGAACTGATATTGCACACTAGTGACTAGTCTGGAAAGAGGAAATCCTATAACAACCAACCATGATTCTCCTTTAGTTCAAGTGTCAGAGGCCTGCAGCAGAATGTATGATAGTATATCTTCAATACTGCATGGTACAGCTCACCGGGTGGTGATAGCTATGTCTGATGAAGTATATATCCACAGACCATTATTCCAAATCTAGTAGATCTAGAATAGTTTTGTCATTCCCTTGAATTAGTTCTGCAATTTTTTTTCAACTAAAACTGTAAACACTGTCTTTGCAGTAAATGGGCCATATTTAAGGCTGGACTCTGATGTTACATCAGGGAGAACAGGAATAATTCAACTGAAAACAATGGAGTGATATCGATGTAGAAACAGTGTAAAACCAAAATCAGACCTAGTTGGATTGAACAACTCTAGCAGGGAAAACAAATCATGAGATATGAGAATTTGCAATGAGATTTGATCATGATTTAAAAAAAATCTCTTCAAGCCCAACTGAAAATTTAGTTCTCACAATGCCATTTCTCCCACATTGTCATCTGAAACCAACTCAACTTTCAATATTAATTATCTAGTCTTCCTGGTTAAATATACCCAATAAAAACACTATATTGAAAAAAATGAGATTAAATTACTTGAAACTCCTACAACAGGGGTCGGCAACCTTTCAGAAGCGGTGTGCCGAGTCTTCATTTATTCAATCTAACTTAAGGTTTCACGTGCCAGTAATACATTTTAACGTTTTAGAAGGTCTCTTTCTATACGTCTATAATAGACAACTAAACTATTGTTGTATGTAAAGTGAATAAGGTTTTTAAAATTTTTAAGCTTCATTAAAATTAAATTAAAATGCAGAGCCCCCCCCAGACTGGTGGCCAGGACCCGGCCAGCATGAGTGCCACTGAAAATCAGCTCGTGTGCCACCTTCAGCACCTGTGCCATAGGTTGCCTACCCCTGTCCTACAACTAACTTATTACAAGAGGATCAGAATTCATATTTAAAAAAGCACTTCAGATGTTTATGACTATATCTTACTGGACCCTTATAATTTTGCTAAAATCTTATACTATAATTTTGTCATTAATCCAATAGGCATAAAATCACCTCAATTATTTCTGAGAGCAAACCCCTGCAAATCTTTTCACAGTCCATGTAATGCTGTTTTCTATCTGGGCCCTGTATGAAAACAATAACCAGAGGTGGTTAATATTCCCCTACTAAGTTACAATTAAGACTAACTGCGCGCGCGCACACACACACACACACACACACCCACCCACCCACCCTCAGGAGACCATAGTGGGAATCAAGATTAAGCAACGTTTCTATATAATATATAGAAAATAAAGCCCCTTATTCTCCCTACATCTCCCTCTGAACAATACACTTTGTGCTAGCAGCAGCCTGCAATTCTAGGGAAGTACAGAAAGAGATGAGCTTGTGCTTCTAAGCAGGGAGTGCGTGGGTGATGAATTCATCACGTTTAACAGCAGCAGCAGCGCTATTTTTAGTCTAAAATGGGCCAGACAGTCCCTGAAGTGCAAGAAGAAAATAAGAGTGACTGCTGAGGTGTTATCACAGCATATATATAGCTGCTATTAATGGCTTGGATAAGAGAGAATCTGCAGTTAACACCCTCCCTCCCCCGCCCCCCAAAAAAGGGAAAGGTATTTGGAGGAGATCAATTTTCAGCAGACTTTTTATCATTTATTTACAGGAGCTATTCTCTCCCTCTGATAGGATGACCAGATGTCCTGATTTTATAGGGACAGTCCTTATATTTAGGGCTTTGTCTAATGTAGGCAACTATTACCCCCGTCCCGATTTTGCAACAGTTGCTATCTGGTCACTCTACCCTCTGAGTCCTGAGTCCAATTCACACAAGTCATAGCATTATCTTCCTTACTATAATGATTCTGGCCATAAATTCTATTTTATCTTTTTAGTTGAAAATGTGAAAAACAAGACAGAAGAATTTCATCTTGCCATTTTGAGAAGCACCTATAGCAACTTTCAGGACAAATAAAAACTACTTGTCTATTTTTTTCAGCTGAATTTTGCAGTGAGAAAAATCTAAGAACATTCACACTATCCTTTCAATATTTTCTTGCTAATCTCAATGAAGTTGCCACAGATGTATCATCACAACACAGTTTTGAAGCAAACAACCTTGCAAACAACAAATGACCTGGCTGGTGATTTTTCTCCAGGAAGAAAATAGACTAATTCAGAGGCAGTAACAGGAGCATCACTCTCACTATTAGAGCATCTTGGAGCAATAATAATAGCAAAAATTTACTCAGAATACTGTCTGTGCTCTCTACTCTTTAGAGATTTGAAAAGCTGCAGGATGTTTCTTTGTAACTGCTTAGTTATGAGTATTATATTTTGCTGCAGAAATACAGGATATGAGCCGTCAACATCAATGGGCTTTGATCAGGCCCCAAATGGCTAAGGACTAGACTGTAATTTTATATTCTGTGTGTACCAACACTGCCCCAAGAATAGGCCAGTGAGGAGATCCTTGTTTTATCTATGTGATTGGCTTTAATACCTCTTCCTTTTATTTTGAGGGTCTATTGAAAAAAATATATATGTCTAGCAAATTATCCAAGGTAACTCCAAGATACATTAAAAAGGCATTAGTTATGTTAATCTTCCATGCAATAGCAGAATATAAATCTCTGATTAAGACTATGTCAATAATTATGAATGTCATGTTTCTGCAGAATTCAACAGTGTTGCCTTTAATATTCTAGAATCATGCTCACTTAAGTGGGGTCTTTATATGACTCAAGGAGGACCTGGGATCAGGTATGCCTCATTATAATAAAGACACTAAAGTAGAGCTTTCATTATATATATATATATATATATATATATAAAGTGTCTTTTTTTTTTTAGATCTTTTAAATTCTAGAATAGAATATCAGGGTTGGAAGGAACCTCAAGAGGTCATCTAGTCCAACCCCTGCTTAAAGCAGGACCAATCCCCAGATTTTTTTTTTAAACCCCAGTTCCCTAAATGGCCCCCTCAAGGACTGAACTCACAGGCCTGTGTTTAGCAGGCCAATACTCACAGCACTGAGCTATCTCCCCCATCTCATGCTTAAAATTTGATTTAATGTTTGCACATGTGGATCCTCTCCCCAAATAAATTACGATTCCTATTGTGCTGCATAATGCAGGAACAACTGTGAAATAAAATGATAGGCTTTGTCATCAATCATTTTATTCCTTTAAAGATTTCAGGACCCAAATGTGTTTTCTATGGAACAATTGTATTTGCTTCCTTGCATGTTCTCATTTGACCTTCCATCTATTTATTTTATTTATGCTATAGTGGGGGTAAAACACATTTAATTGTGTCAAGTATCAGAGGGGTAGCCATGTAAATGGCTGGATCTGTAAAAGCAGTAGAGAGTCCTGTGGCACCTTACAGACTAACAGACGAAGTGGATATTCACCCACGAAAGCTCATGCTTCAATACGTCTGTTAGTCTGTAAGGTGCCACAGGACTCTTTGCATTTAACTGTGTGAATAAATCTAAAGGTATATTCTTCAGTAAATTAAATACTGTACCTGTGTGGGGAAGACAGTTTGTTCAAAAGGCTCAGAATGTATGTTAATGAGTATTCAAGAGCCTTGTGTCCACACCAAAGATAGGGGAGAAGTAGGTAAGGACTTAGACAATCAATCTCATCAACAAAGGATTATTTCATAGTTCCTTTGCTTGAGATTGAACAGTAATTATAGTACTTCCTCAACAGAGTTTCATCACATAAGAGACACGAAATATACATTTTTATGCCTCCAATAGAACATGTACTTTTGAAGGAGCAAATCCCTATCGAATACGCCTTTCATGGTATTTCCCTATGTATCACAATAATGTATATAACCATCAGCATTGTTTTTTTAAAAAGTCTGTAGAGTTTTGAAAATAAATACGATTATTTTTCAGAAGAAAAGAAAAGTTTCCTAAAGGATGTAGGTAGCATCTGCTGCAATGAAAACCTTTGTGTCTTTTTGAAATACCGAACACCTGCATTCCACTCACTTGCATTACAGAGTTTTAAAGGTCCAGTAATAGATAAAGCCAAAAGAGACTGAAAGTTACTGAGAGGGGGAAAATGCTGCGAGTTGGGGGTGGTGCCTTTGGAGCATTACTGGGGAAACGTACAAGTTGCTAGGACAAAGCACATAGAGGTCAGAGATATTTACATACATATCTATTATGCACAAAAGCACATATCAGACACTAGGGGCCAGATCCCTGGGTTCAGGCATACCATGCTTGTCAAAGGACCCAATGTAACTGGGAAAATTTTCTGTCTTGATTCCACACTCTAACCAGAGGTAAATGAACCCTGTTTAATGAAGAGCAGCCTAGAGACAGTTTTAAGTTACTAGAATGTTAATGGCTAGAGGGGTCCCTTAGACACTTCTCTACTGGCTGGAAATGGCACCCTCATGCCCCTAGCCATGTCCCTTAAGACTGGGTGATGCGTGGTGTACAGCCAGCAATGCTGGGTTTATATCCTTCTGTCAGGAGAAGTCCTGGCACTGGCTGAATTTTCCTTTTGAGACAGTTCAGAGCAGCACAAATGGGCATTGAGCTGGGAGTCACATTACACACACATACACCACTGCTTTTGTCATCTGACATCCTCTTTAACTTAGTTCAGTGTGCCAGATGTGGCACAATCCCATTCAGATGTCACTAGGGATTAAGTACCAAGAAGAATTTCTAGAAGCATTCAAGAAGGATATTCTGGCACTGACCTAAACACAGTTTCATTCTGAAGATGTTGTATCTTGGAAAAAATGGGGAAAGGGTATAAAATTGCAGATATGTATTTACTAGTTTTATTTCTATGGAGCCCCATTAATAGATTTTCTGTGGTTCTCACTGTGGTGGGAACTTTTGGTCTTGCTTGAGAATTACTATTGATTTATGTATTTGTTAGAAGTGCACAAAATATCTTATATTGAATTTCATGCTAGGAATTATTTTATTTTATACATGTATAACCAGTAGCTCACTAAACACAATGAATTATTCACCACTGCTCGAGGAAAACACAATAAAGTGAAGCCTGCACTAAAGGAAATGTCACCAAATACATAAATCAGGGAATACTAGTCTGAGGTATAAGAGCTTCTAGAAAAAGGGTGAGAAAAAGACAATGAAAATGATTAGACTGATCCAAAAAAGACGACTTCTAGAGAGCTGCATTCTTCTTCTTCTCTTGGGGCTCAGTCATGGCTTTACCATGAGAATCAGATCAGCTCGATACCTCCTACAATGTTTTCCCTGGCAAGCTGGTAAGTATAGCTATGCTAGTGTAAAATGGTGGCTGAGCCAAAGCTCTGTACACTCCTCACCCTCTTGCACTGTGTCGGGACAGGGCCACTGAAGCAGCACAGAGATTGTTGTCTTTCCCATACTGCTTCCTCATGATCTGATTAGCTTCTACTAGGGCTGGCAAGTCTTAGAGCTACTGAGATGATGGAACCTTCCTGAGCCAGAGGAGTAAGGTTGCTCAATAGCCACACCTGATATTGGAGAAGGGTTAAAAGGAAACCTAACAGGAATTTATTTTAGCCTCCCTCCTGCAAAATAATCAGTGATAAGAAGCCTATGTATGAATTAGGGATTTGTTACCTGGCTTCATGCTATGGATCACTGACTTTCCCCAGTATATATGGATGCACTGGTCCCATGTTTGAGATACATTTTGTAGCCTGGATTTGGCACACTTAAAAAAGTTTAACAACAAACTATAAAGAATTTCAGTAATTCGGGTCATGTCAGTTTGGTAAATTACGTTGCCCTCCCTTCTTGTCCAGTTGTGCTGAACTTAATATTACACTCTGCCACTAAAAAAATTCCAAGGGAGACTCCCTCAACGTACCTTTATGTGAAACCATCTTGGAACCAGGAGTCTCATTTATTACTCATGAGTAATTACACGATTTGTTACTTAAAGGCCTTGCGTATGCCCTTGATACAGGTATTTCTGATTTTGACATTCATTTTCAAAGTGAGCCATTCTTCCAGACCTCCCTTTAGTGGATCAGCCAGGCACACAAACTCTCAGTTTTAATAAGGAACTGGCTACTTGACTGCGATTGGCTACTTGATATTTTTACCTAGTACATCTCTTCCCAATATTTCGGGCAAGCAAAGATATCAGTGTGATGTTTTGAGATTTCTGTCAGCATCTGTAACTCTTGGACTGTGAGGCTTTGGCTCAGAACCCTGACACCAGCAGCCTGCTTACAGCACAAGAGTCTCATCCTGAGCTTCCACCAGCCCAATTACTCATTTAAGGGTGACCCCAACAACCTTCAGTCCCTCGTTGCCCCCAAACCATCTCCTAGGTAATGTCCATACCAACTTACTGAACACTCACCGAGGTAACACCAAGTTTGCTACCTCCAAAGTAAAACTGAAGGTAAGTTTAACAACAAAGAACATATAGTCAGTGATTTCATGCAAGAGTGAAAGGCACGAAAGGTTTACAGACAACAACAACAACATGCTTTCTGATGTCTGAAACTTAATTCTAGCAAGATATAGCTTTGATTAATATATATATTTTTTTTTACTCACACCAGCTGGTAGCATTCACTAGCCTAACTGACTGTTCCAGCCAGGATCCAACCCTCACAGAATCAAAGTGCTGTTTTTTTGGTTCCCTCAGGAGATGGATACCCCCTGAGTCGTCAGCAGTTCCTTATGTTCCCAAACTTCATTGTTCTAATGGCCAGAGCCAAGAAGAAGTCCGCTGTCCCCTGTTGAGCCAACACCATGTTAATTCTTGAAGCGGCGCGGGCCCAGGGACGTACTGGCCACCGCTTGCAGCAGCTCCCATTGGCCTGGAGCAGCGAACTGCGGCCACAGGGAGCCGCGATCGGCCAAACCTGCAGACACAGCAGGTAAACAAACCGGTCCAGACTGCCAGGCGCTTTCCCTGAACAAGCGGTGGAACAAGTTTGGAAATCACTGCTCTAACAATACAAAACCATGTCAGCTTATTAACTTGACTGGAGTGAATAAACCCTTCCCTTTAAACACCATACTGAGTTTATTTATAGTAAAATAAAACATTTATTTACAATAGGACACAGGTTAAGTGACTCCAAGTTAGAAAAGTTAGAAAAAAAGTTACAAGCAAACAAAAGTGAAAATGTGCATTTAAAATCTAAAACTAGCAAAATACAGACTTTGCTCAAGATGGTTTCTCTAACCAGTCATTAGTTTTCCTAGCCATGGCTGACTTTCCCTCAGTCTGGACCTTCCACAAAAGTATGAGGTGTTGGCTTCCATTGTCTTTTTAAGTGAAAAATCTTTGCTTAAGCAGGTTTCTTACTTATTTTCAGTTTCAGTTCAGTTCAGAGATTCAACTCTTCTTTGACTGAAGTACCCATCTTTCTCAGCTTTAGGGTGACCAGATGTCCTGATTTTATAGGGACTGTTCCGATTTTTGGGTCTTTTTCTTATATAGGCTCCTATTACCCCCCCAACCCGTACCCCAGTTTTTCACACTTGCTGTATAGTCACCCTACTCAGCTTGCAAGAACTCTGGCCTTTTGTATCTGTCTAGTGATGGATGCCAAATATGGCTCCTGTCCTTGCTTATCTCCCCCAAGTTCAATGACATTTCCCCCCCCCCCAAATCTGGGCAGATTGTACAGCCTAATACAAATGAGACCCATAACTCTTTACATAGTTTTACATAGTGTTAATACACACATTTCACAATGATAATCAATCATCAGTGTGCCATTACCTTTTTCGGAAAAGACCTTAATTCATACACTCTTATAATAGAGTCATATTGTATACAATCAGCTGATTCACTTGCTTATCACTTCAAGTTCAGCCCCCCCTTTCTTTATAACCAGTTAGCCATTGAAATGGATTATTTGAAAAGTAAAACCCAGACCAAGCGTCTCTCTCCTGTCTCTTCTGCCACTTGTTCACTTGGTAACAAGTTGATAACTTAGTTTATCTTGCAGGCCCATATGCCTTCATTGCCTGATGACCAAGCTGGTGCAGACATGCTGACCTCCAACCACCTTATGAGGTTTGATTATTGTGTTTACATAGGGTGATCAGGTGTCTTGTTTTTAAAGGGACAATCCTGTTTTTTTGGGACTTTTTCTTATATAGCCGCCTATTACCCCCCACCCCATCCCATTTTTTCCACAGTTGCTATCTGGTCACCCTATGTTTACAGCACATGTAAATTGCAATCCCACTCTCTCTGGTCAATCTTGCTTCATTTGTATTCAAGACCTGGATAGATCTGTTTACCAACTCCTTCTGGCATGCCTGGCTTAAACACACTTTAGTCATAATTTCAGCATACATTCCCAACTCTTAATACAAATTGTGTATGTACATCATGCAAGAATATTAATGACCAGCAAGTTATTAGTTTTCAAATGATACCTGCCAAGGCATATATTGTACAAAGATTACTACAATAATGTGCAATATGCGTATACAGGCATGCGTAGTGTCAAAGAAATGTATTGAGCACGTCAGGCCTACTGGGGTTTACTTTTACATAACAGGGAGCCCTTTGCCATCTGACATTGTGAGCCAAGAGCACCCCAATTAGATTCTACATTTTTTTGTCAAGCTGTTTTGTGCTGTTCTGGCAGCACAAAGTAATCACAAAACTGTCTTAAAGGCTTGTCCTTTAACTTTCATGAACACTAAATTCCCTCAATTTTGTTTCAGAAGGATATAAGTGATTTTTTTAGATCTCTTAAGCTCTGATGCTCTTGGGATTCTCTCACAGAGACTCACTTCCTAGCTCTAGCATATGCTAAATGACATAGTATCTCTGGCACTGATTTTGTAATTCCAGGAGTAAGTACAGGAGCTGAAACAGCTATGTTGCTCACCCTACTGGTGAAACAAAGGTTCTCTGACATGTTATTGTTTGTCCTGCAACTACAACTCTACATTTCTACCTATGAGTCATTAAATCTTAATACTGCATTACCATCCACTGAAAAATTTTCTCTCTAAAACCATTCATCAGCCACATTAACCCTTTATGCACAATACTATTGCACCATTTTTAGAGCAGATTTTTTTCTTTCCAAAATATTTTATCATAAAACTAAAATACTTATCAGCCACCCCTTAACACTCCCTTTATCCACTCCACATAGGCTTGCAGGGATGGGGGAAGATAATCCAGGAAAACCTGAAGCAAATCCAGTCTGATGCCAGGGGCTTTTTGCCCCCCTTTCCTCCCCGCCAACCATTCACAGTCCACCCTCATACTGGTCTGTGCAGAATTTTGCTCTTTCAGCTCTAAGGAGCACTGTGATTAACTGGGTGGGAAATAGTTCCATCACCACCATTTTACACTCCTCTTCTGCAGCAGCAAGGTTTTCCCACCCACTCATTGGACCACAGGGCCGAAAGAAGCACATTATCCTCACGACATAGTATTGACATTTAATGCTGTAATGCTGACTAACCATGGTATTATCTATTTTGTTCTGACCAAGTCTAAATCATGTTTGGTTTTCCGAACATTCCAGTATGTTTTGTCACAACTTTGGGGAAGATATAGTCTCAGCAGGCGTAAGTTGTTTGGGTTGGGATGGTAGGTAGAGAGGGGCACATATCTCCCAGAATTGTAGTATTCATTGGATAGCTTGGACTAAGACACTTAATCGCAGAGTGTGCCTGGAGTCTCTCTCATTAGTGGCTCTAATCCTCTCTATGGGATGGATCATGGCCTTTGGCCTAGACAGCATGTCCAAGCCTACATCAGACAGTCCCTAGCTAAGTAGCTATTCTGACCTTGGTATCTGCCAATCCAAACATGCTTGGGCTGAGCAGCTAGAGTTATCCACTCCCCTTCTTTGTGTGTTTCCATTCCTAATGTTTTTTGAACAAACAAAATTGTGGCCTTTCTGCCAAAAACTATCCCTAGCTTGTCAAGTGTCCTTTGAAGAATAGTTAAAGTAAAAAAGCTGCTATATAAGCCCCAAAGACAGTGCTACAAATGTACTTGAGGTACTGCCCTTCTATGTACATTTAGGAGTCTGAGGCAATTACCTGTCTGTAAGAGGTACAGCACAGAACTCGCAGCCTTGGTGTGTGTGTGTGTGTGTCGGTAACAGCCCTGGAGAACTGAAATGTACAGAAGCCTCCCAGGGCTGCTGCATTGTCCAGAATATCTGCAGCACTGTGTGCTGAATCTCCTGCCTCAGCCACAGACGAATACACCTATTACACCACAGCGTGCAGAGTTGTCTTTAGGAGACAGACTTACAGCTCTCTACCGCAGTGACTATATTCTGAGAATCCTTTCCTAGCCTGCAATTGGGCCTTTAGGGCCAACTTATGGGGCTCAAGCCTTTTTTATATGATGTAAAACAGATCAGAGCAGGGGTTAGGGTTTTACCACTAGTGTATTATCACATGGCATCACTTAGTACTTTCAGCTTTTTTGGCCCAATTCTGCTCTGTGCAATGTGGGTGTAGAAGGTTTCCCTTGCGATCTGATAGCCATTTATAGTCACTTTATACAGGTGTAAGTAACTACAGATCCTGCAAGGCAGAAACCATTATTGCCAGAGTAGCAGCAAAAATACATACAATATATGAATTATTGCCATGACACCATTGCTTTCTTATACTCATATTTTTACAGCGTATCTGGGGGTATGTAAAGGGACTGTTAGGTTATTCCATTTTCTGCCCAATCCTCTCTCTCTTTTAGCAACAATCCAGCCTGCTGCATATGCCATTGTATTTTGTTTGCTCTAACCTTAATCTTTGATGTCAGCCATTATCCTAGTGTTTTACACCCATGCTGATTTTTAGCCATGGACCATGTATTAATTGGTTGATTGTAACTGAATCAGGAATCAGCAGATCTAGAATATCTAAAGATGTCTCTGATTTGGATTTAGCCTGCTAATATTCAACTGTACAGTGCCTAAAAGAATATTCTATAGCATTTTGGTTTTTCATATTTATGAAGATGTATAGTTAGATTTTTAAGATGGTGTAGGAGGATTTCAGCCTGCGAGTCACATCAGCAATGGGAAATGCACAACTAAATATCAGCAACCCCCTGAAAATGTAAACATTCTACACAATGCCCAGATCCTACAAGCTCAATACACATGCTTAATTTTATTAATCTGAGTAGTTCCATCGAATCTGTTGTCCCCAGCTAATTAAACAACAACAGATGCACAAATCTCTCAGGAACACAAAAAATCCAATCTTGTCCTTTAATAAAATTTACCTTTTTTAAAACAAAAATGAAAATACATCTGAAAACTCAGGCTATTGCCAGACTTCAGAAGAGCCATTCCAAAAATTAAGCACCCAAAATAGCTTTCTGGGAGGTTCAGTTTAAAGGTTATGAGCAAACAAGCATCTGGGGTTAGCACAGAAGAGTCCACTATTCATAACAAACAGAAATAAACCTAATCATGTTTTTCTAAACATTCCCGTTCTACTTACACATTTGGGTTGTTAAAAGTATTTCTAGATATATCTGATGATTTTCATATCTAGCTTAAAGCTTCTCACAGCATAACTGCTCCCTATTCCCCTCTTTCCTGGAGAACAACAACAGAGACAAAGGGGAAGTTCCGCGCCCTCCATTTTAAAAAGTTTCAGTCTTCCCACTGGCTCTTTTGGTCAGGTGCCCACTCCCTTTCCTTTACCTGGGGGACTTTTTAACCCTTTACAGGTAAAGCAAGCAAAGAACAGCCACCAAGAGCTACTTTATAGCTAACTGGCTGACTGGGTGTCCATAAAAGGGAGCTACCCCTCTCCCCTTCATTTATCACAAGGTTAAAATGGAAATTTAAAAGCGTTTCTGTTTGGGCTTAATTTGAGTTGAAGGTTCATGCTGGTTCTTTACTGAACTTGATTCATCCATATATTACTTTAATTTTCTCCTCTTTAAAAAAAACAAACCTTTTTCCTGTAGGTTAATTTCACTGCATTAGTTTACAGAAAATTTGCCCCTGCTCCAAATAATTGTGGGGATCAATAAGACAAGTGGAGATCACACAGGCACATCAATGCGTTGTTGAGCCTGGTCTCTGAAGATGGATTTTACTGTCAACTGTTAAAATCCCTGGTTATTTGTCAGAGGGGCATTATTAGCTTTGAGGATGGATGTCTTCCTTATTGTGCTATATTTCACTTCCTTTTTCTGCAACTATTTTTCCAATTCTTCATAGCTATGTATTTGACCTAAATACAGATCAAGTATATTTTTCTCCCCTCTGGTTAGCTAACTCCCAAGTGTGAGCATTTTCTCCTTTGAAATGAAAGCATTATAAATTGTTACAGTGATTCAACTCTTATTCTGTTCTTGCACTGTCATTTCTTTATTTTAAATTTCAGGTTCTATGTGTTGTATTTGCCTTACCAGTTCCATCTACTTTCACAGGCTACAAGTCTGAGCTGAAATAGACTAGAACAGAATTGGTATAAAATGTTTCACAAACATGAGTGAGACTGACAGGTGGTGATACAATATGTTGTGTGCAGTTGCAGTTATGATGTGGTTAGGAGCACCACATAAACTGCGAAAAAACACTTTATGCCTTTGCCAAAGGGAAAAATTACAATTAGTCCTTGCACACAGTGCAAGCGCATGGTGTCTCCATTGCAAAGATGGGTTTTGGGGTCCCCCTGCCCAGGATACTGAAATTTCTCCATTATTTCAGGCTTCCTAGTTATTACCTCATTCAAACAGAGTTCTCTGAAATACTGATTAAAAGAAAATCACCCCCTTCTCATCATAGCGGACATCTTGAGCAAAATCTTGCTTAGATAAGCCATCCTATTAAATTTACAGAGTGAGGCAGGCATGATGTGCCTTCTGATTACATGTACTAAATCTCACAATCAATATAAATAACTGTTTGGGGCATTAAAGTTAATAAGCTTAGTTTTAAACTGTGCAATACAAACCACGGTTTGACAAAATATTTCATACATTCAGAGCCTGATCCAAAGCCCACTGAAGTCTATCAGCTTTGGATCAAACCAATAAGGCCCTTTTCTTTTCTCTTTTTTTTTTTCCCCCCAATAACAGAATCCTACTGACTTCTATAGGAGCAAAGCACATATGTAACATATGATAGAATTACATAAAGAGTAGATAATAGGGGGAAAAACCACCACCCCACAGTAAAATTAATATAGGGAATGATCCTATATTTGCAGATGGACTGGATAAACAATTAGGTTTACTCCCTCTCTAACGTCAACTATTTATTAACAGAAACATATTTACATAATTATATAAAACATTTATAATGTATTCTATATCAGAGTAGACAGTAGAAGAACTAAAACTGATTGAAAAATGGGGGGAGAAAACAAGTTTGTTGTTGGTTTTCTTCAAAATTTTGTTACATGGAAAGGTTCCAACCAGTTCTATGGATTACATATAGTCAATGGAAAAAGACATTTTCAAGTGAGACTTGGAAAGACATGTAGAGTTGATAGTCTATTATTTTTCCAGAAGTTTCCACTTTTCTCTAGTCCAATTTAATTTCTATCACTCGAATAAATATTTACTCCAGTATTGCCCATTGGATAATTAGATAACTTTTTGAAATATACAGATTTTACTAGGATCATTATAATACCTTGATAAAGTGCAAATGTGCAAAAATATTCTTAACATCTTCCACAATGGTGCTTCATTGATGATAAAAATATTACATGCACTCTAAACATTTGGAAAATTTGAGCTGCTTTACTCAGGAAACTGCAATCTTGAATAACTATAAAAAAGACTAACATTTAAATGAATTTCAAGATTCATGAATGCAAAGTTTTACTTACAGAATTAAAAGTGTAGAAAAAAACAGAATTTTATCTTAGTAATTAGCTCTGAGTACACCATTCCCATCTTTACATGTTGGCTTTTTTTTTTTGTTTGTTTGAAACAAAAGTTTTGTTACGTATGTTACTGAGCTGGCCTTGGCAAGGTGATGATAAACATCCAGTTTTGAAATCAAACTTGGAAACCCTAGTTTCAAGATTAGAGATTTTTTATGTCATGCCATCTTGGCAGTCAATTGCAAATAATCCTATTTAAGTATCCCCATCATAGGCAGTTAACCAATCAATGAAATAGTAATTTTTTAGGGTGAATTCAGGAGGCCTGTGAGTGTTGCACTCTGCTGGAGAAAAATAAAGAGTCTCACCTCATAAAACATTGCAATTAAGGAATTAAATAGGAGAAAGGGTTAAAGAGGAGTATTAAAGCTGGATATCTGACTAAGATCACACAGTCAAAATGATGTAATCACAAAATGTGGAAAAACTACTCAGCATTTATATCAATAAATATCTTTTCATCCATCAACCTCAATGGGCTTTACAAAGATTGTTAAATCACCACCATCACCATTTTACATATAGGGAAAAGAAAGACCGAAATTTAAGAGACTTGTCCTAATCAGGAAGAAAGTTTGAGTGAACGACAAATAGGATTCAAATCTTCACTCCCTGCTTAATCCGGTAGCCTCAGTCCACAGGATCACATTGCACCAAAGATGACATCAAAAACAGAGACTGAATAAGTTTTCATATGATGGAAAATATAGGAAAATAGCAAAATATTACAACATAACCAAATAATAATTTCACAGTTTGAGACAAATTTTCAGAAAAGTGGTTATGCCCTTTCATTGTTATCTTAGATTCTTATCTGTGTTATACATGGATGACTTCGGTAACCATACCCTTGCTAGTCATTCAACTAGTTTTCCAAATGGCACCTAAACTGACCAATCAGAGAGCTCCTCAATGCTGGTTTGGCACACATTACCTGATTCAGCTAAATAAAAGTCTCTTTGCCCCAGGATGATTCCCTAACTCTAAATGAAGCCTATTTATATATAGTATCTGTCACACTAGGTGAGATTCTGTACTGCACCTCTTAGAGGCACACTACTGAAATCACAGGCTGGAGGGAAAAGTAGCTAGAGTGGCCTTAAGCCACCTTTTCACCTTCCAGTCATGGCTGATGAGGTCCCCAGGTTAACTTCAACTTCCCTAGAGACAGGTGTAAGTTATGGTAGCCTCCCCAGTGTGCTGCAGCTACACAGCTCTCCTGGCCCCAGAACACCCCTATTGCAGGGCTTGCAAAGGGGTCCTTGAAGGGCAGCCTAACGGCTGCCTTCTGCAGTTATTGAACTGAATGAATCCCCTTCTATACTGGATACAGAGCTGACAGGGCCCTTTCTGCCATTCTGGCCCTTTTATGTAGCATAAAGGCACTAAAGCGAGGGTGAAGATCTCTGCATGTACTACCTACATATACTGCTTTGCCCATAAAACACCTTGAACACAACGAAGAGAGAACTTACAGTTCAGCAGTATCGAAGGGGCTGCTCAAAATTTGGAATAAGTGATAGAATAATAGAAATGTAGGGTTGGAAGAGACCTTTCAAGGTCTTCAAGTCCAGCCCCCCAGGCTTTGGCCCAACCAAGCAAACCTAGACCATCCCTGACAGGTGTTTGTTCAACCTTTTCTTAAAAACCTCCAGTCATAAGGATTCTAGTCCCCCAAGCTTAAAAAAGTTCCTATTTGTCATTTTAAAATAAAATACAGTAAATCTACAAAGTTTGCAAGTCACATTAATACCAATATATTTTCACATAAGTAATGTTTTTGTACTATACAAAATGTGTTAACAGCTTAGAGACATTTATCTTTTGAACATTCAAAGACAAGTGATCTAAGTTATAATATCTTAGCTAGGTAATGGTCTGTAGATAATAAGGAAAAGGGAAAGAAGGGAAAGACCAAGTTTGGAGGGGTAATTACTTAGGATGGGGAAAAAGTGTTCAGGAAATGGGTTTTTTTCTTGTTTCATAGAAGCATGTTACAAGGGGATAGATATATCTTAAGAGAATTCTCTGCACTTAAGCTCAAGGTGTCAATTACCATAGGTAACAAATAGAATCCATAATGTATCAGACAATGGAATATTGATGCACAAACTGGTAAGTGTACATACCAATGACATTTTGGTACTCATTGATGCATGAAATAACATGCACGAAGTTGTGTTTTAAATTAACTATTTCTGTCTCTGTTTGCAGATATGCGCACATATTATGTAGTACAACTTTGGGACTTCTACTTTAACCAATAAATTAATGAATCTTCCTCTTAACTGAGTTATGGATTATCAGCACATATTGCTGTTGAAGAGCAGAGGTGAGTTTGTATAAAGATTTACAGGCCAATTCTAGAGATTTAACTAAAATCTCTAGCACCCAGGTAGCACCTGAGGTTGGGTAGAGACAAAGAGCAGATATTTAACACATACAATGTTCTCATATTTTGTTTCCTTAAAAAGAAGGAAGGTGGGCTTCATACAGTCAACTGTGAATCATGGTTCCGTAACTCACCCAGGTGCAGATTTACCATAAACAAACTCACCCATGCACATTCAGTTACATTCCCCTGCAAAAAGCCTATGTACTCAGTCTTTGTGCAAGGAACTCCAAGGATCTTTTGAGAGGGGGAACTGAATCCACCATCCTCCAAACCACATGCAGGCTCTGGGAATGCAACAGTCTCTCCTTACTGCTACAGCAGCCTACTGGCTGGAATTCTAGCTGCTGAGTGTCTGCACCCGCTAGGGTGACCAGACAGAAAATGTGAAATATCTGGACAGGGGGTGAGGGGTAATAAGACCCTATATAAGAAAAAGACCCAAAAATCGGGACTGGCCCTATAAAATTGGGACATCTGGTCACCCTAGCACCTCCTACTATATATGAGGTTTGGACTACTAGACGTATGCACTTAGCAGCCACTTATAGCATGACCTCACAGTCCCTCCTCCCCATGCTGACCTATTAGGGAATAGTGTAAAGTGCATCGCTGCTATACCTATGCTATTACATGCACCCATTGTATAGCAGTAACCCTTACCATATGACTGCATAATTCCATATCATATTACAGAGTAAGTAGTATGGAGGACCTTGCATGAGGTGTTCCATTCTTGTATGAACTCCACCCAATATGTCTCCAGCTCACTTGTACCTTTTTTGTAAGGTGAGTGCTGTCCTTATATATTAATCATATAATTAAATAGAATGTGATTGCGAACAATAAAAGATCATCCAAAGATTATTTAGTCTCTGTAATTGTTAAAATGCATTTTACATGGAGCCTCAAAATTAAAATTCCCACCATACAAAAATGTATGCAACTTTTAAAAAAGAAAGTCTACAATTTATAAGACAGACCAAACTGAAATAACTGATTCTCATTTTTGGCACTAAGGCTGACACATTGGCCAAATGTTACTGTAAGGAAAAGCCTTTCTGGAATGGAGCATAGTTTCAGTCATATGTGAATGAATAATTTTTGAAACAATACTTTTTTTTTTAAAGGTGCTACTATTTCAAGTCCCTTCCCCAGAACGTAAGAGATTCCCTGGAGAAGCATGTGCAGTTTTATGGAGCTCTCTCACCATTCTCTCTTTTAAAACTTGATCAAGTCTGGAATAAAAATCCTTCTGGGCCTAATGGATATTAAAAGGAATATGCTCATTTGGTCTAAATTTTCTTTACATTTTAGGGCAGAAGGTCTTTGGTTTCAATAGTCACTGGAACATTTCTTTTGAACTTCTTCCCAAATGGCTTTTATTTGTCCCATATGCACTGACAATGTATGCTATGAAGTATGTGTATATTTGCAAGACACTGTTTCTCAGCAACAGAGTCCAATTTCTTGCTGGACTTAACTATGGAAACCTCGTCATTATTAAAGCCAATTTCAAATTTTCTGATTAGCTTTCTAAAAACTGCATTAATGTTTTATTTAAACTGGCTTTGCAGGACCATAAGGGAAGTTGTATTAAATCAGTAATATACATTTAGCAACTACATATGTACATAGTTGATTTCAGAAGTATCGATACACATTTGATCCATAATGAAATCTTGCCCCTTCTAGTTAAAAGAAAACAATGATTTAAAATTAAAATAGCTAATTTTATCCCTCAAGACAAAATTATGAATTTGTCCTAGGAAGTTCAGAGAAAATTGGTCTGCTGTTTGTGAAAAGAACTTGAACTGTCCCTGAAAGTATCTGGTAGAGATTAACAGGGAACAAAAAGTCAAATTTTAAGTTGTTTCCATTTCACATTGTTCAAAATGGAGCCAATTCTGTGAAAATTTTAAATTGAAAACATTGATTTTTTCATTAGTTGCAAATCTGGTCTTCAGGAAATGAAATTTTCCAATAGCTATTTAAATTATAGTTTCAGTAAAATTTTTGATAAAATACTACAAATAGAAAAAGTCAAGCATTTTTCCCCAAAAAAGTTTATAAGCAATTTTTAATTAATAAAAGCTTTTTATTCAGAAGACTTCACCATAGCACCTGAGTACCCAGAGAAAGAGAAAGCAAAATCTCTCACTAAGGGCTGGTCTACACTACGGGGGAAAATCGATCTCAGATACGCAACCTCAGCTACGTGAATAACGTAGCTGAAGTCGAAGTATCTACGATCGAATTACTCACCATCCTCACGGCACGGGATCAATGTTCGCGGCTCCCCATGTCGACTCTGCAACTCCGTTCGGGTTGGTGGAATTCCAGAATCAATATAAGCGCGTTCGGGGATCGATATATCGCGTCTAGATGAGATGCGATATATCGATCCCCAAGTAATCGATTGCTACCCGCCAGTACTGTGGGTAGTGAAGACGTAGCCTAAGGCTGCAATCCTCCAAAAACTTACATACATTTACCTAACTTAATAAATCAGTGAGGATACTCTCAGTTCATTAAATTAAGAACATTCAAAAGTCTTTGCAGGAAGAAGGCCTAAAGCTGTACAAATATAGGATGTTTGGTGATAGCATTTATTCTTACCCAGCTTTAGCCATCTGGTGTTTGCATACAGATTGATTGCAATGTGTAATTTTAATTGATTTGAGTGGGCAGACAGTTAAAAAATGGAAGCAAACTGGTTGTTCGAACATTCTTTGGAAACTGCATCTTTCAGCCAAAAGCTTCCACATATGAAAATCAACTGCAAATACTTTTGAACTGCTCCTTAATGGTGAAAAACGAACAAGATTAATACACACTTTAATTTCTACTCTTTTGAAAAACTAAGGGCCTGACTTTGAACAGAGACTCAATCCAGCTTTCCATTTATGTGCCCACAATTAAGTGTGGGTGCAAAAGTAGTAATTTGAATATTTGAGTACAGAAGTACACATGCAAATCAGGTAGACAGACAGCTAAATTACATCAACTGCATCTGCAAATTATGGTCCAGTTCAGCAAGGTACATAAGCATGCAAGTAGTCCCATTGATTTAAATGGGACTACCTCACATGGTTAAAATTAGCTATATGCTTATGGAGCTTTCACAAACCAGGGCCTATAGGCACAAGACAATAGTATTTTAAAAATCTGGCCTCCTCTGAGCATCCTTTAAGTCAGTCCAGCTACCATTTAGGAGTGTTATCGATAAATTATTGGTAATGACATTTTTCTACTGAAGCTGCGTGATAGGAGTGTGGTACTTAGACAATAGCTAGCAGAGCCCCACTTCATCCTGTATTATTGCTTGATCTGAACAAAAACATATGTAATCATGGAATACAAATACCCTAAACCAGAAATAGTGTTTTCATCCTCAGAAAAATGTGACACTGCGGCTCTCTCTGACTCATACAAGGAGCTGAAGAACTTTTTCATGTTTTGTCACTTGCTCAGAGTCACTCACAATAAAGGTAATTAAAATTATGCCTGAATCATTATGTTTGCCTGTGGGTTGGTATTCCTAATTATTCTACAACTGTTCCTATGCTCCATGGGAGTGGAAATTCTAGGGCAGAAGATCTAGAATATTGGGTCATTTGTGATGCTACTGCCTCAGAGTATTGGGTATTCAGCCTAACTTTCCATTGATCCAGCGACATAACAACTTCAGTACATTTTTACACCCCTGCTCTGTCTAATTCTGTTAGTAAATGATCTGCCATACAGGCATTAATATGAGTTGTTTCTCTCAGTATGTTGTATAACTTTAAACTTCATACACCCATGAGATGTGTAGGGCAGAGCTGAAATAATCAACAGGTAAGCCAAACCATCTTGCATGATTGCAGTGTGTAAATAGTGTCTTCTCCAGATGCTTCAATGCTCCAAACTGGGATTTCATTAGCCTATACAACCCACCTGCATTGGTCCCAACAGATTTCCAAATAGGATCATAGTTTGGCTATAAAGGGTCATTTTAACCCCACTAGACCACTAATACAAAATCTAATATCTCTGATCAGAATGAAGGCAGCTTCTAATGGAAAATAACTCTCCATCCCCAGGTGGAATAAGAGTTGTTGAATAATATCCACAGGCATGGAGGCTTTTGGCAGTTGAAATTGTGTTGACACAGCTGCAGACACTGGCAGCTAAGTCAGTTTTGTGTAGCTCTATTCTTTTGTTCTCTGAAAGGATCCAGAGAGAAGTATTGGGCAAATCCTCATCTGTTCTGCGAGGGATCTCCTGTGCGGGGTACGACAAGATTGTCACTTCCCTGTTCAATATGTATTCAAGGCTATTATGGGAGGAAATTAGGCAATTTGGGCTGAAATGTCTTCAACAGGCAGATTAAAGCAAGTTCAGTATCTGTTTCCTGACCCCAGAATGTGAGCTGATCAGTTTATCCAGTGTCTGGCTGGGATTAAGACTTGAACAAGGACAAACTCGCTGAGACACAACACATATAAGTAGGGTGCCCAGATAGCAAGTATGAAAAATAGGGAATAGTGTGTGTGGAGGGGGGGGGTAAATAGGCACCTATCTAAGAAAAAGCCCTGAATATTGGATTGTCCCTATAAAATTGGAACATCTGGTCACCCGACATATAAGACAACACTGGTTGGCAGAGAGACAATGGGAAGTAGCAATTAAGTTCATATTGGCTCATTTGGCTGAATGGCTGTATTCACCTTTGGATGCTTTATTGGACTCGCAGCCTCTCCTATAAGTTCAGAAATTTTTGTGATAGCAGCAACAGCATGAACACAAAAAACCTGCAACATTTCCTGAGTGACAAACCAACATTTAGGTTTTGTGAAACAACTGAGAATTTAATATATCAGATGACAGCCACATCTAAAGATCTTGTGAGTTGCTAGAATAGTGAAACAATTTGGCAGACCTGGACAAATGCTTCCAGAACTAGTGATTTCAAGCAAACACCGTGTTTTTTCTGGAAGTGAACTGGATGAAAAGCAAGTTCAAGAAATCACGTACACTGTTTGAGAGTCACAAAAACCTTTTTTCATTAATTTTCGTCAGCAAAGAGTAGGTTTTTGTTAGAGAGCTAACCTTCAAGTCATATAAGAAAGTCAGACAATCACAATCTTCTCAAGACATAATTATATAAAGGGCTGATTAACTATATTGTTAGAATTGCTCAAAAACTTTAAAACTTGCTTCTTTTCAATCATTTTGTGCTAGTGAGGAAGAATTTCTAGTAAGCACCTCCAGACTCTTCCTGTGAGAATACTGGGGGCGTTGTTCCGGCATCTTTTCTAGCTGAAAAGGAAAAGATTATTAAATTGGCTCTAGTGGAAGCTACTGTAAAATGTATTATAATTAAATGGAAGGAAACCCATCCTCCTACTTTTGAGGATTGGTTGATGAATTATCCACCTGCGCCCCCACTGGAAAACAAATCCATTAGTATAATCAGCAGAAAGCAAATTTATATGAAGGGAATTGGAGAGTTTCTAGAACTAGTCCCTGCGTATAGAAATAAATAATTTGCTCTGTCAAGGGCACACTGAATGCCAATATTATTTTTTTACCATTATTTGGAATGCTTTTCCTTCCTTTCTCATTTGAAATTTCTTAACACTGAAAAATAAAAACTTTAGTCAAGAATATCCTGGAAACCAGATGTATTGTAATAATAGCTACATTCATTCCTATATAGAGAACAATAAAGTTACACATTAAAGGTGATTTGAAGAGAGAAAGATAAATTGGGCTTCGACCTTTTTCCTCTTCAAAATGTCAATCCAGTAAGTTTGTTTTAAAAAATATATTTTTTCTCCTTTTTTTACTTTAGAAATGTAGGTCTTCGTAACCATTCAAGACTCTGATAACTGAAGAACTAGTCAAGTGATGACATCACAAATTCAAACACAATGTACACAGTTGAGAGGAGAAGGGATTTTGAATGTGACTGTTTAAAACTTTTGTTTTAATTTGTCTTTGTTAACAGCATTTAACTGAAATAGACAATTAATATTTTGAATAAAGGATAAACATTCTGTGCTTCTGCCCAAGAAGCAAGAGCTCACAATAAATATACTCTCAGACATGTAACAAATTCCTTAGCAAAACTAGAAGGCCAGACTTGATGTTCTTGATGTTCCCAAAGGTAAAAAATACAAGCAAAAAGCCCACCACTTTTCAAGGTTTCTATAAACACACCTTAAGGAAGGTAACAAAAAGCACAATCCCAAATAAGTCAGCCTTTGTAAGGTACCTTTAAATGCTCTTTTGCCAAGACTTACTTTGTATCAAACATACCTATGATCGCTAAATCAGTATGACAGAACAACTAACCACTAGGAAAGAGGAAGTCATTGAAGGCTTAATTCATATTACAATAAAAAACTCCTATTAAGCATTCATACAGTGTTTTCTACCTGCAATCTTAAGGGCTTTACTGAGCTAAGTATCATTATCCCTGTTACACATATTGGGAAACTGAAGCATAGGGAGGATTAATGGCATGATAGTTCAGAGAAGCCAAGCACCAACAGCTCCTCTTGAACCTAGTTGGAGCTATGAGTGCCTAGTATCTCCAAATAAGCAGGTCCTAAGTGATTTGCCCAAAATCACATAGGCCGTCACTAGCAGAGCCAGGAACAGAACACAGCTCTCCTGATACCCCATCTGATGCCCTCCCCATTGCATGGTGCTTCTTCACGAAACAGTATCCTAATTACTTCAAACAGCTTCCATAAAATAGCTTAACATAGCCAGACAGGCAGAGCTGAGCCCCTCCATCCACTTCCCCACTACTCTACAGACAGTAGGTACACTCATATCTTAGAAGAATACTCCCCAAAGGGGGAATTACAACATTGCTAATCCAAGGTGTTTCAAAATCAGGAGTTAATTCTCCTCTCCCCATAATGAGATTAGTTTAAAACCATAGTTTATTTTAAACAAGCATTTGAGTTGGGGGTTCTTTGCATGCTGGTTTTTGAGCATTAAATATTCACATTTTCAGTCTTTTTTCCACAATGATGAGGTTTAGAAACTTACTTTTTTTTAAATGAAAGTTGAGATTCTCATGTAATGTCACAACTCAATGAGCTCCACATAGCATGAGAGTTGGTAACACAGGAACTGCCTTCAATATTTCAGATTTCCTTTGGATTCAGGAACAGAGAAGAAACCAACAGCACCTGTTCGTTGCTGGGAGACACCATTTTGAATCAGATAAATGGAGCACTGAGTGAGATTGATTTATAGCCTTAGACAGCACCACAGTGGCAAACATGCAGTACTGCAGACTCATTGAGGTGAATGGGGAAACTACAAACACCTGGACAAGAGTATGATGATTCAATCCCCTTTATCAGAGCAATATTACAGGATTACGATGCAATCATTTACTAGCCCCTTATAACATGGGGTACAGATTTTATAAGTGAGATTAATCCACACAGCATCTTACAAGCCTTTCAAAAGAAGTCTAAACACAAAACACATTCTTGTAAATTTAACGTGTATTTTAACAATACCAACACACAGGTGAGCCAGACTGTTTTCCACCTACGTATTTGTCAGTATTCAGTTGAGACATAAGGGCCTTGGCATGAGCTGGCACCAGATCTGCCAGCATCACAATTGCCTTACCTAGCCCGCCAGAAAAATGTAATTGAATACCACTGCTCTATAGATTTGTTTTAATTTTGAGCTTGTCTTTTAAAATATTTTAAAACAAAATTGAATGAAATTTCAAAACAAAAAATCATTTTGAATCCAAAGATTGAAATGGTTCATTTTGACATTTACAAAATGCTTGATTTTTTTCAGCTTGTTTTGTTCAAAAAAGGCAAATTTGACATAAATTCACAAAATATTGAATCTTGTGTTTTTTCCTAAAAAGACATTTCAGTCAAAGAATTTCACCCAGATCTATCTCTACAGATCTTTGAGAGCGTTTTCCAGCTCTTTGGCCCCCTCCACCAGGTTGGGTGCTGCAGGTGTTAGAGCCCCTCCTATTGCCAAGATTAATTCCTCTCATGTCCGCTTCTCATTCATCATCAGAGCTCACAGTTTCTGCACAAAAGGATCCACCTCAAGTGACATGGGCACACTAGTAGGGGATTTCTCTGGCCCTAGAATTTTCCAGGGGGTACCTCTCACTTGCACCTCTTTGGGCACCTTATCAAGATCTGCTTCCTTGGAGTAAGTACATACAGCTACCATGACTTTCTCTATATAGCTGTGGATCTTCACTGTCTCCAGTATTCCTGCTTCATCTAGACTCTCCTCAATTTCATTTGGTTCCATGTCTTCTGGTAACCCTACCACTAGCACAGCTTTGGTTACAGAGATCTGTGTTCCTTGGTACAGGTCTTCTAGTAATCCCCTCTCCATGGTTGTATTTTTTTGTTTGTTTGTTTTTTTGACTGAGAGGAAGATCACTCAGGTGTCTCTTTGCTCTGCGAAGGAGAGACCAAGGGTGTGTGACATAGGTGTGTGCGTGTGTGTACTGCTTGTCCCCATATGGGCCACCAAGTGTAACTTTAGCACCCGTAAAAGCAGCAAAGAATCCTGTGGTGCCTTATAGGCTAACAGATATTTTGGAGCATGAGCTTTCATGGGTGAATACCCGCTTCATCAGATGCATCTGACAAAGTGGGTATTCACCCACAAAAGCTCATGCTCCAAAATGTCTGTTAGCCTGTAAGGTACCACAGGATTCTTTGCTGCTTTTACAGATCCAGACTAACACAACTACCCCTCTGATACTTTAGCACCCTTGTGGCCAAGATGGAGTGTGTTTTGTAGGCAGCTCTGGCCAAGAAAAGGCACATGCAGGAACATAGCAGGGAAATTCTCGTCACATACACACACTCACCAGAATAGTACAATGGAAATATTTATTCACAAAGAGATGAATGGAGAAAGCAGCCATTCAGTGCCCTCTTCTGCCACTATCTGCAAACTCACATAGAGAGACAACTTCCCCACTTAGCTAGCTACTGCCTCTTTCCTTATTCCCAGAGCAAGGTCACAAGCCCCAGTACTCACAGCCCCATACAGCTCTGGGCAACAGTGATACTAGGTTCAGCTCCAGTTTTTTTCTCTTTGGGTGATTTCTCCCTGACACAGTGTTCTTCCTGGCTCCTTTCCTGGGGAATCCCCAGGAGGCCACTCTGTCCCTCCCAGGATTTGGGCACATTCTCAGCTGCTTCACTTTCCCTACACCTCTAGAATAAACCATATCCTCTTCCCGGAACAATCAGCACGCCTTCTGCCTCAGGATGAAGTTTTCAAGGAGCCATGCTCACTAAACCCCAAGAGAGTTACACCCCCATTCCCATTATTTTCAATGAGCCTGAAGCCATAGACTCCTCTCAGCTTAGGTGGGCACCATTTTCCTGAAAGCCTTTGTAGAAGTAAGTGAAGCTGGTCCTATTACCAATGGCCACCATCTCCCATTATTTTCAATGGGACTGAAGCTGGTATACCCTAAGGCAAGATGGCTGCCCCCTGTGCACTATTGTTAAAAACCTTGAAAGGAACCTGAGGGAACAGTGGAATGTGGGGTACAGAGAGAAAATAAGGAGCTGCAGAGGAATATTGGATAAAAGGAGGTAGCTGAGAAGAAAAGGAAAGGGAGGCAGAAAGGGAAAAATGCAAAGTACTTGGACACTATGCTGGGAAAGTGGGAGAAAAAATGTGGAACAAGGGACTGTGCAGGAGCATAGTCTATTGCCCTCTCACAATATTATCTAAGAGTATGTCTTCACTACTGGCCGGATCGGCGGGCAGCGATCGATCCAACGGGGATCAATTTATCATGTTTAGTCTAGATGCGATAAATCAATCCCCGAGCGCTTTCCCGTCGACTCCTGTACTCAAGCTCAGCGAGAGGCACAGGCAGAGTCGACGGGGGAGTGGCAGTAGACAACTCACCGTAAGGAAGACACCGCAGTAAGTAGCTCTAAGTACGTCGAGTTCAGCTATGTTATTCACGTAGCTGAAGTTACATAATTTAGATCAATCCCCTTCAGTGTAGATCAGGCCTTAGTGGGACAGGGAGGAAGTTGGGGAGGCTACAGCAATAGATAAAGTGAATGGCAGCTTCCCCAGTCCAGGAATTAGGGAAAGGTAAGTGGAGTCTTCCTTTACATTTGTGTACTTACACTTGAGTTTTGAACCTGGAATGATGACACACGAATTGGGGCCAGACATCCTTCCCTGAAGTCTCACAAATCAGAAGCTAAAGTGAATGTGAGTTTTTAGTGGCAGTATTTTTTGGATGTTATCTCACTTTTGAATGCTTAGATGGGTAATACTGCTACAGTTTTAAAGAAAGAGGACACATCCTCATACTGCCTTCTCACCTAGGCCACAATCCAGAAACACTTATACATTTGCTTAACTTTATTACCATGCGTAATCCCACTGAAATCAATGGGACTACTTATGGTAGTAAAGTTAAGCATGTGTATAAGTTTTGGCAGGATTAAGGGCCTACTGTGAAATTCATCCCTCATAAAACTAAGCCCAAGTATTTGGGCACAATACTGGGAAGACAACATGAGTCTGGAGACATGAAAGCCAGTTCCTAACTTCCTAAGCTCCCCCACCAGCTTCGCAAGCCTCTTGGTAGTTCAGAATGCTCAACAGGATTGAAACCTTAATCAAGGTACATTGCTGGGGTTTTTCACCTTTTAAGACATCTGGCACAAGCCATTTTCAGAAACTAATTGGCCTATTGGTCTATTACACTATAGTAACTACCAGAGAGTTGATCTTATTTTTTGCAGTTGGGTGCTGAGCATCCTCCATTTCCACTGATTTCATTTCTAAAACTCTTCATTTTGGTATGCTGTATAGTATTTGCTGCTTTCACTAGATAAAACCATGATGCCAGCATCTCAGCTTAATCAAGGGTAATTTATGTGCAGTGAATGCATCATATATTCTCTCTGTACCACTGATATTTTTATCTGGATATTCTTAACCTGGAAATAGAGTAATTATGATGGTAATACTGTATATTTTATATTGACCTGCATGCACACTGAGTGCAGATGTGTAACAGAAAAAAGGAAACCTCAACATGCTTAATATATTTCTTCTTCTTGTTAATATTCTCCTACTTTGTTTTTTATAGGAAATGTATCTTTACAATCTGATGAATCGAATGAATTGTTAACATTTTAATATAATCTTACTTTTCATTTTTGAAGGATCTGGATAATTAGGACACAGTATAAGTAGCACTGAAAACCTCAGTCTAATTCTTTGAGTTGAGGTTGTTGTGAATGAGATGCTTTCAATCTCTAGGGAAATAAGTGGGTTATGAATTTTTTATTCCTGTTATGCCTCTGCTAGCAGATGGATATGAGAGCATACTACTGCCTCAAAGGAGGTTTTTCATCCTCCTTCAGAGTGAAGACCATGTACAGCTTCAATATGAGACATGTACTTAGGAAGCAAACAGTAGTCTTTGCCTGTGACATTAACAGCACTGTATCTACAAGTTGTACTAATTAGTATGGAGTACTGGTGACTCAGAATCATAGACTCACTATCCCATGATCTTTATTGGGAAGGAAGAACAAGGGTTATATAGCCTCCTTCTTCTGCTATCACTTGTAATATTATATCTAAATTAGACTAAGTTCTTTGAGACAGTATCTGTTTTCTGTTATAGTTATGTAAAGCACCTACCATACTTTAGGCACTATGAGTCACATAACCCAAAGAGTTTAGAGTCAGATTTTTCAATTGCTCAGTGTTAACAACTGGGACAAGATTTTCAGAAGAGCTCAGTTTCCATTTTGGCTCCAAAATAAAGGTCATGTTTTGAAAAATGTTTTTCACTCAGCACCTCCCATAGTGACACTTCCAAATTTTCAAGAGTTTAGCATCCCACATGGAGAGCTCTTCTGCAAATGCAGCCACCTATTTTGATGCTTAAATAGGACTTGAGTGCTTTTGAAAACTAGCCCCAACTGTGAAAGCTGAGCACGTCTGAAAACTCTAGCCTCTATAATAAACTACACATACAAAAAACTACGATAAAACAAAAAGGTTGCAAAGTCAAGTGCTCAAAAGTTAAGAAAAGCCAGAATTAAGACTGTTTGTGATGATGCATTATGATGATGTCTTTAGTTAGGTGATCACATACTATTTCCCTCTGCCCCCTTCCGGGACTCTTGCCCCTTTCAGTGCACAGGCTGGTCTCCCTTCTCCCAGTCCCCAGTCCCTCCTGCTTCCATCTCCCAGTTCCAGACTCCTTGCCTAGCCAGTCCCAGTCTCCCTCACCCCAACTTCAAGTTCTTGTTACTCTCCTATGCTCCCCCACCAGCTTCCAGTCCCAATTTCCACTCCTCCTCACATAGTTCTTGTCCCAATTTATCCCCCGATTTGGTTCTTCTCCTTTCTGCATATAGGTCATATGGCTTCTGTCTCTATGCTGCCTGGGCACCAGCAGGTAAAGCATTAAGATCCCAGATCTTCCTTCTGGTGATTGGCTCACAGCAGCTGGGAGCAGCAATTGCAGGGAAACTCCTGCTTAGTCCCTGTAGCCCTGGGCTGAAGCATACTCAGTGCAGACAACAGGAGTGAAAGTAACTTACAGGACTTACCGGTACTGCTGGAGTCCTGAGGGGGGCGTGGCCTCATCTGGAAGAGGCGTGGCCTCTCAAGATTTAAAGGCCCTGGGGAACCAGCTGTGGCTGGGAGACCCAGAGCCTTTAAATCAACCAGGGGATCCCAGCTGCAGAGGTGGCTGGGATCCCCCCAGGGCTCAGGAGCAAATTAAAGGGCCCGGGACTCTGGCCGCCAGGGGAAACCCCGACCTTTGTGGGGCAGCGGCAGGGATTTAAAGGGCCCAGAGCTCCTGCCACTGAGGGAAACCCAGAGCCCTTTAAATCCTGGCCCTAGCCTAGCTGCCAGAGCCGTGGCTGGGATTCAAAGGACTCTGGGCTGCCCACAGCTGTGGGGAGTTTTGAGCCCTTTAAATCCCTGCCCCAGCCCAGCCACCGGAGCTGTGGCTGGGATTTAAAGGGCTCTGGGCTACCCGCAGCCTCTTCAATCCCCGCTGTGGAAGTTGATGTAGTCCAGCACAGTGTACTGGCTCTTGCTGGTAGGCTGGACTGGACCGGCTTACTTTCACCTCTGACTGTATGTATGTGTATGTATATGAATGTGTCACAAACAATGCAGCTGCAGCCTGCCACTGACCAGCAGTGACCCCAGCAACCAGCCCCTCTGGGCTGCTGCCTGCAGAGAGCCAGCAGGTGTCGCTGGGCTGGGTCTGCCAAAGAGTAAGTAACCAAGGCAAAAACTACAGCCAGCCAGCCAGCCCGCCAGCCAGGGAGGGAGCCGGGGGGAGGGGAAGTCAGGGGTGAATGAAGGACAACTGGAATAGCCTTCATGAAATATACAAGATATTTAGAGAAAGTTTTGTCAATTTCAGCCTCTGCACTCTGCAGGTAGGACAAAACAAAAAGAGATCTGAGATTGCACCCCATGTCCTAAGGACATTTCAGGTGTTTAAGTCAATATATAAAGAGGGTGGATTGGAATGAAAACTACTATTTCTTTCAAAGGAGGCAAAATAATTTCCCTGAATATTCAGTTTTCCCCTCCAATCCCTTTGTGGTTTTGTCTATGGTGTCTATTTGGTTTCCCTGTGAATTTTTAGTTGCTTTAGCAAAATTGCTTTGCCCAAAATAAACTAATTATCATGACACATCTTTCTCCATGTTTTTTGTGTTTTTTTTTTAAACAGTAACATTTCAAAGAGAATCTGCAAGCAGTGTGGACATCACAACCATGATCCTCTGCTGGGGAGGGAATGGGATAGATTTGAACTTGGAAATGGTTCCTGATTTTGATTGTGTTCAGGAGATCCCCTCATCCCAGGGGCAGAAAAGAACTGCCCCTGCCATGGTCACACACACCCAACAACAACTGGGAGTGAAATTAACAAGCATGCCAGAAACGGCTCCTAACTCTGGGCACTGAACTGCACAGGGAACAGCTGAGTTTAAACTGTTCTTTTGCAGGCAGCAGCAGCAGGCATCTCAGCCAGTGTCCCTACTGCAAGTTAGAGCCTAGAGGAGAACCGGTGGTGGTGGGGGGGGGGGAGGAATGCAGAGCCTTGTCTGCAGCCTGGCTGGAGGACGGGGAAGGAGGAGCCGAGAAACCAATGTGACAGTGAGTTTTCCCCTTCCACCTGCTTGTATTAGCTCTGGATTTAAGCTGTGCAGCCAAATGCTTGTATTTGTTGTGTATATTAATATTGGCGAGATCCCTTCATCCCGGGGGCAGAAAAGAACTGCCCCTGCCATGGTCAAACACACCTTCCCCTCGACCCCCTCCCCACAGCTACTGTGAGTGAAATTAACAAGGATGCCAGAAACCTAGCCCTGGGAGCTGAACCATCAGGGAACAGCTGAGTTTAAACTATTCTTATGCAGGGAGCAGGCTTCTCTCTCCCTCCCTCATCAGTCTCCTTTTCTTACCAGTCCTCCGTACAGGCCCGTACCAGCTTACTTTCACCTCTGGCAGACAATCTCCCTGGCCACTCGATTACAGACCTAAAAGTCACAATATTACAACAAAAAAACTTCAAAAACAAACTCCAATGAGAGACTGGTGAATTGGAATTAATTTGCAAATTGGACACCATCAAACGAGGCTTGAATAAAGACTTGGAGTGGATGGGCCATTACACAAAGTAAAACTATTTCCCCATGCTTATTCCCCCACACCCTACCCCCAGTTCCTTACATCTCCTTTGCAATTGCTGGAAATGGGCCATTTTCATTACCACTATAAATAGTTCTTTTTCTCTCCTGCTGATAACAGCTCATCTTAACTGATCACTTTCCTTATAGTGTGTATGGTAACACCCATTGTTTCATGTTCTCTGTGTGTGTGTATATATATATATATATATATATATATATATATATATATATATATATATATATCCTCCTCCTGTATTTTCCTCTGCATGCATCCGATGAAGTGGGCTGTAGCCCATGAAAGCTTATGCTCAAATAAATTTGTTAGTCTCTAAGGTGCCACAAGTACTCCTGTTCTTTCAGTGCAGACAGAATCTTTGAAGAATTTAGCTGTGAAGCTCTAGCCAGTCTCTGTAGAGCATGTATGAACCAAGATTTTTTTCAAAGGATTATAACTTGTTTGAATTTGGGCAGATTTTCACAAGGATGGCAAAAGATACATCCCTGACACAAAAGGCCAAATTTCAATTCTCTACTCTAAAACATGGATGTGCTAGATTGTCTCAAAGAACAAGTCACTAGATTTTTATTTTATATAAGAAAGACTACATATATTTCTCTAATCTCATTCTCTGAAACAGCTGAAATTTTTTTTGCTGAAACTTAGTAAAACAATTCAGCCTGAGGTGGGATACCCAGCATTGAAAATTCAGCTCAAATGGTAAAAGTATGACAAAGTTAGAAGCAACTGAAAAAAGAGTCTTATAATGGGAAGTGTCAGGCAGACTTAACTATAACCTTCTTATAAAAATGAAGTAAATGGTTCAAATTATAATGAACAGATAAAATCACCATGTACTGCTATCATGCTGAATAAATAAGATAAGGCTATTTTAGGATATTAATGAGGATAACTGAAGGAAACTGAATTTACTGGAGAAAAATAGTAAATAAATGTTTAGATAAGAGTGGTAAATAATGCACAAGATATTAAATAGGGTCATATTTTGTGTGACATGTAAAGTTAGGGATCAAATATTTGTGCCATTATTTCTGAGAAGTATTTTGATCCTGGAGAAGTAAAAACAAATTAGAAAAGAGCTGGTATAGTCCTAATATATAAAATAGAAGTTCTAGGAAAAAGACAGAAAATTATAGACATATAAATCCAACATCCCTACTAAAGTGTGCAAGATGCTGAATGCCCTTAGCTTCTGTTACCTGTAACCAGAGTTGAGGGTGCACAACACCTCATAGAAATCAGGCTCTTAAGTGAAGAAATGGATTTGAGATGATAGTTATAGATAGTTATAAAGTTACAGAAAAGTAAGTACAATTTAATAGTTGTGAGTCATGGATATGAGAAGTGCAAATCATGTCAGACAAATCTGATTACGTTTTAAAATGAAATAACTGTTGGTTTAAGGAAACCAAAAGGTTTGATATATCTGGATATGAGAAAGCCTTAGACAAAATTTGAAATGATGGATCATATCAAAGTCCTTAAGCATGGGTTTGGTAATTAATTATTAAAATGGGTGACAGTACTAAAGATGGGCTTATGCTACTACGTTCATATCAGAATATCAAGTTCTTTACAATGTGAGGAATGTTCAGATCTGTGCTTATCTCTTGTCCTTGACCTGGAATTGGTTGTGCCCTGTGTAGAGCCTCATTAGCTTCAGTTGTGCTCCCCGTGAGTGCAGGAATCTGCCCAGTCACCTGCAGGATCAACGTTCTAGTTATAGTGTAGAATGTGGAGAGTTAGGGTTAAAGGTGGAAATACAGCTGGTGAGGAGTGGAGTCCCACAGGGTTCTAGATTAACACTAGCAATCTTTAATATTTTATTCAGTGATTTAGACAAAGCTGTAATATGCTGGATCATTAAATTTACAGATGATACTAAAATTGGAGGAGTAGTTAAGACTCAGAGAGAAGCAGCTATTTTACAGAATAATCTTGAAAGATTAGGGAAATGGGCTCAAAGGCGGAATAGGAAATTAAATGAGTATTAATTTAATGTAATGAAAAGTGATGTGCTGGAGTAGAAATAATGCCCTAGACACATATAGTGAAGACATGAATAGTTTAAATTATGCTGAAGTAGTTAATATGCAAGAGGAAAAAGAGATTTGTATTGATATTATAATTTAATATTTATCAGGTGCCAGTAACACTGGCAATAGACATAGTCCTTATTCCAAAGAGATTACAGTCTAGAGCAGAGACATACAGAATAGTTCAGACACATACGGTACAGAATTATCCAATATGGTTAGAAGTAATGTTGGAATCTTGCAGCTCATTTTGAAAGACTAACATTTAAACTCTCATGGGCAGAGGTTGGTACATCTACAGAGTTCTTGAACCTCATATGATCCATCTTGAAACCTGGCCCCAAGACAAAAGGCTGAGGTACAGAGTAAAGGGTACCTATGAAGAGCCTTGGAATAGGAGTTTATCAAAATCAATATTGGCTTGAAATTAATGTAAAGTACCAGGAAATGTAAAGAACACTGAAGTCAATGATGTTACTCCAGATTTACACCAGTGTAAATGATGAAAAAAATTAGCAACAAAAGCAAAGTTGTGCATAAAACTTTTATTTCAAGGAGGCAGTACTCCCTTGCATAGTAGTATTTTGCTTTTCTCTAGGTCTGGCAAACCACCTCCATTTCAATTAACCAATGGAATGTTAACAGTCAGGAGGACTTACCCATTCAGCACACCTATACAGCAAATAGATGCACAAATAAATGAATCAAAAATGTGTTTTCAGTAAAATGAAACACTGACAGTTTTCCACAACATTCCATTTAAAAGCCTCTTTCCCCCTACATCCTTAAAACATTGAACAATCCAAATTCCTAGATAGAATTATTTTTTTATTAGCACAGAAAAGACAGAAAGCTTAGCTTAAAAATATAGTCTCAGGACATTGCTGTAAGGCACTTATGTGGCGCCCATTAGCATAGTATCCGAACTATGCACAACACAATAAACACTCCTGTGAGATGGGGAACTGAGACACAGAAAGACTAAGTGACTTAACCAAGGTCATGCATGAAATCTGTGGTAGAGCAAAGAACTGAGTCCAGGTCTACCTGAGTCTTAAGCTAGTGCCCTAACAACTGGACCATCCTTTCTTGTTAATGATCTATATAGATTTTTACATTTAGGTTATGGGTTTGGGTATGACCAAAATCAGTGATCATGTGCTGTTAATATAAGGTAGCTGTTCAGATCATTATGCCAAATGAGCTGGTGGCCCTATTCCAATACCTGGTGGTCCATCTTCCTCACAAAACCACTACCACAGTTCTGTCTACTCAGACATTCTTCACCATGGTGTCTGTGTACCTTTTTGGCAGTAATGAACTTTGATCTTGCTTTTAGAAGGGGTCCCATGACATGGCCCAGCTTGACAAAACCCTGGCTGGGATGATTTAGTTGGGGTTAGTTCTGTTTTGAGCAGGGGGTTGGACTAGATGACCTCCTGAGGTCTCTTCCAACATGAATTTTCTGTTTCTATGACTAAGGCAATGATGAAGTGGCCATAACTTTCCTTTCACTGGATAGGTGAAGCATGGGGTTCAACAACCAACTTTGGGGCTTCTCTTAACCCCAATGAAGTTACAACCCTTTAGGATGATGAAAAGTTGGTTGTATTGACTAGAAGAGGGGATGTCCGGGCTGTGCACAAACACCTCCGCACAGCAGCTCCTGCCTGCAGAGGTTCTGCAGAATTCCAAGCCGGTTTTAAAGGTGCTCTACCTCACTGACACTAGTGAAAAGCCTGAGGGAGGACAGGTGTGGAAACACCAATTTCTATCAGTTAAGGGGTAATCCTCCTTTCCTCAGTGAAAAGGACTTCTCTGGCTCGGGAGAGGTGAACCAAGTGTTCTAAATCTAGTCCAATCTCTTCATTCAGGCATCTAACAGCTGAAATATTGTTCTAATGTGTTAGCTAAATTCATTGTCTGACCATACTATCGTTCTAAAAAAGAAGAACATTGCATGAAAAAATAACAGTTTTAGTAGGAAGGAACTAACAAGGTCCTTTGATTAATGTATCTAGCTGCTTAGCAACTAGAAAAAAGTGTCTAATACTGTGACAGCAATAAGCCAATGGATCAATGCATTATCAGGCAATGACTTGAAGAAGATCAAAGTAGCAGATACTCTGACAGGAAGAAGCCTCCGTCTAGGTTCTTAAGAGCATAAAAAATAATTGAACTGCCAGCAACCAGCACATTTAACTCATTGCTACCTGTGTCATAAAATACAAATTTGAAAATAAAGTGATAATAATATAAAGCTTTTAATTTGTTTTTAACAGTCATTAATACAAAACAACAAATTCTTACACCTTTTTTATTCAAGCTGCATTATTTTTAGGTGCAAAAACAATGTGTTAAAAAAATTAAGAATCCGGTGTTTAAAAATCAACTACATCCTGAGAGATCTCAGTGAAAAGTAGAACACAATGTATAATTAAGCTACTGTTGAGATGCCTGGGGAAACTAAATCACTGGCATGACATCCCAAATACTGCAGAAAAATTGGGAGAAGGAAAGCATTGAATCAGAGTATTTAGCAAATCTCCTAATTTCAGTGGTATATCAAAACTCAATGTGTCTGTGAAGGGAATACATTACAATAAATTTAACAACATAAACCAATTCAGAAGCTGTAAAAACAATAGACTGCATCTAGAAGGATTAGACCAAATAAATAAAATCCACACCCTATTGTGTGAACTGAGCAGTTGAAAAATAACAAGTTTTGAGTAGTCATGGAGTCAAGTGAGATCTGCTAGTCAAGAGACATTTAGTCAAGTTAATAAAGCCTCATTAATTTTAAACTTATCCCTTATAAATGAAGAGTGTTCTGGATATTGGCATGCAAAAATCATAATAAGTATCCTACTTTGCTTTGGCATATCTGCAGTGTATCTCTCTTAGCCATTATTGCAACAATAAGATTTTCAACTAGAGTAGATTTTACTCAGGTCTGATATGTTGTTAAAGAAACAAAAAAATAATTTCCCAACATAATGGATATAAATGAATAAAGTTGTTGCCATTAAAAAGTCTACATTTGTCAATGCATACCTGTGCTATTTCCGATTCTATGTACATAAAAATAGGTGGTATCCTAGAAACCACTACACAGTAAATGTTGGCAAATGCTGACTTTTTGATGGTGGCTATGGTAAGGAGTATCTCAGCTGCATCCGACAAAATGGGTATTCACCCACAAAAGCTCATGCTCCAATACGTCTGTTAGTCTATAAGGTGCCACAGGACTCCTTGCTGCTTTTACAGATCCAAACTAACACGGCTACCCCTCTGATATTATCTCAGTTTAAATCACAAGATTTCAGTAGCCTACCTTACACATTTAAAAATCACGAGAGAGGCTCCAAAAACCATGAAATTGTCTTAAAAATAATGAGATTTTGAAAAATGATTTGGGCACTTTTTTTGCCTTTTGGTATTTGTGCGTCCAAGGATCACATTTGCAAGTTTTTCTTTGCAACTCTAGGCCTAGAAACGTACTTTCTATAAATGAAAACTGTGATTCTCATGTAATAACATGACTCTAGGAATGGGGGCTTTAAGGCCAAGCCTAAATATTGTGAGACCTATGACAACCCAGGAGAGTTGACATAATTTCACGCAAACTTATGATTTTGCTGTAAATTGATGTGAAATGTATAGGTTTTCATGGTTTTTGGTGAGATACCAGGAGAAACTTGGCTCTGTTGACTGAGATTCACTTTTAAATTTTAATTCCATAAAACTGAAGCTCAAGAATTTAACTTTTCTCTCCTTTTGCTCCCAATCCTGGCTGTTGCTAATTGCTACTCTTTTTTTTTTCTTTATAACTGGGCAAATTCACTGTCTAAGTTTCATGAACTTCTTTAATTGGTAACTAGACTTGTTCTCCTGAAAAGGACCCACACAAAGGCTTCCACTAGACCTGTGTCTCCTGCATACGGCCTCGGGACTGCCCTCCAGGATATGGTGCTCTTACCCAAAGCAAGTGGGTGGAGGCCTTGTGAAGGAGGAATTGCAATGAATGTTGGAATTGAAACCAACTTTAATTTTTGGTTGCTTTTACATCAAGTGAGGATGAAGTTCTGAAGTTATCTGTCTGACTTATGAATCGTTCCATCTTTCCCATCTGAAATACAAATGTCCCTCAGTAACGCAGCTTGTAGCACGAACAAAGATCATAAATTTAAGTAACAGCCAATACTCTCGCTCCAAGAGTTCTTTATTTTAAAAAGTATGTGGGTTAAAGCTAGAAATGGCCTTGAATCAGAGCCCAACAATGTGCATACCCTAGAACTTTGAAGGGTTTAGAATCTAAATCCAGATACTAATATTGCCCCTATATGTCTATAATGGGCTGAACAAAAAACCAACCTATGTTTCTGGTGTGAGGGGGTTCAAAATCCTATTTGAATTGTATAGTTTGGGCCTTCTTTAGTTAAGACTGTATTGTCATCTTCTGCAGATATATATTGACATATGCAAAGACATATCCATACACAAACAAATATTATTATCCATTTAATCAAATTCTATCACTGAAATGAATGTATTTGCTTTTGTTCTGCTTAGGATTTTTATTTTCCTTGGTATTTACTTTATGATCTGGAAAAAGATAAATATTTCAAAGAAATATTCTTCAAAGCTCCAATAGATGTCAGTATCAAAATAGAAAAGAGAGCCAGTTGTGTAATGCTGTCAAAGAGAAAGGCAGCGGGAAAAGCCTTGTTTGCAGGCGTATTTCAGATTCCAACAAGACAAAGTAAAGAGATGCAAACAACAAATGCAACACTATCCTGTTGCTTAAAACCTTACTATAGGAGAGGAAACTACCAAAATGTAGGCTGGAATGAGACTGTAAAAAATAGACCCAACAAGTGTTCAAAAATCAATTTCCCTCTAATCTTTCCATCTCTTTCCCACTTGTATTTGATTATAAAATCTGACCCTTCCTTTCTTTTAGCCCATTTTTCAAGTTTGAGCACTATTGAATCATCTTTCCACTGCAGGCAGAAGTAGTGTTTTGTTTTGCTTTGCTGTTTTCAAGGATCCCTTTTTGGAAATCTGCTTTGTGGTTCACTGCAGTTTATGAGATTATTTAAGTGTTGTATCAATCAAGACACAACAGAGATAGCAGAAATAGGCAGGCTGGGGCAAAGTTGGGAAATAAAGTAAGTTCAGAGTCAGTTTACAAAAGTGGCCAAAGTAGGGTGACCAGACAGCAAATGTGAAAAATCGAGATGGTGTTGGGCAGGTAATAGGAACCTATATAAGAAAAAGACCCAAAAATCAGGACTGTCCCTATAAAATTGGGACATCTGGTCATCCTAGGCCAAAGATTATACTGTTGCAGGTTGAAAACAGAGTAGGTCAATGCTCTTCCTTTGGGCCAGCCTACCCCCACCTCTCTCCCTGGAAAATGTATATTCTCTGAAAAATCTCTTTCTGTTTCTCTCTCACCTATTTATTTTTGCATTTTTAATTGGTTTGAATGGGCTTCCGAATGATTATCTGGTGTCCCAATAACTTAATTTATGCCTCCTGGACTAGCCAACCATTGAGATGATTTCATCAGCGACAACTGGCTGGGTGCATGATGTGGAGAGGCCTGTATGCACTTTTAAAAATCCACAAAGAATAGCCAACCCCTTACCCACTAACCCACCCTGTGGGAATATGCATGTCAACTCTTTCTAAAAATCTGCAAGTGCCCAAATATATGCTGAGTCCCATTAGGAACAACCAGCAAGGCACTTGAGCCTCTGCAAGCTTTGGAAAATTTGCCATGAGTGACCTGATATCCATCAAAGTACAAAAATACATCATGAGATCTTGGTGTTCAATGAAAACAGCTCATACCTGACATAGTGAAGATTCGCAGTGAACCAAACCTCAGAAGAAGGAATTTGAAAATAATTTTGAGTAACAAATATACTTGCGAAAAGTGTGCTCTGTTTGCAGACATTTGGCTGATGGGAAAGAGACAAGGCTAGTTGAATAAGTTATTTGCTGTAAGTTATTCGTCTAGCTCTGAAGCCCCAGAACAAACTTAGAAAGTCTGTCCCACCTACCTAACAGTCGGCAACTGTAAATGAAATTCAATAAATTACCAGCTGCACTCTGCGTTCAGTGTGGTGACAGCTTTGGGGCTCCCCTTGAAGAGAACATTTGGTTTTTAATGTAGTTAATTTTACAAAAACACCTCTTAGAGTGCAAGTATATGCTACAGTGCAGGTAGTTGTATGTTAAAACACATTATGATAATTTTGACTGTAACCATCATTTAAGGAACTGTAGGAAGTGAAACAATTTAATGAACCAAACTGAACAACAAACAAAACATTCAAGTCAATGGCACCATGCTAATTTACCCCTAGTGAGAATATGGCCCATACCAGGAAAGCAGAACATTACGCACAATGTGTTCACTGCAACCATCAGTGTGTGTGTGTGTGTGTGGTGGGGTGGGGGAGACAGAAGGGGTAATCTGGCTGGCTGACTGGCAAAAAAGGCATTGCCCTTTTAAGGGTTCCTCCGACAAATGTGGAGGGGGGGAAGAAGGGGGGCAGGTTTACATGGATGTGCAGGAAGCAGCTGGAGCCAGGTTAGGAGAGGGTCACTTTACTGCTCTTCCAGCTGACTGCAAGAATGGAGGAGTATTTATACGCCATGCAGTCCTGGAGAAGCCCTCTTTTACCAGGATCAGCTGGAAGCATGGCTTTGGCAGGTGTATTTCCTTCTCCTACACAAGGGAGAGGGAACAAGGCTAAGGCAACAAGATCTCAGTCAGTACAGGGTACATGGGCTGCCATCCAAAGGGTAAAAGGGAAGGAAACCCAGAGGGGGACCCCTTTCCCCATAGTGCAGGACAGCAAGCATTAAGGCTTTGGGAAGCAGGCCAAAAATTGATTGAAGTTATGCATGTACGTTGTTTCAGAAATAATTCATGGGTTACAAGGTGCTACAGGACAAGTGGAGCCAGAATTGGGAATGAGCTACCGCTAGGATCCAGGAGTCAGAGCATGAGACCAGCAAGAAACACAGCCACTTCTGGCAAGGGTGAGTTAGAATGACACCAAGGAGTGGTAGAGGTGCAGTAGAGTTCAGTGGACAGAAGCAAAATGGGCGTGGCTGGGGAAAGCATGGAGCTGCATCTAGGGGAGAGTCTTGGGTATGAGTGGGACAGAATAGTGGATATGAGAATGGTGATTTTAATGCCCTCTTCTCCAGTGCTGCAGTTGGGGATCATAGAGGAAAGAATGGCATGACACAGGGAATGGCCTAGGCTCCCTACTGGGAAACAAGAAGGATGGGTGAGGGCAAGTGGCTGTTAACTTTCCCCTGGGGCAGGAGCTCCTGAAATATGTGGGCAACAGATTTAGCGACAGGGCTCAGGAGGACCTGCTGTCTTGGAGAAAGGGCCCAGGGTTACTGGGATAAACACAGCAAACTCAGAGGTCAATGGCTTTTTGCACAATTTTTGCAGGCTAACTTTCAATCATAACAGAGGCTGGGAGCTTTCCTCAGAGAGGAGTCTGGTAGTTGTGGTCCTACTTACCTCATATAGGCTCAGGTTTGGGATGCAGGAAATAACTGGATGATGCAGTCCCCAAGCAATAAGGTAGGAGTCATTAATATAGAGGAGGAGGGGGAGAAAAATTCAGACCCCCTAGACAGGGAATGCTAATTCCTGGAATGGGGTCACCCAATGGGAGTGTACCATCCCTCCAATACTAAAGGTAATATATTAGACCTTATATCACTGCTCCACAGGGAAGCTATGACAGTAAGACGGGACAGTACAAGTAAAGCAATGACAATCCAAATGACCAAGGGTTACTAAAACCTGGAAAATTGTGAAGCAGCCTTTTTAATCAATGTAGGTGTTATTTTGGAGCAATAACTGGAAAGGAGAGTTATTGAAATATATGGACTTCCAGCAGGCATATAACACATTGGGGGGGGCATGGCTTGGCTTAACAACGATGAGCAGTTTAGGCTGAGACCTGCAACGCAGGCTTCGAATTCGTTGGGACATCTCGCATCACATGCTCTGGCTGTAGTGGCAGACACCATGGGGGCTAGGTGTTCACACTGACCGTGGCCTGTTTATTACTTGGTAAACACAACACAGACCCAGTGCTCTGAAAAATATTTGCTAGGCTTTTAATGACGGTGGCCGTTTTCAGAGCATCTGCAAATTTAAACATGTTTGCGAGATGAAATTGGGACACATTGTAAAGAAAAGGAGTGCACAGTAGATAAATGCTAACTGAGTTGCAAAGTCATTCAGTCATTGACCTATAAGGGGTTAATAAAAAAGATATATTGGAAATGGTTCAGAAAAGGGCAACAAAAAATGATGGAGCATGGAACAGCTTCCATATGTGGAGAGATTAATAAGACTGGAAGTTTTCAGCTTGGAAAAGAGACCACTAAGGGGGGATATAATAGAGGTCTATAAAAGCATGACTGATGTGGAGAAAGTAAATAAGGAAGTGTTATGTACTCCTAATAATCCAAGAACTAGGAGGTCACCAAATGAAATTAATGGTTAGCAGGTTTAAAACAAACAAAAGGAAGTATTTCATCACACAACTCTCAGTCAACCTGTGGAATTCTTTGCCAGAGAATGTTGTGAAGGCCAAGACTATAACATGGTTCAAAAAAGAACTAGAGAAGTTCATGGGGGATAGGTCCATTAATAGCTATTAGCCAGGATAGACAGGGATGGTGTCTCTATCCTCTGTTTGCCTGAAGCTGGGAATGGGCGACAGGGGATGGCTCACTTGATGATTAACTGTTCTGTTCATTCCCTCTGAAGCACCTAGCATTGGCCACTGTTGGAAGACAGGATACAAGGCTAGATGGACCTTTGGTTTGATCCAGTATGGCCATTCTGATATTCTCTGGGTGTCTCCCCTGGGCTTGGTTCCTAAGAAGGCTCTTGGTGAATACTGCTTGATCCACCACCTGTCATTGATATGATAGACCCTGAATTACCTTCAGTGCACTATTCCTCCTTCAATGAGGCTGTGCGCATGGTTAGGACCTGTCACCTAGGGGCATTGTTGGCAAAATATACATGAATTTGGCTTTTCCGTTACTGCCAGAGTATACTTTTGATTTTAACTTCTTGTGTTTCTGTTTTCAGGGTCAGTTTTATTTTGATAACGCACTTCAAATGGGATTTGCCATCTCCTGCTCAGTGTTAGAAAAATTCAACACAATGCTGCATGGGTGGCAGGCGTGTGGGAGTCTGGTTGGCAGCAGGTGGTATACCATTTGGATGACTTCTTGTTTTCATGTAGGGCAGATTCTGAGGAGTGTGCCAGCCTACTGGCCACATTCCAGGTCCTGACTGGTTGGTCGAGGGTAGTTCTGGCTCATGAAAAAACAGACAGGCTCTCTATAAAGATGACTTATCTGAAGACTGAGTTAAATACGTGGGCTAGTATATCTAGATAATGCCTCAGCTAACTTGTGGGGTTTATTATCCAGGGTAGAGTGGGCAAGAAGGTTACACAGTGGGAGCTACAATCTATTATTGGCATCATAACTTTGCATGCCGAATGGTGGCCCTGGGATGGGTATTCAGTATCCAACTGTCAGCTGCCACTGTGGAAATAGCCAAACTCAACCACTATATAATGATTAATAAAGAGAGGAGGAGGATTTGGGCATTTGGGAACAGTTTCTGAATCAATTTAATACAGTATCTTTTTGGAGGGATGAATGGACAATAGAGACAGATTTACAGGTTCAGATACATTGGAAGGAATATATTTTGGAGTATTTTGCCAAGGCAGCTGGGTGTGCCCAGAAATGGCCCTCAGATTGGACACAAAGAGATAAAGGATACAACATTCCTGGAATTCTTTCCCATTTTGGTAGCACTAACTATTTGGGGAACAGATTTTGAAAAAAAGAGTGGGTTTTTGGAGTGGTAACATTGCTGGGATACATGTTACCAATTGCCAGTCTTCCAAATCATGCAGGATGATGAGGTTGATAAGGACACTCGTATCACAGTGTTTAAATTTTAACATGCGTGTGGGTTGATAATGGCATAGCTGATTCATTGTCTTGACTTTAGGTGGACAAATTTTGGGTCCTGGCACCAACAAGGAACTAGAACAGATGCCTGGAGCATGGGTGTATCATGGAACAGTACATAACTCAGTAGCACCACAAATATTTAGGGCTTATGACATGTGTTTCAATGATTTTGTGCAATTTCAGGAGGAGGAAGAGCCTGTCCATGTTATCACCTATTCTGGAAGACCAGATACTGCAATACATGGTGTCTCTGGAACCTGAGGGCTACAACTACCAGCTCCAGTCACCTATCAAGCCTTATATTTGTCAGGAGGATAAATGGTTACCCAGATCCTTGTAGAGGTTATTAGTCACTAGGTTTTTAGTATATGGCCTAGGGACCTGGGCCTTAGAGAGGATTTACATCATCCCATCACTGTGAAGATGCTTAGGTATTTGGTGCCAACTTCTCAGCCAAATATGCAGAAGCAGATAGGAGGTAGCCTTGTTCAAAGGTGCATTCCTGGAAGCATGTTTTTAAGTTTTAGAGTCTGACTCTAGAACTAGCACCTGAAACCTAAGGGAAGGGCTTTGGAGTGGAGGGTTTTACAATGGGAGGAATAATGTCGTCTTAACCATGAATGATCTTGAAAACCAAGTGAGGAAGTAAGATGAGTCCATAATGCTGTAGGAGGTGGGCAGGGAAAGGATTTTCCCAGTAATGGCATTAAGGACTTATATAGGATGAGACCCACAGGAGAGGGCCCCCTCTTTATTCATTGCGATGGGGCATACTAATTTGTCACATACAACATATTAATGTATTACGGTTTCCAGAAAGGACTTTTTCAGAAAGTTGAGCCTACTGGCACAAGAATTTGGTTCCCACTCATTCCAGATAGGGGCTGCAACCACTGCCGTTGAACTAGGGCTACAGACCACAGTGATTCAGGCAATTGGCCAATGGCATTCAACTGCATACAGTATGTAAATGAGACCCACAGTAGGGAATCAGAGAGAATTTTCTTGTTTTTCTACTGTCAGGATTGTGCAAACTGGTCAAGTGAGTGATGGTGTGGATCTGCAGGCACAGCACTGTATTCTGGGCATACAAGTGGGCTTCTGGGTTGTTGGGGAATTCACAGCTGGGCATAGGGGGTGAGGGAATTCTCAGCTGGCACAGAAAGAGGGGCATTGCTATGGGATCAGCTGATGCCCTGTGTGCACTCTTTGGCAGCCTAGGGGCAGACAATGCATGCAAACATTGCTCAGCTCTGTGAAAAAAGGCAGGTATCAATGAATATATGGGAACCCAGGATGGGGGTGGGGGAAGAAGCCAAGCATAATTGGTGGTGCTTCCTTGTGGCGGATGTCCAGTGCAGTTTCTCTGTATGGAAGGTATATGGTTTTCAGATAAAATGGATTGGAAAAGGATTTAAAGGAAAACATCCCTTAAGGGAGCTGAGGAAGGGGGGCTTGGGGGGTCCTCTGTCCTTTTCTAGCCCCCTTTGACCTCATACAAGAGGAAGGCAGCAGCATCCCAACAGTGGGAGAACTGGGATCTGATTGGGAATTATGTGGAAATGATTAAGGAAATGATGATGACCTGCATCATACAATTTATTGCTGAGTGGTCCCAGATATTTTAAGTGAATGCAGTTGTGACCTAACTAAACCACATCCATTGCCTCCTGTCTGTCTTCCAGAGCAGCCGGACAATATGTCCTTTCTGTCTGTCTTTACCTGTGTCAGAAATTTCTTCCAAGCCCAATTAGGAATCTCCAGACAGTGTAAGAAAGAGTATCAATTCTAAAGCTGGAGAAGCAAGCACAGACTGCTGAGAGCTGGTATTTTCCAACAAGAGGTAGACTTCTACGTCTAGAATTAAGAGAATAAACTTAATTTTAGTTCTTAGAAGTGGAAGCTGAGGTCATGCAACACCGGGATCAGCTCTCTGGGAATGGAGTGATGAGCTTTCTCTTTTGTTTTTCACCTGCCACCTAACTTCAAAGAAGTTTTCTTTCCCATTAATCCTCTCTGATATGTTTCTGCCAACAGGAGCTTTATCTTTGAGAATTCTCTTTGTATTTAATCTATGAGAGAAAAGTAGGCATCCCATCCTTGAGTGATGGACAACATAACATAAACAGTCTGCTTGGGTGACCTCCTTCAGTTGCATAGTAGCTTTGCATAAAGTATCTCCTTCATTGTTGAAATTGCACAGCCCTTGATGGAGCTCTTGTACGGATGCTCCACATCCAGCAGGAGGATCCTGTGGTCTGGCTGATTATCACGTTTGGGTAGTTTCTCCACAAAAAGATGTGAGAATCGTACCCAACCTTACAATAACACTAGTAATAAAGCATCAGGAACAGTGTGCTCCCAGTAGCCAACACACAGACGATCATTTGCTGCAGCACTGTAAAAGTCACATAAAGAATGGAATTCGACCTGCTCTGTGCTTCCATCCGTATTACGTTGGTGCAGGGGCACAACTTTGGGAAACCACAGTTCTCACAACTATAAGAAGCTGAAAAAGAAACAGCTGATAGGACTTCAGGCTGTAAATACAACATCCAACATATTTCTCTAGACAATCAAATAGTGTGGCAGGAAACATGACTTGAGAACACATTTCCCTGCCTTTATGGCTCCTTCCCCTTTCCTTCATAATCAGAAGGATAGACAGCAAGAAGAAAGCTTAGTGCTATTAACTACTGTGTGGAGTTTGTCAAAATCTGTATAAAATTTTGATTACCCATATATAATGGGCAAGAAATCAGTGTCTTGTGAAGAACAAAATTATCATATATATAGAATTAAGAGAATAAACTTAATTCTAGTTCTTAGAAGTGGAAGCTGAGGTCATGCAACACTGAGATCAGCTCTTTGAGAATGGAGCACTGAGCTTTCTCTTTTGTTTTTCATGGGCCATATATAATAATTTTGTTCGCAAGACACTGATTTCTTGCCCATTACCTAATATATGTGGGTAATCAAAATTCTACATATTAGATTTTGACAAACCACAGTGGTGTATCTACTGCTCCACATATCAGGGCTCTGATGTAACTTCAGCCATACCCTCTCCGCGATGCACGCACTGATGTTTTTCTTATTCTGAGATCCCCTTAGCAGAAAAGCAGATCCTAAGGTAGAATATTTAGCAGTGAATATCCTGCTGCTTATTTAGATCTCTACAGAACTTTCTTTTCCAGAAAATCTCCAGGAAAAAAACAAAGATAGTGATGTATATTTTTGGCAATTATGACTGAATAAAGACTGTAGGATTGAATTTGGTATATTGTGTTACTCTTCTGAATATTTAACCAAGAATACAGTGGTCTACATTTGCTATTACTAGACAGCTGTACTGGCTATTACCAGAGTTTGCCTCCATATTTAGAATAAAACACCTCTAATAACTATAATTGGCAAAGATTAACATTTTAATGGCTGCTATATCATACAATACATGTGGTTGTATAGATTTACAAAATACTGTAAAATATAAAAATCCTGCTCTATATTTTTGTTATTTCGGTGCATCTGAAAACTCATCAAAATAAAATATACAGCAATATTGTATTTCTCCTATTAGGCTACCTGGCAATGTCTGAAAGCAAATTATTTAGTTATACTCATGCTGGCAGTCCTGGGAAAAGGCCTGGAGAAATTTGCTAGGTAATGCTCATCCTCACAGCTGTAATGGCCAGTGCTACGGAGGCCCCAGCATATTGTCAGTAACATATTTACAAACCCAGCAGAGCAGAGTCTGGCGGGAGCACAAGGAATTGCATTGCAAGTACTCATAGACTCCCCAAAGCCACCAGTACATTTCATTTCCTTGACTTGAGTAAAAGTGGAAAATCCATGTAATATACCAGAAAAGCCATTTTCTTGTTTTGCAGAATGTGCAGTACATATCCACTCGCCAATGAAATACAGCCAGCTATGTGGTGGAACATGGCAGATTTTTAAACATGCACAGCAACATGATAATAATTACGGTCAAGGAATAAAAAAAACAACAAACCTCACAACATATCAAGCTGAAATTGCATGGACAATTTAAGAGACAGAATGCTCCTAACCGAGATTTGGAAAGAGCACCAGGGTTAAATAGTTGTGTGCTGATGAAAAAGCACCAGGGGATCTTGAATGATGCAAGTCTTATCTGACATGAGCAATTTGCTCAAGTGCTACTCTTCCTGCAGTGCCTGCTCTTTTTACATTGCTGTCCTCTGCTAATGCTACCTTTAGTTTGAAGACACAGGCTTTGTCTACGCTACATTTTGTTGGTATAACTTTTGTCATTCAGGGGTTTGAAAAAACATCCCCTGAATGACAAAAGTTTTACCGATGAAAAACGCTGACAAAGCTTCTTGTCTCTCCTTGGGAGTGGATTTTGTTGGCAAGAGAACTCTCTCCTGCTGACAAAGAGCAGCTAAACTGCGCACCTTTTAGTGGCACGGCTGTGTCACTAAAAGGTGCATAGTGTTGACATAGCCTAGATGTTCAGTGAAAAGCTAAACTGAAGTTTATGCTATTCACTTTTCTGCCTTTCTCTGTCTACTCTCAGGCCTACTGATGTAGTGGTCATCCTCCTACTCCTTTCCTCCAGACAATCCTCTCTCCCCTAGTGCACTGCTGGTGGTCTGCTGCACACTATGCAGCTGTTTTTCCCACACTATGCAAAAATCCCCTGTCTCTGCATGCTTCCAAACCCCACTTGCCAGTTGCCATGTGTGGAAGTGTGGGGGAGAAGACTTGAAATTTAATTTTATTTAGGCTGTTTACAATGATAGCAAATAAATCAGCAAAATTTAAGCCCATCAACCAAACCATTTTGTGCATTTGCATGGGCGATGTCTCAAGCTGGTTCTTAAAGACTTCCTAACTCTTCATGGAAAATATGAACAGCTAATATAAAGAGTTGCAGAGAGGAAGCAATTTGCAGTGCACAATAAGGTTTATTGGACCTACAAAATCCAAAACTAGATATGTATTCTTCGGCACCATATGCTGGCACCTTATCTATTTCCTAATTATTTGCACAGATAGAAAGCCTCTTGCAACACAAAGATTTTAAAAATCCACTATTGAGAGATAATTCTGCTTCTATATGATAGGCTGTTATATTTACTCCATTGTTCTTTATTGTTAAGAACATATGCATGCAAATAATAAAATCTTTGTGTGTTATGATGAAGATTCTGGCTGCCTCTCCAGGAGTGTGTGAAGGTAGGAGGGATGGAGAATGTCCAGTTAACACTCTGACCTCCCTGTAGAGGGGTTTGGCGGAGGCTTGTTCCTCTCTGGGGCGTCAGGGAACCACACTGCCTCGCTACTTCCTTTCAGTTGTGATGGGGAATTAGCCTGGCTATGAGGATCTCTCGCTGCGGCAGCACTAGAGGCAAAACGTAACAGTTATTCAAACCCGGTTGGCGGGCAGTAGTGAGTCACGGGCTCAGGCCCTCAGACAGGAGCTGAGCAACTGTTATATAATGAGCAGGCCCTGGCCCTGGGTTGGGGTGGGGCAACAAAGAGTCAGTGGCTCAGGCCCTCAGGCAGGGGCTGAGCAAACAGGTAAACAGCAAGTCCAGACTCCTGGCTCTGAAGGGCCTGGGAGAGGGGGAGACTGCCACCCACCAGTTGGGTGGCAGGGGGGATGCAGGCCCACCCACTCCACTGTGTCCCAGTCCAGGGCCCTAGCAGTGGTAGAAGGGCTGCTGCTGTATCAGTGGGGATCCTGGCAGCACCACACTGACATAGGTTGTGGCGGTCTTGCAGCCATGGGGTCAGCTGCCCCATGACTACTTCCTAACTCCCTCTCTGGAGGTACCTGGGTCTGGACGGTGACCTCCAAGGGGTCAAGCACCATTGGCTCCTCAGGGTAACTGGCGAGGGGCAGGCTTGGCAGCTCCTCTGGGTAACTTGAGAGGGAAAGGCTTGGCAGCTTCTCCGGGCTCTGGTCAGTATCAGACATCGACCCGTCTTCCGGTTGGCTGCTGATTGCTGGCGTCTCCCAACCGGGAGGTAGGCCACAGGCGTCTGGCCTCTCTGGCAGCTGTTCTTCTAGTGAGCTCTGGGGCTGGGCTTTTATACTTCCTGTCCTGCACTTTGACCTCTGGAGGGCGGGCACAGGATTCACTGGCTCTGCCTACTTTGGTGTCCAGAGAGGCTCATCCCTCTCTGGGGTGGCAGGGAATGACACTGTCTCACGACACTGGCTTATTCACCTCAACAAGGGCGAGTCAGGATCCAGTTCTTGTTCTCTTTGGATGAAATTCATCCCTACGCAGAGGGCCTGCACAAAGGCTCTCCATCACTTAAGTACTCAAAATAGGTCTTGAGTGAGAGAAGTGGTCTCTAGACCTTATGGTGGCCCTCCGCACCTGGTGGCTTTTTCCCCTTGAGGGCCAGGTGTGAGGAAAGATTAGCTCTGCTAGTAGTCACCTGCTGCCTAGTTACTATGTTGAGTGGTGGATTGGAAATGCCAGTGGTACAGTGGGCCCACTTCATTTTTGCCATTCTGAAAGCTGGTCCCAGTTTGAAAGCTACTTATCCATCCACTGGGAATATTGGTAGAAACATTGCTTTGATAGGCAGGGCCTGGATATGTTTCCCCTTCTCTGTGCACCAATCTGAAGTTCTTAACTCAAGTTAAGACCACATGCTTTACTTAAAGGAGCTGCAGGAAAAAGTAAACCTAGTTTCAGTCATCTTTGCACCCAGCACCTCAAAAATACTACTTCCAATTCTCCCACCCACACCTCATCATCTTTCAGTTCTTCATTCAGACACCATTGAGCAAGCCATTTTACAATGGTGGGCAGAAAAAAGGCACAAGACTTGGCAAACTTGTTTTCCAAAATTAAGAGCTTTAATAAACATCTAAGCTGCTGCTTTGCATGACATCCCATCACAAAAAAAAATACTTTCCCCCATCGTGGGTACAATCAGAAATGAAACGAATTTGTTCTTTTAGAATGAATAGCTGTAATGAGTCCATGGCCACATAAATATCGACCCCAGTCAGGAGTGGACAGAGAGTCAAGCACCCGCAAAACTAAAACCATAAGCTCCTATTACTTGAGCTAAAGTTAATTCATTATATACAAAAGGCAGGCTTTTATCCTCCATGCATGGCAGATGCCAGAGAGAAACACGATCACATGCAATATGCTAATAGACAGTTCTTGAATCTAAAAATTGAATTTTAACTCTCTTTATATAGTTTTTTCCATTTCTGGCAAACTTTTCTGAAATTGCAATTTATGTGCTGATAAAGTGCTCACATTCAAGGACTGTGGAAAAATCTAAGTCATAAAACCACAAATTCTATAATGTTTGAAATTTAATCAGACAATATTGCAACTGGGTTGCCTGCCTTCCCTGCACTAATTCAACATGTTCAAAGGTAGCATGGGAAGTATGTAGCAATACATACTGAGACATAGGCCTGGTTATATTATACGTTTAAACCGAATTTAGCAGCGTTAAACCAATTTAACCCTGCACCTGTTCACACAACGAGGCCCTCTATATCAATATAAAGGGCTCTTTAAACCGATTTATGTACTCCTCCCCGACGAGGGGAGTAGTGCTGAAATCGGTATTGCCATGTCGGATTAGGGTTAGTTTCGCCGCAAATCGACGGTATTGGCCTCTGGGTGGTATCCCACAGTGCACCATTGTGACCACTCTGGAAAGCAATCTGAACTCAGATGCACTGGCCAGGTAGACAGGAAAAGCCCCGCGAACTTTTGAATTTCATTTCCTGTTTGCCCAGCGTGGAGCTCTGATTAGCACGGGTAGCCATGCCGTCCCAAATCCAAATGGAGCTCCAGCATGGACCGTATGGGAGATACTGGATCTGATCGCTGTATGGGGAGACAAATCTGTTCTATCAGAGCTCCGTTACAGAGGACGAAATGCCAAAGCATTTGAAAAAAATCTCCACGCTATGATACAGAGTCCACAGCACAGTGCTGTGTGACAAGCGTAATGGAAAGCCAAAGAATCAAATGGACGCTCATGGAGGGAAGGAGGGGGTACTGAGGACTCCAGCTATCCCACAGTCCTCGCAGTCTCCAAAAAGCATTTGCATTCTTGGCTGAGCTCCCAAAGCCTGAATGGTCAAAAACATTTTCCCGGGTGTTTCAGGGTATATGTAGTTAATTTACACCCTTCCCCCCCAAAATAAAAGGGAAAAAAAAAGTTTCTCACCTTTTTTCAATGTCACCCTATCTCTACTGCATGCTTCTGGCAGATGAGGTGCTGCAGCGCTGAACAACAGCATCCCCTTCCCGGTGGCAGATAGTACAATAGGACTGCTATCCATCATCATCAGCAGCCTGTGAGTGCTCCTGGCTGGCCTCGGTGAGGTTGGCCAGGGTGCCTGGGTAAAAATGGGAATGACTCCCGGTCATTCCCGGCAGATGGTACAAAACAGCTGGTAACCGTCCTCATCATAGTAACTGGAGGCTGAGCTCTATCAGCCCAGCCCTTTCATGTCTAAAGAAAAGATTCCGTACTGCCTGGACTATCATAGCAGCTGGAGGCTTCCTCCTCCTCATTTTATCTCACTAAAAAGTCAGTGTTTCTTATTCCTGCATTCTTATTACTTCATCACACAAATGGGGGGACACTGCAATGGTAGCTCAGGAGGGTTGGGGGAGGAGGGAAGCAACGAGTGGGGTTGTTGCAGGGGCACCCCCTAGAATGGCATGCAGCTCATCATTTCTGCAGGATCTCTGGGGCTCTGACACGGAGCGGCTGTGCTCTCTGGTTCTCAAGTAGACTTGCCCCATATTCTAGGCAGGACTGACTCTATTTTTAGACAAAACATAAAGAAGGGAATGACTCGGGGCGTCATTCCCATTTTTGTCCATGTGCCCCCGGCCGACCTCAGCGAGGCCAGCCAAGAGCACCCATGACAGCAGAAGATGGTACAAAATGACTGATAACCATCATCTCATCGCCAATTTACAATGGCAGACGGTGCAACAGGGATGGTAACCGTCTCTGCTACCTTGCAAAGGCAAATGAATGCTGCTGTGTAGCACTGCAGTACTGCGTCTGTCAGCAGCATCCAGTACACATACGGTGACAGTGACAAGGCAAAACGAGCTCCATGGTTGCAACGTTATGGCATCTGCCAGGGCAATCCAGGGAAAAAGGGCGCAAAATGATTGTCTGCCGTTGCTTTCACAGAGAGTAGGATAGAGTGACGACCTTTATTCAGAATCACCCGCGACACTGTTTTTGCATTGGGATCTCAACCCAGAATTCCAATGGATGGGGGAGACTGCGGGAACTATGGGATAGATATGGGATAGCTACCCACAGTGCAATGCTCCGGAAATCGACGCTTGCCTCGGTATATGGACGCACACCGCCGAATTAATGTGCTTAGTGTGGTTGCATGCACTTGACTTTATACAATCTGTTTTACAAAATCAGTTTATGTAAAATCGGAATAATCCCGTAGTGTAGACATACCCATAGGGAAATAAAGGTAACACGGAAGAGAGAAGGACAGGATGAATACGGAAAGGAACAGTGCTATAATACTCAGATGGAAATAAAGGAGGAATCATATGATGAAAACAGGCAGGCACATGTGAAGCGAAATTGTATGCAACATATGTGAACAGTACAAGTAGCTTACTCTGTGTTTTGAATATTGGACATATTAGAGCATATATAGACTTATATGCACTATTGTGAAAGGGGCCATCTTTATTGTTGTAGTAAGCTCACATATGTAACATATATACAAAATATAACATCTATGGCTATGAAACACGTTCTCATGTGCTTTCACATGGGAAATCATAACAGGCAGAAGAGAACCAGTATATTTTATATAAATATGTAAATATATACACACACAATACACATCGATAGATAGATAGATGAGAAGACAAGAAGGAATAGAGAAGGAAGTATTTAAAAATAGCAAGAGGTAGGGGGAAAAAAGGATTAATTTTATATCATTTTTCAATGCCAAACCATAAACACAAGGACACTCAGCAGATCATACTTAGTCAATGTTTCCATATTTTTCTGGTGTTTTCATAGGTGGGGCAAAGATGACAAAGGTCTGAGCCAAGCATTCCATTGGCTCTGACTTTAATATAGAAGTGCTGATCCACTATACAAGATGTTTTATTTCAGCTTTACCTTTGTGCTTTGTATCTGCAGTTTAATTTTCAATATTTCTACACCTCCTTCCCATGTAGAAACTTGGAATGCAGAAGCCCACAGGCATCCAGATGAGCAGAAAGTGCCAGAATATAGAGATGTGATATAACAGATAATACAACAGATTCATAGACTTTAAGGTCAGAAGGGACCATTATGATTATCTAGTCTGACCTTCTGCACAATGCAGGCCACAGAATTTCACCCATCCACTTCTATAACAAACGTCTAACTTATGTCTGAGCTATTGAAGTCCTTAAATTGTGGTTTGAAGACCTCAAGCTACAGAGAATACTCCAACAAGTGACCCGTGCCCCATGCTGCAGAAGAAGGCAAAAAACCTCCAGGGCCTCTGCCAATCTGCCCTGGAGGAAAATTCCTTCCCAACCCCAAATATGGCGATCAGCTAAACCCTGAGCATGTGGGCAAGACTCACCAGCCAGACACCCAGGAAAGAATTCTTTATAGTAACTCAGATCCCAACCCATCTAACATCCCATCACAGACCACTGGGCATACATACCTCCTGATAACTAATGATCAATTGCTAAAATAATTGCCAAAATTAGGCTATTTCATCATACCGTCCCCTCCATAAACTTATCAAGCTTAGTCTTAAAGCCAGATATGTCTTTTGCCCCCACTACTCCCCTTGGAAGGCTGTTCCAGAACTTCACTCCTCTAATGGTTAGAAACCTTCGTCTAATTTCAAGTCTAAACTTCCTAGTGTCCAGTTTATAACCATTTGTTCTTGTGTCCACATTGGTACTAAGCTTAAATAATTCCTCTCTCTCCCTGATATTAATCCCTCTGATATATTTATAAAGAGCAATCATATCCCCCCTCAACCTTCTTTAGGTTGAGGGGGGATATGATTGCTCTTTTTATATATCTATCTATCTAGGAGGTCAGGGGTACTGGGAAGCAGAGACAGTTCTGTGGGCCAGTTTGTGCCAGCCCCAGACTAACGAGATATTATGTGACCATGCAAAGCTACTGTCTCCCTTTCTAATGTGTGAGAGTGGTTTTCCCTGGCTGGCTGATTCATTTTCAGCATTTGAATGGGTCTTGTTCTGCTCAGTGCTATTAGTCGATACCTGGAGAAAAAAATTCACATAGAGTAATAAAAGAATATTTAAATGTTTCCAAATAACTACAACACACTGCACTTTAAAGAGGAATGGGGGAAATGGTAGACATCTAATAATTTAACCTCAACTCTCAACTCAGCTTGATATAGGAAGTAGGGGCCTGATTCTGGGCTCTGCTACCACCCTTTCTTATGGTGATTTAGAGCACGCCCAATAGGCAGCAACCACCTCTCAGACTCCAGTATTTGGACATGCTCTGGGAATGGCTGCAAGTTGGAAGGGATGGTGTAGGCAATTGCTGGAGTGTTTTGTATGAAACGACCTTTGCCCCTCCACCAAGGATGAATTATCCAGGAGGCACAGCACAGAATTCGGCCCTGGTATTCCATCATAAATGACTTTACTTTTTTAAATTTCTGACTCTCTTTTCTTTGCATGACTGAATTTATTTTTAGACTCTCCCTGTGAATTCTGAAGATTTTCATGTAAAATGTGAAATAATTTGACAGTCCAAAGTCTTAACCTGTACTTACCTTAGACGACATGTTCTTTTCATTATTACATATAAATAAGACACTGGTTAGGATAATTTTAAAATTAATTTAATAAATTATAATCAGAATAAAATATCCATGTGGCTATTTCAATATTATACATATCAAATACATATTTCTAGTGCACACAATGTATTCAGAAACATGGGAACCTGAAGGTCGGCTGCACCCTGCGGAGTTTTAGCTCAATCAGCCATTTTTTTCCTTTCCTTCCAGTGGTACTCCAATGAGATTATTCTGTTTATGGATCTTTGAAAGATTGCTACTGATGGGTGAATACATTTAAATATAAAATGTGTGTCATTTAGAATAACAAAGCACACTCATCTCCATGGTACCTACCCACATCATTTAAATCGAACCTTGCAACACTCTTGTGAGGTAGGTACTTCTATCTCAATTTCAAAGATGGGGAAACTGAGGCACAGAGCAACTAAATTATGTGCCCAAGGTCACAAACTGGGACTAAAATCTAGATTTGTTGGCTACTATGCCTGTGTTTTAACAACTAGATCACATTTACACAATCTGATTTAGAAATATATGATTTCATTTATCTAATCTCTTAATCAGATATTAGAATTCTACCAAAATATGAATAAATTTATGAATTAAAGACTTAAGCAAAATACTTTTATATTAATTCTTCTAACATTTCCAAGGGACAATTTGTTCATCTTTTAATTATACAAATTAGAAAAGGGTTTGAATCAAAATCCTGGATTCAAACATTCCCACACTTTATGAAAGATCTGAAAAGACGGTTACTCACCTTTGTAACTGTTGTTCTTCGAGATGTGTTGCTCATATCCATTCCAGTTAGGTGTACGCGCCGCGCGTGCACATTCGTCGGAAAACTTTTACCCTAGCAACTCAGTGGGCCGGCAGGTCGCCCCCTAGAGTGGCGCCACCATGGCGCTCCATATATACTCCTGCCGGCCCACCCGCTCCTCAGTTCCTTCTTGCCGGCTACTCCGACAGTGGGGAAGGAGGGCGGGTGCGGAATGGATATGAGCAACACATCTCGAAGAACAACAGTTACAAAGGTGAGTAACCGTCTTTTCTTCTTCGAGTGATTGCTCATATCCATTCCAGTTAGGTGAATCCCAAGCCTTACAAAGGCGGTGGGGTCGGAGTGAAATGTGGCAGAATAAAACTGCCGAGCCAGAGGCTACAGCCTCTCTTGAACCAGGCATACTGCGAAGCAAAGGTAAGGACCGAGGACCAATGGAGCTTCGTGACAGGTCTCGTGGGTAGAAACACGAGCCAGCAAGGCGGCAGATGAAGCCTGAGCCCTGGTAGAATGCACGGTGATGTGGCTTGGGGAAATATGAGCCAAATCATAACAAGTGGGGATGTCCGCCATCACCCAAGATGAGATCCTCTGAGAGGAAAACAAGCAAGCCCTCCCTTTGGCCCGCTACCGGGGCAGAGCTGGGGCACCTTAGGAAATGATTCTGTCAGCACAACATAATGCGAGCACTCCACAGATGTCCAAGGAGTGCAACGGTTATGCCCATTGCGTTGAGCTGTAGGTAACATGAAAGGCCAAAACACCTTAGGGAGGAAAGCCGGGTGCGGTCATAACTGCACCTTGTCTTTGTGGAACCTTCGTAAGAGCTCTGATCTCAGAGACCCGTCTGGCCAAGACTAGGTTGAGGCCCCAGGGCGGGGCTGGGCGGCGCACCCGAGGGTGCAAGCGCTCCAAGCCCTTGAGGGACCTCGAACCCATAGTGGGACACTGAACGTCCATCTTAGCCTGCTGGAAGGTAGGGATGGCTGCTGAGAGTATGCTCAGCGATGATACCGCCAGATCCTGCCGCTGAAGGCCAGAGGCAGGCCAAATAGAGGGGATCGAGACCTCAGCAGGAGCAAGATCGAGCGTACTGCAGCTGTAAAGGAAACGCTTCCACCTGGCTTGGTACGTTGACCAGGCGGAAGGCTGCCTGTCACCCCGACTCAGGTACGTGAGGCGAAGAGGCTGCAGGTCCAAGTGACGAAGCCTGTCATTGCCCTGAGTGATGAGGTCTGGGCTGACAGGCCGAGCAACGTGGTATGTCAGTGCGTAACGAACCAGTGGGAACAGCGGGAAGGCATAATGCAGTTGGCCGTTCCACGGCATCAGGAATGCGTCCAAGATCGATTCCGAGGAGAGACCTTGGAAGGAGCAGAACACCTGGCATTTCCTGCACTCGCGGTGAGCGAACAGGTCTGTGTGAGGAACCATTTCCACTTCCGGAAAGCGGGACGCCTCACATGGGGCAGAGTGATGACTCGTAAGACAGGAAAGACCTGCTGAGTCAAAGAGATAAGACGTTCCGAACGCCTGGGAGAAAGGACGTCGCCAGCTCCATCGAGTGGGCCATGCAAAAGACCCGGAAATGGATGGCCTCCTGACGAAAAAAAGGGGGGAGGACTATGTCCCCCCTGAATGCTTATGAAGCACCTGGCCATTGTGTTGGCTGTAAACATCGAGATACAACGGCCTCGCAGCTGCCGCTGGAACCCCTGGCATGCCAGGCGGACTACTCTCATTTTTGGGGCATTAATGAGGAATGCCAGCTCCCTAGAAGACCGAAGGCCTTAAGCTCGGAGGTGACCATGAGCACTCGAGCAGAGAGATGATGCGTCCGCCGTCAGGGGCAGTGAGGGCTGGGGCGGATGAAACCGCATCCTGTCCACACCAAGGAGGGAGTTAGCCACCACTCTAGGGAGCCTAAGGCGTTCGAGGGAACGGTGACTACCATGACCATTGGCTCCCTGTGCAAGCGGTACGCCGAGGTGGGCCGGACTTGGAGAGGACGGAGGCGGAGCTTGGCGCGTTTGGTTACAAACTTGCGGGCAACCATGGGCCCAGGAGACTGAGACAAGAACGAGCTGAGGTCGTTGGGAAAGCCTTCAGACCTCAGATGATTGATGCCATCGCCTAAAACCGCAGTTGCGATAAGCAGGCTCCGGCTAGGTAGGAGACCAAGATAGCCCCTAGGAAGCCCAACCTCTGCGTGGGAACCAGAGCGGATTGCTCTAAAGTAATCATCAGGCCTTGATCTGTGAATAAGACCGTGACGATGCCCACGGGCTGAGTGGTTTGTGTGTCAGAGTCTCCTCGGATAAGCGAATCGTCCCAATACGGAAAAACGCATATCCGACATAGCTACGGTAGGCGGCGACTATGGCCGTAAACCGGGAGTATTCACCGCTGGCTATAAAGCGGAGGCATCTCCCATGCGGAGGGAAGATGGCATTGCGAAAGTACGCGTCCTTCCTATCCAGGGCGGCATAGTAGCCCCCCGGAGGCAAGGATGGAATAATGGTTCCCAGGGATACCATGCAGAACTTCAACCTTATCCCAAACCGGTTGAGTCCATGCAGGACCAGGGAGGTCTGAGACCTGTGGTCGAGTGGGGGACTAGGGCATAACGGGAGTAAAACCCCTAGCCCCTTTCGTCCGCTGAAGGGGGACAGGGCTGGAGCAATTTAAAGGTGGTACCTATGCTCCATCGTGCTCAGGACCCAGCGATCTAAAGTAACTGGGGCCATGCCAGGAGAAAGCGGGATCAGGATCCCGTCCTGCGACTGGTACACCGCCCTCCGGCGAACCTTGGAAGGTCCGTCTTTGGTCCCAGTGGTAATTGCGAGGGACCTTGACTTTGGCTTTTTAGGGGGCCTGACGTTTGTCTGCGACCACCTTGGCCTTGCCGTTTTCCAGAGTTCTGCCTCTGGCTAGGCATAGAGTATGGCGGCTGGGGCCATAAAGGCCTGCGTTTGGTCGCAGGCGTATACATGCTGAGACGCATTAGGACTCTATTGTCCAGCAGGCTTCGCAGTCTGGGGCTGTCTCTGCCGCGAAGATGCCTTTACCAACAAAGGGTAAATTCTTTCCCCCGTCCTCCAAGACGGCAGCGAACTCTAGGTGGGAGGTTCGAGGGAGAAACTCCTCCACCCAGGTGCTATAATTATCGCAGCTAAGCAAGGCTTGTTGCTTTGCTACCCAGAGGTGCAGGGCCCCTGCAGAGTACACCTTGCATTCGCCAAGGCTCTTTCTGCTTCAGGGCTGGCGCCCGCTGGCCATGATATCAGAATCGTGGTCCTGAGCATAAAATCCGCGCATATGGGGTGACACGGATGCTGGAGGTACTAAAAGAGGGCACGGGCCGAGTCTCTGACTCACTCGGACCTTGCCCAACTCGGCACCGGGGACCGGCATCGGGAGGCGTATCGGTACCTGGAACGAGATCCAGACCTGCAACCAGAACGGTGTCGGGAGGTCGACCGAGATCTCGAGGCTCGGAGAAGAGCTACAGGAGTCAAGGTACCTGCCCCGGTGCCAGATGTCGGAACGGTGCCGATAGCGGGTCGGCGAACGGGATACCGACCGGTGCAGTGAGTGTGACCAGTACCGAGGAAAACAGTACCGGAACTGCCAGTGGTGTCCGGCGTGCCGACAGGACTTGGAGCGTCTGCGGGACCGTGATCATGGACGGTGCCGCTCTGCTGTACTGACAGGGGACAGTCCCTTGAAGAGACTGTATTACCCGTACCGGCGGTGCCCGGGTCAGGCAGCACTGACTCCGTCATGGCACTGAGAGCCCTCGCCGTTGGTAACATCTCCGGCGCGCAGGGAACAGCAGGCTCAACCACAGTGCGTACTGGGGAGCTGTCAGGCACCGGATTCGACGGCCCTCGTGGGCCGGGATCCACGGTACCGAGGTCATCAGAGCTTCGGTAGGTGCCGGTGCCGGGAGAACCGAGTTATATAAGCCGTCTGGCTGGGGTGCCGTCAGCACTGAAGCAGCGGGAGTAATACGCTCAACCACGGCGCGTGCCGGGGAGCCGTCGGGCACCGGATTCGATAGCCCTTGTGGGACTGGAATCGACGGCGCCGATGGAAGCAGCCGGAACAGGAGCTCAACCACGGCGCGTGCCTGGGAGCCGTCAGGCACCGGATTCTACGGCCCTTGCGGGACCGGGATCGACGGTGCCGACGTCATCGGTGCCGCAGCAGGTGTCGGTGCCGGGCGATCCGACTTAGACTAGCCCTCTGGCCACGGTGCCGTTGGCACGGAAGCAGCCGGAAAATTAGCTCGACCACGGCGCGTGCCGGGGAGCCGTCAGGCACCGGATACTACGGCCCTTGCGGGACCGGGATCGACGGTGCCGACGTCATCGGTGCCGCAGCAGGTGTCGGTGCCGGGCGATCCGACGTAGACGAGCTCTCTGGCTGCGGTGCCGTTGGCACGGAAGCAGCCGGAGCAATACGCTCAACCACGGCGCGTGCCGGGGAGCCGTCAGGCACCGGATTCTATGGCCCTTGTGGGACCGGGATCGACGGTGCCGACGCCATCGGTGCCGCAGCAGGTGTCGGTGCCGGGCGATCCGACGTAGACGAGCCCTCTGGCTGCGGTGCCGTTGGCACGGAAGCAGCCGGAGCAATACGCTCAACCACGGCGCGTGCCGGGGAGCCGTCAGGCACCGGATTCTACGGCCCGTGTGGGACCGGGATCGACGGTGCCGACGCCATCGGTGCCGCAGCAGGTGTCGGTGCCGGGCGATCCGACGTAGACGAGCCCTCTGGCTGCGGTGCCGCTGGCACGGAAGCAGCAGGAGCAATACGCTCAACCACGGCGCGTGCCGGGGAGCCGTCAGGCACCGGATTCCACGGCCCTTGTGGGACCGGGATCGACGGTGACGACGTCATCGGTGCCGTAGCAGGCGTCAGCGCCGGGCGATCCGACTAGACGAGCTCTCTGGCTGCGGTGCCGCTGGCACGGAAGCAGCAGGAGCAATACGCTCAACCACGGCGTGTGCCGGGGAGCCGTCAGGCACCGGATTCTACGGCCCTTATGGGACCGGGATCGACGGTGACGACGTCATCGGTGCCGTAGTAGGTGTCAGCGCCGGGCGATCCGACTAGACGAGCTCTCTGGCTGCGGTGCCGCTGGCACGGAAGCAGCAGGAGCAATACGCTCAACCACGGCGCGTGCCGGGGAGCCGTCAGGCACCGGATTCTACGGCCCTCGTGGGACCGGGATCGACGGTGCCGACGTCGTCGGTGCCGGGCGAGCCATCTTAGACGAGCTGTCTAGCTGTGGTGCAGCTGGCACAGAAGCAGCAGGAGCAGTAAGCTCTACCACGGCGCGAGCCGGGGAGCTGCCAGGCACCGGATTCCCTGGTCCTGGGGGACTGGAATCGACGGAGCCGAAGTCATCGGTGCCTCTGCAGGCCGGATAACGCAACTGAGGCGAGCTCTCTGGCTGCGATGCAGGTGGCACGGAAGTAGCGGGAGCAGGGGGCTCAACCACGGCGCGTGCCGGGGAGCCGCCAGTCACCAGCAGGAATCGTAGACTCTCTCGACCTCGGAAGAAGGGAACGGTGCCGAGTCGACATCGGTGCCGGCGACGGTCGGTGCCGAAAGGCCTTGGTGGTACCGGCGGGGTCCGGTGCCGAGGAGGCGCTTCTGCCCGCCGCTTGAACGTCGCTCCGCGCCCAAGGTGGAGGGGCAAGTGAAAGTCCCGCACCTTTTTGTTCTCGGCTTAAAAGCCTTGCAAATGGGGCACTTATCTGTCAAGTGTGATTCCCTGAGGCACTTCAAACAGGAGTCATGTAGGTCTCTCTTCGGCCGCGGCTTCTGGCAAGCCGGGCCCCTTTTGAAAACCCGGTGAGCCATTCATGGCTCCGGCACTGGGCTCATGGAAGGGGCTACTTCCTGAACCCCGCTAACTAAACTAACCATGTTAGCAAAGAAACACGTATAACCATACAAATATCTATATAAAAGTGTTATAACTGCATAATTATATACGAGAAAACGAGTAGCTAGGGAAGTGGAGGTCAGCTAAGCCGCGCTCCACTGTTCCAACGACCGACACGGGCGGTAAGAAGGAACTGAGGAGCGGGTGGGCCGGCAGGAGTATATATGGAGCGCCATGGTGGCGCCACTCTAGGGGGCGACCTGCCGGCCCACTGAGTTGCTAGGGTAAAAGTTTTCCGACGAATGTGCACGCGCGGCGCGTACACCTAACTGGAATGGATATGAGCAATCACTCGAAGAAGAACCAGACATTGCATCTTAGACTCATCTCTACTCAAACTGACATCTGTTTTCCCAATTAGACATATTTTAGGGATTTAGCATAGCCCTAAGTGATAGACACAGGCAATTTGACTTTCAAATTGACTGAAAATTTTGGCCTCAAATTTGGGTGCCTCAAGGGAGGCACCTAAAAAAAAATAGGCCTGATGCTCAACACCACTGAAAATCAAGCCAATTTTATTTAAATATAGAGTTAAGTGGCCAATTGGAGGCATCCAACTTGTAAAAGCTGGTGTCAATTCTCTGCTACACCTAAGTCTAAAACTGTGGGTTGACTAAAATCAGGATATTTATGCATATCCAAGCTCTCTATTAATATATCTTTGTACTGTAGAGAAAATGAAAAAACAAAAAACAATATAACTACATTTTAATCCAGGTATTTTTACCAGTTTGAAGCTTGCAAGGCATCCTAAAGTTTTTTAGTTACTTAATTTTAAGTATTTTCTTTTTTTAGTCTTGGACCGACTAAAAGTTGGAAGAACATAAGGAAAGAAAAACAACCCAGCTCTTCTATTTTTGCTAATCTTGCTGTTTGGAGCCTCCCTTCTCTTCTTTTTTTCCCCAGTTTTCCTATATCTACAGAAATAATCAAAATAGCACCTCAGACAGGAAAATAGATCCATCTCCCTCAGGATTACTTTGATGGGAGGAGTGGGGGGATTACTAGAAATTAACAACCTGATCCTGCAAACACCTTGTGACAGGAGTTTCTTCAGTCAATGGAGCAATGTCGGTGTTAGTGAGATCAGCCCTAAAGTTGTTGGCAAATGCAGGTATACTTCTTAAACAAATTCACGTAGACTGCAAGTCTGCATTACACAACATATATATAATCTAGTTAATTGAAAACATTTCAATTAATGCAAGTCAGAGTTATTTTATCCTGCTGTTTGTAATAATTTTTCTGTCTCAACTACTCGTCCTTATATAACTACATGTTATGAACACACAATTGGGCATGGTGTTGAGATTCTACTGTAATTCAATCAGTATGGAAAAATTTACATTCACATTCTTTTAGACTTAGTCTCTATGGAGATTACCAGGTTGCAACAAATATGATTTTAATTATTTCTATTGTAAAGAATGCTTTCCACATATGGTTACATACTAATAAAGTGATTAAAAATGCTATTATTTTTACATGCTTTTTAAGAATGTGATCCCTTGAATGTTAAAAAAAATGCTGTGAAAGCATAAGAAAAAAATAGAAAGACCCTTAATTTAACTTGGGTAGGCAGGAGAATAAATATCTAAAAGATCAAATAAAAACAGATTACTATTTTTAATGCATCTTTCAAACCTTCATAAAACAACATGATTCCTACTTAGCCTATGTGAAATGCTTGCATTTCAGAAAGAGGCACCATCAACTTGTTCCAAGAAACTTCGAAGCATATTCCAAAGGGCTTTTTCCATAATTCAGTGATATTTTGCTGTATTTGAGATGAGTGGCTTCATAATTTGTACTCCCCAGAATGCAATGCAGAGTGAAAATAAAACCTACAATATAAAGCACAGAGTGAAAAACATTATACAAGCTTTCTTAATAAAAAATTATATAGTAATTATGGTAAATGGATAAAAAGCAGAACTCTCCCAAGAGACACATCTATATAAGAATTCCAGGCATATTGTTAAATTATGGAAAAAAATAGATGTTGGAGTCTACAGGCTTTAGGAATTCTATGGAAAGAGTTTTTCTCTCCTTCTCATAGTTACCACTTCCTTGACATGTTACTAAACTTCTTTCAGTCCCCACCACTAAAAGAACACATCTATCCCTGGAAGATCCATTAAATATAGAAGTATTTTACTTAGAGAAGAAACATATTTAAGCAATAATGACTGAGGAACGGGGCATTTCTAGGGGATTAATGACCGGCTGGTAGATGATGATCACCTGAAGCACAGCCATGGGCCATTAAGCCCCAGGAAATGTCCTCAGCTGAGATTGTTATTACTGTTATAAGTTGGGGAAAAAATCACAGGCGTATTTTTAAATGGGGTGATGCAGTTCCTTCTTCTCTTTTTCAAAATTAAACTCTTTATTGTGAGTTTGTTAAAGAATGCCACATATGCTTGTGGGGGAGTATTTCATATTATAGTTAATATATCCAGAATGAGAAATCACACTCTGCAGAATGAGTTTGGCTTAGAGTTCTATAAAATTATTGATTCAATGCCTACTAAGTTCAGGGTTGCTAATATTAAATGCAAAGTACTGCACTCATGAAACAGAAAGGCTGCACCAGTGGGAAAAAACTGCAGAGAATATAAATATAAAGGGGCCAAATCCACCCCTGAATCACAACAGTTCTCTGCTGCTCCACTGCCACAAAGCTGACCTAAAGCCAATTGAGAAACTGAGCAGAAGCCCACTGCATAATCATAGATTTTAATTTTCTCTGGATCCTCCAGTACATTCTGTGCAACAAAGCCTGAGAATTGTAAACAGATTGTGTGATCTAATGATCACAGTAAAATAACACTAGAGTATAAAGGGTGTGGACAACAGGATGGAGCATAAATGTATCTGACTGCTACCTTTGAACAGATTATGGAAAAATGTGCACTTCCTAAACTGTGCAGGCATGCATAGTGTGCCTCCCTCATAGTAACCCCATTGCAGGCTACTGACATTTTCTGCTGTATAAATTCAACATATACTTTCCAGACTATTCACCTGGAAATTCCCATTCCCTGTCTAGACTCTTTATTCCTTGCCCCTCACTAAAAATTATTTACATGTCAATTTTCAAAGTTCAACCATTTTTGTCATAGTCTGATTAAAAGAAAAGGAAAAAAAAGCATGGTTAGGTTTTTTGTTTGTTTGTTTGTTTTTTTAAGCAATGGGAAAATACTTCCCCTCCCCCAGAATAACTGATAGTTTCACCAAATTAAAAAAAAAAGTACAGTGGGCAGCAATCGTGCCTGGTACATTTTAGCCCAAAAGATGAATTTTTCAGAATGCTCTAGCTAGTGAAAACAGATTTATAATGGAAACTGTTTTACAATCTTAATTATAGCAATTGCTACCAGGGACTTCGGTAGTATTATTACCCAGCTAACTATGAAATTAAACTTCATATCTGTTATTTATCCTGATGGACAGGGGACACCCTCTTTCAAACACGTCCATATTTTCATTAGGTTCTTTTCATATAAACTCTCTTACTTATTTAAATTGTCCACTTTAGTCTAAATAGAACTATTCATGCAGATAAGGACTGCTCATTTGACTAGGGCATTGCAGATTTGGGCTCTTAGTGCATATGAAATCTTGGGATGCTCCTGTTAAATCTCAATGCAGGATTAAGGCTTAAACTTGCAAGATTGTAAATGGTTCTAAAATCCTTAGTGTAAGTCAAGTTTCCCCTTTTGTACTATAATTTTGTTGCTGACAATTGATGCTTTAAATAGTCCACCATATTGCCTCTTGTTTACATTGATGAATGAGGAAAACTTATTTAATATAAATAGATGTAGTTTGCATGGCAGCTGGATCACAACAATAGTAACAAAAAAAAAACAAAAAACCCTGTATATATTATGTCTCTCCAAGGCCTCTTACCAGAATGGTTTTAAAACCACAGTCCCATATTTAGCAATGTTTCTGTTTCTGATATGCATTTCCAGGATTAGTTATCATTAATTATGTTACAAGTATGTTTGCAGGGATCCAGTCAATGTATAAAAGGTGGAGTTTGGGCTTTTTGGATGAGATAACTCTAGTCTCATATCCTCCCTAGGGTTTTTATTTCCTTTTTAGCATTTGATCACACTGGCACTGCATAGTCTGTGTCTGAAGATGTGCACCGTACTTGTTTTACAATTGCTAGATCATATACTGTTTCGTTCTGGATTAGGTCTATGTCTATAATCAAAGCATATACTCTTAGTAAATATCTCATTGCTTCGTGCTGAAATAATCTTCACTGCACATGCACAGGTAGGTTTGGTATGATACTAATGACCTATCCACATTAGGCAACTGACTTGATAATGAAGACAGTTATCAGCATTAGGTTCCACTTGAGCTGGTGCTGGCAATGATTTAACAGCTACAGTAGACAAGATAAAAGTTTTCTAAAAATCATTAAAGAAAGAATCCTTCAGATTTGCTTCTAATGGGTCTCAAAATGCTTTCTGCCAAGATGTTGAAAATGGCTTTGTTCTGTCAACGCTAGTAATAAAGCCATTCTTAGCATCTTTTTCAAGGGGGCCAGTTGCTTATAAACATGAGTGTAAATTTTCGAATAAATACCTAAGTGGTGGTACAAGTGTTCCACATCGATAAGAGAGTGTTTGTGCATAGTACTCCAGATTCCTCGAATACATGAGCTTATTGGTTGTGATACTAGCACTGATCACTAGTTTTACAGTATCGGGGGGTAGCAGTGTTAGTCTGTATCCACAAAAACAACAAGGGGTCCGGTGGCACCTTAAAGACTAACCAATTTATTTGGGCATAAGCTTTCGTAGGTAAAAAACCTCAGATGCATCTGAAGAAGTGTTTTTTTTTTTACCCACAAAAGCTTATGCCCAAATAAATCTGTTAATCTTTAAGGTGCCACCAGACTCCTTGTTGTTTTTGTAGTTTTACAGAGATCTTCCTGTTTTTACACATAAATCAGTTGGAGGGGGCAGAGTTAGCTAGAAGAGAGAGGAGAGATGCAGGAGACCTGCTGCAGCTCTGCTGGAAATCAGGATTTGGAAAGAATGTGCATGGGTCGGTACTTCCTGTGTGCTCTTTTGGGGCTGGGCAGCATCAGGGCATAGAGAAGCAGTCCAGCACTAGTAAATCAGCAACAATGCAGATTGAGCAGCCACTTCCCATGTGGAGGTGGAGTGCAGAGGCCTTAGACACTGCTGTGACTAAAAAGCTAAAACAGTGCCTGTAGACCAACCGGAGGGAGGAGGGGAATTCCTTACGCTTCATCTCCCCAATGCCCAGCCTGATTTCTCAGGCTATGTGCTGGCTACGGGGTTTGGAAGTGTATGGAGTGGGAAAGGAAGTAGATGTTACTTTTCTTTCTTTCTTTTGGTAGGTCATGCATTCAGTTTTCACTGGCACTTTGATTTCTTTAAAGTTGTATTTCCCTTGCAATTCTTAGAAAGACAGTCTAACTCCGATCATACAGACTGGGCATTTCTAGAGAAGGAGGGGTTAATCCTGTAAGGTGCTGCACACTTCTGCATGGTGCTAAGTGCCCTCAGCTCCCACCGATTTCAATGAGAACTAAGGGAGCTCACAGGAATGCTCGGCGTCCTAAAGGGCTAAGACACCAGGACCCAATTCAGCACGGTACTGAAACACATGCCTAACTTTCAGCACATGAATAGTCCCATTGGTTTCAATGGAATTTATAGCTAGGCATGGGCTTGAGTAATTTGTTGACTCAGGCCTTGTCTACACTATGGGTGCTACAGTGCCACAGCTATGCACTGTAATTATGCTGCTGGGTGCCATAGTGTAGCGGTTCCCCACAGCAACGGAAAGGGTTTTTCTGTCGCTGTAGGTAATCTGTCTCCCCAGGCAGTGGTAGCTTGGTTGATTCCTCACTGAGCTACCCATGTCCACATGGAGGGTTAGGTTGGCCTAGCTACGGTGCATGAGGATGTGATTTTTTTCAAACCCCGAGCGACATAGTTATGTTGATCTAACTATTAAGCATAGACCAAGCCTCTCTCCCCGTTTTGTATGTTAACTACTTAAGTCCTGCTTTAATCACTTCTCAGCACTCCAAACAGTTTATAATATAGCAACAAGCCATGATAACGTGCACTAATAGGCTATTGGTGCATGCCTTGGATGTGTTGTGATGCACAAGGTTGAAAGCTACATCTCTTCAACCATCTTTTGAGCACCAGTAGTTTACTCCTGTAGTGGCTTCTTGCTATAGAGCATAGCTCATTAGTTTTACATTTAATTACTAACAAATGATGAAAAAGTAAGAGGAATATGCTATACAGACCTTTTCTCCTCTATGTTGGAGAGCTTTAAACTCTCCTTGTTTACTAAAGAGTACTACAGTAGCCTCAAAAGGCCCCAGCTGAGATCTGAACCCCTTGTGCTAACCACTGTACAAATACATAACTCAGGAGAGTTCCTGTGCCTCAAAGAGCACAGGAAATGTTAGTATGCCCATTTTACAGAGGCAGGAATGGGAGACTATGTGACTCACCCTCAGGTCACTCCAGACTCACCCCAGGTTTGTGGCAGAGCTGGGAACTGAAACTGTATCTCATGTGTGTCAAGCCAGTGCTTCAAACACAAGACTATTGCGCCTCTCAAAAAAGTCTCTAGACTAGAAAATTGAGGTTAGGATGGTTTTGCATGAACACAATCCCCACTCAAAGTCTGCCAAAGATATCTACCAATTTGGAATTCAGAAAACTCATACTTTCTTATTTTTGACTGACAGAGTTTATTAGTAGAGGAAAGGCCATTCCCCTTCAAATTATTACACAGACATGTCCCTCAAAAGCTCTGACTTCTATCGCTGATCGTCTGATTGTACCTGTAAGCTGAAACAGAAAACTTTGCCACCACTGTTCTGCTATTAATACTATCTCCCAGGGACTCTGCTGAGATTTATACTTTTACCTTGTATTGAAGCAGTAATGAAATGTGAGTTAATGCAAGCTAGAGATTGCATCAACACTGTACTCTGCTAACAAATGAAAAAAACAACTCTCTGCATCTTGTTTTTGTTGTTGTTCAGTCTGAAGATTGCCTGAAAATATTGTATTGCAATATATATTTAGATTATTCCCTCTAGTAAGTGTGCGTACTCCACTCCATACATTCTTGATTCAAGTTTAAAATATATTGGATCTGCAAGTGCAATAAATAATTAAATTGATGTTGAGAGATAAACTTCCTTTTTCCAAACCTAAATAATATCTGACTTTCTCTGAGGCAGTTTCCTGTTTTAAAAAAACAACAACAAAAGAAAACATTCTGCTTACTCATTTATAAAACCTATTAAAAATAACTTCAGTACATGGTCCAACCTTATGCTTTTCAGTTGTGCTAATTCATTCCAAGAACCCGATCTCTTTTGTAGCTGTAAATTGTCAGCCATCACTATAACTTACAAATCTCAGACACACACACACACATGGATTCATCCACCCACAAGCATTTCATCTTGGATTACAGTATTATCATCGAATTTTTTTCTATCAGGCCTTGCTACTGTCTTTTTTTCTAGAAAAACAGGGTGGAGCCCAACCCTGTTACTTTAGACACTGGTCTATAACTCTGCTGTTGGACACTGATTTATATCACAAAGTTGTCTCATTTTATATTCCTCTCACTTTTCTGAATGTTTAATTCTGGTAAACAAACTAAGCAGAGAACCTGCTCTGATTGTAGTCACTGGCGAAACTCTCACTGGAGCAGCTTTGATCCCTTATTTTAACATGCAGGTAAAAAGCGTATTGCAAAAATATACTCTTTGACCTTGCTAACTCACTGGAATGGTCTGTCTAAAATTTCCTGTCTATACAAGGGAGATAGTATATATGACTTACTATACCTTTACTAGAATGGTATAGTACAGCTGTCGTTGCCTGAAACAGACCCTAGTAGTCTGCTTTGTGCACCATGCCCTAACACCTGGTGGGTCCCATAAGTATTACCAACTCCAAGCTTTCAAAAACCATGAGAAAACTCCCCAAAATCAGGAGAGTAGTTCAAAAATCATGTTTATTCTTCATTCATTAATTTGTGGGGTCATTTTATCTGCCTTCTGGTTTTTGAACTGTTTACATTTTCAAGTTTGCCTCCACAGCCATGAGGGCTTGAAATTTACTTTTTAAAAATGAAAGCTGCGATTCTGATGTAGCCACATCACTCCCAGAGCTGAGGCTTTAAGAGAAAACACCAAACATTAAGAGACTTGCAATAAAAATCCCAAGAGTTGGCAAGAACATACATTTTTCACCTGCTGCCATCATCCTTTACTGACACTAATATCCCTAGTGGGCAGAAAAGATGAGCAGCAGCGGCAGATTCATCTTACTGCCCTCAACTGACCTATTACTGCTTAGCAGATTCATCACATAGGATTGTTGGGAACAAACTAGTTATGCTCATTGGAGATGAAAAGTACTGAATGAGTGTTTTTAATACACTAACAAACCATTACTAGTAAGCAACTCTGAGAAACTTATGGGGTTTCTATTTATAATCACAGCTCAGCAAAGGTAGCAAAGGCTGAACGTCATATCTCATTTCTGTTTTAAAATCTTCTATTTTTCAGTTTCACTTAAAATTCTAAGATTAAGAAGTAACAGGAATGGATGACTGCTGCTAATTCTCACAAATCTGACTTGATTTAAAATATTGTAAAATTAAAATATAAAGCTTTCAAAGAAGCAATTAGGCAAAATCTTAAATGGTCTCAATTAGTAAACATACTGGTTTAATCTGCTGTACATCAACAGGCCAAGTGAGATTGAAAGTTTTATTAGAAGCTGTTCATTGCAGAAATGTAATACTTGACTACAAAGACTGTGGAGTTTATTTTTTAAAATATTTTTTATAGGAAATGCACCCATTGAGAAGCAACATCTCATTTACTTTTATGTCTGTCAGCAGATGAGGCATAATTATATACACATCATTGCATCACTTATAACTCAAAACACAAGAGAGAAGGTAAAACAGACATCTGAGAACTAAGTCATTTAATAAAATATTAACTAAATTATGTATGAAGAGCAGTTTTTCACCTTAAATGAAGACACATGGAGTTAATTTTAGTTTAATCAATAGTTTATTGCAGAGTTTTGATAGTTAATCAAGTTTAGAATTGTTTTTTGTGCTGAATATGTACATTGCCAGGGACAGAGTTAGGGCTATTGGCCAGTTAGGCTTATGGGTTAAAAAAAAGTTTAGATACTACATTTCTTAATCCTCTTTTTCTGGAGAATCAACTTTTATTGCAATGATGGGACAAATTCACTTCAATGGATTGGCACCAAGGATGAATCTGTCCATATACCTATTGTTGCAATGATCACATCATATAACTCATACAATGAAATGACTTGCAGATAGCATACTCCGTTCAAGTGTCTGAACTTGTAAAATTACAGAATTATGGATTGGGTTCTACCCTCTGAATACTTAATATTTACTTAGCAACAGCTAAAGACCTAGGAGTAAATAAATCCCCTTGTTTCTCTTTCCAGTTACTACAATATTTCTCTAATAATATCTGAAGAAGAGGAACCATTAGAAAAGAGAATGGTGTAACAGTGTCCAATCTCACAATGAAAGGTTGCAGTATTAGCAGTAATAATATTTATGTAAATGTATTTTCATTTCAGAGTGGTGCCATTGTGACAGTACATGAGATGGAAACGCAAAGTAAAGCTGGTGGACAAGACCAAGAACTAGCTATTTGGAATGGGATGGGGAGGAGAGGGGAGGGAGAATGACCCAAGATGCCTGCAAAGCAAAATATCTCTACTCACTTAATTACTCTGTTGAGAAAAGGTTGTATGCCTCAAGTCCCAAAACAAAAGTTATTCCTGGGTGGAAAAGAGTTCCCAACCCCATATAATTACTCCAAGACATTAGATCTCTGACAGGAAAACTCTGCTGCATACGTCAAAGAGAAATGGTGGAAAAGATCTGGCTACAGTGACTAAGGCAAAATGTGACCTAGGGACAGAATGTGAAGAAAGGGATAAAGCAATTGAGTGACAAGTTGAAGGGAGTTTCAGCACAAGTGAACACCAGAAAAGCTTTAAAAAAAGATTAGGGGAAACGAAGCCAGGAGAGAAGTTCATGTGAGACCATAATTGTTCTTAAATCCAAAATGCCACAGGAAGAAGTTAAACATTTCATTGAAAAATGGATACGATTAGCCAAAGTTGTCTACATTGCATAAAAAAGCCTTTTGGACAGGCAAAGAGAAGAGAAATATGATAATATTCACTGATGGTCTAAAGGGAAAATTTTGCCATCCACATTTTAGACAGACAAGACACATCCCAGCCTGCAGGCTAAACTCCTTTCAAGGCCAAGAACAGTAAATTGTGAGTAATTTTTAGTTCCAAGGCAGAGAAAATGTGTTTGGGTTAGTTCAGCCCTGCTGTTGGAAAAGCAGCTCCATTTTTGGCTTTGGGTCTCTTTTTCTTTCTGTCCCACTCTCAGCACATTGTTTGTTCTCATGTCCTGTCATGGTCTTGTAACTCTCATTTGGGAAACTTCTCAGATCAAAAGTCACCTCTTCTTGATCACACCCCTGTTCCCATTATTGAGCATACTACATTCAGATGGGCAAAGCTACTAACCCTTCTTTTGATTAGCTGCTTTGAAATGAGGCCTGATCAACACTCAGAAATTAGATCACCTAACTATGTTGCTCAGGGCTGTGAAAAATGTTGTGCCATGAGCACCTTAGTTAGATTGACCTAACCCCTAGTGTAGATTCAACTAGGTCAACAAAAGCATTCTTCAATTGACCTAGCTACTGCCTCTCAGAAAGGTGGATTAACAACTATATTGATGTAAAAGCTCCTTCCATTGACATAGGAAATGTCCATACTACAAATGCTAGTGTTTATAGTGTAGACATAGTCTGAAAGGAAGTCCTCAACTCTAATAACTGGCCCCTGTAGTCAGCATGTTCATGAGTCCCTGTCGAGAGAAATAAGAATGTTTACCCTAGACAACATCTCATAGTGATTATATGGGTTTGGTTGCTGTAGCCAGTCTTTGTGGGGTGCTTTGGGCAAGGGTCTATGGTGTATTTACCATAGCTGAGATGGGGAGACAATCTGGCTCTAATCTATTTTTTCTCCTTGCCCTGGGGATGGTCAAGGTTGAACCAGCCCCTGTCATAAGTTAGAGCAGCTAGTGTGTTTCAGCCTCTCCCTTGTCATGCCTCTGACATGTACTCTACACCAATAAGAAGGGAGTGGGTGGTGAACAGACAGCTATCTACCACCCCCAGATTATACTAGATCACGAGAATCCCCAGCTGCCCCTTTAAGTGGTACTCTGGGAGTTGACAGACCTAGGTTCAATTTCCTGTTCTGCCACGGACTTTCTGTGTGACCACTGGCAAGTCACTTAGGTTAGGTCTATGTGCTGAGCTTTGAGCTGGGGGTGTACGTGTGATTCCCAGCTCACATAGCCATACCTGTCCTACCTCTCATTAAGCTAGCTAAAAATAGTAGCTTTGCTGTGGTAGCCTGGGCTGTGGCAAGCTAGCACGGCTAGCTACACTGAGTATGTACTCAGAGGGTGCAGATGGGTTTGTGCACCAGGTGACTAGCTTGCCCCACTGCTGCCCATGATACCGTGGCTAAACTTCTATTGTTAGCATGCTAGTTTGATGAGAGCAAGACTGAATATGTGTACTTGAGCTGGGAATCACATCCCCTGCTCAAGTGTAAACACAGCCTTAATCTCCCTGTGCCTCAGTTCCTGATCTGTACAATGGGGATAGCAGCACTTCCTTACTTCACAGGGGCGGTGTTGTGAGGATAAATACATTGAAGATTGTGAGCTGCTCATATACCACAGTAATGGATGGCACTGATGTATCTAAGATAGATAGATCTGGCTCTCTACATTTAACCCACTCTACAAAGAGCTTCATATAAATAATTCCTGACCAGCTTTTCATTATCAATTTTCCCATACTAATATATTATAATACAGTTTCTCATTACATGATCAATGAGTCACATCTTTACCAGCAAGCTGATCTTATGTATTTCTTACATTACTCCAGCCATTTAAGAATACCACTCTCACTAAATCATGCAAGACCTCAGAATGATGTGAGAATCTGTTGGTATCTCATGGTTAATTTTGTGTTAAAAAAGTGACACACTTTACACACCACTATATCATTAATGAACGTAAAAAGCTTAAAAAAAATCCAGGTTCTATTTTTGGATAAATATATTATCTTTCCTATCACAAGATTTTTTTCCAAATTGAATCCTAGATTTGAAAGGACACTATATCTGGAATATTCTTATGCTTTGGAAAGGTTACTTGGTATTGTTTTATTTGAATGTCAAAGGGATGCCTGAAGTCTCAACAATTGTTAACCTCTCCCATGGTGTGCTAATAAGAGGTCAGAGGCTCACATGTGGCCTGCAGCTTGGAGAATTTCTCTCAGCATTCTGTCAGGGATGGGACTGTCCAAATGGTTTCTCTCATAAGTTCTAAGCCATAAACTGCATCCTACTTGGCTAGCCATGCCAAAAGAGGACCCAAGGGTATCCAGAGTCTTGGCTGATGGGAAAAAATAAGTGCTTCCTATGGAAGCCACAGCTGTTTTCCTGAGAGAGAGCACAGATGCCTGGATTTTTCCCTACTTTCCGTTTTTGACTACCTGTTCTGGCGGGAGTTCCAACAAAGGGAGAGGAAAGCAGCAGGCATCCAGCTGTTTCAAGTAAGCCTTGGCAACACGGGTACTGATTACATAAACACTGAAAACATTCAAAAGAATTTTTTCTGGCTTTCAAACTATAAAAAAAAAGAAAAAAAAAAGGTGTGAGCATGCCCTAACACTCCCCATCTCGAGCAGAAATTTAATGACCAGGATAAAGCCCTTCATTGTGAAAGCAGAGGCTATTCCAAGAAAAATGATAGTACATATTACTGGAAAAGATCTCAAACTTATACAGAAAATTATTTTACATATATATCCTATCCACTTTGCCTACAGAAGATTAGATTCTTATGTTAAATTGCAGGATGAAGGTCAAAATGTGCATCTGAATTTGAAATATTGAGCCTTATTTATTCCTAATCTAGCTCAGTGAAGACAATGAAGATACACTGATAGATACACCAGCTATGAATTTGGCCCATTATATTTTACAGTACTAGCTACATCACTGATTTCAATGGAGTTACACAAGCTATGAATTTGGCTGTAATATTTTACTGCACTTACTTGGTTATAATTGTCATTTATTTATTAAGAGCTGAGAATCAGATGAGAGCTGTACAAGACACGACTATCAGCAGACTCCCTGATCTGGACAATTTACAACGTTCTCAGGTAAATTTATTCTAACTTTCCTCCACACACTTTTAATTCCCCCTCCTCAAACAGTGTTATTTGACATCTAAAGTATTTTCAATATTAGATTTAATTAAACAAATTAAAGCAATGCATTGATAATTCATGAAAGGTCAGCCAAGACCAGACTGATTATAGTTATATCTTACGTGCATATAGCAGGATAGAATGTGAATAATGAAAATGAATTGATTTCAGATTTCTATATCAATTTGTGAACCAACAGAGATCACCCTGGCTGAAAATACATATGCTGTAGGGCAACATTTAAGAAAAGCAGGACTTTATCACCCACTTAAGTTTCAACTCACCTTAAAGATTTTTTAAAAACTGCTCCTCTGTTGCACTGGCTCACAGTTGCACCTGGCTGCCATCATGAAATGTTCATTTAGTCAACTTTTACCTTGCTGCCTCAGTTTCCCCATATTAAAATGGAAAAAAACACTTATCTACCAACTCACAGGTGTACTGTGAGGGCTAGTTAATTCTTGAAAATTGCTTTGAGTACCAAAAATTCCATGAAAGTGCTGATTATTTTCAGCACCATCAGCATGCACTGATCCAGGTATTTCATGTGCAGCGCTTCCAGAAGAGTTAGTTGCAAAGCAAGATGATGTGATTCAGCACCAGCGGTACAACAGAAAATGTAAAATAACATAACACCAATGCCCTGGGGTAGGCCATCGGCAGCGAGGATCAAACATGGGCCCTTTTGCTCTTAATGCACGAGCTGCTACTGCCTGAGCTAAAAGACACCTCTCTGTTAGCCATAGCTGTAGCAGGCTCAGCAATTTTTATTTGGCCTATCCCTAGAGGGGGACAGTGTGCTACAACAAGCATTCATGGCTTACTGTAACAACACTGATCAATTAAAGGGATGTTTGATCACAGCTCTCTGAGGCTGAAGCACACTTTACTGAGGCCACAGGGAAGGGACCAAAAGAGTCTTCTTCAAGTGAAGGGATTCTGTGAGACTGCTGGATAGTGTCAAAGTGCTAGTTGTGAGCCAGACAAGGCACCCTCCAGGCAAGATGTCTCATGCTCGTGTCTCATGAAGGTCTGCAACCGGCTATTTAAACAGCCACGGAGCAGTTTGTAGGTTTCTTCCTTCCTTCTCCACAGCTCATGAAGACATTTTGTTCAAATAGGCTGCTGTGCAATGAAACTCCTGCTACTGCCAACCAAGACCAAGAGAGACACATCTTTTCCACGTCTATCTGACTCCAAGGCTGGAAAAGGATACCAGGGCACTTACACTTACAGCTTTGCTCCTGCTTTCCCAAGCTGGTACCCGAGTCCCAGAACCTTGTCAAAATTCAGCTGCCAGAATTACAATGTTGATGACTTCCTTGCAGATGTCCTCTGAGAATTTGTCTGTATGGTCTACTCTGGGGGCTGTCCAGGGAAGTTTTGCAGCTATTGTGGTCATACCTAGAGTGATATTTTTAGACCATAGGACAGCCAAATATGAGGAACAGAACTGGGACCAATTTGGATCAACTTCTCCTGGCTGAGCTATGCAGCCTGGCACCACACCCTCAAAGACAGAAGAAATCAAGTAGACGAAGCACAAAATTGTTACTGTAGGAATAGAGCATTAGGGAAAGGCTGCTGTCACTCCGGACAGAACCCCTAGGGGTGAGTGAATCTGGGCTGGGAAGGGCACTTTTTTGGGGGGAAAGGATGTAGGGATGGAGCTTGTAGTAATTTTCATTATAATAGACAGCAATATAGAGGAGGCAAAGGGGTTGATCACGTTGCTGTTAGACCAATGGCAGGGAAGCAAGAGGTGATTGATAGTCTTAATTTGGTGTTTCGTGTTTCTGCACTTTGGTGTGCAATAGAATGTGCTTAAATTAAGACCTAAAGTTTCATTTACACTAAGGCTCCACTACACCACTCTCACAGTGTAAAGAGGCCTATGGTGTAAAGCAGCCTAGTGTAAATGAGAATAAGGCCCAAAATCTTTCTTCAAATTTAAATTACCATGCCACACTTTTCATCTATTACCAATATTCATTTATTAAGCTTCAAAATGGTTTTGCTGACATCTAATTAACAGACATAGTATTATGTCTCTCTCTAGTTTCACTTATTTAAAAATACTCTCCAGTATTAGTTCCTTTTATCTTCTAGCTGTCCTTCTACTAAAGCTTATCGGATCAGTAAGTCTTCCAAAGCTACATTTATTTTTAGCTCTTTTGTGCAATATCACTGTGGGGACCTTCTGCAGCTATACATATATGTCAGCCAAAGCATATTTTTAGAAGTTTTATAACATTGCTTTTTTCCTCTGAAAGCCTGCATATATAAATCTTGAACCACAAAGAAAACTTGGAAATGAATTTGGTTGTGACAATCTGCTGAGGTTCCCAGAATTATGAGTTTCTGTGTAACCCCTCTCAGCATCAGCAAGTAAGATTTTTGCTTCTGCTAAGATGTGTGCCTGATTCTTGACACATCAGCTTGTCTGCCCTGCCAGCAAACTCTTCAGGACTCTTCCAGTCCAAACCTTGCCTTGCAAGTAACAAACAATGAACACCAACACCCAAGTTCCCCAAAGCATCACAGTGGTATCATACATACCATCGACTTGGGGGGTGATAAGGATATACACACACCTCTGACAAAAATAGTATATTTGTAAAGTAGGGCCTGATATTGTAGGCCTTACTGACATGAGGACCCACCGAAGTCTATGGAAGTACTGACCTAAAGGATATACAGGATCAGAACCCAGTCATTTAAAAATGAAAAAAATGAATATTGCATCAGAAACCAAATTATGTCCAGATGGGTAAAATGGCTTGGCAGGAAGGTAATTTTATATAAGATTTTATAGCAATAACAGTGGTAATGTAGCGACAACAGATGATGATCAAACCTCAGGAGAGAGTATTACAATCAGTTCAGAGCACGACCTCTGTGTCCTCTAATGATTGCTAAGGGAATTGTTCTCAATTATTGATGGACAAGAGTGGTTCATCTCTGAAGGGATTTATTACAGATATTGTAAGGACAGCATTAAAGGAAAATCATTTTGGAATAAAGGACAGGCAGGATGGTTTGAAAAAAATAGCATGGGAAATAGTTGTAAAACAGAAATGGCTGCCGTCTCACTTCACAAAGTAAGAAAAAAAATCACTAGGTTATAACACTGAGAAGGGGATGTCATAGGTTACCATGATATATATGTAAATTAAGGGAGAATGGATGATGAAGATAAAGACATACTATAGAAAAGGTTGGTCACAAATGGTAGTTAATAAATTGTTTTGGTTTATTAGTAAAAGTGATTTTTTTATTACTTAAATGTACACATTAACTTGTACATGTTTTAAGAGATTATACACAGGATTTTGAGCTGCAACACGATGGGTTTGAATTCTTAATTTTTATGTCTTATTATGGGACTAATCATGATCCACTGACGTCAATGGGAGTCTTTCCTGCACTTCCCCAGAAGAAGGGCTGTGACTGGGAGAGGCCCTTGCAAAGGGTGCAAAACTGAGCAGGAAGGATCTTGGTAAGATTCTCCTACCACAGAAGGAAGGAACAGTCCCAGTCCCGTAATGAATAATACAAAATAATGATTTATTCTTGCACAGACATTTGACACAGGCCTTTAAAGTGAACTGAAGTACTTCCTTTGAATTCAACTGCCTTTGGATTAGGCCTCACTTGTGGATAAATTGGTTGGTTGGTTCCTTCAGATGAAGCAACCTGAAGACTCTCTGGATACCTAGATTCAGTCCTATAATGATGGGTGAATTACAAATTATATGTATGTGTGTATATATATGGAGAGAGAGAGAAAATTCAAAGCTAATATGCATTTGTTTATTGTCTTTCATATGGATAATGAAATCAGTTTTTCAAACTGATAGACTGCGTAGTGGGACTGTTAGTTTGATCAGCAGGCCCAGTGGTCAGGGCCTGCTGTCCCAAACTCTTTTCATTCTACATGTCCAGGATCCCTGGACAGCTGGGTTGGCTTCCTTGTCGATAAAGTCCTGGTCCAGTCTGTCGCAGGGCTAGATGCGGGGGAATATAGGATGGGTAGGAGGACCTGGGCCCTCCCTCTTCTCTGGGTCCTGGCCCAGTGTTCTGAAAGTGTGACAGTGCGGGCTGGCCTACACTTGGCCTAGCTCCTGTTCATCTTCCTCTAGGCCACTTCTTACCCCACCTGATGTCTTAGTTCGGGGAGCGGCTGTTGTATGACTATAGTCCTTTTCTCCAAAACCCCGAAGTCTCAGGGTTGGTGTAGGCGACCCTCTGGTGCCACCACACATAATTCTCCCTATCTCTGTGTAATGTCTCCAAGTGGGGTGGGGGAAGAATCACAGCCAGATTGCCTCGATAAAATTTTCTTCTATTCCAGTCTCAGGGCATTGCTCCTCCTGGAAATGGCTTCTGTCCTCCCTCCTTGCCCCGTGTCTGAAGCTGGACAAGGTGACTGCTGGAGAAGTCAGAATCATCCAGAAATTGGGTGTAGTGGGCACACTCAGTGTGCTCATTAAAAATTTGAAGCTACTTTGGTGATTTCCATTGTGGGCAAAACAGCCCTGTAGCAGGGTGCTGCTGCAAGGGCACCTAATTAGCTCCTGCTCAGCCAGCCCCAATCAGGGGAAATAGATTGGGGCTGGGGAGAAGTCTGGTGCCTGGCCTCTGGAACTCGCCGCACCTGTGGGCCTGCAGGTTGAAGGGCCATAAAGGCTGGCTGACAGCCAGAGAACAGGGGGGAATGGCCAGAGAAAGGGCAGTCTCCAGGCTGGGGCAGACTCCCTGTAAAAGAGGAGACAGTAAGACCTGTAAAGCTCTGTAAATAGTATCACTGGTAGTGGGAACTTTGTGTGAATAAAAGCCACGGGGTGCTGCAACAAGGAGAGGCTCGTAGTGCTTTATTGGGACAGCAAAGAGCTTCAGCAAGGGGAGGGCCGAGGAAAGGACCCGGTTACAAGCCCGGTAGGATATATCCAGAGTTACTCTTCAAGAGTGGAACTAGTAGGAACTCAAGAGGAGGCTGAGAAATTTATGTATAGGAGAGAAGTCAAAGCTAGACTAAAGAACTCAGTGGTGGAGTAGCTCAAGGACCAGAAGGGTCTGCTATAAGGATTATGTTCCAAGGACTTTACCAATTTGTTGGATTTAGATTGCAGGCTCTCACCACACTGTAAAAGATGACGACAACTAGAATTTGCTGCAGGCTGTGAAAATTGCAGACTGATGTTGCAAAGACTCAAGGAGAGTTTGAAGGAGACCATGGGACTAGCACTTGTTTCCCAAATTTAAGAATCAGGCATGCCCTGAAGAGGGGGTTGGATACCATTCTACAGAGACCATGGCTATGTCCATACTGCACCTGGGAAATATAATTCCCCCGATGGGTAGATGTGGACACACTAACTCTGCTTGAGCTAGCGTGTAAGAACAGAGTCATTTCATGGCACACACAGTGGCTCGAGCTAACCGCTCACCTGAATACAACCCCATCTGAGATCCTAGGAATATACTCCAGTGCCTAGACCAAGCTGCTGCCCATGCTGCTACAGCCACATTGCTGTTTTTGGCATGGTAGCTCAAGCAGAGGTAGGACATGTATGTCTGCCCAAGCTGGGAAAGCTGCAGTGTAAGCATATCCTGAGAAGGGACAGAGGAGAGACCTTGGGGAGCATATGTACATGCCCATGAATAATTATATTTTGCATTTGAACTTGTGGTAGTAACAAATACTAAGACTCTTCCCCTTGAAAGTATTATCTTTAAAAAGTTGTTTTTGACAATATTCACAACACACACACACACATATACATACAGATATATAAATTTAGTAAACTTTTTCCTTTAGAGATTTGTGTCACTTTTGTTCTCTTAGAGATTTAATTTGGAATAATATAAACAGAGGGACAGATATCTAAGTCCTGAAAAAACTAAACTATGGTCTGTATACCAACAGAGATATAAGCTGAGGTACAGCAAAGGGGAAAGAAATATCATGCCTAACATTAGCATAGTGATTTCCTCAAGCCTATTACGCAAGCAATTTAGAAATTGTAATAAAGATTTTCCTCCACCACCGTAATTTTTTTGTTTATGAAGAACTGCACTGGGCTGTATTCATTAAAAAAGCAAATCGTGTGGGAGTTTCATCATGATGCTGTGGAAATTAAACTTGAGAGTCGTGAGGAGCGAGGGCTGTATTAAAAAGAAAATAAATTGTGTATTATGATACCTATTATAAATCTGTATATGTGGGATTTAGGTGAATGCATGTGCATCTACAATTATTCTGTCAAAAATGTACTTTGAGGTTCCTGTGTGGGCCTGATATGACAGGAGCCTTATTACAGGTAGTAATGAGGATTTATAAACACAAAGGATAAAAAAAACTAGGCTCTGATTTTGCTTTCCACTTTTTTCTGCATAAATTCTTTGAAAATGTTGTACTTCTATGGGATAGTTTATAGCATCTCAATTACATATATTTACAATTATACTCAGAAGGAATACTTATACAACAATTTTCCTCTTTTTCTGGGAACAAATTGAGCTCTCAAACTTATTCATTGTTCAAAATTACTTGCGAATCTCTTTAGTGAATAATTCTTGGCTTGCAAATCAAACTGTTCATCGCAAATATTTGATGTGCCAGAGTGGGGGTTGTCTGTATCAAATTATGAACTGCATTTTAAATTATATATTGAACATGTCTAAACTTGTCTGAGGGCAGCCTATTGTATTCCAGATAGCTTCCCTTCTCAGGAGTATGCTTGATACCTTGTTGAAGGCACTATCACTAAGGCCTGGTCTACACTACGCATTTAAACCAAATTTAGCAGCGTTAAACCGATTTAACCCTGCACCCGTCCACACAACGAGGCCCTTTATATCGATATAAAGGGCTCTTTAAACTGGTTTCTGTATTTCTTCCCGATGAGAGGAGTAGCGCTGAAATCGGTATTGCCATGTTGGATTAGGGTTAATGTGGCCGCAAATCGACGGTATTGGCCTCTGGGCGGTATCCCACAGTGCACTATTGTGACCACTCTGGAAAGCAATCTGAACTTGGATGCACTGGCCAGGTAGACAGGAAAAGCCCCGAGAACTTTTGAATTTCATTTCCTGTTTGCCCAGTGCGGAGCTCTGATCAGCATGGGTGGCAATGAAGTCCCAAATCCAAAAAGGGCTCCAGCATGGATCATACGGGAGATACTGGATCTGATCGCTGTATGGGGAGACAAATTTGTTCTATATGAGCTCCGTTACAAAAGACGAAATGCCAAAGCATTTGAAAAAAATCTCTAGGCTATGATACAGAGTCCACAGCACCGTGCTGTGTGACAAGCGTAACAGAAAGCCAAAGAATCAAATGGACGCTCATGGAGGGAGGGAGGGGGTACTGAGGACTCCAGCTATCCCACAGTCCCTGCAGTCTCCAAAAAGTATTTGCATTCTTGGCTGAGCTCCCAATGCCTGTAGGGTCAAACACATTGTCCGGGGTGGTTCAGGGTATATCTCGTCAATTTACCCTCCCTCCCCCCGGTGAAAGAAAAGGGAAAAAAATAGTTTCTTGACTTTTTTCAGTGTCACCCTATATCTACTGCATATTGCTGGTGGACACAGTGATGCAGCACTGAACAGCAGCATCCTCTCCCCTCCCCTCCCTGGTGGCAGACGGTACAGTACAAAAGGACTGATAGCCGTCCTCATCATCAACCCGTGAGTGCTCCTGGCTGTCCTCAGGTGAGGTCGGCCGGGGGCATCTGGGTAAAAATAGGAATGACTCCCGGTCATTCCCAGCAGATGGGACAGAATGGCTGGTAACCGTCCTCATCATAGCAACTGGGGGCTGAGTTCCATCAGCCTCCCCTCCCCCTTTCATGTCTAAAGAAAAGATTCTGTACTGCCTGGACTATCATAGCAGCGGGAGGCTGGACTCCTCTCCCCCCCCACCGTTTAATGTCCTGCCTGGACTATCATAGCAGCTCCCCCTCATTTTATCTCACTAAAAACTCAGTGTTTCTTATTCCTGCATTCTTTATTACTTCATCACACAAATGGGGGAGACACTGCCATGGTAGCCCAGGAAGATAGGGGGAGGAGGGAAGCAACAGGTGGGGTTGTTGCAGGGGCACCCCCCATGAATGGCATGCAGCTCATCATTTCTGCAGGATCTGACACTGAGCAGCTGTGCTCTCTGGTTCTCTGATACACTGGTTCTCTAGTACACTTGCCCCATATTCTAGGCAGGACTGACTCTATTTTTAGATAAAACATAAAGGAGGGAATGACCCAGGGAGTCATTCCCATTTTTGTCTTTGCGCCTCCAGCCGACCTCAGTGAAGGCCAGCCAGGAGCACCCAAGACAGCAGCAGACGGTACAGAACGACTGATAACCGTCATCTCATTGCCAATTTACAATGGCACAGCAGATGGTACAGAATGACTGGTAACCGTTTCTGCTACCTTGCAAAGGCAAATGAATGCTGCTGTGTAGCACTGAAGTACCGCCTCTGTCAGCAGCATCCAGTACACATACAGTGACAATGACAAAAGGCAAAACGGGCTCCATGGTTGCCATGCTATGGCGTCTGCCAGGGCAATCCAGGGGAAAAAGGGCACAAAATGATTGTCTGCCGTTGCTTTCACGGAGGAAGGAATGAGTGACAACATTTACCCAGAATCACCCGCGACACTGTTTTTGCACCATCATGCATTGGGATCTCAACCCAGAATTTCAATGGGCACGGGAGACTGCGGGAACTATGGGATAGCTACCCACAGTGCAACGCTCCAGAAATCGACGCTAGCCTCGGTACATGGATGCACATTGCCGAATTATTGTGCTTTGTGTGGCCGCATGCACTCGACTTTATACAATCTGTTTTACAAAACCGGTTTATGTAAAATTGGAATAATCCTGTAGTGTAGACATATCCTAAGAAGCCATCAATACAGCAGTCTAGGACCACAGACTCTGATTGTCTCTCAACTACAAGGAAGCCCACCCCATGGAACAAGGAACTTTCTACAGGAGGGGGAGAGGAAGTAGGGGGAGAGAAAAGAGATACTATTTAAGAGCAGGTTTCTGCTCTGTGCAGTGGGCCAATATCATGGCCTTGTGGTGGGAGAGAGGGCTGAAAGGACTGTGCTTAACCTCAAACACTGACAAACCTCAGATTTACCTACAGTTACCAACTTAATTGCACAAAACCGAACATACTTGCCCTGCCCCTTCCCTGAGGCCCCACCCCTGCTCTGCCCTTTCTCCGAGGCCATAACCCCACTCACTTCATCCTCCCTTCCCTCCATCGCTCCTCTCCCCCACCCTCACTCACTTTCACTGGGCTGGACTGTGGTAGGGAGTGACGGCTCCAACGGCCAGTGTGGGCTCCAGGGTGGGGTCAGAAAAGAGGTGTTCAAGGTGCGGGAGGGGGCTCCAGGCTGAGGCAGGTCAGGGTGCGAGAGGAGTCTCCGGGCTGGGTACGGGGTTGGTGTGCGGGAGGGCTGAGGGTGTAAACTATGGGGTGGGGCTGGGGATGAGGAGTTTAGAGTGCAGGAGTGGGATTCAACCTGGGGCTGAGGGGTTCGGAGTGCAGGAGGGGGCTCCAGGCTGGGGAGGGGGTAGGGGTGTGGGCCATGGGGTGGGACTAGGGATAAGGGGCTTGGGATGCAGGAGGGGGCTAAGGGTTGGGTGTGGGAGGGAATGTGGGATGCAGGCTCTGGGAGGAAGTTAAGGTGTGGGGAGGGGTTCCGATCTGGGGCAAGGTGTTGGGGTGCAGGAGGGAGTTTGAGATTCGAACTCTGGCCAGGCGGTGCTTACCTCAGGCGGCTCCTGGAAGCGGCTGGCATGTCCAGCTCCTAGGTGGAAGTGCCAGGGGACTCTGCACCCTGCCTGTTCCCACAGGCATGGCTCCCGCAGGTGCTGCTCCCACAGCTCCCATTGGCCATAGTTCCCAGCCAATGGGAGCAGCAGAGCTGGCACTCAGGGCAGGGGCAGTGCGCGGAGCCCCTGTGGCCGCCTCTGCACCTGGAAGCTGGACATGACAGCTGCTTCTGGGAGCCGTGAGGTGCCAGGGCAGGGCAGGGAGCCTGCCTTAGCCCTGCTGCACCACCAACTGGACTTTTAACGGCCCAGTCAGCAGTGCTGTCTGGAGCTGCCAGGGTTTCTTTTTGACAGGGTGTTCTGGTCGAAAACCAGTCACCTGGCAACCCTAGATTTACCTGGGACGTAGTCCGAGAGCTGGAAACAGTGACAAGACTCTACCCACACCCAGGAAGCTTAGAAGCATCTGAGACCTAGTGATTGGGGCCACTTTCTACTGTACAGTGACTGTACAGTGGGTTACTGGACCAGATGTAACATCTGAAAGTCAAAATCTCTCCTGTCATCACTTAGTTATTTGAGTCATGTGTTACTGTTTCATTTACAGATTGGATAATCTAAGAAACCAGCAGACAATAATACTTAATTTCAAATTGTGAATTCAGCTATAAAATTCCTAACATCAGTGATGTTCATTATATCATTTGAAATTACTGTTGGGAAATTTAAGTTTACAATTTGCTTTTTGTAAGCATTTTTGCTTTTAAAATTCATTTTCACAAAAGGGACATAAATGCAATCCAAGTGAGTTCATTAAAAAATTTAGAATATTCCTGGAAAACTTTTTGCATTAATCACCCAACTCTATCCAACAATACAACATCTCTGTGAACTATATATTTTCTATATTAAAATAATATCAAGCAACAATTACTAAACCTAAACAAAAATGGTAACATCATACATCAAGGCTTTGCCTATCAGTGTTTTGCAACAGCTGTAGTATATTTAAACCAACCTTTTGTCATTGCCTTGTATATCAACCAATATGATCGTGCTAAAATTTCCAATAAAAAACAACCAACTAACATACCAAATAATTAAAAAAAACACTTTGGGCTATGTCCTGACCTCACTTGCACTCTGAACAGAAGTACTATAATGAGAGTGCAGAAGCATGAGCACAATGTGTATGTATATAACTAACAAATGTACAGAGCACCATAACTGCTCTGACTACCTTCACTCTCAATGTCACAGGCATAGGCCCCAACTTCGGGGGCGTTCTGGGGCTGGAGCACCCACAGAAAAAAAAGAGCCGCAGCTGTTCCCCACACTGCTCATCAGCTGATGGGAGGCTGCTGCCACCCCCCAACAGCTGATGGGAGTGGAGGTGCCACCAAACAGCTGATAGGGGAGGTGGCGTAGTGGGGGTGGGAAGAGGTGGAGCGAGGGCAGAGCTTTGGGGGAAGGAGCAGAGTGGGGCCTCGGGGTGAAGCGGGGGTGAGCATCCCTGGGGAAAAGGAAAAAGTTGGCACCTGTGGTCAGAGGAAAGGGGCTAGATTAATGAAGGGACAGCATTCAAATCCCTTTTTTAGGCTCCACTGCAATTTACAAAACTCCACCTTGGCTGCTGCCTAAGCCAGTACATGCCTACACCTGTTTAGCACCTACATTTTTTTCAGTAAAAGTCCCCTAGCCATTTAAGTTTCTGCCTCTGGGCATGTGCGCTGTTGCCTCGCTCTTGGCACCCAGGTGTCTATATTGCACCTCAGCCCCAGACTGATCCATAAGCCAGGAAAAGACAGGTGATCAGCTGCCGATGTCATGTGTGGGGCCTGATCCAGCAGGTGGGCTTGGAGGCCACCTAACTCCACACCAACAGCTGGGGGGCTTTCCCTTATAACCTTTAGCTGAGTGGTTAGAGCAGTCACATGGGATGTGGAAAACCCCAGTTCAAGACATCCCCTCTGCCCATAGGCATAGATTAACTTCTATATTGGGGAGGGGGAAGCAGACCAATATGCATGGGGTGCATCTTTTCCCTCCTCTCCTGACCCTAGCCCTTCAGTGAAGCTCCAGAGCACACAGCCCATTCACTTGCCCTGCCTGACAGAGCCTGCACAGTAAAAGCAGTCGGGGCTCAAGGGCTGGAGTCAGCAGGGGACCCCATACAACAGGGGGAGCTGGTGGCGGGGGGTGGGGTGGTTGAGATCCCTTTCTGTTGCATGTTACCAGTGGTAGGTGTTACACATTCCTCCTGGGACTGCCACAGCACCAGCTGAGCCCTCAGAGCCCAGTTCTCATGTAGCAGGTGGGAGAGCACCCCCTCCAGCTGGGTAGAGACGGAGGGCAGAGAAAGGAGACAGAACCTATTACCCCAGTCAGAGCAGGAGTTCTTCCCCAGAGAACTCCAGCCTGGCCCTGAAGCAGAGGAGTGAGGGGTCGACACCAACACCAGTTTGGTCCAAGATGGAGGACACTGATGGCAGATGTCTCATGGGAAGATGAAGGGAATGGGATGGGCTGTGGCTTATGAAGAGTTACGGGTGTTTTGGAAGGGGTGGGGCAACCTTGTTGTGGAGAGGGAGTTGTGGGGATGGGGGAATCCCAAGTTTTGAGGGAATGGGGCAGGGGGACCCTGGCAGGGGAGCCCCCAGTGGGCAAAATGGCTGTGCGAGCCTGGCTGCAGGGGACAGGCTGAGGATGCACCTGCTGGCAGCTTCATACTCCACCCTGGCGAGGGATGGCTGGCTGGGGTGGGCACCATGTACAGCCTGCAATGGATGGGCTCCTAGCACAGAGAGCGGAGATGGGAGTGGGGGGAAGAAACAGGCCAGTGCCTGGGAAGGGGGGGTCCCCAGACCCTCCACTGCAAAATGGCATACTCACACTTCACCGCCAGCAACTGAGATGGAGGGAACAGCTCAGTGCACTGGGAGGGTCCCCAATACTCCCTGTAGTAGAAAGAGTGAGCCTGAGGTCCTATGGTATGAGGGGCCAGTATGATGCCTGAGACCTAAACTAAAGTAGTGGTCAAGTCTTACTAATATAAAGCAAAGTGAGCAAAAGTCAGGCTGTGAGCAAAAGTCAGGCCCTGTTATAAAACATGCCTGCTTGCAGTTCATAGAACTTGGCAAGTATTGCAAAAATACACATTCCTAAGTACTAGGCAATGCAAGCTAGTACTAGCACTGGATGGCCAGAACACCCCAATATCAAGTATGGTACAAACACACTCCCCAAAGATAATAGGAACATGTTTACCTCTCTTACGAGAAAGTTACGATGACAGTGCGATGGATAGAGCTGTACAAGGTAAAGGGTGGTAACTTATGTCAGAGGGGCAATATGTTTCTTATTCATATCGGTGCATAAAGAGGGGTGTCAGAGAGTGTCTTTGTGTGGCCAAGGGGGGAATGACAAGTCCTGCCTTTCACTGAGCTGATCTTTATTATGGGCATACATGTATTAGTGGTCCAGTAGAGTCTGTGGGATATCAGTACTGTGCTTCAACACCAATAAACCAGGCTGGGTGTCTCTGATACTAAATCACATCTGGAGGTCTCATTGGGCAGTTCGATCGAGGTCTGCTGTTTCAGCTATCTGCCCAAAACTAGAACAGCTTACTGAGAGAACACTCAGACTCAGTCAACATTTGACAACAGTCCTCACTGCAAAACAGCAACCACCCTGCTCCCTGCCACCTGCAAGCCAGACGCTGAGAAAGGGAGGAGGAGGAAACCTTCCAGCTGTGCCTCTGCTGCTCCCCCAACCCAGCTCCTCCCCCCTACCACAAAAAACCCTACAGAACCACATGAAAACCCTTACACTCAACTTCAATGCTGAGACTCAATGGAGAGCCACATGGAGCGTTCTGACCACTCAAAACAAACAGCTCGTTGTTGACCCTGCCGAGAAACCACCAGGTTTTGTTTATGTCAGAAAGATTGGTGCAGATTGATTTGCATCAGGACATCTCATGGGAGATGTGGACAAACCCTCTTTAAATGGAAAATGAGGCAAATGCCTGCATGCAACTGTGGTCACCAGGCACAAGCAATGGAGCACATCAAATCTTAGTGTTCCCTTCATTCTTTTGTTGGGGGCCCGAAAGACATTCACCAGCTCACAGCTGCAGCAATGTTCTAGCTATCAAATCTAGATATAAATTTGTAATTGTTGCTACCTACCCAAGCCATCCAAAATAAGAACAGGCCACTGGCTTGGGTCCTGAATAGAAGGGATGGAAAGGATCTGTATTCACCTTCTACATCTTCCTTCCTGGAGGTCTTATGTTTTGGTTACAATCCTTGTGGTTAGAAAGCAGGAATCCTTTGGAAAGATAAGGTACAGTGAGGAGGGAAAGTAAAGACACGTGTAAAGGAAGAGAGGGAGCAGCAGGGAAGGGAGGAGCCAAGAGGGGAGACACACATATCAGATACAAAGGGTGAAATAAACTCAGAAGAGAGAAAAGAGATGAGTCAGATACAAAGAGAAGGAAGAGAGAAGAGGAGAGATTCATAGATTCCAAGGTCAGAAGGGACCACTGTGATAATTTAATCTGACCTCCTGTATAAAACAGACCATAGAATTTCCCTGAAATAATTCCTAGAGCATACCTGTTACATAAACATCTAATCTTGATTTTAAAAGTGTGAGGAAGAGAGTAGATAAGAGACGGAATGGGATGAAAACAGATAATCACAGAAAGATAGGAGGAGGGAAAAGTTAGGAAAGAGGGAAACAATAAGAGTAGAGTCAAGAAAAAGGGAATAGATGGAAGAGGATAAAATAGTAATATGAAGGATTTCTATGGGCTTATAATAAAAGGTGGCCAAAAATGAAAAAGAAAATAATTTAAAGACAACCCACATGCACATAAAAACTAGCATTACAATTGCTGACCCTTGCTCAATATCAGCTTTGATATTTACCATTGCTCTGTGTCCTCCCCAGTATGAGAGGCTTATTAGGGTTTATTCACTGTCACTGTAACTCAGCAATAGGCTTAGCCAATTGTAGTCATGAGAGTGAATTATGGGCCAAAAATAAATGTGATCCCCCAACACTGCTTTTGCTGTGAGCCCACCAAACTGTTTGTCTACTATTGCATCAAACTAAATTCATTTGCTTAAAAAAGGGTTAAATTTAATACAGCTGGACAGCTGAGCAGCTGCTTTCATGATTTAAATAAAAACAAGCTGGAATCCGTGCTGTCAACGTGTGATATATGACTTGTAATGGGATGTTTCCAACCTCTTCTTCCATATGGTCGCCTACGTTAGGTAATGCACACAGCCTACAGTGCAACCAGCTTTCCCAAAAACATCTGGGTCCCATTCCTGTTCAGTTAGCTATATTGTTACCTCCCACAAACCCAAATGATTCATAGGACAACATCTCTTTGCTTAAGGATCAAATTAGGACATTTCATTGATAATTTTATCAGGGGCCCTAACTGGAGTTATGGGAAAGTGGAACACATTCAAAAAGATATTTCTCCACACACATTTCTCTCACCCTCCTCCCCCCACACAGACTACTTGTAGTTGATAAAGTTCAGATTTCAGACAAGATTATAATAACTGCATTTGAAAACAAAATAGAACAAGTCCCTCTCTTGTGAGGACTGAATTTCCAGTTGATTTCATCTGTCTCCTTTGTTGTTTAATTTTAGAGGATTTTCTCCCTCCAAAAAAATGTGTTCACTGACAAGAAAATAACAACAGACATTTATCTCTGGAAGCTGAAATCAAAACCAATACATTCTGAGGATAAGGAATTCAGATCAAACTGTAGCAAAATTCTTTAGGAATGCTAAAGAATCTAAGACAGAATCTAAAACAGAATGGAAACTTATTTGAAACAAGCACAGTTTAGACACAAGCACTTCTCCAAGGATGGATTCAGAGACTAGACAAAGCTGACAAATGCCAACTGGGCCACCTCTGTGCTGGGCCCTTCCAGGTCCAGCAATTTACCAAAGCATTATGCTTTGCTGAATCAGGGCACTGGTGTATATATTTCCAACTGTGCCCTAGCCTGCTGTCTCCCACCTCTCCGGGGACAGGAGGTCCTCAGTCCTTCCACTCGTCTCAGTGGCCAACTGCTGTCTCTAGTCTAGCCCTTGGCTTCAGGGGCAAACTGCAGTCTGGACTTAGGCCACTCTCCTCACTGGCAAGTAGGGGTAAAGTGGCAGGGTGAGTGTGTGTTGGGGGGGAGATGGACCAGGCCCACACACTACTCTGGGTCCAAGTCCAGGGACCCTATAGCTGGCAGCCACTTACTGCCCCTCCTCCTATTCCCACTGCCTATTTTCCTTGGGCCACTTCCCTCACAGTCCTAGCACCTTCCCTGTCTGGCCATTGCCAGCTAAGAGCTCCCCTACTGGTCCGCTACCCTGCCCAGTACTGCAGTATCTCCGGTGCTCCTTGGCAGACAGTTCTTCTCCTTTGCCCTCCAGGAAAAGACTGCTCCTTTCTCTGCTGAGCAGTCCTTTATATATCGGCTGCTCTAGCAAGTCTTCTCCTGACTGGCTCTCCCAATAAACTCTTTCCTGATTGGCTGGGTTCTGCACAGCCTCTCCAAGGCTGCCTCAATCCTTCTCCTGCCAGTGTGGGGTAGCCATCCCACGACAAACATGGTTTGTTTTTGTCTAGTGTACTATGAATATTAGTTACAAACCAAACAGCGGAAGTGTGACACATTTTAAAGTAATAAACTGACAAAATGCTCCTTCTTTTCTCAGAATTATAACAAGAGACAAAGGAAGACACACACAGAGAGAATGTGCATCGTGGGGAGAATTTAATCACAATCATATTATTAAACAATGAGACAGTAGCTTGCATATGGATGTCTCCTACATAACATAATATTAGTACTTACTTCCATTATTTCATATAAGCCAACATGATTAGGAAGACAGATATGTTACAGTACAAAATTAAGAACTTGTCTCACGACACTTCCACCTCTTTAGTAGATTTATAATATTCATCTGCACTAGCATAATGACAAAAATCATAGAGAGATGTCCCCCCCATTCTATGCAAAAAATATCAGAGCAGCGTAAAGGGGCTCTCAAAACCACATAAGAATGGCCATACTGGGTCAGACCAAAGGTCCACTCAGCCCAGTATCCTGTCTACCGACAATGGCCAATGCTAGGTGCCCCAGAGGGAGTGAACCTAACAGGTAATGATCAAGTGATCTCTCTCTCCTGCCATCCATCTCCACCCTCTGACAAACAGAGGCTAGGGACACCATTCCTTACCCATCCTGGCTAATAGCCATTAATGGACTTAACCTCCATGAATTTATCTGGTTCTCTTTTAAACCCTGTTATAACCCTAGCCTTCACAACCTCCTCAGGCAAGGAGTTCCACAAGTTGACTGTGCACTGTGTGAAGAAGAACTTCCTTTTATTTGTTTTAAACCTGCTGCCCATTAATTTCATTTGCTGGCCCCTGGTTCTTATATTATGGAAACAAGTAAATAACTTTTCCTTGTTCACTTTCTACACACCACTCATGATTTTATATACCTCTATCATATCCCCCCTTAGCATCCTCTTTTCCAAGCTGAAAAGTCCTAGCCTCTTTAATCTCTCCTCATATGGGACCCGTTCCAAATCCCTAATCATTTTAGTTGCTCTTCTCTGAACCTTTTCTAATGCCATTATATCTTTTCTGAGATGAGGAGACCACATCTGTATGCAGTATTCAAGATCTGGGTGTACCATGGATTTATATAAGGGCAGTAAGATATTCTCCATCTTATTCTCTATTCCTTTTTTAATGATTCCTAACATCCTGTTTGCTTTTTTGACTGCCACTGCTCACTGCGTGGATGTCTTCAGAGAACTATCCATGATGACTCCAAGATCTCTTTCCTGATTAGTTGCAGCTAAATTAGCCCCCATCATATTGTATGTATAGTTGGGGTTATTTTTTGCCAATGTGCATTACTTTACATTTATCCATGTTAAATTTCATTTGCCATTTTGTTGCCCGATCATGTAGTTTTGTGAGATCTTTTTGAAGTTCTTCACAGTCTGCTTTGGTCTTAACTATCTTGAGCAGTTTAGTATCATCGGCAAACTTTGCCACCTCACTGTTTACCCCTTTCTCTAGATCATTTATGAATAAAAGTTGAATAGGATTGGTCCTAGGACTGACCCTTGGGGAATACCACAAGTTACCCCTCTCCATTCTGAAAATTTACAATTTATTCCTACCCTTTGTTCCCTGTCTTTTAACCAGTTCTCAATCCATGAAAGGATCTTCCCTCTTATCCATGACAACTTAATTTACGAAAGAGCCTTTGGTGAGGGACTTTGTCAAAGGCTTTCTGGAAATCTAAGTACACTATGTCCACTGAATCCCCCTTGTCCACATGTTTATTGACCCCTTCAAAGAACTCTAACAGATTAGTAAGACACGATTTCCCTTTACAGAAACCATGCTGACCTTTGCCCAACAATTTATGTTTTTCTATGTGTCTGACAATTTTATTCTTTGCTATTGTTTCAATTAATTTGCCCTGTACTGACGTTAGACTTACTGGTCTGTTAATTGCTGGGATCACCTCTAGAGCCCTTTTAAAATATTGGTGTTACATTAGCTATCTTCCAGTCATTGGGTACAGAAGCTGATTTAAAGGATAGTTTACAAACCATAGCTAGTAGTTCCACAATTTCACATTTGAGTTCTTTCAGAACTCTTGGATAAATGCCATCTGGTCCTGGTGACTTGTTACTGTTAAATTTATCAATTAATTCCAAAACCTCCTAGTGACACTTGAATCTGTGACAATTTCTTAGATTTGTCACCTACAAAGGACGGCTCAGGTTTGAGAACCTCCCTATCATCTTCAGCTGTGAAGATTGAAGCAAAGAATGTAGATGTTCAGCCTCTGGCTGCAGCGAGAGGTGGATCTTCCCACCTTGCGGGGTCCTAAAGCCCATGCTCCAACCCAAGCCTGAACTTCTACACTGCAGTTGAACAGCCCATAGCCCAACCCACAAGCTCGAGTCAGCTGGCACAGGCCAGCCACACGTTTTTAACTACAGAGCAGACATGCCCCAAGAGGCACAGGATAGACTGTCAACCACTATGTTTTGGATGTTATTATTTATCAGATTCTCTATGGCATGTTTACAAAAAACATGTTTTGAAAAAAGATTAGATACTCAGACTCAGACTCTGTAAATTCAGTCTGTAACCTTAACTTTGGTCTTACTACTGCTAGACCTTAATAGACCTAGTCAATAGTTTTGAAATTTCAACAGATTTTTTTGGTGACAATCTTTCTCATTATTTTTGACCCTCGCTATTTAGGTATACCATGGTAGCAACCAATGGGACAAAACAGGATCAACAGCACTAGAAAATACACTAATTGGAGATAAAATCCAAATCTGTTTAATTATGTAGACAGTTACCTCAAAGTCATGTGCAAATGTGCTAACTGTACATGCAAACAGCCAGTTAAAATGTCAACTGGTGATTTGCATATGCAATTACTAAGCCCAAGACAGTTATACATATGCATATTTCTGAAAATCTGGTTTTATAACTTGAACACATATACACATTGTCATAAACAGATAGCTAAGGGTTAATGTCTCTTTCACCTGGAGCACCTGACCAGAGGACCAATCAGGAAACCGGATTTTTTCAACTTTGGGTGGAGGGAATTGTGTGTCTGGGGTCTTTGTTTTCTGGCTGCCTGCTTTCTCTGAGCTTTGGAGAAGTAGTTCTACTTTCTAGTCTTCTGTTTCTAAGTGTAAGGACAAAGAGATCAGATAGTAAGTTATATGGTTTCTTTTCTTTGGTATTTGCATGAATATAAGTGCCGGAGTGCTTTGATTTGTATTCTTTTTGAATAAGGCTGTTTATTCATATTTCTTTTAAGCAATTGACTCTGTATTGTATCATCTTAATACAGAGAGACCATTTGTATTTTTTCTTTCTTTTTTCTCCATTTGTCGCCTGTGTTCAGCTTCTTTGAATTGCTCTTCGGCCTTAATTTTTGCCTTAGAAGTCATGATTCCTGTTTTCTTGTGTTGGGGTGCCCTCCGGTGTTTATCCTCTGAACTGCAGGTTCTCTGTTGCCTCCTGAAGTCTGCCTAGCAACAGTGCCTTTAGCTAATCTTCAATGTCAAGTAAACCTGAAAAACCACTTTATTTGCATTTATATAGTGCTGGTATGACTCTCAATGGGAGTGCTACTGTGTGACAAAAGACCCTTAACAGTCTGGTAAATGGCTTCTTGCTTAACATGCAAGCCACAAACTGCCAGAGAGAGCAGAAAAAAAAATTCTCTCTGGTTCCCTTTTAAAACCAACTGTTCCTCTCTGCTAAAAAGCCCTTAGCAGAGAAAAGAAAAATATAATATTCCTACTGGCTTCTGGATTCTGTCTATATCCCACCCGCTGCTACACCATATCATAACCTTAGTCCCAGATTTGGACCTTAGCGTCCAAAATATGGGGGTTAGCATGAAAACCTCCAAGCTTAGTCACCAGCTTGGACCTGGTACCTGCTGCCACCACCCAAAAATTTAAAGTGTTTTGGGGCACTCTGGTCCCACTGAAAAACCTTCCCTGGGGACTCCAAGACCCAAATCCCTTGAGTCTCACAACAGAGGGAAATAATCCTTTTTCCCTCCCCCCCTCCAGGTGCTCCTGGAGAGATACACAGACACAAGCTCTGTGAATCCAAACAGAGTGACTCCCCCTCTCCGTTCCCGGTCCTGGAACAAAAAGGACTTTCCTATTCCCCCAGAGGGAATGCAAAATCAGGCTAGCCAATTCAACACACACCGATCTCCCCTGATTTCTTCCTCCCACCAATTCCCTGGTGAGTACAGACTCAATTTCCCTGAAGTAAAGAAAAACTCCAACAGGTCTTAAAAGAAAGCTTTATATAAAAAAGAAAGAAAAAATACAAATGGTCTCTCTGTATTAAGATGATACAATACAGAGTCAATTGCTTAAAAGAAATATGAATAAACAGCCTTATTCAAAAAGAATACAAATCAAAGCACTCCAGCACTTATATTCATGCAAATACCAAAGAAAAGAAACCATATAACTTACTATCTGATCTCTTTGTCCTTACACTTAGAAACAGAAGACTAGAAAGTAGAACTACTTCTCCAAAGCTCAGAGAAAGCAGGCAGCCAGAAAACAAAGACCCAGACACACAATTCCCTCCACCCAAAGTTGAAAAAATCCGGTTTCCTGATTGGTCCTCTGGTCAGGTGCTCCAGGTGAAAGAGACATTAACCCTTAGCTATCTGTTTATGACACACATGTTCTATGAAAAAATGCCTCCATCAAATTAATTAAAAATTTCAACACTAAGGGCTTCTCTTCACTACAGTGGTAAGTCGACCTAAAGTACATTACTCCAGCTACGTGAATAATGTAGCTTAGGTTGACTGACTGCGGTGTCTTCACTGCATTGCGTTGACGGGAGACACTCTCCCATCACGTTACCGTAATCTTCTCAGGGAGTTGGAGTACCAGGGTCGACCGGAGACCACTCTGCATCGATTGCAGCAGCATCCATCTCTCCATAATGAAGACCAGCCTGAACACTTTCAGAATGCCAGTTTTTAGTAAGGTAACTTTCTGTATCCAAATTCACTAACATTGCAAGAGTGAGTGTTGTGGGTGTTGTATACTCAGTGGTGATGTTTTGAATGATGAATAAATTAGCTGCTAGTGGTGTTAATTTGTATTGCTTTACACAACAAACCTCCCAAGATATGTTTGACAGATTGGGTCATATTTATTCCTGGTGTAACTCTAGCTGAGTTACACTGGGGATAAATTTGACCCACTGGCTTTTCATTTGAGCTTCACAGGTTTCTAATTATTGTTTACAAATATAAGCCACACCTCTTCTAAGGCTTGTTGTTATTCAAACTTTACCATAACAAAAGATACAATTTGTACTATCTATGATTACTACATCATCATAAGGAGTGAGTCAGCTTGACAATATTTAGCCTTCACTAATATCATCTTTGGGACTCAAGTGATTAGGAAAAAAAAAACCCACAGATGAAAGCCCAGATAAGGTTTTTGTAAAACAGTTGTTATTACTTTTCTTTTAAGTTGTTTCCCTCCCACACACTTACACTATCTGCTCATCAGCTGAAGAGGTGTATTCCTAATGATGAAGTGTTATTTTAAAAAGATCACAATATGCTGTATCATACACCATGTGTTCCAGAAGAGTTATTTTCAGAATGAACATAAACTGTTTCTGAGATTTTTAGTACTGCTTAAGTGGTGATCTAATCAACAGGGTTTACTACAATTAAATTGTTAGCCATTTTTAAAAATACTGTTTGTCATATGTCAGATCAATCATTGTTCACGAATAAACCATCATTTAAACAGTTTGAATTCAGCTTGGATATTCTATTATCTCAAAAGTCATAAAAGTCTGGACACATCTCAGACCTGAATTTAGTATAGCTTTTGTATGCAAGCAAAGTATCCTGCTGAAAGACAAACTAGATTTACCAAAATATTATTTTTAAAAACTTAGTGTTAAATAAATGCCATTTCTATTAGTTAAAATTCAGAAGTAAATAAATGACAATAGTAATTCTAGCGATCATTACCAAGTTCCAATACTTCAGAAAACTGACATAGTTATTATCTAAATTCAGCATGGATTACCATGCGAGTCCTAGAACGGAGTATATTATTCACTCTGTTGCACTGTGAAGCCCCTCAATGAGCAGGTCTTTTTATGAGTGTGGTATGATAGTGCTCAATTACTTTAAAATCCAAGCGGATATCAAGCCTTCTGAATCAGTGCAGAATTTCATGCCAACTATAATGACCAGGGGACAATTTCAGGTACTAGTTGGCTCAGTTTGTCTAGCTAGGCCACATCCTTGAGCTAGAGACTTAAGTGATGGAAATCGATTGTGGTTGATCAATTTTTTATAATATCTTATATCATAACCATGTAGGAGGTAGTTCCTTTGTTCTGTATCTGCCCCACAAATCTCCACAGAATTCCAAAGAGAAAATTTAGCTGGATTGAAGCAAGGGGTGTGTGTGATGGGTGAGGGGATAATGATTCCAAAAAGGGAGTACATCTCCTCTTTCCAGTACTTCCCCTAAGCTACCTTATCCAGATCTGGGCTTGCTTTGCTTGCAGAAACGTAGAGGACAATCTGGGTTTACATGAGTTGGAGACAGGGGCGGCTCCAGGCACCAGCAATTTGGCAGCGGGTGTGCCAAAGGCACGGGACCGGCAGATCACCCGCAGAGCTGCCAACGAATCCACGTGACCGGAGGACCTCCCACAAAAACGCCACCAAAGGCTGCCTGACTGCTGTGCTTGGGGCGGCAAAAAACATAGAGCCGCCCCTGGGTGCAGGCCTAGGTAGGTCTTGCATGCAGCCCAGACAGCTGTGTGGAATTTCATGCCATCTGCCGGAAGTCTATTAGGCTTCTGAAGACTTCCAATGCTCTGTTGCCAGTTTAAGAAGCTCCTGCAGCATTCCCAACAAATGAATAGGTCCCTGGGGACCCTCATTCTTCTCCATCTCACTCTTACTTTACAACTGCCATAGTGAAAACTACTGCTTCCAGCTCTACATTCAGATTTGCTTTTTAATCAGGTCAGAATACAAATTGGATCTGATATACTTTCTCTTCAAATCTGGAAAAAAAAAAAAAAAAAAAAAAAAGGATTGAGGTTGTGTTCAGATCCAAATATGGAGAACGGACCCTAGTATCAGACAATTTTTTTGGCATTTTCAACAGGAGGGTTCATCATAACACATTAAAGTGGGGCTGACTCTCTGATCACACAGTATTTCATAGTGTAGCTTTTTTATTTTCTCAGTACTTTTTCACTTGTAAGATAATGGCATTTAATAAGCCTGTTCCTCCTCTCCCCGCCATCCTGACTACTACTTCTTTTCTCCATCTGTTTTGCTTTTTACTGTCAGCATGTTTGTACTATCACTCCTGACTGGGGGCCTCTGAATGAAATACAGAGAAAATATGGAATACAGCAGGCAGAGATAACAAAAGAACAAGTAAGGACATTTCTAAAAGTGTTTAATGTCAGAGAGGCCAGGAAAGTGGAGGAGTTATACATAACATCTAAGGTGCTATTAAAGGCAAGTATTCAGCTCACCAAAATACAATTTCTGACAGAACTGGGGAAAAGGTGAGAAGTTCAACAGAATTGGAAAAAATCTGTGACTCAGAAGAAAGTCAACCACTGATTTGATAATCAACTAGTTAGCGATTGGAGAAAAAAATATATAAGCAAATCCAATCCTCCTGAAAAGGCAAGATATAATTCCCAAACAAGAGTACACCAGAAAGAGTTTGCACAAACAAAGGCATTTTCCATGCTGTAAGAATGATTTAGCTTTGCATTTTCAGTGCTGTAATTGACTTACCCTGAGCGAAGGAAAGTGGATTATCCAGAGGCAGGAAGATTTTCAGTGAAGACAATAAGATTATTTGTATCTATACGATACTTGAAAGATCATGCAACTAAAGGAGGAATGACAGATCTATGATATTCTCTATGAGGTATATACACATCTGCAATCCTTTAAGGCCCAAATAGAGTCATGCACTTAAGCACGTGCAAATTAAGCATATGAGCATTGATTGGAATGTAGAAAGGCATTCAAAAGGAATACCAAGAAACCAAATGGAGTGAAGGAGTTTAATGTATCCTTACCCTGGGATAATGACGTTCTAGAGAAAACAATCTGATCACTTTACTGCAGCAGCATTAACAGAAACTATAGTACAATGGATTTATGTAGAAAGAGCTAACTAATTTGAAGAATTCTATTCTGGTCTTGAACAGCCTGCGCTGGTAATTGAAATGTTCCTTGCTAACCTTCTATCATTTTTTACCCTTAGAGAAAAATATTTTTTTCGAAAAGACATCATTCTTAGTTTTTCTTTAGGGCAGAGAAAGATTTAGTGATAATTTCCGTCCTTGACGCATTCTTTGAACCAAAATTTCATAACCAGTTGTTTGGCACCTTACGCACTTTGGGAACAAGGCACAAAGACGTCCATAAACCAGATGTCCACCTTTATGCTGTTCCCCTACTAGTCTTTGGGTTGCCCTGCCCATTCTGAAAAGCAATTTATGGCAGTGTCAGCACTGCTGTAAATTGGATCAATTATAAAATCACTCGCAGGGTTATCCTGCCAGTCAGGGATCACTAAGGTCCAGGGCATCCTGGCAATGGCCCCTTTTCTCTGACTACACTCCCAATATCTAGGTGGTGGAGGGGAGCATGTTGGGTATCAGCTACATCAGCCCTATGCCAGAATTCCCAAGTTAGGCTGTTCTTCAGACTGCTTTGCCCTGCTGGAGCAATATGAAGAAGCCTTAATGGGGCCAAGGATCTAGCCCCAAATCTTCAACTCCATCAATTATAGTCCATCATTATAGCCTAATTGCCTAGTGTTCTTCTCTTTTTCTGTACCTTTTTCTCTCTCAACGTGGGGATTCCCTCACTGGGTTATTGTGACTGAAACTGTGAGCATTTGAGTGGATCACTAGGAAATTCCTCCCTATAAAGAGTGAATGTGGTAATGCTGCTCACCCAACTTAAATATACCACCATAACAATATAACCCTGCAAACACTATCTAAATTCCAGCAGGATGACACACAGAAACAGAAATGTGTACTAATGGCTGGGTTAGTGGGAGCAATCAGGAGCTGGGAGAACAGAGGTAGCATGATGCTTTCTTGGAGAGGAGATCTGTGGGAAGTTCTGGAGCCTCGCTTAAGGGTGGGCTAGGGCAGAAAGGTCAGAAGGAAGCAGCTGGCAACTGGTAGGGGGATCATACATTTAACATCAAGAAAATTTTAGAGCAATGGGTTTGGGTTGGAATTGAGTCTAGTTTTGAAACTTGCTAATGGGTTTGGTCATTGAGAGGGCTGTCCTGGTATGAGGCAGAGTGGTTTATGGGAAGGGGTGAGTATACCCTTCTTCTGAACCTCAGAGCACTTTAAAGATTTTAAGGACAGGATGTATGAAAATACTAAGATAACCACTGCAGTGAGTTTTTAAGTTAGTAGAGAACAAAACATACAGAAGTTATTTGGCATCTACATGACAAAAGAGCCTTTTCCTACTGATCTGCAAAGAGGCCAAATGCGAGCACAGACTGTTCAGTTGAACTGTGTTGAAAAACAGTGTTCAAACCTGGTTGCGATAAACCACAATATAACATAATTTAATTGGTCATTGTAGATGGGGACAAACTGTGAAAAACTTATTGAAAACTGGTTTCAGAGTAGCAGCCGTGTTAGTCTGTATCTGCAAAAAGAACAGGAGTACTTGTGGCACCTACTGACCGCTATACTTACCTACATCCCTATTCCCTCCAGCTTTCATCCAGACCATACCACAGAATCCATTGTCTACAGCCAAGCTCTATGATATAATCACATTTACTCCAACCCCTCAGACAAACACCTACAAGATCTCTATCAAGCGTTCTTACAACTACAATACCCGCCTGTTAAAGTGAAGAAACAGATTGATAGAGCCAGAAGAGTACCCAGAAGTCACCTGCTACAGGACAGACCCAACAAAGAAAATTAGAGAACACCACTAGCCATCACCTTCAGCCCCCAACTAAAACCTCCTCAGCGCATCATCAGGGATTTACAACCTTTCCTGAAGGACGATCCATCACTCTCACAGATTCTGGGAGACAGGCCAGCTCTGGCTTACAGACAGCCCCTCAACCTGAAGCAAATACTCACCAGCAACCATAGACCACAAAACAAAAACACTAACCCAGGAATCTATCCTTGCAACAAAGCCCATTGCCAACTCTGTCCACCTATCTATTCAGGGGACACCATCATATGACCTAAACACATCAGCCACACTATCAGAGGCTCGTTCACCTGCACATCTACCAACGTGATATATGCCATCATGTGCCAGCAATGCCCCTCTGTCATGTACATTGGCCAAACCAGACAGTCTCTACGTAAAAAAAATAAATGGACATAAATCAGATGTCAAGAATTATAACATTCACAAACCAGTCGGAGAACACTTCAATCTTCCTGGTCACTCGATTACAGACCTAAAAGTCGCAATATTACAACAAAAAAACTTCAAAAAGAGACTCCAATGAGAGACTGCTGATTTGGAATTAATTTGCAGAATGGACACCATTAAATTAGGCTTGAATAAAGACTGGGAGTGGATGGGTCATTACACAAAGTAAAACTATTTCCCCATGTTTATTTCCCCTCCCCACACACTGTTCCTCACAACTTCTTGTCAACTGCTGCAAATGGACCATTTTGATTACCACTACAAAAAGTTTTTTTCTCTCCTGCTGCTAATAGCTCACCTTAACTGATCACTCTCATTAGAGCAGTGGTTCTCAAACTTTTTTTTACTGGTGACCCCTTTCACATAGCAAGTCTCTGAGTGCAACTCCCCCCCCAAATTAAAAACACTTTTTAATATATTTAACACTATTATAAATGCTGGAGGCAAAGCGAGGTTTAGGATGGAGGTTGACAGTTCGCGACCCCTCATGTAATAATCTTGTCACCCCCTGAGGGGTCCCGACCACCAGTTTGAGAACCCCTGCGTTAGTGTGTGTATGGTAATACCCATTGTTTCATGTTCTCTATGTATATATATCTATCTTCCTATTATATTTTCCACTGCATGCATCCGATGAATTGGGCTGTAGCCACGAAAGCTTATGCTCAAATAAATTTGTTAGTCGCTAAGGTCCCACAAGTACTCCTGTTCTTTTATTTAAAACTATGATCTAGTCTCAAATATTGTTTTATTTGAACCCATTCACATAGGCCAACCAAAACAAATCAAGTAATAAAGTAGTATTCCTGTTTCTGCAATTGTATTTTACTTCACAGCACTGTTCAACAACCAGTGAAGAGGATACCCTAGAGGTGATGCCCTCCAAAGAAAAAAACAACAGAGGTAGATACTAGGTTAACTGATGACACCCTGGACTTCTAGGGATTGCATTGATAGGAAATGCACTTGAGTAACTTTAACAAAATTAAACAAAGGGGCAGATATTTTAATAGTATTTAGGCACCTAAAGATGCACATAGGCACCTAATGGGATTTTCAAAAGTGCTTAGTCATATATGCATCTAAATACCTTCAAAAATCTGTTCCAAAGTCCTTTGTGGAGGAACTATACTAGCCTGAAATTAGATGCCGTCATTAAGTGGAAAATAGAACCTTTAGTATTTATTCAATAGCACTACTTATAATTATTATTATGCCCAAAATGAACAAATTACTGCAATATTCACTGAAAGTTAAGATTATATCCTTCAAATATATCTCCAGGAAAATTCATCCAGCAATAAAAGAAATTCTGATTCTGAAAGAAAGTACTTCCAGTATTGACAATTTGGAGTTTGACATCTCTGAAATTAAGTTCTCATGGTTACTTGAGAAATAGGAAGTGATTGGAATATGAGTAACAGAATATTTCTTGTATAATGAAAAGATGTCACTGATTTTTAATTATCTGAAAACCACATAAACAGTTTTTAAACCTTTTAAACAGTTGCATTGGTTGGTTACTACAGTGTTGGGGTTGGAATAGATCTATAGTAGACTAACATTTCACACAAGGGATGTTATACTATATTTTGCATGCATAAAATCAATGCGAGCTGCATGCATATCACTTGGTAGAATTTGACTCAGAGTTCATAAAAGAAGCCCTCCCCATAAAATACACAAAAGCAGCAGCATATTTAAATAAGTTTAAGATGTTTTCAGTCTATTATATTTTCTTCAAGGAGACATTTATTTCCTCTAAAAACATAGCAAAGGAGAACCATATTTAAATAAATGTAATATGTTATCCAGACTAGTCTATTTTCCTCCAGAAAAAGTGTAATTCATCTTTCCATGCATATATTTATGTTTCTCAAAGATTCGATCAGTAAGAGTAACTAAAATACCATTCAGATCTGAGATATCAAAAAAGAAAAATTATTCTAGCATGATATGCAGACAAAACCATTTTTTAAACTAACATTAAATGAAGAAGAAATATGATCACTTCACAGACCATACTGCCTGTAATACTGAAGATAAAAAAATGTCAATTGAATACAACCAGTGGCTTTTTGATGTGCCATGTTCAAGTGAATAGTAAGAATATGAATCAGGAGTGTACTGCCCATTCCATTATCCAAAGTAAAATGCAAAACTTCCATTTAACACCCTCTTCTGCCCAGTCACCCACACAACATTTTTTTCTATAGCTTTTTTCTCTGCAGCTAACCACAACTAGAAAGCTGAGTATATTATTTTGGCCTTTCTGGTTTTCATGCTCCTTTTTTTATCCGACCATTATAATGTTACTATCTTAACTTTCATTTTTCTCTGCTCCTGTCACTTCTGAACCTTGTGAGAGCTAGAAATGGAATAAAGGCTCGCTAATGAGATTTATATCACAACACGTTCTCCAAAAACTTAGGCTGCTCCCTCTGTTGTAGAATCAATGATGTCTCATTGTCCTTTGTCTCACACCTGGCAGTGCTGAGTGTTTGTCATATCATCACTACTCTGACAGTAATAAAATATTTTTGTACTATGGGGGAGGGGAGGTATTTTTAGCAGCTATAAACAGATTTCCTAAGGCTCAGAGGTTTAGTCTGGTTGTTTATGGAACTCTGAATCTACAGAGGTCCTACCCATTCATCAAGCCTACTAGATGTAACCTTCCAAACTGAACTACCTTTCCAAGGCAGTCATTGCCTATTTCTCATCCATCATCACCTGTTCCCCTCAGGATTTTGGACACCCACTTCCCAGTGATTCTGGCCTTTGGATCTCCTCTTCCTTTAAAGAGAATATGTGGCATCCAGAACCTCCACTTTGAAGGCATGTTAACTCTCTGGTGGGATTTTAAATTGGAGAGTCTAGTAGAGGCACAGTTGGGCACAACTCCTCTTCTTCAAAGCTTCAGATTGAGGTCAAGGGGAAGGTGTTTCCCTAAAGGAGTAAGAAACTGAGCTGAAGCAGTGAGTTTGGGAGAGGCATTTTACTGCCCAGCAAGACAAAGATCGGAGACCTCAGGGAAAGCACTCTTTAACAGAATCAATCTGAACCCCACGTTTCTTCTAGATCTTTCATTTACATGTCTAAGATTTATGGATTAAAAGAAAAGTCAACCAAAAAGCAACACGTGATCTACACTTCTCCATCTTACCATTGGAACCATGCTAGCAAGCAACTATATTCAAGTAGGACAGTTGCTATCATAGTTCTAGTATGGCTTCCCTCGTCAATGTTGGCAGGAATTATGGGACCTTCAAAAATGATAGCTGATGTCACAGCGCAGCACTGGGGAGACATGGATTTTGTGGTCATGCCTGCAAAAATTGTACCAGGTGGATAATGCTGTGTTTGTTTTAGACAACAATAAAATGGATTGTAACATATTGGGCTATTCTGTGATTTGAACAGAACAATATTCTTGCATGCATCAGAACAGCTGTTAAATGCAGAAGTCCTTGTAATAATTGTAAAGAAAAACTATGGATAAAGGAATGCAAACCAGAGAGGTCACTGATGAAATTGAGTATACCTGCTATTTACCATTTGTGAAGGAATATATTCCCATCACATATTGATTTTAAATGCTTGCTTTACAGACATCTTTCTAGTACCCAGTGGATTAGGAATTAAGATGATTTTATGTAGAATCTCAGTATCTTGACAAAGGTATGGAACCTCAAGCAGTACCAACAGCACTTCAGTTGTTTGGAAACAGTTTGATAGACTAAATGATATATTAGAAAGAAACATGCTCCTGCAGTGATGAAACATGGAATGGTTTTGTTAAATAGGTATTTTTCTACTGTAAAAGCTTAATTTCATTCCAAAATAAGGGCCCATTTATGAACTCAGTTATATGGTCACAGACTCATTTCCTGTCTTTATATTTCCAGTTTGTGTTCAAAGTTATTCCCTTCTGTAATTTGCCTTTTAAAGGAGAATTCTGCTATTGAAACTGTGGGGGCAGAAAAATCACATTTCCTTCAATGCACTTGTGAATTTCATGAAATGTGAAAAGCAGCTTTTAGCTACAGAAAACCAGTGTTGCTCAGAGGAAACTGAATGGAGGGGCAGCTGGAGGTGAAAACCTTGCTTATGCATGTAATATAGAGTGCTCATTGACAATGGGGAGAGCCTAGAGTAGGTGGGAGGTTGTGTTGGTGTCAAGGGGAAAACCTTAGAGAATTAGCTGAAAACATTTGTAATCAGTTGGCAAAGGTCATCTGAGTTAGATTTATTTCTCATTATTGTGCTTTTAAAAAAGTGATTTAAAAGTTTCCACCACCCCAACTCCAATGTTCTTGGCTGAGAGAAAAATGTTTTCATTTTGAAGATGGAGAAATTCATCTAATCACAAAAAAACAAATAAAGCAAAAATATGGATGATAATTCAGAGAAAAGAAACTTATTCCAATGAGTCAAATCTGAAACTATTGTACAGTAGTTTCCTCTCTAAGCCCTTGATCCTATGCTCATTGAAGTCAATGACAAAATTCCCATTGACTTCAGTCATGCAGGATCAGAGGCAAAACAATGGCATCAGACTTCTCCACTATCTACCCTCATGCATTTGGTGAACTGTACTATATGGAACATTATAAGTAGCAAGATCTATTGAGCTAGTTTTCCTTTCATTTTGAATAGGAGAACTGAGTCCTGATGCACAGAACCTACCTCCTGATAGGTTTGAGGTCTTTCATAGATTTTGGGGGATTTTTTTTCTGGGTACCCTAAGCCTTCCCATCAGTGATTCCCACCCTTCTCTATATTGTCACTGTGTTAGAGTTTTCTCTTCCATTTCTCCACTGTCTTTGCACGACAGAGACTACTGCATAAAATATAGTGACAACTCTCAATTCACAGAAATATTGACAAACCCCTCACATCTTGTATTGCATATAAAGATCCACATTCATGACCATTCTGGCATCAAAGAGACATAGATAAAACAAAATAATATACAACTGGGATATTAAAGACTATTGCAAGTTTTCTTATCTGACCCTGAAAGTAATGATATTTCTGTTAAGTATTTTTGGTAGTTAACAAAAGATTGCCTTCCATTTTGATGTAATCAATTTATTTATTTATTGGTTAACTCAAGGGTTTTCAAACTTTTTTCCAAGGGTGGACTACAGCTTTCCGGAAAGACTGCATGTCTGAGGGGATGGTCCACATAATATCACAGTGGCAACTAGTGAAATTGCATAATAGAAAAGTAATATTTGAAAAGTTTTGAATTTATTTCAAGTGCGTTATCATTGCTGAAGGACCTGAAATGAAGCATTAATTGAGGCTTGTCTGTGCCTTATGTTTCAATGTATGTATGAGCCTTCTTAGATAGATGGCATTCTATCCCATAGCTATTTATTTCTTTATTTGCCCACTTTTTGATCAGACATGTTTGGAAATAGTCAAAGATTTGAGCCTCATTTTTGACTACTGCATTGACATGGAAAGCTTGACTTCGTTTTTTTTTTTTTTTGTGCAGGTTGTCCTCTTATTTAAAACCTGCCCTCATGCTTTTGAGGACTGATAACTTTATTCCTTCTTAAAGGATTCCAAGGGCTGGATTGTGAGCTCATCTAACATGAGCATGACATATTAAATAGCTCAAGAACTTCTGTGCTCAGCACACACAGGTGAGCATATTCCCCAACACAATGTCTGACACACTGTAAAATTAAGATGACATCTACAGAACTTCAAGAAATGTGTAAATAGTAACTAAGTTCCCCAAATTTCAAATTTAAAACTAGAATCTAACTGTATTATCTTGATAAATCAGTTTATGTATAAATATGCATGGCAAATGTTTTTCTGTTAAGAGAACCAGAGTTATTCATTGACTATATGCTTGTTGACTAGACATCGTATTTGAAAACTTGGACGAAGCTGGTTAAATGACAAACTTCGCTCACAAATAATAATTCAATGAAAACATTTCAAAATATGTGGTGAATGTTATTTATAAAATAATTTGACCACTTCTACTTTTGACGGATTATACTTGTGTTATTAATGCCTGTGTATGTCTGCAGATTTGGTGACTCACTTTTTCCACCCAGAATCAGTTTTCAGGTGTCTAGAAAATTGATGAGGTGAAATAAAGGCCTTGTAAGCATAAACATTTTGGAAATTTTCAAGTTTGTTTTATTAATTAAGATGAAATGCTCAAGAGAGTTGGGAACGTCCACATTAGAGCCAACTCCATGCATTTGTTTGGCTGAATACACCCAGAGGGGTATGGCTATGGCCGGGGAACTAGTGCACAATGCATTTAATTATGTGGAAATGACGCTAAGTGAAAATGCTCCTTGACTCTAACCTTAGGGGAAAAAACCTACGCACACAAGAAAATATAAAAAGTATATAAAAATGTTCAAAATAGGGCCAAAAGTGTCAGGTAATATAGCACCAACACACTTAGCAGATTTCTGACTACCAGTGTTTTGGACTAACTCCCAGCTTCAGAAGTTGGATCAAACCAATCTCTACTTTGCCAAAGCTGCTGGAAGCTGTAAAAATGAAATTCTGAGGTACAGTACAAAAATCAATGAATATTTCTTGTCTTATACATTTTTTCAGAGCATATAATTTTGGAAATGAAATGCAGTGGATCTTTGCTTGATTTGGACAATGCAACAACAAAACAAAGTTACTGAATTAGTGGAAACTGAGGATAAGATGATTACTCACCTTCTTGTAACTGTTGTTCTTCAAGATCTGCTGTTCATGGCCATTCCAATCAGGTGTGCATTCGCCACGTGCAGTCGTTGAAAATTTTCCCCTCAGCAGCTCCCGTTGGGTCAGCTAGGAAGCTCCCTGGAGTGGTGCCTTCATGGCACTCACTCAACATGTGACCCTGCCAACCTGACCCCACTTCAGTTCCTTCTTGCTGACTTCTCTGAAAGAGGGGAAGTAGGGTGGATATTGGAATGGACGTGAACAACACATCTCGAAGAACAACCGTTACAAGAAGGTGAGTAACCATATTTTATTCTTTGAGTGATTGTTCACATCGATTGCAATCAGGTTACTCCGAAGCTCTCCCATGGGGGTGGGGTTGGAATTAAGGAATCACTGACAGAAGCATCGCTCTGCCAAAAGCTGTGTTGTCTCTAGCATGCTGGATGATGGCATACTAGTGGCAAATGTATGCACTGAGGACTAAGCCACCACTCTGCAGATCTCCTGGATGGGCACCTGGGCGAGGAAAGTGGTGGATGAGGCTTGAGTTCTTATCGAGTGGGCTGGGACCTTGGCGAGGTCGTAACATGAACGGATGCAGTCCATAATACAGGAAGAAATGCATTGTGAGGAGACCGGAAGCCCCTTCATCTGGTTTGCCACTATTACAAACAGCTGGGCAGGAAGTCTGGGTGTGGCCTGAGCTGTACCTTGTCCTTGTGGAAGACTGTGGGGGGGGGGCGGGGTCAGAAGTTAGTGTTTTTAACTCGGACACTCTCCTGGGTGATGTGATGGCAACCAGAAAGGCCACCTTCCATGAGAGATACAGAAGGGAACATGTAGCCAGTGGCTTGAACTGGGCTCCCATTAGTCTAGCTAGGATTACGTTGAGGTCCCAGGGCGGTACCGGTGGGCAGGACTGTGGATATAGCCACGTTCCTTCCTTGTCCTGGGCCTGATAGCCTGCAAATCTTACACGCTCAGACTGATGTGCCTCCTGTAGACAACTCAGGCACGAGTTGTCACTACTGGGCATAGGCTTCTTGCATACACCGCAACATTTAAATCCTAGGGCTTGAGGCATGCCCCGAAGCCCAAGGTGGGGAAGGCAGAAATGACCCACTCACCAAGTTTATCCTAACTATAGATAACAATAAACTAACTACAAAATAAAAAAACCTGGATAGGACTAAGTAATAGGCTATGGCAGTGTTTCCCAAACTTCGGACGCCGCTTGTGTAGGGAAGGCCCCAGTATGTCCCTCGGCCCGTGCCACTTCCAGCAGCTCCCATAGGCCTGGAGCAGCGAACCGCGGCCAGTGGGAGCCGCGATCAGCCGAACCTGAGGACGCGGCAGGTAAACAAACCGGCCTGCCAGGGGCTTCTCCTGCACAGGCGGTGCCCCAAGTTTGGGAAACACTAGGCTAAGGGAACACTTGCAAGCAAGTGAAACACAGTTCCAATGCCGTCATGGACGGTAAGAAGGAACTGAAGCAGGGTTGGGTCGGCTGGGTCCTACACTGAGCGCCTTGAGGGCACCACTCCACACCTGACCCGATGGGAGCTGCTGAGGGAAAAAGTTTCCGATGACCATGCACAGGGCACGGGCACATCTGATTGGAATCGATGCGAACAATCACGTAAAGAAGAACAGGCTCTTTCAGGGTTACAAAGTGATACAAGTGTGAGGACAGTGTGATGATGTCTCTGTTGATTCTCTAGGTATCTGCATTTCATTTCTTCACACTCAAAAGTCGCACACAGTTGTTCAATTTACAGATGTGCACAATCTCCTGCACTACTTACATTTTTATTAAACTGATCTATTTGCCAACTTACCCATGCACCACCTATTATTTAACAAACCTATAATAGCCCCAAACAATTTTGGTTTAAGATAATGCATTTTATTCCAAGATGGCAGATTTTCAGAATTAAACATGGGTGAATGTGATTTGTGAGACTTTGTCTCTGGTATGGTTACAGAGAAATTATGGATATGTGCACTGTGAAGAACAGGGAAAAGATGAGCAACCTGTGCTCTACAGCAGTGTAATGCAGGAATTAATGTAATGCCGCCAGGGGCCCAAGGGGTATGCACATGGAGTGCCTCTTGCTACAGATACTGGGCAACAGAACTGGGGCCATGAACCTGCCCCCTCAGACATACTATTCAATATTGCTGCAGACAATGCTACTACCTACCCTGTCCTTGTAACCAATGCAGAGGTAAGCATAACTTGGCACTTAGGAAATAACATCTTGCATGATATTCTGCAGGTGTACATTTGAACATTATGTATAACAAGCTGCTGTCTGGGACCTCTTATCAGGATACAGCATGCTCATCTGTGCTGAATTTATGGCTCTTCCCTCTCAGAAAAGTGGCTTAATTTAAAAGCGACAGATTGTCATAAGAATTTCCGAAACTCTAATTTCACATACACAAAAAACCTCACAGACAACAGAAAAATGAGTGTGTCTGTCGGCATATGCAGTTTTGAGTACTCACATCCTATACACTGTTTCAGAGGCTCTTTTGAATGTTTATCTCAGAGTATTGAAATAGTTCACTTGCATATGCCTGTTCTCAGGCTTCTGTGCAAGTGGCTTGCTGTTTGGTTTGGATCAAAGTATAGCAATTCTGCTGTACTTTTTATTGCCCAGCATCAGACTCACTCAGCTTCCTTTTTGCAACCACGAGGGCTAGAAACCTTGTTTTTTTAAACAAAAGCTTAGATTCTCACATAACAACATGACTCCAGGGACTGGGTTTTAAGGAAAAACAAAAAAAATATTGTGAGACTTGCAATAAAGTCATGAGAGTTGGCAGCACTGATATATCCAACACAATGTTAAAATCGGTGAATCAGAATCCTATCTCAGTTACACCAATCTAAATTTAAATAACTCAATCAAAGTTAATGGAGTTATTCTGAATATGCACCATTGAAAATGAGAACAGGCTCTGGCCCTGTTACAGGAGACTGAGAGAATGCTGTGTGTCGGAAGTGGAATCTTTGGCATTTGAAAAATAGTGTTTTCAAAGCAGAAATGCTAATTTTAGCTGGTCAGACCTGAGTATCTATTGAGTATGAAATTACACTGAAAGAAAGTGACAATGCTCAAATTTAACTCCAATGTAACAACAAAACATGGCTTCAGGACAAGTCATGAAAATGCTAAGATATGAGAGAGGCTCATGCAAAAGCCACAGAGATATGCTTTCAAAAGGAATTCACCTGTAACAGATCAGCATGCTGCATACATACGGTATAGTCATCACATACACAGCATCTGAACCTGCCTGTTTCTACAACAAAATCTATTACTTGAGTTAAAGGAGACTGTCCATTAGCTATAACACTATGTAATGTTAAAAAATCAGTCATGAAAAGGAACATTAGTAATAGATTCAGAGTCTAAGGTCAGAAGGAACCATTGTATCATCTAGTCTACTTCCTGTCCATAATAGGACCTTAAAATTCACCCAGTTACCGCTGCACTGAGGCCAACAACTTGGGTTTGACTAAAGCATATCTGAACAAAACAGAAGCAGGCTCCTAAGCAAGCTGCAAGTGCCCTATCACATAAGTGTACCTTTCATCCACTGTAGGGGTGGACTAGGATGAGAAATACATCATTCTCATCTCTACTTCCCTGAGGGAAAGTCATAGGTTTGCAGTTATGCTCTTCTTCTAAAAGCTTGACCAGCGAATTCATTAATGTGACATCAAGTACATATTAACAATTATTTTTTAAAATAATCCTGAGAATTACAATAGTGGAAATATTTGTAACAATGTTTTTGCATAATTGAAAAAATGGCTCATTTTTTGGATAATGGAAAATTGTGATGGATACAATTATTCCTCCCTCCAGAAATGATTTAGCTTAAGTATCACTTTATTGGGCAAATATAGCTTTTATATTAAAGCAATGCAACATTTAAAAATGAATAGCCATTTAATTTTAAAAGTTGTAAATAAAACGATGTAGGGGAGTGACAAATGACATGAAACATCAAAAGAAATATATCCTGTGAAATGCCACAGAACCAAACCAAAACATTCTGCAATTCACACAATTCTATTAAAAACAGAAGAGAATATTTTCACAATGGATCTTTCAAGATTTTGCAAACATCAGGTGTAATGATGTTTAAGTGAAATGTTTGGATTAGTGTCAAAACAGTGAAAGTAATTAGTAGGGCTAGTTTTGCAAACATGTCTTTGGTTATTTTGCAAGTTTACAGGAAAGATGAAGTACCAACTAGCAACCTCTCTGCACAAGGAGTGGTGAGCATCTGGGGTTGTTTCCTCTTTATGAAAAAGTCACATCCCACCCAGAGAGAAGAGATGACCCCCATAAAGAATGCAAGTGATCTTGCTTGACCTGTGACGCAAGCATGGTGCTGACCTCTGCTGTTTAACCGTTGTGTGTGTTTCTTGTTAGAAAGAGTGAGCAAGTGGTGCACTGCCATAAAGGAATGTGAAGGATATGAATGGTGCTGGAAGTCAGAAGAATGAAATATAGCTTTTGTAAGTGAATGTCTGATGAGTGACAGGGTGTTTGGCTGGCTATGTGGAAGAGGTTTAGGAAAGGAGGAAGAAGGGTAAATGGAGGTGAAAACAAAATAAAACAAAACCTGAAGCTTTTCTTAATCAGTTTCCTTATTTCTACTGTAGGAACTAAGTAACTAAGAGTAACCTTTTTCTTCTCACACAAAAATTTCTTTCTTCAGTAAACAAATTAGAAGAGCTAATGGAAATATAGTAGATTATCCTATTTTTGTCCCAGATAGCAATGTGACTACCAAAGTGCTCACTTACACCTTCTTTTCCATGATTGAGAAGTTTTAAGAATGACCATTGGCTTGTACTTCTCTGTGAGAACATTCAGTCTGATGTTAAACACCAACATTCTGAATCTCTTAGAATAATGAATTCTACCATATATATTAGCATGTATGCATGAGAGCATGATTAACCGTCCTTCCCCAGTAGCCATCTATTCCATCTGACCTTTGGCTGCTTCAGTTTTTCCAAAGATACCTGTTTAAAAAATCCAAACCAACCTACTGCTCCTTGGAGATGAGTGTATAATAGATTTTGAATGGTCAGCTCTTCCACACAGTCATTTTAGCTTCACCTGCTCAATGAGGTGCATACCTGCAGTTTACAGGCAATGTTTTTACCAGCAGTGTGGGAAACTCACAGATTCAAAGCCAGCCCTGATTCTACATAATAAAATATTGTCTTCACTCTTTATGTGGATCTCAGAAGCAGCAATAATTATAAAAATAACATGTATCTAGGCCTTCTGTCAAGTATGATTAATTTATAAATTGAAAAGCTGAAGTTAAATTTAATCCAATCAGATGTCACAAGCCAATGCTTCTTGTTTAGCACTCAAGAGTATAATCCTGTGGTTAAACTACTGGCTGGGATTTAGGATATTTTGGTTCAATTCCTAGGACTGACACCGATTCCTTTTGTTGCATTAGGCAGATCACTTATTCTTTCTGTGACTCAGTTATTCATCTGTAAAAAGGAGATACTAAGCCTTCCTTTCTTCCCCACTTTGTCTGTTTGGATTGTAAACTCTTCAGGGCAGGAACTGTGTCTCATTATGTGTATAAAAAGAGCTAGTACAATGGAGCCATGACTGAAGCATAACAATAATATAAAGTAATACTACTACTATTTTCATGGCTTGATTTATCTTTTCAAAGTGTAACAATTTTGAATGCAGCATTTGAAACTGAAAATGCAGGTCTAAGGCCCACTGCTCATTCTGCATGTCTTATATGAAGTCTGTATATGGATCGTACTGAATCCACTCTACCTGAATATAATAATAAAACCCTACCACGTACTTTTCCCCCAATGGATCCAGAAATGTTTCCTAAAAATTTTACTATTTCCATGATATCTCAGTCTGGTGCTTCAGAGAGATTAATCTTGAAGCCACAATACCATTTTAAATTGAGTAATAAAATAACTACACCTCTACTCTGACATAACGCTGTCCTCGGGAGCCAAAAAATCTTACCCCGTTATAGGTGAAACAGCATTGTATCGAACTTGCTTTGATCCACCAGAGTGCGCAGCCTCGTCCCCCCCAAGCGCTGCTTTACTGTGTTATATCTGAATTTGCATTATATCGGGTCGCATTATATCCGAGTAGAGGTGTAGCTCCCATAAATGCTTGGCCACACTACTCTTTCAAATAAATGTCTATTCCACATCATCCTTTCATATAAGGTGAAGGATGTGTTTACAGAAATTATACACAACGTTCTGCTGGATACAAGGAGATGTAGCTGGTGGGCCTATAAAGGTTTCTTCTGTTCTAACCAAGTTCATCATCATTCACACTTCTAAACCAAGTGCAGTATGGTTTTTTACACCATATTGTAGGGAACATTACATCTTCTAGTCTCGGGACTTACTCAAATACCTCAGCCTGATCCCCAACAAATGCAATTAAAACTCTGGACATGTCCTGAGGTTGAATCCATTAATGTGTAAAGACTTTGACATTTTGGAGTAGCCTCTTTAGGTTACGTGAACAAATAAAGGGGTTTCACTGGCTGTGGAGGAGTCAGGTTTTAGTTACCTGAACTAGGTTAACTTCTTTCATGGATCAAAAAAGACCTCTTGGGGCTTCCAAAGTCTTAATTATTTTAAAGCTACAAGGAATGGTTGGAAGAGTTTTGGATAATGGGAAACATTCTGGGATCACTTCACTTTGGGAAGCTTTTCAGCTGTGACACAGGATCTCAAACTTAAAATCTCTCCACAGCTCTACTTGGTCCCAAGCCAAATTTCCCTATAACAAACGATGACTTGTGAAGGAACTATTATACTATATGCAACAAACAACTGCAACATTAAAGATCTGAGAAAATTCATGACAACATTAAACATTGTTAAAATGGTTTTTAAAGGTCAGCTTCTCATGCTGAGAATCACAAAAATGTTCATTTTTGTATAATTACCTTAATTCCCCAAGTTAAAGTGACAATTATTTTATTATACTAGATGTAAAAGCAGGCTTAGTGGATATAAGAGACAATTAACTTAGAAAAATAAAAAAGAGCACAAGCACAACTCTGTTATAGATTAGACTGATAATCAGTAGGATTCTTTTTATTATAACAAGGTTGGGATAACTCGTTCTAATAATCTTGAAAATTTAAATGCTGACAATTTATTTATTTTTATTAATAAAAACATAATTAGGATATGTATTCAAAGCTCTGGGGGTCCTGACATCACTTAATGGCAGAAAAATATTCCAACATAATGCATTATCACTCACCACTTAAAATAAATACATACCAGCCCATAAGATTGAAGAAAAGATGGGCCTTGCAGCACATCCTGGATATTCACAGGTCAGACTCTAGCAGACCATTATTAGGAGAGCAAATTACTCAGCTGAGGAATTCTTTCAAAAATGTCTTACCCATTTATGATGTGAACTCCACCTCAAGTGCCTTAAATGATCTGATCTGTGGCACTGCGGCAGTGAGGTGGAGGGGGTGCTCTTTCACTTAACCAGGTCTCAAACAATTTAGGGTAGTCAGCATGGTCTTAAACTCTGCTCCCATTGACATCAATGAGAGTTTTTCCACTGGCATTAAGTATTTTTGAAAATCCAGCCCGAAGGTTTTATAGGATAAAATAAATACCTTGCATTCCACCCGGAAACATACTGGCAGCTTTCTGTTTGGCAACAGAGCCCTTCAGTATAAAGAAACACAAGTTCGGCTCTGATTTAGTGGGGTTATTTTGTTGGTTTGTTTTGTTTTTTGTATGCAGATCAAAATCCAATATATACTTAAATATGAGGGGGAAAAAAACCTGGTACATTTATGTAACTCCCCCCCATTTAAAAGTGTTTTCTTTGTTTTTGTTGTTGTTTTTTAAAGACCCAGCCAACCTGGAACCATTACAACCATAGAAGTTACACAAACCATCAGCCATGCCCCATAAACCTTTACAGCTATGAGAAAAGTGTACTCCAAGAGTGAAAGCTTGGTTCCATTGAAGTAAGTGGCAAAATTTCATTGGGACCAGGATTTTGCCCCCAGCAATCAAAGACTCAGCTAGAAACTGGTAAAAGCTTTCCTGTAATAACCAAACAGAAACAACAAACATGACGACATCCTCTAGTCTTCTTCCAATAGAAGCTCGAATCAGGGTTCCACATCTGCTCTGTAAAAGTCAACCCCCCAAAAGGGTGCCATAATCTCTTAGAAGTAATGACTCAATAATATATGTAACTTTGAAAAAAACGGGTCCTGCTTAGATTCTCTCCTGATCCATCGTGCTCCTTATTTATAGCATCTCAGCCTTAGATTGCAGACTCTTTGGGGCAGGGACCATGTATTTGTTAGATGTTTTTATGGTGACTATCATAGTCAGACTATGGGCACTGCCCTAATGCAAAGAATAAATAATAACAGTAACAAATTCACAGTCTCAACACCACTGTCTCATAGACTCATAGACTAATAGGTCAGAAGGGACCAATCTGATCATCTAGTCTGACCTCCTGCACAAGGCAGGCCACAGAACCCCACCCATCCAATTTTATAACCACCCCTATCCCAGGATCGAGTTATTGAAATCTTCAAAACTGGTTTGAAGACCTCAAGCTGCAGAGAAACCACCAGCAAGCGACCCGTGCCCCACGCTGCAGGGGAAGGCGAAAAACCTCCAGGGCCCCTGCCAATCCGCCCTGGAGGAAAATTCCTTCCCGACCCCAAATATGGCGATCAGCTAAACCCTGAGCATGTGGGCAAGACTCACCAGCCAGCGCCCAAGAAGGAATTCTCTGCAGTAACTCAGTTCCCATGTCATCCAACATCTCCCCGCAGATCATTGAGCAGACCTATATGGTGGTAATCCAAGATCAATTGCCCAAATTAACAATCCTATCATAACATCCCCTCCATAAACTTATCAAGCTTAATCTTAAAGCCAGATATGTTTTTTTCCCCCACTACTCCCCTTGGAAGGCTGTTCCAGAACTTCACTCCCCTAATGGTTAGAAACCTTCGTCTAATTTCAAGTCTAAACTTCCTAATGTCCAGTTTATACCCATTCGTCCTCGTGCCTACATTAGTACTAAACTTAAATAATTCCTCTCCCTCCCTAACGTTAACCCCCCTGATATATTTATATAGAGCAAGCATATCCCCCCGCAGCCTTCTTTTGGCCAGGCTAAACAAGCCAAGCTCTTTGAGTCTCCTTTCATAAGGCAGTTTTTCCATTCCTCGGATCATCCTTGTAGCCCGTCTCTGAACCTGTTCCAGTTTGAATTCATCCTTCTTGTACATGGGACACCAGAACCGCACACAGTATTCCAGATGGGGTCTCACCAACGCCTTGTATAACGGTACTAACACCTCCTTATCCTTGCAGGAAATACCCCGCCTGATGCATCCCAAAATCGCATTCGCTTTTTTAACAGCCGTATCACATTGGCGACTCATAGTCATCCTGCTATCAACCAGCACCCCAAGGTCCTTCTCCTCCTCCGTCGCTTCCAACTGATGCGCCCCCAACATATATCCAAAATTCTTATTATTAGTTCCTAAATGCATAACCTTGCACTTTTCACTATTGTATTTCATCCTGTTCCTATTACTCCAGTTAACAAGGTGGTTCAGATCTTCCTGATAGTATCCCTGTCCTTCTCCGTGTTAGCAATACCCCCCAGCTTCGTGTCATCCGCAAACTTTATTAGCACATTCCCGCTCTTTGTGCCAAGGTCAGTAATAAAAAGGTTAAATAAGATCGGTCCCAAAACCGATCCTTGAGGGACTCCACTAGTGACCTCCTTCCAGCCTGACAATTCACCTTTCAATACGACCCTCTGGAGTCTCCCCTTTAACCAGTTCCTTATCCAACTAACAACTTTCGTATTCATTCCCATCTTTTGCAATTTGACTAACAGTTCCCCGTGCGGAACCGTGTCGAACGCCTTACTGAAATCTAGGTAAATTATATCTACCGCATTTCCTTTATCTAAGTAATCCGTCACCTTCTCAAAGAAGGAGATCAGATTGGTTTGGCACGATCTACCTTTAGTAAATCCGTGTTGCAATTCGTCCCAATTACCATTGACCTCTATGTCCTTGACTACTTTCTCCCTTAAAATTTTTTCCAAGACCTTGCATACTACAGACGTCAAGCTAACAGGCCTATAATTACCCGGATCACTTTTATTCCCTTTCTTAAAAATAGGAACTACATTAGCAATCCTCCAATCATACGGCACAACCCCCGAGTTTACCGACTGCTTAAAAATTTTCGCTAACGGGCTCGCAATTTCACGCGCCAGTTCCTTTAATATCCTCGGATGGAGATTGTCCGGGCCCTCCGACTTCGTCCCATCGAGCTGTTCAAGTACGGCCTCTACCTCAGTTGCGGTAATATCCACTTCCATATCCACATTCCCGTTTATCATCCCTCCATCATCCCAAGGTTCACTAGTCTTATTAAAAACTGAAGCAAAGTACTTGTTTAGATGTTGGGCCATGCCTAGGTTATCCTTGATCTCCATTCCATCCTCAGTGTATAGCGGCCCCACTTCTTCTTTCTTTGTTTTCTTCTTATTTATGTGGCTGTAGAACCTTTTACTATTGGTTTTGATTCCCTTTGCAAGGTCCAGTTCAATGCGGTTTTTGCCTTCCTCACTTTATCCCTACACGTTCTGACCTCACCAAGGTAGCTTTCCTTGCTGATCCTGCCTTTCTTCCACTCCCTGTAAGCTGTCTGCTTTTGTCTAATCCCCTCTCTGAGTTGTTTGCTCATCCAGTTTGGCCTACGACTCCTGCCCATGGTTTTTTCCCCCTTTCTCGGGATGCAGGCTTCCGACAGTCTCCGCAGCTGCGACTTAAAGTAATTCCAGGCCTCCTCCGCATTCAAATCCACTAATTCCTCCGTCCAATCCACTTCCCTAACTAATTTCCTTAACTCTTTAAAATTAGCCCTCGAGAAGTCAAAAACCCTAATCCCAGATCTACATTTGTTTATCCTTCCATCTAGTTTGAACTGAATCAGCTCATGATCACTCGAACCAAGGTTGTCCCCTACCACCATTTCTTCTACGAGGTCCTCACTGCTCACCAACACCAAATCTAAAATGGCATCTCCTCTCGTAGGTACTTCAACTACTTGATGAAGAATCCATCCGCTATCACATCCAGAAAAATCTGACCCCTATTATTCTTGCAAGTACTCGTCCTCCAGTCTATATCTGGAAAGTTGAAGTCCCCCATAATCACACATTTCCCCTTTGTGTTTACTTCATTAAAGACATTAAAGAGGTCTCTATCCATATCCCAATCAGATCCCGGCGGTCTGTAGCACACGCCAAGCACTATCTCAGGGGAAGCTCTAGTTGCTTTTTTACCCAGTGTGATTTTCGCCCAGACAGACTCCGTCTTATCCATTCCATCGCTTCTTATTTTGCTACAGTTAATGTCATCATTGATGTACAAGGCTACTCCACCACCTTTGCCTTTCTTTCTGTCTTTCCTAAACAGCACATAGCCTTCAATACCCGTGCTCCAGTCATGAGTACTATTCCACCAGGTTTCAGTTATCCCTATAATATCCGGTTTCACTTCCTGCACTAGTAACCCCAGTTCCTCCATCTTGTTACCTAGACTCCTCGCATTAGTGTACAGGCCTTTTAATTTTGGCGTTTGCATCAGTGACATTCTTTCCCCCGTCGTGCAGAGACCTTTTACCACCAGCATCACCCGCTACTCTGGTTTCTCCACTATTCCTCCTTGGATCAAATCTTGGGACCACAAGGGTATCCCCTCTCACTTTGTTTACTTTCCTTTCCAGGTTACATTCCGGCGTGGAGATCTCCCGAACATCTCCCAACCATCTCCCCCAACTTCCTAGTTTAAAGCTCTCTTGATGAGGTCGGCGAGCCTCCATCCTAGAATTCTATTTCCCTCCTTGCTTAGATGAAGTCCATCCTGAGCGAACAGTCGTCTATCCGTAAACGCTTCCCAGTGACCGTACATCCCAAAGCCCTCCTTATAACACCACTCCCTAAGCCATCTGTTGATCGCCATAATCTTGTCACTCCTTCGTCGCCCCGCTCTAGGAACCGGCAGAATCCCACTGAAGATCACCTGAGCCTCGATGTCTTTGAGCCTCTTCCCCAGTCTGGCATAGTCCTCCTTGATACAGTCCAGCGAGTAACTAGCCGTATCATTCGTTCCCACATGAAGGATAATCAACGGATTCTTTCCCGCTCCCGCTAAGATCGTATTCAGCCTCAGGTCCACATCCTGTATCTTAGCCCCTGGCAGACAGCACACCCTTCTGTTCTCCCGATCAGGTCTAGTTACAGGCCTATCCACTCTTCTCAGTAAAGAGTCTCCAATCACGTAAACTTGCCTTTTCCTGGCGACAGTGCGATTCTGCGGTCTATCCCCCACAGCAGGTGGTCGCAATTCCTTACGATTTGTATTCGCCCTCACAGTCCTCCTAGGGCTCACACTTGGTGTCGCCTCCATCGACTCCTCCCCTCTTTCTGCAGGACTAGCTGCTCGCCTCTTCTTCCTCGCCCTTTGTCCTTCAGCAGCCTGCTGTGCTCCACCTTCATTTCCCAACTCAGCAAACCTGTTCCTGAGTTCTACGTCTCCATCACTGGCCCGTCTTTTCCTCTGCCTGGTTCTCCTAGTCACATGCTGCCACCGTCCACTTTCCTCACCCAGCAGCCCCTCCTCAGAGTCCTTTGGTCTTGCTTCTATCCGCTCGTCTGAGCTTGTCCCCTGCGCCTCATCATGTCTGTGTTCCATCAACTGCTCAAATCCCCTTCTAAACTCAGCCAGAGTTTCCACTTGCATCTCCAGTCCTCTGACCTTTTCCTCCAGCAGCTCTATCAGGCGGCACTTCATGCAGATGAAACTCCTTTCAGGTGCTCCCTCTAGGACCATGTACATGCCGCAGCTACCGCATCCAGTCATCCTCAGTGTGTCTGCACCTGCTACCTCTGCCTCCATCGTAGCGCTCCAACTGTGTGCCTGGCAATCCACGCCTCACACCACTCTGCAGGCCACCAACGAGGGTTGGGCTGCTCGCAGACCCCTGCCTCTTCCCTGGTCTGCCTTCCTGGTTCCTCTGCCTTGGTCTCCCCTGAAACCTCCCCCTGGAAACTCCCACTGAAACTCCCCTGTTAGCCGCTCTGTTGACTGGCTCCTGTGCCGCTGCAGCTGACTGTGCCGCTGCCTGAGTGCCTGGCTCCTTATATAGGACCCCTAATCAGGTAAGCCCCGCCCCCAACTCAGGGCTCAGCCTCGCTCCCAGCACACAGCCCCTAGCAGCCTGCACACACACTCACTCACACACAAACACCACAAACTACAAAAACCACTAAAACCTGCTCCTCCAACAGCACTCCCACTGAAACTCCCCTGTTAGCCGCTCTGTTTGCCGCCGCCGCCTCCTGTGCCGCTGCAGCTGACTGTGCCTGGCTCCTTATATAGGACCCCTAATCAGGTAAGCCCCGCCCCCAACTCAGGGCTCAGCCTCGCTCCCAGCACACAGCCCCTAGCAGCCTGCACACACACTCACTCACACACAAACACCACAAACTACAAAAACCACAAAAACCTGCTCCTCCAACAGCACTCCCACTGAAACTCCCCTGTTAGCCGCTCTGTTCGCCGCCGCCTCCTGTGCCGCTGCAGCTGACTGTCTCATCACTCTGTGTTCACGTGGGCTATTCATGAGACTTCAAAAGGAGAAAGAGAGATGACTGAACAAGGAGTAAAGGTCTCAAGTTGTAGTAGAGGAGGTTTAGCCTGGATATTAGGAAACACTTATTCATTAGGAAGGTGTTTAAGCACTAGAATGGGTTACCTAGGGAGGTGGTAGAATCTCCTTCCTTAGAGGTTTTCAAGGCCCATCTTGACAAAGCCTTGGCTGGGATGATTTGGTTCGGAATTGGTCCTGCTTTGAGCAGGGGGTTGGACTGGATGACCTCCTGAGATCCCTTCCAATCCCGATATTCTATGATTTTATGAACTCAGGCCCAGATCTTGCAACAGTTACACACATTAATAATCCCATTGAACATTCTGTATTAAACATTTTAAAGCAAAAGATTTAGGAGAAAAACATTTCAATTAAGTAGAAAACATATATAACAATATATATATACTTCATATATTTTCTTAACTATAAAATTACCTTTACTCCATGGAAAATGTCAGGGTTAATAGAACTATAATGTCATTATCTTCCCCCTCTCACTCTTAGGTCCCTATCCTGCAAACACTTATGACCCTGGGTATCTTTACACACGAGTAGTCCATTGTTAAAACCAGAAGAATTAGAGTCATGAAATTATGAATTATGAGATGAAAAAGTCTCATCTCCCTATCAGTGAAGAGAAGTTTTCTATGCTACATTTCTTAATGCCTTGTATAGTTATGTCCTAAGGGACGGAGCTTCTACTGCTACTCAAGGGAGACTATTTCACAAGCTAATAGATTTCACTGTCAATTGTTTCTGTAGAGTTGCTGGAGAATCATTTGCAGTGCTCTGCTCCAGTCTGCACAATTTAAGAGTTCTGACCACTCTGCTGTTGGGTGCTGCTCCTATTCCCATGGAAACTAACAGTGTAGCACAGTAAACAGGACCACTTGCTTTAAGTTAACCACAGTTGCAAAGAAAGTACAAAAGAACAAATGGGCTTTAACTAGCTACCCTTTCAGAAAACTCACCCTACTCTCTTGAGACAAGCCAACAGCTGTTTCCATGGCAACATGAGGAGCATCTAGCAAACTGCATTATCGAAATTCTTATGTTGCAGATGGTGAGGCGGCCTATGTGTGGTGCTTCTCCAACAAAACTGATAGCTTTATCCTTCAACAAGTTCCTGAATTTTGAAATAGGCTAATTGTGAGAAATAAAGTTTTGCAACTAAAAACAAAAACAAAACAAAAATGTCAAGAGCTTATCTACATGACAAAGTTGCACTGGTTTAATTTATGGTGTGATTTAAAACTGGTTCAGTTAAAATGGCATGGACAACCATGTGAACATTCTTATTTTGGTTTAAACAGGTTTACTTCATTTTACTTTAAGTCAAGTGGGAACAAGTTTAAGCTAACCTGCAATAAGCCATTCTTAAACTGGACCATGTCTGCACAGGGATTTGCCCCAATCTGAGTTAAACCAGTGCTACTTCTGCATGCAGAGAAAGCCTGAGTTTTGTAGAGAAAGCCACGGTGAAGGAGCTGGTCATGGCTCCCTGATGGTCTCCCTAACCTCATGCACAAACTATCATAGCTTAAGGGTTGCTCTAAAATGTACCAGGCCTAATGGCCTCACAACCATAATCATCTGGGGATTGCCAGCCTTGACATGTCCCTTGCACTAGGGGCTGCAAGAGGGAGGCACAGGAATTACTTTAGGTCTTCTGGGGAGCTCCAGATTGCAAGTGTCCCCAGCAGGGGACTTGCAGAAGGTTCCCACTCCCTTTGTGTCACACAACTGAGAATCTGGCTCATTGTATTTTCCCCCCCATTTAGCGAACATCAATGAATTTGCTTTACTAAAGCTATGACACCTCAGGGAGTGTAGTTATGTAAGATGACTGCATAACTCGGGCATGTGAAAGCAATCATGCACCCAAAAAGTGTGGATAAAAATATAATATATAAGAGCACATGTTTTCTGAGCTGTTTATCATTCTGTATAGCTATATCTTTTCTGTATGTGTGCAGACACACACACGTGACAAAAGGGAAATGCTAGTGACAGAGAGAATTTGCATTGGTAAGCAATACAAAAAAATACACCCATGAAGAGCTCTATACTCCCACCACAGGCTAAGAATAACTCCCGCTGGAGTCATGCTTGGGGGTGTGGTTATACTGAATACTCACATGTCTTGGGTGTGTGAGTGCCTCCAATACAGACAACCATATGCACCCTTTATAGTCAAAAACATAAATCATGTACTGCAGTGAAATAAGTCATCACTCAACAGTAAATGTCATACCAAACTCTATCTTCCCACTCTCTCTGGGTAATTCTTTCAGGAGCAGCAGCCGCTGAGAGCAGATATATAGTCATGTGAGCAACTTGGCTCACAACTAATGAATCAGGTTTGGTTTTCATTTAAAGAATATTTTAACTCAATTTTATTAAAACAAACATTAAAAGCTTTCAAAAGGATTCAGCTGTAGTAAGTGATCAAAGCTGTGGGTATTTAGGCTCCTTATTTTATTGGAATGTTACAATTATGTTAGCAAAGGTTTCCATTCTTTTGTTATAATTTTGTGGCACAGCCCCAGTAATTAAAGAGTGAGCTCACCTCTGCCCCAGCAGTCATGGCAGATGAAGCTTTCCTTTGCCCACTTATCCCCTCTGGGCACTAATTGTTGATTTTAGCCAGCAAGGTATAAAGGGTCTTCTTTCAGATCTTCCTTTTTACTATGCCGTTACATGTCCCTCCACTACCCACTAGACCTTGCTCCTTTTCACCAGACTTAACCACTGAACCTAACCTGGTGAACCTGAAAGATAGTCTCAAAAAAGTTTTTGTTTCTGGGTTTAAATTCTGATACATACTGTACTCTGTTCTTCCACGTACAGAGAGAATTACTTTTGCAATATATCTTGGGACAGATAGAGTTGGGGATAGATTAACTGGGATTTCTACAAAACGGTAGTGCTCATCACGCAACAAGGCCACCGAATCAAATTTGAGGTTTATGTTCTCATGGACTGTGACTGAAAGTCATCTCACATACAGAGTGGGAAGTCTTTGCGGATATTCAAGAAAAGATTATGTATAACCCTGAGCAGAAATGATGCACCGACAAAAGCAGTTGTGCAAAATGCAGGGGTCACTTTGGCAAATCCCAGAGATAATTTCTGGCCCCACTTAATATTTACCGTAATTAACTATGTATTATTTATTTATTTTGCACCCACGTAATTTTTATTTAGAACGAATAGCTTAAAAATACAAAATAAAAGAAAATACCTTTCTGCCATTACTTACAGCATCTGGTACCGTATAATGTTTTGTTCCATTTGTTCAGGGACGGGCAGAGTTCTTGAATGTTAGTGGTCATGAAAGCAAGTGATTATTAGCCTGGCTGCTGCAAAATATATTCCAGACCAGTGATGTATTGTGGAGAGCTTCTGGCATGGTGGATATTTTTGTGTTGCAAAAATCATTTCAGTTCAGTGGATAAAAGTATGCCAGTGAAGTTTAAGAATTTTGTGGCATGAAACTGAAGTGCTTATGAATTACCTTGCACACTGAAGGAGACAATACTGTATGCCCCTTAAATTGACCTACAATATGTTTGTTGCTCCAGAGATGAGATAGTCAAGTGCAGAAGATTTCTTTGCAGTGTGATGACAACAAGTATACACAAGGAAATTATACTGAGTACACTACATTTATAACACAGAAATACCTAGCAGGATTGGGGGCCTTTAGGAATCACTCACATGCATAACTTAAAAAAAATGTATACATCTTTGCAGGATCTGGCCCACAGTTTGCTACTATGTATATCACATATAGCAAATTGCAATACTCAAGTCTTAATTGTTTCTAGTATTAAATCACAGTTTCTTTCAGAATGCTATCACACTATTTTGTTTGTACTCAATGTAGTCTCATAAACAGAGAGAGATTCATTTTTAATGAAATGCAGGCAAAGGTTATGCAATTCTACTGGGTTGCAATTTGTTTGATTCAATATGGAAAAATCTAGCTAGATAAAAAAAAAATCATTCTGACTTCTGCCTTAGAAGGTCTGGCAAAATTCTTGGTTAACAGAATTTCTGCTTCCTGCTGTTTGTGTTCCAGGTAGCACAATATTTAAGAATCTCCAAGAAATGTTGCCTTCTGGCTTAATAATTACTTTCTATGACCTTCCTGACTAATGCCAATTAATTGATTCTCATGTGAGTTAGTTCTTATTGCTTATAATTTGTCATTCAAAATTTTTTTCAAAATCAGATGGCAACTAAGGTGCAATAAGTGATATTTTAACTACTGTAGTTTAATATGTAGATATAAGTTATGGCTACTGTAATAAACAAATTATTTATGAATATTTGGGACATGTTAAAATCCACTACTATGCTCAAGAAATCTTGAAAAAGGTGCTCGGTGATACCACATCTTCATAAATATTCTGTATTTCCTTTCCAATCCAGTTTAGCTTATGAGACTTGACAAAACCAAGCCCAGGTCAGACAAGCTATACTCAAAAGCTCTGCTGTCTTACTAAAAAAAAACGGCAGGGGAGAATGCAATATGTTGCTTGTAATCCTCACTCACTCACTATAGTAACTGTGCTTTTTAGGATTTTTAAAAAGTATAAACAGATTTTCTGACGACTGCAATTTTGGAAAGTTCCTCTATGATTTTTATTTTTTAAAGTAATCTGATCATAAATTCGTATTAAAAGATAGTACACTCTGCCCTCACTTGCTGTGTAGTAGTCCAATCCTTGCTTTCAATATCGGGGATTTTTTCTGAAGAGGGGATATTTTTTCATTTGTTCTAGGATGTAATAAGCTATGGAGAAATTAAGGTTGTTAGTTTTGTAAGGCTTTTCAGAAGACAATTGAGATGACTGTAGCAATAAGAAGTGGTAGAAAGTTTAAATGGCTGTAAAGTTTGCCAGTATGGACTATTGTCAATAGTGACTATCTTGGAAAAGCACCAAAATCCTGGGGGACGATAAATAAAAAAGTTAATGGGTGCTCATTAAAAAACTATGTTAATCACAATGATTTCCAGGACTCTTTCAGATCTCAGAAGAGTTCACCTGGCCAAAACAGATTCTCTGTTCATTTTCTGCTAGATGCAATAGACATAGAAAGCCAGAAATGGAGCTGTTTGTAGATCCCTGATTCTCTACTCCATCCCCAGTGCCCATTAGAGCAACCAAAGGACTTTTTTAATTTGTGTCAGCTGGCAACAGAACCCCTAGATTTTGAGACCAGAGGGGACTATTATTAATGCTGCATGTCTATCACTGAGGTCAAGGATTCTATGACTTTCCGTGACCTCTGTGATTTCTGTGGTGGCCAACGTGGCTGGCTCTGGTGCTGCTCGAGCAGATCAGGCAGTCCCTGCTGGAGTAGGTTGGGTGTGGGAAGGAGCTAAGGGGCTGGGGAAGAGGGCTGGGGTGGCGCTTACTTCAGGGAGACTCCCTTGAAGCGGTAGGCATGTCTCTGCAGCTCTTAGGCAGACGGGCCAGGGGGATCTGTGTGCTGCCACTGCCTATAGGTGCCACTCCGCAGCTCCCATTGGCTGCAGTTCCCGGCCAATGGGAGCTGTGGAGCTGGAGCTCGTGGTGGGGGCAATGCATAAAGCCCCCTGGTCTTCCCTGCCCCTAGGAGCTGCACAGATATGCAGAGCTGGGTAAGGAACCTGCCATGCCTGCCAGCTCTCCCCCATCCCAGCACCAGCAGAGGTCCTGGGCTACACGCTGACACCCACCTCCCGCTCCAGCACTTGCGGTGCCCTCAGACCCCCTCCCCCAAGCACCCATGGCCCCCCAGCCCAAGTTCTTTGTTAGGGGTAGATAGTACAAGTCATGGACAGCTAATGGGTCTAGAATTTTTGTTTACTGCCTGTGACCTGTTTGTGCATTTTGCTAAAAATACCCACGACTAAAACATAGCCTTAACTATTACGTTCATCTAGTCTGACCTCCTACATAACACACATCAGAAAATTTCACCAGTGATTCCTCATCAGGTCATGAATACTGGTTGAATTAGAGGATAATTTTCAAAAGACATCCAATCTTGACTTAAAGTCATCAAGTGCTAGAGAATCCACCACATCCTTTGGTAAACTTTTAACAATTTATTATTTCTTGTCTGAATTTGTCTACTTTCTGCTTCTACTATGGCTCTTGTATGCAGGTACGTATAGAACATAATGAATTTATCTACTAATCTTCCATTTGTTACAATAAATAGACTGATCTTTAGTCTCTGACTTTAAGAAAGGCTTTCCAAATCTTGAATCATTCTAATAGGTCTTTTCTGAATTTTTTTTCCATATTCTCAACACCCTTTTATAAGTCCGAATAAGTTCATTGGGAAGCTTCCTATTTATATAAAATTTTCTGGAGTTCCTTGCTTTAGGAATACTCAGTTTATATGCTTTTGACTCTGCTTCTAAAACTGTGTCATTTTCCCGATACCATATGCTTTGTTGACCCAGAAATGTCAAACATGTTTGAACTTCCAGATGTATTTAATATTCATATTCAACTGTGCACTTACTGGTAAATATTCCTAATAAGCAAACAGTTAAACTAAAAATCACTTTTCTGTCTGAAAAATCAGGTACTTACTGTACTTACAAAAAACAACAATAATGGTAATAAAGAAGTTAATGAAAAAATATATTGGTGTCTATCTTTTCTGCTTTGTTTATGTTGTACAATTGACATCATCTGGAGAATGGTCAGTTGCACTGTTTCCAGGGCTTAGCCATTTAGCTTCTCCTTTGCTGAATAGCCCCTTTTAAAGGTAAACAAGATATAAAATGCTTTTAAAAGGAAGTTCCATTAAAATGCCAGGCATACTATTTCAAGGGTACTCATCAGAAATTAATTTTTTTAATTTATCAATTACAAAAAAACCACAAAACCTCTCAAGTTGAATGTTCTCTTAAAACAAATAATAATATTTGTTTTAAAAAAAGTATCTCTATGTCTGCAGCTAACGGAAACAACTTAATTTTTACTGGCTACCACATAGGCGCTAGAGGCATCTAGACTTTCCAGTTCTCAGTTAATGGGAAAACTAGGAAATCAATTATAGCCAAATGTCAGATATATCAATTATAATGTCAGTATGCCTACTTGGTACACTTTTGAAATTTGAGGGTTACATTAATGAACCATGGATCAAATTCAGGCCTGAAGCAGGGATAACTATGGTTGATTTCAGAATGATGTATATGGTAACACGTAAAAATAAGTGCTCTTAAAGTTTAATGGAATGTTGAGTGGTCTTTAGAACTTTCACATGTGAAAGGCACTTTCGGTGGAGAGGAAAGAAAATCACATCAAAAAATGTGCTTGTTTCTAACTTTCCAGATACATTGGTACTGACTCATGTCTGTTGATTTCTAATTTAAAACAGTTATTGGACTTTCAGCAGGCACAAAAAGCATGTGAATGTCTTGATTTCATCATGTAGAGTGGAAATGTGATATTTTCTATTTCTAAATCATTTTAATGAAAATCTGATTTGAGAAAACTCTCTAAAGGAAAAAAGCCAAATGTATTGGTCTGATTGTTTAGGTTTTCATGCTTAGGGTAGCACAATCTAAATGATGAACAATCCTCAAGATATTAGAATCTTGAGATATCCAAAGTCTATCCAAATTAACTGAATAACAGACCTCATTCTGTACTGATTGCACAAAAAGAACTTCTATGGGTGGGAATTAAGCTATCAATTTGCAAAACTGAGCTAAAAATGTCACAAGAAGGACAACTTTCTTACACATCAGAGGGGTAGCTGTGTTAGTCTGGATCTATAAAAGCAGCAAAGAGTCCGTGGCACCTTATAGGCTAACAGACATATTGGAGCATGAGCTTTCGCGGGTGAATACCCACTTCGTCGGACCTTTCTTATGCTGGTTTAGCACTTCCATTCCATGCCAGAATCTGGAGATATTATTTATTTTTTAAGAAGTATCTGAATATTTCAGAAACTTAGGGTTGATATGAGTGCAGTTCTTAAAAAAGGATTAAGTGCCTGCAAGATTTTTTAAATTATCTTATTTTATGCATACAGGCACAGGGTTAGTGACACAGGCCACATAGCATTGTATATGAGTGCATATGGGGCTCAGTCCAAGCCCAATAACTTCAGGGCTCCTAAATCACATAGGTGCTTTAGAAATTTTCACCCTAGGGAGCCTAAAAATGGTTTTAGAGATCTAACTTTAGACTCCTATTTCTTGAAAATTTTGGCCTAAAATTTTTTTAAATATTTTTTCCTGTGGTTTCCTCGGTCTTCTGCTCCAGTGTGAAAGTCAGAATCTATTTTTCAGCTAAAACACCCCCCCCCAAAACATAGCTTAAAGAACAATTTAATTTTTTTATTCCCCACATAATAGGTTTTCTTCTAAATCAGCCATTAGCCAGTCATTTCCTAGTTCCCTTCCTCTAACTGAGAGAAGCTAGTAGATGATTTCCATTGAATACCGCTGCTGTCCATAGCTAAAGAGGCAGGTCAATCTTGCAGACCATTTCATATCTACTAGAGATTAAACACAGCATTTTTGACCATGTCTAGAGTGTTCTCTGGAAAATTTATATTTACAATGAAAAATCATTCACTTCTCTAAACCAGGATTACGACGTCTAACTTCCATCTCATTAGCACAATATTAATAAAAGATAATTTACTATTAGATTTCGTTTTGTACACAGTAACTATGGCACCTTTTTAGTTAGATTAAGTGATTCATCTCCCAAATTGGACCTAAGGATGACTATGGTGTCAATGTGTGGGCAACTAAATTAGCTTGATAATTAACAGTATCATGCCACAGTGTTTTAATTATAGGCACAGTATTATTTTAAATCATGTTAGGCTGTTGGTTGAAAAAGTATACAGTAGGATATGAACTTAAATACATACTTGAGATCAAAATTATGTAATTAAGTGTAAATTAATACAAATATTAATATTAACCACTAATACAAACAAGAATGCCAAAAATAATTACAAAATGCTACGCATCTCTAAAGCTATGCAATTGTGTGATATAGTATGCTAGTTGAGAAATACTCCTAGATATGATCATGTAATTAAAGATTGTATAATTATAATACATACATAGATGGGGATAAAGTTCTGTGTGCAACCTTGTATTTGTCATTCCCTGACTTAAAAGTGACTAACTCCTCTTCATGTATTTTTGTTTTTAATTCAGAATAATTAAATAATGTTTCTAAAGAGATACATAAATACAAAACATTATGGGCAGTCAGTGACAAATGGCTTAAAGAAATTGTTGACCTAACTAATTGGGAACATAAAATTTAAATTTGGAAGTGTTAATGAAAATGGTCAATTGTTCAAAGACATCCTACTGGATGCCCAAAAAGCCATGATTCCACAAACATGAAAAAGAGACAATGGACAAAAAAAAATCCTTACCAAAAGGAGCTGTGAAAGCAGTTAAAATACGTAGAAAATCAATATATAAAGAATGGAAGAAAGGGAAAGTTAATGGCAATGAATATAAATTACAAATTTGAAAATGTAGGCAACTGATAAGGAATGAAAGAAATCAATGAAATATCAGTGGTCAATAGGATTAAAGACAAGAAGAAGACATTTTAAAAGCACATTAGGAACAAAAAGAACCCTAGGTCTGGCACAGATCCATTGCTATATGCAGATGGTAAAATAATAAATAGTGGTGCAGAAAAGGCAAAAATGTTCAATGGATATTTCTGTTCTGTATTTGGAACAAAGCAGGAAGATCTATGCATTCCATATGATTTTGTGAATGGAAAACAAAGTTTACCATCTGAAACAAAGGAGGACATGAGGCAGCATCTGCTAAAATGAAGCATGTTCAAATCAAGACACCGGGCCCAAATAACTTACATAAAGGAACTAGCTAAGTTGCTCTCTGAACCACTAATGTTAATTTTGAACAAATCTGGGGAAATTCCAAAGGATCTGAGGACTGCAACCTAATTTCAATATTTAAAAAGAGCAAAGGAATGACAATAAATTATAGACTGGTTAGCCTGATGTCAAAACTAGGCAAACCAATGGAATGGTTAATTTGGGACTATATCAACACAGAATTAAAAACTAAATATATAATTAATGCCAGTCAACATGATTTTAACAAAAAGTAGGTCTTGTCAAATAAACCTATTATATTTTTTCAACAAGATTCCGGGTCCGATTGATAAAGGAAACTGTGTAGAGAGTGGGGTGTGGGTGGTCAGGCACCAAGCCGAAAGTCAGAGCTGGTGCCAGCTGTGGAGCCAAAGGTCAGATCCAGAGACAGCACCAGGAGGAGGGCATATGAGCAGGGAACTGGAGAGAGGCAGGAACACAGGAACTGGGAACATATGGGAGTGTTGGATAAGGAGGACAGGAACAGAAGGGGAGGCAGGGTTCAGAAGTCAGATAAGCAGGTCAGGTACACAGTATCAGCCAGCCAGGGATTCCGTTATTTGCTCAGACAACTTCCTGTTCCTCTTTCTGGTTCAAATAGAGCTTCCCAGCCAATTGGTGGTGCTGGACATTCATGGATAGGGCCCTTTGTGAGGTAGTACTTTGCTGGCTCCCTTCTCCAGTTGTTCAGTTGAGCTAGTGGGTGGCAGCTCTGGTCTGTGCACAGCCTGGGTAGCTGGATTTGAGGCCTGTGATCCTTCACATAATTCCCTCCCCTCGTGTGCCCTCAAGGCAGGTGTGGGCCAGGTTTTCCAGGGTGGTTTTGGTGAAAGGCGTTTATCAGGTCAGGAGCATAGGCATTCTCCACCAATTCCCAGCAGTGCTCTTCTGCACCATAGCTTTCCCAATCCACAAAACACTGGAGTCTACTTCATCTGATTTTGGTACCAAGGATCTCATGGATGATGGACACGTTGTGAACTTGAATATGTACCAGTGAGGTGGATGGCTGGGAGCAGTGAAAGAATGGGTCCAGAAGCTGGGGCTTCAGGAATGACATGTAGAAAACTGGGTGTATTTGGAGAGCAAGTCAAATTGAAAGGTAACTGGATTAATTTGGCAGTGAACTTGGTAGGGACCATGGATCTGACAGTCCAATTTGTGAGATGGCCTGTTCATGCATAGGATTTTTATTGAGAGACATACCTTCTGGCCTACTGAAACAGTGGGCCCCTCCTGTTGTCAGCAGTCTGCATATTGTTGGTATCTATTCTCTGAGACCTTCAGGTGAATGTTTATGCCATATTGGGTTTGACTGGTCCAGGGCTGCTGGGTTGTGGAAAGTTGTGGATTGCTACGGGTAGAATCGAAAGTGGAGCTCATAATTAAAAAAAAAAAGGAGCGGGGGGGCTCTGCCCAACTGACTCATGTTCTGCATTATTGTATACAAACTCAGCATGGGGTAGAAGTAAGGGCCAATCGTTCTGGTGGAAGATTATGTAGCATTGAAGATACTGCTCTGGGATCTGGAAGGTTTGAGGTAGTAGGTGGAGGAGAAGGAGGAGCAGATGCTCAGAATCTGGAAAGCTTCTCACCAGAAGTGGGAGATAAATTGTGCACCACCACTGGAGATGATGCGTTATTGGAGCCATGCTGGTGGACATCTTGGTCCACTCAGACCCAGCTGATTTCCTGGGAGGAGGGCAGGCCAGTGTAGGGGATGAGATGTGCCATCTCTGTGAGGCGGTCCACTACTGTCAGAATGGGTGTGAACCCATTGGACTTGAGTAGTTCTACTACAAAATGTGAGGCAATGGCTGTCCATTGGCCAAGTGGAATCTTGAGGGGGTCAAGGGGTTTATTGTGAGGCACCTTGGAGTAGGCACATACATTGCCTTAGGAGACCAGAGGAAAAGACAGTTACCTGTTTCCTAACTGATTTTCTTTGTGAAGTGCTGCTCATGTCCATTCCACATTAGATGTGTGGGCTTGCCACATGCACTAGTGCCGGAAGTTTTTCCCTCAGCAGTATCCATAGGGGAATGGCTCTGATGCCCTCTGGAATGGCACCCACATGGCATGGTATAAGGGGCGCTGCTGGCTTCCCCCATCCTCAGCTCCTTCTTGTCAAAAACTCCGACAATGGGGAAGGAGGATGGGTTGTGGAATGGACACAAGCAACACATCTTGAAGAACACCAGTTACGGAAAGGTAACTGTCTTTCCTTCTTAGAGTGCTTGCTCAAGTCCATTCCATATTAGGTGACTCCCAGCAGTTCCCATGGAGGTGGGTTGGATTTCACGGCTGAGCAGATTGTAATACAGCTCTGCCGAACACAGCATCATTTCTGGCCTGCTGAGTGATGTCATAATGAGACATGAACGTTGTGGACCAAGGATCATATTGAAGCTCTACAGATGTCCTGGATCGGGATGTGTGCCAGGAAGGCTGCCAAAGACGCCTGCACTCTAGTCGAATAGGCCCTGACGATCGCCAGTGGCAGGACCTTTGATAGCTCATAATAGGTCTCTATGTAAGAGGTGATCCAGTTGCAAATCTTCTGTGAAGAAACTGGAAGGCCCTTCATCCTATCCGCCGTAGTGATGAAGAGCTGGGTCGATTTACAGAAAGGCTTGGTACACTCCAAGTAAAAAGTCAAGGCTCTCCAGACATCTAGTGCGTGTGGATGCCTTTCCTCAGCAGTCTTGTGCGGCTTGGGACAGAATACAGGCAGGAATACATCCTGGCTCATGCGCAAGGAAGATACCACCTTCAGCAGGAAGACTGGGTGGGGCCACAGCTGGACCTTGTCCTTATAAAACACTGCATAAGGTGGTTCCGTGATCAAGGCCATATTCTGTGAGACTCAACTCACTGACATCACCACCACCAGGAAAGCGACCTTCCAGGTCACGTAGGAAAGGGAGCAGGAGTCCAGCAGCTCGAACAGAGGGCCAGTGAGCCTGGAGAACACCAGGTTAGGGTCTCACTATGGGATAGGGGCCTGTACCTGCGGATAAAGCCTCTCGAGGCCCCTCAGGAACCTGACAGTTATATCATGAGAAAAGACTGTCTGACCTTGGATCGGCTGGTGGAACGCAGAGATGGCCACAAAGTGCACTCTGATGGAAGAATGCACCAGACTCTTGTTCCTGAGCTACGGTACGTAGTCCAAGATGGACTGCACTGAAGAACATGAGGGAGAAATGCCATGATCCAACGCCCAGTGGAAAAACCTCGTCCACTTGGACAGGTAAGTTAGTCTCGTGGATGGCTTCCTACTTCCTAGGAGGACCTGGAGCATCGAACATCCACGCCTAGAGGTGTAGACAGTCAAAGTTGGGGTGTAGGAGCCAATCACGATCCTGTGACAGCAGGTCCAGCTGGTAGAGAAGGGGCCAGGGTGGGGCCACGGCCATGTTCATGAGCATGCCAAACCAGTGCTGGTGAGGCCATGCAGAGGTGATCACAATGGCCTGTGCCTTGTCCCTCTTGATTTTTACTAGGACCCGGCTGACCAGAGGAATCAGAGGGAATGCGTATATCAGATCCTTGGCCCACGACAGGAGGAAGGCATCGGCGAGGGAGCCCTGGCTCAGGGCCTGCTGGGAGCAAAACTGATGGCACTTTCTGTTTTGCCTGGTGGAGTTCCCCACCTCTGGAAGATCATGCAGGACACCTCCATGTGGAGCAACCACTCGTGGTAAGAGGAAAAGTCCCTGCTGAGGTGATCTGCTAGGGCAATCCTGATGTTGGGGAGGTGACCAGCTTCCAAATGGATGCCATGGCCAGTGCAGAAGTCCCAGAGATGGAGAGCCTCTTGGCAGATAGCCAATGAGTGTGCTCCTCCTTGCCTGCTGATGTAGAACATCAAGGCCATATTGTCTGTCAGGACTCTCACTACTTTTCCCAACAGGTGCAGCAGGAAGATCCCACAGGCCAGCCACTCTGAGCTCCTTGACATTTATGTGTAATTTTGTCTCCTCCAGGGTCCACATCCCCTGGGTCCAGAGATGTCAAAGGTGCGCACCCCAGCTGAGGTCCAAAGCATCCAATACTAGCTTGACAGATGGAGCGAGACGAGACTGTCAAATGGGACTCTTTTCAGGACCTTCTCATCATTAGTCCACCACCACAGTGAGGTGAGAACTGCTGGAGGACTCTCTTTTCCAGGTGGTCGCTGGATTGTGAATAGGTCGATGCTAGTCATTGCTGCAGGAGCCTCATGCGGAGCCTGGCATGGCGGACCACATATGTGCAAGCTGCCATGTGACCTAGCAGGCGCAGGCATACACAGGTTAAACACAGACACTTATGCGATGAGGTCCATCAGGGCCTGAAACCTGTCTAATGGCAGGAACACACTCGCCCAGGTCGAGTCAAGCACAGCCCCAAGGAATTCTATACTTTGAACTGGAACTAATGTGGACTTTTTGTGGTTGACCAGTAGTCCCAAGGAGTGGCATGTGGCTTGTAGTACAGTGATATCACATTGGACCTGAGCCTTGGAGTTGCCTTTGACCAGTCAGTCACTGAGGTACGGGTAAATCTGGATACCCCGACATCTGAGGAAGGCCATGACTACTGCCATGCACTTGGTAAACACCCTTAGTGCTGTAGCCAGGCCAAATGGAAGGACCGCAAACTGGTAGTGGGCCGAATCAATGTAAAACGGAGAAAGTATCTGTGTCCTGGGAAGATCGCTATGTGAAGATATGCATCTTTCAGGTCGAGGGTGGCATAACAGTCTGCCAGATCCAGGAAGGGGATAATGGAGGCCAGGAAGACCATGCAAAACGTTAGCTTCTTTAGGTATCTGTTGAGGTCTCGCAGGTCCAGGATGGGACACAGACCACCCTTGGCTTTTGGGATCAGAAAATACTGGGAATAGAAACCATTGTTCTGGTAAGGAGGCAGGACCTCCTCCACCACCCCCAGCTGTAAGAGCCCTGCTTGAGAAGACTCTTGTGAGAAGGGTCCCTGAAGAGGGATGGGAAGGGAGGGTGCGGGGTGTGTGAAAATAAATTAGAGGGTGTAGCCGTGTGCACCGTACTGAGGACTCAGTAGTCCGAAGTTATCGCTGACCATGCCGGGAGGAAAAAGGAAAGGCGGTTGCAAAAAATTGAGAAAATCTAGGAAATAGACTGGTAGAGTGCCCTCGGACGTATCCTGAAAATGAGTTTTTAGCTCCTTGCTTGGAGCAGGTTGAGCCCAACTGGGCAGAGGGTGGGGGCAGGTGGTTCGTGCACTGTCTATAGTCCTTGGGCTTTTTGTGCAGTGGATCCTGCCAGGGTTGGCTCCCTTGCCACTGGGGAAGTTGCAGTTTGAACTACTTACGTGCTGGGCCCAGAATGTAGACCCCTAGCGTTTTTAGGGTGGTTTGGGAGTCCTTCAGCCAATGTAATTTTTTGTCTGTCTGCTGAGCCTCAGGCCTGGTCTACACTACGTGTTTAAACTGATTTCAGTAGCATTAAACCGATTTAACCCTGCATCCGTCCTCACATTGAGGCCCTTTATATCGATATAAAGGGCTCTTAAAACCGGTTTCTGTACTCCTCCCCGACGAGAGGAGTAGCACTGAAATAGGTATTGCCATGTCGGAATAGGGTTAGTGTGGCCGCAAATGGATGGTATTGGCCTCCGGATGGTATCCCACAGTGCACCACTCTGACCGCTCTGGAAAGCAATCTGAACTCGGAGGCACTGGCCAGGTAGACAGGAAAAGCCCCGAGAACTTCTGAATTGCATTTCCTGTTTGCCCAGCGTAGAGTTCTGATCAGCACGGGTGGCAATGCAGTCCCAAATCCAAAAAGAGCTCCAGCATGGACTGTACGGGAGATACTGGATCTGATCACTGTATGGGGAGACAAATCGGTTCTATCAGAGCTCCGTTACAGAAGACGAAATGCCAAAGCATTTGAAAAAAATCTCCAGGCTATGATACAGAGTCCACAGCACAGTGCTGTGTGACAAGCGTAACGGAAAGCCAAAGAATCCAATGGACTCTCATGGAGGAAGGGAGGGGATACTGAGGACTCCAGCTATCCCACAGTCCCCGCAGTCTCCGAAAAGTATTTGCATTCTTGGCTGAGCTCCCAATGCCTGTAGGGTCAAACACATTGTCCGGAGTGGTTCAGAGTATATCTCGTCAATTTACCTCCCCTCCCCCCCATGAAAGAAAAGGGAAAAAAATCGTTTCTTGACTTTTTTCAATGTCACCCTATGTCTACTGCATGCTGCTGGTAGACGGGGTGCTGCAGCGCTGAACACCAGCATCCCCTTCCCAATGGCAGACAATATGACTGATATCTGTCTTCATCATCATTCCCGTGAGTGCTCCTGGTTGGCATCAGGTGAGGTCGGCCGGGGGCACCTGGGTAAAAATAGGAATGACTCCCGGTTATTCCCGGCAGATGGTACAGAACGGCTGGTAATCGTCCTCATCATAGCAACTGGGGGCTGAGCTCCATCAGCTCCCCTGCTTTCATGTCTAAAGAAAAGATTCTGTACTGCCTGGACTATCATAGCGGCTGGAGGCTGCCTCCCACTCACTCTATCTCACTAAAAACTCAGTGTCTCTTATTTCATCACACAAATGTGGGGACACTGCAATGGTAGCGCAGGAGGGTTGCGGGAGGAGGGAAGCAACGGGTGGGGTTGTTGCAGGGGCACCCCCCGTGAATGGCATGCAGCTCATCATTTCTGCGGGATCTGACACGGAGCGGCTGTGCTCTCTGGTACACTGGTTCTCTGGTACACTTGCCCCATATTCTAGGCAGGACTGACTCTATTTTTAGATACAACATAAAGGAGGGAATGACCCAGGGAGTCATTCCTATTTTTGTCTTTGTGCCCCTGTCCGACCTCAGCGAAGGTCAGCCAGGAGCACCCATGACAGCAGCAGACAGCACAGAAGGACAGATAACCATCATCTCATCGCCAATTTACAGTGGCACGGCAGACGGTACAGAACGACTGATAACCGTCTCTGCTATCTTGCAAAGGCAAATGAATGCTGCTGTGTAGTGCTGTAGTACCGCCTCTGTCAGCGGCATCCAGTACACATACGGTGACAGTGACAAAAGGCAAAACGGGCTCCATGGTTGCCATGCTATGGCGTCTGCCAGGGCAATCCAGGGAAAAAGGGCGCAAAATGATTGTCTGCCGTTGCTTTCATGGAGGAAGGAATGAGTGATGACATTTACCCAGTATCACCCGCAACACTGTTTTTGCACCGTCATGCATTGGGATCTCAACCCAGAATTCCAATGGACAGGGGAGACTGCGGGAAGTATGGGATAGCTACGGGATAGCTACCCACAGTGCAACGCTCCAGAAATCGACCCTAGCCTCGGTACATGTACACACACCTCTGAATTATTGTGCTTTGTGTGGCCACGTGCACTCAACTTTATATAATCTGTTTTACAAAACCAATTTATGTAAAATCGGAATAATCCTGTAGTGTAGACGTACCCTCAGAGGTCAACCCAGAGAAGAGCAACGAAAATGCTCACTGCATGGAGATGGCAGACAACATGGTACCGGCAGCAGTCTGCCGCGTCAGATGCTGCTTGAAGGGCTGCCCTGGCAGCAGCTGTGCCCTTGTTGAGGATCACCTGGAATTCTCTACAAGAACCTTACGGGAGGGCATTCTCGAACTTGGCCACGGACTACCACATATTAAAGTCATAGCAGCCAAGGAGGGCCTGGTAGTTGGTCACCTTCATTTGTAAGCTAGATGAGGAATAAATTTTTCTCCAAACAAGTCCAGTCTCCTGGAGTCTTTATTTTTAGGGGTAGCTCCAGGTTGCCCCTGGAGTTCCCTGTCGTTAACTGCCTCAACCACCGGGGAATTTGGGAAATGATGGGAGTAAAGGTATTCATGCCCCTTAGTCAGGACAAAATACTTATGCTTTGCCCATTTGGAAATGGGGGGCAGAGAGAAGGGGGTTTGCCACAAGATGCTGGATATCTTCAATACCCCTTCGTGAAGGGGAAGGGACACCCTAGCAGGGGCTGTGGAGGAGAGGATGTTGAACAGGGAGTCTGCTTGCTCCTCCAACTCCTTCGCCTGCAGGCCAAGGTTGGACGTGACGTTCTTCAACAACTCCTGGTGCACCTTAGCATCATCTGAGGAACCGGGTGAGGGGGCTCTGTGATGGCCTTGTCCAGTGACGAGGAGGAGGAGGCTGGTACCGCGGGTTCCACGGCACCAATGGGCTGTCCAGCACGCTGTTCCCCTTGGTCCACATGGACTTGCAGGATCTTATCCTCTGGGGCCTCAGGCATCCGAGGGAGTTGGGTTGTCAAGGACCAGTCCTCCTGATTCCAAGAGGGCAGGCTGGGAGGACTGGGTGAACCCCCATGGGTTCCAGAAGTACCACAGGGCCAGCCAAAGAGCAGGTTTTGGCACCAACAATGCAGGCAGCACCAAGGATCTGAGAGGTTGCTCCGCTGATGTGGAACCTTGCTCTGTACTGGAACCATATCCAGAGTGATTGCTACTTGGTGACCCAGATCAACTGGAGCGGCGACTCTGTGCCTGGCGATAAACGTGGTCGTGTCTAGAGAAGGACTAGTCTGAGCAGGACATGTGCCTCTGTGGGGACCTCAATGACCAGCAGCAGTTGGAGGATCCACACTGGGAGATTGCTGATCCATGTCTCGTGCTTCAAGACCAGTACCGGGATGAGGAGCAGGACCTGGAAGTATAGTGGGACAGGCAATCTCCCTGAATACAGTGACATCCATCTTGGGAATCGTTGGCAAGGCCCGTGACTCTGGGCCTTCAATCATTCCCAGGATGCGAAGAGCTGGTCTCAACGTTCCTACTGGGGAGCGCATGCCTCCGTGAATCTGTGCCAGGTAACCGGCAAGGTCTGCCTCAAATCCCACTTCCGATGCCCAAGATCCAGTGACCGTAGAGGGCTCCAATGCATCTGCCTCCCTAACTCTGAAGCATGACAGCTTCGAGCAAGTGAATGGTGGCAGGACGTCCCCCACAGTGGAGAGTGATACCTTTGGGGCGAGGACAGACGGAAAGGTCCCAAGGCCGGCTTACCCCAAGGTCTGGGCACTGTTGGGGCTGGTGCGGGTGGTACTGGGAGTGTCAGGATGTCCTGTGCAGCCTGGAGTGCTTCAGGCATTGGCAGTACCTGAGGCTGATGAAGGCCTGCCTCTGCATCCTGACTTGCAGGTAAGGAATGGGGTGGGCTGCATCGCTCAACATGGGCTGAGGCCCAACTCCCCAATGGGGGAGATAAGCTGCCCGCTCGCTCCCAGCCCTGTCCTTCCCCTTGTGGGGAGTAGGAGACCGTCCCCTACTGGCCTTCTTCAACTTTTTTACTGTGCCTGGGGATTAGTGCTGGCTCGTCAACGGCGCTGGTGGGGTGCTACGCACTGATGCCACAATACTGTGTGCCAAGTTGCACCTTTGCTCTGGGGCTGGAGTGAGCACCGACTCCATTAGGAGTGCTTTGAGTCTGATCTCACACGCTTTTTTAGTCCTCGGTTTAAAGGACTTTCAGATTAATCACTTATCACTTATGTGCCCTTCACCAAGGCACCTGAGACAGCTACTATGCAGATCCCTCATGGGCATAAGCCATTTGCAGCGATTGCAGGGCTTATAGCCTGGGGATCGGGACATACCCCATCCACCCGCAAAGTCCCTGATGGGACTAACAAAACTCGAACTACTGCTAAGGGCTAACTAACTAAACTACTAACTATGTACACTAACTTCACAAGAACTCTAGTTTGTACAAACAAAGCCTAAGCAACACTAGTAAGAGCAGTGAATGCTCCGTGCACTGTCACTTGCAACAAGAAGGAACTGAGGGTGGGGGGAGCTGGTGGCACCCCTTATACTGTGCCATGCGGGTGCCACTCCAGAGGGCACCAGAGCTGCTCCCCTACGGATACTGCTGAGGGGAAAACTTCTGGCACCAGTGCATGTGGCGAACACACATACCTAACATGGAATGGACAGGAGCAAGCATTTGAAGAAGAGGATGGTGTTTTTGCAGAGTAGGGCAACAAGAGAGGTAATCTGCTCAGAGAACTTCAGGACTAAGTCAACTGAAGTTTATGAACCCATGAAGTGTGTAGTTCACAAACATTCCATGGTGCTGCACACTTGAAATCTGCCTTTACCTTGCATGGGTCCATTGTAATACCAGCAAGAGATGGGATGAACCCTAGGAATTATATGGAGGACTGATTGAAGGCACATTTTTCTAGTTTAGCACAGATGCCATGTTGGCATAGCCTCTTCAAAATGGAATAGACGAGCATGGTGTTTTGCTGGGCACTGTTCAAAACAATAAGTATGTTTTCCAGATATGCTATCACGTATTGGTCCAGGGTGTCCTAGTACATCATTAATAAAATGCTGGAATGTCACAGGTGCATTTGCCAACCCAAAGGGCACTATTAGATATTTGAAGTGACCATCACATGTTCAAAAGATGGTCTTCCATTTGTCCCCAGCTATAACATGTACTATGTTGTACGCACCCTGGAGGTCTAAATTTGAGTAGAGCTGGGCAGTGCTCACATGGTCACATCTGGGATTAGTGATAATATGCATTGGTTTCTAATGCTGACCTAATTTAGGGTTCAATACGCAACACACAGTAAGAGACTTTTCATAAATAAAGGGGACTGGTGCCCTAGCAGGCAAAGTGGATTTACAAATAAAGTCTTTGGCTAGGTTCTCCGAGGACAGGAGTGCAGCACGGATAGTTCAGCCTCTGAAATGGAACATTTTCCCTTGGTTATAGCTCAACTGGCCAATGACAGACTCTGTGTGGGGGCAAGGTGTCGTGCTTTTTTCCCTAAGATTTCTTTGTAGTCATTGTATTTGGATGGAAGTCAAGGACTGGAATCAGCAGGTGGCTTTGCCGGGCCAGCTACCCTAGCATACAACTGTTGGAAAACTACTGCATGCTGCCCATTTCCTGGGGTCAAGCAGTGCTGCTGGCAGAATTCAGACAGGAATCCAAATTTTTGCTCACGCCTGCAAATAGGGGGTTTATGGAGGGCCAGCCATGAGATACCCTGGATCAGAAGGAAGTGCAGGGAATGGATGACACTGAAACGTAGGGTCTCTCGATGCTCATGGATAGTAACTTTGAAAGGAATAGTTTCCATGATCACTGGCCTGGATTATAGGAGGGACACATCGATCATTGCCACTAGGTTTGAAATGGGCTTGGGCTGCAGAGGAATCTTTAGTGCCCGGGCTACCTCTACATTGATAAAGTCTGCGTGCCTGAGTCAATAATAACCTGCTGTGGAGGGAGTGGTGGGAATGCTCCAGGATTTGTAACTTGTAGGTGTGGTGCTGGTAAATGGGAGCTGGTGCGTATCTCCATCAAGACCTCAGTTGCAGTTTCAGGGTGATGCTCTGTCAGGACACCCAAGCTATCCCCCTTCACCACGCCTGGACTGGCTCGTTTCCCAGATTCTTCAGGACTAGGTTCCTTGTGGGGCAAGTGGAGATAGCACGGCCCAGCTCGCCACAGTAGTAACACAAATTAATATGGCACCAGCTCTCTCAAGCTGCCAGCAGGTTAGGTCTATCTGCATCAGCTCAACTGGTCAGGTACAATCTGACAGTGGAAGGCACAGTTGTGAAGCCCTTCTTCTTTCTGTCCATCACTCACGTTGACAATTGTCAATACAGAAAACAAGGTCTATGAAGGCACTGAGACCTGTCTGGGTCTTGACTCAGACCAGTTCATCCTTAGTCTTGTCCCAGAAGCCCCATCAAAACTGTTATAACTGGACCATCTCATTCCATTCTGTGTCTGAAACAAGATGGTGGGAGTGAACTACATAAGAAGGGGCTGAAAAAGAGTAGGAGACTCCCTGCTTGGGTGACAGTGCAGCTGGATGGGCCCAAAGACACCATTTTCTGCATGGAGTTGATGGACTTGGTCCCTCAAGGAGTTAGAGCTTATCTTAGATAACCACCTCAATGAGAGCTCTCAGTGTAATATTGAGGCTAAAAAGGCTTTGATGTATAAAAAGGGGATCCTTGGATGTATAAAAAGAGGAATATCACGAGAAAGTAGGGAAGTGCTTTTGAATCTGTACAGAACATTGGTACAACTGTCAATAGAATGCTATGTCCACACTTGAAGAAGGTTATGGAAATGCTGAAGGTTGTTCAAAAGATGGCTGCAAAAATGGCCCAGGGGTTGGAAAACAAACTTTACTAAGTGAGGCCTAAGGACTTAAATCTATTAAGTTTATTGAGAAGCACATGGAATGGTGACTTGTTCACTGTGTCGACCAACATACATATGGAAAAGATACAGACAGTGAAGAGCTTTTCAGTCTTGCAGACAGGCATAACAAGATCCAATGGCTGGAAGTTGAAGTTGGATAAACTCAGCCTTGAACTAAAACACAATTTCCTAGCAGGATACATAATTTAACATTGGAACAGTTTATTGAGGAGGTGGTGGACTCAGTATTGCTTGGAGTCTTTGAATAAAGATTAGATATGTTTCTAAAATACATTATTTAACTGAACTTCTGGGAAAAATGTTATGGTGTATACAGGAGATCAGAATAGTTTATCATAGTGGTCCCTTTTGGGCTTAGAGATCTAAGAAAATATGGGCATATTACTCAGGATTTCCCAGCCCTATACCTAATCCATTGGGTCCCATAACTTTTAGGAGGAAGCTCTTCCTTCAGTAGCCTTTTCAAAATTAACAAGTGTGACTATTTGTGCAAAAATGACAGTCTGATTTGTTACAAACATCCAAATATTGTAAAATATGATGCACCAAACGTCACTGTAAATTTTCAAAATTTTACAACATTGCTCCAGTTTTACAAACTTGAAAACAGGAGAATTTTGGTCAGAAAACAAACTTGAAATTAATTTTTCCCCATCTCTTACTATTTTCCTACTTTGATTTATTATAGTTTGTTTGCCCCATCACTAAATGCAAGCATATGGTTCCATCTGTACTTCCACACATCTGTCAACAGCTAGGTTAAAGGTGATTAAGGATGCATTTACAGTATCTCAGGTATTACTGAATAAAATCTGTTCAAATGAACTGTATGGCAGAATGTTCCTTGAGAAGTAATTTTAGAATAAGAGATGAAGGCTCAAGTTTATTTCCTATCTGAACATTACTCTGGTATTTATCAAACTTACTGCAGTCAATAAATATAGCACAGGGCAACACTGTGTGTTGGCAAAATTAGAAAATCAGTTAGATTTACCAACAATTTGATTTATGTAGCTGCATTTAACACGTATGCAAATTCCCTCTGGGTGGATTAAAGCAGGATCCACATATTCACAGAATCAAGTTCCATGCTGTCCTCAATGTTTCGATCCAAGGACACATGGTGGGGGCCCATAGTCAGAGAGAGCTGGTGTCTACTCTAGGGACTGGGGAATAGGAGGGAGCACTAGCAGAAAAAAGCACGTGCTACCACACTGTTGCTTGCTGGTTCCACTCCTGCTTCATAGCTTAACTGTTTGATGACTCTGATCCTGCCTGACCTAAGCTGCTATTGTTAGACTGGGTGCCAGCACACAGATGAAGCACCTGCAGGAATCATAGATTAGGGTTGGAAGGAACCTTAGGAGATGATCTAAGTCCAACCCCCTTTTCAAAGCGGGGCTAATCCCCAAATGGTCCCCTCAAGGATTGAACTCACAACCCTGGGTTTAACAGGCCAATGCTCAAACCACTGAGCTATCCCTCCCCCACCTTTCCCAGCTTAGTGGAGCATAACCCTTATTTGTGCTGGTGAGTCACACCAGAAGAAAAAGGTTTCAGCCTGGGGTAAAGTTTGATTTCCTCCAGCCTCAAATAAAATTTCAGTAGTTACCTCATGTGACCCAGGTGACCCAAAGAAGTGGGGCGTGCATCAGATGGCAGGCAGACAGCCCAGCCCACAAGATGACAAATCTGGGTGTGTCAGTCAAAATGTATGCAGAGACTTTCTCTGGGCCTGCTGGTCCCTATTCTCTACAATCACAAGGCATAACAGCTATCTGTCCACACAGTGTAAATCTCAACTGCAGCCCAGAACAGCAAAAGTAAAGTTCTGAAAAGGCTCAGGAGAAGAAAGTTTGTGTAGGGGCTCAAAGGAACAAGGAGAGATGGAAGAGGAAGGGCTCAGAGGGTTTGAAAGAGTACTTAGAATCTGATGGGCCCTTAAGGGTTTCTGATGGGGACAATGAAGAAGAAAGACAGGCCTCCAGAAATCTGAGGGTCCAGAGACAGGGAAGAGTAGTGTGAAGATCTTGGCATGGCGTGAAGATGAAGAGAGAGGAGAATGTTGATTCAGTTTTCTCATGTGTTTTATATATGAGATTTTGGAAGGGAAGTTGAAGCTGTTTTGTCACGTATTATATAAGTTTGATGTGTAGCACATGCATTTTTAATGTCATTGCTTGGGTTGTGTGTGTTTTATGTTTGTTGTTTTTCTTTTCCTTTTCCTTCTGTGGTAACAGTTTATTTTGTGAATGTGTATTAGTGACAGATGTCATTAAGGACTACTCACTCCAGTAGAAAGCCACTGCATTGGACCCTTTTGTCCATATATTTGATATTTAAAATGATTCTTGGTGATTTAACAGATGACTCCCACCATGCACACCAACTGAAGGAGGAGATGTGATTTGACTGATGATTTTTGTTGTCACTACATGCTGAAAGAAGATATCTGAATAATGTGTATTCCTGTGAATTAGTTTATAGTTCTATTCAGTATGGCACTTTTAATTGCTAGCCCCAAGTACTGTTAAACCTTCCTGGCCAAATCATGTAAGAAGAGAAACAGAATTCATACTAAAAGGAGCTCATTTGTTTTCCATGGAAAAACTGTAATAGAACACATTTCAAAAGAATTTGGATTTAGGCTTGGATTTAGTCTGGATGTAATAACTCTCAGATGTTTACTGTATGCATTATGTTGCAACATTCATATAAAATTTAATAATAATAAGTCTAAATAGCAGCAAAGAGTCCTGTGGCACCTTATAGACTAACAGACGTTTTGGGGCATGAGCTTTCGTGGGTGAATACCCACTTCGTCAGATGCATGCTCCAAAACGTCTGTTAGTCTATAAGGTGCCACAGGACTCTTTGCTGCTTTTACAGATCCAGATTAACACGGCTACCCCTCTGATACAAGTCTAAATAGAAAATTGGTTATCAGCAGAAAGAGCAGTTCCTAGTCATTAATTAAAACTATACTCATTAAATTCAGAAAATAGTTTGTGAGAATCAGATAAGCAAATGCAAACAATGGACATTTCTCTAGGGAAGGAGGATCTTTCATTTGTTATGGGAGGGCCCTCTGGTTTCAATTGGATTAGATCCAGGTCCCATTTTGCCTTAATTAATCAACCACTGGTTGCATACCCTTCTACAACTTGAACATGATATATAATAAGAAATGATCTGGGCAAGCCTTGAGTAAATCACTTGGTGTTTATTTTTTTTAGCTATAAATTGGGGATAATAATACATAACTACCTACTTTACAGGAGTGTTGGGAAACAATTATTGAGCAGTTTAATGGGGTTTCAATCTAATAATTTGATTGGATGCCAGGAACAGAGCATTATGTTCAGTTAAATATCTCTGCAGGTCTTGTTTTTAGAGAGCAATACCAAGGGAATTGGCCTGAAGAGTGGACAGCACTGGGCATGCTTCTGGGAGTTCAGGCTTTTAGAGTCTGCAGCTCTGGGGAAGCCCCACCATTTGGAAAGGAGATAGGGACCTGGCTCCTCAGTTCTGAGGCACCTGTCTCAGCTGCAACACTCAGGGCTTCTAGACTCCCAGAATGACAGTGAGCTGGTAACCTGGACACCCGAGGAGCTCAGGTTGAGCTGGGAGACCTCACGACTTGGGTTCCCAGGAACAAAGTCATTCAGGAATATTATTTTTCTTGATTTTTTTCCCCTATATTAGTGAAAATCACTATTTGGGGTAAGGAATTCAGGAATAATCAGGTTGGCGTTTGGTGTCACAATCAGGCAGTGATTCACGTTATTAATTGACAGCAAAGTTGGCATGGATAATGAGACTGGTAAGGCTATTTGTGTTACACTGCCATCTGTTTAACATTCTTCTCTGTGCAGTACACATTCCTGGCATAACACGGCTGGCTACTCTGAAATCTGTCATTCCTGGCATAGACAGTGGCATTGCCGAGACTGCGAATTTGAGGGCAACAGATTCCCAGTGCCTATGATGTTCACTAGCTGAGTGCTGCAGGCAACACCTGACCAATTGTGGAAACATGGCTCCTGACAGCTTTAGGATAGGTAGTAAACTCCATTGTCACAAGTACTTTCAGGGTTTACAAAACTGGTCCTGTCAAATTCATAGGATTTAGAATTAAGAAAGGATTCCTGATGTTCCTGTGATATGTGGTGTCTCTGGTGCTCTGTGTATTGGCTTTGTCCATAGTATCTGATCCCCTTGCTGGGCTGCTATTTTGCTGCAGGCTGGCAGGATTTGCAGCTCTTTGTATAGGATTCTTTTAAGGAACCTTTGGAGGGATGATTCAGAAGTAATAGATGCAAAGACAATGCCCATAAACATAGAAGATTTTTTAGTGTTATTAGAAGATTTAATTAAAGGTGTGCAGTTGTGAAATGGAGGCGGTTCTATTTAAAGAAGCATTTAATGTGGACTTTTTTCATGCTTTCAGGATTAGTGAGCTTGTGCAACAGGTGAGAGGACATGGCTCCAGGCATGTGTTTCCGCAAGGAATAATTTCTTGGAAACCAAAGTATTACAGAACTGATCAAACCAGGAGAGGGGCCTTTGTGGATCTAAGGGAATGCTCAGATGAATGAGTATGTCTTGTGAAAGCTGTCAAAGGCCTTTTTAAGCCATATCAAACCAGGAAATAGGAACCTACCTGTACATGGTGATGGCCATTACCTGAGCAGGTATCAGTTTGCTGCTGTAAAGAAAAAGGCATTGGCCTACTTAGGTCTTAATCCAGTCAATTTTGGCATGTATTCCTGTAGGACTGGGGAAATGATATCAACAGCATTGGAAGGGGTGACCCGCAGAGGGTCCAGGCACTTGACCACTGGAAACTGGACTGTTACAGGACCGATGTTCACCCACTGATGGGTTACTGGGGCAGGCTAACAGTGTGAACTAACCTTGTCTGTCTGTGTTTACAGTAGATGACAGAAGCAAGGCTGATGCCTGGACCTACTGCAACTCTATAATGCATTGGGACCACAAGGATCAGCCAGACTGGAAGGAGGATCGCACCTGAGCTTCAAGGTTGAAGCCATCTGTCTTCAATGGCTCAGCAGAAGGGGCAAATGGTGTTATCAGCTCATGCCTTTTCTGTTCTCACTGATGGGTGAACACAAACACCTAATGTCCTGGTTATTAATCTTGGGGCAAATGACCTCAGAGCCTGCATATTTGTCACATTTAAAAGCATAGGTAAGTCTTTTCCTAGTGATCTAGGCTTCTGATTTTGGGATAACATACAAAATAGGTTTATTCTAGTAAAGTCAAACAGTGCCGTAACCATAGAAAAATAGTATATTTCGGCATTTTTTTTTCATTTTGACTTAGAACCACTTTCACGCTTCTGCCTTTTGGCATCAGTATCTTTAACATTTCTCAACTTCCCATACGTCAACTCAGGCATCTCCAGCTAAATAAATAAATAGAGGATTTCCTGTGAAATTGCTATGTTACCAGAATAAACACAGGAGTTTTGTAGTATTGTAAGTATTAGTATGCTAAGTACACATAAATAGCTATTAGAGTATGCAAGTTTGAAAACTGACATAAAATTCTTCTTTACATATAGAAATGTATTACATTCTCTATTGCATTTTCTGCCTTTCCAAATAAAGAACTTCTTTTCGGAGGTGCTCACCTTACACCTTATTTAGTCAGTTACACATGTGCAAACTGAGTGCCAACAGATGGAGATAAGATGACGATTTCCTAATTCAAACAGTGTTGCAGCCAACATAGTGGAATTCTATACTAGATCTTGTCTTGACGGGTAAAGAGGAACTGACTACAGAACTAAAAATTAATGGCAGCTTAGGTACAAGTAATCTTGACTTGATCACATTTATAATGTACAGTCAGAATGCAGTCCAGACGTATGATATATATACTTGGTGCTTTAAAACCGCCCATAAAGCTGAAAAAAATTATGAGCCAAATCATCTGGGAGGAAGAATGTAATCAATCTGAAAAATCTGAATGATAATTGGGAATTATTTAAGAATACTTTATTAGGTGCCCAAAAAGCCAAAATTGAGGAAGAAGGCCATACTGATTAAAAAACAACCTGGTTCAGAGGGAAAGAGAAGACAGCTATATATATATATCAGAGGCCAGGAACAGGAGAAAACTGATAAGAGAAGCATAAGGACAAACAGAAATCTACAGCTAGCATTGTTAAGGACAATAAGGAGGTGTTTCTAAATATATTAGGAACAAAAATCCTAATTATTGGCTGGAAATGTTAGAATTTATCAAACAGAAAACTCAGATGTGTTAATAAATATTTCTGTTCTGTATTTTGGAAAAAACAGATGATGCAGTCATCTTAGATAATATCACTTTTTCCATTCCACTAGTATCTCTGGAGGATGTTAAACAGCAGCTACTAAAGTTAGACATTTTTAAATCATCATATCCAGATAATTTGCATAAAAAGAGCTGGCTGAGGAGCTTGCTGGACCATTAATGCTGATATTTTCAATGAGTCTTAGAACACTGGGGAAGTTCCAGAAGACTGGAAGAATGCTAATGTTGTGCCAATATTTTAAAAGGGTAAGTATAGGCAAGTCAGTCTAACATCAGGATAGTGGAGCAGCTGATATGGACTTCGATTAATGAAGAATCATAGGAGAGTAATATAATTAATGTCAATTAACATGGGCTTGTGGTAACTAGATCCTGTCAAACTAACTTGATATCTTTTTTTGAGGAGATTACATGTGTGGCTAATAACTGTAAAAGTGTTGATGTAATATACTTAGATTACTGTAGGCATTTGACTTGGGACTGCATGACATTTTGTTAAAAAACTCCTAGAAAAACACAAAATTAACATGACATATTAAATAGATAAAAACAGGCTGATAATTTAATTATAAATGGGGAATTATCAAATGGATGTGTTTCTAGTGCTGGGCACAAGCAAATAATATGTATTTTAATATGGCTAAATGTAAGTGTATGCATCAAGGAACAAAGAATGTAGGCCACACTTAAAGAATGGGGGCTCCATCCTGGGAAGCAATGATTCTGAAAAAGATCCGAGGGTCATGGTGGATTATCAGCTGAAAATGAACTAGTTCACAGTATGACACTGTGGCCAAAAGTGCCAATATGATCTTTGGTTACACACACGGGAATCTCAAGTAGGAGTAGATAGGTGATTGTACTACTGTATTTGGCACCAGTGAGATCACTGCTGGAATACAGTGTTCAGTTCTGGTGCCTGGAATTCAAGAAAGATATTGATAAATTGGAGAGAGTTCAGAGAAGAGCAATGAGAATGATTAAGGATTAGAAAACTTGACTTAGTGATAGACTCCAGGAGCTCAATCTATTTGGTTTAACAAAGATGATGTTAAGGGGTGAGTTGATTACAGTCTGTAAGTACCTACATGGGGAACAAATATTGAATAATGGGCTCTTCAGTATAGCAGAGGAAGATGTAATATGACTCAATGGCTGGAAGCTGAAACTACACAAATTCAGACTAAAAATAAGGCATCATTTTTAATGGTGAGAGTCATTAAACATTGGAACAACTTACCACGGGTTGTGGTGGATTCTCCATCAGTAACAACTTTTAAATCAAGATTGGATATTTTTCTAAAAGATCTGCTCTGGGAATTATCATGCTCTGTGTTATACATAAGATAGACTAGATGATCACAATGCCCCCTCTGTCCTGTAATCTATGAATCTATGAAATGTTACTAAACTGGAATGGTAGTATTCTATACCCACGTCACACAGGTGTAAATAGCTACACAAGGTGCAAGGAAGGAATCGGGACCCACAATTTAGTGTAGTATAAACATCTGTAATGCTTTCCTTAACATTTGTAAGTATTGTGCTCTCTTCAGTCCACAGTACTACTACAAATCTCCCAGATTACTCAGCCAAAGAGAGCGCCCCCCTTTCTGGAGTCCCTCCTCTCAGCAGCAGAATAAGGCCAAGTTTGCAGGTCCAAAAATGGGCTCTTTTTCCAGGGGCAAAGTATCAAATTTTGCCCTTTTTGAGTAACATATTGCCTGTTTTAAGAGGGTCACATATCCAGGTTGAATAACCATGGGACATAATTTTCTCCCATTTCTTCACCCTTAGGAATTTTCCCTCTTCATGCCCCTTTACCTTCTGTCACCCTTGTCACTTAGAGTAGTTTCTACCCTATGCCATTGTATGCTATGCCATTTTGTTCTTTGCCTCCTCCTCTCTCCAAGTTCAATGTTACTTATTGTTAAAATACTCCTAGGATACAAATATGGTCCTCCCCCTGGATGTTTTCTCCTCTCTCTGTCTCTCTCTCTTTTCTCTCTGGCTTGATATTCTATTCCCCACCCTTTCCTAACTCCCTCCAACATAGGGCTGCCCTGGAAAGTTCCCCTTCATTGGTTCCTCTTTCCCAAAGTCTCTCTCCCCCTTTTGCAAGCAGTCTGAACTGACCACTCCCTTTCCCCTTTCCTTCCCAGCTGGGTTCGTTACATTTCACCCAACCCTTCCGCTGTACTCTAAAGGTCACTTGTTTTCTTCTGTTTAAAGTCATCGACAAATTAAAAGTCTGAGTACAGAAAATTCCTTCAGACTTGATCCTTCACTGTTACTGGCATGGAGAGATGTCATGCATTTGTGATTGATTATAGATATTTTTCCATAATTTTCTTCCACAAACACAGAAACACTTTAAAGATTTTAAACACTTTGCAACATATATCATTCATATTACTGAGCTTCCGCTCTGGTAAATAAATATATTAACCCATGGCTGTAGATCTGTACTGATTATGACACTAACAACAGTAAACAGATGGACTAACAATATTGAAAGATAAAAAAGAAAGGCACTATTTACTCTCAAAGAAATTACATTTTCCACTTTGACCGTGCAATCAGGAAAGCAAGAGCCATTAAGACCTTGGTCTCCATGGCCACTCTGTAACTTTAGTTCAGTGGGATTCCAAGGAATATGAGAAGATTTATTAATCCCACAGGGCCTGTAAACTGTCTACTTTTCCCTTCTTCAGCCTCCCTTGTAGGAGGAGTTCTTCATTTTCTAAAATCCTCTTAAGAGCTGAGGCAGTGGAATTTTAGGCCTCAGATTTAATAAAGGAATTCTTTTCCCTTGGGTTTGCAACAGTGGGAAGATGTATAAGAAAGTTCAAAATCCAAAATGAATATAATCATTTCAGATTTTGTTGTTGTTTTTTAGGTGACCACAGAAAGCTGATGGTTAACTTAATGAAATGGCACCAGAACAAAAATAAACATATTGAAATTATTTTATTCTCTTTCTAATGAGAGTTTAATTTAAAATGACAATTTACTTCCACACTGCCAAAGTGTATTTCAAAGATTTATTTACACACCTAATGAACCATAACTTGGAGAGCTGTACAAGAGTACATTACAATCTTAAGCTCCTTAGAGCTCTGCATCCCAATTTAACTTTTACTCTATTTGAAAGGTAATTAATTCCAGCCATTTGTTTTGACACCTCCTTGTCAGACAGCCAGGTTTATGTTACGGTATATATATAAAAGATACAACAATGAAGCCCATAGCACCATGCTTATAAGACATTTAAAACAAAAAAAGTTGAATATACATCTGATTTACAATTGAAATGACACCAACAGGGAGGTGTTTTTCCACGGACCTATACCTAAAACTCACCGACTTGGACTCTATAACTGGCCCATATAATAAGATAGCAATGATTTTTTTATGCATATCTAGGAAAATATAGCGGTTTGAAAGGGGCTTGATCTGGTCTCCAGTTCCATAGCCATGGGTCTCTACTTGAAATTAGTTATAGATGCAAAATTTCAGGCACAATAATTACAGGAGGAAATTCTAATATTGAATTATCTATCTATTATGTGGTTATAAACACAGTTAAATACAAGAACTTACACTCTCTTTTGCTCCTCTGATGTGTCTGGTACTAGCTACTGTCAGTCAGACACTGGTCTAGATGGCCTATTGTATCCCTAATGTTATGATACAGTATTTTGTAATTAGACATCTTATTGTACAAGTGCCATACCAGTTTCTATTTGTGTATCAGCTTACAAAGCACACTACACTACACCCACAAAAATAGAAGTAATAAGTGTATATGGTCAGATTCCTGCCCACACAGAAAAGCCTGTGTAGGAGAAAATGATCTCCGCATGATTCCCTGGTCAAAGCCTCCACCAGATCATTCCACAAGGAAGGCTGAATTTGGCCCCATGCTCTAGGAAGAGTTTTCAAGCCAACAACATATATTTCAGGAGCCAGAGGCCAATGCCATCCACATGGAAACCCTATTCTGCCTTCTGTACCTCTTTCCTATCCTTCTCAGAACAAATCCAATCAGCACCTCCCCTACCTGCAACTGCCTTCAGTACCCTCCCTAAAGTGAAGGTTCCGTAACACAGAAGAGCTCCACAGAAATGTTGATATAGCCATAGGCAGCAATAACTTTTGAGCTGATTCCCTGCTGATTTCCTGCGGAGAACGACAGGAACAACACACACTGTGCACCCATTACCCATATCTTCTTCCAGCCCCAATTAAGCATTTTCTGCATGGCCAATAGGATCAGATTCAGTGGCACAGACACTGCAGTTCCCTCTGGAGACATTCTCAAGACATCTCCATGTCATTAACTGTGGAATGATTAGGGCCACAGGGATGAGCCTACTGCTACAGAATTGTAATATATTATTAAAATATAATTATTATATTACCATTAATAGCATCATGGATATAATTATATATTATAAATATACACTATTATATATTATATACTTATATAACGGTAGCTCCTAGAGACCATGAGCAGGATCAGACTCCCTTGCGGTAGGTATTATACAAAGACTGAGGTAAATATGGTTCTCACCACCTGAAAGTTTATAACCTAAAATGCCAAACAACATGCCCAAAAGACAGATAATTTTTATGTATAAGATTTGTAATCAGATAAATGGTTGTCAGCTTTCCCTCAGCCTAGCCTTTCTACACTAGCTGATATCTTTTAGGCATCATGACCAAAGTGGGTCTTGAAAAAGGATTTGGAGGAGTAGCTTTTGGGATTAGAACAGTGTCAGCATTCCTGTAAGGGCATCAAACATGCATCCATGGGCTCCCAAACAGCCATCACACACTGGCCACCAATTCTAGGCAGCTCACTTAGAACTATTGGAAGTGAGGAGCTAGCACACCTTTGACCCCTCCTAGAGGCACTGCTCACAAGGATCCTGACTGAGGATGCTGACCGTTCCCACCAACTGGCCAGATCATACTATTTAAATCATACTATTTAAGGAGGCACAGGAAATTGTCTGAGCAACTTCCTGAGTGGTTGCTGCACTAGACTGGACCTTGGCTTGGTTCCTGGACTCTGCTCCCTGGCTTGGACGCTGCCTCTGATCACTAGACATAACCATCGCTGCTCCATCCGCTAAATCAGACTGTCCACATCCCAATCCTGACAATTCAGTGCATAAGTCTTGATGTGGGAAGGAAAGTACAAAGACATTTGTGGAAGGAGCATTCAAGCAGATACTGAAGGCTGGCCCTGTTGATGGAGCAGAAGAAGCAGGAGTGATGCAGTAAGAGACAAGAGAGGATAAACAGGGAGGGGATTCGTTTTGAAAGGATTTGTAGATTAAGACAAGAAAATTTCAACTTGATACAGCAGAACTAGGAAGTAAGAGGAAATACACAGGATAAGAATGATATGGTCACTTTCACTGGTATGGATCAGTGGTTACAACTAGTTCCCTTAGAAAAAGTTAATATTTCAAAATCTTTTCTGGAACCAGGTATTGGGCATTTTTCTGTTTTACAGGAATGCGACCATGCACGGAACATATCATCATAAGTATTCCTGCCTTTCCAGTTTCCCCATGCACAGCTGAAAGACAAGTATATATCCACTTTCAGCAGGAAAGGGAAATTTTAACTTTTACATATTTTCCAGCTCATCTCTTCTGACGGATTTATGTAATTACAGACATGTTTCTTTTGATATAGTGTAGTCATAGGGATACTTTTAATTACAACATATTCCAGTTCAACTTTCTCTAAACCCAGTTTAAAAGCATGATTTACCTACACATGGAACAGACAAATGTGGTTCAGTTTCCAGGTGAGATTCCTGTTGGAAACGAGTAAAGCAGTGATCATGTGCAATAACACAATTCCTACATTTAAGGCTAAATTGTTTCCTCAGATACATGCAGTTAACTCTCTCTGAAGTCAATAGGAGTTACCAGTGCATATCTATGGTCAGAATTTAGATGCTAGTAACTTCCACCCTTGAAAATGAGATAAATACTTAAAATGTTTTTCTTTATAAATAAATATTGTCCTGTACTCCCCTTTCTCTAATTTTGGCCCAATGTGCCATTACAGTTGGAGTTACAGAACCTATGAAAGTTCCACAGGCAGAGTACATGTTACACTGGGCCCAAATGATCCTTCAACTGGATATTAATATTTATAACTATAAAAACCAAAAGCATCCATTATTCTGGCATATGATAGATTTTGTATATGGGATGTGTGGTATGGAAAATTTTAAAGATAGAAAATGCCCATAAAGTGTACAAAAACGGTTTAGAGGGAAAGAGTTAGGTTCCATGCGTAATAGGAAAAATAAATCCAGAAATATTTTATCATAATATTCTGTACTAATGTAGACGATACAGCTAACAAAATTGAGTGCGCTCCCCAATATTTGTTTCACAGTAGTGCTTTACAACCTGAAATGAAAACCACTGCTGGCAGGCGTCAAGACTCAATAGCAATTCACTTTTGAAGTCATGATGCAAATTACACGCTTAAATCCTACAAAGAAAACCCCCTCAGCTGTGAAATATGTAATGACTCCACTCTGTAGTTTGTTAGGTCAACTTCCTGAAATATCAGATTTACCCAGAATAACAAAGCCCTTATGACTGACAGGAACACAAAGTATACTTTCTTCAGTTTAAAGAGGGAGACAACAGTGATGCAGTTGACAAATTAAAAATAACCTTGATTCTTATAGTGGTTTAGAAACTTCCCTAGTTTACTTAGTAACTTACCTAGTAACTTCAAAGTTGTTTTGTGACTAGGGAAATTTCAATTTCCCTTCACCTAAATCAGGATTTGAATAAAGTCCCTTTGGTATTCACATTCACATATTAAATACAGATTAATATAATTTTTTCTCCTGTAATAGAAAAGGGAAACTCATGCCCAATCCTAAAAAAACATAGTACAAATGAACATACATATGCAATTGCTTATTTTATTGCCTTGTTAAAGAAAGAAAGACTAGTATAAAAGTTAGAATGGTAGGGGCTTTGATGAAATAAAAGACAGCATAGGTTTTTATTTTTAACTACTTTGTCAATTTTATAGAATGAATACAAATGTATTATTAACCAAAACAATTAAGAAACTGAGGACAAAGTTCAAAGCTTAAAGAAGATACAAGAGATGAGCTTGAACATACAAGCCACTTCAGAGAATTTTCAGTTCTTCAGGCTATAAGAACATCATATCCTCATGGGTGCCCCTCAGATCTGCTGGTAGCCTAGCATGGGGTCCTTGACTTTGTCTTCCCCTACTGGGCTCTCCCTTGGACCTGCAATGGCCTGTCTCAACCTGCATCTACTCCACCTCCGGATGCTCTGTGTCTTTGCATAAAAGTCTAAAAAACAGCCCAAACAAACATTCAAAGTAATAGCACCCTGGCTTCACTGTAGTTCCCTTGTTGGCCTTACAGCAGAAGCCTAACCTGCGCCTGTAGTGTTCATCCTCCATTGCTTCCTCTCTGTTAAACCTATCCCAGGGCTTCTCTCCACCCACAAGACGTGTCCTCTGCACATACACACACACCCTTTCCCACTGGGGTGCCTTAGTCTATTTATAAAGCGTAGCTCTGCCTCTGGGAGACAATTAGTTAATCACCCCCAGAAGAAGGAGCATGACTAACTGGGATTCTTTCCCTTGCTTTGCAGGTGATGGGGTTAAGCCCCATCACACAAGCCAATATGAAAAAGGAGGATTTACGATTAAGATTAGAGGAGAGGATAATATATCGCCTGATCCTGCAAGGACATACATAAGGCTAAACATGTATATCTGTATAGTCCCTTTGATGTTAAGTTAAGTACATCTGTAAGTCTCTGAAGTGCTAGATTTACAAAGGTTCTTAGGCTCGTAAACCCCAGATGTAGGTGCCAAAACTTGGGGATAGGTGACTAAATCCCAGTTTCAGGCTCCACTGCTATTTAGGAAACTTCTGCTGAACCCTGTAGGCAGCTATGCTTTTGCTGTAAAATTTCCTTAGGCGCTTATGTTTCTGCCTCAGGCATGAATGCTGTCTCAGAGCAATTCGCAAACCAGGGGAAGACAGGCATCCAAATGCCTATGCTGTGTGTGGGGCCTGCACTAGTTGGGGTGCTCAGGAAGAAGAGGAGAAAGAGTCACTGGAGCAGTATGAGTGGATTCCGAGTCTACCACATCCTGTATGAGTACTCTAACCAGGGCCGGCTTTAGGCCAATTCAACCAATTCCCCTGAATTGAGCCCCGCACCCAAGCCCTGGTAGTGCATACCAGCAAGAGCCGGTGCACTGTACCAAGGTGGCCTGGCTTCCCCAGGGGGCAATTTAAAGGGCCTGGGGATCCCAGCAGGGGCTGGAACCCCAGGTCTTTTAAATTGCCACCAGAGCCCCACTGCTTGAGCCCTGGAGTAGGGCTGTGGGGGCTATTTAAAAAGTCCGGGGCTCCCGTTGCTTCTACCGCCCCGGCCTTTAAATAGCCACGGAAGCCCCATCACTTCCCCAGGACTACTGCAGCTATTTAAAGGGCTGGGGTGTCCTAGGCCCTTTAAATAGCCCCCAGAGCCCTAGGGTAGCGGAGGGGCTCCAGCTGCCTCTCTGCCCCCGTCCTTTAAATAGCCCCGCTGCTTCCTCAGGGCTCCCACGACTATTTAAAGGGCCAGGGCAGTAGAAGCGGAGGAGCCCTGGGCCCTTTAAATAGCCTCTGAGCCCCGGGCTGCTGCTGCTATCCTGGTGGGGGAGGGAGGAGGTGGGGGTACTTACTGTACAAGTGGGCTGTACCCCTTGTACCTGCACCCCCTGCCCGCAGCCAGCCCCTGCTGCACCTCCTGCCTGCCCCAGCCCCGCACCCCCTGCCCTAGTCGCACGTCTCCAGCCAGCCCTGCACCCCCTGCCCGCTGCCAGCCCATCTGCAGCCAACCCCGCACCCCATGCCCGCAGCTAGCCCCTGCTGCACCTCCTGTCCTGTCTGCAGTCAGCTCCTGTCTCCAGCCAGCCCCACACCCCCTGACCTGCTCACAGCCACCCCCTGCCCTGTCTCCAGCCGACCCCTGCCGCACCCCCCTGCCTGAAGCCAGCCAGACCCGCACTCCTCTGTCTCCAGCCCTGCCAACCCATGCTGCAACCCCCTGTGGCCCTGCCGGAAGCCAGCCAGCCCAGTCCACCCCAGACACTCCTGTCTCCAACCAGCCCTGCACCCCTTGCCCTGCCTGCAGCCAGATCCTACCTCCAGTCAGCCCCTGCCCTGCCTCCAGTCAGCCCCATGTTCACTGGTGCCCTGCAGTTCCCAGGGCAGTAACCCTGCACACCTGCTTCAATGAGGGAGGCAGGGAGCAGCTGGGACCCACATGTGCGCACCCTAGGGTGACCAGACAGCAAGTGTGAAAAATTGGGAGAGGGGGTGGGGTAATAGGCTCCTATATAAGAAAAAGACCCAAAAATCGGGATTGTCCCTATAAAATCGGGACATCTGGTCACCCTAGCACATTCCCAGGGAGTGGCGAAGACCCACATATGTAAAACGGAGCTCATTTCTAGTTCAGGCCCACCTTTTTAAAACAGAACTTTAGGTATGGTTAACATATATCCATATTTTCCCAGACACGTCAGGCTTTTAATTCTTAAATCGCCATCTGGGAGGAAAATATGGACGTATAGTAGCCCTATTGGTACAAAAAATACATACTGTGGCACATCCCTTAAATCAGAACTTCTTATAGGGAACCCGTTGCTAAGAAATGAAAGGCTTTTTTTTTTACGTTTTTTTTTTAAAGTCATCCCTGTTGGGGCCCCACTGAAAATGTTCGAATTGGGCCCTGGACTTCCTTAACCTGGCCCTGACTCTAACAATCAGGACATAGTGTCATTCTCATGCTTGTACACTCTCTCTGGCCCAAACGACTCTTTAAATCAGTGGTCCTCAAACTGTGGGTGTGCCTGTCTATGGGGACACGGAGGAATGTTCGGGGGGCAGGGGTGCAGCAGGGCCTGGGCCAGCTGCAGGCAGGGAAGGGGCACCTCCCAGCCCTGCTCTGCCTCCAGTTCAGCTCCGGCCCCAGCCTTGGCCCCACTGAGGGGTGGGGAGGGAGCACCGCCCAGCTCCATTCTGGGTCTGGCCCCGACTGTGGCTCAGTTCCCGGTCATGTTCCCAGACATGGTTCCTGGCTTCTGGCCCAACTCTGGCTGTGGTTCCTGGCCCTGGCCAGCCACCATGGGGGAGCAGGGAGGGAGCACTATCCAGCTCATCTCCGGTTCCAGCCCCAGCTCCACCCTGGCTTCAGTTCCTGGCCCCGACCGCAGCCTGGCCCCTGACTGTAAACCAACTCCTGGCTGCAGATCCTGGCCCCAGTCCTGGCTGCAGCTCTGCTCCCGGCTACAGCCCCAGACCCATCTCTGCCCCTAGGCCAGCTCATGGCCTCCGGGGGGTAAGGAGGATGGACAGATTACATTAAGTGTTGTGGGGGCATGACATAAAAGTTTGGAGACGACTGCTTTAAATATTTATTCACTGTGGAAGAGCTTCAATGGGAGAGACTGAGTAAGCCCTACATCCCACAGCCCAGTGGTCAGGGCATTCATCTGAAAGGTGGTAACTCCTTGTTCAAATCCCTTCTGCTCATCAGATGGAAGGGAGGAATTGAACTGGGGGTCTCCCGCAGCCTGGGTGAGTACTATTGTGCTAATTGGGCCTACAAATTTAACCTAATTGTAAGATCAAGTGTAAAAAAGTATATGAAAGATGTTACAATAACCTATAATAAGGAATGTTCATGGAAAGTAGTGAATGTTACAAACACGTGCAAAAGAACCAAAGAGAGACTAAACTAGTCAAACAAAAAAGCCACATTGATATAACTCAAAGACTATGTTGAAATCATAAAGACAAGAAGATGTGAACCTGGAAATTAATGAACCAAAGCTCAGGTGTCACATATTAGTACTAACTGGTGGACAAAATAATGAGGGGATGAGACCCCTTTGTGGGTCCTTAAAAAGAGACATTGGGAAGAAAATAGTGAAGAACAGGCAGAAGCTACTGAAACAAGCATCATCATCCTCGTTGCCATCCCCACCATCTTCTGGGACCCTGGGCATTCGACATCCTAATCCTGAGGGATGTCCTGCTCAGGTCGGGCCAGACAGCGGGATCGAGATAACATTGCCATCCCTACCAACTCTAGCTGAATCCCAACCAACATCCGAGATGAAAAGGACCAACCAACAGCACCAATAATAACAGCTCCAGCTCATCTCAACCAACTTTTCTTTTTCCCCAAATGACAGTTAACATCATCTTTGATTCTATGTAATAGGCTGTCAAACAAGGGATTTTTTTCTTTCTGAAACATTCTCCAACTAAAGGGAAAATGTGACACCTCTACCTTTAAGCAGCACCCTGGAACCCCCGTATTCACCAATGTCGTATCATTATGATATGTTTTGTACAAAGTATGCCTTGTGGGGTATCATTTTAAAAGTCTTGATCTGTTGAACATTAATATCCTATTGACTGCATGTGCTATCGTTATATGTGAGGTTATGAATAATTGCTGTGTGTGTGTGAGGCTGGGAACAGACAGCCTTTCAGGTACAACAATGAAGTACCCAAATGCACTGATGGCTCATCAATACCCATCAAGGAAAGAATCCACTATCCCAGTAACTGTACACAATGGAGATTCCTTGACCAATGAGAATTGACTGATCCACCTCACAGCAAAGACCTTTCCAGGAAGCTGGAAGAAACAATAAAAGAGAGGAAATAACATCATCTACTGGCCTCAATTCCCCCCACAACTCAACACCTGAAAACACGTCTGGAGGACAAAGACTTTGAACCAGGGAGGGTGGTCCCAGGCTGGAAAAGAGTCCCAGCCTGTGTACTGAGGAACTATACCATTCGTCAGGGTGAGATGCTGCTTGATTCAAATCCTGTTTAGTTTGTAGAACTCAGACTGCAAAGTTACTTTTATTTCTTAGGTAACCAACTTTGATCTCTACGCTTGCTACTTATAATCACTTAAAATCAATTTTTCTGTAATTAATAAACCTGTTTTATATTTTACCTAAAACAGTGTGTTTTGGTTGAAGTGCTTGCAAAATCTCAGCTCAGTTTACAAAGGCTAATGTGTCTCCTCTCCATATCAAGAGTGCAAAACAGTACAGTTCTGGGGTGCAAAGCTGGGGAACTGGGGGGAATTGGCTGGAGCATCTCTATTGTTGTTTCATGAGTGGCTGGGGAAAGCATTCAGCTAACTCAGTTGGGTGTGTTCCTGTCTGTGGATGTCTGAGTAAATGCAGCCCCTGTCAGAGGTTTGTAGCTTGGTAACAGCATCACAGAATGAGAGGGATACCCCATGTTGGTGGGACAGAGGGCTCAGTGGTTCCACAGTCAAGGTTGCCCTCCAGGAACCCCATCACAGAAAGGGAACAAAACATGTCATTAAAAACAAAAATCTTATTTACTTTACATTTCAAATGCTTCAATTGATTTTTCCATTTTTTTTTCTGTATCTTTAATAAAAAGTTAAAAGGATATTTAATGGTGTGGCCATGGTACTAAGCAGGCTGAGATTCAGTATACCAAATCCCAAACCTTTTTAACACAGTTTAACATTGGACAGTGACTGGGTTATGTTAACATCTTTGGCCCATTCATTCCACCTAAATTAATACAACAGTACTCTAATCACAGGGCTAAAACGTATGAGGGAACTCCTCCTTCCCCTACTCCCCCGTCTTGAAGAAAATAGCTTAGGCTCCTAACTCCAAAGAAGGTTTACAGCTGAGAATTGCAAATAGAGATAGGTGTCTCCCTGCAGCCTGGAATTAGATGCTGAGGACGTCCCTCTGCCTAACATGCTGGCTTTTGTGGATCACATTCTAAGGCATCTATCCCTCAAAATTCATTGTGTAGGAGTTTAGGCACCTAACTCAGGCATTGTGAATCACAGTGCATTCCTTTGAATTTCTAGTTGCCTAAAAGTTCCTAGGTTGTTTCTAGAATTTCTAGGTGCCTAAAAGTGCTCAGCATTACAAAATCTAAGTGCCTTTGTTAATCTAGTCCACAGTCATTTGATGCTCTTTGGATGAATGTCCCTTCATGTCTTAGCAGAGAATAGTGTTTGATCAGACCAGCATGGGGTGAAGTGCCCCTTATCTTTCACCTCTCCACCCAGAACACACTCCTGTGTGGGAGAGATTGTGGGTAAGGAGAGCCCAGCAGTCTCTGCCTGAAAATGGGCTGGAGGAGATTTAGGATTATTCAGTAGAAATCCAATTGAAGTTGTCTTTAGGAAAACCAACCAGCCTATAATATATCTTAGGTTCTTACATATATCATTGCAGATCCAATGGTAGCATATGTATGTCAGGGATTTGGAGGCTGGCTTTAAGTTTAGTCTCCAAGTTTTTGGTTTACGCAATATTTTCTACCTCTTCAACAAAATGTATTGATTAATTTGGTGAATGTTCCTGTATTGATTTCCAAATGTATATTGCAATGTGCATAACACATCAAGCCTTACCTATTCATTTTAATTTCTGATATCCTTCTAATCAAGATGAAGAAGAGGTACCGGGTATGCTTTCTGTAGATCAGCTTTGATTTATTTGTAGATTGGTGTTGAATGCCAACAACCCTTGTTGCATTTAAGATTCACCAATAAGAAACCAAGTAATTACAAAGCAGTTGTATAAAATCAAGTTATAGAGAATAGTTGAAGACCTACATTTAGGGCCTAATCATATAAGCCTGATTTAAAAGCTTCCTGGGGAATTTTCACTGCACGACTAAGGTAGTATGCAATAATCTCTGTGGTGGGATATATATGCCAAAGGGAACATGAAGATTTGTGCTGAACACAAATATGAGCATTGGAAATTTTTTCCTAACGCACCATGTCTTACACATATTGGTGCCTGTCATGTAAGAATCTAGAAGTTTTTTAAACAGTCATTAATTAAGCCTAATAAACTCACTACGAGGTAGGCATTATCATACTCATTTCACAGGTAGTTAAACTGAAGTAAAAAAAGGTAAGATGACTTTCCAAAACAGTCACTAAACGAGTTAGTAGTACAACCAGAAATAGAACTCCCCAAGTCCTTATTACCAGCTCCATCTCTAGAGCTGTTAAAAAACATTCTGGGAAAATTTCCCCTCATTTTCATTGAAAATATTTTTTGATAAAAATATTTCAACTAGCTCTACTTATAACTAGTGGAGTATGGACTGACCTAAAAAGATATGACAGATAACCTTATATGCCAAAGGATAAATCCACTCATATTTCTTAAAATGAAAAATAAGTCAATGCATATGAAATACAGCAGGAAAGCATATTCACCAAGTACCCAACAGAAGAGCATCAAGTATCTATGCTAGATCTGCCTGTCTAGCTAAATAACCATGAGGATTACTAGAGTGCAAATATTCAGTAGCTGAGCTAGAATTTTGTTAAAGTCAAAATGATCCCCTAACAAAATAAATTGAAACATTCTTTGACAAATATTGCTTAAACGTTTTTCTTAAGATTTCTTACAAAACTATATATACTGAGCGAACAAAAGTGAATTTCATTTATTTAAACAAGAAATTATTTTAAAATTAATGATTGACTTCTTGTACATAGTTGACTTAAATTCTAGCACTGTCAAGTTACAATTTGTGATAGTTAATTTTCATATATTACTAGCATTACAGCTAATATCCCTTCCAGTTTTTATCACCTCATTATTCTCATTCTTTCCTTATGAAGTCATAGTGTCTAAAAAATATGTAACCAGAAAATTGCAGCCTTTACATATTTCAATTCCTGCCTTTCTTTAGGGGAGTGGATTAATGTATCATAACACATTGAGGTATCTGTTAGTTAGCGCTGTGGGCTTCACCCCACTTCAAAGCAGTGATGTTAAAGGGTCATTTTCCACTACAAGGCAGGTGTATTTTTATTAGCTCTTTTTCAAAATTGCTATGACTTCACTTGTGGATATCCCGCCAACAGCCATTATTGAAATCTGGACTATAATTGCTAAGGAACATGCAATGTCTGAACCACTGAACCACTGTTACTGCAATCCTCCAACTATTGACTGGAACCAAGTGTTACATCATTAAAGTTGAATTACAATACACCCATGGTGTGTTTTCCATGTGTGCTATTTTAAACAATAGTAGAGAAAACTCTGGCTATAAATTCACAGATCCCCAATTTGTTCAAAATTCATGAACAATGAGAGCTGTCTGACAGGCCCTGCTGGCTCTATTTTAGTCAGCAATGTCACGCACCATAATTAAATGTCTGTTTGGCTCTTATTGGAGATGGAAACACTATCGTTATGTTATAAATTTAAACAACCTGTCACAAGGGGAGACTCCACATTTATGTAGTTTAGGAAAGCATATTCAACTATAATTGCTCCAGGAAAGACAAATAAACTAATGGAAACTGCTCTATTTCTTAATTGGTTTTGCACAGAAAAAAACAAATCGGCTAATGTGGTTATGGTATGACTTTCGTTTGGCTTGGCCTGGGGTTCTTTGCTTTGGTGGTAACTGATAATAGGTTACCAGTGCCTTCAGTTGCGGCTTCTTGATTTTCTTTTGGAAATTAACTGAAGGAGAAGATAATTAAGTGATCGTGACCTGCTGTCTAAGAGAACACCCCATTGACAAGTGATAATAAAATGCCATCAGCATTCAACAGAAATGTTCTGTTTAATTCACTGCATTTAGCCCTGGTGTTGTCTAAGTGGAAATATTTTGCCGTCATGCTGGTATGCAGAGGCTATTATAGTTTAAGTCAGTCCTGCGATTCTTTCTATTCAGCTTCAGAAATTTTACAGTGCCCAGATTCCACTGGAAAATATTTGGTCACTCATATGCTTGGACCAAAATTTGTCACCTGGAATAGAAATCAGAGTAAACCTGCCAGCATCCTTATTCAGACAGGCTCTGGAAACATATTTTAAGATAGATCTCTGCCAAATAACTTGTGTCTGGCCAACACAGCCTTTCAAATAGTCTATGAATAACAGTTGCCAATAAAGATTCATTATACCATGTATAGGTAAATATTTTTTTTAGCTTTCACATCTACAATTTTAAAATTATACAGTAGCAATTCATTTGCACTCCACATATTACCTGTCTGCAGGTTTAGGTGCAGTAGCCAATCACAACATTCACACTTCTCTTTAGTAACTTAGTAATATTTTTCTCTTTACTTAAAATAGATCCCTCCACACCAAATGCAAGAATTTCCAAAATATTTTTTTTAACTAATTCATGGAGAAACTACTACAGATATTTTAACAGGTTCACATCATAAGAAAAACATCATAACAAATGTAACAAGTAATTCAAATGTCTGTCGGTGCTGCACTGCTCTACAAACAGCTAATAATTTTAGCTGGCTTTTTTTAATATTCCATCCCAATTTTAATCAACTACTATTCTCTTCTACCTATGTAAATTTTTGCATATAATATCAATTATGTAAAAATTACACGATATCTAATTTCTTAATCGTGAGAGTTTATAATTGATTCTTCAGGTACAGTAATTTCTGAATGGCTTGCGGCTCATCTTCCCCATCAGATGCAACAGCATGAAGAGCATACTGCACCCTAGAAAAGAGTTGGCACATGGTGCTCTCATCATAAATAAATGTCCACCTAGTTCTCTCCCTTATTTAAGAAATCGCAAGCCAGCTGAGTCCAGCTTAAAATGACACTTTACATTATCAAAATCACACCAAACTTGCCTATTTAAAAATACTCAAATCATTTCTGTGTTGTTTCAGTATTCATCTTAATCTTAATGCTGTCTTCATTTATCAGAAAAACTGCAAGCTAAGAAATCCTGTGGGTATCCATTGTTATCGAATTCCTGAAAGACTACTTGTTTACCCTCTCTTTTCTGACTAGCAATATTTCACTTGTTTCTATAACCCTCCCTAGACATTTTGCAACCTACCTCACAAACTAGGATGTTGTCTTCTCCCCTTTCCTCTCCCTGTACTATGGCCCTTTTCACAATTTTATCATTTTTCCTCTTCCTCATCTGTTGCCATTGGGACTAGCCTTCTTGTACCCCTCTGCTTCATCAACATTACATCCATTTTCAAATCTCATCTGAAAATTTTTCTTCTGTGGCTATATTCTTCCTCCTAATTTCTTTGTAGTTGGTACTTTTTGTTTGTTATCTCTGTACATATTCTTGAAAGTATTTTGAGATACCATTGGTGTAAAAAATCTTTTTCAAAATAAATTGATATTATAATGATTAGAGGCACATATTCTGATCTTCAGCTGCATGAGCACTCCATTCAGGATTGCTAAGGAGTTGGAGGTGCATGGAGAAGCAAAGTCATCTTTGCAGTATCCTGCTCTCTAGAGCAGCTGGTTTTCCCCCAGCATTAATTAGAGCAGCCTCAGGGCTGCTCCAACTTGTGCCTGCATGTAGCACACTCCCCACAAAGAGTCATTATGCTATCTGGAGAATCTGCAGAGCACAGTACCATACAAATCCTCAGTTGACTCTTTAGAACTATATTAAAGTTCCTTTGTACTGACAAAGCAGCAGAATGGGATTTTAGCATAGGCCAGGTTCTGGCCCAGTCTCCAGAAAGCCTCATATCTATACTTTTGTATAAATACTCAACAAACACAAATCAACATAGCTCCAGCAAAGTCCATATGTATATGTATATTTAACAGAGCTGTGGATCTGGCAATTTCTCTTTATAGAAACGAACATCATCCTTTTCAAAAAATAATTTTTTTTTTCTTTCCCTCACAAAATTCTTGATCATTTTATTTAATTTTTTGTTTAAATTAACTGCTGAACTGAAGTCTTTAGTTAATGAACTTTTGAAGCTTTTAATTGATAAAGGAAACAAAATTATTTTAAGCAGCATGTTGTAGTGCCATTGTACAAGGTACATATCTCTAACTTATCTTCTCATTTGTGGCCTGGGCCTCCAAAATACCATCACCCTCATTTTGCACTGAGGTTCAGTAGTGACTTGCCAGCATGAAGCCACTGGACGCTGAGGTTACTTATAACCTCCAAGCATCACACCACTAATAACAATAAGGATCAGGCCCCTAAGTCATCACAGAAAAGTAAATAAAAGAAAATGAGAAATATTTAGTGGGGAAAATTATTATTCAATACGTGAGATATTTTCCACCACTGATGACAAGTATTTTGCAAAACTGTTTTTTCTTGACACCTAGGTTGAGTACACTAACTAGAAGGTTAACAACCCTGTTTGGATTATAGATGTATTTATTTACAGCAAGAAAAAATGGTAAAGTCATCAGGTTGCTTTACTAACCAAAAAACAGCAGGAAAAAATGGTTAATAAACTTCAGAGGAATCACCTAATTAACAAGGTAAACACTCTTCAATGAATATATGAAACCAAAGTTTTTCTAAAAGGTACATCTCTCATTAATGTAAAATGATGTGTTTCATGCAATACATAGCTTTCTTTCAAAGTTGAGCAGTCTGAAAATGCTGGCTGAAAAATCACAGAAATCCTAGTAATGGAGAACTGGAAGCGACCTTGATAGATCATCAAGTCCAGTTCCCTGCAATGAGGCAGGAGTAAGTATTATCTAGACTCTCCCAGACAGGAGTTTGTCTAACCAGTTCTTAAAAACTTCCAGTGACGAAAATTTCACAACCTCCCTAGGTAATTTGTTCCAGTGTTTAACTACCCTTACAGTTAGGAAGTTTTTCCTAATGTCTAACCTAAATCTCCCTGGCTGCAATTTAAGCCTGTTACTTCTTGTCCTGTCCTCAGTAGTTAAGGATCAATAATTTATCACCCTCCTCTTTATAACAAGCTTTTATGGGCTTGAAGACTGTTATCATGCCCCACCCCCCCTTCAGCCTACCCTTTCCTAGCCTAAATAAACTCAGGTTTTTTAATGTTTCCTCATAGATCATGTTTTCTAGATCTTTAATCATTTCTGTTGCTTTCCTCTGGACTTTATTCAATTTGTTCACGTCTTTCCTGAAGTGTGGTGCCCAGAACTGGACACAATACTCCAGTTGAGGCCTTATCAATGCTGAGTGGAAGAATGATTTCTTATGTCTTGCTTACAACACTCCTGCTAATATATCCCAAAATGATCAATTTCTGTAATATTACACTGTTGATTCAGTTTGCAATCCACTATAACCCCCAGATGCTATTCTGCGGTATTCCTCTCTAGGTAGTCATTTCCCATCCTATATCTGTGCAATTGATTATTCCTTCCTAAGTGTAGTACTTTGCATTTGTCTTTATTGAATTTTATTGTATTTATTTCAGACCATTTCTCCAGTTTGTCAAGATCATTTTGAATTGTAATCCTGTCCTCCAAAGTGCTTGCAACCTCTTCCATCTTTGTTTTGTCCGCAAACTTCATAAATGTACTTTCTGTGCCATTATCCAAATCATTTTATGAAGATACTGACTAGAACCAGACCCGAACAGGTCCCTGTGGGACCTCACTTGGTATGCCCTTCCAGCTTGACTGTGAAACATTAATAACTGCTTTCTGAGCATGGTTTTCCAGCCAGTGGTTCACTCACCTTATGGTAGATTTGTTTAGGTTACATTTCCCTAGTTTGTTTATGAGAAGGTCATGCAAAACTGTATCAAAAGCCTAAGTCAAGATATATCACATCTACTGCTTTCCCCCTATCCAAAAGGCTTGTTACCTTGTCAAAGAAGGCTATTAGGTTGGTTTGACACAATTTGTTCTTGACAAATACAGGTTGACAGTTACTTATCACCTTATGATCTTCTAGTTGCTTATAAATTTTGTTTGGTTTTGTTTATTTGCTCTATTATCTGTCCAGATCCCAAAATTAAGCTGACTGGTTTATAATTCCCTGGGTTGTTCTTATTCCCCTTTTTATAAATAGACAATATATCTGCCCCTTTTTTGCAGTCCTCTGGGATCTCGCCTGCACGCATGAGCTCTAGAAAGTTGGCACCACCTTAAAAACAGCAGTATGTGTACAGTCACACCTGCATAATTATATAATTACACTTGATGGCAGCAAAGCACATAGTGAAGACTACTAATAGTGTATGCAAGCTGCACAAATCTCACACAGGATGGGTTTCCTTCTACATTTTTTTTACAAAAGCCAAAAGGTACTTGAGTGCAGAATATACTTTAATTATACATTTCATGGTGACAATTACCATGAAAGAAAGGATTGAAGTCTAATGGCACAGCTGGAAGTTTGAGAACAATTAAAGAGATAGACTAGCAAAACCCACAGTATGGCCTCAGAACTGTAACAGAGAAATGCCAGAGACGAAAACACTGTAAACTGGCATTAGTCAAACATTAAGAGAAGCTATAGTTTTGGATGCTTCAAACAAATTTTTGAGGAAAAACCTTATTGCTAATTAATATAATATAATAAAATAATAATACTAATAATACTTAATAGCCTTGTCATCAGGCTGGGACAAAAACAAATGCTTATTAGACAAACTACAAACCAAGGACCCAATTCAGGTTCTAACTGTTCAAAGCACAGACCACAGAAACATAGCAAGACAGCAAAAGTAATGTTAGAATGGGCCTGGAATAAGACCAGCCATGGTCCATCACACTGCCCCCCAGCTCCAAGTGTGTTGTTTCTACAAGGACGTGAGTAATCGGTTTGCAGTGTTGGGCAGCCAGGAGGAAAATAAGTGCTGTACACGATGCAGACAATGCTCTCCAAATCCAAGACATCTCGAATGCCTCCTTTGTGGAGATGGCTGCAAGGTGCTAACTCTCCAGGATTTCTGGGAGGGGATCACAGAGGTAGCACCTCATTGGGCCTCTCCCACTCCGAAAAAGTGATAGCAGCAAGGGCTTACTGGGATGCACGTCCTGTCTGCCCCCATTCTTAATAATGGGCCTGATTGGCTCTCCATCCATGCGGCCCTCTACCAGACAGCAGCACAGACCCTCTTTTAATCACCAGTGTGCAATGAGTTGTTCATAATAAAGCCTATATCTTTTCTGGTTTTGAGTGGTTACAGTTAAATTTAGAAACCCCAGCTTGTATAATTAATTAGTCCCTCCAATGTGATTTGCCTTGTATTGATCAATAGTAAATTTCACCTCCCATCATGCTGTTCATTTACCTAGCTTTGTTAAGGCCTTCTGGAGTTCCTCATTTCTTCAGTTTTGACTAATCTGAATTAACAGTTTCACGAGCAAAATTTTGCCATTTCATTAGACATTCTTTTTCCAGATTATTAATGAATATATTAAACAGTCCCACTATGCATCCCTGAGCCAACGCACTGTAACCCTCTTGCCATGCACAAAATTGACCACACTGCCCTGCAAATGGAATGACTTCTCAACCCCACTACACCTTTTCCCCATGACTCACTTCTTCCTCAAGGGGAATAAACACTAAAACTATGTCAGTCAAATGCATTCTTCACCCAACTTTCTAGAAAAGAGAACAAAAAAAAAAAACTGCTAACATTTTTTCCTGACTGTTCAAGTGTGTTACCCTGTCTTATCTGCATCTTTCTTTTAAATAGCAAGATGCTTCTCAGGTCGCGTTATAACTGAGCAAACAAATTTACCCTAATTGTGATCAACTGTAAACAGTACATGAAAGATCATAAAATGTTACAATAACCAATAACAAATGTCAATAGAAAGGAAGTCAAGTTGCTTTTAGTAAGGCAGTTATAAACAGCTGCAAAAGAACCAGAGACTAAATTAGTCCAAATTAAAAGGCCACCTTGATATAGTTCAAGAACTATGTTGAAATCATAAAGACAGAAGATGTGGAACCAGAAATTACTGAACCCAAGTTGGTATGTTGGATATTAGACCTAACTGGCGACAAAATAATGAGAGGATGAGCTGTTCCACCCACTGTTCTCTTTATGGGTCCTTAACAGAAGAACAGATGGAAGAGAAGAACAGATGGAGGCTACTGAAGCGAGCTTCACCATTGTGACTACCACCCCCCACTATCTCCTGGGACCCTGGACCTTCTTTATCCTAATCCTGGAGGATGTCCTGACCAGCCTGGGCCAGAGAGAGGGATCCAGATGTCATTGCCACTCCTACCAACTCCAGCAAAATCCCATCCATCACCTTAAATGAAACAGGATTGGACTTTAACGACAGCAGCAACAATAATAGCTCCTGTCCATCTCAGATAATGTCTTCTCTTTTCCTCAAAAAGTCAGTTATTAATGTCTTCGATACTATGTAAGACACTGTCAAACAAGGTGAGTTTTCCCCCCTTCTAAAACAGCAGCTAAAGGGAAAGGGAACAAGATATGTTGTTAAAATGAAAGCTTTACTTCATACTGTACATTTCAAATGCTTATCTGTTTTTTCTTCTTTTCTGGATCTTTAATAAAAGGTTAAAATGATTTTAATGGTGTTTGCCAAAGTATTGAGCAGGTGGAGGTCTCCATATACCAAACTCTGGACCTTATTTAACATTCTTTAATGTTGGATGGTGACTGTGTTAACACCTTTGGCCCAATATTTTCATTGTCTTTTTCTTTTTTCGTCTTTTGTCCAGTACTAAGCATATCAGCAGCACTTCACAAATAAATCAACAATATGATACTCTTTCAAGCATAAGACTACATGCAGCCTAAAGCCTGAATTTATCCCCAAATGAAAATCTCAGAACATTAAAATGTCTCCATTGCCTGACTGCCAGTTATAACCTATGCTATCAACATAGACTGGTAAATATGTCTCCACTCTGCCTTTTAAGAAACACTGTCTAATAAATGCAGTTTTTTCAGCTGTAGTTTGCTTTTGTATGAGGTTTTATGGTACAGATTACTGCACAGCAGAAAGCAAACTAAAATCATGAAGACCATGTAATTTCATCCATACAGGGATCAAAATATAACAGCAGAGGGTGAAGTAACTGATTGGGGAGGGTTCATGTGGACAAGCCAAGAAAGCAGACCAGTTTTGGTTGCATGCTGTTTTCACAGCTATAATTTTTGTTAGTTTTGCAATCTGATGCTTTTGATTTTTATTTGATGCTAATAGGTCCTGAAAGCTGGAGATATTTTACAAAGCCAAAAAAATAAACCTGGATCCACTAAAGATTCTGTTTTTCACTTTTCTAAATCTCCTTTAGCCAGGAGTTGGGCCTGCTGGCCTTTAGTGTTAGATCTACTGATGAAAAATAGTATATAATGGCTAGTTATTATAAACATCCCTGGGAGGAACAGATGTGAGTCATATAGGTGTGCATTTTATAGGAATAATTTAATTGAAATTATTATAAGAACTTGGAAATTAGTAAATGCTTAAATACAGAATAGGCTATAATTACTACAGCAAGACACTTGAAAACCTCATTAAGATTGCATAAGATTATATCACAAAATTGAAGACAAAACTATCTTCCTCTAAGGTGGCTAAAGTAGAACATCATAGGTTAAGGGAATGATAGCATGGAAAAAAAGATTTTACAAAAATATATTATGTTATTGTTTGCTTTTCTGGTTGTTTATTTTGCAGAATTCACTGGTGGTAGTGCACCAGATACACAGAGCCTGATTCCCTCATAGGGTTTCATCCACCTTTTATAACCTGTTCAAGTTAGTGAGAGTCTTTCCATGGTCTTTAATAGGAGTTGGTTCAGGCTTACATAGAGAAGTGCTTAACTGTACGAGTCAGCCCATTGATTTCAAGGGGATTACTTCACGAGTAAAATTTTACTAGACATTAGTAGGGCTGATATTATAAGGCCCAAAATTAACAAAACAAATAATAATTGGGTGATCTTGAAAGCAGAGAGAGATTGGAGACATGGGGATATTCATTTTACAGTGAGTTATAAAAATGAAGATAGGTTTCAGAGTAGCAGCCGTGTTAGTCTGTATCCGCAGAAAGAACAGAACAGGAGTACTTGTGGCACCTTAGAAACTAACAAATTTATTTGAGCATAAGCTTTCGTGGGCTACAGCCCACTTCATCGGATGCATAGAATGGAACACACAGACAGGAAATATTTATAAATACAGAGAACATGAAAAGGTAGAAGTATGCATACCAACTGGAAGAGTCCAATCAATTGAGATGAGCTATCATCAGCAGGAGAAAAAAAACCTTTGAAATGTTAATTGACATGACTCATAGAAGGTGTGAGAAGAACTTAACATAGGAAAATAGATTCAATTAGTGTAATGACCCAACCATTCCCAGTCTCTGTTTAGACCTAAGTTAATTGTATCTAATTTGCATACTAATTTGAGTTCAGCAGTCTCTCTTTGGAGTCTGTTTTTGAAGTTTTTTTGTTGCAAAATTGCCACCTTCCAGTCTGTCACTGAGTGGTTAGACAGATTGAAGTGTTCTCCCACTAGTTTTTGAATGTTATGATTCCCGATGTCAGATTTGTGTCCATTTATTCTTTTGCGTAGAGATTGTAAGGTTTAGCCAATCTACATGGCAGAGGGACATTGCTGGCACATGATGGCATAGATCACATTGGTAGATGTGCAGGTGAATGAGCCCCTGATGGTGTGGATAATGTGATTAGGTCCTGTGATGGTGTCACTTGAATAGATATGTGAACAGAGCTGGCATCGGGCTTTGTTGCAAAGATAGGTTCCTGGGTTAGTGTTTATGTTGTATGGTGTGCGGTTGCTGATGAGTATTTGCTTAACGTTGGGAGGCTGTCTGTAAGCGAGGATTGGCCTGTCTCCCAAATTCTGTGAGAGTGAGGGATCATCTTTCAGGATAGGTTGTAGATCTCTGATGATGCGCTGGAGAGGTTTTAGTTGGGGGCTGTAGGTGATGGCTAGTGGCGTTCTGTTATTTTCTCTGTTGGGCCTGTCCTGTAGTAGGTGGCTTCTGGGTACTCTTCTGGCTCTGTCAATCTGTTTTTTCACTTCAGCAGGTGGGTATTGTAGTTTTAAGAATGCTTGATAGAGATCTTGTAGCTGTTTATCTCTGTCTGAGGGATTGGAGCAAATATGGTTGTATCTTAGAGCTTGACTGTAGACAATGGATCATGTGGTGTGTCCTGGATGGAAGCTGGCGGCATGTAGGTAAGTATAGCGTGTCATAAACAGATAGCTAAGGGTTAATGTCTCTTACACCTGGAAAGAGGTAACCTGAAGCACCTGACCAGAGGACCAATCAGGAAACCAGATTTTTTCAAATCTGGGTGGAGGGAAGTTTGTGTGTGAGTCCTTTGTTCTTTGGTCTTCTGCCTGTCTCTCTCTCGGCTATGGGAGGATTTCTGTTTCCTGCTTTCTAATCTTCTGTTTCCAAGTTGTGAGTACAGAGATCATAATACAATAGGGGTTATTGTTTTTTTCTTTTGTATTTACATGGTATAGTTGCTGGAGTGTTTTGAATTGTATTCTTTTTGAATAAGGCTGTTTATTCATATTTCTTTTAAGCAAATGACCCTGTATTTGTCACCTTAATACAGAGAGACCATTTTTTATGTATTTTTCTTTCTTTTTACATAAAGCTTTCTTTTTAAGACCTGTTGGAGTTTTTTTTTAGTGGGGAACTCCAGGGAATTGAGTCTGTGCTCACCAGCGAATTGGTGGGAGGAAGAAGTCAGGGGGAAATCTGTGTGTGTTAGATTTACTAGCCTGACTTTGCATTCCCTCTGGGTGAGGGGGGAAGAGAGATTAGCTCTCGGTACTTCTGTTTTCCAAGGCTGGAAACGGGGAGGGTGGAATCCCTCTGTTTAGACTCACGGAGCTTGTTTCTGTGTATCTCTCCAGGAACACCTGGAGGGGGGAAGGGAAAAGGTTTATTTCCCTTTGTTGTGAGACTCAAGGGATTTGTGTCTTGGGGTCCCCAGGGAAGGTTTTTGGGGGGACCAGAGTGCCCCAAAACACTCTAATTTTTTGGTTGGTGGCAGCTTTACCAGGTCCAAGCTGGTAACTAAGCTTGGAGGTTTTCATGCTAACCCCCATATTTTGGACGCTAAGGTCCAAATCTGGGACTAGGTTATGATATAGCGGTCAGTGGGTTTCCGGTATAGGGTGGTGTTTATGTGACCATGGATAACTCGTGACTTCCAATATGCCATGGCATTTTGTAACCTTAGGAAGAACAAGCAATCAACTATTCCTTTCTGATAGTAGCAAAATACACTACTCTTAAAGAAGAACCAATTTTTAAAACAGAGCTATAAATTAGACTCTAGTTTTCAGGGCAAACTTGACAGTTCTACCTGGATTAGTCATGCAGTATAAGATGTATTAAAAACTCCAAGAGTAAATGGTGGAACTATGGATCAGGGAATCTTGGCTGTCTCCTTCCAAATCTGTTTCCAAGAAAGTCAAGTGTAGGTGGTTTTACCCCTCCCTGCACATACCTTTTAACATCAATTTATTACTTCTCCTGGTGCTCAGTAACATGCCAAGTATGATGGCAACCACCAACTGAGAAAAACTGATTAGAATTTCAATCTCTGAAGTCTTGCCAAGGCTGAGGGTTGTCGTTCAGCTTGAAAAGGTTTTTTTACATAACTACCATGATTTTAACATTAGAAAGATTTTACTAGACCTATTTCCTCACTACTAATGGGAACATTCTTGGTTCTCTTGGTCAGGCCATTATATCGCTTGCTGACAATGAGGGCAAATATTCAGTGGGATCTTTCTCCTAGTTACCAAAGTCAAATAGGAAAGGTGCACAGAGCATTGGAACTTGACCATGACAGGGTGTGGATCTTGACTTGGCCAGTTCAGACCATTGACATATGGGTAAGAAAATGTACTGGCATGACTCTGCTGCTTCCAACAGAGTACCCAAGAGGGTAACAATAACTCAGTGGATCATAGTATGTTGGAGGTGCTTTGGCCATTTGATCCCATCATATACTTGCAGGTGAACTTCTCTGTCTCTACTTCAAATGATTGAACATTTCTGTTCAAAAGTTTTTCAATTAAAATGACCTATTTTTCAAATTTAAAGTTATGGTTTTTGAACTTTTCCAGTTTTTCAATGAAGAATGAAAAATTCAGTCCTCTCTGCCACTTTCTCTCTTTTTTTAAAATTCCTTTTCCAGAGGTAACATGAAAGAAAAGTGTGTTGGGGGGAGGGAGGAAATATAACAAAGGGAGGAAAAGGAAAGAAAAAGTGGAAAAAATGAAATACTTCAAAAACTTGTGGTTTTTTAAAAATGATTTTTATACATTTAAACTTACCAAAAAATACTTTCTATTTTTTTCCAGCTCTAGACTCTGCAATCCTTGTGAATTTAAGAATTTGAGGAGATTTTATTCACTAGTTGCAGCAATATCTATCTCAGAGTGATAAACTCAAGGAGCTCAATGTATTTACCTTAACAAGAAAGGTTAAGGGGTAACTTGACAACAGTCTATAAGTATCTACAAGGGAAACAAATATTTAATAACAGGCTCTCAAATCTAGCAGAGAAAGGTATCACATGATCCAACTGGTGGAAGCTGAAGCTAGATAAATTCACACTGGAGGTAAGGCATAAACTTTTAATGGTGAGAATAATTAACTCTTAGAACAATTTACCAAAGGGGTAGTTGATTTTCCATCACTGGCAATTTTTCAATCAAGACTGAATGTTTTTTCTAAAAGATATGCTACAGAAAATATTTTTGGGGACGTTCTATGCCCTCTGTTATTGGGAGGTCAGACTAGATGATCACAAAGGTCCCTGCTGGCTTTAGAATCCATGACTCTATCTGCATATTCCATAATCCTTAGGTATTTGAAACTGTAGCCTGTCAATAATTCCCTGCCAAGATATTATTCTACCTGATAGATTAATCTATGGTATATGAATCCCTTCCTCTGATTCATAATTTAGCAGATCCAATTAAACAACTAGCTCTTTGTAAATTTGGCTTTAAGTGACACAGTGAAGGGGCCACCTGCCCCCTTAAGAGTAGTGAAACCTAGGTCAGCCCATCCCTGTCACATGATGTGGCTCCTTCGAGTTTTTGGTAGGTCTCATCTACAAAGAAAGAAGAGATATTCGACGACGGGAAAATGGGCTTGGGAATAAGTAGTGTTTGGGAGAAAATCAGTTACTATTTCCCAGATGCTTCAAGAGGGGCAGGAAGTGCCACCACTCTCCATAGTTGGCAAAAAAGAAACTGTGAGGAACCACAAATGCAAAGCAAGGCTAGCAGAGTTTGCAGACCCAGTGAAGACATCTACTGGAAGCAAAAAGGACAGATCAGTCCAGGGTGGAGGGACTGAAGGCACAGTCCTTAGCCATGTAAACCAAGGTCGTTGGCTAGAACACAGAAGACAGGGTGAGTCAGGTTCCCCTACTTCTTCCCCAGAGCAAGAGAGGAGGTACAGGAATCAACAATGGAGTTTGAGGGCTGAGTGTAGAGGTCACTAGACTTTGGGTTATCTTATTTTGGGACTTCTCTGTTAACCTTAGAAGGGGAATGGACTAAGAGGTGACCACACCACAAGGCAAGCCATGGAAATGGCAGACCATCATGGAACTGGGATGGAAAAGAGGGCACTGCAGATCACTAACCTCTGCAACACCACTTCTGTGCATGTGGGGTTTGCTCTGAGGAAAGACGCTGTAACATGCACTAATAACACAAATGAATCAATTAATTGTCTATAATTGGAAATGTCACTGGGAAACCCATTAACACCAGTAGTGAATTTGACCTAATAAGTCTATGTCAGAGGTGGAGGTAGATCCAGGACCAAATCTCACCTTCTGTGTTATAGTGTACTTAGTTAAAACCCCCAGAAAATTAAAATAAATACATAAAACCATCCATGTGGATAAAAGGAGGTCAAGTTTTTCTAAACCTGGCAAACATTTAATGGGCCACATTTGAGTGTAACAATCAAAGGGGTAGCCGTGTTAGTCTGGATCTGTAAAAAGCGACAACGAGCCCTGTGGCATCTTCTAGACTAACAGACATACTGGAGCATAAGCTTTCATGGGTGACTAAACACTTTGTCAGAGGCATGCATTTGACGCAGTGGGTACTCACCCACACAAGGTAATAATAAAATAAATTAAAAAGACAAGCAGTTTGTGGAATTTAATTATGATGATTACTGCTCATTATTTATATAGCACTGCAAGTGTGATAGGCATTTTTCATACATGCAAGAAGACACAATTCTGCCCCAAAGATTTTATAATCTAACTAGATTATTTGTAGGCAAAGGAGAAAAGGGAGAGAGAAAGAAAAATGTATCCTTTCTTTTCTTTTCTATTTATTATTAAATCACACATTTAACTGTCATTTTTTATTGTTACTTAATCTCTTCCTGTTTTCTGTAGCCAACATTCTGAAGCCAACAGTGGGGAAAAAACGAATCCATGCCAGAGATTTATAGTCATAGGCAGATGTGCAGCAAATTCAGGTAATAGCTAAAGATAAAATATAGCATCCTCTTCTCCATAAAACCTAAAATTTCCAAGCTAGAACTGAGCATTTCCAACTGTATATTAGCACTCAATTAGCAAAATAAACAATCTAATCTAAGCATTACACAGGCTCCACATGAAGATAAACCAAACCAATTCTGTCAGGACAGATGGGATCATTCTCAAACTCCATGGGGGGTGATTCCATTGTTTTGCCTGTCTCAAGTGAGGTATTAGTAAATAACTAGGGCTTTGTATATTCTTTCCCCCTCAAAACACCTATTTCCAACTTTTAAACATACAAAGTGTTTTATGTATTCTGTGCTTGGGAACCAGTTGTTAAACACAACATTTGCTAATCTTCTTTCATCAGGCAATTTTTATTTGGCATTGGCAAGAAAAGGAAACTCTTTTAAACATTCTTTCTTCCTTGAGTAATATTCAAAACACAAAAATAAATATAGCATTGTTGTTTTCTTTATGTTTCCTGACTCTAAACATCATATCAAACAGATCTCCAGGAAAGGAATGACAAACATGGCAAGGCAATACATAAAATTAATCACAGAAACTACAACAGCTTGATTCTAGCCGATCGATCCATTGCCCACTTTAGACAAGTGGCATTTAGCTGGTTAGAAATCAGTATGCAGCTGACCAGATGTCATGAAACAGCATTCAAACTCGATGGTTATTTCAGGTGCTGCTCTTAGGCAAATAATTTAAAAGAGGAGTCATTCCCATTGTGTCTAAGATGTCATCTGCATTTACAGCAACAACCTAATGGACATATCCTTTTTGATTAGAAGAATGTAATTACTAGCAATTATCAATCATTATCTTTGTAGTTAAAATATACACTATGTCGTGAAAGTATTTTAACTCCCCCCCCCCCAAAAAAAAAACAACCCAACAACAATCTTCTTCTAAACTTGGGTGTTGATATTATAAAAGTGCTCTGCTGTGGCTTGCTGCCAAGTGAAGAGACACACTAGCCTAGAAGGTCAGGGAACCTGACATACAGGGAACACACCTAAGGTGGCCACCCAGATTTGCTGGTTGCTGTAAAAGGAGAATTTTGCATGGGTGTGTGATGCTTCCCAGGGTTGTGAGGCATCTCACCACTACCTGCCCTTAGCATGAAATCAGTCTTGTCCTTGCCTGCTTAGATCATCTCCTTGTAACTAACAACCTCTGGCAGCACAAGTACTACCTTGCTCTCTGTACAGGTAGCACAAGCATACACCAACCCCCAAATACTCAGAATGTACCCTGCAGTATTCAGCCCCTTTATCCACTGAACAGTCACAGAAGTACCAAGCCTGTGGTTCCCAAAGGAACAGTACATACACCATCTAAGATTCAACTCAAAATAAGCACTCTGCCTAACCCCATTGCACTTAGATATTCACCTCTACCCCAATATAATGCGACCTGATATAACACAAATTTGGATATAAAGCAGTAAGGCAGCATTGGTGGGGGCAGGGCTGCACATTCCGGCAGATCAAAGCAAGTTCGATATAATGCAGTTTCACCTATAACGCAGTAAGATTTTTTTGGCTCCCTAGAACAGCGTTATATTGGGGTAGAGGTGTATATAGTTAAAACAAGCATAAGTTTATTATCAAAGAACAGAGATTCAAGTAATAGTAAGAATCCTTGAAACAAATGATTATATATAAAACAAAATAACATGCTTTCTAAAGACTGATCTTAACAAACAAGTTACTCTCTTTAGTCTCTTGTCCAAAGAAGTTTATCTCACCCAAAGTTCTCTCCAGCATTTTTAACCATGCCTGGTTGAGGTCCCTTTTTCATGAAGCCAAAACATTGCCCTTTTTATTCCTCCATGGAGGGTTCCTGGGCATCCTCTTTATCCTCCCCAAATACACTCAAGCAAATGTTTGATTTGTACTTCAAGATAAGTTCCTCTCCCCACATTTTGTTTCTCTTCCTATTAGCTTCTTTCTTACATCCTTCATGGGCATTCAGTTCAGATAGGTGCCAGGAGACCCACTCTGAATGAGACAATTCTCAATTTACATGTAAATAGATAGATGGCTAAACATCTCTTGTCTGACAGAAAATCTATTTTCCACTTTTGCTGCTGACTAATGCCTTGATACAGCCTGTAAGAACATATTTTTGGTGTATATACAAATTCCTTAAATATTATCTGTACATATATTTGCAATGATATTGATGCCCATGACATTCTTTGTGAACCTGAATGTACACACTAAGATCATGAGATTCTTATAAGGTCTCTGCACACTCTTGCCAGTTGGCATTAAGAGATCCTTGGGTCACAGGGTGGCAGAGGCTTCTTGCCCCACTCTCTCCCCTTACACATCTTTGCAATAGCCAGATACACTGAAGTAACCTAAATTTGCATTTCTCCGTTTCACACTCAAGTTTTCTTCATCTAAGCATGAGGAAAGGACATCTAAAGTATCTCAAAACGGTCATGATTCATGGTGTCTAGCATCAGCAAAATCTTGCTTTATTACATGTGGAGAACAGTCACCTTAATCCAGGCTGTCTTCTTCTGGGGGGTGATTCAAACATTCCATTGTGGGGAAACATCTTCTTGTTTTGAGGAGAAAATTCAGACTAAGTTAGTTGCATCTATGATGGCAGAACATGATCCTGAGAGGACAGGGGAAAGTCTAATCTGCATGAGTTTAAACTCAGTGTTCTTCACTGAGGGCTCTGGATATATTGGGAGAACTTTGTTCTACAGATGAACTTGGAAAGGCCAGTGGGGAAGTGTTGGCTCCTTTGATGATAGAGGTTTTCAATGTCTCCTTTAATGATGGCAGAGTGCTAAGCACTCTTAAGGAAGCACATGTAGCATATTTGATAAAGAAACTATGACTTGATGCTGACAATCTGGTCAACTGCTTCCAACCTTCTATTTTTGGCTAAAATTATGTACAAGGTTAATGTATGACAACTTTCAGCGTATTTAGATGGCTCAGAACCCCTTGGCCAGGTCCAGACCTGGTTATGGCACGGAGACTATACTGATTGATAATCTTACCGAGGTGCTAGCTAAGGGTCTAGACTGATACTGATAGCTGTATTGGCTGCCTTTGATACTGCTGAACAGGAAATTCTGTTAACTTGCTTGAGGACCTATGTGGGAGTACATGGAGCTACTTTGCAATGGCTTTGTTATTTTTGTCTTGGAAAGTCACCAAGAGGATAATTGCTTTTCTGCCTCAAAGCTCTTTTAGAGTGCTACAAGATTGCTCCTGAGATCATCCTTCCCACTTTATTTGTGTATGCTGCTGTTAGAAGAGGTAGTGAAGAGGCCTTTGGGCAGCACTTTCAATATTTAAATAAATATCTATGCTGATGACACTCAGGTCTATTTTGTCCAACCCAGGAATTAGTCAAGTGTCTCCCTCCATTTACAGGTGTGACTGGGGTGTAAATGAGCGTGAGCTAACTGAGACACAATCCAGAGCAAGATGGCAGGTTGGCAGTAAAACAATCAGATAGCAGATAGTGATCCCTTTTTGGGGTAAATATATTTCATTCGCATTAATGCCTTTGTCAGTTACAGATTAGAGTACTGCAAAATTCTTTATGTAGCATTGCAGTTTAAATCAACTCTAAAACTGAAGAAGATGCAGAGGGCAATAGCATGATCATTAAGCAGTGTCTCAATGTGAATATGACACCAATGCCCCTGAATCTTCACTGACTATCTGTTGGTTCTGACCTATGGAGTCCACAATGGCCTGCGATCTGCCTACTTGAGAGACTGCCCTGCTCCCCAAATGACTCTTGAACTCGGGTGAGGTCTGCCACAGCATGTGACGTGGAGCTCCATTCGCACACAAGAGAAGATGCTGTTGGTAGGGCACCCTCTGAGAGGGCCTTGATTTTGAAATGCACTCCTGCTGAGCCCAAAACAGACCATGCTGTTTGGGCATAACACAAAGGACCTTTGGGGATGTGAGTTCATGCTTTGTGGGGTTTCAAGTATAGGTTTTCACTTGGAGAAAATGATGGTTTTGGGAAGCTGAGATAAGGAAATTTCAGTTTGGGCGATGCCAGACTCTTCCTGGTGGGGGGCTGAGGTTGGCCATCCAGAAAATTGGGGCAGTTGTGCCTGCACTCACCATGAGGCCCCATGTCCTCCCCCTTCTCCTTCTGTGGCCAGGTCGGAGACCAAAAACCAGAGCCGGGCACTGCAGGGTGCTGGCTGCTTGCAGCTGATGAAAGATGCCTGAGATGGGGGACCCAGCATGGCAGAGTCCTCGGAGAGCAGCAACTGTGAAGGGTGGTGGGCAGGAGCCCAGGCTGGAGCGGCTCACTCCGGGCCACTGTGGGGAGTCCTGGATCCTTCACTTGCCCTGGACACCAGGCAGGGACACATGCCAGGGGCTGCTTTCGGGCATCCCAGACCTCCCACCCAAGCTTACTTCTCTGCTGCTGCAGAGATGGGGGGCTGGAGAGCAGCAGTAGCTGCTACGGGGTGGCTAAAGCAAATTTTGGGATGACTATAGTCCCTGCAAACAACCCCCTCTCCAACCCACCCATGCTGTCTCTGATGGTGGACTCACTTTCAGAAAGGTTGTTGTTTTGCTATTGCTATTTTAGTCTTAATTGGATTGTATTTTTAAAGTACCTGTCATAGGCAACTAAAGCCTGAAAGAGGCAATCTTTTTATGTTTACATATTTAAATAAGATAAAACAGGCAACTTTTTATTTCAGCATATCTGCTCCCAGTGTGAGAAACAAATGCTTCCTTTACTGACTCAAAGAAGTACTGCTAATGCACAATAAAGCTGGTTGAAATAATTTTTGAAGGTTAGTTTTTTTATGATTAAAAATAGCTTTTCAACCAAAACAAACATTTTGGTTAATTTTTTTTAATAAAAAAATCATTTTTTTCCTGCAATTTATTTTGTATTTGGCAATTTTTTTTACCTACAATTGTTTTCATAGAACAGAAAAACATCAGTAGTCAAGTTTTCATTTAAAAAAATATTGGGAAATTGGACAAAAAGAAACAAAAACAGAAAACTTAAAAACATGTCCTGGCATTTATCTACTAGCTCCAGGGCTTCAGAATCAGTACAGCTGTAGAAGGACAAAACGGATTTGTGCATCCACAGCAAAATTGTCCATCAAGGCTTCAGTCTTGCTAGTGCATCTGTACAGGTGCAAGGCTCCACCTGTGTAGGGGCAGTAGTACAACTGAGGCCTAAGTGCTGACTGCCAAATCTTTATTACTTGTGTGTTTTAAGAGGGAGAAAGGAAATACTGCTTGACTTTCAGAGCTGGCCAACCATTGGAACAATCATTCCTTGATTTATAAACCAAGCAAAACTGAAAGATAAATTATCAAGAGAATAAATGGTGAAACTCCACGTCATTTTTTCAGAGACACTTTTAAAGAGGATAACTGTACTTCATTAACTCCCTTTTCCCTGGTTGTTGACTTTGTAAACTTAACTGTACATAAGGCCATCAGTCAACCACTAACTGTCTTGGGCTAAAGAAGGGCCACAAAATCCAGCTCACAAATAGAAAGATACCATCAATCTTACTAATAATGGTTTTCACATATATTAGAGTAATTAAAAGTGAAATACATTTTTAAATGTATGTTGATAGCATTTATATCTTCAAATGTTTCTCTTTACTCCCCCTTCTCCCATTATATTTGACAACAGGGAAGAATCTACTTTTTTTTTCAATTTTTACACTAAGTTTCTGATTTCTATTAGCCCTGACTATCTCCTTAACTTGTCAAGCAATTAAAGTGACAAAAGTAATAGCAGATGCTTCTTTTACAGCAAGAACTATGGCAGGCAGGTCATATTTTGCAGTTTATTACAACCACTTGACACAGTCTTGATTGTAAGGTAATTGAAAAGATCCTGACGTTAAACCACTGGTTTACTTTTTTCAGATGAAATAAATACATAATCCAATTTCAACCTCATTTTAATAGCACATTAGATGGTCTCCAACTTGTCTTGATTTTTATTTTATTTGATGATTGTAAATAAACCCTGGAAAATTCCTTCCAAGACTTTACCACCTGAAACTGCAGCTGTTGGCTGACACTATCAAAGCCTCGCAACTCCAAACTCACGTGCAAATCTCATCAAGTGCAGACATTTCTAATTGGTTCCAGAAGTTTTTCTTTTTGCTAAGATCAGGGGGCAGAGGAAGAATAATGAGGAGCTTTTAAGCAGAGGGGGGAAGGAGGGAGGGTGTTGAGCTTGGGGAGTGGAGATTTTAAAAAGCTCCAGCTTGGCTGCTCTGCCAGAAACGCGGAGCAATTTTATGGTCAATTGGCCACAGCATCTGGAACCATATATCATAGTCTTTAGTTGACAGTGGTGAAGCCGACTCACACATTGGCTCAGGCTAAAACCAGTAATGACTCTGCTGTCACACCTAAATGGAAACTAACTTAATCTACTGGCAGGTTTAACTGTGACTTTTTCTAAGGGACATTATTCCTCTTAGGGCAGTTGTCAAGAATAGTAAAAGTTCAGTCCACTGAATGCTCACAACACACTATGGCAGACTTTTTATGAGCAAAGCTAACATATAAAATAAAGATTACAACTTGTGTTTGTTTAGCTCCATATGTGTTGACAAGGCTTTTTATCATGAGGCTGTAGGGTTTCCTCACATCCCTCCTCCTTCCACCTTCATTTTTTAAATATATTTCATTTGCATCAGCCTACCTTGTTAGTGTATGGAGACTGCATAAATGCTGAAGTCATAAATCACAGCCTGGAGTATGGAGCATTCAACCTAATGGAAGCCAAATATGAGATGTAAAAATTCCACAGAGCAGAAAACTAAGGCTGATGTGGAAATAATTCCTTGTGAGTAAAGGTTTGTTTTAAGTCAATGGTCATAAGTCTCTGTTCTAAGACTGGTAAATTGCATTAACAAACAAGTGAGGTAACAGCAAGTCTTTGCATGATGTAAGAAATCGCAAGTCAGCAGCATAGTAATACATCACATTCAGAGGGACTGCCATGAGGTAAGGAGTACAGAGCAAAGCAGTACTTTTAAATATATATCCATTCTATATTTTTATCCAGACAAATTAGTTAACATGCTAGTTAGAAACACAGGAGTTGCACACTAGATCAGAGTAGTGGTCCATCTAGTTCAGAATGCTGTCTCCAACAGCATTCAGCACCAGCTGCTTCTAAAGAAGATGCCAGAAAGATGCTGCAGAGATAAGCTGTGGAATAAGCTGATCACAAGGAAGTTTCTCTCTAGACTTCATTAGTTAGAAGCTGGCTTATGCCCTGAAACATGAGGTTTTACATAGCTTCCAAAACTCTTATTTTTCTTTAATCCTTATAAAACCCATGCCGGAGTCAAATTGAAAAGAAAAGAGAAATACTTTATTTTAAAAGTGTTATTTGCAATGTTGTTGTAGCCGTGTTGGCCCCAAGATATGAGACACATAAGGTGGGTGAGGTAATATCTTTTATTGGCTCAACTTCTGTTGGTAAAAGAGACAAGGAAGATGATCTCTGTGGAGCTCAAAAGCAAGTCTCTTTCACCAACAGAAATTGACCCAGGATGTGAATTGGGCACCTTTTAGCTTGTGCTAGCAGCACCCACACTGAGCAGTTAAAGTGCAACTCTCTGGTGTGGTGTGCAATTCACAGTGTAGACATAGCCAGAGTTTCTTAAAATTTAAAAGCCTGGCCTCCTATCTCAAGGTTTTGTTACCAATATTCTGTATCTTTAAGAGCTAATAAAGCCCTCCACAGTCAGGTTATTTGCAGGGAAGCATAGAGCTCATCATTAATTATATGAGCACTTACATCAGTCAGATGTTCAGCCTTCTGAAAACATTCCATTCACACTGGCCATGGTCAGAGGTTTTACACAGCTATTAACGGGCAAGTTTTGCATCAATGGCTCAAACGATCCCAATAAAACAAGTCAGGCTACCTTAAAATGTGGAGTGAGCATTTCAGTATTACTTTAATTTAATGTAGATCATTTAAAACCTCTTTACTCAGCTCAAGTCTAATACAGACAGCTTCAGTTGGACCAAATTTTGAGTTTAATTTCTATTAGATGTATCTTGCTCACAGAAAAACTTGCCTAAGTTTTCAATATGTTATTTAAGGTCCCTAACCCAAATAGCATCCATTATAACTTCAACATTGTCTAATCATTGAAATATTACTGCAATAACTCCTTGAAATACCCTGGGAGCAGTGCCAATACCAAACAGAATTTATTTACATTTATAATGGTGTATTTAAAATCACTACCTTAGAACTCAGTGCACCTAATTTTACTAGCCAAAATGCCCTGCTCCTAATATGGAGAAGATACTTTTTTCTGAGAACTTATCTTTAATTGTTCATCAATTTTCACCAGATAATCTTCCCGTTTTATTTAATTGCATGGATCAAAGCAAATCTATACTTTATTTAACCTTTCAGTTACACTAGAATTAGCGCACAGGTCCAAGTCAACAATGTTGATTTAAAATCACCTTGAGAAAAAAGCCATAGCCTCCGTAATGTTTCATTCAGCCCAAATGAATATAGACTATTAATTTAGAAAATACTAGGGTCTATTTCTGTTTTGCTCTTATGCAGGTAGGACGATGACATTCATAAAGAAACCTCTCTTACTCAGTCTGTATAAGGGCCTGCCAGCACTGTAGCTCTTAATCTCTGGGAAGAACAAGGGATGCTTCCTTCCTGCTCCACCAGATACATACTGCTTCCCGAAGGCAGTGGAGAGTGATGGAAAGGAGGGGACACGAGAAGTAACTCTTCTGCTCTACTCTGCCCTAAGTAGGCCTGAACTGGACTAGTGTGTTTAGTTCTGGCCATCACAGTTCAGGAAAGTTTGTGGACAAACTGGAGAGAGCTGTCAGAAGAACAACAAAAATGATTAAAGGTCTAGAAAACATAACCTATGAGGGAAGATTGAAAAAAATAGGTTTGTTTAGTCTGGAAAAGAGAAGACTGAGAGGGGACATGATAACAGTTTTCAAGTATGTAAAAGGTTGTTTGTTACAAGGAAGAGGGAGAAAAACTGTTTTTCTTAACCTCTGAGGATTGGACAAGAAGCAATGGGCTTAAACTGCAGCAAAGCAGGTTTAGGTTGGACATTAGGAAAAACTTTCTAACTGTCAGGGTGGTTAAGCACTGGAATAAATTGCCTAGGGAGGTTGTGGAATATCCATCATTCGAGATTTTTAAGAGAAGATTAGACAACACTTGTCAGGAATGGTATATATAATACTTAGTCCTGCCATGAGTGCAGGGGACTGGACTAGATGACCTCTCAAGGTCCCTTCCAGTCCTATGATTCTATGATTCTTCTCCCCCATGCACCGGCCAGAAGAGCTGGTTGATCACCCAGAAGATGCGTTCACCTACTGCACACTTGAGAATGCCAGAAGGCAAAGTGCCTGCCAGTAAGTGACCATGTAGTCTATCTCTGAGGCAGAATGGTTCTGCACCACCCCAGAACAGGTATATGCCTACAAGACACAATCAGTCTCTAACAAGGGCATAAGGTGAGCCTGGGTGTGGGGATGTGTGTTTAGCTGATTGTGTCTTGTCTATATATATATATAAAGAACAACAAACATGAATTTGTAATGATAGAGCAGAAGAGAACAATCTGGCAATGAGGAATTGATACTTGTTCCAGTCTGTGATCCACCTCTTGACCACTCTAAAATCTCAGGAATCTGACACATTCCAGGCA